>NC_064931.1:102188145-103438145 GCF_023897955.1 Schistocerca gregaria
GAATGTGATTCGCAATTCAGATCTAAGGGCAACATAACGGCTTTTCACCAAGGAAGTAACAATTCTACTGTCACTGTAGGCAGCCTCACCTGGCAACCCAGTAGCTTGTATCCGACGCACTACTGCCCATTTACTATATCCCTCACACCTTCACATTGTGTATGTAACACAGAATGTACATCGCAATTCAAATCCACGGGCTACATAGAGCGTTTTCGCCAAGGGAGTAACAATGCTACTGTCACTGCACTTAGCTTCACCTGGCAACCTAGTAGCTTGTATCCGATGCTCTACTACCCATTTACTGCATCCCTCACACATTCACATTGTGGATGCATCACAGAATGTGCATTGCAATTCAAATCGACGGGCTGCATAGCGACTTTTCACCAAGGGAGTAACAATGCCACTGTCACTGTAGGCAGCCTCACCTGGCAACCCAGTAGCTTGTATCCAACGCACTACTGCCCATTTAGTACATCCCTCACACATTCACATTGTGGATGCAACACAGAATGTGCGTCGCAATGCAAATCCAAGGGGTACATAGCGGCTTTTCACCAAGGGAGTAACGATGCTAGTGTCACTGTTCGTTGCCTCACCTGGCAACCCAGTAGCTTGTTCCCGACGCACTACTGCCCATTTACTATATCCCTCACACCTTCACATTGTGGATGCAACACAGAAAGTGCATTGCAATTTACCTCTACAGGCTACATAGTGGCTTCTCACCAAGGGAGTAACAATGTTACTGTCACTGTACGTAGACTCACCTGGCAACCCAGTAGCTTGTATCCGACACACTACTGCCCATTTATTACATCCCTCACACCTTCACATTGTGGATGCAACACAGAACGTGCATCGCAATTCAAATCCACAGGCTACATAGCAGCTTTTCACCAAGGGAGTAACGATGCTATTGTCACTGTAGGCTGCCTCACCTGGCAACCCAGTAGCTTGTATCCGACGCACTACAGCCCATGTACTATATCCCTCACACCTTCACATTGCCGATGCAACACAGAGTGTGCATCGCAATTCAAATCTATGGGCTACATAGCGGCTACAGCCCAATTACTATATCCATCACACCTTCACATTGTGGATGCAACACAGAATGTGCATCGCAATACAAATCTGTGGGCTACATAGCGGCGTTTCACCAAGGGAGTAACGATGCTACTGTCACTCTACATAGCCTGATCTGGCAACCCAGTAGCTTGTATCCGACACACTACTGCCCATTTACTATATCCCTCACACCTTCACATATCCGATGCAACACAGAATGTGCATCACAATTCAAATCTACGGGCTACATAGCGGTTTTTCACCAAGGGAGTAACGATGCTACTGTCACTGTACGTAACCTCACCTGGCAACCCAGTAGCTTGTATCGGATGCACTACTGCCCATTAACTACATCCCTCACACCTTCACATTGTGGATGCAACACAGAATGTGCATCGCAATTCAAATCCACGGGCTGCATAGCGGCTTTTCACCACGGAAGTAACAATGCTACTGTCACTGTAGGCAGCCTCACCAGGCATCTCAGTAGCTTGTATCCGACGCACTACTGCCCATTTACTATATCCCTCACACCTTCACATTGTGAATGCAACACAGAATGTGCCTCTCAATACAAATCTACGGGCTACATAGCGGCTTTTCACCATGGGAGTAACAATGCTACTGTCACTCTAGGCAGCATCACCTGAGAACCCAGTAGCTTGTATCCGATGCACTACTGCCCATTTACTATATCCCTCACACATTCACATTGTGGATGCATCACAGAATTTGCATCGCAATTCAAATCGACGGGCTGCATAGCGGCTTTTTAGCAAGGGAGTAACAATGCTACTGTCACTGTAGGCAGCCTCACCTGGCAACATAGTAGCTTGTATCCGACGCACTACTGCCCATTTATTAAATCCCTCACACCTTCACATTGCCGATGCAACAAAGAATGTGCATCGCAATTCTAATCTAAGGGCAACATAACGGCTTTTCACCAAGGAAGTAACAATTCTACTGTCACTGTAGGCAGCCTCACCTGGCAACCCAGTAGCTTGTATCCGATGCACTACTGCCCATTTACTACATAACTCACACATTCACATTGTGGATGCTTCACATAATGTGCATCGAATTCAAATCGACGGGCTACATACCGGCTTTTCACCAAGAAAGTAACAATGCGAATGTCACTGTACGTAGCCTCACCTGGCAACCCAGTAGGTTGTATCCGATGCTCTACTGCCCATTTACTACATCCCTCACACATTCACATTGTGGATGCATCACAGAATGTGCATCGCAATTCAAATCGACTTTCTGCATAGCGGCTTTTCACCAAGGGAGTAATAATGCTACTGTCACTCTAGGCAGCCTCATCTGGCAACCCAGTAGCTTGTATCCGTCTCACTACTGCCCATTTACTACATCCCTCACACCTTCACATTGTGGATGCAACACAGAATGTGCATCGCAATTCAAATCCACGGGCTACATAGCGGCTTTTCACCAAGGGAGTAACAATGAGACTGTCACTGTACGTTTCCTCACCTGGCAACCCAGTAGCTTGTATCCGACGCACTACTGCCCATTTACTAAATCCCTCACACCTTCAGATTGCCGATGCAACAAAGAATGTGCATCAGAATTCAAATCTACGGGTTACATAGCGGCTTTTCACCAAGGGAGTAACAATGCCACTGTGACTGTAGGCAGCCTCACCTGGCAACCCAGTAGCTTGTATCCGATGCACTACTGCCCATTTATTAAATCCCTCACACCTTCACATTGTGGATGCAACACAAAATGTGCATCGCAATTCAAATCGACGGGCTACATAGCGGCTTTTTACCAAGGGAGTAACAATGCTACTGTCACTGTAGGCAGCCTCACCTGGCAACCCAGTAGCTAGTATCCGACGCACTACAGCCCATTTACTATATCCCTCACACCTTCACACTGTGGATGCAACACAGAATGTGCATCGCAATACAAATCTACGGGCTACATAGCGGTTTTCACCAAGTTAGTAATGATGCTATTGTCACTGTACGTAGCCTCACCTGGGAACCCACTAGCTTGTATCCGATGCACTACTGCCCATTTACTATATCCCTCACACCTTCACATTGTGGATGCATCACAGAATGTGCATCGCAATTCAAATCGACGGGCTGCATAGCGGCTTTTCACCAAGGGAGTAACAATGATACTGTCACTGTAGGCAGCCTCACCTGGCAACCCAGTAGCTTGTATCCGATGCACTACTGCCCATTTATTAAATCCCTCACACCTTCTCATTGCCGATGCAACAAAGAATGTGCATCGCAATTCAAATCTAAGGGTAACATAACGGCTTTTCACCAAGGAAGTAACAATTGTACTGTCACTGTAGGCAGCCTCACCTGGCAACCCAGTAGCTTGTATCCGACGCACTACTGCCCATTTACTATAGCCCTCACACCTTCACATTGTGTATGTAACACAGAATGTGCATCGCAATTCAAATCCACCTGCTACATAGAGCGTTTTCGCCAAGGGAGTAACAATGCTACTTTCACTGTACTTAGCCTCACCTGGCAACCCAGTAGCTTGTATCCGATGCTCTACTGCCCATTTACTACATCCCTCACACATTCACATTGTGGATGCATCACAGAATGTGCATCGCAATTCAAATCGACGGGCTGCATAGCGGCTTTTCACCAAGGGAGTAACAATGCTACTGTCACTGTAGGCAGCCTCACCTGGCAACCCAGTAGCTTGTATCCGACGCACTACTGCCTATTTATTAAATCCCTCACACCTTCACATTGCCGATGCAACAAAGAATGTGCATCGCAATTGAAATGTGAGGGCAACATAACGGCTTTTCAGCAAGGAAGTAACAATGCTACTGTCACTGTAGGCAGCCTCACCTGGCAACTCAGTACCTTGTATCCGACGCACTACTGCCCATTTAGTATATCCCTCACACTTTTACATTGTGGATGCAACACAGCATGTGCATCGCAATTTACCTCTACAGGCTACATAGCGGCTTTTCACCAAGGGAGTAACAATGAGACTGTCACTGTACGTAGCCTCACCTGGCAACCCAGTAGGTTGTATGCGATGCTCTACTGCCCATTTACTACATCCCTCACACGTTCACATTGTGGATGCATCACACAATGTGCATCGCAATTCAAATCGAATGGCTGCATAGCGGCTTTTCACCAAGGGAGTAATAATGTTACTGTCACTGTAGGCAGCCTCACCTGGCAACCCAGTAGCTTGTATCCGACTCACTACTGCTCATTTACTATATCCCTCACACCTTCATTTTGTGGATGCAACACAGAATGTGCATCACAATTCAAATCTACGGGCTACATAGTGGCTATTCACTAAGGGAGTAACGATGCTACTGTCATTGTACGTAGACTCACCTGGCAACCCAGTAGCTTGTATCCGATGCACTACTGCCTATTTACTACATCCCTCACACCTTCACATTGTGGATGCAACACAGAATGTGCATCGCAAAACAAATCCACGGGCTACATAATGGCTTTTCACCAAGGAAATAACAATGCTACTGTGACTGTAGGCAGCCTCACCTGGCAACTCAGTAGCTTGTATCCGACGCACTACTTCCCATTCACCATATCCCTCACACCTTCACATTGTGGATGCAATACAGAACGTGCATCGCAATTCAAATCCACGGGCTACATAGTGGCTTTTCACCAAGGGAGTAACAATGCTACTATCACTGTAGGCAGCCTTACCTGGCAACCCAGTAGCTTGTTTCCGATGCTTTACTGCCCATTTACTACATCCCTCACACCTTCACATTGTGGATGCAACACAGAATGTGCATCGCAATTTACATCTACAGGCTACATAGCGGCTTTTCACCAAGAGAGTAACGATGCTACTGTCACTGTACGTAGCGTCACCTGATAACCCAGTAGCTTGTATCCGAGATCCAAACTGGTCATGTATTTCATTCTTTCAAATTTATGAAGTAATTCGTCTATATTCTCGGGTTGATCGGTCTCTCTTTCCAGATACCTATTTAGGTGTCTTGAATCTAGTACAAGCCTGACACTGCCATCACGTTTTGCCACCACTACCAAAGGATTATTGTATTGGCTCTCACTTCTCTCAATGATGCCCCACTCTTCCATCTTTTGAAGTTCCTTTTCTACATCTTTTCTCTTTGCAATGGGTACACTATAAGGTTTTATAAAGAATGGCTCATGTGGTTTTAATCTAAGTTTACATTGATAATTCTTTACTCTGCCAGGTCTATCATCAAAAACATCACAGTAATTCCACAATAATCTTTCTAACTCTACCTTCTGTTCTTGGTTCAAATTATCTGATTCCCGTAATTTTTCTTGAACTATATCCCCATATTCTCCATCATCATAATCCTCAGTAATTTCCTCTACACAATAACCACTGTCTAGAAAATGTAACGTCCCTAATTTCAATTCCCTTATCAGCACAGTTTTGAACCGACATGTCAGTACTGGAACATACTCTCGTCTTAGGATCAATAAAGGTAAACAAACTCTTTTCCCAATCAAATGCTGCATTAGCTTTAATATCCAGTCCATACCCAACAGTACATTCTCATTTAGGTCACTTATTACAAGACATCCTTGAGTAAACTGTACATCATTTATACTGAAGGACAACAACACCTGTTTATTAACAATTTTGCTCAGTTTGCCGGTAATGCCTCTAATTTTTATTCCAACAACTGGTAATTCAACAAAGTCAGGATCATGCTTAATTATATCTCTTAATTTGCTTGAAATGGCACTAATTGGACTCCCTGTGTCAATCAAACAATACCCTTCCCAACCTGCAGCTTTAATTTTTATATATGGACTACCAATAGTGGTGTTTTGCCCTTCTTCCTGTTCTTCATACAAAAGATCTTCTGCTATCTCATCATACCTCTGTTCCATATTTAGGTTTTCTTTATTAGGCAATACTTTCTTCAAACTTCTACGTCTACTGGAATTTACTGGAATGTCTGGATTACTATTTACCTCACACACATCCTGACTAGTACCCCGTTTGATGATTTCATTAGGCTTAAAAGCAGAAACTGGTTCACAAATTTCCCTTAATTTGATCTTAACATCATTGTCATTACTGTAATCTTTAAATTTGTCCCAAACAGATTTCAAAATAATCTCAGATGCATCAGCACAATCAACCCCCCTGTCTCCTGATGTATTACTAAGCTGAACTGGCACAATCTGATTCTCATGTGGAATGTAATTAGAGTTCCTGGCACAACTATTCTCAACACTATTGCTTATAACATCCTCCTTAACTTCAACATAAACTATTCCATCCAATTCACCATCAAAATCTTCTAGTACATAATCACCATTAGCCTTAACATCAACATTATCATCATCATTGCCTGAGCTTACACTACAAACACTACTAGTATCACCAACATTACTCACAACACCATCTTCACCAACCACATCCACATGAATATCAGACTTTCCAGAAACTTCAGTACGAACATCATTATGACAACTTACATCTAAAACATCACCACACATAAGTTTGTACAATCCAAAATTATCAAAGTTATCCTTACCTTTCATTTCAGCATTAGGTGCTTCTTCTTGATTATATAAATTTGTAATTATATCATCTTCTAAGCCTACTTCATCAAAGGTAGCCTGGTTCCTATTACAGTTGTTTCTAGTATTTTCTCTGATGACATTCCAAAATTTCCTGTCAAATTTAATTTTTTCATTACCTCTATCTACAGATCAATCATAAGCATACTGTCTATACTGGTTAGGTCTCTGATTATAGTGCTGTCTGTTCCGGGTGAAATTAGCCTAATTTTGAAAATTCCTTGCCCCAAACTGACAGACTCCCAGTGGAGCATTTAGTCGTTTAAAGGCCTATGTCTGTCGTTTCCCTGCCTTGCGTTACCTTCTCTCATGTCATTACCCCAGGACCTGTTTCGATTTTCCCATTCTCTGTTTGAATTAAAGTGCTGATCATTCCTACCAAAATTTCTTCTGTCATTGTCATTAAAGTGCTGATCATTCCTACCAAAATTTCTTCTGTCATTGCTATTATAATTATCCCTGTTGTTGTTAAAGTTTCTTCGTTCACTATTATTGTTATTATTTCCACGGTTTGGTTCCCGCCCTCTGTGTGATGAACCTACAAAGTCATTAAATCTGTTGTTTTGTTCAAAGGCTCTATCAAGTTTGTCCACATATTTCAAGAATTGTTCTATGGACTCATCTGGACCATATACTAAACCCCATTGTACTCTTTTCGGAAGCCTCCGTTTTAGTGCATCAATTTGAGTTAGCTCATCAAATGGCTTATCCAGATGCACTAATTTTTGCAACTGTTTCTCACAATAGGCTTTCATTGACCCATCAGATTCTCTGTAACTAGGACCATTCAAGAATTCACTTTTGATTCGAGCTTGCTCAGTTTCAGACCAAAATTTGGTTAGAAAACATTTTTCGAAATCTTCAAAGGACATTTCCACGGAACAATTCTGATTGGCCCAGGAAAGCGCCTCACCATCAAGTAATTTCTTTACAAATTTTATCTTAACACTATCTGTCATTATGGACGTGAACTGCTTCTTGCAGAATTGCATGAAGTCTTTTGGGTGTATATTCTTGTCACCGGGATAAGTTTTAATGGGAAAATTTCCCCATACCCCATTACAACTATTACTAAAACCTTTTTGCAACATATTTTCTTGTATTTCTACAAATTTTCTGTCTACAGTTTTTTCGACATTACCTACTCTACTACAAATTTCTGTGACCTTTTTGTCAGAATCAGATTTGAAAGATTCAATTTCGCTTTCAAAAAATAGTTTTGTCTGGTCAAATCCATTTCTCAATTGAGAATTTTCCTCATTTACAAAATCAACAACTTTTTTTAAGTTTTGACTGGTTATTTGAAATTTCGTTACTTAAATCAGTTTCAAGGACAGAAATTTTGCTCTCAACCGTGTCCACACGACAACTAAGTTCTTTTTGGTTTGACTCAAAAGTAATTCGCCATTCTTCGAGAACCTGATTAGTGTGAGCAATCTGTTCTGTATTTGAATTTATTTCTCATTTTAAATCACACACAGCCTTCGAAATCGACCTGTCCATCTGTTTTTGTGTCTGTTCAATTTGTTGACGTAATTCGGCACGAGGATCGTCCATTTTCGAGTTTAACTCTGAAAACATTTGTTTTAACATTTCCAACATTCCTACACTGTCAGAAGCACTTTCCCTAATAGGTGTACTTGCTACACCGCTGTCAATACTGAAATCTGTGGCATGTAAAGTGCCCTCCGCTACACACCACTGGGTGCCTTGCGGAGTATAAATGTAGATGTAGATTTCATTGCTGGGCACAGTGGGACAGTGCAACAGAATTTGGATCACTGTCAACTGGCGCCGAACTGACACTCGGGCGGATCTTCACGGCTCAGGAGGTAACCATGGATCACCTAAGTGTGGCCAATGCGGAGCCGGCAGAGGAAAACTGATTCCATTGATACGTAGTCTCCTTAATGAAACACTGTTTGTTGTGTGTACTGTTATGCTATTCCATATCCCAAAGCCGAAAAACCCTACGGCGTACGTCAGAACGACACAGGTCAGGTTCAGAGATGCCCATCTCCAGAAGTGGTTTCCGCATAGTTTGTTAGGCTAACCTGTCAAAAAGTTCATTGTGTGGGATGCCAACGTGTCCTGGGGTTCACACAAACACCACTGAACAACGGGACCAGTTCAAGGCATAGATGGACTCCTGGATGGATGCTACCAAAGGATGGCGAGGGTAGCACTGGTCGATAGCTTGTAGCCTGCTCAAGGAGTCACTACACACAAGAAGTGATTCCCCGGGGCATGAATGGATATACTAAAGTGCATGAGAGATGGCCACCAGCTCTGCAGGAATACACTGCAGCCATTAGGCAAGGAATGCTGTTCAAAATGGCCTCTGTGAATGCAGGCAAAGCCAACATGACCATCAGCCATTGAGCCGTTGGTGCAAACCACTTCAGAGCCCTGAAAGAAGTCAAGTATTGAGAGCAAGTGACAGCAGAGAGCGACAGGAGTAACCGAGTCCTTAGGGTCATGCTAAAGGTCCAGACGAATCTGCAATCTAGGTGTACATCATGGAGGTGTATGCAGACCTTGTAACATCCCAGCTTCCTCAACCAAATTATAACGTCCCAGGACTTTCTGCACCAAATTATAACATTTCAGCTCCTCAACACCAAATTAAAACGTTGCATTAGGAGGTGTCTGCTTCGTGCAAAAGGTCTTGAGTTCATATTGACGACAACAAGTAATTCTTCATTACAGACGTTTATTTACAAACAGAACTGAGAGACTTCACAGACTCAACAACTGACTCTCCGAGCTAACCGCACTGCATATCCACACTGAACTGACCTGGCAACTGACAACTCCTAGGTGTATTAATATCTTTCCAAACAATGAGAGTCTTTGACAATGTTTTGTTTACAATACGATAGCAATTCACGACTTAAAACTAAATTAGACATTACAGAATTTTAGTACAGATTAAAGTAAGTAAAAGGATCAGTACATATAAATTCTTACAAGCATAATTTCCAAATAGATTTTATAACATTTTTCTACCAGCTTCTGGATAACCTTCACCAGATTTGTACCGATGTTTCCAGAAATATCTTGACATTTGATTCTGGATATTTCTTGAGTGATTTAGAACAACTATCTATATGTAAAATGATTTAAATCGTGTTTCAAAACGGAAACAAATCGTTTTAGCAATATTTCTTGATACAAATCGTCTTTCGAAATTAGGTTATGAAACAGTTTTCACAAGTTTTCGTATTTTTGCGATCATAATATAGAATTTCTCCATAGAAAGTTCCAGAAGTGTGCATTAAACGTTCATTTACAGACTTTCTCTTTGGCTGGTGAGTTTTTAAAAGTATCTTGTCCATATTATACGAAATAATTTAGCTCAAAACTGTTAATTTATACAATTAATCAGAGCTACAGCAAACAGTGAGTCTTTCTTTTACAAAATGAAATATAATTACAAAATTGAATGAAAATAGGTTACTAACACTAATATATATTTACATTAATTCTATTTTTGTTCTTTCTGTGCAAAATGTCCTAATATTGACACAGTACCATATTTAAACATCACCAAAGTTTCCCTTTACATTTTGCATATCTGTATCGACATCCCCTAAAAGTCTACAGTATCGAATACTTCAATATGTCCTGTAATGTTACAACCTGGATGGGAGATGGTAAGGGGAAGGACTCCAGTTCAGACCGAAGGGATCACACGCGAACCGCACTCATTATCCTTGACCTGGGCCACCCATGCCGGAGACTGACTGCTGCAGGAGGAAAAAGGAGACAGTATTTCAGGTACCCAGGAGAACTACGAATGTGTGCAATGTAACAGGTGAGCAGTTGTGCACGTCAGATCTGCAATGGAAGGACTCCGGCCTCCACCAGGGCACTGGTCACCGAACTTGTTATAAAAGCTGCCGTTGCTACGTGAACGCCACAGTGGTGCACTGGGTCGAGTACACGCAACACTGAGGGCAACCGCCAAACCATAAATTACACTCCCATAATCAAGGCGGGATTGAACAAGGGCTTTGTAGAGCTGCAGCAGATGAGAGCGATCTGCACACGAGTTGGTGTTGCTCAGGCAGCAGAGGGCATTGAGGTACTATTAACACTTCTGCTTAAGCTGATGAAGGTGAGTTGGCCAAGTCAACTGGGCTTCAAAAACCAATCATAAGAATCGATATGTCTCCACTACAGTGAGTGGATCGTCATGAAGGTAAAGTTCCGGTTCCAGATGAATGGTACGATGCTGACAGAAGTGCATGACACACGACTTAGCGGCCAAAAATTGGAAGTTGTGGGCGAAAGCCCATGACTGCACCTTGTAGATGGCTCCCTGTAGGCGCCGCTTGGCCACACCATTACTGGCTGAACAGTACGAAATGCAGAAGTCATCTGCATACAGAAAGGCTGAGACAGACGGCCCCACAGCTGCTGATACACTGTTAATGGCCACTAAAAAATAGTGATACACACAATACAGGGCACTGCATGACCCCATTCTCCTGGATATGGGGGAACTACGGGAGGCACCAACTTGGACACTAAAACTACGGAGTGACAGGAAATTCTGTATAAAAATCGGTAGCGGGCATCAGAGCCCCCACCCGTATAATGTGGCAAGGATATGATGTCGCCAGGTGATGTCCTTTGGTTTGCGTAGATCAAAGACGACGGTAACAAGGTGTTTGTGTCTGTAAAAGGCTGTTCGGATGGCAGACTTGAAGGAAATTAGATTATCAGTGGTAGAGCACCCCTGACGGAAGCTGTCCTGACATGGAGCCAGTAGGCCACATGACTCGTGGACCCAATCCAACCACTGACACACCATACATTCCAGCAGCTTACAAAGACTGTTGGTGAGGCTGATGGGCCGATAGCTTTCCACATCAAGCAGGTGCTCTCCCACCATTGTGATGGAAAAACACAATCACACCAGATCCGGTTGAAGGAGATTAGGAGATGGCACTTGTAGTCAGACGAGAAATGTTTAATCATCTGATTGTGGATCCAGTCTGGCCCGGGAGCTGTGTCAGTGCTATGTGCAAGTGCACTGAGGAGTTCCCACTCCGTAAATGGGGCGTCATAGGGTTCACTGTGGCGTGTAGTGAACGAGATGACTTTCCTTTCAATCCATTGTTTGAGGGTGCGAAAGGCTGGGAGGGAGGGCGGGGGTAGTTCTCCGACGCAGAGGTTTGAGGAAAGTGCTCGGCAATTGCGCTTGCATCAGTACATAACACACCATTGGTGGAAATGAAGACGACACCTATTGGGGTCTGGCACCCAAAAAGACGTCTGATCTTCGTCCAGACTTGGGAAGGTGACGTATGGCACCCAATGGTCGACACATACCTCTCCCAGAACCACTGTTTCCGTTGTTTTATAAACTGGCATACACAGGCACGAAGCCGCTTAAAGGCTATCAGATGCTCCAGTGAAGGGTTTCAGTTATGTCGCTATAGAGCTCATGGACACACCTAAAGAGCGAGGGATTGCGTTTTCTGCCAGAGAAACGATTGTTGTTGTCACCTGCTCGACCATCACATCAATGTTACTTTGCTCAACTATCACATTGACGTTACCATGTGGGGGAGAGTCAACGGTGACAGATGTGAAAGTTTCCCAGTCTGCCTTGTTTAAAGCCCATCTGGGCAGGCATCCGTGGGCCTGACACCAGGGCAGTGACAGGAAGATGGGGAAGTGATCACTACCACACAGGTGGTCATGTGCTCTCCAGTTGATAGATGCGAGAAGTCCTGGGCTGCTAGTTGTTGAATCAATGGCCGAGTAACTTCCTCGAAACACATTGAAATGTGTGGCGGCCCCAGTATTTAAGAGGCACAAGTCCAACTGAGACAGTAAAGTTTCGACAATTTTGCCTCGGCCAGTAAGCACAGTGTCACCCCATAAGGGGTTATGGGCATTAAAATCTACCAAAAGCAGGAAAGGTTTAGGGAGATGTTCAATCAGTGCAGCTATTACATACAGGGGTACTGCACCGTCTGGAGGAAGATATACACTGTAGACAGTTATTTCCTGCGCCATCCGTATTCTGGCAGCCACAGCTTCAAGGGGTGTTTGAAGCAGCAGAGTTTCACACTACAGACTGGGATTAGGGCATAAATGCAAGCCCCACCTGACACTTGATTATAGTCACTACAGTTCCTGTAATATCCGTTATAGCCACAGAGCGCAGGGGTCCGCATTGCCAGGAACCAGGTTCCCTGGAGGGCAATGCAGAAAGCAGGCATAAAGCTTAACAGTTGCCATAACTCAGCCCCACCATCAAGGGGGCAGGTGTAGTCTCTCAGTTCTGAGAGGCAACAGGAATTAGAGGAACTGATGGGGCGACAACTGTTCTCACAGCAGCGGCATATGAGGTGATCATAGCCATAGGATGTAGGCGCTCAAATTTCCTTTTAGCCTCAGTGAAGGTCAGTCAATCCTGGGTCTAATATTCCATGATTTTCCTCTCTTTCTGTAAAATCCTGCAGTCTCGGGAGCAAGGTGAATGAAGCTCTCTGTAGTTGACACAGATAGGAGGTGGGGCACATGGAGTACTGGGATGCAATGGACGTCCACAATATCGACATGTGACGTTTGAAGTAACGCGAGAAGGTATATGGCCAAACGTCCAGCACTTAAAGCACCCCATTGGGGGAGGGACATATGGCTTGATGTCACAGCGGTGGACCATCACCTTGATCTTCTCGGGCAATTTCACCCTCGAAGACCAAGATGAAGGCACCGGTGGCAACCTGGTAATCCATCGGACCTCGATGGATGCGCCTGACAAAATGAACACCTTGCCACTCTAAACTGGTGCGCAGCTCATCGTCATACTGCAAAAGAAGGTCTCTGTGGAGTATAATCCCCTGGACCATATTTAAGCTCTTATGAGGCGCGATGGTAACAAACATGTCCCAACTTGCCATAAGCGAGTAATGCCCCTGACTGGGCAGAGGATGCTGTTTTTATCAAGAGCACATTTTGGACAAGCCCTCCACCTCCCCAAACTTGTCCTCCAATTGCTCCACAAAAAACTGAGGCTTCATGGACATGAAAGATTCCCCATCAACTCTCATACATACGAGGTATCAGGGCGAATAAGTTTCACTGTCATCCTTAGTCTGGTGTTCCTCCCATGGTAGGGCCAGGGATGGGAATGACTTGAGGTCATATTTGTTAGCATTTAAGTTATACTTTGCCCACTTAGAGACTGCTGGCGTCGGACCACAAGCAAGGGATGACGTACTACGCTTCATGGCGTGTCACCCACTCTGATGCCCATCCACTTGACCAGAGCGCCTCCCCATGGACGCTCACAGCTTCAGCAAAGGCCACTTGGCAGGATGACCATTGCCAGGAGTCCTGATTCCCCAGGGAGACGGGAAACTACTCCTTGTCATATGTAGGGAGTTAACGGAACAGGCACCAGCAGAGCGAGCCCTGTGTTGTCAGGGGGCTACAACCAACAGGAAACATGGCGGCCTCACCACAATGGACTGGCTACTGTGCTGGATAGGTGGAGCAGAAAAGTCCACGGTGATTGTCGGCAGAGAAAGTGAAACTGCATAGTGCATGGTGGAAAACACACCCAGGAAGGTGTCCTCACCCAAGAGATGGAGAATAGGTGGCCCTACAATGCAACGACGAGAAAGTGGGATAAAGATCTCAATGCACAATTGATATGATGCACCACATAAGGCTCTCTTCCCAAGTTGTCTCGCTATTCAGGAAAAATTTTGAAAAATAGAGGTCAAACCCTACAGGGAGCCGTCACAAATTGGCCCAGCCATCAGAGGCTCCCTTTAGTCGCCTCTTATGACAGGCAGGAATACCTTACGACTAGTCTAACCCCCAGACCTGCAGGGGGGCATCTTCAAGGTATTAAGTATTTGTGACAAAGCAAGCTGGAATCTCTTCACTTCCTCTCGTTTTGCGATCTGCCTCCTTAAATTCATTTCAGTATAATTACCATTAACACGCATGTATATAATTTGCATTTCCATACAAGAGAAAGGGTGGTCCTCTGTCTTAAGGAATATAGCACCAGGTCTAATTTTGTACATGTAATTAATTTCCTAATTTATTTTGACCATTCATAGTTAATATTTTTGTTATAGGGTTAAATCAGTAATTGTTTCACGACTTAGATTCTACTGCTGACTTATAAACAAATATAAATTTTGTACTAAATATAAACATTGGGAAGAAAAACTACCAAGATTCTTAAAGTATTTGTTTTGCTCTATTCGAAAACGTAATAGCAAAGCCCAGCCCTTAATTCCAAAATAATTACCACGTTTGTCAAAAGTATTGTTTGTGTGAGTATATCTGTTAATTTTATTATGTATACAAATGTTTCAGCCTAATCTTTGTTGTAGAAGGAACTATTAAGAAGAAGGAATTTTTCGATGTATTCAGTTCATTGAATGAGTTATGTTTTAATTGTAATTTCTGTAACTTAAACATCAAATAATGCATAGTTTCAGTGCCTGTTACTATGAGGCTATACTAAGGACTGATTTTTGGTCCCGAGACAGTCAGTCCAAGGCCGATTTTCAGATGGGAGTTATGCATTGGTTAAATTAATAAGAAGGCATCAACTTAACAGTGGAATAGGTATAACACAAATAAGCAGTGTGTTAGAACAATTAATGACAATGTCTGTTCAATTTATTTGGGAAATAGTGTCACACATACAGTATTATTCTTCAAGAAAAGGTGTGGTTAGCTTTTAACTGCTCATAGCTGTTCAATGGCAAACTATTGTACCTGTATGCCTGCAATGTATTTATGAGGCTTATCCACATTTACCAATAGTGAACTGGCTATATAATTGTGTAATATTGTGGGGTTGTGAACACAAAGTGAAGAACCGAGAATCACAATTGTGCAACTGTCTGCTAAATCATTTACAGTAGACTGTGTTGAGCTTCCACTTCCTATTTTTAAGCCACAATAACAATGCAACATAATGACACAGAGGACTATCAAGGAAGAAACAAAGCAAGAGAATGTACACATGCCAACAGCACCTTCACAATATATACATTTACTAATGTAGCTTGACATAACAATATCAAGAGAATAGTTATTTCTTCTATTCATCCACCATGTTCTGTACATCCCACAAAGAAAGTGAACCTACAGTGTTACGAAACAAGTAAAGATACACATTAACAAAAGACAACTAAACATTGCTTAAGCCCTACACTATATTAACAATAAATTATCACAATACTGCTAAATATCAGTTCTCTTTATGCCAGTTAAGGGTGTTCTAGTGAATTAGAAAGAAAGCTGCTGTTACTTCAGTTACATTAGGTAGCTGCAGGCTACCTCAGAAACCTAATATTTACTTCATTAGTCAAGTATTATTCAAAGAAAATAGTAACCTAAATATGTAATGACACAGGACAGTTTACGACACACTACTTGTCATCCATCTAAAGGAGGAATCAAATGCTTGCACTAAAATAACCAGTGGAAGAGGTCATTCATGAGGAATGTTTTGTTTCTCAAATATCTCCACACCATAGTATATAACTTTGTTAAATCCTAGGTAAGAATGCAAAGTTTACACAAAAGTTATATTTCTGTCTTGTATTGTTAGCGCAGATCACAGTTCTGCTTGAAATGATTTTTCACAACCACACTATACTAACTCTGACTGTGGCAGTGGCTAGGAGTCAGCCAACTGCAGTTCCTTCTTGATACCTATATGCCCACTACAATTACTGATTTTTTAGGCACAACAGAGCATTCTCAGGCGCAGTAGGATGCACAGGGAGGGGAGAGCCAACTGATGCCCCATCTACCACCCCCACTGATGTACTTCCCACTGCTGCTGACAACGACAATAAAAATAATTTGAATGTATGTCTTCTTGTATTTGAATTGCATGTGCAGCTCTTGCTCATTCTAAGTATGTGGAATGTTGTATACAACCAACAACACTGCGCCACCATAGTTGTTTGTCAGCCATGAAGTTATTTTAATCAAAATTTAGAAGAGAACATAATAATCGTTTATCATGAAATATGGCAAAGGCCCATGAAAGCATTTAGCAATAACCACAAAAGCTTTCTATTATTTTCCCACTAATATAATCTGACAAGTACCAAAAAATTTTGAAACTTAATGACCTATACATTATATGGGCACTGTGACTGGTAATCTGTAGGTAGCTAGTATGTAGCCATAAACACAAAGAAGAGTGTTTTTAATTAGTCAAAACACACAAACTATATCTGAGGAACAAACTCATTATATAGAAAAAAGGATCTGCTGCTCTAATTATTACAAAAGGTAGATTGGCATAACAAAATCATAACTCTATCCACCTGTTTCAACCAATAATGCCATCAACGTGGTTTACACTATTTCAAGCACATACAATATGACGACCATGACAACACTCATTACACCTGCAAACAAACATAAGTAACATGTGAAGTATAACTTCAGCAACAGGATGAAACTAACAACTACTGCCAAACAAATATTTGCCCAAAAATCTAGCACACGAAATCCTCAAAATGTAACACACAAAACTCACAAAAACGAAAACTAGTGGTGGTGTAAATTTCAATAGGCCTATCTCAAATGAATACTACAACACCAGTAACCAATAAACAACTCAAAATCATAATTTTCTCTTTACTTACATAGCTCCAACAGAGCCTTAGATACAAGGAACCAACATACAACTCAAACATTGTGTTGCAAATTTCACTTCACCAATATACCTCAAACAAAGCTGAACTTGCACACAACTCCAAAACCCTATGACACAAATTGACCTATATGGCAGCAAAAAACAAGGCCGAATGTACAAAAGCCCAACACACACAAATTTTAAAATCCATTATTCACACTTTCACTCACTTTACATAAAGCAAAGCCCACAGTACAACAAACCAAACCGTGCTCATTTGGCTAATACCAGAAACATATTCTAATGGTACATCAATACACCTGATACCAACCAATCACAATCCAACACAATCATCACATACCAAGACGAAAAATTCCAGAATTCAAGAAAAATTGCGTCACCACCAATTTCAATATACACAAACTATAATCAACTCATAGCATACAAAGAAAATAAAACAAAACTACCATCTCCCACTACAAACAAATTTACAACAAGTGCTTCAAGTTTTGACTCTCTGCACTTCAATTTTCTCTGTCACTTGCAGCGCCGAAGATTCGCAATTTACAGGCTACACGACTGCCGAGCTCGGCTATTGCCCCACAACCATTTCAATCGATCAACTTGCTCCCAGAATGTGAACGTATATTATGCCTCTTATTCCCTCTCCAACAATTTTTCAACCCGCTTTTCGTCTGTTTTAAATCAAAATAGCACAAAGCCTATTACTGAGTTACTACTAGAGTTCAATGCAGGATCTGCTATCTTGATCAAAACAATAACAAACACAGATCTTTCTGCCCGCCAAAATTTACCTCTTCAAAGTTAATACTCACAACGCCACAACTGGCTGTGGTAACTTCTTTGACCTATGTCACTTTCCTTGTTTCGCTGTCGTTAAAGTATTGTGCGATTCACCGGCAAACACTGTGCTTATATCGGTTTCTTACATATTAAAAAAAGTAAATTGACTAATTCAAGGTATGCTAGGTCCACGGATATACAAGTTTATTACATTTCACTGTAATGCTTCGACACTCGTTAACTATCGATAGCCGAACCCGGCAGTCGTGTAGCCTATAAATTGCGAAACTGCGGCGCTGTAAGTGACAGAGAAAATTCAAGTTCAGAAGAACCAATAGTCGAAGAACTCGTCGTAAATTTTTTTGTAGTGTGACAGTTGAATTTGAAATGTTGGTGTGGAAAACCACTTTAACTCCGCCTGCAGTTGCTGTAGGAGTGAATTAAGTAGCTCTGCAGTTGCTGTTGCCGGTCCCAAGCCCGGAGAAAGGAGGAGGGTTGGCGCAAAAGCCGTAAAAGAATCGACATAAAATAGTTTGAGAGATCCTGTAAACGTTAATAACATAGTTCTAATGACGAAGACAATAATAATAATATAGATTAACCCATAGATCTTCAACTTCATTGCGTGATGCACATAAAGCAGCTAGTGGTACCTCGCGCCTCTCTAAATATAGACTTATTACTGCTTGTGGCCATCGGAGGGATCGAACATACCAGGCAGGAATGCTGGAGCTTCCGGAATCTATGCAACCGAAACGCAAACGCTTTTGGGCATAACTGTATTGAGTAAAACTTATTCTTATAACGGTTTATGAATGGACATCTTTTATCCCCCTCCCGGTTTTGACAATTCCCGCTATTATTTGTCAGTGTAACAGCGCTAAAAGGATCTGTCGTTCGAAAGAATAGCGTGTACAGTTTCTCTATTTGCAACCAATATCTCAATATATATTATCAATACTAGTAATAAGAACAATTTACATAAAAATCTAAAATCACTTACCTTGGTCCAAAAAGGACCCTAATATTCAGTAACACACATTTTCAATAAATCACCAGCAACCATTAAAAACTAGGTTTCAGATAAAGCACAGTTTAAACAGAGTTTGAAAGCCTTTTTGGTAGACAACGTCTACTCTGTACACGAATATCTTCACAGGAATTGTTAGACCACCTTAAGAAAAATTTCAGTTTTGACAGCACTTGGTCACTTCAGTCAAGATTAAGTAAGTTGTGTATGATGATACATTTGTCAAAAGTTCATAACTAGGTTTCATTCTGACTGTGTATCTATTCTGTAAATAGCAGTTCTAATTTACTGTAATGTGTTAACGTATTGTGTGAATCTCCTTACAACTGATTCGGGAAGTCTGTGTTATATTCATATATTCTTTATGTTATACTTTCTGAGATGTTCCACACCCATGAGACTTGTCTCATTTTTGGGTCAATGGAACGAAAACTTCATCTAATCTAGAAAGAAAATTTCATCTGATCAAAACAGTTGATAAAAATAATGAATTAAAATACCACATAGTCCAGTACGAGTATGTATTTAGAATATGATTTATCACCACTTTGTAATGTTTAGTTGTGTCTCAGCTACATTTGCAGGCATGACAGAGAAAGAATTCCAAGTATGACCAGTAGTAAATTTGGCGAAAATTACAGTGATCCCTTAGATTGCTCTCATCCGAAGAAAAGTTGGTTTTCTAATTTATTATTGAGCTTACTGTTGATTTGCTAATTTTATGACCAACCTTGCCTTTCATTTGCAGAAATGCACTGATTACACTGAAAGTAACATTGCTGTTTACTTGATTAGTAGAAAACTGAAATAATCATAGGGATTTTCGAGATTTGTTTCCCACTCTGATGCCTTACTGCTCCCTTTCTCTATCATCATCATCATGTGGGGGAGTAAATCCCATTGGTGAAGATTGTAGACAATGTTTAGCATACTCACTGTTTAAAAGTGCTGTACATTAAAGCATAGGTGTTCAAAGTGAGTGCCTAAATTCAAGTCGTCATGTGACCAGAAACAAATGATAAATAATTTAAAACATATTTTGGTTCACTTGTTCATGATAATTAAAATTCTGTTTGCCTCTTGCTTGTGGAAATTCGCCATACACCAAAATTTTCTGCCATGTTCTTATTGGTAACGACTTGTTTATGCATAGGTGTTGATTCATTAAGGTTGATTACATGCAGGTATATGAGGCGTAGATGCGCATTACGGCCGATTACATGCAAATGAAGAGAGTAGGAAGTAGGCCTACAGTTAAAGATGTGTTTAGTTGTGTAGATGGTTGTTGTATCAAAGGAAATATCTTTCTTGCGAATTCACTGTGGTACTGCAAAACATTTAACTGCAGGTGCCATATAAATAAGCAAAAATTAAACGTCTTGCAGGGCAAATCAGCTTGTTGAACAGATACAGAAGTAGAGCAAGTTGTACATGTGAAACAATAATCTTATGTTTTTTTACCTTGTTTGTGCAGTCACAGAAAGGTAAGGCCAAATTGGGAGAGGAACAGATAGCTCTAAAAATAAATGAGACTTTGGTGACAAGTGCATGTAGTGATGCAAACCTCTTAAACAAGTACTTTGTTTGTGTTACTGACACCTTGGGGTTTTCAGGTTCAGTACACAGTGCAATGGAGTATCTGAGACCTGTCTTTACAAATAACTGCAGTAAAATGGGAATGACACTCACATCTCCCTAAGAAGTAGTACCCATCATAAAATCCTTAACATCTAAGCATTCCACTGGTTATGGTAATATATCAACAAAGTTAACCAAAGAGTGCTCACGCAAGGTCAGTTCTGGCTGAAGATATTTGTGTAATCAATCTCTTACCAGTAGAACATTTTCTTAGTGCCTAAAAATATAAAGCCTCTTTACAACAAGGGGGATGACGAGATACCATCAAACTATCAACCAATTTCACTTTTGCCAGCTTTTCCAAAAACATTTGAAAGGGTTGTGTGCAGGAGTCTCCTTAAGCATCTGACTGCAAATAATATATTGTTCAAATCACAGTTTGGGTTTCTTAAGGGTTCTGATAGAGATAAAGCTATTTACATCTACAGTGATAACTTACATAATGGATTAAATAACAAATTAGAGGCTACTGGCATTTCCTGTGACCTGTCAAAAGCGTTTGACTGTGTGAATCACAGCATTCTCTTAGGTGTCACCAGCAGTGCTGCAAAATGGTTTGAGTCTTATTTAACTACCGTAACAGGAAATAAAGGGTGTCATTGAGAAATACCTGTGCAGTAAACAGTCAGCCTTCATCTGATTGGGAATTAATTATATGTGGCATACCTCCTCTTGGGTCTGTTGCTTTTTCTTGTGTTCATTAATGACTTCTCACCAATTACATTGCCAGAGGCTACATTTGTTTTGTTGCAGATGATACAAACATTGCAGCAAGTAGGAAGTCAAGTACAGATTCAGAAGTGGCTGCTGATAAAATTTTCACTGACATTAATAAATGATTTAAAGCTAATTCACTGTCATTAAACCTTGAAAAGACCCACCGGAACCTGTTAGAGATTTCCTTCTAGCAAGTGTACAGCACATGAAGACTTGCAGATCAAAGAGGTTGACAATGGTAAATTTCTGTGATTATAACTCAATAATAAATGCGGCTGGGAAGGGATTTGCAATGAGAATGATGTCAGATTTAGTGGATATAAAAAAAATAAAAAAATACTTGCATAACTTGCTTACTTTCATTCTATTATATCATATGTGATCGTATTCTAGAGTAACTTGCAAAGTCGAGCAAAAGTTTTTAGCATCCAAAAACATGTAACAAAGACTCATTTGTTGTGTAAATTCAGGAAAATTGTGTAGAAATCTGTTCAAGGAACTTTGAATTCTGACCATTTCTTCCAAGTATATTTATTCTTAATGAAATTTGTTGCAAGTAATATATCTCTATTTCCAACCAATTGCTCAATACATAGGAATAAGAACAAGCTACATAGAACCTAAAATCACCTATCTTTATCCAGAAAGGGGTCCAATATTCAGGAACACACATTTTTAATAAATCACCAGCAACCATTAAAAACTTGGTTTCAGATGAAGCACAGTTTAAACAGAGTTTGAAAGACTTTTTGGTAGGCAACTTCTTCTACTCTACAGATGAATATCTTAACAGTGACTGTTAGATCTTCAATTTTGACAGCAATTTGTCACAACTGACAAGATTATGTATTTTGTGAATGATAAATTTATTAAAAGTGCATAGCTGTGTTTCATATTCAAATTAAAAAAAAACAACAACAAGAGCAGCAAAAACAACTCTGTCTGACTTGTTTCACACCCAAGAGAATCATTTCATTTTTGGGCCCCTGGATCGAAAACTGAATCTAATCTAATTCCATTTCACTATATTTGCAATTATTCACATTACTTTCTAGGTAGTAGTCCTACTCCTGTGTTGACATTGTCAGGTCCTATAAACATCTCTTGTCCATATAGAAATTTTGCCACAAGTGTCATATCAGAATAGATTCAAGCACTTATTCTACATTACTTGCCTGCAGAATTGAAATACTGAGTGGGGACAAGGTATTCAGTTATTTTCATCTACACCAAAGCATTCACATGTAGTCAATAGCTGCACGAATAATTCTGATAACAACTTTTACATTGGGAATTGACAAAATGTGGTTGTGGAAGTGATGTAATCAACTAATTGATATGTGACAAGTACAGTGTCTCTCTAATTTCTCACGTTCATGTTGTTTCTGTTCTGGTTTGTTGGTAATGTGTATACCTGTGTCTTTTGTATTTGTGCACAATAAAGTGTGGTTTACACTGAAGTGAAAAAGTCATAGACTAGTGTTGGCAGTAGTATCACGTATACAATGTATAAAAGGACAATGCATTAGCAGAGTGGTCATTTGTATAAGGGTGGTTCATGTGAAAAGGTTTCCAACCTGACTGTGGCCACATGAGGGGAATTAACAGCCTTTGAACATGGAATGGTAGCTGGAGCTAGTTTTGTGAGACATTCCATTTCAGAAATCATTAGGGACTTTAATATTCCGAGATCCACAGTGTCAAGCATGTGTCAACAGTACCAAATTTCAGGCACTGTGAGAGCTGGTGGTGGCTCCATATTTGTGTGGGTTGTGTTTTTATAGAATGGACTTGCCCCTCTGGTCCAACTGGACCAATCATTGAATGGAAATGGTTATGTTCAGCTACTTGAAGACCATTTGCAGCTATTCTTGTTTCAAACAATGATGGAATTTTTATAGATGACAGTGCGCCTCGTCACCGGGCCACAGCTGTTCTCAGTTGGTTTAAATAACATCCAGGTGGATGATTCGGGCACCAGATTGCCCGACATGAATCCTTTCAACTATTTATGGGACATAATTGAGATGTCAGTTCATGTGCAAACTTGTGCACCAGCAACACTTGCAATTATAGAGACTCCATGGTTCAATGTTTCTGCAAGGGATTTCCAATGACTAATTGAGTTAATGCCATGATGTGTTGCTGCACTACTCCGGGTAAAAGCAGGTCCAACATGATAACAGGAGGCATCCCATAACTTTTGACACCTCAGTGAATTACACCACTAGTCTGTGAATATATTTTATGTTAAGGAGATAGTGCCCTTCCATAATCTGTGAACCCAAAGAAGAAACTCTACTCTATCAGGTAAGTTATCTGCTGCAATTCATATAGATAAGTACAGTCATGAAAACCAGTTCATAATGGTCTATATTCTGTCAGTGGCGCCATCCAGGTCATTAAAAATGAGACTGAGATTCTACAGTGCCTGTCTCCTGTGTTGCAACTGCTAGATTCTGTGCCACACACTGATCCATTTCGGAACATCATGGTTTCAACCACACTGGTCATGGCACAGTGATATAACCACATAACAATGCTTTGCACATAATTACAACAATGTCGTAAGACATAAAATTCAGAGTGAACATGTTTCCTGTCATTTTACACTCACTGAAATATCCACTCATTGGCTTCCACAGTCCTCTCACACTGTATTTGCAAGTTCAGGCCCCACTGTTTGCGCCTACTCAATTGTCAATTCAGTTGCAGTAAATTGAGAGCATTTTCAAACAGAAAATTAGTGACACTTTTGAACAGTTCACTTTAGCGTTCAGTGATCTTGATCAACATGTTACTTCAGTGGTGTTGGACATTATATTACGATCGTCCCGGCACCAAGACTACAATGCTCTCATGGTGGTGCTAATTTCACATTGCACAAAATCGATAGGTCAAAGGCTCATGCAAATGCTATACAATCAGAGGCATGGGGACATGATACCATCTGAATTCTGGAGACATCTACATGGAATGATTATCAGTTTGGATGCTTTGCTGTTACACATTTGGCAACAACAGTTGCTACCAAAGTGAGGTTAACTTTAATTGCTCAGGATGAGCAGCCATTATACTAGTTACCAATGAAGCACACACCTTGCTTGACACATATGCCACAGTGGCTGCCACAATAACTTCCATCCACTCTGAAGAAAGCTGAACCATTCTAGACCAGCCCAAAGTGCTGCTGCCTCGCAACCGTGCCACCTCTACCTGAAAGTCACATAGAGTTTTCGAGAACCTGTGGACTCTCCGTGCTACTTTCAAGAGACTAACTAAGCTGTTGGAAATCTTACAGCTATGGATTGTGACAGCTGAGAGCAAATGTACCCCCTCTGCACATGTCCAAAGTGGTCTCATAACCATGGGACCACTCAGACTAATGTTTGCTGTTCCACAGACCTTTTGGTCACCTGGCAGCTAATTGCAAGAAATCATGTTTGGACCCAAATGCCGAGACATGATTTGGTTCAGGTGCAACAGCAGGACACCCACTTACAGCACCTGCTGTTTAAGGACAGTTAGTCGTCTACATCAAAAATAAAGTATAGGACTGCTCAGCCTACCACTTGTATAGGCATGACTCCAAAGCTGCCAACTACTGAATGGCTACACAACACTACATCACAAAGGTTGTTCGTTACCAACCACTATTCAGGGATAGTGTTATTAATTGAACAGGATCAGAGATCAGCACACTGCTGACTACATTCTACCCAGATGCAAAACAACACACTATGGCCAATTTAGTGGCAGTTCACAAGTCCGTCATATGCACATATGGTCACGAAATATTTGAGGTTGACAAAGGCCTCTTCAAGAATTCCAAGTGGACTTTTGCGTTAACCAACATTGCTCAACCTATTTTGGGTGCTGATTTCATCACACAGCCTGCACTGACCACCAATTTACTAAATGAATGACTGATACATTCTGTCAACAGACTTACTATTCTTGCAGGAAAGTGTCATTCATCAAAGTACACAATGCCCAGAGTGTATAATTTAAGTGCTAATACCTCAAATGACCATCGTCATTACTGGGAGTCCTACTGGCACAACTTGAAATCACACCTCCAGACCATGAGAAGAGATTACATAACAATGAGGTGTGAAATAATCAACTCACATGAGGATAATGTGATGTTGAAGGATATCCTATTGGAAACAGATGACAAACTCCAAGTGGCCCGTAAAACATTAGAACAACATAGGACACCTCCGCATTACATCCGTGCTCTGCACACGACTGTGTCCATGGATTAATAGTGGCCTGTAAAACTACAGGGCAGGTGCACACATACTGTGCTGCACCATATCTGTACCAAACCTGGTCTGCAATTTCATCATGAGCCCATTGGACTGCATGGAAATGACTACCACTGATTTCCAGTGGCTACACAGTGGCACCAGGGGAACCATCAACTCACACCCCTCCCCCTCTGTATGCTACCTATGGCACTCCTCCCAACCATCATTCTACAGTACTGGCTGTGTCACTGACTGCAGTTACATGTCCATCATGTACAGCCACCCACACACAAGCTGGCTTTGAGGTCAAATTCGAAATACATCTCATCTTTTAGATGAGTGGATTAGGGGGGGGGGGGGGGTGTTTGTGTGTGAGTGATATAATCAACTAATAGATGTGTGAAAAGCGCAGTGTGTCTTTAATTTCTCATATTCTTTGTTACTTCCTTTTCTAGTTTGTTCACTAATGCACTGTTATTCCCTGTATGTATTTTATATGTAGTAGATGGTCTCCCTACATGGTCCCACATTGTACAGCAATTCATACTATAGGCCTATACTGAAATGTACACAATAAAATTAACAAATGTGAATATTGGTTAAACTTTGCAACTGAACATCTTTTAGAAGCCTCTTTATGGACCTAGGGATTGTTAGATGTATATACTACCATGTGGTGTTCCTGGTTAACAGCAAGAGTGAATTTAGGACGAACTCAGCAATTCACAATCACATAACTAGATGAAGTAATAATTCCTATATCAGCTATGTATTCCTTTCTGGGGTTCAGAATGGAGTTTAATTTTCAGGTATATAAATAAAAGGTAACCACTGGGCTGCAGACATAAAACTGAACATCTGCAAATATTTAAAAACAAAATAAAAGAATACTTCATTAGCCACTCTTTCAACAATTTATCAGAATATTTGAAGTGAAGAATGTAAATTCTGTTAAGAATCAGAGTTGTGAGTTGATAAGAACAGTATATTAGTATCACCATTCAAAGATTTGATCTGAACCTATAACTGCATTTTCCCCCAGTTACATACTACCATAGTTTCTCAAATGTAATGTTTGGTTGCCAAAGTTTGTGAGATAAAGGCATAGCCTGTTGTGTGTTTTCTTTCATAAAGTGCACTTTAGAATTAATTAAAATGAATATAAAGCTCCAGTTATCAATATCCTTTCTCAAAAGATTAACTTTTGGAGACTCAATAAGCAACAAGTTCCGAGGAAGCTCTTAGGCCAGTAGTTGCTGCACTCACAGCTAACCAACCCACATTAGTTTATTTGACCAGCTGGTACAGAAAAGTGGAATTTCATTTAAATTACTCTAGCACAGGTATGATTTTTTAACAATTAATGAAAATTTTGAAAATTTTTAGCAAGAGTTCTTTATTGTGTACAAAACACTGAAGATAATTTAAAATGAACTTCAAGTTTGCTATATTTTAAACTGACCAGTGAAACAAAACACGTACACCACAGTCTCTCACTGTGAGTTTCCAACAGTTCTGTTACAAAAGTCGGCGTGAAGTTTGTGTGTGCATCTTCCTTTGCCTTTTCAGTGTCGTAATATACAATAAATGCATTGTTCACTGAAATATTTAGTAGTTTTATAAGACAGTTAAGTCATTTTGAAGAATGTAACTTCTTTTGTGATGCAGAATATGGCATTTAGAAGGGCAGGTCAATGACAGTAGCAGTACTTGACTTAGTTACAAATATAAGTCAGTGTTTTGAAGACAAAAGAGTGTACAGCACTGATACTTTTTGACCATAGTAAGGTATTCAGTTGTACCTCATGTAAGGCCCTCCTCAGCAATATAAAATCATAAGGCTATAGGGGAGCTGTTGAGCAAATTCTTGAATCCTACCTACAAGGAGCAGACTCAATTGAAAAGAAGTTGAAACAGAGTGCACCATAGCAAACTGTAATGGTGCCCTGGTTGTTACTGATTTTTGTTAATGACAGAAGTACCAATGGGAACACCTTACAGTTTGGAAATAACCACATTTGTTCTCAAAAAGCAAGAATGTTGCTCAGGCTTTTCAACAAGCAGAAGCCCTATTAAGTTAGGCAAGGGTCTGGTTTCGTCTGAACAAGATAAAAATTAATGTCTACAAAACACAGAGAATGACATGCAGCCTCAGTGATACTGGATCCCTGGGTGACACAGCATCCACTAAACTCACGGGCTTTTTCATTCATACTATATTAACATGGTAACTGCACACAAAAAGTGTATATTCCAAACTTTCCTGGGTCCTGTATCTCCTGAGGAAATTAAAAGGTGTAACATCAGACCAGTACCGGTAGCTACTGACAGTGTACTCTGTAATGTTCTAAAGCTGCATGAGACATGAGCTGCTGCTGTGGAGTCTTTCTGTAGTCTGTAAAATAAATGCAAAAAAAAATTATAATCATAAACCAATTGTTTCTCACTGTTCTTAGCCAATATTTATTCAACTACCTTGGTCATACAGAGATAAATCATGAGAACTACAGAAAGAGAAATAAATTTCATCTACACAGCACTGGCGATAGAGACAGAATAGAAAGCCCTGGCTGTTAACAAAGACAAAAAGAGCTTCCACATTGTGGCTTTCGAACTGTTGAGTGCGTTACCTAAGGCTATCCTTTCATTACCAATGGAGCAATATAGGACTAAAATTATGGGTACATTTAAAGGGCAACCTACGTACAGCACTGAATAATTCTTCTCTGGTGATATGACAGTGTCTACCTAGGCCAGAACTCAGTGCTATGACAAGAACAGCAGCTCTGATGTTTAACTACAATATGTTCTAGTACTGATTTCACAGTTCTATTATCGTTGTACAGCATATCATAATCTAGTTGTTCTCTTTAGTATACTGTACAGCATCAATTTTAGTATCATAGTTTAAATTGAAGTGTTGCACTCATTTTATTGTGGTAATATTATTGTAATCTTGATGCAGTCTGTCCAGGGAACAGCACAAAGTTTTTACAATGACTGTGTACAGAAGGATTGATAAAAGAATAAAGTTTGTCATGAATGTTCATGAAGTGATTGTTGAATATTTCACATAAATTTTTTACTCAGAGGAAACACCATCTTCATTCTTAATGCATGTTATTGATTGTGTCTTTTCCCTTTTTACCAACAGTCTTATTGATGGCTTTTAATGTGGCTTTTGCTTTACTACTTGAATTGAGTATAAACTACCAGTTGTACATTTTCTTGGGTTCTCAGCAGACTTGTTCAGTTTGAAATAGTTATTAAATAACTTGCTGTCTGTAGTTTTACTGTAAGCATATAGCAGTCTCTTATTTCTACAAAAGGTTTGTATCCGTGATGTTAGCAACTTATTACTAGGCATTTTGCATATATTTGGCTTAGATCTAAGTTTGATTGGAAATGCTACATCTTCATGTTTCAACAGAATACTCAAATTCTTGTACCTTACATCCAACATCACAGTCACAATGTACACCATTCCATGCAGCTTCATGGAGCACATGTGTGAAAGTGAATACGCTATGTTATTTTTGATGTAAATCATGATATTTCAACACACACACACACACACAAACCTCTTGCTTGAAGAATATGTGTGGGATAGCTTTGGAAATGTGTTCTGAAGTTTTAGTATCTTGACATCAGAACAGTCCTTCAACTGATTTTCTTTCTTTCTTCATTCGCCATGCCCTACCCTTCTCTGCTTCAACATTCCTTTTTGTTTCTTTTTCCTCCCTGTGTTCTCGTGAAGGCTGACCTACATGTTTGACATGTAACAAGTGAGTGGGTAGAGCATAATTCCCAGCCCCATGTTGACAGGCGGGGTTTGCCCATACTTCCTCGTACAGGCCAGGCCCAGGGAGGAGTGCCTTCCCAAATTGCCAATTCATCACTGTATCAGGAGTTTGGGAGGTGTGACCTGGGGTGTGAACAATCACCTAAGGAAGATGATCCCCCCTCAGAGGGACCCTAGTTCGAAGGAGCACGCCATTGAAGATGCTGGCAATCATTGGAGATTTCCTCATAATGAGCCAATCATCATTTCAGTTTATGGCTACTACAAACAAATGGAATGAGCCTAAAGATTCAATGACTCTCTAGCTGCACCTTGATCCCCCATGGTATCACATACTGAAGAAGATCAGTCCTCTGGTATTGTTAATGTGTTTATTATTCCAAAAAGTGTTGATGCAATTGCATGCCCTGAAAATCTTGCTCAGATTTATGTAACGGGACTTTGCTTTTGGAGTCCAATTGTGTTTTTCAGGCCCAACAACTGCTTGCTGCTTCACTCCTCCACATCTACCCTGTTCATGTTGAGGGTCATTTAATGCTGCATTCTTTGCATGGTGTTATTTACACTAGGCTGCTTGGAGGTCTGATGCAGGGAGAAATCCAAACTTATCTCTCTGTGCAGGGCATCACTGCAGTCCATCAGGTAATGAAAAAGGTTGATGCAACATTACTGTCTACACGCACTCTTTTTCTCACATTTGATTGAGTAGTGGTTCCACCGAAAATCAAAGAAGATTATGAAGTGATCACAGTCTGACTGTACATTCCAAACCTGATGTGTTGTTACCAGTGTCAACATTACAACCAAACACACCTGTCCTGACCGAGTCAGGTGGCGCAGTGGTTAGCACACTGGACTCGCATTTGGGGGGATGATGGTTCAAGCCTGCGTTCGGCCATCCTGATTTAGGTTTTCCGTGATTTCCCTAAATTGCTCCAGGCAAATGCCGGGATGTTTCCTCTGAAAGGGCATGGCCGACTTCCTTCCCTAATCCTCATCCTGAGAATGTCCCATGTACCTTGATGAGCAGGCCATCCAGGAGATCTGGCCAAAGGAAAAAGTACCTCACCCTGTTGCTCGCAAGTTGTTGGCTAGACCATATGAGACTTACAGTACCATTCTCACTATGACTCACTCCATGGAGGTCATGGCCATGCGGTCTTGCAACTTAAAATTCAGCACTGCAGTTGTAAAATCACTGGGTATTGCAGTAGCATAACCATCTCCTTCTCCTCCAGCTGTGCAACAAACCACCAAATCTTCACCTCCTGCAGTGAAACCACCTGCTACACAACTGACAGGCTGGAAAGGAAGAAAGGAATACTCTCCTGAAGATTTTTTACGTCCCTGCAGGCAACAAACATCTGAGTCTTCATCTGCCAACTGCAAAGGCTCTAAGAAATCAATCAACTTGACCATTCTTCTCATTCCCTGGCTCCGAGGTCCTCTTCAATGGTGTTACTTCATGATACTCTCACCATGCTGACCTACAATCCACCAGTGTGCACTGCCCACTGTTTTGCTTCTGTAGAAAATGCAGGCCAACCCAATGAGAATGCAGTGCCCCTGTATATCTCATGGAACAGGCTCCTCCAGCCTGTGCACCCTGTAACAGTGAGTATTTGAAGGCTGGCTCTCAGCAGTCACAGAGATGACAACATTTCTTTTCTTTTCCTCTCTCTCTCTCTCTCTCTCTCTCTCTCTCTCATTTTTTTTTTTTGTACCCTTTTGCTGTTATGATCCTCCCCCAATGGAATGTTCACGTCAGTAGATCCAAGAAGGAGAAATTATGGCTGCTCTTGAAACATTATCGTCCACTCTTTTTCTGCATCCAAGAAACAAAATGTCATCCTCGAAACCACTCTGACTGCTCATATTTCTTTCCAGTCTACTTTCACCTTACCGCCAAGGATGGCATTCCATCTCATTGGGGAGTCATGCTGCTCATCATGGTTGACATTCATAGCCAAACCATATTACTGAATAATTGGCTGCCAACTGTTGCAGTCCACATTATCCTTCCTCACTTCACATTTTCTCTTTGCAACATATACATCCCTCCATCATTTGGTGTCACCAGGGCAACTACCTCCATGTGACTGATCAACTCACTCACCTCTGCTCAGTGTCTTTAATGCTCACTGCCCCATTTGTGGCTGTTCCTGAATCTGTCAGGGAATGCCCTCTTGGCTGACTTGAATCAACTCAACTGCTCTATCTTAATAACGGAACACCTGTGTTCCTCTCAGCTTCCACACACACCTATTCCCATTTGGACCTTTTGCTCTGCAGCATCCAGTTTGCCTATCATCTCGAGTGATCCAGTCTCTCTAATATGTACTCGAGCGTCCATCTGCCATGTGCTATCTGTTTGGTGACTCCTATCCCATCTACATGTAAACCCAACTGGCAGCTTTCTAAGGCCGACTGGAGGCTTCAGTCCTCCCTGGAGACCTTCAACGAAGATTTCCCCAGTTGTGATGGCCATGCAGAGTATGTCACGAATGTTGTCCTTACCATAATAGAGCATTCCATAGCTCACACTTCATCTCTACTGTGTTGTGTACCAGACCGTTGGTGGACTGAGGCATGCTGTGACATCGCTGTGAAGACTTGCTCTCTGCAATTTTAACCATCATGCCATGATGTTGAACTGTATTCATTGTAAACAGTTTCATACACAGTGTCATTGCATTCTTTGCTATAGAAAAACAGCTATCTAGATTTCATTTACTAGTTCTTTTAACAGTTCCACTTTCTCTTCCATCGTGTGGGGGGTAATTCTCATCGTCTGTGTGGGACTAAGATCCATTCCCTGATTTCCAGTATGACAGTAGCATGTGGTGTCATTGTGGACCCTATAGCTATCTCCAACGCCTTGGGCTGCTATTCTGTGAAGATTTTGAGCTCCACCCACTATCACCCAACCTTCCTCCCTCAGAAATGTGTTGGGGAGGCTCAGGTGATACGCTTCTCCTCTTGAGATTGCTACAATGCCGCCTCTACCATGAGGGAACTAGATAATTCTCTCTCTTCATCTCAATCTTCCACCCCAGGGCCAGATGATGTTCACGTTCAAATGTTGCAGCACCTTTCTCTCATGGGCAAGCACTTTGTCCTTCACAAATACAATCACATTTGTGCAGATGGCACATTTCCCAGATGCTGATGTGAAGTCACTATGATACTCATATCTAACCCAGTAAGGACAAACACCTTGCTGCTAGCTACTTCTCCATTTCTCTCATCAGCTATGTTTTCAAAGTGATCGAATGTTTGATTTATGGCTGGTTGGTATAGTGGCTCAAACCTCACAATCTACTAACCACTGCACAATGTGGATTTCGAGCACACCATTCTGCTGTTGACCAGTTCATCACCCTGTCAACCCATGTCATTAACCGTTTTCTGACAAAATTCCTGATGGTTTCCGTGTTCTTTGATTGGGAGAAAGCCTATGACACTTTCTGCAGGACTGGTATCCTTCTGTACTCTATACATGTGGGGTTTTCAATGCAGCCTGCCCTGTTTCATTCAGAAATTTTTAAAAACCAAGTATTCAAGGTATGTGGGGGTTTGATCTTGTCAGACACCTTCATCCAGGACAATGGAGTGCCTCAAGGCTCCATCCTGTGCATCGTACTCTTTGCTATAGCCATTAATCCTATAATGGTCTGTCTCCCGCCAGGCATCACGAGCTCCTTTTTTGTCGATGACTTTGTGATTTATTGCGGTTCTCCACTGACTTGTATCCTGGAGCATCTTCTACAGCAATGGCTTCATCGTCTTCACTCATGGGGTATCGACAATGGCTTTCGGTTTTTCACTGGCAAGACAGTTTGTATGAATTTCTGGCTACGCAATTGGTTTCTTCCACTGTCTTTACATCTTGGTCTTGTTGCTTTTCTATTCGCTGAAACTACAAAATTTTTGGAGCTCCTGCTTGATAGAAAACTTTCTTGGTCCTCCCATGTGTCTTACCCGCCTGCATGCTTTACCTAGTCTCCTAATGTCCTATATGCTCTAAGCACTACTTTCTGGGGAGCTGATCGGACCACCCTCCTCTGTTTGTACCAATCCCTTGTCCATTTGAAACTACACTATGTGTGTTTCATTTATTCATGTGCATGTCCATGCATTTTACATCACCTTAATATAATCCACCATCATGGAATCCGTTTGGCCACTGGTGCCGGTTACACTAGCCCAGTTGAGAGTCCCTATGCAGAAGCTGCCAGACAACTGTTGCTATATGGGTGTGATGTTCTCCTCAGCAGATACACTTGCCATTTGTCTGCCATGCCTAGACACCCATCCTGCACCTCCTTTTTCGATGACTACCTTGGCTGACAGTATGGGAAGCACCCCTCTTCTCTGCTGTCTCCCAGGTTTGCTTTTCACTCCTATTCCAGCAGCTTAATTTTACACTCCCTGCCAATTTTCCAGTGGGTGTGAACCCTTCACCACCATGGCATCACGCAGTGGCCTGTGTTCATCTTGGACTTCACACTCGACCTTCATGCTCAATATAGTGACAGCACCTTTGTGTATAGTAATGGTTCTAAGACTGACCGTGGTGTCCAGTGTGCCTTTGTCATTGTCACTGACCATTTTCGGTATTAGCCGTCACAACACCACCCAATATTTACTGCAGAGCTCTTTGACCTCTATCAGGCTACCTGATACATCCAGCGACACAGCCTTTTTTGTTGTGTCATTCTCTTACTGCCCTTTTGAACCTCTGTGTGCTGTACACAGTTCATCCTTTAGTGCAATGTGCCCAAGGAAGGTTCCATTTGCTTTGTGTTGAGGGAGACACTGTGATGTTCATTTAGAATGGTGGTCATATTGGTCTGATGGGAAACGAGGCTGCTGACGCCGCTCACAAGGCTGCAGTCTTCTTACCTCAGTATGCTCGCTCTTCCATCCCTTTGGGTGATTTCTATGTTGCCGTCTGTCGGCAGGTGGTGTCACTTTGGCACCACCACTGGTGCACTCTTCATGGCAACAAACTCCGGGGAATTAACCCCTCCCAGTGGCTTAACCAACCTTATCTCAGTCCCCCTAGTCATGAGGAAATTATTTTAGCTAGTTTGCATATTTGGCAGTATCATTTTAGTTATTGCCATTTGTTAAGTGCTGGTCCCCCACAATTTTGTGCTCATTGTCATCAGTTTTTGCCGGTTCACCATTTCCTGACCAAATGTCCTTGTTTTAACAACTTAGCCAGCCGCGGTGGCTGAGTGGTTATAAGTGCTTCAGTCCAGAACTGCGCGACTGCTATGGTTGCAGGTTCGAATCCTGCCTTGGGCATGGATGTATGTGATGCCCTTAGATTAGTTAGGTTTAACTTTTCTAAGTTCTAGAGGACTGATGACATCAGATGTTATGTCCCATAGTGCTCAAATCCATTGGAACAATTTTTTAACCACTTCTTCTATTCTTTCTTTTACTTGTGCCGTTTTTCCTATGGATACGCAGGGTCAGCATGGTTAATTGGATGTGTCAATGTTAGTTGGAGGGTTGGCTGGATGCCCTTCCTGTTGCCACGCCGTACCCCCTAGGAAGGAATTGGTGTACCCCAACTGTCTGCAACTAGTATAATCCATGGAAAAGTGCGAAAGTGTTCAGACGTCTGCAAGCCATGTAAATGAGGCGGGATGTTGGGACCAGCCCAGTATTCACCTAGGGTGATGTGGAAAACCGCCTAAAAACCACATCCAGTCTGGCCGGCACACCGGCCCTCGTCGTTAATCCACCGAGTGGATTCAATCAGGGGCCAGTGAGCCTACCCAAGTCCAGGAAGCAGCGCATTGACATGCTCGGCTAACCTGGTGGGTATTTTTTTTAACCACTTATGTTCTCATATATGTTTGCTGTCTGATTTGTTGGCTGTTTTAGTGAAGGACACATGGATTTTTTACCATGTTTTACTCTTTATCATTCGTAGCAACATGGCAAAGGACATTTAATCTTTGGTACAGGACCTCCACTGTCTCTACAGCGTATTTTGAGGATCTTGTGTTTAGCTCACTTTCCATCAGTCGTTTGGACTTAATGTATAGTCTCTTTAAGTTCTTTTACTTCTTGATATTCTAAGGTTATGACATGGGAACTTATGACCTTAGTTGTTTTTGTGTCCTAAAACAAATAACACACACACACACAAACACTTTACTGCCAGAAGAAGGATTCCATCAATATTCTAACTCCTCCAGCCACAAGCTGTGCCATAGTGATCGCATCACACACATTTTACAAGCTTCCCAAAATATATAAACCCCACAATCCTGGATGTCCCAGTGTAGATGGATACTATGCTCCCATCGAAAGATCTCTCTTCTTGTTGACCAGCACCTCCAACCAGTTGCCTGTAGCTTAGCCTCTCATATCAAACATATAACTCCACTTAGCAATTCTCAGCCATCCCTACCCCATTACCACCTGGATCCTTGTTTGTCACAGCTGATGACACCTGCCTACACACCAACATTCCTCAGGCCAATGGCCATCATGCCATCCAACTCTACCATTCTCAACGTCCTTCTGACATCAACCCAATACTTCATTCCTTCTAAACCTTACCGATTACATCCTCACACACAAATACTTCTCCTTTGAGAGGAAGATACACTGCCAGGAAAAATATCAAAACACCAAACAATAATTAATGTAGACTATTGAAATTTCAGTAATACATTTGTGTAGGTAAAATATTTAAATGATTGACATTGCAAGATCAGAGGTAAATGTAAGTGTGAGAGAAGCCATTGCAAATATGAAATGCTGGTACATTAATAGCCAGTTTAACTGACAGAATGCTGAATGCATCCATTCAGACATGATGCACTGTGTTGTGCAGCTTCTTGATGACAGTTTGTGGGATTGAGCTTCATGGTCTTGCCCTTGATCAATCAACACAGGAATGTTTAGTGCTCCTTGTGGATGACACAGGAGATGTCGTCCGATGATGTCCCATATGCGCTTCATTGAATGCTGATTTCATGATTGGCTAGGCCAATGTAACATTTCATCACTCTGTACAGCATGTGAGGTTACAACAGTAGTACATAGGTGAATTTTATCCTGTTCAAAAATACTCCCTGTAATGATTTTCAAGAATGGCAGCACAACAGGTTGAATCACCAGATTGACATACAAATTTACATTCAGGATGCGTGGACTAATCATGTGATTGCATCTGGTGTTATACAAAACCATACTCCAGACCATAACTCCAGATGTAGATCCTGTGTGTGTAGAACAGGCTCGTCCAAACTGTGCTCCTGGGGTGCTAGCACCCACAATCACTCGCGGCCTGTGCCCCGGGCGAATACGTATATTGTCGCTGTGACAGCTGTGTCGCCTAGCTGGCCGTGCGGACCGCCCGCCAAACCTTGCTATGCCGGTATGCCAATATTGCAATAGATAAAAATTTCTTTTGCGACCACACATTGCTGTGCTTTTCAGCAGAACTGGGGAAAACATATGTAAAACCAATCTTTTTTGTTAGTTTTTTATTTGAGTTTCAATGAATGAAACAATTAATTGTTAAAGTGTTTTAAAAACAGGATTGTAAAAAATTAAATGTATGTTCTTTTTTGGCATGTTATGAGCAGGAAACAGGTGGACAAAATTTGTGTGCAAAATACAAATGATCGCTGAGAATTGGGAAAGCAGGGAAATCCTTTGCTGCTGGGAATCTCATCAAGGGTTGCCTGGTCGACTAGGCGGCTTGTATTTGTCCACCAGACCTCATGGAAAAATTTGAAAAAATAGCTCTTTCTCCTCAAACTGTTGCTCACAGAGTCGAAGATATGGTCTCAGATTTGGAGCAGCAATTAATGTAGAGAGCGGCAAACTTCATTTCACTTTCTATCACTCTTGAAGAGTCGGCAGACGTTGCAGACATATCTCAGCTCGTCATATTCATTCGAGGTGTCGACAACACTCTACGTGATACTGAAGAATTTCTCGATCTTATACCATAAAAAAAAATACAACCACAGGTTTGGATATTTTTCTAGCCGTGGAAAACGTGTTTGAGTCAAATGGTTTAAAATGGGAGCTCCTGATCAGTGTAAGGAGGGATGCAGCCTCTGCACTACCAGGGATATGCATTGGATTTCTGAGCTCAAAAATGTCTGAAGTTGGCTGTTCCTTATTCGCGACAGTCCATTGTCTGATACACCAGGAGACAATTTGTGCAAAGATTGTCAAGATTAAAAATGTTATGGACACAGTTCTTCGAACGGTTAATTATCTTCACTCGCATGGACTCACACATCGCCAATTTAAAGAATTTCTGGCTGATATCGGAGTGGACCTCCCCCATGAACCACGGACCTTGCCATTGGTGGGGAAGCTTGCGTGCGATACAGATAGCCGTACCGTAGGTGCAACCACAGCGGAGGGGTATCTGTTGAGAGGCCAAAAAAACGTGTAGTTCCTGAAGAGGGGCAGCAGCCATTTCAGTAGTTGCACGGGCAACAGTCTGGATGATTGACTGATCTGGCCTTGTAACACTAACCAAAATGGCCTTGCTGTTGTGGTACTGCGAACGGCTGAAAGCAAGGGGAAACTACAGCCATAATTTTTCCCGAGGGCATGCAGCTTTACTGTATGGTTAAATGATGATGGCGTGCTCTTGGGTAAAGTATTGCGGAGGTAAAATAGTCCCCCATTCGGATCTCCGGGCAGGGAGTACTCAAGAGGACGTCGTTATCAGGAGAAAGAAAACTGGCGTTCTACGGATCGAAGCGTGGAATGTCAGATCCCTTAATCTGGCAGGTAGGTCAGAAAATTTAAAATGGGAAATGGATAGGTTAAAGTTAGATATAGTGGGATTTAGTGAAGTTTGATGGCAGGAGGAACAAGACTTCTGGTTAGGTGAATACAGGGTTATAAATACGAAATCAAATAGGGGTAATGCAGGAGTAGGTTTAATAATGAATAAAAAAGTAGGAGTGCTGGTAAGCTACTACAAACAACTTAGTGAACGTATTATAGTGGCCAAGATAGACATGAAGCCCATGCCTAATACAGTAGTACAAGTTTATACGCCAACTAGCTCTGCAGATGACAAAGAAATTGAAGAAATGTATGATGAGATAAAAGAAATTATTCAGATAGTGAAGGGAGACGAAAATTTAATAGTTATGGGTGACTGTAATTTGACAGTAGGAAAAGGGAGAGAAGGAAACATAGTAGGTGAATATGGATTGGGGCTAAGAAATGAAAGAGGAAGCCGTCTGGTAGAATTTTGCACAGAGCATAACTTAATCATAGCTAACACTTGGATCAAGAACCATAAAAGAAGGTTGTATACATGGAAGAACCCTGGAGATACTAAAAGGTATCAGATAGATTATATAATGGTAAGACAGAGTTTTAGGAACCAGGTTTTAAATTGTAAGACATTTCCAGGGGCAGATGTGGTCTCTGACCACAATCTATTGGTTATCAACTCTAGATTAAAACTGAAGAAATTGCAAAAAGGTGGGAATTTAAGGAGGTGGGACCTGGATAAATTGACTAAACCAGAGGTTGTACAGAGTTTCAGGGACAGCATAAGGGAACAATTGATAGGAATGGGGGAAAGAAATATAGCCAAAGACGAATGGGTAGCTCTGAGGGATGAAGTAGTGAAGGCAGCAGAGGATCAAGTAGGTAAAAAGACGAGGGCTAGTAGAAATCCTTGGGTAACAGAAGAAATATTGAATTTAATAGATGAAAAGAGTAAATATAAAAATGCAGTAAATGAAGCAGGCAAAAAGGAATACAAACGTCTCAAAAATGAGATTGACAGGAGGTGCAAAATGGCTAAGCAGGCATGGCTAGAGGACAAATGTAAGGATGTAGAGGCTTATCTCACTAGAGGTAAGATAGATACAGCCTACAGGAAAATTAAAGAGACCTTTGGAGAAAAGAGAGCCATTTGTATGAGTATCAAGAGCTCAGATGGAAATCCAGTTCTAAGCAAAGAGGGGGAAGCAGAAATGTGGAAGGAGTATATAGAGACTCTATACAAGGGCGATGTACTTGAGGACAACATTATGGAAATGGAAGAGGATGTAGATGAAGATGGAATGGGGGATGTGATACTGTGTGAAGAATTTGACAGAACACTGAAAGACCTGAGTTGAAACAAGGCCCCGGGAGTAGACAACATTCCGTTAGAACTGCTGACAGCCTTGGGGGAGCCAGTCCTGACAAAACTCTACCATCTGGTGAGCAAGATGTATGAGACAGGCAAAATACCCTCAGACTTCAAGAAGAATATAAGAATTTCAATCCCAAAGAAAGTATGTGTTGACAGATGTGAAAATTACCGAACTATTAGTTTAATAAGTCACAGCTGCAAAATACTAACTCGAATTATTTACAGATGAATGGAAAAACTGGTAGAAGCTGACCTCAGGGAAGATCAGTTTGTATTCTGCAAAAATGTTGTAACACGTGAGGCAATACTGACCTTACGACTTATCTTAGAAGAAAGATTAAGGAAAGGCAAACCTACGTTTCTAGCATTTGTAGACTTAGAGAATTTTCTGTCAGAGACAGCAAAGGACTTGGAAGAGCAGTTGAATGGAATGGACAGTGTCTTGAAGGGAGGATATAAGATGAACATCAACAAAAGCAAAACGAGGATAATGGAATGTAGTCGAATTAAGTCGGGTGATGCTGAGGGAATTAGATTAGGAAATGAGACACCTAAAGTAGTAAAGGAGTTTTGCTATTTGGGGAGCAAAATAACTGATGATGGTCGAAGTAGAGAGGATATAAAATGTAGACTGGCAATGGCAATGAAAGTGTTTCTGAAGAAGAGAAATTTGTTATCATCGAGTACAGATTTATGTGTCAGGAAGTCGTTTATGAAAATATTTGCGTGGAGTGTAGCCATGTATGGAAGTGAAATGTGGACAATAAATAGTTTGGACATGAAAAAAATAGAAGCTTTCGAAATGTGGTGCTACAGAAGAATGCTGAAGATTAGTTGGGTAGATCACATAACTAATGAGGAAGTGTTGAATAAGATTGGGGAGAAGAGAAGTTTGTGGCACGACGTGACCAGAAGAAGGGATCGGTTGGCAGGACATGTTCTGAGACATCGAGGGATCACCAATTTAGTATTGGGGGCAGCGTGGAGGGTAAAAATTGTAGAGGGAGACCAAGAGATGAATACACTAAGCAGATTCAGATGGATGTAGGTTGTAGTAGGTACTGGGTGATGAAGGAGCTTGCACAGGATAGATTAGCATGGAGATCTGCATCAAACTAGTCTCAGGACTGAAGACCACAACAACAACAACAACAACAACATCGAAGTGGAATACCCAGACATCCCCTACCACAACGCAGTAAGATGTCTGAGCAGAGGAAAGGGGCTTGATCAGTTTTTCTCCTTGAGGAGCAAAATAACTACCTTTTTGGAAATGAAAGGACATCCAGAACAATTACTTTGTGATCCTAAGTGGGTGGCGAATTTGGCTTTTTTTGAGTGACCTCACTGGTCATTTAAATACTTTGAACATTACACTCCAACGCGAAAATCAGTATGTTGTTGATTTAGTGCAGACGATTCAAGCATTTAAAGAAAAACTCATTTTGTGGGAAAAACAATTTTTCGAGAAGAATTGTGGACACTTTCCTGCACAGCATTAAAGATGATGTGGATTTTTCAGATTATGTTCTCAAACTTAGTAGTTAGTTAAAATTATTATGTACAAAACAGCAAACTAAGCATTCAATTTCTAAACTCTGAGAAGGAATACAAAAAGCTGTAGCATGAAGTACAACAGAAAATATTTACTTGTAACTATTAACAGTAAGAATGAGACTCTATATCCCTTACATAAAATTATTTTTAAAATAGAATATTTGTGACTAGTTCATTTAAGAAACTGATGTATTTTTCAGAAGACACCTATGGTACATATGACAAGTGTGCATGTGCAGTACTAATAGAATCAACCTGTGTGTCAGAAAACCACTAAGTTATTCTTCGATTCTTGTTTTGGATATTGTTTTCTCTACCTTTGTGTAGTAATTCTGTCACACAAACACTACTTGTTACCTAAACAGTAAATGTTTTGCTTGTTTTACCGCTCATGGACCTCTTTTTACAGAGGTGCGCTTCCTCTGTTCGTTTGTTTGCGTTGGATCTGACTGAGGGACAGTCCAGCACACAGCAGTGCCGTGCAGTCTCGCTCGCTCCACAGCTCCCTCTCTCGCCCCTATGCTGCTGGGCGCAATTCTTGGATGAGCCTGGTCTAGCACATGAACAGGTTGACTTCAGGCCCTCAACAGGCTTCCTTATAACCAACACACAGCCATCACTGGTACTCAGGTAGACCCAGCTTTCATCTCAAAACACAACAGACCTCCATCCTGTCCTCCAATGAGCCACTTGACACTACTGAAGCCACAAATGACAAAGGTTTTGGGGTCAGTGGAAGGCACACTACAGGGCATCTGGTTCAGAGCTGTCCTTGAAGCAACCAATTTGTAACAATTCGTTGTGTCACTGTGGTGCTAATTGCTGCGGATGCAGCACAATTCACCAGAGCCATACACCGAATATGATGGTCTTCCGTCTCAGTAGAGACATGTGACTGTCCAGAACCCTCATCTTCTTGTGACTGTACTTTCTTGTGACCACTGCTGCCGGTTTTAACGGACCTCTTCCTAAGATTTCCACAGTCTATAAGTTGTCCTACTCCTTTGTCCACATAGTGACTTCAGGCACTACAGGAGATTCAAATTTATAGGCCGAGGTCGTTAACAAGTACGAACAGTTTGGTACTTAACTCGTATCGATGGCTGCGTTGTTGTCTTCGTGAAGTCTAGAGGTGATTCCACTGCGATGTTCCCTCAGTTTTCTCTGTGTTTGGATGAGACTAACTGGTTTGTAGGGCGACATGGTATTTTTGTTTTTAGAGAGCAAACGTTACATTATTTTTGCACATCACTATTTAATTCATTTATTCACATTTAACACTTCTACAATAATATGAAATAAGACATTGTTTTACAGCACATCTGTATCACCACCTCCTCCAACCCCCACTCCTGATCCAAATACCATCAACCACCACATTCAAAGCTCGACGTCCTTCCCCCATGACCAAAGAAAACCGTCTCTTAGTTGTTACACTCGCAGTCAAAGGCTATATTTGCATAAAACATTACATGTAAAGAAATTACTGACATACATGATTTTATGTTCTGTTATTATACCCCCCCACATAAGTCCATGCATAGCATGCATAGGATTGTGTGTCACTATGGAATAAAATAATCTAATACACACATCATGATAAAATTTCCAGTACCTAAAGTTAGTAATAAAATTGGATTCCCAAGTGATCTTAGTTATATATATATACTTTCCAAGATATACAATTTGAAGGTTACATTGGCTGTATTGAGTAATAAGTGTAATGAGTTTATAACTAATAATTAAATATGGCACCTTAAATTTAATTGACCATGGTAGCTGCAGTGCTGCATTAAGATGGGTACATAATTATATAGTATATGAATACACTCAAGTTTACTTCAATACTGACTTAATGCATCTTAGTTAAGATTATCAGTGGTTTCTTTAGAATGTATTAAGTGAACTGTGAAATGATGCATCTCTCACAATCTTTCAATATTAGTGCTTCAATAAAATACCTTATGGCATAGCTTGTGCCCAAAACAACCATTAAATCTAAAGAAGTCATTATTCTAAAATAAACAGATTCTTTTAACCACGTACATAAAATAGACATAGTTCAAAATATTGTAATACTTATACACAATGTTAAATGGTTGACTCTTAGGGAAAATTCATGTATAAGTGATGAATATAATCACATGGTGGATCCAGTGCAAATTCAATTATGTGTGATCAGCACTGTATTTTCAGAGTCAGATTGGTTTACATATTTATGATTTAATGTTCCTTTATAATGAGGTAGCTGAGACGTTCCGTATATGATTGTGACTATCATTGCAGTATCCTCACATTGTACATCTACGTCAGCTTTATAGGTCAAACTATGACAAACTCTACATTTAAATTGTGTAAGATTGTTAGTATTTATACCTTAACTTTACATCATTATTAAACAGTGTTTCATTTTTATTCACTCTCTTGTGCTCAAATAGCATATTGCCATGAATAGAAATTATTTCAAATTGTGTAACAGGGTATGGGATAAATTCCTAACAGCTCTTCATTCACTTTAGCATTAAATTACCTAAACTATTACAAAATATTCTCCCACAATACAAACATCAAAATTAGTATCACATAATCTTCAATCCATCACAGGGGTTTCAAATGTAACACACCATCTGTCTCCATAATGCTCTAAACCTCAATATATTCTTAATTTGCATAATTAAATTTCATGACTATCCACTATATTTTTAACACACTATAATATGCCTGGTCTTTCAATGCACACTCTCATAATCTGACAAGTACCTCCAGTTTGCTTTATCCATTAAACAATGTTCCATCTGACATAGCTTACAAATGACAAGGTTTTGTCTTCTTACACACAATCATTATTCATATCTTATTACTTTAAAAGTGTCCACATCATTAACTTTGGTTTTTGTTAAGAGACATTACTATGACACTGAAGACTGCTTTGTAGTCTGACACACTAATCTCATACCAAATTTAATGAATGGGTATATTAGAGAACAAAGAGACATTAATACAGACATAATTCACATACACAAAATCTACTTAATACTTTCAGTTTACATAGTCCCACACTTTGACATGAAGTTTTCCTTGAATGATAAAGCAATGAAGTGATATAGTTGGGCCAGTCAACTAGTTCTTTCTGAGCAGTATTTTACTTATTAATGACTATTTTATGGGTCATGTTTGTAGATTTTTAACTCTGTAACATTGCGCAGTCCAAATAACTTCTTGGATTTTGGGTAGGTTAGCCTATAGGCATTAGGGCGCAGGTTTTTCTTGATTTCAAAGGGGACTATATAGATGTCGAAAAATTTCTTCATTTCAGAACTCATCAATTTAGATTTTTCCTGTGTTTTTACTAAAACCAGATCTCCCATCCTGATCTGTACTCCTTTACTTCTTGCATCATGTCTCCGTTTTCTTACCTCTCCCTGCCTTTTCATAGTGTTCCTAACAGTTGTCTCTCTTTCCTGGGGTGTCATAGTTTGACAAGGTGGCAAATCAACATTCTCAGAAATCAAATTTGCAAGTTGTCTATTAAACATTACTTCATAAGGTGAAAAACCAGTGGATGAATGCTGTAGGCTGTTCATTATATCCTCGAAGTCAGTAACATTTTCAATCCAATTAACATGATTTTTACTACAGTATGTTCTGCAGAGCCGTCCAATTTCCCTCATGTACCTTTCTGCTGGGTTACTTGATGGGTGACAAACCAAAATCAAAACATGTTTTATTCCTATATCTTCAATAAAAAATTTCCATAATTTAGATGTAAACTGTGACACATTATCAGACATGATGGCCTGGGATATATCAACATTTGTGAAATAATGATTCTTCAGCTTGATGATAATTTTTTTACTGGTTGCTCTCTTTAATGTATACAATTTTATAAATTTAGAGAAAACATCAACCATAACAAAGATGTAACTGTACCCTCCCCTTGATCTTGGTAGTGGTCCATATAGATCAATAGCTGTCAATTCAAGGTTTTTATTTGGTAAAATGTTTTGCATAAATCCTTTAGAAGTCTGGTTACTCACTTTTACCCTCTGACAACAATCACAAGTTTCAAGTTTTTTCTTCACTCTCCTTCTGATATTATAGAAGTATACATTTTCCTGTATCTTCTGTATACATTTTGTTGCTCCGCAGTGTCCAAAGCTTTCATGTATGTACCTGATTAACATGTCAAAACATTACTCAGGCCAGCATAGTTTCCAATTGTCTAAGTCAAGACTAGGTCTCCTAAACAAAATCCCTTTTTCTACTTTATAATAGTGATCTACCTTTTCTCCCCCCTTTTTCCGTATATAACTTTTAACCAACTTCCAATTTTCATCATGGTTTTGGTCTCTATGAATATCATTACAGATTTTCAGTATTTCAGCTTCATCTTTTACACCCTTTAAGTACATAACTTTGAACTCTTTCTCCTCTTTTCCATAAGTATTTTCAACATCTGCTCCTATTGGTAGTCTGGAAAGGGCATCTGAAATGACATTATGTCTACCCTGAATAAATTTGATCTCATAGTCAAACTGTTGAAGGAATAAGACCCACCTTGTTATACGGTCATGATAGAGTCTGCACTCCTGAATGTAAGATAGAGCTTTATTGTCAGAGAAAACAATTACCTTGTCTCCTAACAGATAATTTTTAAACTTATTAAACGCCCAGTGGATGGCAAGTAGTTCCTTCTCTGTGACTGTATATGATTTTTCATACTTTTGTAAAACCCAGCTAGCAAAAGCAATAGAATGGTGTCCTAATTTTCCTTCTACTTCTATGTTTTGAAACAAGTGTGTCCCTAAACCTGTCTCACTACTATCTGTCATTATACAGAATGGTAACGACATAACAGGTCTATACAACATCTGACTTTGGGACAGTTGTTGTTTTATTTCCACGAATGCATCCTGACATTCTTGTGTCCAATCCCAAACAGTATTCTTTTTTAGTAAGTTACATAAGCAGTTTGCATTTAAAGCTTGGGTACTAAGAAATTTTCTATAGAATCCAGTGAGACCAAAAAAAGACTTGAGTTGTTTTTTGTTCTTGGGGGTAGGGAAGTTTACAATGGCCCCAAGTTTGTCCTTATCAGGTAAGATTCCCTTTTCTGAAATATTATGCGCCAAAAATTTCAGTTCATTAACTCCAAAACAACATTTTTCCAATTTTACAGTCATTCCCCCTTCCCTCAAGTTTGAACAGACTTGTCTCAGAAGGTTTAGATGATCTTCCCAGGTTTTTCCAATCACAAGAATGTCATCTACATATACTATTAATTTTGAAGACAATTCATCACTTAATACAAAATCCAATGATCTGATAAATTCAGCCACAGATACATTCAATCCAAAAGGGACAACACAATATTGGTAACTTTTGCCACCATACAAAAAGGTAGTATACTTCCTAGAATCAAGTTCAAGTCGTATTTGGTGAAAACCAGATGTCAAGTCTAGGCTACTCATAAATTTTACATTATCAAATTTGTGCAGAAGTTCATCCATATTGTCAGGATGGTCATTTTCTCTAATCAAGAACTTATTAAGGTGCTTAGAGTCAAGAACAAGTCTAACCCCATCATTTCTCTTAGACACAACTACTAATGGGTTGTTGTAAGCACTTCTACTTCTTTCTATAATCCCCCAAGTTTCAATTTTTTGGATTTCCCTTTCTACATCTTTATTCCTGGAGAATGGAATGCCATATGGTTTTAAGAAGAAAGGATGATGATCTCTGAGATGAAGTCTGCACTGATAGTCTAATACCTTCCCTGGTCTCTCACTAAATGTATCCTGAAATTCCCATAACACTTCTCTTAACTGATTTTTCTGACTTTCACTTAGATTTACAGCTTCCTTCAATTTGACTTCAACTAATTCTTCGAAATTTTGTTCATTTATAAGGTCAAAGGGTGTGTTATTACTTATGGGTTGATTATCTACCTTGCTTACAACAGCTTTGATAAGGTTGCAAGAATTACTACAGTTAAGGATGAACATTTCTGTTTTCAGAATACTATTTTTCTCAGGTTCAGTAATTATAACACTCTTATCTTCCCAAGAGAAGCTTACACCCACTTTTAAGACCCAATCCATGCCAAAAATGATATTTTCTTCTAACCTTGGGACCACAAGGCAACCCTGCTCAAACTCCACATTTTCAATTTCAAACGTTAACAATACTTGACTCTTAACTACCTTACTTTGCCTACCAGTGGCACCTCTGATTTTTACCCCTACACCCGGCATTTCTATAAAGTTCTTAAGATCTCTAATTTTATCTCTAAATTTTTCTGATATTGCACATATGGGGCTTCCTGTATCAATAAGACAGTGTCATTCCCATTGATTGACTCTTATTTTAATGTATGGACAGCCTAATTCCTTTTCATCTGCCTTCCCCTCAGGGCCTTCATATAATAAATCTTTTTCAATTTCTTTATAATTTCCATCTACTTCCTCCCTTTCAGTCTTCATCAGGTTTACCTGAGTTTCAGATTCTAAGTTACCAGTGTCAACTTCACACTTTGGCTGCACACAAAATACCCCCCTACTGTTTATGTACCTTTCACTCAGACTCTTTCTTTTACTCTCCCACCAGTGTGGGCATAAAACTCTACTAATTATACTTAGATGATACTAAAACACTTTGCTACTACCACTCTCATTATACTGGTTCCACAGGATTTCTAAAAATTGGCTTCCTTTACTTTCAATATCACGCAAATCTAATTCTTTCACAATATTTTCACTTTTGTTATAACCACTTTGATTAACCATGAAATCATCAGGACAGACATGTAGCAATTGATTTTCAGCTGTCACTTCATTATTCTTGTCATATTCCTTTGACTCATCACCACAACTATCATCAAGTTTCAACACTTCATTATTTATTTCAATAAAAACATTGTACGCGCCTTCTGGTTTGCTTACCATACTTTTCACATCAATAATACTAACATCATCACTACTATGGTATACTTTACTGTCAGTTTCATCTATTTCTCTCTGTTTCTCACTTTCTATGGTTGATTCTTTTTCCTGTTGCTTAGGTATATCATGAGCTGATTCACTATTACCTTCTTGTGTGAACAACCTCCCCAATTCTGAACTAAAACATTTATTACTCTCTTTATCAGTAGCTTGCTCTCCCCTTTTTGCCCAGCTGTAAAAATCATTTAACATCTCCTGATACAGAATTGAGTCAGAACTTTGATCTATCCTATGTTTATTTTGTGGTGGTCTACTGTGCCACATAGCATCCCAAAATTTTTTATCAAAATTTATATAATTCACTTGATATTCCTGGTTTTTAACCTGTTTGTTAATGGTACAGTTATTTACACTATTGGGTTTTGTGTGAACGTTAGTGGTACTATTATGTTTAAATCTGTTTGCCTCAAAGCTGTGGACCCTCATTGAGGCGGACCGGAGTTTTCCGGATGTATACCTCTATTGTCACTCCTCCAATTTGTATTCATTCTGTTGTTACCTTCCCATCTGTTGTCCCTAGTTACACCACTGTTTTCCCAGTTACTCCCTCTCCCATTAGCAGTGTACTCTCTTGTTCTATCATATTGGTGTTCATTCCGAAAATCTCTATCGTCCCTTCTAGTGTTCTCCCCACGGTAATCAGAGATCCACCTCCCACTATAATGGTTTCCATTTTTAAATTGTTGCACATTTCTCTCCATTGCCCTGTCTAATTTGTCTATATATTTTAGAAACTGGTCTAAACAGTCATCAGGTCCATGCACTAATTCCCACTGTATTCTTTCAGGTAACCTCCTTTTAGGGGCATCAATTTGCGTCATTTCATCGAAGGGTTTATCTAGATTCACCAATTTCCTAAGTTGATCCCTGCAAAAGTCTTTCATTGAGTGGTTTCTGCCCCTGAAACTAGGCCCATTTAAAAATTCACTTTTTATTCTACCCTGTTCAGTCTCAGACCAAAACTTATTTAAGAAACTCTTCTTAAAATCATCAAATGTTTTCCGCTCATCAAAATGTTGGTTTGCCCAAGGCAAAGCTTCTCCCTCAAGGAAATTTTTTACAAACTGATAATCTTTAGATTATCAGAAAAGTGTTGTAAAAAGACTACAGGGTGCAAATTATCACAAGGAAAACTTTTTACAGGTGAATTACTCCACACACTCCCACCATTCATACATAAATTTCTAGACACAAAATTATCTTGCATTTCAGTGAATCTCTTTTCTATTACACTTAAATTACATGTTACAGACTCTTGTATCTTATTTAATTCATCATCTAAGGTGTTAACTTTTGATTCTGTATCTAGACTTACTTTGTCTACTCTTTCCTCCACAGTTCTTTGAGCTGCAGTTAACCTTTCAATCTCTTTTCCTTGACTTGAGCTAACTGTGACCAATTTATTTTCTAAGGTCACAAACTTATTTTCTATAGCCTCAATTTTGGAGTTCACGCCCTTCAAACTTTCTCCTAATTGAAGTTTTAAATTTGAGATCTCTTCTTTCAGTACATCACCGTTACTTTTCATTTTTGCTTCCAGCGATTCACTAGTTAAGTTTAATTTCGCTTCTAGTGAACCACTGGATGCATTTATTTTTGATTCTAGGAATTCACTATTTGAGTTCATTGTCATCGTTAATTCGGACTGCATTTGTCCCATTCTGGCAAAGAGTAAACTTACCCAGTCCTGTTGATCCGGTTTTCTTTCATTTTGTGAGTCATCTGGATCGTCACTTACACCACACATGTTCGAGTGTAACGTTTCTCCCACTTCCTTTTTAATTTCTTCTGATAGCGTCATGATGGCACCACGTGTTTGGACACAGTTTTGATGAAAAGTTTAAAACAAAGCAGAACTGTACTTATCTTTTCACACCACAACATCGATCACAGGTCCACCTCTCCGATAAGCCAGCACTTTCTTGGTTCTCACACAAATTTTTCTGGTCCAGGAAATGTGTACAATGTTATTCATGTTTTACGAATTATAAAATTTATAATGTTCCGCAAACAAAGCACAATTAGTCTCATCGCATTTCACAGTTTTGAAATAATATGCTGAATACCTAAAGGATAGTGCAAGATTATGTAGACCACACAATAGTTAAATTTAAAAGGGGATTCTCTTACATTATTCTGCTATAGCATTGTTGATTGCCAGTTCCAGTTTTACAGACCACATTTAAACAGGTGAAGAGATATGCACCTCTTCCTACCTAAATGTATCAGGGCGAGAATTAATTCAACCACTAATCAGAGTCACAATGTTTATTGGATTTAATAGTGGCATAATATGCATCGACTGAATATGCAGTTAACAGTGCACATTATATAACTTGCTATACAATCACCAAAACGAATTATACTGTCCACTAAGATAATACTTTGTGTTTACATATGTGACACATAGGTGTCATGCAGATGATGTCAAAGCACAGATTTTCAAATGAGGTATTGATATTTAGCCTGGAACTTTCACTCTGAATGGTATAGTATGTTTGTGAGTGCTAGCGTGTCACAGAACTTTCTGATACATTGATGTTGTTCATTTGGTAGTGCACCCATGAGTATAACACAACTCAACATAGAGATGTTACCTGGTTGCTCACAATTCACAGACTTTCCCTTTAATTGATACAGAGATTGAGTAACATACTAGTTGAGCACAGACCGTTTATTTTGGGGGAAGGGTGGCTTTTTAAAGACAGCACAAAAACATTATGTGATTTATGAAATTACTTAATGTTTTTAAATTTTGCTAGGTTAGATTTCATTATTTTGCATAGGCTCAAGGACTTTGCCATTATCTGGTTTATGAAAAATGTTTCAGGCTAATAAATGATAAAAGCATGAGGAACATCATTATGTAGTCTGAGATCCCCCATCTACGAGTAGGGCATCTATCATGAAATCCACATTTTATGATCCTCTGTTATCCAAAATCTTAATTAGTGACTGAATTAATTAGTGAGAGCTGTTGTCTGATTCAGAAAAAAATATAGCAAAAAAAATTATATCATCAAAGTTCAAAATCTTGCCGATATTAAAGCAAAACAGACACTGAAATTATGAGTGTCCAAACTTCTAATGTCAATTATTCTGTACATTAATCAATGTCAGATAATTCAAAATATTGTCCTGAAAAATTGGGAATGTATGTTTTTGAATGAGTAGTAATAATACTTTCTATCCTGCCCGTTAGCTCAAAATGTATTCCCTTAAATGATGTCGTAGGAACATTAATTAGCTATAACTTTTAATTTCTGAGCCATCTAGTGCTACTACATAATTTTAATCATGGAGGTAAATACAAACAACAAACTACACTCCTGGAAATGGAAAAAAGAACACATTGACACCGGTGTGTCAGACCCACCATACTTGCTCCGGACACTGCGAGAGGGCTGTACAAGCAATGATCACACGCACGATACAGCAGACACACCAGGAACCGCGGTGTTGGCTGTCGAACGGCGCTAGCTGCGCAGCATTTGTGCACCGCCGCCGTCAGTGTCAGCCAGTTTGCCGTGGCATACGGAGCTCCATCGCACTCTTTAACACTGGTAGCATGCCGTGACAGTGTGGACGTGAACCGTATGTGCAGTTGACGGACTTTGAGCGAGGGCGTATAGTGGGCATGCGGGAGGCCGGGTGGACGTACCGCCGATTTGCTCAACACGTGGGGCGTGAGGTCTCCACAGTACATCGATGTTGTCGCCAGTGGTCGGCGGAAGGTGGACGTGCCCGTCGACCTGGGACCGGACCGCAGCGACGCACGGATGCACGCCAAGACCGTAGGATCCTACGCAGTGCCGTAGGGAACCGCACCGCCACTTCCCAGCAAATTAGGGACACTGTTGCTCCTGGGGTATCGGCAAGGACCATTCGCAACCGTCTCCATGAAGCTGGGCTACGGTCCCGCACACCGTTAAGGCCGTCTTCCGCTCAGGCCCCAACATCGTCCAGCCCGCCACCAGTGGTGTCGCAACAGGCGTGAATGGAGGGACGAATGGAGACGTGTTGTCTTCAGCGATGAGAGTCGCTTCTGCCTTGGTGCCAATGATGGTCGTATGCGTGTTTGGCGCCGTGCAGGTGAGCGCCACAATCAGGACTGCATACGACCGAGGCACACAGGGCCAACACCCGGCATCATGGTGTGGGGAGCGATCTCCTACACTGGCCGTACACCTCTGTTGATCGTCGAGGGGCTCTGAATAGTGCACGGTACATCCAAACCGTCATCGAACCCATCGTTCTACCTTTCCTAGACCAGCAAGGGAACTTGCTGTTTCAACAGGACAATGCACGTCCGCATGTATCCCGTGCCACCCAACGTGCTCTAGAAGGTGTAAGTCAACTACCCTGGCCAGCAAGATCTCCGAATCTGTCCCCCATTGAGCATGTTTGGGACTGGATGAAGCGTCGTCTCACGCAGTCTGCACGTCCAGCACAAACGCTGGTCCAACTGAGTCGCCAGGTGGAAATGGTATGGCAAGCCGTTCCACAGGACTACATCCAGCATCTCTACGATCGTCTCCATGGGAGAATAGCAGCCTGCATTGCTGCGAAAGGTGGATATATGCTGTACTAGTGCCGACATTGTGCATGCTCTGTTGCCTGTGTCTATGTGCCTGTGGTTCTGTCAGTGTGATCATGTGATGTATCTGACCCCAGGAATGTGTCAATAAAGTTTCCCCTTCCTGGGACCATGAATTCACGGTGTTCTTATTTCAATTTCCAGGAGTGTATTATGTGTGTGACATTATTAGAAACAGAATGAAAAAGTGAAAGAATTTTAGTTATTCATGTGAGCAGCAAACACAATTGTTGGAATATTTTACAACTTGTTACATCTCTTCACCCTCCAACTGAATTAAACAGACAGTTATTGACAATTAGCTTACTGGATAATTCTGTAGCCTATAAGAGTCTACTACATGTATCGAAATACATAAAAAGAAACACTGTTATCATAATGCTTTAAACTGATTTTCAAATCAGGTATCCTAAATAAATGTTACCTAACGGCCATCCCTGGCTGTCTTAGGACATAAAATTTTATAAAATTTCTAAACATACAAGTGCATAGCATTATATGTACATAACTATAATATTTCAAAACACATTTATATCAGAGAATTTCATGGACCACAACTTATTCTTGATATTTCACAAATTTTTCACTGTGTTAACACAGTTCATTACTCATTATTGGGACCATCTTCACAAAAACCACTCTAATGGTCTGCTGTAGGCTCTTTCTGTGATTTCTGTTTCAAATTTTCACTCATGTCCATTCTATTGTTTTGTATTGTATTGATCCAAAGTGGGTTTCAGCATTTACAAACATAAAAAGGCAACAAATTTTCTAAATTAGTGCACTAGTAATTCCTGTCTCTAAATTTCTAGTACAAACAATTACTTATTAATTGGAAATTTACTCATTATAAATGTACATAGCTATCAGTATAATGTCACACAGAAAATTTACAACAAAGCATGTATATAAATCAAATGAGAATGGAAGCTGCTTTATTTACTCAATTGGTCTCCTCTGACTATGGCCAATTAACCCTCTTGATATGAAGTTAGTGTAATTCTCTGCATGTTTAATTCCTGTTAGGAGGTAAACAGTATGGTATCAAAGAAATGAACTTTGCAGCAATTTATATTAAACAACTCTTAAAAAATTAGTACTTAATGTAGGTTCCTTAAATTATTTTTCAGTATTTTATCATTTTTTTATAGAAGCATCACTCTGTTTCTGAATACAGTGCATTAATGTCCAACAGCTTAACAACAAGCTATGTCATATTACTTAGGCATGTCATCACAACAAAAGAATATTGTCTTGTATATCATTTCACTTTCCTATTTATCAATGCTCATTATACTGCTTATTTATTCCCTTATAAACATGTTGACTGAAGATGTACTTTTGCAAAAGAAGCTATTACGAAGACGTGGTCCCTAATCATTGCTGTTTCATATATACTTCATAGAACTTCATTCACTTTGTCACTTCATATTCACTTAATATTATTATATACTTCTCCATTACATAATATATAGTTGCTTCATATATTCGTTCTGCTTCACTTTGTGTACAAAAAATGACTCTATGGCATAATTCTCAACAGCAACCACCTACATTAAAGACAAGACATTTCTCTCTATTACATAGCAGAGCAAAACTTAATCTAATGTTCACTTTATTTTCCTCATGTCTGAAGCATAAGTCTATGACACACTTAGTTCTCACTAAAATTTAATCTCCACAACATTTATTTTCACTACAATACTCTTTATCTTGGCCTGAAAGACTTATAATATGGCACACACATACTGAAAAGATGAGCTTTCATACATGTAATTAAAGATAGTAACATTTTACATAGGACCAATGACTTTCTGAATTTCATATACTTAGGGGAATTTGGGTTAACTGATTCTCAAAGCTAATTAGACCATCACAATTATAAACAATTCAAGAGTAAAAATTATTATTTTTTTCGTACCATAAACATGTATCTTTAGATGGGCTGTACTGTGTGAGCTAATATGGTTGCTGTCTGTTAGCTACATTTACAGATATAGATAAGAGTAATTTATTTTTGCATTTAACAGTTTCTCCTACAGTTTTACTTGTTTGAGTTAGAGTACGTGTTTATTGCTTTATGATACTCCATGAAATATGAGTTGTGTATGGAGTCATTTTCCCTTCATGTTGAAAATTGTTGATAAAGTGAAAGTGGGGTTAACTGTACCAGTAAAATTTGGGGTTAAGTGGATTGCTTCAGTCAACCCCATATAGTTGCTAATGAATGAAAACGTCTTTTATTCAGACACCTAATAAATTACATAAATGTAAACTTTGCACTTTCAAGTAAAAATCATTTTTCATGCAGTTTCACTTGCTTTCTGTCAGAAATTGCCTGGAAATTCAACTTTATGTTGACCTGCTCTGGTTTCATGAGTAATTTCAAAGAAACACATTATAGTGCCCAAGAATTACCATATATAACATTACAGCCCTTGTTGGTGTAGCATTTCCTTTGGTATTTACTGCCTCTGATATTTGGAAAGGCTTTAGTATTAGTAGTATCAAATCTATCAATTCACACATATTTAATGCCTAATATTTTTTATTGTTGTATGTACTGGACAGACCTTTCCCAATTCATCAACAAATAACAAATGATTCATTGGAAGAGCATGAAAACACATCTGCAGATGGCAATGTTGAGAATCTTGGACACTAGCCAGAAGATAAGTAAGCAGAAATTACTAAGACTGGTGCGAGGAACACAACGAGGTATTGAAGGAATGGACAGAGGCAGCACCAAAAGACAGAATAGCAAAAGCTATTGCCAAAAAAGCATAAATTAAATTAAGTATGCCAAATACTGGCAAAAAGCAGCAGTATTTCTGAAGATCATGATCATGTCGAGTACATTGATTCCTCGGATGCTGACTTGTACACAAGTGCTTTTGAAAATGATGAAACATTGCACAAAGGTGACTTCATTGTAGTTAAAGTGCAAGATAAAACTGTCACAAGTAGTCACAATTATTTCCTGGAGGGATTAAAATGTATGTTGATGACTATGAAGTAAAATTATATAAGACAGTAGTTTATACTACAAAAATTGTAGCAACAGCAGAAGGAGATACCTTTTTTGCTTTAACTGAAATATTTGCCAAACTGTCCAATGCACTAGGTCTCACTATGAAGGCATGATTTGATTCCTGAATACATCACTAAATTCAGTGTGCAGTACTTTTATTATTTCTATCATTTTTTCTTTAGTATACTCGTAAATGTGTGTTTATCTTTGTTACTAAAGTTGTTGCAATTTTCTGTATTTATAGTCATGTAATTCATTGATTTAATTGAGAAGTCCAATTTCCCTGCAATATGGTACAGGTTCCAACTGTTGCCTGCTACATACCTGCAGAGCAGCAAGTTATGTATTTAGCTTTGCTGTGCTTTCTTAGGAGTCCTGGGGCGTATAGGATGTTTAAATGCTTTGGTGCAGATGCGGGAGAAGCTGGCCAAAGTTTGCAAACAGCTGAAGGTACTTTTGCCTACAGTCTGCTGCCTTGAGGTGAAGCAGTGGTGGAGCATCTGGCATATAGCATGAGAAACCTCAGGTGTCACTTGTTTGACCAACAGGCTCTGCTACTAAGGCACCTCCAGATAGCCCACCAAGGGGGGTGTTTGCCTTGACTGAAGTGACAACTGTGGGTGATAGTGCTTCCACACAGTCTTTCAGCAGGGTCTGAGCAGGCAAATGGGGGTTGGGGTTTGCTGCCTATTGGGATCTCCACAGTTAAGTATGTTATAGAGCCTCATAGAGAAATAGCAGTCAGGGCCTGTAAGAAAGCCAATGTGTACTCAATATATCTGCCAGAATGCCACATCCAAAAAAGTGGAGGAGGCCTTGCATGCAGCTATCAAGCAGGCAGGCTGCAGTCATCTGTGAGTTCTGACTGCTTTTGGTACCAATGATGCCTGTTACATGAGTTCTGAGCCTATCCTCAGTTCATGTCAGTGGCTCTTGAAAGTGGACAATCCTGCCAGACTCGCCTGTGGAGTGCAATCACAGCTGGCAATTTGCAGCATTGTTTATAGAGGTGATTGGGTTCCTTTGGTTTGGAGACCAGTGGAGTGTCTCAAGCAAAGTCTGTGTTGGCTCTGTGATGATTTTGGCTGCTGGTTTCTGGAGCTATGTTATTGGGTGAAGAGATGTAGGCCTCCTCTTGACGGGTCAGGGGTGCACTACACAAAGGAAGGAGCTAGTTGGGGTGCAGGAGTATTTGTGGAGTGCACAAGGGGTTTTTAAAGGCTAGGTGATAGTTTGTATTTTTATTTCCATTTTATTTGTCTCATAACATACATTTACAGATCTACTGATGATGCTGTACAGGAGACACGTCAATTTTAGTCGTATGATGTTAATTACATAATTTCCTAACACTACTTTTACCAGTACTAGTTAATTTTGGATGCAGCAATATTATTAAATTGTTTTTTCTTATGATGTGACAGTACATTACCTTTACATATGTGTACAATATTATGCACAATACCATAATATTAAACAGTCACACTATTCTAATGATGGTTTCATCATTCATAAGTTATTCAATTGAATATTAGCTTATCTCCACTGGGAGATTATATAGTTTTCTCTTCAGTGAATCTGTCTCTATGCTCAGTATATCTCTACCCTTGAGTTAATTGTAAATTTTCTTTATCATGTATTAGGGTGTCTGTTGGTAGAGCTTTAAGCGATGTTGTGGAATCATGAATTCCTCTTTGTGTCTACTGTTGTACATATGTTTGAAATGGTTTTCTTCCATTAGGTCAGTTTTACTATGTAAAAAGATGATAATTTCAAATATTTACAATGCAGGGGTAGGTAATATTTATAGGTTCTTGAATAATGGCTGTCAGGATGTTATGGAGGGCACCACACATATTTCTAACAATTCTTTTTTGAAGTAATTGCATTTGTGACATGTATCTTGATTTTCCCCAAAAAATTAAACCTTATCTAATTACAGATTCAAAGTAATTGTGGTTCATCACTGCAGCTTATGTCTGTTATAACAAATAGTATATCCATTGCAAAGGCAAGGCTGTTTAATTTTGCAGTTAAATAATCTATATGTGCTTGCCAGCTTAGATTTTTGTCCAAGTTGAGGCCTGAGCTTTGTCCATAACTTGATTTTTATGTACAATACTGAAGTCATTGACTTGTTACTGTATGGTTCTAAATTGTGTAAACAATGTCATTGAAAACTTAAATTTAAGGACATTTTGTTGAAACCATGTACATAGGTTGTTTAGTCTGTTTATGACACCATCCAGAATTTCTCTCACATTTTGTTTTGCAAGGAATACTGAAGTATGATCAGTAAACATGACTGGCTGGGCATTGATATTAAGAGGTAAATCATTTATGTAAAAGAGAAACAATTTTGGCCCAAAGATTGAGCCGTGAGGGACTCCTTGGGATATTGTACACAACTGAGATGCATAATTTATGGTGTCAGATGTTATTATTACCCTTTGTTTCTTGTTTGTCAGATGAGACCTGAGCCACTGCAGAGCATTTTGTCTCATGCCATATCTGTCTAGTTTATGAAGCAGCTTGGAGTGATTTATAGAATTGAATGCCTTTGCAAAGGTTGCAAGAAGACACTTGCTACTTTGTTGCTTTTGTCTAGTGATGAGCAGATTTTTTCAATGAATTAATTAATAACACTCATTGTGATTTTCCCTTTTTGGAACCTATATTGGTTTTTAAGACTAATACCATGTTTCACAATAAAATTTATTATATGGACAGCAGTTATTTTTTCAAATACTTTGTATAGCACTGGAAGGGTAGAGATGGAGTGGTAATTTCACATAGCCTCTCTTGATCCTTTTTTGTGCAGTTGTTTTACCTCTGCATACTTAAGTACATCAGGGAAGATGGCTTGCTCAAATGACTGATTGATTATTGAGGACAGAGGGTGTGCTACTTTATCAGATACAAATTTTATTACTTTGGTGGGTATTTGATCCAATCCTGGAGCATTTTTGTTTGTTAATGACAAAATAGCATTTTTACATCTTCGGCTGAGATTTTACTAAATATCACAATCTGGTCACTATTCCTGTTTAGGCCAAAGAAATTAACACTGTTTTGATAAGTCATCACATTTACATCAGATTTTGTTACATTTATGAGAAACTTATTAAAATTTGAGCTATTTGAGCAGGGTTTGAAATAGTAACGTTGTTTTGTTTGATTTTTAAATTTCCTGGTGGTTAACTGTTGTACCTAATTCTGATTTAATAACAGACAATACTGCTTTAGTCTTATTCATATGTCCTTAAATAAACCCATCATTTGACATTCTTTTGGCAGCTTTAACAGCACTTTTAAATACAACTTTATAACATCTCACATAGTTAACAAATTTAGGGTTTTTATTGTGTTTCATGTCTTTTTGTAGCTCTTGGTATCAAGCACTAGATACTTTTGAGCATGGAATAATCCAGTTAGGTTACTTTTAACTTTTTGGTGCCAGATCCTAGATGGAAATAATTCATTGAATACCTCTAGAAAACTTTTTAGAAAATTATCATAGTTCTCGGTACTTGACACACTATTATTTATGGGCCATATCACTGCATCTATCTTGTTGCGGAATAGGTTTGAGTTAGTTTTCCTGAAGTTTCATTTTATAAAACCTTCATTAGCATTTGGTTTATTTTTTTCTGGCAGCTGAATAAACAATGCAGAATGGTCAGAAATTCCTAAGTCTAAACATGTCTTGTTTTCACTGTAGAACAAATAATTTCTTAAGATGTTGTCTATAGAAGTAGCTGAATTTGCATTTTATCTAGTGAATTCACAATAATCTAGTTAAAAACCTGAGTTTTGAATTATGTCAACGAACTGTTTTGAGCCATTGTCTTGACTTTTCACATTTACATTGAAATCAGCTGCTATGAAGATATTTTTTCTTTGTTAAGTTTATCAATTTGGAATTTGGACAAGAAAGTTTTAGTAGGAAATTTGTGGTAAGTTCCCAAACTGCTGAGGTCATCAGTCCCTAGCCTTACACACTACTTGATCTAACTTACGCCAAGGACAACACACACACACACACACACCCATGCCCGACTCCAACTTCCGACAGGGGGAGTCACACAAGCTGTGGCAAGGCGCCTCAGAGTGCACAGCAACCCCACATCACAAAAAGTTTTAGTTACTGCACTTCATGGAATTCTGTAAATTGATATGACTATTGTGTTCCTGTCTTTTAGTTCAGCACAGCAACTTTCTAATAAGAACTCCTAATTTAAATAATCAAAATCTGTCTTTGTTTAATATGTTTCATATGTTATGCTGGTATGGGGAATTATACACGAGCCCCCATGGGATCTGTCTTTTCTGAAAAAGCTGCTTGGTACTTTTAAATGTTTATTTAAAAATTTTTTTGTAGTCACTCGTTAACCAGTGCTCATTTAAACAGACAACTTTGATATTTTTGCTATGATTGAGGATAATTTGCAGTTCTTCAGTTTTGATACTATCTGCCTTCAGGCCATTTATAATCCACTGCATTAAATAACTTTTTTCCCCTCTCTTTACCTGCCTACCTCAGTGTTTCCTGTATATCAGTTATTAATAAAAAATCCTTCCTGCTGGTGATGAGACTCTCCTTTTGTTAAGGAGACAGGTGACTCCTGTTGCTTCTGCTGTTGTTGATGTAGTTTCTGTTATTGGTGTTGCTTTTTTCCTTTGGCTCCCTTCATTAGACACTGCAACTTCTGCTGTTTCTTCTTCATTTATTTCCACGGGATATGCTGGAACAGCTGCTGCTTTTTTTCGGGGTGCTAGCATTACTTTTCCTGTGACATATTCCTTGTGTGGTATCTGTTGTTGACACTGTATATGTACTGTCAATCTCCAAGTGATCTAGTGGTTCTGCTTCTGATGCTTCTGGCACAGAGATAAATGGTCCACTTCCGGCCTTGAGAGTTGCCACATGCCACTCACTGTGGCAGAGTGGTTCTAGACACTTCAGTCCAGAACCGCGCTGCAGCTACGGTTGCAGGTTCGAATCCTATCTCAGGCATGGATGTGTGTGATGTTCTTAGGTTAGTTAGGTTTAAGTAGTTCTAAGTCCAAGGGACTGATTACCTCAGATGTTAAGTCCCACAGTGCTTAGAGCCATTTGAACCATTTGAAGAGATGTCACTTCCGTTACCACACACGTCTTATTTATAGCATTAGACACAACACATTTGTTGTTGAGAGGTATGGCTACCTAGATATCCTGCTTAAGGCGCAATTTTTACCTATATTTTTTCTAAAATCTTGCAAATAATGAATTTCTTCCCCACACTGTTGAGATGGTGGCCGCGATTTGTGTGGAATCTTCCTCCAAGTTCACTTATATGCATGAATGTTGCATTTTTAAACTGTTTGCATATATTTGGAACGTCTTTGTTTGTATTCCATACCTCTTCATTTACACAGGAACAGTTTGGTAGGTCATGGTGGTGTGCAACTGGAAAATGTTCACATTTGTGTTTCTAAACTCAGGCAATCTTGGCATAAGATAAATGAGTTCATTTGTATTGTTAACTGCTATGTCGTATGTCCCAGTGAGGAAAACAGAGAAATCATTTGTGCTCAGCTCCGATACTTTTTCATGGATTACTGCAGTCACAGCTTTGAAACTGGCACCTGTTTCACAATGGTGTTGATTCTGTCAGTACATCTATTACTTAATCCGGTGGCTATTCCTTGTCCTTGACTATCTGCAAACAGATCAATTTTACTGCACTTGTTAAGGGAAGTTTACATGTTTCAAAAATGCTGTTGTCGATTACCATGCTTTCTTTTGAACTAGTGCCCTCTAGCATGAGGTACTCTGATGAACACTCAACAGATGACGTGCAGATAGCACAATTAGACAACGTTCAGAGTAAAGACACTTCAACTGTCAACATTTTATCGGCTAATTGTTAAAACATTTGTATCAAATTTCCTGAATTTACTCCCCTCTAGGTTATTTCTAATGCCCAAATTATTCTTGAGACTGAAAGCTGTCTCAAAGCCAAGCAGAAAGGTCTGAAATATTTAGGGGGCAATGAAACATGCACAACAATTCCTTCGTATCAACCCCTCCAAAACCCAGGCAATCATCATAGGCCACACCACCCGCTCCTTCTGTCTCCATGATTGCTACGTAACCAATTATGGTTGTCCCATCCAGCTCACCCTCACCCTGATATATCTTGGCCTCACCTTTGACCGTCACCTCACCTAAACCCCTCATCTCCTGACCATATAGCAGAAAGCCCACTCCCACCTCTGCCTCCACAAACTCCTGTCTGGCCGGACATGGGGATTGCATCCTTCCACCATTCTCCACACCTACAAGTCCCTCATCCATCCCACTACCCTCTTGTATGCCAGCATTGCCTGGATATCCGCCGCCCCTCCCATCCCCCCATCCTGCATTTATAAGGACTTCCAAATCCTAGAACGCCATGTTCTCTCCTCTATGACCTCATTCCTTCCCCCACCTCCTCCTTTTACTCCAACATCTCCGCATACTTTACACTATCTGCAGGCTTCATCCCCCTCCCCTTGGTTTCGTCCTTCCTCTTCTCCTCCCACCTGTTGGCACACCTCTATCGCTGTATACCTCGCTCTCACCATCTTCACACCCTCCATCTACTTAATCAGGGCAATTTTCAGCACCTCCTGCTCCCGGATGCTGAACTTTGTCATGACTTCTACCCTTACCTGACCTTGTTCCCCACCCCCTCCCCAGGGTCCCCCTTTTCCTCTGCACTCCTTCTCCCAGAGTGGATTTTGCTCCTTCCCGTCCCTAAGTCTCTGCACCCTCTCCTCAACTGTTTCCCTCTCACTTTTTTCCCTCCACGATCCCCTTAGATGCGCCCCCCACCAGTCTACCCCTCTCCCACCCTCTTCTCACACCTTCCTCCCTTCATCACCCTGGCAGAGCCTCTCAGCTTGTTCAGTGCCATCAGTGTGCTATGTCAGTGTCGTGTTTGGTTCCGTTTTCCCGTACCGTCAAGAGATGTGATTTTAATTGTGTGCTGGACTTGTAAATAGTGTTACTGTCAGTAATTGTTATGTGCTACGCCATCTGTCGCTACTTTTATGCTTCTGCCATACTTCGGCTTGTGTTTCTTATAATCGTCACAGTGTGTGGATTTTTGTGTACAGTTTTTAGCTTCTTCTCACCATTTTACAGTCACTCCCTTTTTTTAAATGTCTCCGTGTTCTGTACTCAGTGTCCGTCTCTCGGCTGAAGATCGGTGCCTATGCTGCTGCCAGCTCGCCCCGTATGGGGTATTGAAATACAATAAAGAAAAAATGTATAACAAAGACAGGTTAGACACAATTGGAGAGGGAGTGTTCAATGTAACTGACAAAAATATTGTCTCTAATGAGATAGATTTAGAGTGCGACTGTGAAGTTATCTGGACACATACAGCATTAGTTGGAGACAACTGTAACGTACCAAGTATACACTGGGACGTCTATGGATTCATTGCAGGGGATATGGACAGACAGTCTTGTGAAGCAGTTTTCAGTCCTTTCTCCAAACACTGTCCTGAGCAGTTAGTTTAACAGCTCACACAAAATGAAAATATTTTAGACCTCATAGGTACAAAAGGGCCTTAACAGATTGATGGCATCAGTATACTGACAGGTATTAGTAACCATGATGTCATCATAGCAACATTGGTAACTAAGGTTCATAAATCAACCAAAAAGGTTAGGTGAGTATTTTTGCTGGAATCGGAAGGTATACAGTTTTATTTTCCTCACTTTTCGAAGCACAGTCGTGTCTAAGAACAGATGGGAAAATCAGAACAATTACATATCTAAAAGTTCTTGACATACTTCGAAACTCACGAAAGATCGTGAGATAAACATAAACATACAGCATATCTGATGTCTAAAGAGCAGTGTGAACGTAATATTTTACATCTGATAGCTCCAAAAGTGTGTTTTGGGCTACGAATTCTGCCCCAAGGGGTGTGTGCAACACAGCTGGAATTTGTTGCCAACAACTGAGACACCTTTCGGCCGCAGTGTACGAAAATCGAACAACTAAACTACATGACCTATGCTACTGCATGATAACGCACTCTGTTGATTTGAGAAACAAAACTATCCAGGAGATTGATAGGAAAGTCGTCTATCAGGCACTTGTATTGATAGGGAAGTCCTCTCTCGAGCACTTATCCCTCTCGTCATATATTCGTAAAATTTTACCTTTCCCGCTCTTGGTCGATCAACCGTCAAAGCAATTCATTTCTGGACGAAAATACTCTAAAAACTACACTGGTTTAATGACATTGTTAGAACCAGTAGATTTTTACTGGCGCAGAATTTGTAAACACCTTTAGCATTGTCAGATCGTTTTAGATATCGTGAAAGAAAATTCTACTGCTGATTAATTTCTCTTTAATGATTACTGTTGCGTTTAGTAAACTAATGGAAAATGCAATTAAAGTATTCACTGTACTAATACAAATTAAATTCAGCATTAAGTGTCTGTAAGACGATTGAGTCTATTTTAACACGAATTAGTAGGATATTACCGACTTTGGACTTCGGAAAGATGTGTAATTACTTCATTTACTGTATCATTCGCAAGTATTATGAAAATGTGGCATTTCATAGATAAAATTATGTATTCATAACAACAACAAATATGTCGGCAGAAAACAAAAGTGGCATTATGAATTTGGCAGTACCGTAAAGTTTTCGCTCTGACATTAAGGGTTACTGAAAGTAGTAAGACGAATTTTGCTCGAGCGTTGTCTTACGATTCCCTTATTGAGTTTGTATCTGCCTGCTTGTAGCTCTGCTACAAAAGAATTAAAAATCTGGCTTTCAGCGACTCTCGAAAGGCGAACGAAAGCAGCTTGCACCTGGTAGCCAAGCATGTTACGAGGGAACTGGTTTTTCCTAAAGTGGGAAGACAGCCTTTTGTGGTTGAGTTGTTGGCAAATGTCAGTCAGACGTGTGCCGTTGGTCTAAGCTTTTCGGTGTGTTGAAATTGTACCAATGATATTTCTACAGGTTTTTTTGTGTTGCAAATAGAGAGTTGAAGTCTCCCATTAGTACTTTCACGTCATCTTGGTGAAGTTTGCTCACAGTATTTTGGAGTGCGTTCCAGAATTTTTCGACATTTTCGATGTTTTTCTTATTTTTGGTGTTGGTGGGGCAATGTGCATTGGTAAGTGTATATTTTTTACTGGGGCTCTGGATGAGCATAGTCATGAGTCGATGGTTGATGGGCCGGCCGTGGTGACCGAGCGGTTCTAGGCGCTTCAGTCCGGAACCGCGCGATTGCTACGGTCGCAGTTTCGAATCCTGCCTCGGGCGTGGATATGTGTTTTATGTCCTTAGGTTAGTTAGGTCTAAATAGTTCTACGTTCTAGGGGACTGAAGACCTCCGCTGTTAAGTACCATAGTGCTCAGAGCCACTTGAACCTTTTGATTGTTGATGGTTTTGATTTCTTAGACAGAGTTGTTGATAGATCTGTGTTCTAGAAATGTAACGCCGAAGATTGGCACGCCTTTTGCTACCTGTTGTTGTATTTTGCTCTTGAAGATGCAATGGTTTCCGTAACGCAAAGTTTCATTATCAATTAGTCGTGGTTCTTGAAGAACAAGGAAGAGAATTTTTTGTTGGTCGATCTCTTTTGTGACAGTATTTAGTTTTCAAGTTTGGATCAATGTATCGATGTTTAGTTTTTAAATGCATGTTTTCTGCTTGTGGGGAAATTTACCAGAGGTGTTCGGTATTCTCTGCCGTGTTAACCTGGACTTCCCAGAATCCGAAAATCCAACTGCCGCCTGTCGACAGCCGGGCCGGGTTTTGTACCACCTGGGGCAAAGTTGACTTTGCTTGCATAGTTCATGTTTGTTTGTGTTTCATTGGTTTGGCTTGAGTGATTCCAGGACCGGACAGGACCAGAGGGTGTTAAAGCCTTTGGAAGCAAATATTTTCAGCCGAGCTCATTGAGCTAACTGACGGTGACCAGAGCAGCGGTAATTTTCACTCTGACTTGTCTGGATTTTGGGTTCAACGGATTGAGTAGCCGTTCAGGATTGTGTTAGTATTTGGTTCACCCCAAGTATTTGATTTCCTCGGTACCCCCCATATGGGGGACGGTTTCCCTAACCGCCACACGGGATTATTATTATTATTATTATTATTATTATTATTATTGTCATTATGTCATCAGCAAATCCGATATGGTGTATTTTCCCACCACTAAAATAGATGTGTATTGTTCGATTCAGTGTTTCCATCACATAAATATGGGTTATAATTACGTTACATTGCTGCTAGTAGACATATTTCCCACTTTTTTTAAACAGTTGCTACCTGTTACTCCATCATAGGAATTTATGTGCGCAACATTGTTGCAATACAGACATTCAAATTATCCGATTTGTGTAATTTAATTTCGATACCAGATCGTTCTAATCGGATTCAGCCGGTCAGTCTTAATGTGGATATCCGACTACGACTCTCATAATATGATAGACTGGGTAAACCACAATCTTAATCGGACTGTTGTATCTAGATCTCTTATTTATGACAGGGCCTTAATTCTTAAAAACTGTGGAAAATAATAATCCAATGTGCTTATTACATATACGGTATTTAAATATAAATATATGAATTAACGAGATAACAGTTTATTTACATCATAGCAGAGAAGTGCGAGATTGGTTTCTCTCACTCCATCATGTAGAAGATGCGAAAAGAAATTTGCATTGCGATTGAAAACTACAGGCTCCATGGCGGCTTCTATTCAGGAGACTAACGATACTGCCTTCACTGTACTTAGCCTCTCACGGAAGCCCAATAACTTGTATCCGATGCACTACTGCCCATTTACTATATCCCTCATTTCTTCACGTTGACGATACGACAAAGAATTTGCATCGCGATTGAAAACTACAGGCTCCATGGCGCCTTCTCACCAAATGACTAACGATACTGCAGTCACTGTACGTAGCCTATACTGGCAGTCCAGTAGCTTGTATCCGATACATTACTGCCCATTTACTATATACCCAACACCTTCACACTCACGATGCGACAGAATTTGCATCGCGATTGGAAACTTCAGGTTCCATCCGGTTTCTCACCAAGAGACTAACGATTCGTCTGTTACAGTACGTAGCCTGTCCTGACAGCCCAGTAGCTTCTATCCAATGCACTACTGCCCATTTACTGTATCCCTCACACCTTCACACTGACGATGCGACAAAGAATTTGCATCACGATTCAACACTACAGGCTACATGACTGCTTCTCACCAAGAGATTAACGATACTACAGTCACAATACGTAACCTCACCTGGGAGAACAGTACATTGTAACTAATGAACTACTAAGCAATTACTATATCCGTCGCACCTTCACACAGACGAATCAATATAGAAATTTCTTCGCGATTGAGAATTATAACCTCCATGGCGGTTTGTCTTCAAGAGACTAAAGATCCTGCAGTCACACAACGTAGCCTCTCCTGGCTGCCCAGTAGCTTGTATCCTATGAACTGCTGCCTATTTACTGTATCCCTCACATCTTCACATTGACGATGCGACAAAGAATTTGCATCACGATTCAACACTACAGGCTACATGACTGCTTCTCACCAAGAGATTAACGATACTACAGTCACAATACGTAACCTCACCTGGGAGAACAGTACATTGTAACTAATGAACTACTAAGCAATTACTATATCCGTCGCACCTTCACACAGACGAATCAATATAGAAATTTCTTCGCGATTGAGAATTATAACCTCCATGGCGGTTTGTCTTCAAGAGACTAAAGATCCTGCAGTCACACAACGTAGCCTCTCCTGGCTTCCCAGTAGCTTGTATCCTATGAACTGCTGCCTATTTACTGTATCCCTCACATCTTCACATTGACGAAGTGACACAGAAATTTCATCGCATTCGAAAACTACACGTTCCATGGCGGCTTCTCACCATGAGACTAACGATACTACTATCACTGTATCTAGCCCCTCGCAGCCTAGTAAATTGTACCCGATGCACTACTGCCCATTTACTACAACCCTCACTCTTTCACATTGACGATGCAACACAGAAATTGCATCGTGATTGAAAACTTATGGTTCCATTGCGGTTTATCAATAAGAGTTAAACTATACTTCAGTCAATGTGCATATCCTCTCCTGGCAGCCTAGTAGTTTGTATCTGATGCACTACTGCCCATTTAATATATTCCTCACAAATTCACATTGTCACTGCGACACAGAAATGGCATAGCGATTGAAAACTACACACTCCATGGTGATTTCTCTTCAAGAGACTAATGATACTACAGTCACTATACGTAAACTATTTTGGGCCCCAGTACTTTGTAACTGTGCACTTCTACATAATTACTATATCCCTAACAACTTCACATTGACGATACGGTACAGATACTTGATCACGATTGAAAACTACTGGCCCCATAGCGCCTCTTCGGCAAGAGACTAATGATACTACTTTCACTGTATGTTAACTCTCCTGACAGCCTAGTAGCTTGTATCCAATGCACTACTGCCCATTGACTATATCCCTAACAACAACACGTTGACGATGCGCATAGTAATTGCATCGCAGATTGAAAACGACTGGCTCCATGGCGGTTTCTCAAAAAGAGCCTAACGATACTAGGGTCACTGTAACGTAGCCACTCCTGACAGCCCAAGTAGCTTGTATCACATGCACTACTAGCCATTTACTATATCCCTCCCTCCTTCACATTGACGTTGCATCATAGAAATTGCATCACGATTGCGAACTACAGGCTACATTGCAACTTCTCACCAAGAGACTAACGATATTGCAGTCACTATACGTAGCCTCTTCCGGCAGCCCAGTAGCTTGTATCCGATGCACTGCTGCACGTTTACTATATCCTCACACCTTCACATTCACGACGTGAAACAGAAAATGCATTGCGACTTCAAACTACAGATTACATGGGGACTTCTCTCCAATAGACTAACGATACTACAGTCACTATATCTAACCTCAACAGGGAGCCCAGAACCTTGTACTCATGCACTACTGCATAATTACTATATCCCACGCACCTTCACATTGACGATGCGATACCCAAATTGCGTCGCGATTGAAAACTTAACGCTCCATGGCGGCTTCTCACCAATAAACTAACGATACTACGGTCACTGTACGTAGCGCCTCCTGGTAAGCCAGTAGCATGTATCCGATGCACTACTGCCCATTTTCTATATGCCTCACTCCCTCACACTGTCGATGCGACACAAATAAGCATTGCGATTAGAAACTGCAGGTGTCATGGGTGCTTCTCACCAAGACACTGACAATACTACCGTCTCTGTACGTAGCCTCTTCTAGCAGCCCAGGAGCCTGCATCTGTAGTAGAGATGGGTAGTTCGCGAACGAACGGGTCCAAAGGAACGGTTCACCAAGATGAACGAATTCCAAGGAACGATAGGTTCATTGTTCACTTCGATCGCCGCGGTCTACTTATAGTTCCTGGGAACGAGGAACGATCGGTACATAGTTCACTACTTCACTTCGTTCACGGCGGCCACTTCGGCAGTTCTCGTTCCAGCCTCCGTCGCGTGCTCGTCTCAGTCTCCCTCGGCCGCACTCATTGTTCTTCGCATGACCACCTGTCTCAGTTCCACTGCCGACTGCTCCTAGTTAGTTGAGTATCCAGTTGTTCGTTTCGTTCACTGCGCTCGCTTTTTTTACATGTGTTCCAAACTGTTCTTGCACTTGGCTCTGGCTATTCAGCGTCCACGACCGGTAATCAAAAAAGTATTTTATAGTTACGTAAATTACATAAAAGTTACGTTGTATGTAATTGGTACGTGACATATGCGCTGGTAACCCTCTCAAAAATACATCAAGTGTCTTTTGCTCGGCCTCCTGCAACAGAACACTGTTCGCTTCATCGCTGTGACCCAACTCGTAAGTGTACTCATTAATTTCCCTTATCCTGTCTGCAAATTCCTCCACCGCCTCCCCCTGTCTCTTTGTGATTGCACTTAACCTCTCCCTAAAGTACCGATAGCTATTCTGTTTCTTGCATCTTTATAAAAGTCCTTCCTTTAACTGCATAAACTGTCCTGCCTTCCTTAAGGCCTCAGAACACCTTACATTATGTTTTCGCTTCCCCCTTTAGTCTAATCTTGGTTACATGTAACAACTGCTCATCAGACCAACCATTCATCGCAGCTGAAATTTCCAAGTCCTCCACAAACGAACGTACATCCTCAGATGCCTTGCCAGAAAACGGAGTAATCAAACTCACGGCGGCTGGATGCATCTCCTGCACCTTAGGCAACAACGACTTATCAGATGCGGTTTCCCATTCACTTCTACTTCAATTGTGCTACTTTTACCAACAAAATCCGCATCACTTCTTGTTCCGACACACCTTGCGTCCTTGACTCTGCCATCGTGTTTCCTTCGTTCTTAGTTAGTCCCGACAAAAAAAAAAAAAAAAAAAATTAAGTACCAGAACAATCTGACTTCCTACAACTCCATATCATCATACTCAGTAACATCATAAACCAATACAAAGCAATCAAATGCCACGAAAAACAACATCTTACTGTCCCAAATACACTAACACTTATTCTGACAAAACAAATAATATGCATACGCAAAACATCTAAAATGTGACTTCTGGCAAGCCATACTCAAAACACCAACAAGAAAGAAAACGTCCATCACTCAAAAGAACAATTTTGACAGCACTCACCACATCTTGTGACTGTCCTGCAAGCGGTGGGCTCTAACGTCGTACTGGACAGACGACACCCGCTATTCGGACACCAAATGTAGTGGGTAGGTGCCAGGAGGTGCCATATTAAAACTCGGAGAGAACTTTCCAAATGATTTATTCGTTTCCACTACATTGCTTCGTTCACCTCATTCCGCATCACAGGCCCCACGTTGCTGAGGAAGTGGCCTGTGAAACGCAACGCTGTGTCGTGCCGGCCTTGTTCGCCATCTGTAGAGTTCCAGTTACATCAGGATGGCTGCGCCAGCAGCCGACTCAGTGGCCACCGTCCCTGTTGATTCCGCGTTGCTCTGCCGGGTGCTGTAGGTTGGCCCCATTGCTGCTTCTTTCTCGGCTGGTGTAGCTGGGAACGCGGTGGGAACGACCACCCCCGTTCTGGCATCCCAACCTGTGGCCCTCACCTTGTAAGTCTCCGGCGTGTGTTGGGAGACTAGACAACTGCCCATGGTAGGGACCTGAAGAGTGGCCCTCTCTTGCTGTCTGCGGACCCCGTGTCGGCTTCAGAGGGTCGAACCAATGACCCGCCATGGACTGTCGCCCCATCTGCTGCCATATCTCGCCGGTAGTGTGACATGCACCGCCGTCCAGGGAGCTGCCACATTTGAATGAATCTCGTTAGTAAACAACACCTATTTTTACTCGGCTGCACGCCTCTGTATCGCTAACGCATCACTCCAAGCCATGTACTCCCCACACCAAGATTGCGCCAGTGGGCCCCTTCTTCCTGTAACTTGTGACATGCGAACTACTGTGTTTACTCTTTTCAGCGGTTTGATGGCCACTGTGGCCTCCAGTCCACTTCGCAACCACTGGTCAGTGTAACTTACTGCATTCCAGCCCACACCTGGCTGTAGCTCGTGCGCTCCGAAATATTGCACCAAATCTAACTTCCCTATCTTAAACTGTGCTATCGCTACATATATGATGAAGTAACTACAATAAGAAATTTTTCATGTCAATGCTTTGTGCATTTTGTACTGATATAAAGTTTTGTCATTTAGAAAATAAAATTCGAACAAAAAGCAAAAAAATATTTTGCACAGATGTGAGGATTTTGAGGAGCATAATTTCTCGGCAGCTTTAGTGGCATTTCAGAAATTACATATGTAAACACAGCAGAATAATAGCATAATTTATGTTGCAGGGAAGAGTTAGAATGTACTAGGCAATATTACCAGTATACTATAAACCAAGAACACACAGTGTCATATAGTGTACATAAATTATTACTGTATTTTTTCTATGTACAGAACAATTTGACACTTTGTGCTGATTCATCATGGCGACTGAGATGTCATGCATCACGGCTGTGCTTTGTGTACTACACATGCAAATATAGATGACACTTGGAGCGGTGGCTGATGGGAGTGACCGTAAAGGCATTTCCCATTTACAGTCGCTGCTATCAGCCACCGCACTGAGTGTCAACTTTGTTTGTTCATGTAGTACACGAAGCACAGCTGTGATGCATGGTGTCTCACTCACCATGATGAATCGGCACAAAGTGTCAAATTGTTCAGCTACATAGAAAAAATACAGTAACCATTTATGTATGCTATATGATGCTGTGTGTGCGTAGTTAAATGGTAGTATCTCTCACTGAGTAAAAGGCTATTTTCTTTTCTTTTTTTACCTTCTTTGTTGAATTTTGATTCCCCCCAGAGGGTCAGGCGTGCGGAAGGGGGCGGGGGCAGGCTGGCAACAGTATAATATGCCACTCTGCAGCCTACAGAAGAGTTTAAAAACATAATGAGTAGAGAATAAACAATAAAAACAGGTGATAAAACACTGACTGGGTAAAACTGTAATAGGGCGAAAAATGGCGGAAGTTAAAATATAAAAACAAAGAGCTGGTGTTGCTAATTTAAACACATAAAATTAGACATGGACAATTAAAAAAAAAAAAAACGTGCTGACAGTCTGGTTTCTGATTAGATTAGATTAGATTAGATTAATACTTGTTCCATAGATCATGAATACGACACTTCGTAATGATGTGGAACGTGTCAGGTTAATAAAAGATGTCTGTACAAGACAACTCGCAAGAGTTGAAAAAAAAAAAACAACATACCTAGTGACAGGATGGTGTCTGTTCACAACATGTAAAAAAAACGGGACTCGCAAAACTTACACATCACTTAAATACTGCACTATAAAGTAGACTCGAAGGCAGATGGGGGGGGGGGGGGGGGGGAAGACCCGGTCAGAAGAGAGGGGAGAGGGAAGGAGAGGAAAAGCAAAAGGGGGGAGAAAATGGAGGGAGAGGACAGAGAAAGGGGGAGGGAGGACAGGGTGGACATGAGAGGGAGTGGAGAAGGCATGGGAGGGGAAAGCAAAAGGACTCGGAGGAGAGTGAAATGCTATCCATAGTGCCATCTCTTATAGCTGTTGAGAAACACACTGACAACTGAGTATGGTAAGCGATTCACCACCAAACACTGTGCTTATATCAGTTTATTACATATTTACACATACTGCAAAACAAAGTAAATTGACTAACTCAAGGTATGCTAGGCCCATGGAAATAAAAGAATAATAAATTTCATTGCAATGGTTTGACACTCGTTAACTATCAATAGTCGTGCCCAGCAGTCTTGCAGCCTATAAATTGGAAATCTTTGGAATTGTAATTGATTGAGAAGATTAAAGTGTAGAAGAGTTAAAAGCAGAAACACTTGACATAAATTTGTTTGTAGTGTGAATGTAGAAATTGAAGGGTTGGTGTGGAAAACCACTTTAACTCTGCTTGCAGTTACTGTAGGAGTGAATTAAGTAGCTCTGCAGTTTGCTGGTGTCAGTTCCAAACCTGGAGAAAGGTGGAGGGTTGGCAAAGTACTGAAGCCATAAAAGAATCGACATAAAATAGAAGGAAAGATCCAGTAAAGTTTAATACCTTATTTGTGATGATGATGATGATAATGATGATGACGATGATGATAATAATAATAATAATAATAATAATGGCGATTAAACCATATATTTTCAACTTAATTGCGCGATGCAAATAAAGCAGCTACCAGTATCTCACGCCTCTGTAAATATAGTCTTATTGCTGAATGTGACCATCAGAGGGACTGAACATAACAAGCAGGAATGCTGGAGCTTCCAGAATCTATTCAACCAAAACACAAACACTTTTGGGCATAACAGTTTCTATTGAATAAAACTTTTCGTGGTTAACACTATTTTATAACAGTTTATGAATGGATAACTTTCTCCCCCTCTGCGCTTATGACAATTCCTGCTACAATCTATCAGTGTAACAGCACCAAAGAACTTACTTGTCAGGACTAAAGGCTAGTGTGTTCAGTTTCCAAGTCAAGACAAAGTTATTGAAGAAGTGGACAGACACAAGTATCAGGTATTCCTTAATCAGAGTTGTTGCAAGTAATATGTCTCTATTTATAACCAATAGCTCAATATATAGCATATTTACATAAAAATAGTATACATTACACCTACATAAAAACCTAAAATAACTTACCCTGGTCCCAAAAGGAGCCCAAGATTCAGGAACACGCATTTTCAGTTAATTACCAGTAATAATTAAAAACTTGGTTTCAAATAAAGAACAGTTTAAAAAGAGTTTGAATCACTTTTTGGTGGACAACTCATCTACTCTGTGCATGAATATCTTCACAGGGATTGTTAGACAAGCTTAAGAAAAATTCAGTTTTGGCAGCACTTGGTCACAACAGACAAGATTAGGTATGTTGTGTAGGATGATAAATTTATCAAAAGTTTATAACTTGGTTTCATTCTGACAGTGTATTAATTCTGTAAATATTAGCAGTTCCAGTTTATTGTAATGTGGTACTGCAAAACATTACTGCCAGGTAAATAAATAACATACAACTTTTTGCAGGGCAAATCAATTTGTTGAACAGATACAGAAATAGAGCAAGTTATACACATAAAACAATAATCTTGTGTTTTGTGTCTTGTTTGTGCAGTTGAGACAGGTATGGCCAAAAAGGAAGAGGAACAAATAGCTCTAAAAATAAATGACACTTTGGTGACAACTGCATGTTGTGTTTCACATCTCTTAAATAAGTACTTTGTTTCTGTTACTGACAGCTTGGGTATTTCAGATTCAGTAAACAGTGCAATGGTGTACCTGAGACCAGTCTTTACAAATAACTGCAGTAAAATGGGAATGACACTCAAATCTTCCAAAGAAGTAGCAGTCATCATAAAATCCTTAACATCTAAGTATTCTAGTGGTTATGGTAATATATCAACAAAGTTAATCAAAGAGTGATCATGCAAGGTGAGTTCTGTCTGCAGCTATTTGTGTAATCAATCTTTTATCAGTGAAACATTTCCATACTGGCTAAAATATAAAGCCTCTTTACAAGAAGGGGGATAATGAGATACCATCAAACTGTCAACCAATTTCACTTTTGCCAGTTTTTCCAAAAACATTTAAAAGGTTGTATTCAAGTGTCTCCTTACGCATTTGACTACAAATAATATATTGTCCAAGTCATGGTTTGGGTCTCTTAAGAGTTCTGATAGATAGAAAGCTATATACAAAAAACTTATTTATTTTGCCTACTTTAATTCGAATATGTCATATGGGATCGCATTCTGGAGTAACTTGCGAAGCCGAGCAACAGTTTTTAGAATCCAATAGCGTGTAACAAGGTTCATTTGTTGTGTAAATTCAAGAAAAATGTGTAGAAACCTGTTCATGGAACTTTAAATTCTAACCATTGCTTCTTAGTATACTGCATTTATTTTTAGTGAAACTTATTGCATAAAAACCTAAAATCACTTACTTTGGCCCAAAAAGTGGTATAATATTCAGAAATACACATTTTCAATAAATCGCCAGCAACCATTAAATACTTGGTTTCAGATAAAGCACAGTTTAAACAGAGTTTGAATGACTTTTTGGTAGGCAGCTTCTTCTACTCTACAGATGAATCTCTTAACAGCAACTGTTAGACCAGCTTAAGTAAAAATTTGAGATTTCAGTTTTGACAGCAATAGGTCACAACTGACAAGATTAGGTATATTGTGAATGATAAATTTATTAAAAGTGCAGAGCTGTGTTGCATCCTGACAGAGTATTAATTCTGTAAATATTAGGAGTTCTAGTTTACTGTAATACTTTTACCTATTTTGACAGTCTGCTGATAAATGATCAGGGTAGTGTGTATTATATTAACATGTTTTACGTTTTTTTAAATTTATGTTATACTTTCTGAGTTGTTTCACACCCAAGAGAAGTATCTCATTTTTGGGTCTCTGGAACGAAAACTGAATCTAATCTAATCTAACTCCATTTCACTATAGTAACAGAACTTTCTAGGTAGTAGTCCTACTGTTGTGTTGTCTTTGCCAAGTCCTGTAAACGTTCTCTAGGCCGTGTAGTAATTTTGCCACAAGTGTCATATTAGAGAAGACTCGAGCACTTACTCTACATTACTTTCCCACACAATTGAAATACTATGTGGGGGTAAGTTATTTATTTATTTTCATCTACACCAAAGCATTCACATGCAGTCAATGGCTTCATGAACAATTCTGATAACAACTTTTACATCAGGAACTGACAAATTGTAATTGTGGGAGTGACATAATCAAATAATTGATATATGACAAGTGCAGTGTCTCTCTAATTTCTTATGTTCTTTGTTGCTTCCTGCTCTAGTTTGATTGCTAATGTGTACACATGTGTCTTTTGTATTTGTGCACAGTATAGTGTGGTTTACATTGAGGTGAAAAAAAGTCATAGACTAATGATGGCGGTAATAAACACGTATACAATTTATAAAAGAACAACGCATTAGCAGAGCAGTCATTTGCATTCGAATGATTCATGTGAAAAGGTTTCCAACCTGATTGTGGCCACATGAGGGGAATTAACAGACTTTGAACATGGAATAGTAGTTGCAGCTAGATGTGCAGGACTCCATTTAAGAAATCATTAGGGACTTCAATACTCCGAGATCCACAGTGTCAAGAATGTGCCAACAGTACCAAATTTCTGGCACTGTGGGAGCTGGTGGTGGCACCATATTTGTGTAGGCTGTGTTTACATAGAATTAACTTGCTCCTCTGGTTCAAATGGACGAATCATTGAATTGAAATGGTTATGTTCAGCTACTTAAAGACCATGTGCAGCTATTCATGTTACCAACAGTAATGGAATTTTTATAGATGACAGTGCACTTCATCACCAGGCAAAAATTGTTCATAGTTGGTTTGAAGAACTTTCTGAACAATTCAGGTGGATAATTTGGGCACCCAGATCGCCCAACATGAATCCTTTCAAACATTTGTGGGACATAAATGAAATGTCAGTTCATGCTCAAACTTGTGCACCAGCAACACTTGCAATTATAGAGACAGCATGGTTCAATATTTCTGCCGGGCACTTCCAATGACTTACTGAGTCCACACCATGCGGTGTTGCTGCACTACTCTGGGTAAAAGAAGGTCCAGCATGATATCAGGAGCCATCCCATTGTATTACACCATTAGTCTGTGAATGTATTTTATGTTCAGGAGATAGTGCCATTCCATAATTTGTGAACCCAAAGAAGAAATTCTACTCTCTTGGGTAGGTGATCTGCCACAATTCATATAGATAAGTACAGTCATGAATACCATTCATAATGTTCTATATTTTGTCAGTGGCGCCATCCACGTCACTAAAAATGAGATCGAGATTCTACAGAGCCCGCCTCCTGTGTTTCGACCGCTAGATTCCATGCCACATACTGATCCATTTTGGAACATCGCTGGTCATGACTCAGTGATATAACCACATAACAATGCTTTGCACATGATTACAACAGTGTCATAAGACATCATATTCAGAATGAACATGTTTGCAGTCATTTCATGTTCACTGGTACCTGATGTGAAATCAACAGAAATATCCACTCATCAGCTTTCGCAGTCATCCCACACTGTATTTGCAAGTTCCGGCCCCACAGTTTGCGCCCATTCAATTGAAAACTTAGTTGCAGTAAATGGAGTGCATTTTCAACAACAGCAAATTAGTTACACTTTTGAATAGTTCATTTGAGTGATCAGTAATATTGAGCAACGTGTTACTTTAGTAGTGCTGGACATTATATTATGAGCCTCCCTGCACGAAGCCTGCAATACTCTCACAGTAGTGGTGAGTTCACACTGCAACAAAATCAGTGGGTCAAAGGCTCATGCAAATCCTGTACCATGAGAGGCATGATGACATGATACCATCTGTATTCTGGAGACATCTACATGGAATGATTACCAGTTTGGATGCTTTGCTGTTACACATTTGGCTCCAACAATTGCTACCAAAGTGAGGTTAACTTTAATTGCTCAGGAAGGGCAGCCATTATACTAGTTACCAATAAAGCACACACCTTGCTCAAATCATATACCATCAAACTATCAACTGAAGATCAGATGGATCCATCACATAACTAATGAGGAGGTATTGAACAGAATTGGGAAGAAGAGGAGTTTGTGGCACAATTTGACAAGAAGAAGGGACCGGTTGGTAGGATATGTTCTGAGGCATCAAGGGATCACAAATTTAGCATTGGAGGGCAGTGTGGAGGGTAAACATCGTAGAGGGAGACCAAGAGATGAAAACACTAAACAGACTCAGAAGGATGTAGGTTGAAGTAAGTACTGGGAGATGAAGAAGCTTGCAGAGGATAGAGTAGCATGGAGAGCTGCATCAAACCAGTCTCAGGACTGAAGACAACAACAACAACAACATCAACCAATTTTACTTTTGCCAGCTTTTCCAAAAACATTTGAAAAGGTTGTGTTCAATTGCCTCCTTAAGCATCTGACTACAAATAATATATTGTCAAAATGACAGTTTGGGTTTCTTAAGGGTTCTGATAGAGAGAAAGATATTTATATGTACAGTGATAATGTACATAATGAATTATATAACAAATTAGAGACTACTGGCATTTCTAGTGATGTGTCAATCACGTTTGACTGTGTGAATCACAACATTCTCTTAAGTGAATTAGAATACTATGGTGTCACCAGCAGTGGTGTGAAATGGTTTGAGCCTTATTTAACTACTGTAACATGAAACAAAGGGTGTTGCGAAAAATCTGTGAAGTAAACAGTCAGCCTTCATCTGATTCGGAATTAATTACATATGGTGTTCCTCAAGGTTACATCTTGGGTCTGTTGCTTTTTCTTGTGTGCATTAATGACTTCTCGCCAATTAAATTGGCAGATGCTAAGTTTGTTTTGTTGCACATGGTACAAACATTGCAATAAGTAGGAGGTCAACTACAAATTTAGAAATGGCTGCTAATCAAATTATCACTGACATTAATAAATGATTTAAAGCTAATTCCTTGTCATTAAACTTTGAAAAGACCCACCGAAAATTGTTAGATATTTACTTCTAGCACATATATAGCAAATGAAGCATGTGTATAGCAAATGCAGATCGAAGCGGTTGACAGGGTTAAATTTCTGGGATTAAAATTCGAAAATAAGTGCTGTTGGGGAGGGATTTGCAATAAGAATGATGTCAGATGTAGTAGATACAAAATACTTACATATTTTGCCTACTTTCATTCTAATATGTCATATGGGATCACATTCTGGAGTAACTTGCAAAGCTGAGTAACAGTTTTTAGAATCCAATAGCATGTAACAATATTCATTTGTTGTGTAAATTCAAGAAAATCATGTAGAAACCTGTTCAAGGAACTTTGAATTCTAACTATTGATTCTCAGTATACTGCATTTATTTTTAATGAAACTTATTGCAAGTAATATATCTCTATTTCCAACCAATTGCTCAATACATATTATCAGTACTAGGAATAAGAACAATCTACATAAAAACCTAAAATCACTTACTTTGGCCCAGAAAGGGGTCCAATATTCAGAAATGCACTTTTTCAATAAATCGCCAGCAAGCATTAAAAACTTGGTTTCAGATAAAGCAGTTTAAACAGAGTTTGAAAGACTTTTTGGTAGGCAGCTCCTTCTACTCTACAGATCAATCTCTAACAGCGACTGTTAGACCAGCTTAAGTAAAAATTTTAGATTTCAATTTTCTCAGCAATAGGTCACAACTGACAAGATTAGGTATTTTGTGAATGATAAATTTATTAAAAGTGCAGAGCTGTGTTGCATCCTGACAGAGTATTAATTCTGTAAATATTAGGAGTTCTAGTTTACTGTAATACTTTTACCTATTTTGACAGTCTGCTGATAAATGATCAGGGTAGTGTGTATTATATTAACATGTTTTACGTTTTTTTAAATTTATGTTATACTTTCTGAGTTGTTTCACACCCAAGAGAAGTATCTCATTTTTGGGTCTCTGGAACGAAAACTGAATCTAATCTAATCTAACTCCATTTCACTATAGTAACAGAACTTTCTAGGTAGTAGTCCTACTGTTGTGTTGTCTTTTCCAAGTCCTGTAAACGTTCTCTAGGCCGCGTAGTAATTTTGCCACAAGTGTCATATCAGAGAAGACTCGAGCACTTATTCTACATTACTTTCCCACAAAATTGAAATACTATGTGGGGGTAAGTTATTTATTTATTTTCATCTACACCAGAGCATTCACATGCAGTCAATGGCTTCTTTAATAATTATGATAACAACTTTTACATCAGGAACTGACAAAATGAAATTGTGAGAGTGACGTAATCAACTAACTGATATATGACAAGTGCAGTGTCTCTCTAATTCCTTATGTTCTTTGTTGCTTCCTGTTCTGGTTTGATTGCTAATGTGTACGCATGTGTCTTTTGTATTTGTGCACAATAAAGTGTGGTTTACACTGAGGTGAAAAAAATTCATAGACTAGCAATGGCAGTTGTTGTTGCTGTTGTTGTTGTTGTTGTCTTCAGTCCTGAGACTGGTTTGATGCAGCTCTCCATGCTACTCTACCCTATGCAAGCTTCTTCATCTCCCAGTACTTACTGCAACCTACATCCTTCTGAATCTGTTTAGTGTATTCATCTCTTGGTCTTCCTCTACGATTTTTACAGTCCACGCTGCCCTCCAATGCTAAATTTGTGATCCCTTGATGCCTCAGAACATGCTCAGTCAACCCGTCCCTTCTTATTATCAAGTTGTGCCACAAACTCCTCTTCTCCCCAATTCTATTCAATGCCTCCTCATTAGTTATGTGCTCTACCCATCTAATCTTCAGCATTCTTCTGTAGCACCACATTTCGGAAGCTTCTATTCTCTTCTTGTCCAAACTACTTATCTTCCATGTTTCACTTCCATACTGGCTACACTCCATACAAATACTTTCAGAAACGACTTTCTGACACTTAAATCTATACTCGATGTTAACAAATTTCTCTTCTTCAGAAACGCTCTCCTTGCCATTGCCAGTCTACATTTTATATCCTCTCAACTTTGGCCATCACCAGCTATTTTTGCTCCCCAAATAGCAAAACTCCCTTACTACTTTAAATGTCTCATTTCCTAATCTAATTCCCTCAGCATCACCCAACTCAATTCAACTACATTCCATGATCCTCGTTTTGCTTTTGTTGATGTTCATCTTATATCCTCCTTTCAAGACACTGTCCATTCCGTTCAACTGCTCTTCCAAGTCTTTTGCTGTCTCTGCCAGAATTACAATGTCATCGGCGAACTTCAACGTTTTTATTTCTTCTCCATGGACTTCAATACCTACTCCAAATTTTTCTATTGTTTCCTTTACTGCTTGCTCAATATGCAGATTGCATAACATTGGGGAGTGGCTACAGCCCTGTCTCACTAGTTTCCCAACCACTGCTTCCCTTTCATATCCCTTGACTCCTATAACTGCCCGTACCTCGTGGTCGTGTGGTAGCTTTCTCGCCTTCCACGCCCGGGTTCCCGTGTTCGATTCCCGGCGGGGTCAGGGATCTTCCCTGCCTCGTGATGGCTGGCTGTTGTGTGATGTGCTTAGGTTAGTTAGGTTTAAGTAGTTCTAAGTTCTAGGGGACTGATGACCATAGATGTTAAGTCCCATAGTGCTCCAAGCCATTTGAACCATTTTTTTGACTCCTATAACTGCCACCTGGTCTCTGTACAAATTGTAAATAGCCTTTTGCTCCCTGTATTTTACCCCTGCCACCTTTAGAATTTGAAAGAGAGTATTCCAGTCAACATTGTCAAAAGCTTTCTCTAAGTCTAGAAATGCAAGAAACGTAGGTTTGTCTTTCCTTAATCTTTCTTCTAAGATAAGTCGTAAGGTCAGTATTGCCTCACGTGTTCCAGTATTTCTACAGAATCCAAACTGATCTTCCCCAAAGTCGGCTTCTACTAGTTTTTCCATTCGCCTGTAAAGAATTTGACTTAGTATTTAGCAGCTGTGGCTTATTAAACTGATAGTTCGGTAATGTTCACATCTGTCAACACCTGCTTTCTTTGAGATTGGAATTATTGTATTCTTCTTGAACTCTGAGGGTATTTCGCCTGTTTCATACATCTTGCTCACCAGATGGTAGAGTTTTGTCAGGACTGGCTCTCCCAAGGCCGTCAGTAGTTCCAATGGAATGTTGTCTACTTCCGGGGTCTTGTTTCGACTCAGGTCTTTCAGTGCTCTGTCAAACTCTTCACGCAGTGTCGCGTCTCCCTTTTCATCTTCATCTACATTCTCTTCCATTTCCATAATATTGTCCTCAAGTACATCGCCCTTGTATAGACCCTCTATATACTCCTTCCACCTGTCTGCTTTTCCTTCTTTGCTTGGAACTGGGTTTCCATCTGAGCTCTTGATATTCATAGAAGTGGCTCTCTTATCTCTGAAGGTCTCTTTAATATTCCTGTAGACAGTATCTATATTATCCCTAGTGAGATAAGCCTCTACATCCTTACATTTATCCTCTAGCCATCCCTTCTTAGCCATTTTGCACTTCCTGTCGATCTCATTTTTGAGACATTTGTATTCCCTTTTGCCAGCTTCATTTACTGCATTTTTATATTTTCTCCTTTCATCAATTAAATTCAATATTTCTTCTGTTACCCAAGGATTTCTACTACTTTTTACCTACTTGATCCTCTGCTGCCTTCACTACTTCGTCCCTCAGAGCTACCCATTCTTCTTCTGCTGTATTTCTTTCCCCCATTCCTGTCAATTGTTCCCTTATGCTGTCCCTGAAACTCTGTACAACCTCTGGTTTAGTCAGTTTATCCAGGTCTCATCTCCTTAAGCTCCCACCTTTTTGCAGTTTCTTCAGTTTTAATCCACAGTTCATAACCAATAGATTGTGGTCAGAGTCCACATCTGGCCCTGGAAATATCTTACAATTTGAAACCAGGTTCCTAAATCTCTGTCTTACCATTATATAATCTATCTGATACCTTCTAGTTTCTCCAGGATTCTTCCATGTATACAACCTTCTTTTATGATTCTTGAACCAAGTGTTAGCTATGATTAAGTTGTGCTCTGTGCAAAATTCTACCAGAGGACTTCCTTTTTCATTTCTCTCCCTCAATCCATATTCACCCACTATGTTTCCTTCTCTCCCTTTTCCTACTCTCGAATTCCAGGCACCCATGACTATTAAATTTTCTTCTCCCTTCACTACCTGAATAATTTCTATTACCTCGTCATACATTTCATCAATTTCTTCATCATCTGCAGAGCTAGTTGGCATATAAACTTGTACTACTGTAGCAGACATGAGCTTTGTGTCTATCTTGGCCACAATAATACGTTAAATATGCAGTTGGTAGTAGCTTACCCGCACTCCTATTTTTTTTATTCATTATTAAACCCACTCCTGCATTACACCTATTTGATTTCTTATTTATAACCCTGTATTCACCTGACCAAAAGTCTTGTTCCTCCTGCCACCGAACTTCACTAATTCCCACTATATCTAACTTTAACCTATCCATTTCCCTTTTTAAATTTTCTAACCTACCTGCCCAATTAAGGGATCTGACATTCCACACTCCGATCCGTAGAACGCCAGTTTTCTTTCTCCTGATAACGACGTCCTCCTGAGTAGTCCCTATCAGGAGATCTGAATGGGGGACTATTTTACCTCCGGAATATTTTACCCAAGAGAACGCCATCATCATTTAACCATACAGTAAAGCTTCATGCCCTCGGGAACAATTACAGCTGTAGTTTCCCCTTGCTTTCAGCCGTTCGCAGTACCAGCACAGCAAGGACCTTTTGGTTAGTGTTGCAAAGCCAGATCAGTCAATCGTCCAAACTGTTGCGCCTGCAACTACTGAACAGGCTGCTGCCCCACTTCAGGAACCACACATTTGTCTGGCCTCTCAACAGATACCCCTCCATTGTGGTTGCACATACGGTACGGCCATCTGTATCACTGAGGCACGCAAGCCTCCCCACCAACGGCAATGTCCATTGTTCATGGGGGTAGGGCAATGGCGGTAGTATCACATATACTATTTATAGAAGGACAATGAATTAGCAGAGCAGTCATTTGTATTCGAGTGATTATCGTGAAAATGTTTCCAACCTGATTGCTTCCACATGAGGGGAATTAACAGACTTTGAACATGGAATGGTAGTTGCAGCTAGATGTGCAGGACTCCATTTCAGAAATCATTAGGGACTTGAATAATCCAAGATCCACAGTGTCAATAATGTGTCAACAGTACCAAATTTCAGGCACTGTAGGAGCTGGTGTTGGTACCATATTTGTGTGGGCTGTGTTTACATAGAATTAACTTGCTCCTCTGATTCAGCTGGACGAATAATTGAATGGAAATGGTTATGTTCAGCTACTTAAAGACCATTTGCAGCTATTTATGTTACAAACAATGATGGAATTTTTATAGATGACAGTGCACCTCATCACCCAGCCAAAATTGTTCACAGTTGGTTTGAAGAACTTTCTGAACAATTCAAGTGGGTTTTTTGGGCACCCAGATCGCCCAACATGAATCCTTTCAAACATTTGTGGGACATAATTGAGATGTCAGTTCATGCTCGAACTTGTGCACCAGCAAAACTTGCAATTATAGAGACAGCATGGTTCATTATTTCTGCCGGGCACTTCCAATGACTTACTGAGTCCACACCACGCGGTGTTGCAGCACTACTCTGGGTGAAAGAAGGTCCAACATGATATCAGGCAGCATCCCATAAGTTTTGACACCTCATTGTACACCATTAGTCTGTGAATGTATTTTATGTTTAGGAATTAGTGCCCTTCCATAATTTGTGAACCCAAAGAAGAAATTCTACTCTCTTGGGTAGGTTATCTGGTGCAATTCATAGAGATAAGTACAGTCATGGATACCATTCATAATGTTCTATATTCTGTCAGTGGCGCCATCCAGGTCATTAAAAATGAGATTGAGATTCTACAGTGCCCACCTCCTGTGTTTTGACTGCTAGATTCCATGCCACATATTGATCCATTTTGGTACCTCACGGTTTCAACATCTCTGGTCATGACACAGTGATATAACCACATAACAATGCTTTGCACATAATTAGAACAGTGTCGTAAGCCATCATATTCAGAATGAACATGTTTCCAATTATTTCATGTTCACTGGTACCACATGTGAGATCAACAGAAATACCCACTCATCAGTTTTCGCAGTCATCCCACACTGTATTGGCAAGTTCAGGCCCCACAGTTTGCACCAGTCAATTGAAAATTTATTTGCAGTAAATGGAGCACATTTTCAAACAACAGCAAATAAGTTACAATTTTGAATAATTCACTTCAGTGATCAGTAATCTTGATCAACGTGTTACTTCAGTAGTGCTGGACATTATATTATGAGCCTCCCTGCACCAAGCCTACAATACTCTCACGGTAGTAGTGATTTCACACTGCAACAAAATCAGTGGGTCAAAGGCTCACGCAAATCCTGTACCATGAGAGGCATGATGTCATGATACCATCTGAATTCTGGAGACATCTACATGGAATGATTACCAATTTGGATGCTTTGCTGTTACACATTTGGCACCAACAATTGCTACCAAAGTGAGGTTAACTTTAATTACTCAGTAAGGGCAGCCATTATACTAGTTACCAATAAAGCACACACCTTGCCCAAAACATATACCACAATGGCCACCATGATAAATTCCATTCACGTTGAAGAGAGCCGAACCATCCCAGACCAGACCAACGTGCTGCTGCCTAGCCATCATGCCACCTCCACCTGAAAGTCACGGTGTGTTCTTGAGGACCAGTGAACTCTCCATACCAGTGTCAAGAGGCTAACTAAGCAGTTGAAAATGTTGCAACTGTGGATCATGGCATCTGAGAGCAAACGGACCCACTGCACATGCCCACAGTGGCCTCATAGCCACGAGACCACTCAGACTAATGTTTGCTGTTCCACAGACATTTTTATCACCTGGCAACTAATTGCAAGAAATAATGCTTGCACCTGAATGGTGAGAACCGATTTGGTTCAGGTGCAACAGTAGAACACCCACTTACAGCATCTATTGTTTAAGAACAGTCAGAAAGACAGTATAGGACTGCTCAGGCTAGCACTTGTATCGGCATGACTCCAAAGCTGCCAACTACTGAAAGGCTACACAACAATACATCATAAAGATTATTCGTTAGCAACCACTATTCATGGCTAGTGTTATTAATCAAACAAGATCAGAGATCAACACACTGCTGACTACATTTTACCCAGATGCAAAACAACACACTATGACCAATTTAATGGCAGTTAACAAGTCTGTCATATGTGCATATTGTCACAAAACGTTTGAGGTTGACAATGATCTCTTTGAGAACTGCAAGTGGTCTTACACATTAACCAACATTGCTCAAACTATTTCGGGTGCTGATTTCCTCACACAGGCTGCCATGACCACCAATTTACCAAATGAATGACTGATAAACTCCATCAGCAGTCACACTATTGTTGCAGTAAAGGGTTATTCATCAAAGTACACTATGCGCAGGGGGTATAATTTAAGTGCTAACACCTCAAATGGCCATTGTCATTACTGGGAGTCCTACTGCCACAACTTGAAATCACACCTACATACCATGAGAAAAGATTACGTAATAATGATGTGTGAAATAACCAAGTTACATGAGGATAATGTGGTGTTGAAGAATACCCTACTGGAAATAGAAGCCCAACTCCAAGTGGCCCGAAAATCATTAGAAGGACATAGGACACCTTTGCATTGCAACTGTGCTCTGCACACGACTGTGTCCATGGATTAACAGAGGCACGTAAAGCAACAGGGCAGGGTCACACATACTACGATGCACCATATCTGTACCAAACCTTGTCTGTAATTTCGTCATGAGTCCATACCATTGTGTGGACGTGACTACCACAGACTTCCAGTGGCTACACAATGGCACCGGGGGAAACAACACCTCATACTCATCCCCCTCTATCTGCTACCAATGGCACTCCTCCCAACCATCATTCTACGGTAGTGGCTGTGTCACTGACTGCAGTTACATGTCCATCATGCCCAGCCACACACAAGCTGGCTGTGAGGTCAAATTCAAACTCCCTCTCATTTTTTAGGCAGGGGAGGGTGGAAAGGGGGGGGGGGGTGCTGTGTGGGAGTGACATAATCAACTAATAGATGTGTGACAAGTGCAGTGAATCTTTAACTTTTCATGTTTTCTGTCCTGGTTTGTTCACTAATACACTGTTATTCCCTGTATGTATTTTATATGTAGTAGATGGTGTCCCTAGATGGTCCCACATTGCACAGTAATTCATACTGTAGGCTTATACTAAAATGTACACAATAAAATTAACAAATGCATATATTGGGTAAGCGTTGCAACTGAACATCTTTTAGAAGCCACTTTATGGACCTAGGGAATGTTACATGTATACACTCCCTAGTCGTGTTCCTGGTTAACAGGAAGTGTGCATTTAGGATGAAATCAACAACTCATAATCACATAACTAGAGAAAGTAATAATTTCCATATCGTCTATGTATCTCTTTTTAGAGTTCAGAAAGGAGTTTTATTTTTGGGTACAAAAGTCTATAAAAGGTAACCAGTGGGCTGCAGGTAGAAAACTGAACATTTGCAAATATTTAAAAACCAAAGAAAATAATACCTCATTAGCCACTCTTTCAATGATTAATCAGAATATTTGAAGTGAAGCATGTAAATTTCATTAAAAATTAAGCACACTGTTTCATATAGATACGTGACAGTGACAAGACATCAATGTCTTTAAAACGTGTCAAGTGAGGGAAGAGAAAAGCACTTGTTTCACTATTTTCACTTTGGTATAATAAATATATTTTTGAGACGTATGTCTCAAAATGGAATGCAGTGTGGGATTTCAAAATGCACAAGTGCAAAGCAGGCACATTTTAGTGTTTCTGTGGTGATCTCTTTACTGAGAATACTAAAATTTTAGTTCAAATTGCTCGGTCCATTTAATGACTTCTCTTTCATGTATTCCTTCTGTCTAGCACTATCTGTCAACATACTCTGAGGAATTTTGTGGTTGCATTTTTATGTTTGTATCAACAATCAGAGTTTTGAGTTGATGAGAATAGTATATTAGTATCACCATAAAACATTACCAACATACGTTTCTGCATATTTATGGACAGATCATTGCAAAGTATAATGAACAGAATTGCTCAGAGTTTGAAAATTCAGGAATTCCTTGTCTTACTACTTGCTCCTTTGACCAACTTTTTCACCATTTGTTTGATGATTACCACTTTTTTTGGACTCTGTTCGAAATATATGATATGAACCAATAACTGTATTTTCCTGTAATTCTATAGTACCATTGTTTCTGAAATGTAATATATGGTTGCCAAAGTTTGTTAGCTCAAGGAATAGCTTGTTTTGTGTTTTCCTTCATAAAGTGCACTATAGAATTAATAAATTTGAATATAAAACTCCATTTATCAATACCCTTTCTCAAAAGACAAACTTTTGCAGACTCAATAAGCAATGACTTCTGAAGAAGCTCTTCAAATCTATAGTTGTTGCATTTGCAGATAACCTACTGGCACTAGTTTATGTGGCCAGCTGGTACAGAAACAAGGAATTTCGTTTAAATTACTCTGGTACAGGAATGATTTGCTAACAATTAATGAAAATATTGAGAATTTTTAACAAGATTCCTTTATTATGTAAAAAACACAAATGATAACTTGAAATGAACTTCCAGTGTGCTATACTTTAAACCGACCATTGAAACAAAACACACCACAGTAATTCCCTGTGAGTTTCCAACAGTTCTGTTACAAAAGACAGCATGCAATTTGCATGTCTATCTTCCTTTGCCTTTTCAGTGGCTTAATACATGAAAAAAGCATTGTTCACTGAAATTCTAAGACAGGTAAGTTATTTTGAAGAAAGTAACTTCTTTTGTGATGCACAATATCACCTTTAGAAGGGCAGGTCAGTGATAGTAGCAGTACTTGACTTAGTTACAAATGTAAGTCAGGGTTTTGAAAACAAAAGAGTTTATAGCACTGGTATCTTGTGACCTTAGTAACGTATTCAATTCTATCCAGGGTAAGGCGGTCCTCAGCACTGTAAAATCATATGGTGTTGGGGGAGTGTTGAGCAGATTCTTGAATCATACCTGGTTAACAGACAGTAGATTGTATCAGTGCAGGGAGCAGACTCGTTGACCAGAAGCTGAAATAGAGTGTACCATAACAGCCTGTAATGGGGCCTTTATTGTTCCTGATTTTTGTTGATGTCATAAGCACCAATGAGCACACCTTGCAGTTTGCAGATAATAACATTTGTTCTCAAAAAGAGAGAGTGTTCGTCAGTCTTTTCAACAAGTAGAAGCCCTATTAAGCAAAGGCAATGCCTAGTTTACTATGAAAAAGATGAAAATTTATGAATACAAAACACAGAGAATAACACACAGCCTTATTAATTCTGGAGCACTGGGTGGCATAGCAGCCATTAAACTCATGGGCTTTTTCATTGATACTACGTTAGCATAACAACAGCACACAAAAATTGTATATTCCAAACTTTCCTGGGTCCTGTATCTCCTGAAAGAATTAAAAGGTACTAACAGTGTACCCTCTAATGTTCCAAAGCTGCATGAGACATGTGCTGCTGCTATTGTTTCTAGGTTAAGAATTCTGACTGTTTTTAGACAATATTTATTCAACTGCCTTGCTTATACAGAAATAAATCATGAGCACTACAGAAAGAGAAATAAATCTCATCAACATAGCACTGGCAATAGAGTCAGTAAAGAAAGCCCTGGATGTTGATTAACAAAAACACAAAGGGTATCCACATGGTGGCTTTCAAACTGTTGAATGCGCTATCTAAGGGTATCCTGTAACAACCAATGGAGCAATTTAGGACAAAAAGTTTGTCTGAACTATGCAGTATGTTCTAGTACTGATTTCATAGTTGTATTATCATTGTATGTATATCATAATGTATTTGTTCTCTTAAGTATATTTTATAGTAGCAGTTTTAGTATCATAATTTAACTTGCAGTGTTACATTCATTTTATTGTAGAAATACTACTGTAATCTTGATGCACTCTGTTCAGTTATGGCTGGTTAACAACACAGAGCTGGTAATAAATGGACATGATGTCAGACTGCTTTTTGATGTTAATAAGCAATATTATCCAAACCACAGAATTATTCGTGTGGTTCTGTATTATAATACTGCAAATTTCAGAAGGTGTGAGTGGGCAAGGAAAAAGTTATCTTGGGAGCAGCACAAAGCTTTTACAATGACTGGGTACAGAAGGATTGATAAAAGAAGAAAGTTTGTCATGAATGTTCATGAAGTGATTGTTGAATATTTCACATAAATTTTTTGCTTAGAGGAAATACCATCTTCAGTCTTAATGCATGTTATTGATTGACGTTTTTTCCTTTTTACCAACAGTCTCATTGATGACTTTCCATACTGCTTTTGATTTATTACTTGAATTGAGTATAAATTGCCAGTTGTACATTTTATAGGCTTCACAACAGACCTGTTCAGTTTAAAATAGTTATTAAATAACTTGTTGTCTGTAGTTTTACTGTAAGAATATAGCAGTCTCTTATTTCCACAAAAGGTTTGTATTCCTGACATCCGCAGTTTACTGCTAGGCATTTTGTTTATATTTGGCTTAGATGTAAGTTTGATTGGAAATGCTCTATCTTAATGTTTCTACAGAATACTCAGATTCTCGTACCTTAGAGTCAACATCACTATCACAATGTGTACACTTCCACTTAGCTTCATGGAGCACATGTGTGAAAGTGAATAGGCTCTATTATTTTTAATGTAATTTTTCAAACTTTCCTGGTGATCTGTTGACACCTTGAGGGGTTAGGTATACTTCCACATATCAGCCCCGCACTGCATGTCTATCCTCCTGCTGTTCGTTTTGCCATCCCTTGGAGAATATGTCTGGGTTAGTTTTGGGAATGTGTTGTGAAGTTTTAGCCCCTGACAGCAGAACAGTCCCTCAATTGTTTTTCTTTCTTTCTTCATTTGCCATCTCCTACTTTTCCTCTGCTTCAACATTTGAGACTCCTCTTTGTTTCTTCTTCCTCCCAAGTGTAACAGATTATGTGTTATTCCCAACCCCGGGTCGATACATAGGGTTCACATGTATCCCCTGGGACATGCCAGGCCCAGGGCGGGATGACTGGCTGAGCTCTTACCTTCCCAAAATGCCAATTTGTCACTCTATCAGGAGTTTTGAAGGTGTGACCTGAGGTGTGAACAATCACCTAAGGCAGGTGCGCCCCCCTTGGAGGGATCCCAGTTGGAAGGAGCATGCCATCAGAGACCCTGGGAATCATGGGAGATTTTCTTGCAATGAGTCAATCATCATTTCAGTCTACATCTTGTACTAAATGTAAATGGAATGAAGATGAAGTTTCAAAGAATCTCCCAGCAGTACCTCCGATCTTCATGGTATCACATACTGAAGAAGGTCAGTCCTTTGTTACTGTTAATGTGTTTATTATTCAAAAAGGTGTTGATGCAATTGCAGGCCCTGTGAAATCTTGCTGCCATTTATGCAATGGAAATTTGTGTTTGGAGTCTAATTGTGATTTCAGGCCCAACAATTTCTTGCAGCTTCATTCCTCACAGCTATCCTGTTCATGTTGAGGCTCACTGAATGCTTAATTCTTTGCATGGTGTTATTTATACTAGGCTGCTTGGAGGCTTGACTGAGGGAGAATTCCAAACTTACCTATCTGATCAGGGCATCACTGCAGTCCATCAGGCAATGAAAAATGTTGATGCAACATTAGTGCCTACATGTACTCTTTTGTTCATGTTTGACTGAGTACTGCTTCCACCAAAGACCAAAGTAGATTATGAAGTGATCATGATCCAACTGTACATTCCAAAATCTCATGTCCTGTTGAAACATGACCAAACGCGTTATTTGTGGTAGGGTTGCTCGGAAGGGTGATTGCTTACCCCATCCTCCGTGCTGCATCAGTTGCAATGGAGACCATTAACCTCATTCAGAGAATGTCCCATATATCTTGATGAGCAGGCCATCCAGGAGATCTGGTAGAAGGAAGAAGTGCCTTACCCTGTTGCTTGCAAGTTGTTGGCTAGACAAAAGCTCTGTGTTTCACCATCTTGCACTTACAGTACCATTCTTGCTACACCTCGCTCCATGAAGGACCTGGCCACCCAGTCTTGCAGCTTCAAATTCAGCACTGCAGTTGCAAACTCGCCAAGCATTGCGGTAGCATAACCGTTTCCTTCTCCTCCAGCTGTGCAACAAATCATCAAATCTTTGCCTCCTACAGTGAAATTACCTGCTACATAACTGGTAGGCTGGAAAGGAGAAAAGGAATACTCTTCTAATGATTTTTGATGTAACTACTGCCAGCAAAGTTCTGAGTCTTCTTCTGCCAACCACAAAAGTTCTAAGAAATCAAACAAACGCAAACAGTTTTCTTCTTCCCTGACTCAGAGCTCCTCTTCAATGGTGTCACTGCATTATACCCTTACCTAGCTGACCTACATTTCACTAGTGCACACTGCCTACCATTTTCCTTATGTAGAATGTGCAGGCCAACCCAGTGAGAATGCCAACACCTCTTTAGATCTCATGGAACAAGATCCTCCAGCCTGTGCACCCTGTAACAGTGAGTCTTCAAAGGCTGGCACTCAGCAGCCACCAAGGTGACATACCTCCATTTTTTTCCTCATCCCCTTTCACCATTATGACTTTCCTCCAATGGAACATTCATGACATTAGATCCAAGGAGGAGGAACTATGGCTGCTCTTGGAATCATAGTGTCCACTCTTTCTCTGCCTCCAAGAAACAAAACTGCATCCATGGGACTGCTTTGACCTCTCGTATTTCCTTCTGGTCTGCTTTGACCTTCCTACCGAGTATAGCATTCCATCTCATGCTGCTCATCTGGGATGATGTTCATAGCCAAACCATCTTACTGCCAGCTGTTGCAGTCCACATTACCCTTCCTTGATTCACATTTTCTCTTTGCAACATATACATCCCTCCATCATTTGGTGTCACCAGGACAAACTTCCTCCAGCTTACTGATCAACTCCCTCACCTCTGCTCAGTGTCTTTAATGCACACTGTTCCATTTGCAGGTCTTCCTGAATCAGTCAGAGTGTACCCTCTTGGCTGACCTCAATCAAATCAACCTCTCTATTTTAATAATGGAGCACCCATGTTCCTTTCAGACTCCACACACACCTATCTCCATTTGGAACTGTTGTTTGTGCAGTGCCCAGTTTGCCTGACATCTAGAGTGGTCCATTCTCTCTAATATGTACTCGAGCATACATCTCCCTTGTGCTATCTGTTTGCTGACCCCTATCCCATCTATGTGTAGACCCAATTGGCAGCTTTCTAAGTCTGGCTGTAGGTTTTAATCCTCCCTGGATACCTTCAACAAACATTTTCCCAGTTGTGATGATCAGGCAGAGTACCTCACAATCATTATCCTTACCATCATAGAACATTTCATACCTCGTACTTCATCTCTACTGCGCTGTGCACTGATCCCCAGGTGCACTAAGGCATGCTGCAACATGAGTTATGTGTGAATACCTGCTCTCTGCAGTTTTAACCATCATGCTGTGATGTCGAACTGGTTTCATTGTAAACAGTTTCATGCACAGTGTCATTGCATTCTTTGCTATAGCAAAACGGATACCTAGATTCCATTTACTAGTTCTTTTAACAGTTCCACTTCCTCTTCTGTCATATGGGGGCAGCCTCAATCGCCCGTTTGGGACTAAGGTCCATTCCTTGATTTCCAGTATGACTGTAGGAGGTGATGTCATTGTAGACCCGCTAGCTGTCTCCACCATCTTGGGCTGCTATTCTGTGGCGATTTCAAGCTCCACCCACTATCATCCCACCATCAACGAGTTGAGGAGGTTTGGGTGATACCCTTCTCCTCTCAGAGTAGTGAATGCTACAATTCTGCCTCTACCTTGAGGGAACTAGATCATTCTCTCACTTCATCTCGATCTTCTACCCCAGACCAGTGTCGGTTGGTCACAGCCAGTGTGCTCCCTGTCGCCGTTGGATAAGCAGCTGCCAGCAGCAAGTCGTATACCGCTAGCATACTTATTTGTTAGATAGTTTAATTAATTTCTTTGCGTGTTTTTGGGTACTTGCATTGTTTAATTCATATATTTCGGGCGTATTATTGTATTTGACAGTTGTAGCATCGCACTTAACTGTTTACTTGGTAGATTCTTACTTAAATTGCGTGTGACTTTCGTATAGGAGGTGTAATTTCGAGTTTTAGTTACTGTAATCGTAAATTCAGGCAGATTGTAGCGCAGTCGTTAGGCTTTTGTACAGGTTAGTTGATACATTCTTTGCGTGTTTCGCTTGCGTTATCTAGGCACGGACTCGTGTTTCAGTAACTGTTGTTCAACATCGATTAGAATGGACAGGGACTGCGATTGCTGTGTTCGGATGAGGGCTGAGTTGGCATCCCTTCGCTCACAGCTGCAAGCGGCACTGACTTTGGTCGCGCAGCTTGAGGCTGTTGCCAATGGGCACCACTGTGGGGGGCCAGACTTGGGTATCACGGGGATGTCAACTTCGTCCCGTCTGTCCCCAGATCGGTCTGCCGCTGTGGTTACCCCGGTTGCTGCCCGCAGTGGGGCTGAGCCCTCGCCTGTGGTTGATTGGGAGGTCGTTCCAAGGCGTGGCAGGCAGCGAAAGACGTCACCGGAGGCTCATCAGAAAGCCTCCCCGGTGCGTCTGACAAACCGGTTTCAGGCACTATCTCTGGCTGAGCCAGATGCACCTGCCTGCCCTGTTTCGGAGGATCATTCTCAGCCTTCAAGGTCCGGGCAATCACAGAAGATGGGCTTATTGGTAGTTGGGAGCTCCAATGTTAGGCACGTAATGGGGCCCCTTAGCGATATGGAGGCTAAGGAGGGGAAGAAATCCAGTGTGCACTCCATGTGCATTCCGGGAGGAGTCATTCCTGATGTGGAAACGGTCCTTCCGGATGCCATGAAGAGCACAGGGTGCAGCCAGCTGCAGGTGAAGGCACATTTCGGCACTACTGACGTGTGTCGCTTTGGATCTGAGGAAATTCTTTCTGGATTCCAGCGGCTATCTGATTTGGTGAAGGCTGCCGGTCTTGCTTACGAGATGAAGGCAGAGCTCACCATCTGCAGCATCATCGACAGAACCGACTACGGACCTTTGGAGCAGAGCCGGGTGGAGGGTCTAAATCAGAGGCTAAGACGGATTTGCGACCGTGTTGACTGCAGATTCCTTGACTTGCGCCATAGGGTGGTGGGGTTTCGGGTTCCGCTGAATAGGTCAGGAGTTCACTACACTCAGCTGGCGGCTACACGGGTAGCGGAAGCTGTGTGGCGTGGACTGGGCGGTTTTTTAGGTTAGAAGGCCTCGGAAAAGTATGGGGTGGGCTGCAATGTCAAAGGGTGCATGGCAAATACAGGACGTGCTTGGATCAAGGAACAGTCGGAATTACAGTTGTAAATTGTTGTAGTTGTGCTGGAAAAGTCCCTGAGCTTCAAGCGCTAATAGAAAGCACACAAGCTGATATCGTTATAGGTACAGAAAGCTGGCTAAAGCCTCAAATAAGTTCTGCAGAAATTTTTACGAAGTCTCAGACGGTGTTCAGGAAAGATAGATTAGGCAAAATTGGTGGTGGTGTGTTTGTGTCTGTCAGTAGTGGTTTATCTTGTAGTGAAGTCGAAATAGATACTCAGTGCGAATTGGTATGTGTCGAGGTTATATTTAACAGCCGAATTAAGTTAATAATTGGCTCCTTCTACCGACCCCCAGACTCCGATGATACAGTTGCGGAACAGTTCAGAGAAAGTTTGAGTCTCGTAACAAATAAATACCCCACTCATACGGTTATAGTTGGTGGGGACTTCAACCTTCCCTCGGTATGTTGGCAAAAATACTTGTTCAAAACAGGTGGTAGGCAGAAAACATCTTCCTAGATTGTCCTAACTGCTTTCTCTGAAAATTATTTCGAGCAGTTAGTCCACGAACCCACGCGAATTGTAAATGGTTCTGAAAACACACTTGACCTCTTAGCCACAAACAATCCAGAGCTGATAGAGAACATCATGACTGATACAGGGATTAGTGATCACAAGGTCGTTGTAGCTAGGTTCAATACCGTTTCTTCCAAATCCACCAGAAACAAACGCAAAATAATTTTATTTAAAAAAGCGGATAAAGTGTCACTAGAAGCCTTCCTAAAAGACAATCTCCATTCCTTCCGAACTGACTATGAAAATGTAGACGAGATGTGGCTCAAATTCAAAGATATAGTAGCAACAGCAATCGAGAGATTCGTACTTCATAAATTGGTAAGAGATGGAACGGATCCCCCGTGGTACACAAAACAGGTCCGAACGCTGTTGCAGAGGCAACGGAAAAAGCATGCGAAGTTCAGAAGAACGCGAAATCTCAAAGATTGGCTAAAATTTACAGACGCGCGAAATTTGGCACGGACTTCGATGTGAGATGCCTTTAATATGTTCCACAACGAAACATTGTCTCGAAATTTGGTAGAAAATCAGAAGAAATTATGGTCGTATGTAAAGTACACAAGCAGCAAGACGCAGTCAATACCTACGCTGCGCAGTGCTGATGGTACTGTTACCGATGACTGTGCCGCTAAAGCGGAGTTATTGAACGCAGTTTTCCGAAATTCCTTCACCAGGGAAGACGAATGGAATATTCCAGAATTTGACACACGAACAGCTGCTAGCATGAGTTTCTCAGAAGTAGATTCATTAGGGGTTGCGAAGCAACTCAAATCGCTTGATACGGGCAAGTCTTCAGATCCAGATTGTATACCGATTAGGTTCCTTTCAGATTACGCTGATACAATAGCTCCCTACTTAGCACTCATATACAACCACTCGCTCACTGATAGATCTGTACCTACAGATTGGAAAATTGCACAGGTCGCACCAGTGTTTAAGAAGGGTAGTAGGAGTAATCCATCTAACTACAGACCTATATCAATGACGTCAGTTTGCAGTAGGGTTTTGGAGCATATACTGTATTCAAACATTATGAATCACCTCAAAGGGAATGATCTATTGACACGTAATCAGCATGACTTCAGAAAACATCGCCCTTGTGCAACGCAGCTAGCTCTTTATTCGCACGAAGTAATGGCCGCTATCGACAGGGGATCTCAAGTTGATTCCGTATTTCCAGATTTCCGGAAAGCTTTTGACACCGTTCCTCACAAGCGACTTCTAATCAAGCTGCGGCCCTATGGGGTATCGTCTCAGTTGTGCGACTGGATTCGTGATTTCCTGTCAGGAAGGTCACAGTTCGTAGTAATAGATGGCAAATCATCGATTAAAACTGAAGTGATATCAGATGTTCCCCAGGGAAGCGTCCTGGGACCTCTGCTGTTCCTGATCTATATAAATGACCTGGGTGACAATCTGAGCAGTTCTCTTAGGTTGTTCGCAGATGATGCTGTAATTTGCCGTCTAGTAAGGTCATTCAAAGACCAGTATCAGTTGCAAAGCGATTTAGAAAAAATTGCTGTATGGTGTGCAGGTGGCAGTTGACGCTAAATAACGAAAAGTGTGAGGTGATCAACATGAGTTCCAAAAGAAATCCGTTGGAATTCGATTACTCGATAAATAGTACAATTCTCAAGGCTGTCAATTCAACTAAGTACCTGGGTGCTAAAATTACAAACAACTTCAGTTGGAGGGACCACGTAGATAATATTGTGGGGAAGGCGAGCCAAAGGTTGCGTTTCATTGGCAGGACACTTAGAAGATGCAAAAGTCCACTAAAGAGACAGCTTACACTACACTCGTTCGTCCTCTGTTAGAATATTGCTGCGCGGTGTGAGATCCTTAACAGGTGGGATTGACGGAGGACATCGAAAGGGTGCAAAAAAGGGCCAGCTCGTTTTGTATTATCACGTAATAGCGGAGAGAGTGTGGCAAATATGATACGCGAGTTGGGATGGAAGTCGTTACAGCAAAGACGTTTTTCGTCACGGCGAAATATTTTGTTGAGCCAAACCTACATAGGTAGGAATGATCATCAAAATAAAATAAGAGAAATCAGAGCTCGAATAGAAAGGTTTAGGTGTTTGTTTTTCCCGCACGCTGTTTGGGAGTGGAATAGTAGAGAGATAGTATGATTGTGGTTTGATGAACCCTCTGCCAAACACTTAAATGTGAATTGAAGAGTAATCATGTAGATGTAGATGTAGGGCCAGAAGATGTTCACATTCAGGTGTTGCAGCACTTTTCTATCACAGGCAAGCACTTTCTCCTTCATACATACAATCGCATTTCGGCACATGGCACATTTCCCAGATGCTGATGTGAAGTCACTATTGTACATATATCTAAGCCCAGTAAAGACAAACATCTTGCTTCTAACTACTGCCCCATTTCTCTCATCAGCTGTGTTTACAATGCGATAGAACATATGATTTATGGCTGGTTGGTATGGTGGTTCTAACCTCATAATCTACTAACCACTGCACAATGTGGATTTCGAGCGCACTGTTCTGCTGTTGACCAGCTCATCACCCTATCAACCCATGTCATTAACCGTTTTCTGACAAAATACCTGATGGTGGCCATGTTGTTTTACTTGTTGAAAGCCTACGATGCCTGCTGGAGAACTGGTATCCTCTGTACTCTACACATGTGGGGTTTTCAGTGCCACCTGCACTGTTTCATTCAGAAATTTTTAAAGAGCAGGTATTCAAGGTATGTGTGGGTATATTCTTGCCAGACACCTTCATCCAGGAAAAGCGGTGCCTCATGGCTCCATCTTGTGTGTCGTATTCTTTGCTACAGCCATTAACCCTACAATGGAATGTCTCCCCCCAGATATCACCGGCTCTCTTTTTGTCGACGATTTTGCAATGTACTGCATGCAGTACTCCACATACTTGTATCATTGAGCAGCATCTTCAGCAACATCTTGATCATCTTTACTCATGATGTGTCGACAATGGCTTTAACTTTTCCACTGCCAAGACAGTTTGTATGAATTTCTGGCAGCGCTGTCAGTTTCTTACACCATCTTTACATCTTGGGCTTGTTGCTTTTCCATTCGCTGAACCTATGAAAATCCTGGAGCTCATGCTTAATAGAAAATTTTCTTGGTCCTCCCATGTGTCTTACCTGGTTGTACTCATTAACGAGTCCCCTGATGTCTTACATGTTCTAAGCGGTACTTTCTGGGGAGCAGATCGGACCACCCTCCTCTGTTTGTACCAATCTCTTGTCTATTCGAAATTAGACTGTGTGTGTTTCATTTATTCATCTGCATGTCCATCCATGTTACACCATCGTAATACAACCGAGCGTCACTGGCCACTGGTGCCTTTTACACTAGCCCGTCTATGCAGAAGCTGCCAGACAACTTCTGTTATACCAGTGTGATGTTCTCCTCAGAATATATGCTTGCTGTTTTGTCTCCCATGCCTAGCCATCCATCCTGCACCTCCTTTTTCTATGACTCCCTTGACTGCCAGTATGGGGCACATCCCTCTCCTCTGTTATTTCCCAGAGTTTGCTTTTGGCACCTATTCCAGCAGCTTAACTTCACACTCCCTGCCACTTTCCAGGTTGGTATGAACCCTGGGCCACCTTTGATTATGTGTGGGCCTGTGTTTATTTTGGACTTCATTTACTTCCTAAGCAAACTTCTCCTGATTTGATCTATTGTAGTAAGTTTCTTTACCCTTGCACACAACATATTGACAGCACCTTTGTGTACAGTAATGGTTCTAAGGCTGACTTCGAAGTCCTGTGTGCTTTCATCATTGACACCGAAGATTTTCGGTATTGGCTTCCAGAACACTGCTCCATATTTACAGCAGAGCTCTTCACCCTGTATCAGGCTACCTAATAAATCCAGTGGGACATGTTTTTATTTGTGTCGTATTCCAATTATCTCAGTGCCCTTCAGAACCTCTGTGTGCTGTACAAAGTCCATCCCTTGGTGCAATGGGTCCATGGAGGCTACCATTTTCTCTCTGTTGGGGAGACACTGTGATGTCCATACAGTCTCCTGGTAATGTCAGTCCTATGGGAAGGCTGCATATGCTGCTCACAAGGCTGCAGTCCTCCGACCTCACTCCACTAGCTCTTTCAACCCTTTGGATAATCTCTATGTTGCCATCCATTGGCAAGTGGTATCACTTTGGCATCACCAAAAAATGGTTCTAACCACTATGGGATTTAATATATGAGATCATCAGTCCCCTAGAAGTAGAACTACTTAAACCTAACTAACCTAAGGACATCATACACATCCATGCCCAAGGCAGGATTCGAACCTGCGACAGATGCAGCAGTGCGGTTCCGGACTGAAGAGCCTAGAACCACTCAGCCACAGTGGCCAGCTTGGCATCACCATTGGAGCATTCTTCATGGGAACATGCTCCGGGGAATTAAACCTCTCCCAGTGGCTTGGCCAACCTCATCCCAGCCCCTTGGCATGAGGATATCATTTTTGCTAGATTGCATATTTGGCATTGTCATTTTAGCCACTGCCATTTGTTAAGTGGTGATCCCCTGCCACTTTGTGCTCACTGTCGTCAGCCTTTGATGATTTGCCATTTCCTGACTGAATATCCTTGTTTTAGCCACTTATGTTCTCATATATGTTTGCTTTCTGATTTGTAGGCTGTATTAGCAAAGGACGCATGGGTTGTTGACCATGTTTTACTTTTTATCCTTCATAGCAACATGGCGAATGGCATTTAATCTTTGGTTCAGGACCTCCACTGTCTCTACAGCATATTTTGTGGACCTTATTCTTAGCTCGCTTTCGATCAGTCAATTGAACTTAATGTATAGTCTCTTTTAAGTTCTGTTACTTCTTGATAATCTAAGGTTATGACATGGGAACGTATGACCATAGTTGCTTTTGTGGCCTAAAACGGATGCTTGGATTTCGAGGGGCTGACAGGACAGAGGAAGAGGAAACTGTTGGGTGTATAGAGCGGGTGCTGTGGGTTGGCAGTGACTGGGGCAGCAGGATTACATGATCCAAATATGTGTTGCAAGGATAACTCCCATCTGTGTTTCCGGAAACCTGCATTGGATGGGAAGGATCCAGATGACAAGAGTTATGAAGCAACTATTGAACAGTTAGGTGATGACCCTTCATTCCACTGGGCTGCTGGTAGGTGATAATGTCAAAATAAAATGCTCTGCAGAAATTGTGGCTGCACTGTGACTGCCAGAAAGAAGGGTTCTGACCAATTTTCTAACTCCTGCACCCACAAGCTGTGCCATAGTGATCCCATCCCAGAAGTACAACATAAACTTCCATTCCTACTTGATTCTGTAGGCCTATCCCAGTACCTGTTCCCTGAATCCACCTCCATCATCACTCCAACAACCTCCCCTCCCTCCTACAAACACACAAAAAAAAAAATTCACAAGCGCCCCAAAATCTAAAAACCCAACAATCCTAGATCTCCCATTGTAAATGGTTACTATACTCCCATTGGAAGATCTCTGCTCTTGATGACCAGCACCTCCAACCAGTTGTCTGTAGCTTAGCCTCTCATATCAAACATACAAGCCACTCCACTTAGCAATTCTCAGTATCCTTACCCCATTACCACATGGATCCTTATTTGTCACAGTTGATGACACCTGCCTACACACCAACATTCCTCAGGCCAATGACCATGATGGCATCCAACACTACCGCTCTCAACGTCCTTCTGACATAAATCCACCACTTCATTCCTTCTAAACCTTACCAATTACATCCTCAACACAAATACTTCTCCTCATCCTCATAGTGGCACTACTACTGGCCCTCTTATGCGACAAGCATGAAATTTTTATAGACATCATCTTTCAGATGCAGAAACACATATATCAACTTTCATTTCTGTAGCACAACTTCCTCTTGGTCCTGCAATTTTTTTTTCAGTCTGTGTATTTAAGCAAATGCCATGGGCACCTGCGTGGTACCCTCCCCTTCCTCTTCCAATCTGTTTACAGACCATCCAGAGAGGAATCGTTCCTAGAATCCCAAAACTCCAAATACCTTGTCTGTTTGTGATTTATTATTGATATCTTCATGATCTGGACCTATGGCCAAATAGCCTATCTTCATTCATCCACAACCTTAATAGCTCTCCCATCTTCTTCATCTGGTTCCGTTCAGCCGTATGTGTCATATTCCTGGCATTTACCTCCACCTTGCTGATGGCCTCATCCATATCTGTGTCCACATCAAACCCACTAATCACCTACAATACCTACTTTTTGAGCACAGTTACCCTTTACACACCAAACAATTGTGCCCATGTAGCATGGCCACTTGTGGACACCATATCAGCTTTGATGATAATCTGTGACATACCCATAACCTGATGATGCACTTGTCTCCATGTATCTCCAAGTCTTATATTTCACAGTTTTGAAATAATATGCTGAATACCGATTCTATAAATGATAGTGCAAAATTATATATATCACACATTTGTTAAATTTAAAAGTGGATTCTCCTATTTAATTGCAATATAGCAATGTTGATGGCCAGTTCCAGTTTTAATGATCACAGTTTAAACAGGTGAAGAGACACGCACCTCTTCCTTCATAAACGTATCTGTGCAAGATTAAATTCAACCACTAATCAGAGTCACAATGTTTATTGAATTTAATAGTGGCATAATATGCAGTGGCAGCAATATGCAGGTAACAGTGTGCATTATATAACTTGCTATACAATCACCAAAACAAATTATACTGTCCAGTAAGATGACACTTTGCTTTTACATATGTGACACATAGGTGTCATGCAGATGATGTCAGAGCACAGATTTTCACATGAGGTATTAGGTCTTTGATATTTATCCTGGGACTTTCACTCTGAATGTTATAGTATGTTTCTGAGTGCTAGTGTGTCACATAACTTTCTGATACATTGATGTTGTTCGTTTGGTATTACCTCCATGAGCCTAACACAACTGGACATAGAGATGTCGTCTGGCTGCTCACCATTCACAGACTTTCACTTTAATCAACACAGAGATGTAAGTACCTCACTAACAAATTAAGCTCTGCTTGCTTTGCATTATGCATAATTAGTACTGTGTGTAATAGAGAGTGTAGCAGAACTGTCTACTTTGCTTACACCCATTCAGCTATCACCTATGGTCTAACCCTCTGGGGTCATAATAAGGCAAACATGAAAACCATATTCACCTTACAAAAACGGGCTGTTAGAATAATTTCAAACAGTACAAGGCTAACACTTTCCAAACAGTTATTTCAACACTTAAATATTCTACTCTTAGCATGCCTTAGTAAAAAAAGTGTTGTTAATATAAAAATGCACATTGATAATTATAAAACCAAGTAAGATCCTCATTCCTACAATACAAGAATGTGCAATGACATCCACATAAAAAGAGTAAACAAGGCTTTAACACAACAACAAACCATCATTCAGGGTACTATTTTGTACAACAAATTTCCAACTCAGCTAAGAGAAATAAAACCATTGTATACATTCAAGGAAACAATATTTAAATTCTTAATGACCAACTGCTATTACAGTATAAATGAATACCTGCCCTTGCAGCAAGTAACTACAGTCATTTACTGTAAGTTAATAGTACCACAAATCAAATGCTTGCTACAGCCGCAATGAAAATTTTTCTGAACAAAAGTGTTAAATCAATTATTTACTTGTAATGTATTTCATGTAAAAGATCCTTCTCATACTTTTATATTGTTACAGTCATCAAAGCTGTACTGCTCAAAAATATTGTGATGGGTACAATGAGCCATTGTAGTATGTAGGAAACTGTACACCCTTATCTTATTTTTGTTATACTATGTTTTTTGACGAAATCCATACAATGTACATTGTCGCTGAATGAATAAACTACTACTACTACTACACAAAATTTTGATTTTGGGGGAGGGGTGGCTATTTAAAGACAGGCACAAGAACATTATGTGATTTATGAAATTACTTAATGTTTTTAAATTTTGCTAAGCTAGATTCCACTATTATCTTGTTTATGAAAAATGTTTCAGGTTAATAAATGATAAAAGCATGTGAAACATCATTACGTTTTTGTAGTCTGAAATCCCATATCTACAAGTAGGGCATCTATCCTGAAATCCATATTTTATGATCTTCAGTTATCCAAAATCTTAATTAGTGACTGAATTAATTAGTGAGAGTTGTTCTCTGATTCAGAAAAAATATAGCAAAAAAATTACATAATCTAAGTTCAAAATCTTGCCAATATTTAAGCAAAATAGGCCATTCAAATTATGAGTGTCCAAACATTAATTAGCCATAACATTTAATTTCTGAACCTTCTAGTGAAACTACACCATTTTAATCAGGAAGATAAATACAAAGAATTGAACAACAAATTTAAATGGCATTTCACATAAATAAAAATTTTACATATTTCTGTGTATCTTAAATATTGCGTGTGTGACAGCAATAAATACAGAATGAAAAAGCGAATGAATTTCAGTTATTTGTGTGGGCAGAAAACACACCAGTTGGAGTATTTTAGATCTTGCTGCATCTCTTCACCCTCCAACTGAATTAAACAAAATGTTATTGACAATTAGCTTACTGGATAATTCAATGGTCCATAAGAGTCTATTACATGTATCATAATACATAAAAAAGAAACAATGTTATCAAAATGCTTTAAACTAATTTTCAAATCAGGTATCCTAAATAAATATTACCTAACAGCTTCCCCTGGCCATCTTATGACATAAAATTTTACAAAATTTCTAAACTTACAAGTGCATAGCATTATATGTACATAACTATAATATTTCAAAACGCATTTATATCAGATAACTTCATGGGCCGTAACTTATTCTTGATATTCCCCATTTTTTCACTGTGTTAACACAGTTCATTACTCATTATTGGCACCATCTTCACAAAAGCCACTCTCACGGTTTGCTGTAGGTCCCTTCTGTGATTTCTCCTTCAAATGTTCACTCACGTCCATTGTATTGTATTGTACTGTATTGTACTGATGCAAAGTGGTGTTCAGCATTTACAAACATGAATAGACAAACAAGTTTTCTAAATTAGTGCAATAGTAATTTCCATCTCTATATTTCTAATAAGAATGATTATTCATTAATTGGAAATTTACTCATTATAAATGAACATAACTATCAGTATAATGTCACACAGAAAATATACAACAACACATGTATATAAATCAAATGAGAATGGAAGCTGCTTTATTTACTCAACTGGTCTCCTCTGACTGGCCAATTAACCTTCTTGAAATGAAGTTAGTGAAATATTCTGCATGTTTAATTCCTGTTAGAAAATAATAACAGCAAAGAAATGAACTTTTCAGCAATTTATATTACACAGGTCACTAAATAAATTAGTAATTCACATACCTTCATTAAATAATTTTCAGTATTTTATCATTTTTTTAATAAAAGAATCACTCTGTTTCTAAAAACAGTGCTGTAATGTCCAGCAGCTTCTCAACAAGTTATGTCATATTTCTTGGGCATGTCATCACAACAAAAGAACATTCACTTTCCAATTTATCAATGCTCATTATACTGCTTATTTATTCCCTTACAAACATGTTGACTGAAGATGTACTTTTGCAAAAGAAGCTATTACAAAGACAGGGTCCCTAATTATTGCCGTTTCATATATGCTTCATAGTACTTCATATTCACTTTATATTTCACCAATTCATTATTATATACTTCTCCATTACATAATACATTGCTGCTTCATATATTTCATTCTGCTTGGCTTTGTACACAAAAAAATGACTCTATTTGATAGTTCTCAATAGCAACCACCCATATTAATAGCAAGACGTTACTCTCTATCACATAGCAGAGAAAAACTTATTCCAATAAACACTTTATTTTCCTCATGTCTGAAGAGCAAGTCTCTGACACACTTTGTTCTCACTAAAAGTGTATGCAACATTTACTTTTAGTGCAATATTCTTAATCTTGGCCTGAACGACTTATAATATGGTACACACATATTGAAAAGGTGAACTTTCATAGACAACTGAACGTAATTACATTTTACATTGGACCAATGACTTTCTGAATTTCATATACTTAGGCGAAGTTGGGTTAACTGCTTCTATAAGTTAATTGGACCATCACAATTATAAGCAATTCAAGAGTAAAAATTATTACTTTTTTCATACCATAAACGTGTTCCTTTAGATGGGCTGTACTGTGTGAGCTAATATGAATGTTGTCTGTTAGCCACATTTGCAGATATAGATAAAAAACTGAAATCCGCTGGTAAGAGTAATTCATTTTTGCATTTAACAATTTCTCCTACAGTTTTACTTGTTTTAGTTATGTTAAGTGTTTACTGCTTTATGACACTCCATAAAATATGAGCTGTGGATGGAGTCCTTTCCTTTCATGTTTAAGATTGTCGAGAAACTGAAGGAGGAATTAAATGTATCAGTAAACTCTGCGGTTAAGGGGATTGTTTCAGTTAACACCAAACAATTTTATACAAACATCTAAAAAATACATAAATGTAAGCTTTGCACTCTCAATTAAAAACCATTTTTCACACAGTTTCTGTTGGAAAATGCCTGGAAATTCAACTTTATGTTGACCTCTTAAGGCTAAATATAGGAGTGCCTGCTCTGATTTCATGAGTAATTTCAAAGAAACACTTTCTAGTGCTCAAGAATTACCACATATAACAATACAGCCCCTTGTTGGTTTATTGATTTATTGACCCATCTTTAAGCAATTTTCATGCAATTGATGTCGTCATTTTACATACACTATATAATTACAAAGTAAGTCATACATTTTTAACATTCTGAATGAATAAATATTTCTTATACTGCACATGTTTAGTAGTCATTAAACATAAATGTGTCGTGCAGAATGACAAAAGGCGATACTGTATGTGTAACACAATACACATGCTAAGAAAAACATTTTAACAAATATAAATCAGACAGGCTTAATACATGTTAACCATTGGGGAAAATGCATTATGTAAATAAAGCACAACAGCATGGTACAATAACATTTTCAGAAGAACTTATGTAATAAGGTGGTCATGTCATACAGCTGTTAACTATTGAGTAAAAAAACATTATGTAAATAAAGCACAACCGCATGGTACAATAACATTTTCAGAAGTGCTCATGTAATATGGTGGTCATGTCATACAGCAGTTTTAATAGATTATATCATTTTTATTACATACTTTAAATTCTTCTATTGCATAGGATGCATTTTGTCCAAGCCACCTTTTTGTAATATTTTTGAAGACATTCAGTGTTACACTGTGTGCTGTAGGTGGTAGCATGTTAAATAATTGTATCCCTGGGTATGTGTAACTGTTTTGGGTTTTTTAAGCCTAGTAACTGGTGTAGCATTTCCTTTGGTATTTACTGCCTCCAACATTTGGAAAGGCTTTAGTGTTAGTAGTATCAAACATATCAATTCACACATATTTGATGCCTATGATTTTTTATCATCTTACATACCAGACAGACATCTCCCAATTTTGGCAACAAATAACAAATATTTCAATTCTAGAACATGCAAGTACATCTGCAGATGACAATGTTGTGAATCTTGAACACCAGCCAGAAGATAAGCAAACAGAAATTACACATACATTATAAGTTTGGCAATTTACTAAGATGGGTGCAAGGAAAACAATGAGACATAGAAAGAAACGAAAACAAACTGTCCTTAAGAGTACAACAGTTCAACAATGGACAGAGGCAGCAGCAGAAGACAGAAGAGTACAGCTATTGCCAAAAAGGCATAAATTAAATTAAGTATGCCAAATACTGGCAGAAAGCAGCAGTAGCTCTGAAGATCCTGATCATGTCCAGTACGTTGATTCCTCTGATGCTAACTTGTACACAAGTGGCTTTGAAAATATTGAAACAGAGCAGAAAGGTGACTTCATTGTAGTTAAGGTACAAGATAAAACGGTCACAAGTAGTCACAATTATTTGCTGGAGTGATTGAAATGTATGTTGATGACTGTGAAGTAAAATTATAGAAGACAGTAGTTTATAATACAAAATTGGCAGCTGCAGAAAAAGAAGAAGATACCTTTGTTGTGTCAAATGAAATAATTACCAAACTATCCAATGCACTAGGTCTCACTATGAAGACATGATTTGGTTCCATAATAATATCACTAAACTCAGTGTGCACTAGTTTTATTATTTCTATTATGTTTTTCATTAATATACTCATAAATGTGTGTTTATCATTGTTACAAAAGTTGTTGCAATTTTTTGGTATTTATGGTCATGTAATTCATTTTTTAATTCAGTGGTCCAATTAACACTGCAATATGATCCAGGTTCCAACTATTGCCTACTACATACCTGCAGAGCAGCAAGTTACATATTTAGCTTTTTCTGTGCTTTCTTAGGAGTCCTGGGGTGTAAGGGATGTTTAAATGCTTTGGTGCAGATGCAGAACAAGCTGGCCACAGTTTGTGAACAGCTGAAAGTGCTTTTGGCTACAGTCAGTGATCCTGAGTCTGCTGCCTTGAGGTGTAGCAGTGGTGGATCATCCAGTATATCACATGGGAAACTTCAGGTGTCACTTGTGTGACCCATAGGCTCTGCTACTGTGGCAGCCTCCAGATGGTCCAGCAAGGGGTGTAGGCTTTGACTGCAGTGAGAACGGTGAGTGATAATGCTTTCACATCAGTCCTGCAGCAGGATGAGCAGGCAAATGGGGGTTTTTTGCCGATTGGGATCTCCACTGTTAAGTATGTTATGGAGCCTCATAGAGAAATAGCATTCAAGGCCTGTAAGAAAACCAATGTGTACTCAGTATATCTGCCAGAAGGCCACATCCAAAAAAGTGGAGGAGGCCTTGCATGCAGCTATCAAGCATGCAGACTGCAGTCATCTGTGAGTTCGGGCTGCTTTTGGCACCAATGATGCCTGTTACATGGGTTCTGAGTCTATCCTCAGTTCATAGCAGTGGCTCATGCAAGTGGACAAGCCTGCTGGCCTCGCCTGTGCGGTGCAACCAGAGCTGGCAATTTACAGCATTGTTTCCAGAGGTGATTGGGTTCCTTTGGTTTGGAGACCAGTGCAGTGTCTCAACCAAAGTCTATGTTGGCTCTGTGATGATCTTGGCTGCAGATTTCTGGAGCTATGTTATTGGGTGAAGAGTTGTAGGACTCCTCTTGACAGGTCAGGGGTGCACTACACAAAGGAAGGAGCTACTCGGGGAGCAGGAGTATTTGTGGAGTGCACAAGGGGTTTTTTAAAGGCTAGGAGATAGTTTGTATTTGCATTTCCATTTTATTTGTCTCATAACATATATTTACAGATCTACTGATGATACTGTACAGGAGACACATAAATTTTAGCCTTATGATATATATATAATTACACAATTCCCTACCACTATTTTTACCAGTACTGGTTGATATTGTTTTTCTTATGATGTGATAGTACATTATCTGTACAATATTATACACAATGCCATAATATTAAACAGTCACACTAGTCAAATGATGATTTCATCGTTCATAAATTCCTCACTTGAATAGTGGGATTTTCCACCTCGAGATCACATAGTTTTCTCTTTAGTGAACCTATCTCCATGTTCAGTACATCTCTACCCTTGAGTTTATTGTAAATTTTCACTTCCATGTACTGGGGTGTCCATTGGTAGAGTTTCAAGAGCTGTTGTGGAAGCATGAAATTATCTTTGTGTCTAGTGTTGTACATACGTTTGAAATTGTTTTCTTCTGTTAGCTCAGGTTTATTATGTAAAAAGATGATAATTTCAAATATGTTCAGTGAAGGGATAGGTAATATTTTTAGGTTATTGAATAATGGGTGGAAGGATGTTCTGGGAGGGGCAGCACACATTTTCCTAACAATTCTTTTTTAAAGTGGCAGGATTCGTGACATGTAGCTTGAACTTCCCCAAAAAATTAAACCGTATCTAATTACGGATTAAAAGTAACTGTGGTTCATCATTGCAGCTTATGTCTGTTATACCAGATCCATTGCAAAGGCAAGGCTGTTTAATGTTGCAGTTAATATTCTATATGTGCTTGTCAGCTTAGATTTTTGTCCAAGTTTAGTCCCAAGAATTTAAAGGACTGAGCTTGGTCCATAACTTTATTTTTTTGTACAATACTGAAGTCACTGATTTTTGATTGATTGGTTCTAAATTGTGTAAACAAGGTCTTTGAAAAGTTAAGTTTATGGCCATTATGTTGAAACCTTGTATCTAGGTTGTTTAGTGTGTTTATAACACCATCCAGAATTTCTCCCACATTTTGTTTTTCAAGGAGTACATAAGTACCATTAGCAAACATGACTGGGTAGGCATTGATATTCAGAAACTAGACTAAACACCATCCGAACAGGCTTCGGAAGGCCCAACGGTACCGACCGGCCACTGTATCAGCCTCAGCCCACCAGCATCATTGGATGCGGATATGGAGGGGCATGTGGTCACCCCATCACTCTCCCAGCAGTATGTCAGTTTATGAGACCAGAGTCGCTACTTCTCAATCAAGTAGTTCTAAGTTTGCCTGACAATGGCTGAGTGCATCCATCCAAGTGCTAGCCTATCCCGACAGTACTTAACATTGGTGATCTGATGGAAACAGGTGTTACGACTGCAGGAAGGCCATTTGCATTGATCTGTATATTGAGCAAGCAGTAAAGGAAACAAAAGAAAAATTTGGAGTAGGTATTAAAATCCATGGAGAAGAAATAAAAACTTTGCGGTTGCCGATGACATCGTAATTCTGTCAGAGACAGCAAAGGACTTGGAAGAGCAGTTGAACGGAATGAATAGTGTCTTGAAAGGAGGATATAAGATGAACATCAACAAAAGCAAAACGAGGATAATGGAATGTAGTCGAATTAAGTCGGGTGATCCTGAGAGAATTAGATTAGGAAATGAGACACTTAAAATAGTAAAGGAGTTTTGCTATTTGGGGAGCAAAATAACTGATGATGGGCGAAGTAGAAAGGATATAAAGTGTAGACTGGCAATGGCAAGGAAAGCATTTCTGAAGAAAAGAAATTTGTTAACATCGAGTATAGATTTAAGTGTCAAGAAGTCATTTCTAAAAGTATTTGTATGGAGTGTAGCCATGTATGGAAGTGAAACATGGACGATAAATAGTTTGGACAAGAAGAGAATAGAAGCTTTTGAAATGTGGTGCTACAGAAGAGTGCAGAAGATTAGATGGGTAGATCACATAACTAATGAGGAAGTATTGAATAGGAATTTGGAGAAGAGAAGTTTGTGGCACAACTTGACCAGAAGAAGGGATTGGTTGGTAGGACATGTTCTGAGGCATCAAGGGATCACCAATTTAGTATTGGAGGGCAGCGTGGAGGGTAAAATTGTAGAGGGAGACCAAGAGATGACTACACTAAGCAAATTCAGAAGGATGTGGGTTGCAGTGGGTTCTGGGAGATGAAGAAGCTTGCACAGGATAGGTTAGCATGGAGAGCTGCATCAAACCAGTATCAGGACTGAAGACAACAACAACAACAACTAAGAGGTAAATCATTTATGTGAAAGAGAAACAATATTTACCCTAAGGTTCAGCCTTGAGGGACTCCTTGTGGTATTGTACCCCACTGAGACCTGTAATTTACAGTGTTAGATGTTATGATTACCTTTTGCTTCCTGTATGTCAGATAAGATCTGAGCCACTGCAGAGCATTTGGTCTGATGCCATATCTGTCTAGTTTATGAAGCAGCATGGAGTGCTTCCCAGAATCGAATGCCTTTGCAAGGTCGCAGAAGACACCCTCTACTTTGTTGCTTTTATCTAGTGATGAGCAGATTTTTTCAATGAATTCATTAACAACACTCATGGTGCTTTTCCCTTTTTGGAACCCATACTGGTTTTTAAGAATAAAACCATGTTTCACAATAAAACCTTTTGTTTGTTAATGACAAAATAGCGTTTTTACATCTCCGGCTGAGATTTTCCTAAATATCACAAGGCGATCATTATTCTTGTTTAGGCCAAAAAAATTCACACTGTTTTGATAAGTAATCACATTTACGTCAGATTTTGTTACATTTATGAGAAACTTATTAAAACATTGAGCTATTTGAGAAGAATATGAAATAGTAACTTTGTTTTTATGTTTTTTGAAATTTCCTGGTGGTTAACTGTTGTACCTAATTCTGATTTAATAATAGACCATATTCCTTTACCCTTATTCTTATGTCCTAAAATGTACTCATCTTTTGACATTCTTTTGACAGCTTTAATTGCACTTTTAAATACAACTTTATAATGTCTCACATAGTTAACAAATTCAGGGTTTTTATTGTGTTTCATTTCTTTATGTAAGTCTCATTTTCAAGCATTAGACACTTTTAAGCCTGGAGTCATTCAGATTAGTTTACTTTTAACTTTTTGGTGCCAGATCCTAGGTGGGAATGAGTCACTGAATACCCATAGAAACCATTTTAGAAAATTATCATACTTCTCAGTACTTGACACACTATTATTTATGGGCCATTTCACTGCATCTATCTTGTTGCAGAATAGGTTTGAGTTAGTTTTACTTAAGTCTCTTTTCGTAAAACCTTTATTAACATTTGGTTTATTTTTTCTGGCAGCTGAACAAACAATGCAGAATGGTCAGAAATTCCTAAGTCTAAACAGGACTTGGTTACACTGTTGAACACATAATTTGTTAAATTTTGGAAATTTGTGGTAAGATCCTATTGGACCAAACTGCTGAGGTCATCGGTCCTTAAGCTTACACACTACTTAATCTAACTTAAACTAACTCACACTAAGGAAAACACACGCATCCACGCCCTCCAACAGGGGAAGCTGCAATACACCTCAGACTGTGTGGCTGCTCCGTGCAGCATGATTCGTTAAGATGTTGCCTATACAAGTAGTTGAAATGGCATTCTCTATAGTGAAATTACAAAAATGTAGTTTGAAACCAGAGTTATGAATTATGACAACAAACTGTTTTGAGCCATTGTGTTGACTTATCACATTTACATTAAAATCACTGCTATGATGATATTTTTTCTCTTTTCTTTCTTAAGTTTATCATGAAGACACTGTAGTTCAGACAAGAAAGTTTAATTACTGCACTTCCCAGACTTCTGTAAATTGATATGACTACTTTTAGTTCAGCACAACTTTTGAAGAAGAATTCCTAACTTAAATAATCAAAATCTGTCTCTATTTCATATGTTATGCTGGTATCGGGAAGTATGCATGAGCCTCCATGGGACCTTTCTTTTGTGCAAAAGCTGCATGCTACATTGAAATGTTCCAGTTTATTTAAAATTTTTATAGAGTCACTAGTTAACTGATGCTCACTTGAATGGACAACCTTGATTTTTTGCTTTGATTGTGGATAATTTGCAGGTATTCTATTTTTAAACTATCTGCCTTCAGGTCATTTATATCCCAATGCATTAAATAATTTTTTCACTTTTCTTTATCTGTATAAGTATACGTTTTCTTAGATTTCTTACCTCAGTTTTTTCTTCACAACACTTACTAATAAAAAAATCCTTCTGATGGGCTAGTGGTGAGACTCTTCTCTTTTTAGGGAGACAAGTGACTCCTGTTGCTTCTGCTGTTGTTGATGTAGTTTCCATTAATGGTGTTGCTATTTTCCCTTGGCTCCCGTCACTACACACAGCAACTGGTGCTGTTCCTTCCTCATTTATTTCCACAGGAGAAGCTTGAACTGCTGCTGCTGTATTCAGAGTGCTAGCATAATGTTCCCTGTGATATATTTCTTGTGTGGTATCTGTTGTTGACACTGTATATGTACTGTCAATCTCTAAGTGATCTTTTGGTTATGTTTCTGGGGTTTCTGGCATGAAGATAAATGGTCCACTTCCGGCCTTGAGAGATGTCACTTCCGTACCGAGCGAGGTGGCACAGTGGTTAGCACACTGGACTCGCATTTGGGAGGACGAGGGTTCAATCCCGTCTCCGGCCATCCTGATTTAGGTTTTGCGTGATTTCCCTATATTGTTTCAGGCAAATGCCGGGATGGTTCCTTTGAAAAGGCACAGCCAATTTCCTTCCCAATCCTTCCCTAACCCGAGCTTGCGGTCCGTCTCTAATGACCTCGTTGTCGACGAGACGTTAAACACTAACCACCACCACCGTCACTTCCATTACCACTCACGTCTTATTTATAGAATTAGACACAACACACTTGTCGTTGAGAGGCATGGCTACCTAGATATCATGCTTAAAGCATAACTTCTGACAAATTATTTCTAAAAGCTTGCAAATAATTAATTTCTTTAACACTCTGTTCAGATGGTGGCCATAATTTGTGTGGAGTTTTCTTCCAAGTTCACACATATCCACAAATGTTTCATTTTTAAATTGTCTGCAGATATTTTGAACGTCTTTGTTTGCTTTTTGTACCTTCCATTTACAGAGGACCAGTTTGGTAGGTCATGGCAATGTGCAACTGAAAAATGGACACATTTGTGTTTCTAAACTCAAGCAATCTTGGCATAAGAGAAATGAGTTCATTTCCATTTTTCGCTGCTATGTCGTATGTTCCAGTGAGGAAAACAGAGAAATCATTTGTGCTCAGCTCCAATACTTTTTCACAGCTTACTGTAGTCACAGCTTTGAAACTAGCACCTGTTTCACAACGGCGTTGTTTTTGTAAGTACATCTATTACTTCATTCGGTGGCTATTCCTCGTTCTTGATTACCTGCAAACAGATAATTTTTACTGCACTTGTTAAGGGAAGTTTACATGTTTCAAAAATAATGTTGTCAACTGCTATGTTTTCTTTTGAACTAGTACCCTCTAGTATGAGGTACTCTGATGAACACTCAACAGATGACATGCAGACAGCAAAATTAGATAATGTTTACAGTAAAGATACTTCAACTGTCAAAATTTTATCAGCAAATTGTTAAAACATTTGTATCAAAGTTCCTGAGTTTACTCCCCTCTAGATAATTTCTAATGCTCAAATTATTATTGAGACTGAAAGCTGGCTCGAAGCCATGTAGAAAGCTCTGAAGTATTTAGTGGGCTATGGAACATGTATCACAAAGACAGATTAGGCACCATAGGAGGAGGAGTGTTCAACACAACTGACAAAAGTATTGTCTGTAATGAGATTGATTTTGAGGGTGACTCTGAGGTTATCTGGACACATACGACAAATCTAGGTGAGATCAAGTTAATCGCTGGATATTTTCACTGCAGTGATAATTTTTGAGTCATTCAAAGAACGTCTATGCCCAGTAGTGCAGAAATACCAAGATCATGCTATATTAGTTGAAGGCAACTGTAATGTACTAAGTATAGACTGGGACGTCTATGGATTCATTCCAGGGTATGTGGATAGACAGTCTTGTGAAATTCGAGGGTGGTTTGAAAAGTTCTTGGAAAGGAATAGAAAAAAGTACTTACATCACTGAAACTTTTTTATTTTTCAATGTAGTCTCCTTGTACATTAATGCACTTGGTCCAACAATGTTCCAGTGCCTTGCTCTGATCTTGAAAATGAGTTTCCTCCAGGCCTGTAAAATAGTTGTCAACTCCAGGTATCAGTTCTTTGTTTGAAGTGAATCTTTGTCCACCTAGAAAAATTTTCAGTTTTGGGAAGATGGAGACATATCAGGTGAATAATGCAGGTGTGGCAACTATTCATACCCTAGTTCATGTAATTTTGCCATGGCAACAGTATGTGTACGAGCGCACATCATCTTGATGGAAGATGACTTTGTTTCTTACTAAACATGGCCTTTTTTGCATATCTTTTGTTGCAAATTGTTCAGGAGGTTAGCATAGTATTCTCCAGTAATTGTTTACCCAGTGGGCGATAATCTACAAACAGAATCTCCTTTGTGTCCCAGAACACTGATGCCATGGCCTTTCCCGACGAAGGAATTGTCTTTGCTTTCTTTGGTGATGAAGAATAAGCATGTTTCCACTGCTTTTACTGTTGTTTTGCGTCTGGGGAATGGCAGTGCACCTAAGTTTCAACTATGTTCACAAACTGGCACAAAAAATCTTGTTTGTTTCTCCTACAATGGGCCAAACATTGTTCCAATACGTCCAGTCTCATTTATTTTTGATCCAGTGTCAAGAGTCACAGCACCCATCTTGCAGATAATTTTTTTTATTATTTCTAATTATTCGGTTAAAATGTGATATACCCTTTCAGATGACATCTGGCAAGCATGAGCAATTTCATGCACTTTCAGTCAGCGATCCTCCATAACCATTTTGTGCACTTTTGCAATGATTTCAGGAGTAGTAACACATCATGGCCGACCACTGCGCAGATCATCATCTAATCTCTCCTGATCAAATTTAAATTCATTTATCCACTTGGCAACAGTTGAATATGAAGGAGCAGAGTCCCCCAGTGTATTCTGGAAATAGGCATGAATGTTCTTTGCTTTCATACCTTCCTTAATCGTTCCTCGAATCTCAATTTTTACCACCTTTGCAAATCACTAAGCGGGAACAACAACAGAGCCACGTCACTGCCACAGCTCTCTTCCAACAGGATTGACGTGGCATGTATTTACAGTCAACAGTCCAATGAATATCATGTCAACAACTTGTTGCACTAGCACTGACCTCTCACCATGATTCCGAGAACTGTTCAAACCACCCTCATACTTTAAATCCTTTTTCCGAACACTGTCTTCAGCAGCTAGTTCAAGAGCCCACACATGATGAAAATATTTTATACTTCATAGCTACAAACAGGCCTTAACTAATTGATGGCTTCAGTATAGAGACAGGGATTAGTGACAGTGATGTCATCATAGCAACTTTGGTTACTATGGTCCATAAATCAATCAAAAAGGCTTTGAGAGTAATTTTTGTCAGAAAGAGAAGATTGAAAGTTTTATTTCCTCACTTTTCGATGCACACTCGTGTCTAGGAACACAATTACATGTCTAAATGTTCATTACATATTTTGAAACCCAAAACAGATCATGAAATAAACACAAATATACAGTAGATCTGACGTCTAAGAGATTCTCCTAGAATCTAAAGCACTATCCTACAGATGAGAAACATGGCTGGAATTTTAGAAGAATTTTTGATGTCCTAAAAATGCTGGTCTCTATATGTTCTATATCCACAACGATGGGTTGGGGTTAGCATTCCACCTGTCCCAACCAGAGGAGGCTGGTCTGCAAGGACTTGTCTCCGAACACTAGAACAGAGAAGGTATCATGCAACTCCCTAATGTCACAGAACTTTCTGTAGATATCTTGCTCTGTCCCATCTTGTTCAAACCAGTCTGCAGAGACTCCTATGCACCCACAAAGGCACAAGGCTTTAGCAACAGCGAAACACGGGAAGTAACATAGTTCACAGAAGTTACCACATCCAGGTGATGATGTTGTGTGTATTACCTGTGAAGAAAATTTTTTTGCGTCCAGTAAGATCTGTGTTTGTTACGGTTTTCATCAAAATTCTATGTGCTGCACTGAACTGTTGTAATAACTTAGCTATTCTGATTTCTAAGAGATGAAAGCCTGTAGGAAGACTTCTTCAAAATTAAATCTCATTTAAACATTTTGAGCTGTTAAGAAATGGAGTTATAGAACTTTATTTTTAGTCACTGAAGTACATAATAATGAAACTCACTGAAAGCAGAAGGAGACCTGCAGCAAAACTGGAGATACTGTGGCGAAATTTGCATTTGCCACACAAGATGCTGAAACAGCAGGTAAGGGTTTATGTGAATGTCTCAGCCTACATTCAGAAAATTTGTAAATCAAATCAGTGTCTACTACATTCAGTGCTTATTATTAATTTTAAGTACCATTAGGGAGTAAATGGTTTAGGGTGTAAGTATAAGAATTTCAGTGTTATACTGGACAATTTTCAGATCCTACCTGTGAGGCTTAAAGAGAAAATGCTGTAGGACAGATTACATAAAAGTATGCTGTTAGACTTGCTTGTGGGCCAGTACAGTGAGAAAGATTTCTAAGTGCAAAAGAGGTAGTACTGATCTTTTTGGGTTTACCAAAATGACACGCTTTCTGAACAAATGTTCCAACTTCATTCTAGATAATTTAGTCCTGTTTTCTTGCCAACTGGCAGTTACTGTCTCATCACTATTTACTATCTGAGGCTAACGTCAGGTTATTTGCACAAGGTCAGGTTATTTGCACAAGGTCAGGTGCTGATGTTACACCCATCTGTTTAGACCTGTGACGTAACTGTGATGTGGTGTGGTGTGTGATCTCATGGTGAGGTTTGATGTTTTTGAGTCTGTCTGTGTTTGTAGATGGTATGTTGTATTTGGTGGCACCCTCTCATACTGGATGTTTGTTAGTGAGTTGTTTGACACAAACTGAATGTTTCAGGTTGCTATTGGAAGAATTTGTGCTGGTTTTCTGGCTAGATAGTTTCAATTTTCATATTGTGGCTGATGGATTCATTTTTATGTTTGGAAATATTAGTGCAATGTGTTTCTTATGGCCAGAGATTTAATATTAATTTTTCTTTTTTCTTCAGTTGTGAATAAAATACAGAAATTTACGAGTAGGTCATTGCTTGTTGCAGTGGGAGATGATATGATGGCTGTTATAAAGTATCTGCAGTTACTCACACAGATGGTGAACAGTTTCTTTTTTTTTGCGAGTGTGAAGGGGGGGAGGGGGAGGGGGGGCGCAGCCTGAGGACTAGGTAAAGCTGGAAGGTGAGAGCTCGGTTGTGAATGGCCAAGCTGAATGGGAAAGCAGAGTGTTAAAGAGTAAAATAAATTGTCCATACCTGTGCAGATAGTATTGTATGAGTGGGTACAGTGGAAGTGCACTACCTCGTCACGAATAAATTACAAATAGGCATATGTTAAGCTGTCTGTGAAGTTACAGTCCTGTGACATAGCAGTAGGAGCCGCTGTTATACACATTAAACAGATGAAAGCCTCCACACAAGGTTAGTACACAACGGAAAGAGGCGGCGCGGCATAGTGCCTGGTAACAGGAAACTTCCACTCAGAGCGGTTACTTGACAGACTCAGGGATTGGAAGGCAGCCAGAGTGATGGAAGATTCCCCAAGCATCATAAAAATGTTACAAGAGACTATATAAATGGCAGCTTAACAGCCTGTCGAGGATTCTGCTAGTATTCTGCCTCCGACGAGGTCACCGCACTACTCTGCCTCAGGTGCGGAACTAAGACACTCACAGCATCTAGTTGCACAGAGTAGTAGTTACACCTCCCACAGTTTAGGTCAGGTGTCAGTGCCTTGTAAGCTTGAGTAATGTTTACTCTAACTTTCTCTCTTCTTCATTAGAAGCTTATTTACAGTCACACTGAGTTCCCCGGTTTAAAAGTTATTCCAGCTTTACAGATTCTGCTCCAGAACTACGAGCTGGACGAGCACACTCCGCCTCAGCCAGGTTAGTGTCTAGCTCCCTCTTCCTGATCCGCTCACAGGAAACCAATCAGACTTGACAACCTGATAAGGAAGATGCAGTTCAACAGATGAAGCCTACTCAAAAGCAGAACTTCTAAGCTACAGTTAGTAAGTTTGCAATGACCATATGGACAACTCATCCCAGAGACTGGAGTGCCTAATAAAAAATCACTGCATTAACAATTAACACAACTGCTGATAGTGGACGAAGCTCACTGCTCAGCAGATTACTGCAGACTAAGATGGTCACTCCTTCAGAACAAAAAGGTAGACACATATGGGGCTGAGAACAAGACTGATTCCATGTGGGTGCCAAGGTATTTTGAGCTAAATGTAACGTTTTGATTTGTGGAGTAACATATAGTAGATATATGTGAGTCCTGGCATACTGTGGCAGATCAGGCTGGCATCCTCCACCTGCTCTACTTACTCCCAAACTAGTACCAATATTTTTCTCTCTCTTTTCTGTCTATGGGTGTCTTTTGGTTCTGACTTCCAGTAATATTCATATGTGACATAGGCACAAATCTGCCCATTTGTTATTTCGGACAGATTTCATTGCTATAGTTGTAGTCTCAAAATCTGACAGCAAAAATTAAATTAGTTTTGTTTAAAACAATGTTAGTTAAAAGTTATGTTTGATTACAAATTTTACTATAGTAAATAGAAGAGAAAGTATTTTGAGCTACTAGATAGATTTGGTAATGATGTGTGACAATGCTGGCCTGCTTTGTTTATCTCTTCATTTGTTGCCCTCGGTTTCGATGTACTGGCTGGAAAAATGGGGGATGTACCTACCATAAATGATGTAGCCAACAGATGCACAGTTCTGTTTCACAGTCTTTTACCTTCACTTTTCACAACCCCCCTCCCAATAATACAGAGTTATATATGGCCAGTGCACTATTGTTCTAACTTCCTATTAGCCTCATTAATAGTTAGCAGGCGAAAATCCAAATACTGCTACTGTAGTTTACTGTTTAACATCTACACTCCTGGAAATTGAAATAAGAACACCGTGAATTCATTGTCCCAGGAAGGGGAAACTTTATTGACACATTCCTGGGGTCAGATACATCACATGATCACACTGACAGAACCACAGGCACATAGACACAGGCAACAGAGCATGCACAATGTCGACACTAGTACAGTGTATATCCACCTTTCGCAGCAATGCAGGCTGCTGTTCTCCCATGGAGACGATCGTAGAGATGCTGGATGTAGTCCTGTGGAACGGCTTGCCATGTCATTTCCACCTGGCGCCTCAGTTGGACCAGCGTTCGTGCTGGATGTGCAGACCGCGTGAGACGACGCTTCATCCAGTCCCAAACATGCTCAATGGGGGACAGATCCGGAGATCTTGCTGGCCAGGGTAGTTGACTTACACCTTCTAGAGCACGTTGGTTGGCACGGGATACATGCGGACGTGCATTGTCCTGTTGGAACAGCAAGTTCCCTTGCTGGTCTAGGAATGGTAGAACGATGGGTTCGATGACGGTTTGGATGTACCGTGCACTATTCAGTGTCCCCTCGACGATCACCAGAGGTGTACGGCCAGTGTAGGAGATCGTTCCCCACACCGTGATGCCGGGTGTTGGCCCTGTGTGCCTCGGTCGTATGCAGTCCTGATTGTGGTGCTCACCTGCACGGCGCCAAACACGCATACGACCATCATTGGCACCAAGGCAGAAGCGACTCTCATCGCTGAAGACGACACATCTCCATTCGTCCCTCCATTCACGCCTGTCGCGACACCACTGGAGGCGGGCTGCACGATGTTGGAGCGTGAGCGGAAGACGGCCTAACGGTGTGCGGGACCGTAGCCCAGCTTCATGGAGACGGTTGCGAATGGTCCTCGCCGATACCCCAGGAGCAACAGTGTCCCTAATTTGCTGGGAAGTGGCGGTGCGGTCCCCTACGGCACTGCGTAGGATCCTACGGTCTTGGCGTGCATCCGTGCGTCGCTGCGATCCGGTCCCAGGTTGACGGGCACGTGCACCTTCTGCCGACCACTGGCGACAACATCGATGTACTGTGGAGACCTCACGCCCCACGTGTTGAGCAATTCGGCGGTACGTCCACCCGGACTCCCACATGCCCACTATACGCCCTCGCTCAAAGTCCGTCAACTGCACATACGGTTCACGTCCACGCTGTCGCGGCATGCTACCAGTGTTAAAGACTGCGATGGAGCTCCGTATGCCACGGCAAACTGGCTGACACTGACGGCGGCCGTGCACAAATGCTGCGCAGCTAGCGCCATTCGACGGCCAACACCGCGGTTCCTGGTGTGTCCGCTGTGCCGTGCGTGTGATCATTGCTTGTACAGCCCTCTCGCAGTGTCCGGAGCAAGTATGGTGGGTCTGACACACCGGTGTCAATGTGTTCTTTTTTCCATTTCCAGGAGTGTATGAGCAGTAAAAGCCTAACCACAAAGTTCACAGTTCTTGAAGAATAGAAAGGTACATATGGAGCAGACACTGTCACTGTTTTAACACACGGCCTAACTGTGTAACACTTACTACATTGTTAAGTTGATGCATTGCTGTCGTACTAATCAACACAGGTTCCTCGTCTGAAACTTGGCCATGACCAAAAACTGGGACCTTGTATATCCTCAAAATAATAGGTACTGAAACTACACACTGTTTGAAGTTATATTTACAGATATTACAATTAAAACTTAAGTCATTAAATTAACCAAATACATCGAAAAATTCCTTCCTTTGAACAATTTCTTCTCCTGCAAGATTTAGACTGAATTATTTGTTTAATTTGTAAAATTAACAAATATAGTTATGCAAACAATACTTTTGACAAAACTGTTAATTACTTTGGAATTAATTGAGGGATGGCTTTCCTAAAAAGTTTTCCAAGAGAATCAAATAATTATTTAAAGAATGCTAGTGTTTCGTCTTTCATATGTTTGTAATTATTATAGAGTTTTTATCTGTTTATAAAGTCAACAACACAATTTAAGTTATGAAACAATTACTGATTTCATCATATAAAGAAAGATACTACCTAGTAATACTAAAAATAAATCATAAAATCCATTACATACATAAAACAAAGCAAAAAATTAGATCTGGTGTTATATTCTTTAAAACTGATGGCCGACCTTTCTCTTTTATGAAAATGCAGATTATATTCACGTATCCCGCCATTAGGTAAAATAGTCCCCCATTCGGATCTCTGGGCGGGGAATACTCAGGAGGATGTCGTTATCAGGAGAAAGAAAACTGGCGTTCTACGGATCGGAGTGTGGAATGTCAGAGCCCTTAATCAGGTAGGTAGGTTAGAAAATTTAAAAAGGGAAACGGATAGGTTAAAGTTAGATATAGTGGGAATTAGTGAAGTTCAGTGGCAGGAGCAACAAGACTACAGGATGGTAAACACAAAATCAAATAGGGGTAATGCAGGAGTAGGTTTAATAATGAACACGCAAATAGGAATGTGGGTAAGCTACTAGCAAAAGCATAGTGAATGCATTATTGTGACCAAGATAGATATGAAGCCCACAACCACTACAATAGTACAAGTTTATATGTCAACTAGCTCTGCAGATGACGAAGAAATTGAAGAAATGTATGATGACATAAAAGAAATTATTCTGATAGTGAAGGGAGACGAAAATTTAATAGTCATGGGTGACTGGAATTCGAGTGTAGGGAAAGGGAGAGAAGGAAACGTAATAGGTGTATATGGATTGGGCCCAAAAAATGAAAGAGGAAGCCGTCTGGTAGAATTTTGCACAGAGCATAACTTAATCATCGCTAACACTTGGTTCAAGAATCATAAAAGAAGGTTGTATACATGGAAGAACCCTGGAGATACTAAAAGGTATCAGATAGATTATATAACAGTAAGACAGACATTTAGGAACCAGGTTTTAAATTATAAAACATTTCCAGGGGCAGATGTGGACTCTGACCACAATCTTTTGGCTATGACCTGTAGATTAAAACTGAAGAGACTGCAAAAAGTTGGGAATTTAAGGAGATGGGACCTGGATAAACTGAAAGAACCAGAGGTTGTACAGAATTTCAGGGAGAGCATAAGGGAACAATTGACAGGAATGGGGGAAAGAAATACAGTAGAAGAAGAATGGGTAGCTTTGAGGGATGAAGTAGTGAAGGCAGCAGAGGACCAAGTAGGTAAAAAGACGAGGGCTAGTAGAAATCCTTGGGTAACAGATGAAAAATTGAATTTAATTGATGAAAAGTGAAATATAAAATGCTGTAAATGAAGCAAGCAAAAAGGAATACATACATCTCAAAAATGAGATCAACAGGAAGTGCAAAATGGCTAATCTGGGATGGCTAGAGGACAAATGTAAGGATGTAGAGGCTTATCTCACCAGGGGTAGGATGGATACAGAAAAATTAAAGAGACCTTTGGAGATAAGGGAACCACATGTATGAACATCAAGAGCTCAGATGGAAACCCAGTTCTAAGCAAAGAAGGGAAAGCAGAAAGGTGGAAGGAGTATATAGAGGGTCTATACAAGGGCGATGTACTTGAGGACAATATTATGGAAATGGTAGAGAATGTAGATGAAGATGAAAAGGGAGATACAATAGTGCGTGAAGAGTTTGACAGAGCACTGAAAGACCTGAGTCGAAACAAGGCCCCTGGGTTAAACAACATTCCATTGGAACTACTGACGGCCTTGGGAGAGCCAGTCCTGACAAAACTCTACCATCTGGTGAGCAAGATTTATGAAACAGGCGAAATACCCTCAGAGTTCAAGAAGAATATAATAATTCCAATCCCAAAGAAAGCAGGTGTTGACAGATGTGAACATTACCGAACAGTTTACTAAGCCACAGCTGCAAAATACTAAGTCAAATTCTTTACAGACGAATGGAAAAACTAGTAAAAGCCGACCTCGGGGAAGATCAGTTTGGACTCCGTAGAAATACTGGAACACGTGAGGCAATACTGACTTTACTACTTATCTTAGAAGAAAGATTAAGGAAAGGCAAACCTACGTTTCTAGCATTTGTAGACTTAGAGAAAGCTTTTGACAATGTTGCCTGGAATACTCTCTTTCAAATTCTAAAGGTGACAGGGATAAAATACAGGGAGCAAAAGGCTATTTACAATTTGTAGTGAAACCAGATGGCAGTTTTAAGAGTCGAGGGACATGAAAGATAAGCAGTGGTTAGGAAGGGAGTAAGACAGAGTTGTAGCCTCTCCCATATGTTATTCAATCTGTATATTGAGCAAGTAGTAAAGGAAACAAAAGAAAAATTCGGAGTAGGTATTAAAATCCATGGAGAAGAAATAAAGATTTTGAGGTATGCCAATGACATTGTAATTCTGTCAGAGACAGCAAAGGAATTGGAAGAGCAGTTGAATGGAATGGATAGCGTCTTGAAAGGAGGATATAAGATGAACATCAACAAAAGCAAAACAAGGATAATGGAATGTAGTCAAATTAAGTCGGGTGATGCTGAGGGAATTAGATTAGGAAGTGAGACACTTAAAGTAGTAAAGGAGTTTTGCTATTTGGGAAGCAAAATAACTGATGATGGTTGAAGTAGAGAGGATATAAAATGTAGACTGGCAATGGCAAGGAAAGCGTTTCTGAAGAAAAGAAATTTGTTAACATCGAGTGTAGATTTAGGTGTCAGGAAGTATTTGTATTTGTATGTAGTGTAGCCATGTATGGAAGTGAAACATGGACGATAAATCGTTTGGACCAGAAGAGAATAGAAGCCTTCAAAATGTGGTGCTAGAGAAGAATGCTGAAGATTAGATGGGTAGTTCACATAACTAATGAGGAAGTGTTGAATAGGATTGGGGAGAAGTTTGTGGCACAACTTGGCCAGAAGAAGGGATCGTTTGGTAGGACATGTTCTGAGGCATCAAGGGATCACCAATTTAGTATTGGAGGGCAGCGTGGATGGTAAAAATCGTAGAGGGTGACCAAGCGATGAATACACTAAGCAGATTCAGAAGGATGTAGGTTGCAGTAGGTACTGGGAGATGAAGAAGCTTGCACAGAATAGAGTAGCATGGAAAGCTGCATCAAACCAGTCTCAGGACTGAAGATCACAACAACAAATTTTACATATATTAATGATAATTAGTTAAAATTGGAGAAAATAATTTAAGAGGGCAGATGGCAAAGCAAGAGGGGAAGTAAAATTATCCCAGCTTGCTTTATCACACATGATACCACTTGCAGATTTTGACTCTGTGCTTATTATATTCCATCTTTGACAGCTATACTTCTGTTACTCCTATTTTTATAAACAAGGTGGCTTACTTCATTAACTCATTGAGCCATTACTTATGAATTTTGCGTAATCAACCATGATGTTCTATGCTGCACTTGTGCCCATAAAAATATTTGTGCCAATGCATATTCATAAAATGGCCAATGCATATTCATAAAATGATTCCATATACTTTTCCAAAGTCCTAGATCACTACACTTTCTACAGGCCAAATTATTATTATTAATTGTAGTCTACACTGAACAGTAATTCTTTTCCTGTGAAGTTAAGAAATTGGTCTTCATCCAACAATAGGATGTTGAAGACAATATGTGAAAAAGTGAAACCAAAATAGTGGTGGTGCATACATTTTTTTGGCAAACACCAAGCTGTACTCATTAAGATTTTCAGCTTTATGACTTCAGACTGATGTGCTACTGAAGAGGCATCACAGAAGAGGCTACATAAATCAGGTTGGTGGGCTTTATAGTACTTGTGTAGTACAGTATCCTTAGTGTGGGTGACACAAACATAGAAAATTCAAAGTAAGAAGCAGCACTGTTACAGCCCATGTTAAAAATTATAACTATATTTTTGTACTGTATGCCAGACACTAATACTGAAGCATTTGCAGAGACCTTGGAGAAAATTAACTAATTTTTTGCAAAATGGTCTGAGGACAGAATATATATTCTTGGAGACATAAATACTGATTTAAGACTAATGCAACCACACAATTTAGTTATCCTAAAATGCTTAGATTGGATGACTTTTATTGCAATAATGATAGTTCAAACAATTTTTCTGTCATCACGAGTGTTCATTAATGATACTTCAGAGAACAGCTGGGTTTCGACTACCTCGCATTGTGTTCTGAAATGTAAACTATCCCCCGCTCCCACAGAGGTATTCCACTGCTTACCCAATTCATGCGATATCCTTGTCTGCCCCTATTATGAACCAATAGGCCCATGGGGCTTATCCTGCAATAGATGCATCTCCCATCCCCCCATCAAAGGCAGAGACAAATGTGAAAGCAGTTATGTGATCTACGAAGTTATCTGCAACCACTTTCTGGCATTTTACAAGGTCATGACCACTAACAAGTTGTATGTCCGCATCAACGGCCACCGCAATAATGGCCAATCCTGCTCAGTTCCCTTTTTCTATTTTCCAAATTTGCCATGACCCTAAAATATTGTTGATCACTTTTCACGTGTGGCATTTCAAAATGTTCACACAAAGTTTTTTTTAGTTCTACATGAGTGCATAAAATGCACTTCATTTACTTTTCATTGTAAGCATCAATGACTCATAGTGATATCTCAGACTGAAATCATGATTTAATGTATAGTTCACTGCAACAGGTGTGCAACTGTTGCGATTTGCAGAATTGTAAGATTCAGGTTTTGGATTCTGCGGTCTCTCAATTCTAAAATCACTGTTCTTTTGTTTTGAACTATGCCATAAGGTACTGAGAAGTTGCTTATTCACTGCCTGTATGTTGTAACTTTACTTAAAACAAATTTTGGTTACTGCTCTTAAAATATTTTGGTACACTTATTCATAATTTTTTGTTTGAAGTAAAGGTGCCGTGATCATGTGTCTTATTACAAATATTTAATTAATCTTAACGGTATACAGAAAATAAAAAGTAAATGTGACAGTAAATTCTTTTTTATGTTTTCTTGTATCATGTCCTGACATGAGGTCCTTCCTACACAAGATTATACCTACTTTTTTGAAGCTCTTTCTCTTAGGTACATATCATGAATATTTATGCTGGGTACTACCTTTGTGGATGTAGGTCTGGCACAAGTGTTATTGCTCTCTTTCACAACAATAGTGTTCTGTTATGGTGTGTATGAATCCAAAGAAATACTATTATTAGAACATGATATAACTTTGTTAAAAGGAGGGAATTATGTTTGATCCGAGAACTGTAATGCTTATCCCTAACTAATTAAAATTTTTGTCATTAACACAAATCAAATTCTATATTATTCATGGAGTAATGCAAAGAGTAGTTACAATGAAAAAAAGTTGAGATGGAAGATATTAACATAAATTAAGGCCAGGTGGGGCAAGAACCAACGACATGTTGTAGTGCTGGTTTCCAAATGTGGAGTTCTGAGAAACTGGCATCTAGTGGGAAGAATCCACATGGCGCACATGGTGAAACAGGCATCGAGGTCATGAATGTAATGTTGTAGAGCATGTTCTGCAACAGGATATTGTGCGTTCCCAGTACATACCCTGTGCGTATGACTGTTCATCGTAATTGATAATTTAATGGGAGTCACACCAATGTAGAAGGTTGAACAGTGTTTACATAACAGCTAGTATATGACGTGTGTCGTTTCACAGGTGGCTCTCCCTTTGATGGTATATGTTTTGCCAGTTACAGGGCTATTATAAGTGGTGGTAGGAGGGTGCATAGGGCAAGTCTTGCAGTGGGGACGGTCACAGGGGTAGGAGCTATACAGTAGCAAGGTGGCTGCAGGTGGAGCATAGGGTCTGACAAGAAAGTTGCAAAGATTTGGGGAGGGGTAGTGATGGAAAGCTATTCTAGGTGTGGTGGGCCAAATATCAGACAGGTCATCATTTTAGGAAGTCGTGGACCAGTCAAAGTAGCTGATTAATGTATTCCAGACCAGGATAATACTGAGTGGCCAATAGTGTGCGCTGAAGGTGTTTTGTGGAGGGATCAGCAGTACGAAGATTGGATGTGATGGCCCGGGAAACCTGATTTTTAAATAGGCTGGCGAGGTAATTACGTGCAGTGATGGCTGAAGTGAGTATCGTGGTGTATTGCTGTAATGGAGTCTGCACACGAACAAATACATGTGCCTTGGATGCCAAGGCTGTATGCAGTCCACAACAATCAGTCTTTCCTTCTCATTCCATATGGTGTCTCCCCTGACCCACAGTTCTGGGTGACTTTCCCACAATCTACCCCTTTTTCTAGACCTCTCCAGTCTTTTTCCTTCACCCTGCTTCCTTCTCCTTCGACCCTTCTGCCTGCAGAAGCAGTCACTGGCTCCAAAAGCTTGCCAATCGCAACAGTCTCATGTGTGTGTTTTGCTGCTTGGCGAGTAGATTTTTTATCTATCCAATTAAATAGTTTCAACACACCCCACAATAGATTTTTCCACATGTGTAGTGCAAACAAACCTTTCGTTCTTTCCTCCCCCCCCCCCCCCCCCCCGACCACAAACACACAGAAATTCATGATACCAATTTCTTTTATTGGTTTCTTTTGTTTGGGTGGCAGTGGGGAGCAAGGACATAACTGACAAAACACACATAAAACTGGACATTATATAAATCTATAATGGAGATGCTGAGTCACAGATAGGTACAACAAGAAGAATGTCAAACAAAGCTTCCAGTCAAAGACACTCCTGACCACTGTCTCTGGCTGCCAAGGTCAGCCTGTGAGCAGCACTGCACGATGCTCAAATTTTGCCTTGGCCTTGGCCTTGGCCTGCAGCCACATTTGACTCTGATGAAGGGCTATTTTGCCAAGAGCTTTGTTTGACAGTCTTTTTGTCAAACCTATCTGTGAATCAGTATCTCCACTATATGGTGAGTTGCAACTATCCTTTTCACAATATTGTCAAACATTGATCTTCCTTTTTTATTGGTGTGAGATGACAAAGCAAGCCACATACAGTTACTGGTGTCACTATTCTAAACAACTGCTTTTGTTGTTATAACCAGTGCTTGATTTGTGATGGTATTCCGCACCAATACCTATGATTAAAAAAAAGCATTAAAATGATGGTTTAAAACTTTGATTAAAATAAAGCACTCCCTGATAGGACACAGTACTGGCACCTTTTTTTTTTTTTTTTACAAATCAAGCATGGTCATAACTGTTGCTACTTCTGCTTTTTTTTATTTCTTCAAGGTCGTGTCACATCCAAAAGGTCAAATCAAACTGAACATATCTAGAAGAAACTCTTGCAAATAAGTGCTCATTTTACATATCCCATTATATACTATCATAGACTGATCAATCTGAAGTTACAAGCAGAGTAGAGGTGATGCGTGGAAAAGAACTAAACACATGACAAATAAGAAGCTGTGTAATATTGGTTGAATGTGTTACAATTGGCTCATTATACCTTATTTTAAACATATCCACAGTGAATCTTTGATGAGATTTCTAGGACGGATGAATATTCAGTATTTCTTCATCCCATTTACATTTGGATTGCAGGAAGTTATGCAGTCAAAAGACTGGTTCAGTAACATCTGACTACAAACCCTAAACTTCATGGAATATTTCCTCGCAATAAGAGAGAAATGCAGGTGCAAGTCGCAGTCCAGCAGAAATTTTCACACGTCACTAATAGGTGTTGCATCTATACCTAATACAGCTGATGTTTAACAGTTTGCAGTAACACAATACATTTTGAATTATTTAATGTATTATAACAAAACATTCTACATTCCATGCAGAACAAATCATAAAATACTTTAATTTCGTCCTTTCTCACAGCTTTACTTTTGAAGAAATGTAAGCAACTCAATCAACCAAAATTATCCTTGGACAGACCAGTAAACTCTTCTCAAAGTGTGTATTCTTCCCCCTCCCTTCCAAGAGACACACATGTAACATTATGCAATGATTCTGTAATTAATTTCTCTGGGTGGGGATGGGAGCAGGGATTGTGAACAACTCACATATAAAATTGATCAATATAATATACGTAAGAGACATAACTCCTTTTGCAATAAACAAATTTATTTTACTGCAGTTGTTTTTAACATGCCATACTAAAAAACCACATTCATTGCAACAGTATCTCCAGCACATGGGATACAAGTGTCATACACTTCAATAAACATTTTATGACAGTGGGTTTTCACATTGGAATGTACACTATTCCATTTTCTTGAAGTGTATCTATGAGATTATTATTGGCAGTACCATAAAATTACTATGTTACCAGACAAATTAATTTGGCACAGATAGTAAAATATAAAATAATGCTTTTGGGTATTGGCCATGGCCTATCACTTCTAAGCATCCCATAAAACATAGGTTGGTGGCAGAGAAAGTCTGGTTGTGCAATCCTGTAGTTGTTCTGTCGTGGTACTGGATTCGCCATGTGTTTCTGAAAATAAATCAAAGGTATATTGAAGGAATTATTGCATATCTTTTGATAGAATCTGGCAGTAATGGAAAAAACAAACATAAGTAGAGTAAAATAACTACATGTCAAAATACAAAAGGATTAAGTATGTACTGATTAGTAACATGAATTTTGTATGTAGAGTACACCACTCCATCACCAATGAGGTACAAATCAATCTCAAATGAAGCACCCAGAAGTAAAAACTCCTGCATTTGAGCAAATATTTAGTTGTGAAACGGTGAAGCATATAATCAGCTAATCTGATAACATGTTGCAATTACTTTGTAAATGGGCAGCTGTAGACAGTGATGTTAGTGTTTATAGTGTTTACCAACAATCATTTTGTAGGTGCATCTTCAATGGTTGGTTGGTTTGATTGAGAGAGGGGGAAAGGGACGAAACTACGAAGTCATCAGACTCTTGTTCCAAATAATAAAATGCCACAAATGTGAGAATAAAATGAACAAGACTGACAACTCAAAACAGAATGAAAGGAAAAATCACAAGAATGATGAAGGGCAACAAACATGTAAATGGACAAAAGGGGACAAGAAAACCACAGAAAAGAAAGACATGGGATGAAGGTATTAAAACAACAAAGCAGATACCATGGCTGGCTGACCATGAGAATAAAAAAGGAGAAATCAGCAATTCTGCAACACATCAAAACCTCCACCCTAGAAGCACTACGGTGGAGGATACAGGGGGACAAAGGACATGTGCTAAAACATAGATCAAATAATATGACCAATCCTCACGAAGAAAACGTAAAACTAAATCAGCCGATGAGGCATTGTCAGATAAAATTAGTGGCAACGATTCCGGTAACCCAAGATAATATGATCTAGTAGATAGTGTCAGAAGTTCCATGCTGCTTTTCGTGGATGATGCTGTAGTATACAGAGAAGTTGCAGCATTAGAAAATTGCAGCGAAATGCAGGAAGATCTGCAGCAGGTAGGCACTTGGTGCAGGGAGTGGCAACTGACCCTTAACATAGACAAATGTAATGTATTGAGAATACACAGAAAGAAGGATACTTTATTGTATGATTACATGATAGCGGAACACTGGTAGCAGTTACTTCTGTAACATATTTGGGAAGTATGCGTATGGAACCATTTGAAGTGGAATGATCATATAAAATTAATTGTTGGTAAGGTGGGTGCCAGGTTGAGATTCATTCAGAGAGTCCTTAGAAAATGTAGTCCATCAACAAAGGTGGTGGCTTACAAAACACTCATTCGAGCTATACTTGAGTATTGCTCATCAGTGTGGGATCCGTACCAGATTGAGCTGACAGAGGAGATAGAGAAGATCCAAAGAAGAGCGGCGCATTTCGTCACAGGGTTATTTGATAAGTGTGATAGTGTTATGGAGATGTTTAGCAAACTGAAGTGACAGACTCTGCAAAAGAGGGGATCTGTGTTGCGGTGCAGCTTGCTGTCCAGGTTTCGAGAGGGTGTGTTTCTGGATGAGGTATCGAATATATTGCTTCCCCCTACTTATACCTCCCGATGAGACCACGAATGTAAAATTAGCGAGATTGGAGTGCGCACTGAGGTTTTCTGGCAGTCATTCTTCCCGCGAGCCATATGCGACTGGAACAGGAAAGGGAGGTATTGACAGCGGCATGTAAAGTGCTCTCCGCTACACACCACTGGGTGCCTTGCGGAGTATAAATGTAGATGTAGATTTCATTGCTGGGCACAGTGGGACAGTCCAACAGAATATGGATCACTGTCAACTGGCGCCGAACCGACACTCGGGCGGATCTTCACGACTCAGGAGGTAACCATGGATCACATAAGTGTGGCCAATGTGGAGCCAGCAGAGGAAAACTGATTCCCTCGATACGTAGTCTCCTTAATGAAACACTTTTTTGTTGTGTGTACTGTTATGCTATTCCGTCTCCCAAAGCCGAAAAACCCTACAGCCTAAGTCAGAATGACACAGGTCAGGTTCAGAGATGCCCATCTCCAGAAGTGGTTTCCGCGTAGCTAGTTAGGCTATCCTGTCAAAAAGTTCATTGTGTGGGATGCCAACGTGTCCTGGGGTTCACACAAACACCACTGAACAACGGGACCAGTTCAACGCATAGATGGACTCCTGGATGGATGCTACCAAAGGATGGAGAGGGTAGCACTGGTCAATAACCTGTAGCCTGCTCAAGGAGTCACTACACACAAGAAGTGATTCCCCGGGGCATGAATGGATATACTAAAGTGCATGAGAGATGGCCACCAGCTCTGCAGTAATACACTGCAGCCATTAGGCAAGGAATGCTGTTCAAAATGGCCTCTGTGAATGCAGGCGAAGCCAACATGACCATCAGCCATTGAGCCGTTGGTGTAAACCTCTTCAGAACCCTGGAAGAAGTCAAGTATTGAGAGCAAGTGACAGCAGAGAGCTACAGGAGTAACCGAGTCCTTAGGGTCATGCTATAGGTCCAGACGAATCTGCAGTCTAGGTGTACATCATGGAGGTGTATGCAGACCTGGATGGGAGATGGTAAGGGGAAGGACTCCAGTTCAGACAGAAGGGATCACACGCGAACCGCACTCCTTAGCCTTGACCTGGGCCACCTATGCCGGAGATTGACTGCTGCAGGAGGAAAAACGAGACAGTATTTCAGGTACCCAGGAGAACTACGGATGTGTGCAATGTAACTGGTGAGCAGTTGTGCACGTCAGATCTGCAATGGAAGGACTCCGGCCTCCACCAGGGCACTGGTCACCGAACTTGTTATAAAAGCTGCCGTTGCTAGGTGAACGCCACAGTGGTGCACTGGGTCGAGTACACGCAACACTGAGGGCAACCACCAAACCATAAATCACACTCCCATAGTCAAGGCGGGATTGAACAAGGGCTTTGTAGAGCTGCAGCAGACGAGAGCGATCTGCACACGAGTTGGTGTTGCTCAGGCAGCAGTGGGCATTGAGGTACTATTAACACTTCTGCTTAAGCTGATGAAGGTGAGTTGGCCAAGTCAACTGGGCTTCAAAAACCAATCATAAGAATCGATATGTCTCCACTACAGTGAGTGGATCGTCATGAAGGTAAAGTTCCGGTTCCAGATGAACGGTACGATGCTGACCGAAGTGCATGACATACGACTTAGCGGCCAAAAATTGGAAGTTGTGGGCGAAAGCCCATGACTGCACCTTGTGGATAAATCCCTGTAGGCGCCGCTTGGCCACACCATTACTGGCGGAACAGTACGAAATGCAGAAGTCATCTGCATACAGAAAGGCTGAGACAGACGGACCCACAGCTGCTGATACACTGTTAATGGCCACTAAAAAATAGTGATACACTCAATACAGAGCACTGCATGACTCCATTCTCCTGGATATGGGGGAACTATGGGAGGCACCAACTTGGACACTAAAACTATGGAGTGACAGGAAATTCTGTATAAAAATCGGTAGTGGGCCTCAGAGCCCCCACCCGTACAATGTGGCAAGGATGTGATGTCGCCAGGTGATGTCCTTTGGTTTGCGTAGATCAAAGACGACGGTAACAAGGTGTTTGTGTCTGTAAAAGGCTGTTCGGATGGCAGACTTGAAGGAGATTAGATTATCGGTGGTAGAGCACCCCTGATGGAAGCTGTCCTGACATGGAGCCAGTAGGCCACATGACTCGTGGATCCAATCCAACCTCTGACACAGCATATATTCCAGCAGCTTACAAAGACTGTTGGTGAGGCTGATGGGCCGATAGCTTTCCACATCAAGCAGGTGATCTCCCACCATTGTGATGGAAAGACACCATCACACCAGATCCGGTTGAAAGAGATTAGGAGATTGCACTTGTAGTCAGACGAGAAATGTTTAATCATCTGATTGTGGATCCAGTCTGCCCCAGGAGCTGTGTCAGTGCTATGTGCAAGTGCACTGAGGAGTTCCCACTCCGTAAATGGGGCGTTATAGGGTTCACTGTGGCATGTAGTGAACGAGAAAGGCTGGGAGGGGGGGCGGGGGGTAGTTCTCCGATGCAGAGGTTTGAGCAAAGTGCTCGGCAATGGCGCTTGCATCAGTACATAACACGCCATTGGTGGAAATGAAGAGGACACCTATCGGGGTCTGGCACCCAAAAAGACGTCTGATCTTCGTCCAGACTTGGGAAGGTGACATATGGCACCCAATGGTCGACACATACCTCTCCCAGCACAACTGTTTCCGTTGTTTTATAAACTGGCATACACAGGCACGAAGCCGCTTAAGGGCTATCAGATGCTCCAGTGAAGGGTTTCAGTTATGTCGCTATAGAGCTCATGGACACACCTAAAGAGCGAGGGATTGCGTTTTCTGCCAGAGAAACGATTGCTGTTGTCACCTGATCTACCATCACATCAATGTTACTTTGCTCAACCATCACATTGATGTTACCATGTGGGGGAGAGTCAACGGTGACAGATGTGAAAGTTTCCCAGTCTGCCTTGTTTAAAGCCCATCTGGGCAGGCATCCATGGGCCTGACACCAGGGCAGTGACAGGAAGATGGGGAAGTAATCACTACCACACAGGCGGTCATGTGCTCTCCAGTTGATAGATGCGAGAAGTCCTGGGCTGCTAGTTGTTGAATCAATGGCCGAGTAACTTCCTCGAAACACATTGAAATGTGTGGCGGCCCCAGTATTTAAGAGGCACAAGTCGAACTGAGACAGTAAAGTTTCGACATCTTTGCCTCGGCCAGTAAGCACAGTGTCACCCCATAAGGGGTTATGGGCATTAAAATCTACCAAAAGTAGGAAAGGTTTAGGGAGATGATCAATCAGCGCAGCTATTACATACAGGGGTACTGCACCATCTGGAGGGAGATACACACTGTAGAGTTATTTTCTGCGCCATCCATATTCTGACAGCCACAGCTTCAAGATGTGTTTGAAGCAGCAGAGTTTCACACTACAGACTGGGATTAGGGCATAAATGCAAACCCCACCTGACACTTGATTATAGTCACTACAGTTCCTGTAATATCCGTTATAGCCACAGAGCGCAGGGGTCCGCATTGCCGGGAAACAGGTTCCCTGGAGGGCAATGCAGAAAGCAGGCATAAAGCTTAACAGTTGCCGTAACTCAGCCCCACCATCAAGGGGGCAGGTGTAGAGTCTCGGTTCTGAGAGGCAACAGGAATTAGAGAAACTGATGGGGCGACAACTGTTCTCACAGCAGCGGCGTATGAGGTGGTCATAGCCATAGGATGTAGGCGCTCAAATTTCCTCTTAGCCTCAGTGAAGGTCAGTCAATCCTGGGTCTTATATTCCATGATTTTCCTCTCTTTCTGTAAAATCCTGCAGCCTCGGGAGCAAGGTGAATGAAGCTCTCTGCAGTTGACACAGATAGGAGGCGGTGCACATGGAGCACTGGGATGCAATGGATGTCCACAATATCGACATGTGACGCTTGAAGTAAAGCGAGAAGGTATATGGCCAAACTTCCAGCACTTAAAGCACCCCATTGGGGGAGGGACATATGGCTTGATGTCACAGCGGTGGACCATCACCTTGATCTTCTCGAGCAATTTCACCCTCGAAGGCCAAGATGAAGGCACCGGTGGCAACCTGGTTATCCATCGGACCTCGATGGATGCGCCTGACAAAATGAACACCTTGCCACTCTAAACTGGTGCGCAGCTCATCGTCATACTGCAAAAGAAGGTCTCTGTGGAATATAATCCCCTGGACCATATTTAAGCTCTTATGAGGTGCGATGGTAACAAACATGTCCCAACTTGCCATAAGCGAGTAATGCCCGTGACTGGGCAGAGGATGCTGTTTTTATCAAGAGCACATTTTGGACAAGCCCTCCACCTCCCCAAACTTGTCCTCACAAAAAACTGAGGCTTCATGGACATGAAAGATTCCCCATCAACTCTCATACATACGAGGTATCAGGGCGAATAAGTTTCACTGCCATCTTTAGCCTGGTGTTCCTCCCATGGTAGGGCCAGGGAGGGGAATGACTTGAGGTCATATTTGTTAGCATTTAAGTTATACTTTGCCCACTTAGAGACTGCTGGCGTCGGACCACAAGCAAGGGATGACGTACTACGCTTCATGGCGTGTCACCCACTCTGATGCCCATCCACTTGACCAGGGCGCCTCCCCATGGACGCTCACAGCTTCAGCAAAGGCCACTTGGCAGGATGACCATTGCCAGGAGTCCTGATGCCCCAGGGAGACGGGAAACTACTCCTTGTCATATGTAGGGAGTTAACGGAACAGGCACCAGCAGAGGGAGCCCTGTGTTGTCAGGGGGCTACAACCAACAGGAAACATGGCGGCCTCATCACAATGGACTGGCTACTGTGCTGGATAGGTGGGGCAGAAAAGTCCACGGTGATTGTCGGCAGAGAAAGTGAAACTGCATAGTGCATGGTGGAAAACACACCCAGGACGGTGTCCTCACCCAAAAGATGGAGAATAGGTGGCCCTACAATGCAACGACGAAAAAGTGGGATAAAGATCTCAATGCACAATTGATATGATGCACCACACAAGGCTCTCTTCCCAAGTTGGCTCGCTATTCAGGAAAAATTTTGAAAAATAGAGTTCAAACCCTACAGGGGGCCATCACAAATTGGCCCAGCCATCAGAGGCTCCCTTTAGTCGCCTCTTATGACAGGCAGGAATACCTTAGGACTAGTCTAACCCCCACACCTGCAGGGGGGCATCTTCAAGGTATTAAGTATTTGTGATAAAGCAAGCTGGAATCTCTTCATTTCCTCTCGTTTTGCGATCTGCCTCCTTAAATTCATTTTATATTCATTTCAGCCTAATTACCATTAACACGCATGTATATAATTTGCATTTCCATACAAGAGAAAGGGTGGTCCTTTGTCTTAAGGAATATAGCACCAGGTCTAATTTTGTACATGTAATTAATTTCCTAATTTATTTTGACCATTCATAGTTAATATTTTTGTTATAGGGTGAAATCAGTAATTGTTTCACGACTTAGATTCTACTGCTGCCTTATAAACAAATATAAATTTTGTACTAAATATAAACAATGGGAAGAAAAACTACCAAGATTCTTAAAATATTTGTTTCGCTCTATTCGAAAACGTAATAGCAAAGCCCAGCCCTTAATTCCAAAATAATTACCACGTTTGTCAAAAGTATTGTTTGTGTGAGTATATCTGTTAATTTTATTATGTATACAAATGTTTCAGCCTAATCTTTGTTGTAGAAGGAACTATTAAGAAGAAGGAATTTTTCGATGTATTCAGTTCATTGAATGAGTTATGTTTTAATTGTAATTTCTGTAACTTAAACATCAAACAATGTATAGTTTCAGTGCCTGTTACTATGAGGCTATACTAAGGACTGATTTTTGGTCCCGAGACAGTCAGTCCAAGGCCGATTTTCAGATATGAGTTATGCATTGGTTGTATTAATAACAAGGTTAACAGTGGAATAGGTATAACACAAATAAGCAGTGTGTTAGAACAATTAATGACAATGTCTGTTCAATTTATTTGGGAAATAGTGTCACACATACCGTATTATTCTGCAAGAACTGTGTGGTTAGCTTTTAACTTCTCACAGATATTCAATGGCAAACTATTGTACCTGTATGCTGATGTTGCCTGCAACGTATTTATGAGGCTTATCCACATTTACCAATAGTGAACTGGCTATATAATTGTGTAATATTCTGGGGTTGTGAACACTAAGTGAAGAACCGAGAATCTCATTTGTGCAACTGTCTGCTAAATCATTTACAATAGACAGTGTTGAGCTTCCACTTGCTATTTTTAAGCCACAATAACAATGCAACATAATGACACAGAGGACTATCAACGAAGAAACAAAGCAAGAGAATGTACACATGCCAACAGCACCTTCACAATATATACATTTACTAATGTAGCTTGACATAACAATTTCAAGAGAATAGTGATTTCTTCTATTCATTCACCATGTTCTGTACATCCCACAAAAAAAGTGAACCTACAGTGTTATGAAACAAGTAAAGATACACATTAACAAAAGACAACTAAACATTGCTTAAACCCTACACTATATTAACAACAAATTATCACAATACTGCTAAATATCAGTTCTCTTTACGTCAGTTAAGGGTGTTCTAGTGAATTAGAAAGAAAGCTGCTGTTACTTCAGTTATATTAGGTAGCTGCAGGCTACCTCAAAAACCTAATATTTACTTCATTAATCAAGTATTATTCAAAGAAAATAGTAACCTAAATATGTAATTACACAGGACAGTTTACGACACACTACTTGTCATCCACCTAAAGGAGGAATCAAATCCTTGCACTAAAATAATCAGTGGAAGATGTCATTCATGAAGAATGTTTTGTTTCTCAAGTACCTCCACACCATAGTATATAACTTTGTTAAATCCTAGGTAAGAATGCAAAGTTTACACATAAGTTATATTTCTGTCTTGTATTGTTAGCGCAGATCACAGTTCTGCTTGAACTGATTTTTCACAACCACACTACACTAACTCTGACTGTGGCAGTGGCTAGGAGTCAGCCAACTGCAGTTCCTTCTTGATACCTATATTCCCACTACAATTACTGATTTTTTTAGGCACAACACGGCATTCTCAGGTGCAGTAGGATGCACAGGGAGGGGAGAGCCAACTGATGCCCCATCTACCACCCCCACTGATGTACCTCCCACTGCTGCTGACAACGACAATAAAAATAATTTGAATGTATGTCAGGTTCTGTTTGAATTGCATGTGCAGCTCTTGCTCATTCTAAGTATGTGGAATGTTGTATACAACCAACAACACTGCGCCACCATAGTTGTTTGTCAGCCATGAAGTTATTTTAATCAAAATTTAGAAGAGAACATAATAATCGTTTATCACTAAATATGGCAAAGGCCCATGAAAGCATTTAGCAATAACCACAAAAGCTTTCTATTATTTTCCCACTATTATAATCTGACAAGTACCAAAAAATTTTGAAACTTAAAGATCTATAAATTACATGGGCACTGTGACTGGTAATCTGTAAGTAGCTAGTATATAGCCATAAACACAAAGAAGAGTGTTTTTAATTAGTCAAAACACACACAAACTATATCTGAGGAACAAAATCATTCTATAAAAAAAAGGATCTGCTGCTCTAATTATTACAAATGGTAGATTGGCATAACAAAATCAGAACTCTATCCACCTGTTTCAACCAGTAATGCCATCAACGTGGTTTACACTATTTCAAGCACATACAATATGACGACCACGACAACAGTCATTACACCTGTAAACATACATAAGTAACATGTGGAGTATAACTTCAGCAACAGGATGAAACTAACAACTACTGCCAAACAAATATTTGCCCAAAAATCTAGCACACGAAATCCTCAAAATGTAACACACAAAACTCACAAAAACGAAAACTAGTGGTGGTGTAAATTTCAATAGGCCTATCTCAAATGAAGACTACAACACCAGTAACCAATAAACAACTCAACATCATAATTTTCACAATACCATCTCCCACTGCAACAAGCAACGATCTACTCAAATATTTCAATTTCTACGTTCACACTACAAACAAATTTACAACAAGTGCTTCAACTTTTGACTCTCTGCACTTCAATTTTCTCTGTCACTTGCAGCGCCGAAGATTCGCAATTTACAGGCTACACGACTGCCGAGCTCGGCTATTGCCCCACAACCATTTCAACCGATCAACTTACTCCCAGAATGTGAACGTATATTACGCCTCTTATTCCCTCTCCAACAATTTTTCATCCCGCTTTACGTCTGTTTTGAATCAGAATAGCACAAAGCCCATTACTGAGTTACTACTAGAGTTCAATGCAGGATCTGCTATCTTTGTCATATCAAAACAATAACAAACACAGATCTTTCTGCCCGCCAAAATTTACCTATTCAAAGTTAATACTCACAACGCCTTCAACTGGCTGTGGTAACTACTTTGAACCATGTCACTTTATTTGTTTCGCTGTCGTTAAAGTATTGTGCGATTCACCGGCAAACACTGTGCTTATATCAGATTATTACATATTTACAAATATTAAAAAAAGTAAATTGACTAATTCAAGATATGCTAGGTCCACGGAAATACAAGTTTATTACATTTCACTGTAATGGTTCGACACTCGTTAACTATCGATAGCCGAGCCCGGCAGTCGTGTAGCTTATAAATTGCGAAACTGCGACGTTGTAAGTGACAGAGAAAATTCAAGTTGAGAAGAACCATTAGTTGAAGCACTCGTCGTAAATTTTTTTTGTAGTGTGAGCGTAGAATTTGAAATGTTGGTGTGGAAAACCACTTTAACTCCGCCTGCAGTTGCTGTAGGAGTGAATTAAGTAGCTCTGCAGTTGCTGTTGCCGGTCCCAAGCCCGGAGAAAGGAGGAGGGTTGGCGCAAAAGCCGTAAAAGAATCGACATAAAATAGTTAGAGGGATCCTGTAAACCTTAATAACTTAGTTGTAATGACGAAGATGTTAATAATAATAATACTAATAATATAGATTAACCCATAGATCTTCAACTTCATTGCGTGATGCACATACAGCAGCTAGTGGTACCTCGCGCCTCTCTAAATATAGTCTTATTACTGCTTGTGGCCATCGGAGGGATCGAACATACCAGGCAGGAATGCTGGAGCTTCCCGAATCTATGCAACCGAAACGCAAAAGCTTTTGGGCATAACTGTATTGAATAAAACTTTAAGTGGTTAACGCTATTCTTATAACGGTTTATGAATGGACATCTTTTATCCCCCTCCCGGTTTTGACAATTCCCGCTATTATTTGTCAGTGTAACAGCTCTAAAAGGATCTTCCGTTCGAAAGAATAGCGTGTACAGTTTCTCTATTTGCAACCAATATCTCAATATATATTATCAATACTAGTAATAAGAACAATTTACATAAACATCTAAAATCACTTACCTTGGTCCAAAAAGGACCCTAATATTCAGTAACACACATTTTCAATAAATCACCAGCAACCATTAAAAACTAGGTTTCAGATAAAGCACAGTTTAAACAGAGTTTGAAAGCCTTTTTGGTAGACAACTTCTACTCTGTACACGAATATCTTCACAGGAATTGTTAGACCACCTTAAGAAAAATTTCAGTTTTGGCAGCACTTGGTCACTTCAGTCAAGATTAAGTAAGTTGTGTATGATGATACATTTGTCAAAAGTTCATAACTAGGTTTCATTCTGACTGTGTATCTACTCTGTAAATAGCAGTTCTAATTTACTGTAATGTGTTAACATATTGTGTGAATCTCCTTACAAATGATTCGGGAAGTCTGTGTTATATTCATATGTTCTATATTCTTTATGTTATACTTTCTGAGGTGTTCCACACCCATGAGACTTGTCTCATTTTTGGGTCAATGGAACGAAAACTTCATCTAATCTAGAAAGAAAATTTCATCTGATCAAAACAGTTGATAAAAATAATGAATTAAAATACCACATAGTCCAGTACGAGTATGTATTTAGAATATGATTTATCACCACTTTGTAATGTTTAGTTGTGTGTCAGCTACATTTTCAGCATGACAGAGAAAGAATTCCAAGTATGACCAGTAGTAAATTTGGCGAAAATTACAGTGATCCCTTAGATTGCCCTCATCCGAAGAAAAGTTGGTTTTCTAATTTATTATTGAGCTTACTGTCGATTTTCTAATTTTATGACCAACCTTGCCTTTCATTTGCAGAAATGCACTGATTACACTGAAAGTAACATTGCTGTTTACTTGATTAGTAGAAAACTGAAATAATCATAGGGATTTTCGAGATTTGTTTCCCACTCTGATGCCTTACTGCTCCCTTTCTCTATCATCATCATCTGGGGGAGTAAATCCCATTGGTGAAGATTGTAGACAATGTTTAGCATACTCACTGTTTAAAAGTGCTGTACATTAAAGCATAGGTGTTCAAACTGAGTGCCTAAATTCAAGTCGTCATGTGACCAGAAACAAATGATAAATAATTTAAAACATATTTTGGTTCACTTGTTCATGATAATTACAATTCTGTTTGCCTCTTGCTTGTGGAAATTCGCAATACACCAAAATTTTCTGCCATGTTCTTATTGGTAACGACTTGTTTATGCATAGGTGTTGATGCATTAAGGTTGATTACATGCAGGTATATGAGGCGTAGATGCGCATTAAGGCTGATTACACGCAAATGAAGAGAGTGGGAAGTAGGCCTACAGTTAAAGATGTGTTTAGTTGTGTAGATGGTTATTGTATCAAAGGAAATATCTTTCTTGCGAATTCACTGTGGTACTGCAAAACATTTAACTGCAGGTGCCATATAAAGAACCAAAAATTAAACGTCTTGCAGGGCAAATCAGCTTGTTGAACAGATACAGAAGTAGAGCAAGTTGTACATGTGAAACAATAATCTTGTGTTTTTTTACCTTGTTTGTGCAGTCACAGACAGGTAAGGCCAAATTGGGAGAGGGACAGATAGCTCTAAAAATAAATGAGACTTTGGTGACAAGTGCATGTAGTGATGCAAACCTCTTAAACAAGTACTTTGTTTGTGTTACTGACAGCTTGGGGTTTTCAGGTTCAGTAAACAGTGCAATGGAGTATCTGAGACCTGTCCTTACAAATAACTGCAGTAAAATGGGAATGACACTCACATCTCCCTAAGAAGTAGTACCCATCATAAAATCCTTAACATATAAGTATTCCACTGGTTATGGTAATATATCAACAAAGTTAACCAAAGAGTGCTCACGCAAGGTCAGTTCTGGCTGAAGATATTTGTGTAATCAATCTCTTACCAGTAGAACATTTTCTTAGTGCCTAGAAATATAAAGCCTCTTTACAACAATGGGGATGACCAGATACCATTAAACTATCAACCAATTTCACTTTTGCCAGCTTTTCCAAAAACATTTGAAAGGGTTGTGTTCAGGAGTCTCCTTAAGCATCTGACTGCAAATAATATATTGTCCAAATCACAGTTTGGGTTTCTTAAGGGTTCTGATAGAGATAAAGCTATTTACATCTACAGTGATAACTTACGTAATGGATTAGATAACAAATTAGAGGCAAGTGGCATTTCCTGTTACCTGTCAAAAGCGTTTGACTGTGTGAATCACAGCATTCTCTTAGGTGTCACTAGCAGTGCTGCAAAATGGTTTCTGTCTTATTTAACTACCGTAACAGGAAATAAAGGGTGTCATTGAGAAATATCTGTGCAGTAAACAGCCAGCCTTCATCTGATTGGGAATTAATTATATGTGGCATACCTCCTCTTGGGTCTGTTGCTGTTTCTTGTGTTCATTAATGACTTCTCACCAATTACATTGCCAGAGGCTACATTTGTTTTGTTGCAGATGATACAAACATTGCAGCAAGTAGGAAGTCAAGTACAGATTCAGAAGTGGCTGCTGATAAAATTTTCACTGACATTAATAAATGATTTAAAGCTAATTCACTGTCATTAAACTTTGAAAAGACCCACCGGAACCTGTTAGAGATTTCCTTCTAGCAAGTGTACAGCACATGAAGACATGCAGATCAAAGAGGTTGACAATGGTAAATTTCTGTGATTATAACTCAATAATAAATGCGGCTGGGAAGGGATTTGCAATGAGAATGATGTCAGATTTAGTGGATATAAAAAAATAAAAAAACACTTGCATAATTTGCTTACTTTCATTCTATTATATCATATGTGATCGTATTCTGGAGTAACTTGCAAAGTTGAGCAAAAGTTTTTAGCATCCAAAAACATGTAACAAAGACTCATTTGCTGTGTAAATTCAGGAAAATCGTGTAGAAATCTGTTCAAGGAACTTTGAATTCTGACCATTTCTTCCAAGTATATTTATTCTTAATGAAATTTGTTGCAAGTAATATATCTCTATTTCCAACCAATTGCTCAATACATAGGAATAAGAACAAGCTACATAGAACCTAAAATCACCTATCTTTATCCAGAAAGGGGTCCAATATTCAGGAACACACATTTTTAATAAATCACCAGCAACCATTAAAAACTTGGTTTCAGATGAAGCACAGTTTAAACAGAGTTTGAAAGACTTTTTGGTAGGCAACTTCTTCTACTCTACAGATGAATATCTTAACAGTGACTGTTAGATCTTCAATTTTGACAGCAATTGGTCACAACTGGCAAGATTATGTATTTTGTGAATGATAATTTTATTAAAAGTGCATAGCTGTGTTTCATATTCAAATTAAAAAAAAAAAACAACAACAACTCTGTCTGACTTGTTTCACACCCAAGAGAATCATTTCATTTTTGGGCCCCTGGATTGAAAACTAAATCTAATCTAATTCCATTTCACTATATTCGCGATTATTCACCTTACTTTCTAGGTAGTAGTCCTACAACTGTGTTGACATTGTCAGGTCCTATAAACATCTCTTGTCCATACAGAAATTTTGCCACAAGTGTCATATCAGAATAGACTCAAGCACTTATTCTACATTACTTGCCAGCAGAATTGAAATACTGAGTGGGGACAAAGCATTCACATGTAGTCAATAGCTACATGAATAATTTTGATAACAACTTTTACATTGGGAATTGACAAAATGTGGTTGTGGAAGTGATGTAATCAACTAATTGATATGTGACAAGTGCAGTGTCTCTCTAAATTCTCACGTTCATGTTGCTTCTGTTCTGGTTTGTTTGGTAATGTGTATACCTGTGTCTTTTGTATTTGTGCACAATAAAGTGTGGTTTACACTGAGGTGAAAAAAGTCATAGACTAGTGATGGCAGTAGTATCACGTATACAATGTATAAAAGGACAATGCATTAGCAGAGTGGTCATTTGTATATGGGTGATTCATGTGAAAAGGTTTCCAACCTGACTGTTGCCACATGAGGGGAATTAACAGCCTTTGAACATGGAATGGTAGCTGGAGCTAGTTTTGTGAGACATTCCATTTCAGAAATCATTAGGGACTTTAATATTCCGAGATCCACAGTGTCAAGCATGTGTCAACAGTACCAAATTTCAGGCACTGTGGGAGCTGGTGGTGGCTCCATATTTGTGTGGGTTGTGTTTTTATAGAATGGACTTGCCCCTCTGGTCCAACTGGACCAATCATTGAATGGAAATGGTTATGTTCAGCTACTTGAAGACCATTTGCAGCTATTCTTGTTTCAAACAATGATGGAATTTTTATAGATGACAGTGCGCCTCGTCACCGGGCCACAACTGTTCTCGGTCGGTTTAAAGAACATCCAGGTGGATGATTCAGACACCAGATTGCCCGACATGAATCCTTTCAACTATTTATGGGAAATAATTGAGATGTCAGTTCATGTGCAAACTTGTGCACCAGCAACACTTGCAATTATAGACTGCATGGTTCAATGTTTCTGCAAGGGATTTCCGATGACTTATTGAGTTAATGCCATGATGTGCTGCTGCACTACTCCGGGTAAAAGCAGGTCCAACATGATAACAGGAGGCATCCCATAACTTTTGACACCTCAGTGAATTACACCATTAGTCCGTGAATATATTTTACGTTTAGGAGATAGTGCCCTTCCATAATCTGTGAACCCAAAGATGAAACTCTACTCTCTTGGGTAAGTTATCTGCTGCAATTCATATAGATAAGTACAGTCATGAAAACCAGTCATAATGTTCTATATTCTGTCAGTGGCGCCATCCAGGTCATTAAAAATGAGACTGAGATTCTACAGTGCCTGTCTCCTGTGTTTCAACTGCTAGATTCTGTGCCACACACTGATCCATTTCGGAACATCACGGTTTCAACCACACTGGTCATGGCACAGTGATATAACCACATAACAATGCTTTGCACATAATTACAACAATGCCGTAAGACATAAAATTCAGAGTGAACATGTTTCCAGACATTTCGCACTCAATGAATTATCCAATCATTGGCTTTCACAGTCCTCCCACACTGTATTTGCAAGTTGAGGCCCCACTGTTTGTGCCTAGTCAATTGTCAATTCAGTTGCAGTAAATGGAGAGCATGTTCAAACAGAAAATTAGTGACACTTTTGAACAGTTCACTTTAGCGTTCAGTGATCTTGATCAACATGTTACTTCAGTGGTGTTGGACACTATATTACGATCGTCCTTGCACCAAGCCTACAATGCTCTCATGGTGGTGCTAATTTCACATTGCACAAAATTGATAGGTTAAAGGCTCATGCAAATGCTATACAATCAGAGGCATGGGGACATGATACCATCTGAATTCTGGAGACATCTACATGGAATGATTATCAGTTTGGATGCTTTGCTGTTACACATTTGGCAACAACAATTGCTACCAAAGTGAGGTTAACTTTAATTGCTCAGGATGAGCAGCCATTATACTAGTTACCAATGAAGCACACACCTTGCTTGACACATATGCCACAGTGGCTGCCACAATAACTTCCATTCACTCTGAAGAGAGCTGAACCATCCCAGACCAACCCAACGTGCTGCTGCCTAGCCGCCATGCCACCTCCACCTGAAAGTCACGGTGTGTTCTTGAGGACCAGTGAAATCTCCATACCACTGTCAAGAGGCTAACTAAGCAGCCAACTACTGAATGGCTACACAACACTACATCACAAAGGTTGTTCGTTACCAACCACTATTCAGGGATAGTGTTACTAACCGAACAGGATCAGAGATCACCACACTGCTGACTACATTCTACCCAGATGCAAAACAACACACTATGGCCAATTTAGTGGCAGTTAACAAGTCTGTCATATGCACATATGGTCACCAAATATTTGAGGCTGACAGTGGTCTCTTCAAGAACTCCAAGTGGACTTTTGCGTTAACCAACATTGCTCAACCTATTTTGGGTGCTGATTTCACACAGCCTGCATTGACCACCAATTTACTAAATGAATGACTGATACATTCTGTCAACAGACTTACTATTCTTGCAGGAAAGTGTCATTCATCAAAGTACACAATGCCCAGAGTGTATAATTTAAGTGCTAATAACTCAAATGACCATCGTCATTACTGGGAGTCCTACTGGCACAACTTTAAATCACACCTCCAGGCCATGAGAAAAGATTACATAACAATGAGGTGTGAAATAATCAAGTCACGTGAGGATAATGTGATGTTGAAGGATATCCTATTGGAAACAGAAGACAAACTCCAAGTGGCCCGTAAAACATTGGAACAACATAGGACACCTCCGCATTACATCCGTGCTCTGCACACAACTGTGTCCATGGATTAATAGTGGCCTGTAAAACTACAGGGCAGGTGCACACATACTGTGGTGCACCATATCTGTACCAAACCTGGTCTGCAATTTCATCATGAGCCCATTGGACTGCACGGAAATGACTACCACCGATTTCCAGTGGCTACACAATGGCACCAGGTGAACCATCAACTCACACCCCTCCCCCTCTGTCTGCTACCTATGGCACTCCTCCCAACCATCATTCTACAGTACTGGCTGTGTCACTGACTGCAGTTAAATGTCCATCATGTACGGCTACCCACACACAAGCTGGCTTTGAGGTCAAATTCGAAATCCATCTCATCTTTTAGATGAGTGGATTGGTGGGGTGGGGAAGGGGGGTGTTGTGTGTGAGTGATATAATCAACTAATAGATGTGTGAAAAGTGCAGTGTGTCTTTAATTTCTCATATTCTTTGTTACTTCCTTTTCTGGTTTGTTCACTAATGCACTGTTATTCCCTGTATGTATTTTATATGTAGTAGATGGTCTCCCTACATGGTCCCACATTGTACAGCAATTCATACTATAGGCCTATACTGAAATGTACACAATAAAATTAACAAATGTGAATATTGGTTAAACTTTGAAACCGAATATCTTTTAGAAGCCTCTTTATGGACCTAGGGATTGTTAGATGTATATACTACCTTGTGGTGTTCCTGGTTAACAGCAAGAGTGAATTTAGGATGAACTCAGCAATTCGACAATCACATAACTAGATGAAGTAATAATTCCTATATCAGCTATGTATTCCTTTCTAGGGTTCAGAATGGAGTTTAATTTTCAGGTATATAAATAAAAGGTAACCAGTGGGCTGCAGACATAAAACTGAACATCTGCAAATATTTAAAAACAAAATAAAAGAATACTTCATTAGCCACTCTTTCAACAATTTATCAGAATATTTGAAGTGAAGAATGTAAATTCTGTTAAGAATCAGAGTTGTGAGTTGATAAGAACAATATATTAGTATTACCATTCAAAGATTTGATCTGAACCTATAACTGCATTTTCCCCCAGTTACATACTACCATAGTTTCTTAAATGTAATGTTTGGTTGCCAACGTTTGTGATATAAAGGCATAGCCTGTTGTGTGTTTTCTTTCATAAAGTGCACTTTAGAATTAATTAAAATGAATATAAAGCTCCAGTTATCAATATCCTTTCTCAAAAGATTAACTTTTGGAGGCTCAATAAGCAACAAGTTCCGAGGAAGCTCTTAGGCCAGTAGTTGCTGCACTCACAGCTAACCAACCCACATTAGTTTATTTGACCAGCTGGTACAGAAAAGTGGAATTTCATTTAAATTACTCTAGCACAGGTATGATTTGTTAACAATTAATGAAAATTTTGAGAATTTTTAGCAAGAGTTCTTTATTGTGTACAAAACACTGAAGATAACTTAAAATGAACTTCCAGTGTGCTATATTTTAAACTGACCAGTGAAACAAAACACGTACACCACAGTCTCTCACTGTGAGTTTCCAACAGTTCTGTTACAAAAGTCGGCGTGAAGTTTGTGTGTGCATCTTCCTTTGCCTTTTCAGTGTCGTAATATACAATAAATGCATTGTTCACTGAAATATTTAGTAGTTTTATAAGACAGTTAAGTCATTTTGAAGAATGTAACTTCTTTTGTTATGCAGAATATGGCATTTAGAAGGGCAGGTCAATGACAGTAGCAGTACTTGACTTAGTTACAAATATAAGTCAGTGTTTTGAAGACAAAAGAGTGTACAGCACTGATACTTTTTGACCATAGTAAGGTATTCAGTTGTACCTCATGTAAGGCCCTCCTCAGCAATATAAAATCGTAAGGCTATAGGGGAGCTGTTGAGCAAATTCTTGAATCCTACCTACAAGGAGCAGACTCAATTGAAAAGAAGTTGAAACAGAGTGCACCATAGCAAACTGTAATGGTGCCCTTGTTGTTACTGATTTTTGTTAATGACAGAAGTACCAATGGGAACACCTTACAGTTTGGAAATAACCACATTTGTTCTCAAAAAGCAAGAATGTTGCTCAGGCTTTTCAACAAGCAGAAGCCCTATTAAGTTAGGCAAGGGTCTGGTTTCGTCTGAACAAGATAAAAATTAATGTCTACAAAACACAGAGAATGACATGCAGCCTCAGTGATACTGAATCCCTGGGTGACACAGCATGGCCATGCGGTCTTTCAACTTAAAATTCAGCACTGCAGTTGTAAAATCACTGGGTATTGCAGTAGCATAACCATCTCTTCTCCTCCAGCTGTGCAACAAACCACCAAATCTTCGCCTCCTGCAGTGAAATCACCTGCTACACAACTGACAGGCTGGAAAGGAAGAAAGGAATACTCTCCTGAAGATTTTTTACGTCCCTGCAGGCAACAAACATCTGAGTCTTCATCTGCCAACTGCAAAGGCTCTAAGAAATCAATCAACTTGACCATTCTTCTCATTCCCTGACTCAGAGGTCCTCGTCAATGGTGTTACTCGTGATACTCTCACCAGGCTGACCTACATTCCACCAGTGTGCACTGACCACTGTTTTGCTTCTGTAGAAAATGCAGGCCAACCCAATGAGAATGCAGTGCCCCTGTATATCTCATGGAACAGGCTCCTCCAGCCTGTGCACCCTGTAACAGTGAGTATTTGAAGGCTGGCTCTCAGCAGTCACAGAGATGACAACATTTCTTTTTTCTTTTCTTTTCCTCTCTCTCTCTCTCTCTCTCTCTCTCTCTCTCTCTCTCTCTCTCTCTCTCTCTCTCTCTCTCTCTCTTTGTACCCTTTTGTACTCTTTTTCTGCATGCAAGAAACAAAATGTCATCCTCGAAACCACTCTGACCTCTCATATTTCCTTCCAGTCTACTTCAACCTTACCACCAAGGATGGCATTCCATCTCATCGGGGAGTCATGCTGCTCATCAGGGTTGACATTCATAGCCAAACCATATTACTGAATACTTGGCTGCCAGCTGTTGCAGTCCACATTATCCTTCCTCACTTCACATTTTCTCTTTGCAACATATACATCCCCTCCATCATTTGGTGTCACCAGGGCAACTACCTCCATGTGACTGATCAACTCACTCACCTCTGCTCAGTGTCTTTAATGCACACTGCCCCATTTGTGGCTCTTCCTTAATCTGTCAGGGAGGAGGCTTTAGTCCTCCCTGGAGATCTACAACGAAGATTTCCCCAGTTGTGATGGCCATGCAGAGTATGTCACGAATGTTGTCCTTACCATAATAGAGTATTCCATAACTCACACTTCATCTCTACTGTGTTGTGTACCAGACCCCAGGTGGACCGAGGCATGCTGTGATAGCGCCGTGAAGACTTGCTCTCTGCAATTTTAACCATCATGCCATGATGTTGAACTGTATTCATTGTAAACAGTTTCATACACAGTGTCATTGCATTCTTTGCTATAGCAAAACAGCTATCTAGATTTCATTTACTAGTTCTTTTAACAGTTCCACTTTCTCTTCCATCGTGTGGGGGGAAATTCTCATCGTCTGTGTGGGACTAAGATCCATTCCCTGATTTCCAGTATGACAGTAGCATGTTGTGTCATTGTGGACCCTATAGCTGTCTCCAACGCCTTGGGCTGCTATTCTGTGAAGATTTTGAGCTCCACCCACTATCACCCCACCTTCCTCCCTCAGAAATGTTTTGGGGAGGCTCAGGTGATACGCTTCTCCTCTTGTGATTGCTACAATGCCGCCTCTACCACGAGGGAACTAGATAATTCTCTCTCTTCATCCCAATCTTCCACCCCAGGGCCAGATGATGTTCACATTCAGATGTTGCAGCACCTTTCTCTCATGGGCAAGCACTTTGTCCTTCACAAATACAATCATATTTGTGCAGATGGCACATTTCCCAGATGCTGATGTGAAGTCACTATGATACTCATATCTAAGCCCAGTAAGGACAAACACCTTGCTTCTAGCTACTGCCCCATTTCTCTCATCAGCTATGTTTTCAATGTGATCGAATGTATGATTTATGGCTGGTTGGTATAATGGCTCAAACCTCACAATCTACTAACCACTGCACGATGTGGATTTCGAGCACACCATTCTGCTGTTGACCAGTTAATCACCCTGTCAACCCATGTCATTAACCGTTTTCTGACAAAATATCTGATGGTGGCTGTGTTCTTTGATTGGGAGAAAGCCTATGACACTTTCTGCAGGACTGGTATCCTTCTGTACTCTATACATGTGGGGTTGTCAATGCTGCCTGCCCTGTTTCATTCAGAAATTTTTCAAAACTAAGTATTCAAGGTATGTGGGGGTTTGATCTTGTCAGACACCTTCATCCAGGACAATGGAGTGTCGCAAGGCTCCATCCTGTGCATCGTACTCTTTGCTATAGCCATTAATCCTATAATGGTCTGTCTCCCGCCAGGCATCATGAGCTCCTTTTTTGTCAATGACTTTGTGATTTATTGCGGTTCTCCACTGACTTGTATCCTGGAGCATCTTCTACAGCAATGGCTTCATCGTCTTCACTCATGGGGTATCGACAATGGCTTTCGGTTTTTCACTGGCAAGACAGTTTGTATGAATTTCTGGCAACGCAATCGGTTTCTTCCACTGTCTTTACATCTTGGTCTTATTGCTTTTCTGTTCGCTGAAACTACAAAATTCCTGGAGCTCCTGCTTGATAGAAAACTTTCTTGGTCCTCCCATGTGTCTTACCCGCCTGCATGCTTTACCTAGTCTCCTAATGTCCTATATGCTCTAAGCACTACTTTCTGGGGAGCAGATCGGACCACCCTCCTCTGTTTGTACCAATCCCTTGTCCATTTGAAACTACACTATGTGTGTTTCATTTATTCATGTGCATGTCCATGCATTTTACATCACCTTAATATAATCCACCATCATGGAATCCGTTTGGCCACTGGTGCCTGTTACACTAGCCCAGTTGAGAGTCCCTATGCAGAAGCTGCCAGACAACTGCTGCTATATGGGTGTGATGTTCTCCTCAGCAGATACACTTGCCATTTGTCTGCCATGCCTAGACACCCATCCTGCACCTCCTTTTTCGATGACTACCTTGGCTGACAGTATGGGAAGCACCCCTCTTCTCCGCTGTCTCCCAGGTTCGCTTTTCACTCCTATTCCAGCAGCTTACACTCCCTGCCAATTTTCCAGTGGGTGTGAACCCTTCACCACCATGGCATCACGCAGTGGCCTGTGTTCATCTTGGACTTCACACTCGACCTTCATGCTCAATATAGTGACAGCACCTTTGTGTACAGTAATGGTTCTAAGACTGACCGTGGTGTCCAGTGTGCCTTTGTCATTGTCACTGACCATTTTCGGTATTAGCTTACACAACACCACCCAATATTTACTGCAGAGCTCTTTGACCTCTATCAGGCTACCTGATACATCCAGCGACACAGCCTTTTTTATTGTGTCATTCTCTTACTGCCCTTCTGAACCTCTGTGTGCTGTACACAGTCCATCCTTTAGTGCAATGTGCCCAAGGAAGCTTCCATTTGCTTTGTGTTGAGGGAGACACTGTGATGTTCATTTAGAATGGTGGTCATGTTGGTCTGATGGGAAACGAGGCTGCTGATGCCGCTCACAAGGCTGCAGTCTTCTTACCTCAGTATGCTCGCTCTTCCATCCCTTTGGGTGATTTCTATGTTGCCATCTGTCGGCAGGTGGTGTCACTTTGGCACCACCACTGGTGCAGTCTTCATGGGAACAAGCTCCGGGGAATTAAACCCCTCCCAGTGGCTTAACCAACCTTATCTCAGTCTCCCTAGTCATGAGAAAATTATTTTAGCTGGGTTGCATATTCGGCAGTATCATTTTAGTTATTGCAATTTGTTAAGTGCTGGTCCCCCACCATTTTGTGCTCATTGTCATCGGTTTTTGCCGGTTCACCATTTCCTGACCAAATGTCCTTGTTTTAACAACTTAGCCAGCCGCGGTGGCTGAGTGGTTATAAGTGCTTCAGTCCAGTACTGCGCGACTGCTACGGTTGCAGGTTCGAATCCCGCCTTGGGCATCGATCTGTGTGATGCCCTTAGATTAGTTAGGTTTAACTAGTTCTAAGTTCTAAGGGACTGATGACATCAGATGTTATGTCCCATAGTGCTCAAATCCATTGGAACCATTTTTTAACCACTTCTTCTATTCTTTCTTTTGCTTGTGCCGTTTTTCCTATGGATACCCAGGGTCAGCATGGTTAATTGGATGTGTCAATGTTAGTTGAAGGGTTGGCTGGATGCCCTTCCTGTTGCCATGCCGTACCCCCCAGGAAGAAATTAGTGTACCCCAACTGTCTGCAACTAGTATAATCCGTGGAAAAGTGCAAAAGTGTTCAGATGTCTGCAAGCCATGTAAATGTGGCGGGATGTGGGGACCAGCCCAGTATTCACCTAGGGTGATGTGGAAAACCGCCTAAAAACCACATCCAGTCTGGCCGGCACACCGGCCCTCGTCGTTAATCCACCGAGTGGATTCAATCAGAGGCCAGTGAGCCTACCCAAGTCCAGGAAGCAGCGCATTGACATGCTCGGCTAACCTGGTGGGTATTTTTTTTAACCACTTATGTTCTCATATATGTTTGCTGTCTGATTTGTTGGCTGTTTTAGTGAAGGACACATGGATTTTTTACCATGTTTTACTTTTTATCATTCGTAGCAACATGGCAAAGGACATTTAATCTTTGGTTCAGGATCTCCACTGTCTCTACAGCGTATTTTGAGGATCTTGTGTTTAGCTCACTTTCCATCAGTCGTTTGGACTTAATGTATAGTCTCTTTAAGTTCTTTTACTTCTTGATATTCTAAGGTTATGACATGGGACTTATGACCTTAGTTGTTTTTGTGTCCTAAAACAAATAACACACACACACACACACACACACACACACACACACACACACATACACACACACACACAAAAAAAAAACACTTGACTGCCAGAAGAAGGATTCCATCAATATTCTAACTCCTCCAGCCACAAGCTGTGCCATAGTGATCGCATCACACACATTTTACAAGCTTCCCAAAATCTATAAACCCCACAATCCTGGATGTCCCAGTGTAGATGGATACTATGCCCCCATTGAAAGATCTCTCTTCTTGTTGACCAGCACCTCCAACCAGTTGCCTGTAGCTTAGCCTCTCATATCAAACATATAACTCCACTTAGCAATTCTCAGCCATCCCTACCCCACTACCACCTGGATCCTTGTTTGTCACAGCTGATGACACCTGCCTACACACCAACATTCCTCAGGCCAATGGCCATCATGCCATCCAACTCTACCATTCTCAACGTCCTTCTGACATCAACCCAATACTTCATTCCTTCTAAACCTTACCGATTACATCCTCACACACAAATACTTCTCCTTTGAGAGGAAGATACACTGCCAGGTAAAATATCAAAACACCAAACAATAATTAATGTAGACTATTGAAATTTCAGTAATACATTTGTGTAGGTAAAATATTTAAATGATTGACATTGCAAGATCAGAGGTAAATGTAAGTGTAAGACAAGCCATTGCAAATATGAAATGCTGGTACATTAATAGCCAGTTTAACTGACAGAATGCTGAATGCATCCATTCAGACATGATGCACTGTGCTGTGCAGCTTCTTGATGACAGTTTGTGGGATTGAGCTTCATGGTCTTGCCCTTGATCAATCAACACAGGAATGTTTAGTGCTCCTTGTGGATGACACAGGAGATGTCGTCCGATGATGTCCCATATGCGCTTCATTCAATGCTGATCTCATGATTGGCTAGGATAATGTAACATTTCATCACTCTGTAGAGCATGTGGGGTTACAACAGTAGTACATAGGTGAACTTAATCCTGTTCAAAAATACTCCCTGTAATGATTTTAAAGAATGGCAGCACAACAGGTTGAATCACCAGACTGACATAAAAATTTACAATCAGAAAATGTGGACTAATCATGTGATTGCATCTGGTGTCATACAAAACCATACTCCAGACCATAACTCCAGATGTAGATCCTGTGTGTCTAGAACAGGCTCGTCCAAACTGTGCTCCTGGAGCGCTAGCACCCGCAATCGCCCGCAGCCTGTGCCCCGGGCGAATTCGTATGTTGTCGCAGTGACTGAGCTGTGTCGCTTAGCTGGCCGTGCGGACTGCCCGCCAAGCCTCGCTATGCCGGTATGCAAATATTGCAATAGATAAAAATTTCTTTTGCATCCACACATTGCTGTGCTTTTCAGCAGAACTGGGGAAAACATATGTAAAACCAATCTTTTTTGTTAGTTTTTTATTTGAGTTTCAATGAATGCAACAATTAATTGTTAAAGTCTTTTAAAAACAGGATTGTAAAAAATTAATTGTATGTTCTTTTTTGGCATGTTATGAGCAGGAAACAGGTGGGCAAAATTTGTGTGCAAAATACAAATGATCGTTGAGAACTGGGAAAGCAGGGAAATCCTTTGCTGCTGGGAATCTCATCAAGGGTTGCCTGGTCGACTAGGTGGCTTGTATTTGTCCACCAGACCTCATGGAAAAATTTGAAAAAATAGCTCTTTCTCCTCAAACTGTTGCTCACAGCGTCGAAGATATGGTTTCAGATTTGGAGCAGCAATTAATGTAAAGAGCGGCAAACTTTATTTCACTTTCTATCACTCTTGAAGAGTCGGCGGACGTTGCAGACATATCTCAGCTCGTCATATTCATTCGAGGTGTCGACAACACTCTACGTGATACTAAAGAATTTCTCGATCTTATACCATAAAAAAAATACAACCACAGGTTTGGATATTTTTCTAGCCGTGGAAAACGTGTTTGAGTCAAATGGTTTAAAATGGGAGCTCCTGATCAGTGTAAGGAGGGATGCAGCCCCTGCACTACCAGGGATACGCATTGGATTTCTGAGTTATGTGAGCTCAAAAATGTCTGAAGTTGGCTGTTCCTTATTCGCGACAGTCCATTGTCTGATACACCAGGAGACACTTTGTGCGAAAATTGTCAAGATTAAAAATGTTATGGACACAGTTCTTCGAATGGTTAATTATCTTCACTCGCATGGACTCACACATCGCCAATTTAAAGAATTTCTGGCTGATATCGAAGTGGACCTCCCCCATGAACCACGGACCTTGCCATTGGTGGGAAAGCTTGCTTGCGATACAGATAGCCGTACAGTAGGTGCAACCACAGTGGAGGGGTATCTGTTGAGAGGCCAAAAAAACGTGTAGTTCCTGAAGAGGGGCAGCAGCCATTTCAGTAGTTGCACGGGCAACAGTCTGGATGATTGACTGATCTGGCCTTTTAACACTAACCAAAATGGCCTTGCTGTTGTGGTACTGCGAACGGCTGAAAGCAAGGGGAAACTACAGCCGTAATATTTTCCGAGGGCATGCAGCTTTACTGTATGGTTAAATGATGATGGCGTCCACTTGGGTAAAATATTGCGGAGTTAAAATAGTCCCCCATTCAGATCTCCGGGCAGGGAGTACACAAGAGGACGTCGTTATTAGGAGAAAGAAAACTGGCGTTCTAAGGATCGGAGCGTGGAATGTCAGATCCCTTAATCTGGCAGGTAGGTCAGAAAATTTAAAATGGGAAATGGATAGGGTAAAGTTAGATATAGTGGGATTTAGTGAAGTTTGATGGCAGGAGGAACAAGACTTCTGGTTAGGTGAATACAGGGTTATAAATATGAAATCAAATAGGGGTAATGCAGGAGTAGGTTTAATAATGAATAAAAAAGTAGGAGTGCAGGTAGACATGAAGCCCATGCTTAAGACAGTAGTACAAGTTTATATGTCAACTAGCTCTGCAGATGACAAAGAAATTGAAGAAATGTATGATGAGATAAAAAAAATTATTCAGATAGTGAAGGGAGATGAAAATTTAATAGTTATTGGTGACTGTAATTTGACAGTAGGAAAAGGGAGAGAAGGAAACATAGTAGGTGAATATGGATTGGGGCTAAGAAATGAAAGAGGAAGCCGTCTGGTAGAATTTTGCACAGAGCATAACTTAATCATATCTAACACTTGGATCAAGAATCATAAAAGAAGGTTGTATACATGGAAGAACCCTGGAGATACTAAAAGGTATCAGATAGGTTATATAATGGTAAGACAGAGATTTAGGAACCAGGTTTTAAATTGTAAGACATTTCCAGGGGCAGATGTGGACTCGGACCACAATCTATTGGTTATCAGCTCTAGATTAAAACTGAAGAAATTGCAAAAAGGTGGGAATTTAAGGAGGTGGAACCCAGATAAATTGACTAAACCAGAGGTTGTACAGAGTTTCAGGGACAGCATAAGGGAACAATTGATAGGAATGGGGGAAAGAAATATAGCCAAAGACAAATGGGTAGCTCTGAGGGATGAAGTAGTGAAGGATGCAGAGGATCAAGTAGGTAAAAAGACGAGGGCTAGTAGAAATCCTTGGGTAACAGAAGAAATATTGAATTTAATAGATGAAAGGAGTAAATATAAAAATGCAGTAAATGAATCAGGCAAAAAGGAATACAAACGTCTCAAAAATGAGATTGACAGGAAGTGCAAAATGGCTAATCTGGGATGGCTAGAGGACAAATGTAAGGATGTAGAGGCTTATCTCACTAGAGGTGAGATAGATACAGCCTACAGGAAAATTAAAGAGACCTTTGGAGAAAAGAGAGTCATTTGTATGAGTATCAAGAGCTCAGATGGAAACCCAGTTCTAAGCAAAGAGGGGGAAGCAGAAATGTGGAAGGAGTATATAGAGAGTCTATACAAGGGCGATGTACTTGAGGACAACATTATGGAAATGGAAGAGGATGTAGATGAAGATGGAATGGGGGATATGATACTGTGTGAAGAGTTTGACAGAACACTGAAAGACCTGAGTTGAAACAAGGCCCCAGGAGTAGACAACATTCCATTAAAACTACTGACAGCCTTGGGAGAGCCAGTTCTGACAAAACTCTACCATCTGGTGAGCAAGATGTATGAGACAGGCAAAATACCCTTAGACTTCAAGAAGAATATAAGACTTTCAATCCCAAAGAAAGCAGGTGTTGACAGATGTGAAAATTACCGAACTATCAGTTTAATAAGTCACAGCTGCAAAATACTAACTCGAATTATTTACAGACGAATGGAAAAACTGGTAGACGCTGACCTCAGGGAAGATCAGTTTGTATTCCATAGAAATATTGGAACACATGAGGCAATACTGACCTTACGACTTATCTTAGAAGAAAGATTAAGGAAAGGCAAACCTACGTTTCTAGCATTTGTAGACTTAAAGAATTTTCTGTCAGAGACAGCAAAGGACTTGGAAGAGCAGTTGAATGGAATGGACAGTGTCTTGAAGGGAGGATATAAGATGAACATCAACAAAAGCAAAACGAGGATAATGGAATGTAGTCGAATTAAGTCGGGTGATGCTGAGGGAATTAGATTAGGAAATGAGACACCTAAAGTAATAAAGGAGTTTTGCTATTTGGGGAGCAAAATAACTGATGATGGTCAAAGTAGAGAGGTTATAAAATGTAGACTGGCAATGGCAATGAAAGTGTTTTTGAAGAAGAGAAATTTGTTAACATCGAGTATAGATTTATGTGTCAGAAAGTCGTTTCTGAAAATATTTGCATGGAGTGTAGCCATGTATGGAAGTGAAATGTGGACAATAAATAGTTTGGACATGAAGAAAATGGAAGCTTTCGAAATGTGGTGCTACAGAAGAATGCTGAAGATTAGATGGGTAGATCACATAACTAATGAGGAAGTGTTGAATAGGATTGGGGAGAAGAGAAGTTTGTGGCACAACGTGACCAGAAGAAGGGATCGGATGGTAGGACATGTTCTGAGACATCGAGGGATCACCAATTTAGTATTGGAGGGCAGCGTGGAGGGTAAAAATTGTAGAGCGAGACCAAGAGATGAATACACTAAGCAGATTCAGATGGATGTAGGTTGTAGTAGGTACTGGGTGATGAAGGAGCTTGCACAGGATAGATTAGCATGGAGATCTGCATCAAACTAGTCTCAGGACTGAAGACCACAACAACAACAACAACATCGAAGTGGAATACCCAGACATCCCCTACCACAACGCAGTAAGATGGCTGAGCAGAGGAAAGGTGCTTGATCAGTTTTTCTCCTTGAGGAGCGAAATAAATGAAAGGACATCCAGAACAATTACTTTGTGATCCTAAGTGGGTGGCGAATTTGGCTTTTTTTGAGTGACCTTACTGGTAATTTAAATACTTTGAACATTACACTCCAACGCGAAAATAAGTATGTTGTTGATTTAGTGCAGACGATTCAAGCATTTAAAGAAAAACTTATTTTGTGGGAAAAACAATTTTTCGAGAAGAATTGTGGACACTTTCCTGCACAGCATTAAAGATGATGTGGATTTTTCAGATTATGTTTTCAAACTTAGTAGTTAGTTAAAATTATTATGTACAAAACAGCAAACTAAGCATCCAATTTCTAAACTCTGAGAAGGAATACAAAAAGCTGTAGCATGAAGTACAACAGAAAATATTTACTTGTAACTATTAACAGTAAGAATGAGACTCTATATCCCTTACATAAAATTATTTTTAAAATAGAATATTTGTGACTAGTTCATTTAAGAAACTGATGTATTTTTCAGAAGACACCTATGGTACATATGACAAGTGTGCATGTGCAGTACTAATAGAATCAACCTGTGGGTCAGAAAACCACTAAGTTATTCTTCGATTCTTGTTTTGGATATTGTTTTCTCTACCTTTGTGTAGTAATTCTGTCACACAAACACTACTTGTTACCTATACAGTAAATGTTTTGCTTGTTTTACCGCTCATGGACCTCTTTTTACAGAGGTGCGCTTCCTCTGATCGTTTGTTTGCATTGGATCTGACTGAGGGACAGTCCAGCACACAGCAGTGCCGTGCAGTCTCACTCGCTCCACAGCTCCCTCTCTCGCCCCTATGCTGCTGGGCACAATTCTTGGATGAGCCTGGTCTAGCACATGAACAGGTTGACTTCAGGCCCTCAACAGGCTTCCTTATAACCAACACACAGCCATCACTGGCACTCAGGTAGACCCAGCTTTCATCTCAAAACACAACAGACCTCCATCCTGTCCTCCAATGAGCCACTTGACACTACTGAAGCCACAAATGACAAAGGTTTTGGGGTCAGTGGAAGGCACACTACAGGGCATCTGGTTCAGAGCTGATCTTGAAGCAACCAATTTGTAGCAATTCGTCGTGTCACTGTGGTGCTAACTGCTGCAGATGCAGCACAATTCACCAGAGCCACACACCGAATATGATGGTCTTCCCTCTCATTAGAGACATGTGACTGTCCAGAACTCTCATCTTCTTGTGACTGTACTTTCTTGTGACCACTGCTGCCAGTTTTAACCAACCTCTTCCTAAGATTTCCACAGTCTATAAGTTGTCCTACTCCTTTGTCCACATGGTGACTTCAGGCACTACAGGAGATTCAAATTTATAGGCCGAGGTCGTTAACAAGTACGAACAGTTTGGTACTTAACTCGTATCGATGGCTGCGTTGTTGTCTTCGTGAAGTCTAGAGGTGATTCCACTGCGATGTTCCCTCAGTTTTCTTTGTGTTTGGATGAGACTAACTGGTTTGTAGGGTGACGTGGTATTTTTGTGTTTAGAGAGCAAATGTTACATTATTTTTGCACATCACTATTTAATTCATTTATTCACATTTAACACTTCTACAATAGTATGAAATAAGACATTGTTTTACACCACATCTGTATCGCCACCTCCTCCAAGCCCCGCTCCCGATCCAAATACCATCAACCACCACATTCAAAGCTCGACCTCCTTCCCCCTATGACCAAAGATAACCGTCTCTTAGTTGTTACACTCGCAGTCAAAGGCTATATTTACATAAAACATTACATGTAAAGTAATTACTGACATACATGATTTTATGTTCTGTTATTATACCCCCCCACACAAGTCCATGCATGGCATGCATGGGATTGTGTGTCACTATGGCATAAAATAATCTAATACACACATCATGATAAAATTTCCAGTTCCGAAAGTTAGTAATGAAGTTGGTTTCCCAAGTGATCTTAGTTATATAGATATACTTTCCAAGATATACAATTTGAAGGTTACATTGGCTGTATTGAGTAATAAGTGTAATGAGTTTATAACTAATAATAAAATATGGCACCTTAAATTTAATTGACCATGGTAGCTGCAGTGCTGCATTAAGATGGGTTCATAATTATATAGTATATGTATACACTCAAGTTTACTTCAATACTGACTTAATGCATCTTAGTTAAGATTATCAGTGGTTTCTTTAGAATGTATTAAGTGAACTGTGAAATGATGCATCTCTCACAATCTTTTAATATTAGTGCTTCAATAAAATACCTTATGGCATAGCTTGTGCCCAAAACAACCATTAAATCTAAAGAAGTCATTATTCTAAAATAAACAGGTTCTTTTAACCACGTACATAAAATAGACATAGTTCAAAATATTGTAATACTTATACACAATGTTAAATGGTTGACTCTTAGGGAAAATTCATGTATAAGTGATGAATATAATCACATGGTGGATCCAGTGCAAATTCAATTATGTGTGATCAGCACTGTATTTTCAGAGTCAGATTGGTTTACATATTTATGATTTAATGTTCCTTTATAATGAGGTAGCTGAGACGTTCCATATATGATTGTGACTATCATTGCAGTATCCTCACATTGTACATCTACATCAGCTTTATAGGTCAAACTATGACAAACTCTACACTTAAATTGTGTAAGATTGTTAGTATTTATAACTTAACTTTACATCATTATTAAACAGTGTTTCATTTTTATTCACTCTCTTGTGCTCAAATAGCATATTGCCATGAATAGAAATTATTTCAAATTGTGTAACAGGGTATGGGATAAATTCCTAACAGCTCTTCATTCACTTTAGCATTAAATTATCTAAACTATTACAAAATATTCTCCCACAATACAAACTTCAAAATTAGTATCACATAATCTTCAATCCATCACAGGGGTTTCAAATGTAACACACCAACATCTGTCTCCATAATGCTCTAAACCTCAATGTATTCTTAATTTGCATAATTAAATTTCATGACTATCCACTATATTTTTAACACTCTATAATATGCCTGGTTTTTTAATGCACACTCTTATAATCTGACAAGTACCTCCAGTTTGCTTTATCCATTAAATAATGTTCCATCTGACATAGCTTACAAATGACAAGGTTTTATCTTCTTACACACAATCATTATTCATATCTTATTACTTTAAAAGTGTCCACATCATTAACTTTGGTTTTTGTTAAGAGACATTACTATGACACTGAAGACTGGTTCGTAGTCTGACACACTAATCTCATACCAAATTTAATGAATGGGTATATTAGAGAACAAAGAGACATTAATACAGACATAATTCACATACACAAAATCTACTTAATACTTTCAGTTGACATAGTCCCACACTTTGACATGAAGGTTTCCTTGAATGATAAAGCAATGAAGTGATATAGTTGGGCCAGTCAACTAGTTCTTTCCGAGCAGTATTTTACTTATTAATGACTATTTTATGGGTCATGTTTGTAGAGTTTTAACTCTGTAACATTGCGCAGTCCAAATAACTTCTTGGATTTTGGGTAGATTAGCCTATAGGCATTAGCGTGCAGGTTTTCCTTGATTTCAAATGGGACTATATAGATGTTGAAAAATTTCTTTATTTCAGAACTCATCAATTTAGATTTTTCCTGTGTTTTTACTAAAACCAGATCTCCCATCCTGATCGGTACTCCTTTACTTCTTGCATCATGTCTCCGTTTTCTTACCTCTCCCTGCCTTTTCATAGTGTTCCTAACAGTTGTCTCTCTTTCCTGGGGTGTCATAGTTTGACAAGGTGGCAAATCAACATTCTCAGAAATCAAATTTGCAAGTTGTCTATTAAACATTACTTCATAAGGTGAAAAACCAGTGGATGAATGCTGTAGGCTGTTCATTATATCCTCGAAGTCAGTAACATTTTCAATCCAATTAACATGATTTTTACTACAGTATGTTCTGCAGAGCCTTCCAATTTCCCTCATGTACCTTTCTGCTGGGTTACTTGATGGGTGACAAACCAAAATCAAAATATGTTTTATTCCTATATCTTCAATAAAAAATTTCCATAGTTTAGATGTAAACTGTGACACATTATCAGACATGATGGCCTGGGGTATACCAACATTTGTGAAATAATGATTCTTCAGCTTGCTGATAATTTGTTTACTGGTTGCACTCTTTAATGTATACAATTTTATAAATTTAGAGAAAACATCAACTATAACAAAGATGTAACTGTACCCTCCCCTTGATCTTGGTAGTGGTCCATATAGATCAATAGCTGTCAATTCAAGGTTTTTATTTGGTAAAATGTTTTGCATAAATCCTTTAGAAGTCTGGTTACTCACTTTTACCCTCTGACAACAATCACAAGTTTCAAGTTTTTTCTTCACTCTCCTACTGATATTATAGAAGTATACATTTTCTTGTATACATTTTGTTGCTCCGCAGTGTCCAAAGCTTTCATGTATGTACCTGATTAACGTATCAAAACATTACTCAGGCCAGCATAGTTTCCAATTGTCTAAGTCAGGTCTAGGTCTCCTAAACAAAATCCCTTTTTGTACTTTATAATAGTGATCTACCTTTTCTCCTCCATTTTTCCGTATATAACTTTTAACCAACTTGCAATTTTCATCATGGTTTTGGTCTCTACGAATATCATTACAGTTTTTCAGTATTTCAGCTTCATCTTTTACTCCCTTTAAGTACATAAGTTTGAACTCTTTCTCCTCTTTTCCATAAGTATTTTCAACATCTGCACCTATTGGTAGTCTGGAAAGGGCATCTACAATGACATTATGTCTACCCTGAATAAATTTGATCTCATAGTCAAACTGTTGAAGGAATAAGACCCACCTTGTTATATGGTCATGATAGAGTCTGCACTCCTGAATGTAAGATAGAGCTTTATGGTCAGAGAAAACAATTACCTTGTGCCCTAACTGATAATTTTTAAACTTATTAAATGCCCAGTGGGTTGCAAGTAGTTCCTTCTCTGTGACTGTATATGATTTTTCATACTTTTGTAAAACCCAGCTAGCAAAAGCAATAGAATGGTGTCCTAATTTTCCTTCTACTTCTATGTTTTGAAACAAGTGTGCCCCTAAACCTGTCTCACTACTATCTGTCATTATACAGAATGGTAACGACATAACAGGTCTATACAACATCTGACTTTGGGACAGTTGTTGTTTTATTTCCATGTATGCATCCTGACATTCTTGTGTCCAATCCCAAACAGTATTCTTTTTTAGTAAGTTACATAAGCAGTTTGCATTTAAATCTTGGGTACTAAGAAATTTTCTATAGAATCCAGTGAGACCAAAAAAAGGACTTGAGTTGTTTTTTGTTCTTGGGGGTAGGGAAGTTTACAATGGCCCCAAGTTTGTCCTTATCAGGTAAGATTCCCTATTCTGAAATATTATGCGCCAAAAATTTCAGTTCATTAACTCCAAAACAACATTTTCCCAATTTTACAGTCATTCCCCCTTCCCTCAAGTTTGAACAGACTTGTCTCAGAAGGTTTAGATGATCTTCCCAGGTTTTTCCAATCACAAGAATGTCATCTACATATACTATTAATTTTGAAGACAATTTATCAATCAATCAATCAATCAATCTCTTTATTCATCCGTTAACAATATACATTGTATGGATGTAGTCAATTACAATATAGTTTCTGATATTTTATGTGTTGCAAAAACTTGCATAATAAATCCAAATATTTTACATCACTTTATATAAATAATCTTACTTTCCCCTATTAGACAATTACAATATAATTTCTGTTATTTAATGTGTTACAAAAATTTGCGTAATAAATACAAGTATTTTACTTCACTTTATATAAATAATGTTACTTTCCCATATTTAGATATTCTTCAATGTTGTAAAAACTGTTTCTTATTAAAAATTGTTTAAGATCTACTTTGAATTTATGACATTCTTTAATTTTCTTTATTGCAGCAGGCAATGCATTAAAAAGTATTTTGGGCTGGTAGTTGACACTTTTTTGGTATAGTGCTCCTTTGTGGGCCTCTCTGTGAAAATCATCTCTATTTCTTGTTTCGTGTTTATGAATCTGATTATTTACTGTTGAAAATTCCTGGTGAGTTTTCAGAAAGCAGACACATTCATATATGTATAAGCTAGGAAGAGTCATTATTTTAAATTCTTTAAATATTTCCCTGCATGACATTCTACGGGGAACCCCTTTCATTATTCTAATAGCCCTTTTTTGAAGTTTGAAAGCTTGTTTTGCCATACCTGTATTTCCCCAGAAGATCACACCATATCTAAGCAAACTGTTCATATAAGCATAATAGGCACACAGCAATGATTCAGTGTTGCAACAGTCCCGAAGCATTCTAAGCACATAGCAGCATTTACTTAGTTTTTTACTCAAAGCTTCTAGATGCTTTTCCCATCTCAAGTGCTCATCCACCCATATACCTAGGAATTTTGTATGTGGAGCTTGTGCAATAACATAGCTCCCTAGCTCAGCTTTTACTGTTCTTCTAGTTTTACTTTTAATATTACTGAAATTCATCAATGCTGTTTTATCCTTATTTATGATCAACGCATTATCACTAAACCATTTTCCTGTCTCATTTATTGTCCTTGAGACACTCTGTTGTAGATTATCCTCGGTGGATCCTTTTATGAAAATGCTAGTGTCATCAGCGAACATCACCGTTTCTGCCACTGTCAGATGCTTTGGCAAATCATTTATAAACACCAAGAACAACAGAGGGCCTAACACGAAACCTTGGGGCACTCCATAGCTAGTTTTTTTGAAGTCAGAAAGATACTCTTTGCCTTCATGGTATATTTGTACTTTCTGTTGTCTATCCGAGAGATAAGACTTGAACCATTTGAAGGCAAGTCCCCGGACCCCATAAAATTCTAGTTTCATAAGCAATAAATCATGGCTGATTAGATCAAACGCTTTAGATAAATCTAAGAATATCCCGCAGCTTAACTCATTCTTGTCCAAGGCATTTAGGACCATTTTCATGAATTGGAAGACTGCCGTTTCTGTGGACCTGTTCTTTCTAAACCCATTTTGAGCATTAGTCAGTATTTTATTTTTATTCAGAAAGTCAGCTAGCCTTTCATACATTACTCTTTCTATTACTTTAGAGAAACCTGACAATAATGACACTGGCCTATAATTATTTATGTCAGCTGTACTATCCTTTTTGTGTAGTGGCTTTACTATGGAGAGTTTTAGTTTTGATGGGAACACCCCTGTCCTGAAAGAAGTATTAATAATGTCAGCTAGGTTAGTATCTATACAGGTAGAACTGTGTTTGATTACCTTGTCTGGAATTCCGTCAATACCACAAGACATTTTATTTTTTAGTTTATTAATAGCATTTCTAACTTCACATTCTGTTACTGGGTACAGAAACATCGTCTTTTCACAAGTTGGTACTTTTATGTTTTTGTTGTTTGAATTGCATAGACCTTTAATTAGGTTCGGTGCTATGTTCACATAATGTTCATTGAATATATTGGCTATCTGTTGAGCATCTTCTATCACTTTCCCCTCACTTTTAATTTTGAAGTTATGGGTCTTGGTTTTACGTTTTCCTATGCTATTGTTTATAACCTTCCAAATAGATTTTGATTTATTGCTTCCCTTGTTAATGTATGAATCATTGCTTAGCCTTTTTGCTGCCTGTAAAACTTTCCTATAGACCCTTCTATATTTCCTATAGTATGGTTTAATTGTTGTATTTATTCTAGCATGTTTGCTTAGGTTTCTAAGGGTGATTGCTGACTTTTTAATCCCTTGTGTTACCCATGTTTTTGTCTTCTCACTAACTTTAATTCTTTTTAACTGGAATGCCACACCGTAGCAATATTTATAATCAGTAAAAAAACTGTCATACTTTTTGTCTACATCATCAGTTTGTTCTACGCCCCACTGCACCCTTTTTAGCATACTATTAAAAACCCTTATGTTGTTTGCATTAATAAGTCTTCTTTGTACATACTTTTCAGTGATCGTTCATTTCTTAGTGTTCTCATTCCTTATCATCATTTTTAAAGCCATATGGTCAGAAAAGCCTGTATCTATTACTTCAATATTGTACTCACAGCTTTGTTTGTTGGTAAATATCTGATCAAGTGTTGTTCCAGACCCCTCCCCATATCTGGTAATTTCCCACACAGTAGGTTGCATGTTGTATGAGTTAAACAGATGTAGTAATTGTGCCTTGTTCTTATTACTTTTGTTAAAATTAATGTTAAAGTCACCAAGAACTATTGTGCATTTTGACCTGCCTCTCAATTCATTTAAAAGATCATCTATATAATATAAGAATTGGTTAAAGTCACCTGATGGAGACCTATAGATGCAAGCAATGATAGTTTGACAGTCTGTAAGTTCACAAATACAACATTCAAAATCTTTTTCTGCACACTTCACCTTGCTAGGTTTTATCTCTTTAGATTTAACATTGCTTCTAACATAGATGCATACACCTCCACATTTATAATTTTCCCTGCAAAAGCGACTTATTAAGTTAAAGTCTGGTATACTTGCTGCACAAATCTGTGTGTCCCGAAGCCAGTGCTCATTGATACACAGCACAGAAACCTCCTTAACATTACAATTTAAAATTACTTCCAGCTCACTCATTTTGTTGCATAGTCCTTGTACATTCTGATACAGCAGGGTCCAGCTACCTAGATTTGGTGCACAGCTCACCGTAGTGTCTCCTTCAGGCTGCCTGGTAGAAAAAAATCCTTCAAGTGTGAGGGTCTTGTCACTCTTCTTCTGATTGGCAGTCTACTAATTGTGTCTATTGGACTGGATGCTGTTGTTGACGGTGCTGGTGTGTCTGCTGCAGTTGCTAAAGCTGACAGATTCTCTGCTGCTACTGGTTGTTGTTGATCTGCAGCTGATGATGATGATGCTTCTGTTGCTCGTTGTTGTGCTGCTGCTGTTTCTGGTAATGTCGGAGGCCCAACTGTTACCGCTGATAATCCTGGTTCTACTGTTACACACGAATCTTGTTTTGGTGGAATTGGGATTGGAGTCCCTTGCTCTATCGACGACTCATTAATGAATTTAATTATTTCGGCACTCATAATTTTCTTCCCTCTTGTGTTCATGTGGAGACCGTGACTTGTAAAGTGCTCTCTATTCACACTTTCTATCTTTATAAACGTCGCATTCACGTAACCTCTACAGATTTTCTCATATATTGTGTTTGCTCTCACAATTTCAATGTTTACGCATGAGTTTTCCATCAGATCGTGCCTTCGTGGAACACTGACAATGTAGAAATGTACTTAAGGCATTCTCTTGATTTTTTCCTTCAGGATTCTCGTTGCACGCGAAGTTTCATTGCAATAAACATCATTCGCGCCCCCGATTACGATGCAATTGTTACCGGGCGTCAGAATGTTGTCACAGCTCTTCAAAACTTCGCGTAGTGGCGCGCCTGGCTTGATAATTCCTGTTACGTTAAGGTCAGGGTCATTATTTCTCATAATTTCTGTAAGTCCTCTACCATGACTGTCAGCAAATATATACGTCTGTTGCTTGGATTCTTGTTTACACATCGCATTGCTCTTTAGGTTTCGTCTACGAATATTCACTTTCCCTTTTTCAGCATGGCTATTTAGGTCTAAGTTTCTTTGTCTTATAATACTAACATTGTCTTTTTCCACAATTAATTCACTTTTATGTTTTTGTGTGAGTAGGTTGTTCATATATCTGATCATGGTCGCACTGTTTACACTTTTCAAGGTCTGATCTTTACGATGTTTACAACTAGCACTTACTAAACCGTCTTGCCTTACCGGTATATGAGACACTTCAGACGATTCCCGTAAGCATCTTGCCGCATTTTCTAGTGTTTCCGTATAGTCCCTGATGGCGTCAAGCTCTTTCTGAAGTTCGTCGAGTATATTTAATTCTAAACCTGCGTAGCACATTTCAGTTGCGTTTTCGCGGCCGTTACACTCCATGTTACAGTTACATTGAATTCGTACATCTTCTTGAATAAAGCAATACGAATGGCTCCATTTATGATTGAACTCGCATATCCTAATACCATTTAGCACAGTTTCCCCACATATAACGCACTTGGTTGATACTACATCGTTAGAGACTGCAGAGCGATTTAAAATTACGCGTATACTTGCCGCCATCTTGATAACAATTAATCACCTAATACAAAATCCAGTGCTCTGATAAATTCAGCCACAGATACATTCAATCCAAAAGGGACAACACAATATTGGTAACTTTAGCCACCATCCAAAAAGGCAGTATACTTCCTAGAATCAAGTTCAAGTGGTATTTGGTGAAAACCAGATGTCAAGTCTACGCCACTCATAAATTTTACATTATCAAATTTGTGCAGAAGTTCATCCACATTGTCAGGATGGTCATTTTCTCTAATCAAGAACTTATTAAGGTGCCTAGAGTCAAGCACAGGTCTAACCCCCCCCCCCATTTCTCTTAGACACAACTACTAATGGGTTGTTGTAAGCACTTCTACTTCTTTCTATAATCCCCCAAGTTTCCATTTTTTGGATTTCCCTTTCTACATATTTTTTCCTGAAGAATGGAATGCCATATGGTTTTAAGAAGAAAGGATGATGATCTCTGAGTTGAAGTCTGCACTGATAGTCTAATACCTTCCCTGGTCTCTCACTAAATGTATCCTGAAATTCCCATAACACTTCTCTTAACTGATTTTTCTGACTTTCACTTAGATTTACAGCTTCCTTCTATTTGACTTCAACTAATTCTTCGAAATTTTGTTCATTTATAAGGTCAAAGGGTGTGTTATCACTTATGGGTTGATTATCTACCTTGCTTACAACAGCTTTGATAAGGTTGCAAGAATTACTACAGTTAAGGATGAACATTTCTGTTTTCAGAATACTATTTTTCTCAGGTTCAGTAATTATAACACTCTTATCTTCCCAAGAGAAGCTTACACCCACTTTTAAGACCCAATCCATGCCAAAAATGATATTTTCTTCTAACCTTGGGACCACAAGGCAACCCTGCTCATCTCCACATTTTCAATTTCAAACATTAACAATACTTGACTCTTAACTACCTTACTTTGCCTACCAGTGGCACCTCTGATTTTTACCCCTACAACCAGCATTTCTATAAAGTTCTTACCATCTCTAATTTTATCTCTAAATTTTTCTGATATTGCACATATGGGGCTTCCTGTATCAATAAGGCAGTGTCCTTCCCATTGATTGACTCTTATTTTAATGTATGGACAGCCTAATTCCTTTTCATCTGCCTTCCCCTCAGGGCCTTCATATAATAAATCTTTTTCAATTTCTTTATAATTTCCATCTACTTCCTCCCTTTCAGTCTTCATCAGGTTTACCTGAGTTTCAGATTCTAAGTTACCAGTGTCAAGTTCACACTTTGGCTGCACACAAAATATCCCCCTACTGTTTATGTACCTTTCACTCAGACTCTTTCTTTTACTCTCCCACCAGTGTGGGCATAAAACTCTACTAATTATACTTAGATGATACTAAAACACTTTGCTACTACCACTCTCATTATACTGGTTCCACAGGATTTCTAAAAATTGGCTTCCTTTACTTTCAATATCACGCAAATCTAATTCTTTCACAATATTTTCACTTTTGTTATAACCACTTTGATTAACCATGAAATCATCAGGACAGACATGTAGCAATTGATTTTCAGCTGTCACTTCATTATTCTTGTCATATTCCTTTGATTCATCACCACAACTATCATCAAGTTTCAACACTTCATTATTTATTTCAATAAAAACATTGTACGCGCCTTCTGGTTTGCTTACCATACTTTTCACATCAATAATACTAACATCATCACTACTATGGTATACTTTACTGCCAGTTTCATCTATTTCTCTCTGTTTCTCTCACTTTCTATGGTTGATTCTTTTTCCTGTTGCTTAGGTATGTCATGAGCTGATTCACTATTACCTTCTTGTGTGAACAACCTCCCCAATTCTGAACTAAAACATTTATTACTCTCTTTCTCAGTAGCTTGCTCTCCCCTTTTTGCCCAGCTGTAAAAATCATTTAACATCTCCTGATCCAGAATTGAGTCAGAACTTTGATCTATCCTATGTTTATTTTGTGGTGGTCTACTGTGCCACATAGCATCCCAAAATTTTTTATCAAAATTTATATAATTCACTTGATATTCCTGATTTTTAACCTGTTTGTTAATGGTACAGTTATTTACACTATTGATTTTTGTGTGAACGTTAGTGGTCCTATTATGTTTAAATCTGTTTGCCCCAAAGCTGTGGACCCTCATTGAGGCGGACCGGAGTTTTCCGGATGTATACCTCTATTGTCACTCCTCCAATTTGTATTCATTCTGTTGTTACCTTCCCATTTGTTGTCCCTAGTTACACCACTGTTTTCCCAGTTACTCCCTCTCCCATTAGCATTGTACTCTCTTGTTCTATCATATTGGTGTTCATTTCGAAAATCTCTATCGTCCCTTCTAGTGTTCTCCCCACGGTAATCAGAGATCCACCTCCCACTGTAATGGTTTCCATTACTAAATTGTTGCACATTTCTCTCCATTGCCCTGTCTAATTTGTCTATATATTTTAGAAACTGGTCTAAACAGTCATCAGGTCCATGCACTAATTCCCACTGTATTCCTTCAGGTAACCTCCTTTTAAGGGCATCAATTTGCGACATTTTGTCGAAGGGTTTATCTAGATTCACCAATTTCCTAAGTTGATCCCTGCAAAAGTCTTTCATTGAGTGGTTTCTGCCCCTGAAACTAGGCCCATTTAAAAATTCACTTTTTATTCTACCCTGTTCAGTCTCAGACCAAAAGTTATTTAAGAAACTCTTCTTAAAATCATCAAACGTTTTCCGCTCATCAAAATGTTGGTTTGCCCAAGACAAAGCTTCTCCCTCAAGGAAATTTTTTACAAACTGATAATCTTTAGATTATCAGAAAAGTGTTGTAAAAAGACTACAGGGTGCAAATTATCACAAGGAAAACTTTTTACAGGGGAATTACTCCACACACTCCCACCATTCATACATAAATTTCTAGACACAAAATTATCTTGCATTTCAGTGAATCTCTTTTCTATTACACTTAAATTACATGTTACAGACTCTTGTATCTTATTTAATTCATCATCTAAGGTGTTAACTTTTGATTCTGTATCTAGACTTACTTTGTCTACTCTTTCCTCCACAGTTCTTTGAGCTGCAGTTAACCTTTCAACCTCTTTTCCTTGACTTGAGCTAACTGTGACCAATTTATTTTCTAAGGTAACAAACTTATTTTCTATAGCCTCAATTTTGGAGTTCACGCCCTTCAAACTTTCTCCTAATTGAAGTTTTAAATTTGAGATCTCTTCTTTCAGTACATCACCGTTGCTTTTCATTTTTGCTTCCAGCGATTCACTAGTTAAGTTTAATTTCACTTCTATCGACTCACTGGATGCATTTATTTTTGATTCTAGGAATTCACTATTTGAGTTCATTGTCATTGTTAATTCGGACTGCATTTGTCCCATTCTGGCAAAGAGTAAACTTACCCAGTCCTGTTGATCCGGTTTTCTTTCATTTTGTGAGTCATCTGGATCGTCACTTACACCACACATGTTCGAGTCTAACGTTTCTCCCACTTCCTTTTTAATTTCTTCTGATAGCGTCATGATGGCACCACGTGTTTGGACACAGTTTTGACGAAAAGTTTACAACAAAGCAGAACTGTACTTATCTTTTCACACCACGACATCGATCACAGGTCCACCTCTCCGATAAGCCAGCACTTTCTTGGTTCTCACACAAATTTTTCTGGTCCAGGAAATGTGTACAATGTCATTCATGTTTTACGAATTATAAAATTTATAATGTTCCGCAAACAAAGCACAATTAGTCTCATCGCATTTCACAGTTTTGAAATAATATGCTGAATACCTAAAGGATAGTGCAAGATTACGTAGACCACACAATAGTTAAATTTAAAAGTGGATTCTCTTACATTATTCTGCTATAGCATTGTTGATTGCCAGTTCCAGTTTTACAGATCACATTTAAACAGGTGAATAGATATGCACCTCTTCCTACCTAAATGTATCCGGGCGAGAATTAATTCAACCACTAATCAGGGTCACAATGTTTATTGGATTTAATAGTGGCATAATATGCAGTGACTGAAATATGCAGTTAACAGTGCACATTATATAACTTGCTATACAATCACCAAAACGAATTATACTGTCCAGTAAGATAACACTTTGAGTTTACATATGTGACACATAGGTGTCATGCAGATTATGTCAAAGCACAGATTTTCAAATGAGGTATTAGGTCTTTGATATTTAGCCTGGAACTTTCACTCTGAATGGTATAGTATGTTTCTGAGTGCTAGCGTGTTACAGAACTTTCTGATACATTGATGTTGTTCATTTGGTAGTGCACCCATGAGTATAACACAACTCAACATAGAGATGTTACCTGGTTGCTCACAATTCACAGACTTTCCCTTTAATTGATACGGAGATTGAGTAACATACTAGTTGAGCACAGACCGTTTATTTTGGGGGAGGGGTGGCTTTTTAAAGACAGCACAAAAACATTATGTGATTTATGAAATTACTTAATGTTTTTAAATTTTGCTAGGTTAGATTTCATTATTTTGCATAGGCTCAAGGACTTTGCCATTATCTGGTTTATGAAAAATGTTTCAGGCTAATAAATGATAAAAGCATGTGGAACATCATTATGTAGTCTGAGATCCCCTATCTACAAGTAGGGCATCTATCATTAAATCCACATTTTATGATCCTCTGTTATCCAAAATATTAATTAGTGACTGAATTAATTAGTGAGAGCTGTTGTCTGATTCAGAAAAAAATATAGCAAAAAAAATTACATCATCAAAGTTCAAAATCTTGCTGATATTAAAGCAAAACAGACACTGAAATTATGAGTGTCCAAACTTCTAATGTCAATTATTCTGTACATTAATCAATGTCAGATAATTCAAAATATTGTCCTGAAAAATTGGGAATGTATGTTTTTGAATGATTAGTAATAATACTTTCTATGATGCCCGTTAGCTGAAAATGTATTCCCTTAAGTGATGCCATAGGAACATTAATTAGCTATAACTTTTTATTTCTGAGCCATCTAGTGATACTACATAATTTTAATCAGGGAGGTAAATACAAACAACAAACTATTATTTGTGTGACATCATTAGAAACAGAATGAAAAAGTGAAAGGATATTAGTTATTCATGTGAGCAGCAAACACAATTGTTGGAATATTTTACAACTTGTTACATCTCTTCACCCTCCAACTGAATTAAACAGACAGTTATTGACAATTAGCTTACTGGATAATTCAGTGGCCTATAAGAGTCTATTACATGTATCGAAATACATAAAAAGAAACACTGTTCTCATGATGCTTTAAACTGATTTTCAAATCAGGTATCCTAAATAAATGTTACCTAACAGCCATCCCTGGCTGTCTTAGGACATAAAATTTTATAAAATTTCTAAACATACAAGTGCATAGCATTATATGTACATAAGTATAATATTTCAAAACACATTTATATCAGAGAATTTCATGGACCACAACTTATTCTTGATATTTCACAAATTTTTCACTGTGTTAACACAGTTCATTACTCAGCATTGGAACCATCTTCACAAAAACCACTCTCATTTTCTGCTGTAGGCTCTTTCTGTGATTTCTGTTTCAAATTTTCACTCATGTCCATTGTATTGTTTTGTATTGTATTGATCCGAAGTGGGTTTCAGCATTTACAAACATAAAAAGGCAACAAATTTTCTAAATTAGTGCACTAGTAATTCCTGTCTCTAAATTTCTAGTGCAACCAAATTACTTATTAATTGGAAATTTACTCATTATATATGTACTTAGCTATCAGTATAATGTCACACACAAAATTTACAACAAAGCATATATATAAATCAAATGAGAATGGAAGCTGCTTTATTTACTCAATTGGTCTCCTCTGACTATGGCCAATTAACCCTCTTGATATGAAGTTAGTGTAATTCTCTGCATGTTTAATTCCTGTTAGAAAATAATAACATCAAGTATGAGGTAAACAGTATGGTATCAAAGAAATGAACTTTGCAGCAATTTATATTAAACAACTCTTAAAAAATTAGTACTTCATGTAGGTACCTTAAATTATTTTTCAGTATTTTATCATTTTTTTTATAAAAGCATCACTCTGTTTCTGAATACAGTGCATTAATGTCCAACAGCTTAACAACAAGCTTTGTCATATTACTTAAGCATGTCATCACAACAAAAGAATATTGTCTTGTATATCATTTCACTTCCCTATTTATCAATGCTCATTATACTGTTTATTTATTCCCTTATAAACATGTTGACTGAAGATGTACTTTTGCAAAAGAAGCTATTACGAAGACGTGTTACCTAATCATTGCTGTTTCATATATACTTCATAGAACTTCATTCACTTTGTCACTTCATATTCACTTGATATTTCATTGAATCATTATTATATACTTCTCCATTACATAATATATAGTTGTTTCATATATTCGTTCTGCTTCACTTTGTGTACAAAAAAATGACTCTATGGCATAATTCTCAACAGCAACCACCTACATTAAAGACAAGACATTTCTCTCTATTACATAGCAGAGCAAAATTATTCAAATGATCACTTTATTTTCCTTATGTCTGAAGCATAAGTCTATGAGACACTTAGTTCTCACTAATCTCCACAACATTTATTTTCACTACAATACTCTTTATCTTGGCCTGAAAGACTTATAATATGGCAATCACACACACTGAAAAGATGAGCTTTCATACATGCAATTAAAGATAGTAACATTTTACATTGGAACACTGACTTTCTGAATTTCAAATACTTAGGGGAATTTGGGTTAACTGGTTCTCAAAGCTAATTGGACCATCACAATTATAAACAATTCAAGAGTAAAAATTATTATTTTTTTCGTACCATAAACATGTTCCTTTAGATGGGCTGTACTGTGTGAGCTAATATGGGTGCTGTCTGTTAGCTGCATTTACAGATATAGATAAGAGTAATTTATTTTTGCATTTAACAGTTTCTCCTACAGTTTTACTTGTTTGAGTTAGAGTACGTGTTTATTGCTTTATGATACTCCATGAAATATGAGTTGTGTATGGAGTCATTTTCGCTTCATGTTGAAAATTGTTGATAAAGTGAAAGTGGGGTTAACTGTACCAGTAAAATTTGGGGTTAAGTGGATTGCTTCAGTCAATCCCAGGTAGTTGCTAATGAATGAAAATGCCTTTTATTCAAACATCTAATAAATTACATAAATGTAAGCTTTGCACTTTCAAGTAAAAATCATTTTTCATGCAGTTTCACTTGCTTTCTGTCAGAAATTGCCAGGAAATTCAACTTTATGTTGACCTGCTCTGGTTTCATGAGTAATTTCAAAGAAACACATTATAGTGCCCAAGAATTGCCATATATAACATTACAGCCCTTGTTGGTGTAGCATTTCCTTTGGTATTTACTGCCTCTGATATTTGGAAAGGCTTTAGTATTAGTAGTATCAAACCTATCAATTCACACATATTTAATGCCTAATATTTTTATTGTTGTATGTACTGGACAGACCTCTCCCAATTCATCAACAAATAAGAAATGATTCATTGGGAGAGCATGAAAACACATCTGCAGATGGTAATGTTGAGAATCTTGGACACTAGCCAGAAGATAAGTAAGCAGAAATTACTAAGACTGGTGCGAGGAACACAACGAGGTATTGAAGGAATGGACAGAGGCAGCACCAAGAGACAGAATAGCAAAGCTATTGCCAAAAAAGCATAAATTAAATTAAGTATGATAAATACTGGCAAAAAGCAGCAGTAGCTCTGAAGATCATGATCATGTCAAGTACATTGATTCCTCGGATGCTGACTTGTACACAAGTGCTTTTGAAAATGATGAAACAGTGCACAAAGGTGACTTCATTGTAGTTAAAGTGCAAGATAAAACTGTCACAAGTAGTCACAATTATTTCCTGGAGGGATTAAAATGTATGTTGATGACTATGAAGTAAAATTATATAAGACAGTAGTTTATACTACAAATATTGTAGGAACAGCAGAAGGAGATACCTTTTTTGCTTTAACTGAAATATTTGCCAAACTATCCAATGCACTAGGTCTCACTATGAAGGCATGATTTGATTCCTGAATACATCACTAAATTCAGTGTGCAGTACTTTTATTATTTCTATCATTTTTTCTTTAGTATACTCATAAATGTGTGTTTATCTTTGTTACTAAAGTTGTTGCAATTTTTTGTATTTATAGTCATGTAATTCATTGATTTAATTGAGAAGTCCAATTTCCCTGCAATATGGTACAGGTTCCAACTGTTGCCTGCTACATACCTGCAGAGCAGCAAGTTATGTATTTATCTTTGCTGTGCTTTCTTAGGAGTCCTGGGGCGTAAAGGATGTTTAAATGCTTTGGTGCAGATGCAAGAGAAGCTGGCCACAGTTTGCAAACAGCTGAAGGTACTTTTGGCTACATTCTGCTGCCTTGAGGTGAAGCAGTGGTGGAGCATCTGGCATATAGCATGAGAAACCTCAGGTGTCACTTGTTTGACCAACAGGCTCTGCTACTAAGGCACCTCCAGATAGCCCACCAAGGGGTGTGTTCGCCTTGACTGAAGTGACAACTGTGGGTGATAATGCTTCCACACAGTCTTTCAGCAGGGTCTGAGCAGGCAAATGGGGGTTGGGGTTTGCTGCCTATTAGGATCTCCACAGTTAAGTATGTTATACAGCCTCATAGAGAAATAGCAGTCAGGGCCTGTAAGAAAGCCAATGTGTACTCAATATATCTACCAGAATGCCACATCCAAAAAAAGTGGAGGAGGTCTTGCATGCAGCTATCAAGCATGCAGACTGCAGTCATCTGTGAGTTCTGGCTGCTTTTGGCACCAATGATGCCTGTTACATGAGTTCTGAGCCTATCCTCAGTTCATGTCGGTGGCTCTTGAAAGTGGTCAAGCCTGCCGGACTCGCCTGTGGAGTGCAATCACAGCTGGCAATTTGCAGCATTGTTTATAGAGGTGATTGGGTTCCTTTGGTTTGGAGACCAGTGGAGTGTCTCAAGCAAAGTCTATGTCGGCTGCTGCTTTCTGGAGCTATGTTATTGGGTGGGGAGATGTAGGCCTCCTCTTGACGGGTCAGGGGTGCACTACACAAAGGAAGGAGCTACTTGGGGTGCAGGAGTATTTGTGGAGTGCACAAGGGGTTTTTAAAGGCTAGGTGATAGTTTGTATTTGTATTTCCATTTTATTTGTCTCATAACATACATTTACAGATCTACTGATGATGCTGTACAGGAGACACGTCAATTTTAGTCTTATGATATTAATTACATCATTCCCTAACACTACTTTTACCAGTACAAGTTAATTTTGGACGCAGCAATATTATTAAATTGTTTTTTCTTATGATGTGGCAGTACATTACCTTTACATATGTGTACAATATTATGCACAATACCATAATATTAAACAGTCACACTATTCTAATGATGGTTTCATCATTCATAAATTATTCAATTGAATATTAGCTTATCTCCACCGGGAGATTATATAGTTTTCTCTTCAGTGAACCTGTCTCTATGCTCAGTATATCTCTACCCTTGAGTTAATTGTAAATTTTCTTTATCATGTACTAGGGTGTCTGTTGGTAGAGCTTTAAGCGATGTTGTGGAAGCATGAATTCCTCTTTGTGTCTAGTGTTGTACATATGTTTGAAATGGTTTTCTTCCATTAAGTCAGTTTTACTATGTAAAAAGATGATAATTTCAAATATTTACAATGCAGGGGTAGGTAATATTTATAGGTTCTTGAATAATGGATGTCAGGATGTTATGGAGGGCACCACACATATTTCTAACAATTCTTTTTTGAAGCAATTGCATTTGTGACATGTATCTTGATTTTCCCCAAAAAATTAAACCTTATCTATTTACAGATTCAAAGTAATTGTGGTTCATCACTGCAGCTTATGTCTGTTATACCAAATAGTATATCCATTGCAAAGGCAAGGCTGGTTAACGTTGCAGTTAAATAATCTATATGTGCTTGCCAGCTTAGATTTTTGTCCAAGTTGAGGGTTGAGCTTTGTCCGTAACTTGATTTTTATGTACAATACTGAAGTCATTGACTTGTTACTGTATGGTTCTAAATTGTGTAAACAATGTAATTGAAAAGTTAAGTTTAGGGACATTTTGTTGAAACCATGTACATAGGTTGTTTAGTCTGTTTAAGACACCATCCAGAATTATTCTCACATTTTGTTTTCCAAGGAATACTGAAGTATGATCAGCAAACATGACTGTCTGGGCATTGATATTAAGAGGTAAATCATTTATGTAAAAGAGAAACAATTTTGGCCCAAAGATTGAGCCTTGAGGGACTCCTTGGGATATTGTACACAACTGAGATGCATAATTTATGGTGTCAGATGTTATTATTACCCTTTGCTTCTTGTTTGTCAGACAAGACCTGAGCCACTGCAGAGCATTTTGTCTCATGCCATATCTGTCTAGTTTGTGAAGCAGCATGGAGTGATTTATAGAATTGAATGCCTTTGCAAAGGTTGCAGAAGACACTTGCTACTTTGTTGCTTTTGTCTAGTGATGAGCAGATTTTTTCAATGAATTAATTAATAACACTCATTGTGATTTTCCCTTTTTGGAACCTATATTGGTTTTTAAGACTAAAACCATGTTTCACAATAAAATTTATTATATGGACAGCAGTTATTTTTTCAAATACTTTGTATAGCACTGGAAGGATAGAGATGGGGTGGTAATTTCACATAGCCTCTCTTGATCCTTTTTTGTGCAGTTGTTTTACCTCTGCATACTTAAGTACATCAGGGAAGATGGCTTGCTCAAATGACTGACTGATTATTGAGGACAGAGGGTGTGCTACTTTATCAGATACAAATTTTATTACTTTGGTGGGTATTTGATCCAATCCTGGAGCATTTTTGTTTGTTAATAACAAAATAGCATTTTTACATCTTCGGCTGAGATTTTACTAAATATCACAAACTGGTCACTATTCCTGTTTAGGCCAAAGAAATTAACACTGTTTTGATAAGTAATCACATTTACATCAGATTTTGTTACATTTATGAGAAACTTATTAAAATTTGAGCTATTTGAGCAGGGTTTGAAATAGTAACGTTGTTTTGTTTGATTTTTAAACTTCCTGGTGGTTAACTGTTGTACCTAATTCTGATTTAATAACAGACAATACTGCTTTAGTCTTATTCATATGTCCTTAAATAAACCCATCATTTGACATTCTTTTGGCAGCTTTAACAGCACTTTTAAATACAACTTTATAACATCTCACATAGTTAACAAATATAGGGTTTTTATTGTGTTTCATGTCTTTTTGTAGCTCTTGGTATCAAGCACTAGATATGTTTGAGCATGAAATAATCCAGTTAGGTTACTTTTAACTTTTTGGTGCCAGATCCTAGGTGGAAATAATTCATTGAATACCTCCAGAAAACTTTTTAGAAAATTATCATAGTTCTCGGTACTTGACACACTATTATTTATGGGCCATATCACTGCATCTATCTTGTTGCGGAATAGGTTTGAGTTAGTTTTACTGAAGTTTCATTTTATAAAACCTTCATTAGCATTTGGTTTATTTTTTGTGGCAGCTGAATAAACAATGCAGAATGGTCAGAAATTCCTAAGTCTAAACATGTCTTGTTTTCACTGTAGAACAAATAATTTCTTAAGATGTTGTCTATAGAAGTAGCTGAATTTGCATTTTATCTAGTGAATTCACAATAATCTAGTTAAAAACCAGTTTTGAATTATGTCAACGAACTGTTTTGAGCCACTGTCTTGACTTTTCACATTTTCATTGAAATCAGCTGCTATGATGATATTTTTTCTTTGTTAAGTTTATCAATTTGGAATTTCGACAAGAAAGTTTTAGTAGGAAATTTGTGGTAAGTTCCCAAACTGCTGAGGTCATCAGTCCCTAGCCTTACACACTACTTGATCTAACTTACGCCAAGGACAACACACACACACACACACCCATGCCCGACTCCAACCTCCTACAGGGGGAGCCACACAAGCTGTGGCAAGGCGCCTCAGAGTGCACAGCAACCCCACATCACAAAAAGTTTTAGTTACTGAACTTCATGGAATTCTGTAAATTGATATGACTATTGTGTTCCTGTCTTTTAGTTCAGCACAGCAACTTTCTAATAAGAACTCCTAATTTAAATAATCAAAATCTGTCTTTGTTTAATATGTTTCATATGTTATGCTGGTATGGGGAAGTATACACGAGCTCCCATGGGATCTGTCTTTTCTGGAAAAGCTGCTTGCTACTTTTAAATGTTTATTTAAAAAAAATTTGTAGTCACTCGTTAACCAGTGCTCATTTAAACAGACAACTTTGATATTTTTGCTATGATTGAGGATAATTTGCAGTTCTTCAGCTTTGATACTATCTGCCTTCAGACCATTTATATTCCACTGCATTAAATAACTTTTTTCCCCTCTCTTTACCTGCCTACCTCAGTGTTTCCTGTATATCAGTTATTAATAAAAAATCCTTTCTGCTGGTGTTGAGACTCTCCTTTTGTTAAGCAGACGGGTGACTCCTGTTGCTTCTGCTGTTGTTGATGTAATTTCTGTTATTGGTGTTGCCTTTTTTCTTTGGCTCCCTTCATTAGACACTGCAACTTGTGCTGTTTCTTCTTCATTTATTTCCACAGGATATGCTGGAACAGCTGCTCCTTTTTTTCTGGGTGCTAGCATTACTTTTCCTGTGACATATTCCTTGTGTGGTATCTGTTGTTGACACTGTATATGTACTGTCAATCTCCAAGTGATCTTGTGGTTCTGTTTCTGATGCTTCTGGCACAGAGATAAATGGTTCACTTCCGGCCTTGAGAGTTGCCACATGCCGCTCACTGTGGCAGAGTGGTTCTAGACACTTCAGTCCAGAACCGCGCTGCAGCTACGGTTGCAGGTTCGAATCCTATCTCAGGCATGGATGTGTGTGATGTTCTTAGGTTAGTTAGGTTTAAGTAGTTCTAAGTCCAAGGGACTGATAACCTCAGATGTTAAGTCCCACCGTGCTTAGAGCCATTTGAACCATTTGAAGAGATGTCACTTCCGTTACCAAACACGTCTTATTTATAGCATTAGACACAACACATTTGTTGTTGAGAGGTATGGCTACCTAGATATCCTGCTTAAGGCGCAATTTTTACCTATATTTTTTCTAAAATCTTGCAAATAATGAATTTCTTCCCCACACTGTTGAGATGGTGGCCACAATTTGTGTGGAATCTTCCTGCAAGTTCACTTATATCCATGAATGTTGCATTTTTAAACTGTTTACATATATTTTGAACGTCTTTGTTTGCTTTCCATACCTCTTCATTTACACAGGAACAGTTTGGTAGGTCATGGTGGTGTGCAACTGGAAAATGTTCACATTTGTGTTTCTAAACTCAGGCAATCTTGGCATAAGATAAATGAGTTCATTTGTATTGTTAACTGCTATGTCGCATGTCCCAGTGTGGAAAACAGAGAAATCATTTGCGCTCAGCTCTGATACTTTTTCACGGATTACTGCAGTCACAGCTTTGAAAGTGGCACCTGTTTCTACATCTACATGACTACTCTGCAATTCACATTTAAGTGCTTGGCAGAGGGTTCATCGAACTACAATCATACTATCTCTCTACTATTCCACTCCCGAACAGCGAGCGGGAAAAACGAACACCTAAACCTTTCTGTTCGAGCTCTGATTTCTCTTATTTTATTTTGATGATCATTCTTGCCTATGTAGGTTGGGCTCAACAAAATATTTTCGCATTTGGAAGAGAAAGTTGGTGACTGAAATTTCGTAAAAAGGTCTCGCCGCGACGAAAAACGTCTATGCTGTAATGACTTCCATCCCAACTCGTGTATCATATCTGCCACACTCTCTCCCCTATTACTTGATAATACAAAACGAGCTGCCCTTTTTTGCACCCTTTCGATGTCCTCCGTCAATCCCACCTGGTAAGGATCCCACACCGTGCAGCAATATTCTAACAGAGGATGAACGAGTGTAGTGTAAGCTGTCTCTTTAGTGGACTTGTTGCATCTTCTAAGTGTCCTGCCAATGAAACGCAACCTTTGGCTCGCCTTCCCCACAATATTATGTATGTGGTCCTTCCAACTGAAGTTGTTCGTAATTTTAACACCCAGGTACTTAGTTGAATTGACAGCCTTGAGAATTGTACTATTTATCGAGTAATCGAATTCCAACGGATTTCTTTTGGAACTGATGTGGATCATCTCACACTTTTTGTTATTTAGCGTCAACTGCCACGTGACACACCATACAGCAATCTTTTCTAAATCGCTTTGCAACTGATACTGGTCTTCGGATGACCTTACTAGATGGTAAATTACAGCATCATCTGCGAACAACCTAAGAGAACTGCTCAGATTGTCACCCAGGTCATTTATATAGATCAGGAACAGTAGAGGTCCCAGGACGCTTCCCTGGGGAACACCTGATATCACTTCAGTTTTACTCGATGATTTGCCGTCTATTACTACGAACTGCGACCTTCCTGACAGGAAATCACGAATCCAGTCGCACAACTGAGACGATACCCCATAGCTCCGCAGCTTGATTAGAAGTCGCTTATGAGGAACGGTGTCAAAAGCTTTCCTGTTGATAGCCGCCATTACTTCGTGCGAATAAAGAGCTAGCTGCGTTGCACAAGAGCGATGTTTTCTGAAGCCATGCTGATTACGTGTCAATAGATCGTTCCCTTCGAGGTGATTCATAATGTTTGAATACAGTATATGCTCCAAAACCCTACTGCAAACCGACGTCAATGATATAGGTCTGTAGTTAAATGGATTACTCCTACTACCCTTCTTGAACACTGGTGCGACCTGCGCAATATTCCAATCTGTAGGTACAGATCTATCGGTGAGCGAGCGGTTGTATATGAGTGCTAAGTAGGGAGCTATAGTATCAGCGTAATCTGAAAGGAACCTAATCGGGATACAATCTGGACCTGAAGACTTGCCTGTATCAAGCGATTTGAGTTGCTTCGCAACCCCTAAGGTATCTACTTCTAAGAAACTCATGTTAGCAGATGTTCGTGTTTCAAAGTCTGGAATATTCCATTCGTCTTCCCTGGTGAAGGAATTCCGGAAAACTGCGTTCAATAACTCCGCTTTAGCGGCAGAGTCGTCGATAACAGTACCATCGGCACTGCGCAGCGAAGGTATTGACTGCGTCTTGCCGCTTGTGTACTTTACATACGACCAGAATTTCTTCGGATTTTCTACCAAATTTCGAGACAATGTTTCGTTGTGTAACCTATTAAAGGCATCTCGCATCGAAGTACGTGCCAAATTTCGCGCGTCTGTAAATTTTAGCCCATCTTCGGGATTTCACGTTCTTCTGAACTTCGCATGCTTTTTCCGTTGCAGATTTTCCGTTGCCTCTGCAACAGCGTTCGGACCTTTTTTGTGTACCACGGGGGATCCGTTCCATCTCTTACCAATTTATGAGGTATGAATATCTCAATTGCTGTTGCTACTATATCTTTGAATTTGAGCCACATCTCGTCTACATTTTCATAGTCAGTTCGGAAGGAATGGAAATTGTCTTTTAGGAAGGCTTATAGTGGCACTTTATCCGCTTTTTTAAATAAAATTATTTTGCGTTTGTTTCTGATGGATTTGGAAGAAGTGGTATTGAGCCTAGCTACAATGGCGTTGATTCTGTCAGTACATCTATTACTTAATCCGGTGGCTATTCCTTGTCCTTGACTATCTGAAAACAGATCAAATTTACTGCACTTGTTAAGGGAAGTTTACATGTTTCAAAAACGCTGTTGTCGACTACCATGCTTTCTTTTGAACTAGTGCCCTCCAGCATGAGGTACTCTGATGAACAATCAACAGATGACATGCAGATAGCACAATTAGACAACGTTCAGAGTAAAGACACTTCAACTGTCAACATTTTATCGGCTAATTTTTAAAACATTTGTATCAAATTTCCTGAATTTACTCCCCTCTAGGTTATTTCTAATGCCCAAATTATTCTTGAGACTGAAAGCTGTCTCAAAGCCAAGCAGAAAGGTCTGAAATATTTAGGGGGCAGTGAAACATGCACAACAATTCCTTTGTATCAACCCCTCAAAAACCCAGGCAATCATCATAGGTCACACCACCCGCTCCTTCTGTCTCCATGATTGCTACCTAACCAATTATGGTTGTCCCATCCAGCTAACCCTCACCCTGATATATCTTGGCCTCACCTTTGACCGTCACCTCACCTAAACCCCTCATCTCCTGACCATATAGCAGAAAGCCCACTCCCACCTCTGCCTCCACAAACTCCTGTCTGGCCGGACATGGGGATTGCATCCTTCCACCATTCTCCACACCTACAAGTCCCTCATCCATCCCACTACCCTCTTGTATGCCAGCATTGCCTGGATATCCGCCCCCCTCCCATCCCCCCCCTCCCGCATTTATAAGGCCCTCCAAATCCTAGAACGCCATGTTCTCTCCTCTATGACCTCATTCCTTCCCCCACCTCCTCCTTTTACTCCAACATCTCCGCATACTTTACACTATCTGCAGGCTTCATCCCCCTCCCCTTGGTTTCGTCCTTCCTCTTCTCCTCCCACCTGTTGGCACACCTCTATCGCTGTATACCTCGCTCTCACCATCTTCACACCCTCCATCTACTTAATCAGGGCAATTTTCAGCACCTCCTGCTCCTGGATGCTGAACTTTGTCATGACTCCTACCCTTGCCTGACCTTGTTCCCCACCCCCTCCCCAGGGTCCCCCTTTTCCTCTCCACTCCTTCTCCCAGAGTGGATTTTGCTCCTTCCCGTCCCTAAGTCTCTGCACCCCCTCCTCAACTGTTTCCCTCTCACTTTTTTCCCTCCACGATCCACTTAGATGCGCCCCCCACCAGTCTACCCCTCTCCCACCCTCTCCTCACACCTTGCTCCCTTCATCACCCTGGCAGAGCCTCTCAGCTTGTTCAGTGTCATCAGTGTGCTATGTCAGTGTCGTGTTTGGTTCCGTTTCCCGTACCGTCAAGAGATATGATTTTAATTGTGTGCTGGACTTGTAAATAGTGTTACTGTCAGTAATTGTTATGTGCTACGCCATCTGTCGCTACTTTTATGCTTCTGCCATACTTCGGCTTGTGTTTCTTATAATCGTCACAGTGTGTGGATTTTTGTGTACAGTTTTTAGCTTCTTATCACCATTTTACAGTCACTCCCTTTTTTTAAATGTCTCCGTGTTCTGTACTCAGTGTCTGTCTCTCGGCTGATGAGCGGTGCCTATGCTGCTGCCAGCTCGCCCCGTATGGGGTATTGAAATACAATATAGAAAAAATGTATAACAAAGACAGGTTAGACACAATTGGAGAGGGAGTGTTCAATGTAACTGACAAAAATATTGTCTCTAATGAGATAGATTTTGAGTGCGACTGTGAAGTTATCTGGACACATACAGCGTTAGTTGGAGACAATTGTAACGTACCAAGAATACACTGGGACGTCTATGGATTCATTGCAGGAGATATGGACAGACAGTCTTGTGAAGCAGTTTTCAGTCCTTTCTCCAAACACTGTCCTGAGCTGTTAGTTTAACAGCTCACACAAAATGAAAGTATTTTAGACCTCATAGGTACAAAAGGGCCTTAACAGATTGGTGGCATCAGTATAGTGACAGGTATTAGTAACCATGATGTCATCATAGCAACATTGGTAACTAAGGTTCATAAATCAACCAAAAAGGTTAGGAGAGTATTTTTGCTGGAATCAGAAGGTATACAGTTTTATTTTCCTCACTTTTCGAAGCACAGTCGTGTCTAAGAACAGATGGGAAAATCAGAACAATTACATATCTAAAAGTTCTTGACATACTTCGAAACTCACGAAAGATCGTGAGATAAACATAAACATACAGCAGATCTGATGTCTAAAGAGCAGTGTGAACGTAATATTTTACATCTGATAGCTCCAAAAGTGTGTTTTGGGCTACGAATTCTGCCCCAAGGGGTGTGTGCAACACAGCTGGAATTTGTTGCCAACAACTGAGACACCTTTCGGTCGCAGTGTACGAAAATCGAGCAACTAAACTACATCACCTATGCTACTGCATGATAACGCACTCTGTTAATTTGATAAACAAAACTATCCAGGAGATTGATAGGAAAGTCGTCTATCAGGCACTTGTATTGATAGGGAAGTCCTCTCTCGAGCACTTATCCCTCTTGTCATATATTCGTAAAATTTTACCTTTCCCGCTCTTGATCGATCAACCGTCAGAGCAATTCATTTCTGGACGAAAATACCCTTAAAACTACACTGGTTTAATGACATCGTTAGAACCAGTAGATTTTTACTGGCGCAGAATTTGTAAACAACTTTAGCATTGTCAGATCGTTTTAGATATCGTGAAAGAAAATTCTACTGCTGATTAATTTCTCTTTAATGATTTCTGTTGCGTTTAGTAAACTAATGGAAAATGCAATTAAAGTATTCACAGTACTAATACAAATTAAATTCAGCATTAAGTGTATGTAAGACGATTGAGTCTATTTTAACACGAATTAGTAGGATATTACCGACTTTGGACTTCGGAAAGATGTGTATTTACTTCATTTACTGTAACATTCGCAAGTATTATGAAAATGTGGCATTTCATAGATAAAATTATGTGTTCATAACAACAACAAATATGTCGGCAGAAAACAAAAGTAGCATTATGAATTTGGCAGTACCGTAAGGTTTTCGCTCAGACATTAAGGGTTACTGAAAGTAGTAAGACGAATTTTGCTCGAGCGTTGTCTTATGATTCCCTTATTGAGTTTGTATCTGGCTGCTTGTAGCTCTGCTACAAAAGAATTAAAAATTTGGCTTTCAGCGACTCTCGAAAGGCGAACGAAAGCAGCTTGCACCTGGTAGCCAAGCATGTTACGAGGGAACTGGTTTTTTCCTAAAGTGGGAAGACATCCTTTTGTGGTTGAGTTGTTGGCAAATGTCAGTCAGACGTGTGCCGTTGGTCTAAGCTTTTCGGTGTGTTGAAATTGTACCAATGATTTTTCTACAGGTTTTTTGTGTTGCAAATAGAGAGTTGAAGTCTCCCATTAGTACTTTCACGTCATCTTGGTGAATTTTGCTCATAGTATTTTCGAGTGCGTTCCAGAATTTTTCGACATTTTCGATGTTTTTCTTATTTTTGGTGTTGGTGGGGCCATGTGCATTGGTAAGTGTATATTTTTTACTGGGGCTCTGAATGAGCATAGTCATGAGTCGATGGTTGATGGGCCGGCCGTGGTCGCCGAGCGGTTCTAGGCGCTTCAGTCCGGAACCGCGCGATTGCTACGGTCGCAGTTTCGAATCCTGCCTCGGGCGTGGATATGTGTTTTATGTCCTTATGTTAGTTAGGTTTAAGTAGTTCTACGTTCTAGGGGACTGAAGACCTCCGCTGTTAAGTACCATAGTGCTCAGAGCCACTTGAACCTTTTGATTGTTGTTGGTTTTGATTTCTTAGACAGAGTTGTTGTTAGATCTGTGTTAGAGAAATGTAACGCCGAAGATTGGCACGCCTTTTGCTACCTGTTGTTGTATTTTGCTCTTGAAGATGCAATGGTTTCCGTAACGCAAAGTTTCATTGTCAAGTAGTCGTGGTTCTTGAAGAACAAGGAAGAGAAATTTTTGTTGGTCGATCTCTTTTGTGACAGTATTTAGTTTTCGAGTTTGGATCAATGTATTGACGTTTAGTTTTCAAATGCATGTTTTCTGCTTGTGGGGAAATTTACCAGAGGTGTTCGGAATTCTCTGCCGTGTTAACCTGGACTCCCCAGAATCCGAAAATCCAACTGCCGCCTGTCGACAGCCGGGCCGGGTTTTGTACCACCTGGGGCAAAGTTGACTTTGCTTGCATAGTTCATGTTTGCTTGTGTTTCATTGGTTTGGCTTGAGTGATTCCAGGACCGGACAGGACCAGAGGGTGTTAAAGCCTTTGGAAGCAAATATTTTCAGCCGAGCTCATTGAGCTAACTGACGGTGACCAGAGCAGCGGTAAGTTTCACTCTGACGTGTCTGGATTTTGGGTTCAACGGATTGAGTAGCCGTTCAGGATTGTGTTAGTATTTGGTTCACCCCAAGTATTTGATTTCCTCGGTACCCCCCATATGGGGGACGGTTTCCCTAACCGCCACACGGGATTATTATTATTATTATTATTATTATTATTATTATTATTGTCATTATGTCATCAGCAAATCCGATATGGAGTAAATTCCCACCACTGAAATAGATGTGTATTGTTCGATTCAGTGTTTCCATCACATAAATATGGGTTATAATTACGTTACATTGCTGCTAGTAGACATATTTCCCACTTTTTCTTAAATAGTTGCTACCTGTTACTCCATCATAGGAATTTATGTGCGCAACATTGTTGCAATACAGACATTCAAATTATCCGATTTGTGTAATTTCATTTCGATACCAGATCGTTCTAATCGGACTCAGCCGGTCAGTCTTAATGTGGATATCCGACTACGACTCTCATACTATGATAGACTGGGTAAACCACAATCTTAATCGGACTGTTGTATCTAGATCTCTTATTTATGACAGGGCCTGAATTCTTAAAAACTGTGGAAAATAATAATCCAATGTGCTTATTACATATTCGGTATTTAAATATAAATATATGAATTAACGAGATAACAGTTTATTTACATCATAGCAGAGAAGTGCGAGATTGGTTTCCCTCACTCCATCATGTAGACGATGCGAAAAAAATTTGCATTGCGATTGAAAACTACAGGCTCCATGGCGGCTTCTATCCAAGAGACTTACGATACTGCAGTCACTGTACGTAGTTTCTCCTGGCACCCCAGTACCTTGTATCCAATGCAGTACTGCCCATTTACGATATCCCTCACTTTTTCATATTCACGATGCGACATAGAAATTGCATCGCGATTGAAAACTACAGGCTCCATGGCGGCTTCTCACCAAGTGACTAACGATACTTGGCATTTGTACGTAGACTCTCCTCGCAGCCAGTACATGTATCCGATGCATAACTGCCCATTTACTATACCCCACATTTTCACATTGACGGTGCGACATAAAACTGCATCGCGATTGAAATCTACAGGCTTCATGGCTGCTTTTCATGTCGAGACTAATAATACTGTGGTCACTGTACATAGCCTTCCCTGGCACCACACGATCTTGCACCCGATAAGCTACTTGCCATTTACTATATTCCACGCCCCTTAATTTTGACGATGCGACACAGAAATTGCATTGTGATTAAAACGAAGAGGTTCCATTGCGGCATCTCACCGAGAGACTAACGATACTACGGTCACTTTACGCAGCCACACCTTGCAGCATAGTACATTGTATCCGATGCACTACTGCCCATTTACTATATACCCCACACTTTCACACTGACGATATGACACAGAATTTGCATCGCGATTCAAAACTACAGGCTACATGGCGGCTTCTCACCAAGAGACTAGCGATACTGCCTTCACTGTACTTAGCCTCTCGTGGAAGCCCAATAACTTGTATCCGATGCACTACTGCCTATTTACTATATCCCTCATTCCTTCACGTTGACGATGCGACAAAGAATTTGCATCGCGATTGAAAGCTACAGGCTCCATGGCGGCTTCTCACCAAATGACTAACGATACTGCAGTCACTGTACGTAGCCTATACTGGCAGTCCAGTAGCTTCTTTCCGATACATTACTGCCCATTTACTATATACCCAACACCTTCACACTCACGATGCGACAGAATTTGCATCGCGATTGGAAACTTCAGGTTCCATCCGGTTTCACACCAAGAGACTAACGATTCATCAGTCACAGTACGTAGCCTCTCCTGACAGCCCAGTAGCTTCTATCCGATGCACTACTGCCCATTTACTGTATCCCTCACACCTTCACACTGATGATGCGACAAAGAATTTGCATCACGATTCAACACTACAGGCTACATGGCTGCTTCTCACCAAGAGATTAACGATACTACAGTCACAATACGTAACCTCACCTGGGAGAACAGTACGTTGTAACTAATGAACTACTAAGCAATTACTATATCCGTCGCACCTTCACACAGACGAATCAATACAGAAATTTGTTCGCGATTGAGAATTATAACCTCCATGGCGGTTTGTCTTCAAGAGACTAAAGATTCTGCAGTCACAGAACGTAGCCTCTCCTGGCTGCCCAGTAGCTTGTATCCTATGAACTGCTGCCCATTTACTGTATCCTTCACACCTTCACATTGACGAAGTGACACAGAAATTTCATCGCATTTGAAAACTACACGTTCCATGTCGGCTTCTCACCATGACACTAACGTATACTACTGTCACTGTATCTAGCGCCTCGCAGCCTAGTAACTTGTACCCGATGCACTACTGCCCATTTACTATAACCCTCATACTTTCACACTGCATATGCGATACAGAAATTGCATCGCGATTGAAAACTACATTCTATATGGCGGCTTCTCACCAAGAGAGTAACGATTGTTCAGTCGCAGTACGCAGCCTCTCCTGGCAAACCAATAACTTGTATCCGATGCACTACTGCCCATTTACAACATCCCTCACACCTTCACATTGACGATGCGACACACAATTTGCATTGCGATTGGAAACTGCATTCTGTATGACGGCTTTTCACGAAGAGACTAACGATACTGCAGTCACTGTACGTAGCCTCTCCTGGCAGCCCAAGTAGCTCGTATCCCATGCACTACTGCCCATTTACTATATCCCTCACTCTTTCACATTGACGATGCGACAGAGAAATTGCATCGTGATTGAAAACTTATGGTTCCATTGCGGTTTATCAATAAGAGTTCAACTATACTTCAGTCAATGTGCATAGCCTCTCCTGGCAGCCTAGTAGTTTGTATCTGATGCACTACTGCCCATTTAATATATTCCTTACAAATTCACATTGTCACTGCGACAAAGAAATGGCATAGCGATTGAAAACTACACGCTCCATGGCGATTTCTCTTCAAGAGACTAATGATACTACAGTCACTATACGTAAACTATTTTGGGACCCCAGTACCTTGTAACTGTGCACTTCTACATAATTACTATATCCCTCACAACTTCACATTGACGATACGGTACAGATACTTGATCACGATTGAAAACTAGTGGCCCCATAGCGCCTCTTCGGCAAGAGACTAATGATACTACTTTCACTGTATGTTAACTCTCCTGACAGCCTAGTAGCTTGTATCCAATGCACTACTGCCCATTGACTATATCCCTAACACCATCACATTGACGATGCGCATAGTAATTGCGTCGCAGATTGAAAACGACTGGCTCCATGGCGGTTTCTCAAAAAGAGACTAACGATACTAGGGTCACTGTAACGAAGCCACTCCTGACAGCCCAAGTAGCTTGTATCACATGCACTACTAGCCATTTACTATATCCTTCCCTCCTTCACATTGGCGAAGCGGCACACAAATTGCATCGCGATGAAAACTACAGGCAGCATGGAGGCTTCTCACAAATGGACTAAATATACTACAGTCACTGTACGGAGCCTCTCCTGGCAGCACAGTAATTTGTATCCGATGCACTACTGCATATTTACTATAACCCTCACTCCTTCCCATTGACGTTGCATCACAGAAATTGCATCACGATTGCGAACTACAGGCTACATGGCAACTTCTCACCAAGAGACTAACGATATTGCAGTCACTATACGTAGCCTCTTCTGGCAGCCCAGTAGCTTGTATCCGATGCACTGCTGCACGTTTACTATATCCTCACACCTTCACATTCACGACGTGAAACAGAAAATGCATTGCGACTGGAAACTACAGACTACATGGGGACTTCTCTCCAATAGACTAACGATACTACAGTCACTATATCTAACCTCAACAGGGAGCCCAAAACCTTGTACTCATGCACTACTGCATAATTACTATATCCATCGCACCTTCACATTGACGATGCGATACACAAATTGCGTCGCGATTGAAAACTTAACGCTCCATGGCGGCTTCTCACCAAGAAACTAACGATACTGCGGTCAATGTACGTAGCGCCTCCTGGTAAGCCAGTAGCTTGTATCCGATGCACTACTGCCCATTTTCTATATGCCTCACTCCCTCAAATTGTCGATGCGACACAAATATGCATTGCGATTAGAAACTGCAGGCGTCATGGGTGCTTCTCACCAAGACACTGACAATACTACCGTCTCTGTACGTAGCCTCTTCTAGCAGCCCAGGAGCCTGCATCTGTAGTAGAGATGGGTAGTTCGCGAACGAACGGGTGCAAAGGAACGGTTCACCAAGATGAACGAATTCCAAGGAACGATCGGTTCATAGTTCACTTCGGTCCCCGCGGTCTACTTATAGTTCCTGGGAACGAGGAACGATCGGTACATAGTTCACTACTTCACTTCGTTCACGGCGGCCACTTCGGCAGTTCTCGTTCCAGCCTCCGTCGCGTGCTCGTCTCAGTCTCCCTCGGCCGCACTCATTATCCTTCTCATGACCACCTGTCTCAGTTCCACTGCCGACTGCTCCTAGTTAGTTGAGTATCCAGTTGTTCGTTTCGTTCACTGCGCTCGCTTTTTTTACATGTGTTCCAAACTGTTCTTGCACTTGGCTCTGGCTATTCAGCGTCCACGACCGGTAATCAAAAAAGTATTTTATAGTTACGTAAATTACATAAAAGTTACGTTGTATGTAATTGGTACGTCTTTTCAGGTAACAAAAGGGCATATCAGCTCACTTCCAAAAATGGTTCAAATGGTTCTGAGCACTATGCGACTTAACTTTTGAGGTCTTCAGTCGGCTAGAACTTAGAACTACTGAAACCTAACTAACCTAAGGACATCATACACATCTATGCCCTAGGCAGGATTCGAACCTGTGACTGTAGCGGTCGCTCGGCTCCAGACTGTAGCACCTAGAACTGCACGGCCATATCAGCTCACTTCATTATAACGATGAACAGCAGAAGACATACTTATAACAGACAAATTATTTTGTTATTCATATATTTTTTGGTTTCATCGACTGGATTTAGAAGCTAACTTTAAATAATTTGCTAAATTTTTAGTGTAAGGAAATTCATATTAAACGATTTTCGTGTATCTTTCATATACAAAAAAATTACTTTTTGAGGGCTCTAATTATTTTTAAGTTTGGTTGTTTCCAACTTGCATTACCTGCTAGTTTGGTTTCTTTGGGGAAAAAAAAGTATGTTGTGGGTCATTTTGGCTCAGTAGGAAAAGCGGTGAGTCTCCATTTCAAAAGACATAGATTGCCAGAAAATCGTATTTACTTATTATCTCAAAAACATTTGTTCAGAAGGAGCTTTCAAACCAAAAACATTAATACTGCGAACTTTATTATTATTATTATTGCTGCATTAACTTTAATAATGCAACATAACCTAATTTTTACTAAGCGTGTGACTTAAGTATGAGAAAACCACATTTTATTTAAGCTTCCATAAAGTCTCTACTTCGCCTACGAACTCAGAGACAACGTGAAGCATATATAGGGTGTACATGATTATTGTTACCAACATAGCATAGCTATGTAGTGGAAGTCGAAACGAAGAATTTTATACAAGACACTTGTGGTCTATTAAGTTGGGAAACAGCCACCAACAGGTTTACAAGACTACATGAGTTATAGCCCATGCGCGTCGCGTGAGATTTCCATGTTCTCTTCTCCAGCACTCTACACATCGTCATCGATTGTTTCGCAATTTTTCATTGCTTTAGCTTGTTGTTTCTTCACTGCCTAATTATTACATGTTTGTCTGTTTGTTGTATCTGCTCGTAACGGGCAACATATCGTCCGTAATTGGCGAGCAGTCTGTACTCGGGGCCGGTTTTCCTTGCGCCACCATATATTATCTCCCTGTGATCAGCCACTCAAGGCTAACCTAACCTAACCTAACCTAACCGGTTCGCTAAACTGGAGGTTGTGCAGAATCACAGGAATTACTTCTAAACGTGTATAAGAATTCTGTAACGAATAAAAACTCTATACTTCATGGAAGAGGCAAGTGCCCCCTCTTGGTGCCCTCGATCCTTCAGTCACCTACACTACTAGTTTTCAGATTTTCATAAGAGCCATATACCAAGCACAAATGAACGGTGAACAAGTAACAATGATCGGTTCCCAAACAAGAACAATCAGCAGTAAACTAGTTCCCAAGAATGATCGAGTTTGCCCATCTCTAATCCGTAGTACTACTGCGCATTTACTATATCCTTCGCACCTTCTTATTGACGATGCGACACTGATGTTTCATCGTGATTGAAAACTACAGCCTCCATGGCTCCTTTTCACCAAGAGACTAACAATACTACGGTCACTATACATACCCTCTCTTGGCAGACTAGTAGCTCGAATCCGATGCAGTACTGCCCATTTGCTATATCCCTCACACCTTCACATTAACGATGCGACACACAATTTGCATCGCGAGTGAAAACTACAGGCTACATGGCGGCTTCTCACCAAGAGACTAACGACTCTACGGTCGCTGTACGTAGCGGCACCTGGCAGGCCAGAAACTTGTATCCGATGCACTACTGCCCATTTACAATATGCCTCACTCCCTCACATTGACGATGCGACACAAAATTGCATTGAGACTACAAACTACTGTCTTCATGGTTGCTTCTCACCAAGAGACTGACAGTACTACGTCACTGTATGTAGCATATCCTGGCAGCACGGTAGCTTGCATCCGTTGCTCTACTGCCCATTTACTATATCCCTGGCACCTTCATATTGACGATACAACACAGATATTGCATCGTGATTGAAAATTGGAGGCTCCATCGTGCCTTTTCCCAAAGAGACTAACGATACTACGGTCACTGTACGTAACCTTACTGAAAGCCCAGTATCTTGTATCTGATGCACAACTATAACCCTCATACCTTCACATTGAAGATGCGACACAGAAATCGCATCACGATTGAAAACTACAGGCTCCATGGCGGCTTCTCACCAATAGATTAACGATACTACGGGCACTGTATATAGCTTCACGTGACATCCTAGTAGCCCTTATCTGATGCAGTACTGCCCTTTTACTATATCCCTCACTCCCTCACACTGAAAATGCGAAACAGAAATTCAATCACGATTCAAAACTATAGGCTCCATGGCGGCATCTCAGTAAGTCTCTCACAACACTACAGTCACTGTACGTAGCCTCTCTTGTCTTCCCAGTAGCTTGCATCCGTTGTACTACCGCTTATTTACTATATCCCTCACACTTTCACATTGACGATTTGACACAAAAAATGCATCGCGATTGAAATCTAGTCTCTCCATGGCGGCTTCTCACCAAGAGACAAACAGTACTACGCTCACACTACGTAGCCTCTCCTGGCAGCCCAGTAGCTTCTGTGCTTTGAACTACTGCCCATTTACTATACCCCCCACACCTTCACATTGATGATGTGAAACAGAAATTGCATCGCGATTGAAAAGTACAAACCCCATAGCGGCCTCTCATAAAGAGACTAACAATATTACAGTCACTGTACGTAGCCTCTCTTGGCAGCCCAGTAGCCCAAATCCGATGCACTACTGCCCTTTTACGATTTCCCTCACTCCCTCACATTGACGATGCGACACAGAAATTGCATCGCGATTGTAACCTACAGGCTGCATGGCTGCTTCTCTCCAAGAGACTAGCGATACTACAGTCACTACACGTAACTTTACCTCGGAGCCAGGACCTTGTAACTGATGCTTTACTACCTAATTACTATATCCCTCGCTCCTTGACATTGATGATGCGATTCACAAACTGCATCACGATTGAAAACTACAGGCCCAATGGCACCTTTTCACCAAGAGACGATACTACGGTCACTATACGTAGCCTATCCTGGCATTATGGTAACTTGCATCCGATGCACTGCTTCCCACTTACTATATCCCTGGCACTTTCATATTGACGTTGCAACACAGAAATTGCATCGCGATTGAAAACTACAGGCTCCATGACGACTTCTCTCCAGGAGACTAAAGATACTACAGTCACTGTACGTAAACTCACCTGAGAGAGCAGTATTTTGTAACTGATGAACTTCTACATAATTACTATAACCCCCCACACCTTCACATTGACGATGGGACACAGGAATTTCATCATGATTGTAAACCACCGGCTCCATGGCAGCAGTTCATGGTAAACTAATACTTTTTATTCACATCAGTTATCATGAGGGAGTAAGGGCATTGGCACGTAAGTTTAACGATTTGTATCTCCTTAAGCAGGCTTCTGCAAGATGGTTGTTTAATAAACTTTACATATGGTGCCTCAACCAATGTATGCTCACTGACCTCTACTTAAAATATCTGAAAGTCATTTGTGTATTTTTGGAAATATGTAATATGAGTCTTTGTATGATTAAGCCTTAAAGCTTGAGCTCTTCAGTGGATTATTTTTGAGTAGTAAGTATCAGAGTATTTGAAGAATCATGTAACATCCATGGTAAATAATTGATGTAGGTCAATAACAGGAGTGAGACAATCATCAAACCTTACAAGAAACTATAATTGTAGTTTTCCCACTCTGGAATAAATTGTTAATATGAACGCCTGTTACCTATAATTAAGATGTGACATCAGCCGTTTAAAGGGAATGCCTATAATGCCATTACATTTACCTATAATTAAGATGTGACATCAGCCGTTTAAAGGGAATGCCTATAATGCCATTACTTTTTCGATTCCTTATAAGATCTGTATGGTCCAAACAAAGTCTAGATAAGATCATAAGTCAACAGACTAATTTTCCTTTTTTATTTCTACTAGAATGGAATTTGTGGAATAGTATATGGATTTCTCTGTAGAAAAGCCTGTTCAGAGGTTAGACAAAGCTTCTGTTAAATAATATTATCAGAATGGTGGTTTAATATTCTGTAACAAGCTACCCTTTCAAACTGTTTTCTGAACCCAAAAACGAGGGAGATGTGTCTATAATAGAATTTACCTGCTTGTCTCCACTTTTTTAAATAGGGTACTGCACATTTCATCTTTCAGGAAAAGTATCTTGATTCATCAAATAATTACAAGGATAACTCAAAATCCCTGTTGGTGCTGTTATATATGTACAAGAGTTTAGTAACAGTATTGAAATATTATCATGATTGAAATACTGAATTATGTACACATATAAAAAAAAGTTTTGCATCACCCGGTTTCCAGAACACCTGAAGATAGATGTTGACTGTGGACATAGTATCACAGACACAGTCGCTTTGGCTGTTCACAGATGTCACTAAACCCACCCAAAGACGTAAACAACCATGCACGAGCAGTACCTATTAGACAGAGGGTGTCCGACAGCTGATCCACCACCAAGGAGGTACATGGCTCAAATTGTCTGTAGTTCAACCATGCCTAGACGGTCAGTACCGTGGTTCAATCGCATCCGCATTGTTACCTTGTGTTAGGAAGGGCTCTCAACAAGGGAAGTTTCCAGGTGTCTCAGAGTGAACCAAAGCGATGTTGTTCGGACATGGAGGAGATACAGAGAGACAGGAACTGTCGATGACATGCCTCGCTCAGGCCACCCAAGAGCTATTACCGCAGTGGATGACTGCTACTTATGGATTATGTCTCAGAGCAATTCTGACAGTATGTTGAATAATGCTTTTCGTGCAGCAACAGGATGTCGTGTTATGACTCAAACTGTGCGCAACAGGCTGCATGATGCGCAACTTCATTCCCGACGTCCATGGCGAGGTCCATCTTTGCAACCACGACACCATGCAGCACGGTGCACATGGGCCCAACAACATGCCGAATGGACCGCTCGGGATTGGCATCGTGTTCTCTTCACCGTTCAGCGTCGCTTATGCCTTCAACCAAATAGTCGTCAGAGACATATTTGGTGGCAACCCGGTCAGGCGGTACACCTTAGACACACTGTCGAGCGAGTGCAGTGAGGTGGAGGTTACCCAACGTTTTGGGGTGGCATTACGGGGAGCCGACGTACACCACTGGTGATCGTGAAAGGCGCCGTAATGGCTGTACGATAAATGAATGCCATCCTCCCACCGATAGTACAACCATGTCAGCAGCATATTGGGGAGCCTCTCGTCTTCATGGATGACAATTCACACCCCCATCGTGCACATCATGTTAATGACGTCCTACATGATAATGACATCGCTCGACTAGAGTAGCCAGCATGTGCTCCAGACATGAACACTATCGAACATGCCTGGAATGGATTGAAAAGGGCTTCTTTAAGGTCAACATGACCCACCAACCACTTTGAGGATCTACACCGAATCGCTGTTGAGGAGTGAGATAATCTGGACCAGTAGTGCCATGACGAACTTGTGGATAGTATGCCATGATGAATACAGGCATGTATCAATGCAAGAGGACGTGCTACTGGGTATTAGAGACACCGGTGCATACAGCAATCTGGACCACCACCTCTGAAGGACTTGCTGTATGGTGGTACAACACGCAATATGTGGTCTTCATGAGCAATAAAAAGGGCAGAAATTATTTTAATGTTGATCTCTACTCCAATTTACTGTACAGGTTCCAGAACTCTCGGAACCGAGCTCATTCTGAACTTTTTTTAATATGTGTATGTACAAGAGTTTAATAACAATGTTGAAGTATTATCATAACTGAAATAGTTATAGCTTTTTAGAGAACTACAGAAATCTGTGATATCCTGGAAAGTCAATGTCATAAAACTACTGCCTACTTGTGGACTACACGAAGTGTAAGGAAATGTAGTGGGTTTGTTTTCTATCGTCCAGTTTTTGTCAGTGTCTGCAGCTACTGTATGGAAGAATTCACTGAATTTTGTGGCCAGTGATTTGAATTTATCATCAGCTGCCTCACAACTGCTGTCATCCTGTTGCTGAACACGATTTTCCTTACCAAGTTCATTACTTTCCTAGTGATCTAAGTAGCCTTTCTATTGTTCATAGATCTTTTTTTTCCTTCAGAGTACAATTTTTGGTGACACGGTGCAGAATCTTCCAACATCATTTGGACATAAGATTGTGAATTTTTAAATGTTGAATGAAGTTATCCCACTGCATCAAAGTAGTGTCTGCCCTAGCGCCCTTGGCAAACACCTTTCCATTCAAACTTCCCGGCAGATTAAAATTGTGTGCCAAGCCGCGACACAGGCTCAGGACCTTTGCCTTCCACAGCGAAGTGGATCTACTGCCTGAGTTACCCAAGCACTACTTATGATCAGTACCCCATAACTTTACTTCCGCCAGTATCTCACCTCCTACCTTCCAAATTTCACAGAAGCTGTCTTGCAAAACTTGCAACATCAGAACTCCTGGAAGACAGAATATTGCAGAGATATGGCTTAACCACATCATGGGGGATGTTTCCAGAATGAAATTTTCACTCTGCAGTAGAGTGCTAGTCTTTTTGGAAGGTAGGAGATGAGGTACTGGCGGAAGTAAAGCTGTTGGAATGAGTTGAGAGTCATGCTTAGGTAGCCCAGTCAGTAGAGCATTTGCCCGCAAAAGCAAAGGGTCTGGGTTTGTGTTTCAGTCTGGCACACAAAACTGTTAATCTCCCAAGAAGCTTGACATCAGAGCACACACTTTTCCATTGTTTATCCAGTAAATTCTGTTTAAATACTATACTGTAACGCAGTCAACATCTGTATAATTCTGTGAAACTGTACTTTTACCGTTCTTGGTAGAACTGACTAACAGGAATGTTTACTTACTACAGTACAATTATGGTCAGGTAAATCATATTTGACTGGGCTAACATCTGTTTCATGGGAGCATATTAGATTTTGAAATAAACTATTAATCACTGTTGTACTATGTCCATTTATTTTTGTTGGGAAATGGATGTGGTACTGGGGAAATAAATTTCAGCTGGAGTTCAGTAACTCCGTTATCACTCAGTGTGCCTAGAATAAGAGATTAAATATCGATATTATTAATATCAGAGGTTCGAGTCTCAAAGAAATAACAGACTCTGGTAATACAATACCTTTAATAAAACTTCTATTTCAGAAGTGAAAGTCAGATGAAGAGTCGCAGTCAAAATAAATACAGTTTCTCCATCTCCTATTACGAGAGAAACACAGTTAATATTCATATGCTGTTATGCAGGAAAGGGGCGCCTGGGTCTCATTTCCTTCACAATGTGCATTTGGCACTTGAGATATAACTTAAATAGAAATACTAATGCAACATAAATAGAATTAAGGGACCAGCATTGATCCATTATGGTGTATACAATAAACTGCCAACAATTAGTTTATGATTAACGTCCGGCACTTCAATGAATGTTTGGCGACAGTAGTGATACAACTGACCACCAAAAGTAAACCGATTGTATAAAAATGTTTTTCCTTGTATTATCTTCCTTGATCAGGTTGGAAAATAGGAGCTCAGATATGTGACTTCTCTTATGTATTGTGTTTCATTATTTGTGCATTTAGTAAAAAATAAAGTATTTTTCTCTATATTTTTACTTGTGTGCTGCATGAGAAGAAAGTACCTGAACTACGTACAAATGTGGTTATCTCAAGTTGCCACAATTTTCCTTTTTCACGGTATCGATTCCAACATGGAGAAATCTACTGCTGTCATTTCGCAATTGGACCTTTCAACTAGTGAACAATTCGCAGATGTGTTTGACAAACAGTCTTTCGCTACTCCTCAAAATGCTTTCTTGGAAAATTTTGCACTGCCCACAGAATCACACCTATAGAAAGCCATGGAGAGTGAGTTAGTGATTGGTGCTTTCCCTTCCCAAGTGTTCTACACCCTATGCACCTTGGTGGGACAAAATCTACTATCAGAGCAATCATTAAAGGTTTTTTGGTTCTCAGTCTGGAACTGCACGACCGCTACAGAGGCAGGTTTCAATCCTGTCTCGGGCATGGACATGTGTCCTTAGGTTAGTTAGGTTTAAGCAGTTCTAAGTTCTAGGGGACTGATGACCTCAGAAGTTAAGTCCCATAGTGCTCACAGCCATTTGAACCATTTTTTGGTTCTGATGTTTGCTCCCACATGTCCAGGGAAATATTGTCAGCTTTTTCAGACCTTCCCATTGATGATGTGGCACGAAAAACAGACTCTTTGACTAGCACTTATGCTGATTCAGATTTGTGTGAAATGAAAGCTGAGGTTATGGCAGATAGCCCCGAGCCAAACATTTCAACCTCAGCAGCTTCTGGGGGTCCTGCAGAGTGCATTATTTCCCTTCCTGCGCCAGGGCCATCTATGAGTCATCTCATCGATGAGCTGCCCTGCCTTAATGCCAGGTTGCAATGACAAGAAGCAGCCACGCAGCACCCTTCAAGTGACAGGCCAACATACAGATGGCGCTGGTTCCATAAACATTTTGGCAAAGCTGCTCGATATTGTATGAAACCATGCTTTTACCGAAACTTCCCAGATGATGCCAGTAGGTGCGCATATTTGTCAACGTCAAAGTACCAAATAACCATACACAATGGAACTGTACCTACAGTGACACGTTCTCACACACTTTTCATAAAGGACAAACATATTGGGAATAATTTCTTAGTGGACTCAGGATATGGGATCAGTGTTTACCGTAAGTCACATAATATGCACTCCTCTAGTGAGCAAGCACTTATTCTTGTAACAGTTAACGGCCCCCAAATGGAAATGTTTGGAATGGTGCAGTTGACTTTGCAGTTCAGTGATGAGCTGCAATCCACTTTGGCCTTGTGGTTGCTGATGTCAAAGGTGGAATTATCGATGCTGCCTTTTTCTGTCATTTTGCTTTCATGATGGATTTAGCGCATCAGTGTCTTCGGAAAGCGCCACGCTCTCTTACTACCTATGCAGCACCAGTTCCTGTTGTCAGCGACGCCATTGGGCTCTGTGACTCAAAGATATCTGCGACAGCTACGCCAACTGTGTCACGTCTGAAGGATTCATTACCATTTCCATACCCATGTGGACTTCACACACGTTCTGCTGCTAATATAATGAAGCTATATGAGAGTTGGCACAGGCTTATGGCTCAAATTTCTACAGTACAAGTTCGCCATAATGCAAAACTCAATACCATTAATAGCCTGCATGAAACCAATATTTTCTGTAGGTGTTCTTGTGAGGTCAGTGATATGTGATTGTGCTGCTGTCAACACTGACAATGAAAAAATATTAGATGCTCACTGAATCTGGAAAATTTAAGCATCCAGTCAATGACAGTTATGTTCACGTAATTCGACCCATGTAATATGCTGAGATAAAAATTAACTTTAAAGCTGGAGATATGAAGTGGAATTTTATTTTGAAGTTACATTATCGTCAAGAGTGTGAATCTTTAAAATTAGCCAATTCAGTCTCTGATTCACATGCGAATTTCCATAATACAAAAATGAATGTTTCTTTAGCAGCCCAGAAAATGAGCTTCAGCGTTCAGGACACCATTAAATTTTTAGCAATTTCCAAGCACTCAGATATTCATGGCACCTCTGCCACTGTAGAATTCATCATAATTATTGATAAACTGTTTGATGGGTGCAACTCAGGAGAGTTCATGTTAAGGGCATTAAGCAACGACTGAGAGCGGAAAATGCAAGTTATTGGAGTGAATTTCTTTGTCTTGCAGAAAAATTCCTTCAAACATTAAGGATTGATGGTCTTTGCACATTAGTATATCCACTAAAAGCATTTGTGATGGTACTTTTATTTGCATACATGATCTTAGAAGCCTCTTCCAGAAGTTTCTGTTTTGGTGTACAAAACCTCTTAAGTATTTTTTAACATACAAACTCTCACAAGATGATCTAGAACTCTTTTTTTCTTCCATCAGATCTAGATTTGGTTGGAACAATAATCCAACGACATTACAGTTCCAGTCCGCTCTGGGCACAATGTTACTACCGCAAGTGACAAGAGTAATGTAGATGACATTGAGAAAGTAAGCTCCTTCAGAGTTCATGAATTCACGTGTAATAATAAGCAAGGTTATACGTTCATTGATGTTAGTGTATATACTAGTTACTTTGAGGCTCTTGATTCAGCACTACTCAGTGAATTCTAGGAGAATATTAGTTGTTATATATCAGAATATGTTGTGAAAAGATTATGCAAATGTTAAGATGTGCGGAGTCTAAAGAACTTATTAGTGTTCCTTACATTTGCCCAAATGATCACACTTACTGCAAGACTGCTGTGGCAAATCTAGCTGCCTTTACTATGAAGATTGACAGAGATGGTTTGCTTCTCTCATTTCTAGTAGTGTTTAAAATAGTGCAGCGTACAGAAAAATGCTTTGGTTCTGCTCTAGTGAGATTTACCTTAAACTCAAAACACTTTTATGACAATTTTATTAACTGAGTTTGTTAATTCTTTGGTGAACGAACCAATGTATTTGGTGAAGCACATACACTAGTCTCTGCCACTGACTGTGGAGACATGCACGAGTCACAATTAATACGACGTATTTCTACATTGTATCTTCAGATAAGATTAAAGGCACACATAAAAAAAGGGACCAGCTGCTGCACAAGGTAACTATTCTGGTATGGGGCAGAGGTTGGGGAAGCTAATTACACTTGTCAATGTATGACATGTGAATATATACCGAATGAACCAAAACACTAGTCTCTGCCACTGACTGTGGAGACATGCACGAGTCACAATTAATACGACGTATTTCTACGTTGTATCTTCAGATAAGATTAAAGGCACGCATAAAAAAAGGGACCAGCTGCTGCACAAGGTAACTATTCTGGTATGGGGCAGAGGTTGGGGAAGCTAATTACACTTGTCAATGTATGACATGTGAATATATACCGAATGAACCAAAACACTAAATAAAAATTAAACTTTCGTGTTTCTTTGATACTAATTTTACAACCTTCCTTTTCGAAAATTCTTACCTGTAAATTGTTGACATACCAATTAAGCGATTCATTTTAATGTTAAAGATATTTCTCCTGTTAACAGCTGAAATTAGCAACAAAGCAATGATTTAGCACTTATGTTGCCTATTGATGTGTACAGAACTCTTCGCGTTAGGTATGAGAAATGCATTTTGCATCACACGTGTTATTGTGTGAAAGTTCACCACATATATGTGATGGGTGGGTGCCGGGGATGCCGTATTAAAACTCAGCAAGAACTCTCCAAATGATTTATTCGTTTCCATTACAGAGCTTCGTTCGCCTCAGTCCGTGTCACAGGCCCCGCATTGCTCAGGAAGTACCCCCAGCGGCCTGTGAAATGCAACGCTGTACCGTTCCGGCCTTGTTCGCCACCTGTAGAGTTCCAATTACGTCAGGATGGCTGCAGCAGCAGCCGACTCGGCGGCCACCGTCCCTGTTGACTACGCGCTGCTCCGCCAGGAGCCGTAAGTCGGTCCCGCTGCTGCTACTTCCTCGGCTGGTGTGGCTGGGAATGTGGCGGGAACGACCGTCACCTGAGGCCCTCGCCTAGTAAGTCTCCGGCGTGTGTCGGCCTTAGAGCATCGAACCAACGACCCGCCGTGGACTGGGATGCCTTCGCCCCGTCTGCTGCCCTGTGTCGCCAGTAGTGTGACCCGTCCCGCCGTCGAGTAGAGCTGCCACACGTGAATGAATCTCGTTAGAAAACAACACTTATTTATACTCGGCTGCGCGCCTCTGTTTCGCTAACGCATCGGTTTGAGTCACCATGGTTGCGCCAGTGGGCTCCTTCTTCCTGTAACCTGCGACATGCGAACCACTGCGTTTACCCTTTAAGCGGTTAGATGGCCGCTGTGGCCTCCATTCCAATTCGCAACCGCTGGTCAGTGTAACTTACTGCAATCCAGCCTGCACCTTTCTGCAACTTGTGCGCTCCAAAATATTGCACCAAACCTAACTTCCCTATCTTAAACTGTGGTGCCGCTACTTTATTCCCCTCTTTGGAAAGGCCCAGTCCCCGGGTCGTCCCTTAACTAACTCTTAAACTTGTTTGGATTGGCACTTAAGTGTGCTTACTACTAGAAAACTTAGATGTGGTCTAGTGCCCCTTAAAACCATAACATGAAACAAAACGTAAAAATTCGTTACTGGGCGACCACTGCTGAATCAACCCCTTACCTACTCATCTCACCCCCTTACTATTCAATCTACTGGGACTTGGACTACCCTTGGTTCCCTTTTGGAATTAGCTCTCCGCCTGATCAGAAACAAAACAACACAAAACAAAGTGAAGACTGTGATGACACTTGGCCCACGGGTGCTCAAAATGATCGTTATTTGCTGTTGCCTTTCTCTATACTGCGCGACATGTTGAACAAGCTGTTCGGCTGATATGCGCCCCTCTTGCTCTATATAGAACAAGTTTACAGATCTCAACAGACCTGGCTCCAGAGCCTGATTTAACAAGCTCAGATTCTGCCTTGGCAAAAACTCTAAAGTGACTTCTGGCCAGCACAGCTGTGGCTGCGTAACATTCAATTGTGTGTCTCCCGAAATTGACGCTGTAAGATGGAAGGTTGGTCCTATTATGTTACACTTTGTTCCATTGATTAAAATTCCGCTCCCCTCGAGCCCTAAACGTTTCGCTTCCGTAAACACTCCTTGCTCAAAACAACTTGCCACTACTACCAAATTCTCGTAGGCGGAGAAGATCGAATGCACCCTGACTCGTTGCAAGCTCAATTTTGATTAAACGATGTTCCTTGGACAGTCTATTCTATTTACCCTGAGCTAAAAATAACTGCACCATGCACGTGTCCCATATTTTTAGCTTCGCAGATTTTCCTCCAACATTCACAATTTTTTATCCAAACTCAACACCGATTGTGTGACTACTTTCATCCTTAAATTTACATTATATGAACTGGTGTAATAAACACGACTTTCCTGACCGAGCACTGTTGATAACTAAAATTTTAAACAAGAAATCGTACGACTCTGACATCCTCCAACGCATATTTATTACGGCTTTGCCGAAAAATTTACTCCGACGCATTTATCTCTCCAGAACTGCGTTTTATTTCTCCTCCAACAACACTCCACATGCGTCAGACTCTACATTTCCCTTTTCAGTAACCTGAGGACAGTGATCACCATCACCCCTCCTCCCTCTTCAAAAAGACTGCTGCCCCTGACAGACTCACAATACTCGAAAACACATATAAAATACAATGCCTAATTAATCTATACAAGCTCAATGATACGTGACACGAAAACAAAAAAATCTACAAATACTCGACTACTTTCTAGAACGCAAAGCGTATGGTACTTCATGCTGTACTCTATCTTCCGTGTTTCATCTGCGCTTAGCACCTCTCTTCACTCTCTCTTTCCTCCTCTTTCGTACCTGTGACAGACCTGGAATCACATCCGGGCAACCTTTAAATGGCTGTAATCGCCCAGTGTGTACTATCGTCGTTCTAGTTGGCAGCCGAAGCTTCACATTAACGGGAGATGTGGTTTCATCAACTTGGTATGGCCCTTGTACCTCATGAGCAACTTCTTCGTTTTCCCTTTTTGCGTATGGGGACTGGACAGCATTACCCATTGCCCCACCCTATACTGCAGTAAACGTCCGTTCCGTGCCTTTCCAAAGCCTTTGTATTCGCCTTTTGTACTCGTTTCTAAACACCCCGAATTGTCCTTGCGAATTGACGCACAGATTCACCAATCCTTCTTTTCCGTATCTTCACTAAATCACACGGTGACGGCATTTTTCGCCCGTACTCTACCTCATATGGAGACAAACCGGTATTTGTATGGACTTTTGCATTGTACGTGCATACAATATGCTTCAAATACTCGTCCCACTGACGGTTATGAGAATGCACATAAAAACTCAGCATCTTCCCGATTGTTCTGTGTACCCGTCCTGTCCTTCCGTTGGCCTGTGGATTCAACGCGCTCGTCCTCAACTTCTTTACGTTCAACAATTTACATAGCTCCTTCATTAAATCCGACATGAGGTGGGTCCCTCTGGTACACCAAACTTCAAAATCCAGTTATTTACTAACGCTTGCGCGACCATTGCTGCCTGTTGATTTGGCATATCCACCATTACCACATATCTTGAAAAATGGTCTCTTATTGTCAGAACTAATCTGTTCCCAGAGAGTGTTTGCCTAAAAGGTCCTAAGACATCAATCCCAAGGAAAGAGAATGTACATGTTGCCCTCGGTAATCGTTGTAGCTGTATCTGTTTCGGCCTCAAATCTGCTCCCTGCGCACATGATATACAATTCTTGACATACTGATCCACATTTCCTTTCCTACCTCTCCACCAATACCTCTCCATCACTGTTCTATTCGTGGCTCTACACCCTCCATGACCAGATAACACGTGATTATGTGCTTCCTTTAAAACCTCATCCCCCAACTTCGCTGGCACTACTACCCTTGGCCTTAACTTCGTTTCCCTGCACAGAAGACTGTCGTACACATTAAATTGTGGCTGTGTCCGATACAGTTTACAATCGTTGTCGGCGTCCTGTAATTTTTGCCCCACCGCTACGGCATAACCCATGACTTCTAGTTTTGCCACCTTCCTACTTTGTGCATCCGCATTATCGTGCTTTTTCCCAGGCTTGAGCACTACCTCTTAGTCGAATTCACTAAGCGTCACAGCCCATCTAGCGAGTCTAGTGGACCGATTCTTCAACCCCAACAACCACTTCAACGCTGCATGATCTGTCACTACCCGAAATCTTCTCCCATATATATAACATTTAAAATATGTGATTCCATAGATTAGGCTAAGCATCTCCTTCTCTGTTGTTGACTAATTCCTCTGTGCTGCATTCAACTGCCTAGACGCATAGGCTACAGGATGTTCTTTCTGTTGTGGTTGGCAGGAGAGCCAACACCGTTACTACAGGATGCCGAAATGCACTCGTTTTAGCTCACGCAGGCTGGCGTGAGGTCTGGAACATGAGAAGGGAATTAGAATTGAGAAAAACGGACGTAGCTGGTGGAATACTTAACTTTAATCCATTAATGACGAACGTCGCTCTTGACATTACATGATTCACAGTACCAATAGCAACAGATAATGGCGCCTTGATAGGTCGTAGCAAATAACGTAGCTGAAGGCTATGCTAACTATAGTCTCGGCAAATGAGAGCGTAGAAGTCAGAGAACCATCGCTAGCAAAGTCGGTTGTACAACTGGGGCGAGTGCTAGGAAGTCTCTCTAGACCTGCCGTGTGGCGGCGCTCGGTCTGCAATCACTGATAGTGGCGACACGCGGGTCCGACGTATACTACCGGACCGCGGACGATTTAAAGGCTACCACCTAGCAAGTGTGGTGTCTGGAGGTGACACCACACTTTCCAATCAATTTCCTGACTTAGAACACACCCTAATGCTTGATTCTATGCATAGCAAGCTAGTATAAATTCCTTTTCAAGATCTGGAAACACAAGAACTGGACTTGATGTTAACACTTCTTTCAGTTTGTCAAATGCTTCTGACACTCTTCTGTCCACTCAAATTTCACAGCCTTCCGTAACAATTGCGTCAATGGCTGTGCTAAATCTGCAAAACCCTTCACGAACTTTCAATAGAAATTGCAGATTACGATGAATTACTGAACTTCCTTAACTGTTTTCGGTTCCCGAAAATCCCTTACAGCCTGTACCAACCTCGGATCTGTTCGCACTCCGTCGTTACTGACAATATGACCCAGATACTTTACTTCTTCTAACGCGAAATGACACTTCTCCAGGCTCAACGTCAAACAAGCTTCTCTTAACGCCATAAAGAGTTCCATTAACAGCTCACTATGTTGCTCCATACTACTTGAAAACACTATAATATCGTCCAAATAGACAAGACACCGCTGTGTTTCAAACCCCTCTAGACACAGTCTAGCAACCTCTGAAACGTTACCGCAGCGTTTTTCAAAAAAATGGTTCAAATGGCTCTGAGCACTATGGGACTTAATATCTGTGGTCCTCAGTCCCCTAGAACTTAGAACTACTTAAACCTAACTAACCTAAGGACATCACACACATCCATTCCCGGGGCAGGATTCGAACCTGCGACCATAGCTGTCGCGCGGTCCGGTCTGAGCGCCTAGAACCACTAGACCACTGCGGCCGGCGCTTTTCAAACCCAATGCCATGTACTGGTAATGGCCTCCAGGTGTAGAGAAAGCAGTTTCGGACGATCCTCTGGAGCCATGATAACCACTTGTCAATTCCATCGCAGAAAAGTACTGGCACTGTAATAACTGATCCAAAGTCTCCGATATGTTTGGAATGGGGTATGCGTCGGTTACTGTGTTATTATTGAGGTATCGATAGTCACAACAGAACCTGTATTTCTTAGTTCCATCCGTAGTTTTTTTAGGCACAACGACAATTCCCGCTCCCCAGCAACTATTACTATGCTCTATAATACCGTCCGCAAGCTGCTGATCATTGAAATCCTCCACAATCGGCTACAAATACCTCGGCATTCTGTATGGTTTATGGTAAGCCGGTGCTTCATTCCCTGTTGGTATCCTATGTTGAACGAATGGAGTTGCTGGCAAGGGCCCTTGTGAAAAAAACAAATCCTTAGATTCCCACAATAATTTTTCCATCTGCTCCCTTTCTTCTCCTTTCAAATGCTTAATTTTGGCCCGTAATGCAGTTCTATCAGGTTAGTGGTTGATTGCTTCATCTTCATCACCTGACACATCAAAATTTGCTACTAAAACTCCTTTCCTCAAATTCGAGTCTACAGCGCTAAAATTATCGACTTTCTTGGGAACTACTCGCCCGTCATTCCCCTCCTGTACGCGTACAACACTACGTTTCACAAAACAACCCAGTGAACCCAAAACTTCATTATCCTCCAATGGTTCAATAACACATACTGTACCCACAGGTAGTTTCGACTCCACACTTACCCAGAGTGACTTCCCAGTGCTACTAGGCCCAAAATGGTTCAAATGGCTCTGAGCACTATGGGATTTAACATCTTAGGTCATTAGTCCCCTAGAACTTAGAACTACTTCAACCTAACTAACCTAAGGACATCACACAACACCCAGCCATTACGAGGCAGAGAAAATCCCTGACCCCGGCCGGCCGCAGTGGCCTCGCGGTTCTAGGTGCACAGTCTGGAACCGTGCGACAGCTATGGTTGCAGGTTCGAATCCTGCCTCGGGCATGGATGTGTGTGATGTCCTTAGGTTAGTTAGGTTTAAGTAGTTCTAAGTTCTAGGGGACTGATGACCACAGCAGTTGAGTCCCATAGTGCTCAGAGCCATTTGAACCATTTGCACCCTGACCCCGCCAGGAATCGAACCCGGGAAGCCGGGCGTGGGAAGCGAGAACGCTACCCCATGACCACAAGATGCAGGCACTAGACACACGCTCATGTGAATTAAGCCTTAATGCTAATGTAGGCGGTTCAATGGGTTTGTTCATTACGTTGAACGCCCCTGGCGAAGGCTCAACATTGACAACAGTTTCCGCTAGGGGTCTCAGTCCGGCACACAGTTTTGCCGGCCAAAGTGGCCGAGCGGTTCTAGGCGCTACAGTCTGGAACAGGTTCGAACCCTGCTTCGGGCATGGATATGTGTTATGTCCTTAGGTTACTTAGATTTAAGTAGTTCTGAGTTCTAGGGGACTGATGACCTCAGCAGTTAAGTCCCATAGTGCTCAGAGCCCTTTGAACCATTTTTGAACCCCTAGCGGAAATAACATTCCACCAAGTTCCACAGTTCGTTGTCCAAGGTCAATTTTGGCATGATGTTGACCCAAGAAATCTATTCCTAGGATCATGTCGTAGCCCTCGCTCACCCAGCGTACTACCTCCATGCATGCAAAAAATCGGACTTTCCCTCACACAACATGTAACGTGGTGGGTCTAACTTCCTTCGTCCCATTATATTCTTAGTAGCCACTGACACTAGCGCCCCTGTGTCCAACAAAATCTTAAACTTTTTAGTTCCACGGATCCTACCACTGAACATTCCACCACTGCATACGTATTCGTAGCATTGAAATTAAACGGGAGCTCCTTTAGGTGGGTCTTGGGCCCCTTCTGTCGTTTAACGCTTGTCCACCTCTCTTATCTCCATTTCTCCATCCTCCACGCTTCTGATTTCCTACCATTCCCCCATTCCTCGGTGACTGGGTACATTGCCTCTGCACATATCCCGTGCGACCACACTTAAAACATTTTATACTCGCAGCAAATACTGTTTGCCTCCCGCGTACCCCTGTTGCCTCATCTATTTCCTCATATTGAATTGCCAGCTGAATGGCCGAATACAAATCTTTCGGAGTTCCTTCACGCACTTTCCGTGACATATGCGCTGGTAACCCACTCAAAAATACATCAAGTGCCTTTTGCTCGGCTTCCCGCAAGAGAACACTATTCGCTTCATCACTCTGACCCAACTCGTAAGTGTACTCATTAATTTCCCTTATCCTGTCTGCAAATTTCTCCACCGCCTCCCCCTGTCTCTTTGTGATTGCACTTACCCTCTCCCTAAAGTACCGAGAGCTATTCTGTTTCTTGCATCTTTATAAAAGTCCTTCCTTTAACTGCATAAACTGTCCTGCCTTCCTTAAGGCCTCAGAACGCTTTACATTATGTTTTCGCTTCACCCGATAGTCTAATCTTGGTTACATGTAACAACTGCTCATCAGACCAACTATTCATCGTAGCTGAAATTTCCAAGTCCTCCACAAACGAACGTACATTATCAGATGCCTGGCCAGAAAACGGAATAATCAAACTCACGACGGCTGGATGAATCTCTTGCACCTTAGGCAACAACGACTTATCAGATGCAGTTTCCCGTTCGCTTCTAGATGTTAATTCATTTCTCAACTGAGTATTGTCCACTGTCAATTGTGCTACTTTTTCCAACAAAATCCGCATCGCTTATGGTTCCGACACACCTTGTGTCCTTGACTCTGCCATTGTGTTGCCTTCGTTCTTAGTTAGTCCCGACAAAAAAAAAATACGTACCAGAACAATCTGACTTCCTACAACTCCATATCATCATACTCAGTAACATCATAAACCAATACAAAGCAATCAAATGTCATGGAAAACAACATCTTACTGTCCCAAATACACTAACACTTATTCTGACAAAACAAATAATATGCATACGCAAAACATCTAAAATGTGACTTCTGGCAAGCCATACTCAAAACACCAACAAGAAATAAAACGTCCAACACTCAAAAGAACAATTTTGACAGCACTCACCACATCTTGTGACTGTCCTGCAGGTGGTGGGCTCGAACGTCGTACTGGACAGACGACGTCCGCTATTCTGACACCAAATGTAGTGGGTGGGTGCCAGGAGGTGCCATATTAAAACTCGGAGAGAACTTTCCAAATGATTTATTCGTTTCCACTACATTGCTTCGTTCATCTCAGTCCGCATCACAGGCCCCACATTGCTGAGGAAATACCCGCAGCGGCCTGTGAAACGCAACGCTGTGTCGTTCCGGCCTTGTTCGCCATCTGTAGAGTTCTAGTTACATGAGGATGGCTGCGCCAGCAGCCGACTCAGCGGCCACCGTCCCTGTTAATTCCGCGCTGCTCTGCCGGGAGCTGTAGGTTAGCCCCATTGCTGCTTCTTCCTCGGATGGTGTAGCTGGGAACGCGGTGGCAACGACCACCCCCGTTCTGGCATCCCAACCTGTGGCCCTCACCTTGTAAGTCTCCGGTGTGTGTTGGGAGACGAGACAACTGCCCATGGTAGGGACCTGAAGAGTGGCCCGCTCTCGCTGTCTGCGGACTCCGCGTCGGTCTCAGAGGGTCGAACCAACGACCCGCCATGGACCGGTACGCTGTTGCCCCATCTGCTGCCGTATCTCGCCGGTAGTGTGACATGCACCGCCGTCCAGGAGAGCTGCCACATTTGAATGAATCTCGTTAGAAAACAACACCTATTTTTACTCGGCTGCACGCCTCTGTTTCCGAGTCATGTAGACCCCACACCACGATTGCGCCAGTGGGCTACTTCTTCCTGTAACTTGTGACATGCGAACTACTGTGTTTACTCTATTCAGCGGTTTGATGGCCACTGTTGCCTCCAGTCCACTTCGCAACCACTGGTCAGTGTAACTTACTGCATTCCAGCCCACACCTGGTTGTAGCTCGTGCGCTTCGAAATAGTGCACCAAATCTAACTTCCCTATCTTAAACTGTGCTGCCGCTACATATATGATGAAGTAACTACAATAAGAAATTTTTCATGTCAATGCCTTGTTCGTTTTGTAATGCCTTACAGTTTTGTCATTTAAAAAATAAAATTCGAAAAAAAGAAGCAAAAAGTATTTTGCAAAGAGGTAAGGATTTTGTGGAGCATAATTTGTCAGCAGCTTTAGTGGCATTTCAGAAATTACGTATGTAAACACAGCAGAATAATAGCATAATTTATGTTGCAGGGAAGGGTTACAATGTACTAGGCAATAGCTACCAGTGGACTATAAACCAAGCACACACAGTGTCATATAGTGTACATAAATTGTTACTGTATTTCTTCTATGTAGCAGAACAATTTGACACGTTGTGCCGATTCATCATGGCTACTGAAATGTCATGATCCCGGCTATGCTTTGTGTATTACACATGCAAATATAGATGACACTCGGAGCCGTGGCTGATGGGAGCGACCGTAAAGGCATTTCCCATTTACAGTCACTGCCATCAGCCACCGCACTGAGGGTCAACTTTGTTTGTGCATGTAGTACACGAAGCACAGCTGTGATGCATGATGTCTCAGTCACCATGATGAATCGGCACAAAGTGTCAAATTGTTCAGCTACATAGAAAAAATACAGTAACCATTTATGCATGCTATATGATGCTGTGTGTGCTTAGTTAAATGGTAGTATCTCTCACTGAGTAAAAGGCTATTTTCTTTTTTTTTTTTCTTCTTTGTTGAATTTTGATTCCCCCAGAGGGGCAGGCGCGCGGAAGGGGGCGGGGGCAGGCTGGCAACAGTATAATATGCCACTCTGCAGCCTACAGAAGAGTTTAAAAACATAATGAGTAGAGAATAAACAATAAAAACAGGTGATAAAACAGTGACTGGGTAAAACTGTAATAGGGCGAAAAATGGCGGAAGTTAAAATATAAAAACAAAGAGCTGGTGTTGCGAATTTAAACACATAAAATTAGACATGGACAATTAAAAAAAAACGTGCTGACAGTCTGGTTTCTGTTTGCAAGAGTTAAAAAAAACAACACACCTAGTGACAGGATGGTGTCTGTTCACAACATGTAAAAAAACGGGACGCGCAACACTGACACATCACTTAAATACTGCACTATAAAGTATACTCGAAGGCAGATGGGGGGGGGGGGGGGAGAGAGGACCCAGCCAGAAGAGGGGAGGAGGGGGAAGGAGAGGAAAAGCAAAAGGGCGGAGCCAATGGAGGGAGAGGACACAGAAAGGGGGAGGGAGGACAGGGTAGACACGAGAGGGAGTGGAGAAGGCATGGGAGGGGAAAGCAAAAGGACTCGGAGGAGTGTGAAAGGCGATCCATAGTGCCATCTCTTATAGCTATTGAGTAACACACTGACAACTGAGTAAGGTAAGCAATTCACCACCAAACACTGTGCTTATATCAGTTTATTACATATTTACACATACTGCAAAACAAAGTAAATTGACTAATTCAAGGTATGATAGGCCCATGGAAATAAAAGAATAATAAATTTCATTTAATGGTTTAAACTCCTTAACTATTGATAGTCGTGCCCAGCAGTCTTGCAGCCTATAAATTGCAAACCTTCGGCACTGTAATTGATAGCGAAAATTAAAGTGTAGAAGAGTTAAAAGCAGAAATTTGTTTGTAGTGTGAATGTAGAAATTGAAGGGTTAGTGTGGAAAACCACTTTAACCTGCAGTTACTGTAGGAGTGAAATAAGTAGCTCTGCAGTTGCTGGTGTCAGTTCCAAGCCTGGAGAAAGGAGGAGGGTTAGCGAAGTACTGAAGCCATTAAAGAATTGACATAAAATAGAAGGAGAGATCCAGTAAAGTTTAATACCTTAGTAGTAATGATGATGATGATAATAATGATGATAATAATAATAATAATAATAATAATAATAATAGCAATGAACCCATATATTTTCAACTTAATTGTGTGATGCAAATAAAGCAGCTACCAGTATCTCACGCCTGTGTATATATAGTCTTATTGCTGACTGTGGCCATCAGAGGGACTGAACATATCAAGCAGGAATGCTGGAGCTTCCAGAATCTATTCAACCAAAACACAAACACTTTTGGGCATAACAGTTTCTATTGAATAAAACTTTTCGTGGTTAACACTATTTTATAACAGTTTATGAATGGATAACTTTCTCCCCCTCTGCGCTTATGACAATTCCTGCTATTATCTATCAGTGTAACAGCACCAAAGAACTTACTTGTCAGGACTAAAGGCTAGTGTCTTCAGTTTCCAATTCAAGACAAAGTTATTGAAGAAGTGGACAGACACAAGTATCAGGTATTCCTTAATCAGAGTTGTTGCAAGTAATATGTCTCTATTTATAACCGATAGCTCAATATATAGCATATTTACATAAAAATAGTATATATTACACCTACATAAAAACCTAAAATAACTTACCCTGGTCCCAAAGGGAGCCCAAGATTCAGGAACACTTATTTTCAGTTAATTACCAGCAATAATTAAAAACTTGGTTTCAGATAAAGAACAGTTTAAACAGAGTTTGAATGACTTTTTGGTGGGCAACTCATCTACTCTGCGCATGAATATCTTCACAAGGATTGTTAGACCAGCTTAAGAAAAATTGAGTTTTGACAGCACTTGGTCACAACAGACAAGATTAGGTATGTTGTGTATGATGATAAATTTATCAAAAGTTTATAACTTGGTTTCATTCTGACAGTGTATTTATTCTGTAAATATTAGCAGTTCCAGTTTATTGTAATGTCGCACTGCAATACATTCAACTGCAGCTCTCAGGTAAATAAGCAACATACAACTTTTTGCAGGGCTAATCAATTTGTTGAACAGATACAGAAGTAAAGCAAGTTATACACATAAAACAATAATCTTGTGTTTTGTGCCTTGTTTGTTCAGTTGAGATAGGTAGAGCCAAAAAGGAAGAGGAACAAATAGCTCTAAAAATAAATGAGACTTTGGTGACAAGTGCATGTTGCGTTACAAATCACTTAAACAAGTACTTTGTTTCTGTTACTGACAGCTTGGGGTTTTCAGGTTCAGTAAACAGTGCAATGGATTACCTGAGACCAGTCTTTACAAATAACTGCAGTAAAATGTGAACTACACTCAAATCTTCCAAAGAAGTAGCATTCATCGTAAAATCCTTAACATCTAAGTATTCTAGTGGTTATGGTAATATATCAACAAAGTTAATCAAAGAGTGCTCATGCAAGGTGAGTTCCATCTGCAGCTATTTCTGTAATAAATCTCTTATCAGTGAAACATTTCCATACTGGCTAAAATATGAAGCCTCTTTACAAGAAAGGGGATAACGAGATACCATTAAACTGTCAACCAATTTCACTTTTGCCAGTTTTTCCAAAAACATTTGAAAAGGTTGTATTCAAGTGTCTCCTTAAGCATCTGACTACAAATAATATATTGTCCAAGGCACGGTTTGGGTCTCTTAAGGGTTCTGATAGATAGAAAGCTATTTACATGTACAGTGATAATGTACAAAATGAATTAGATAAGAAATTAGAGGCTACTGGCATTTGCAGTGATGTGTCAATCGCGTTTGACTGTGTGAATCACAGCATTCTCTTAAGTGAATTAGAATACTATGGTGTCACCAGCAGTGCTGCAAAATGGTTTGAGCCTTATTTAAGTACTGTAACATGAAACAAAGGGTGTTGTTGCAAAATATCTGTGCAGTAAACAGTCAGCCTTCATATGATTGGGAGTTAATTACATATGGTGTTCCTCAAGTTTCCATCTTGGGTCTGTTGCTTTTTCTTGTGTGCATTAATGACTTCTCGCCAATTACGTTGCCAGATGCTAAGTTTGTTTTGTTGCACATATGCAAACATTGCAATAAGTAGGAGGTCAAGTAAAAATTTAGAAATGGCTGCTATTCCAATTTTCACTAGCATTAATAAATGATGTCATTAAACTTTGTAAAGACCCACCAGAACCTGTTAGATATTTACTTCCCGCATGTTTATAGCAAATGAAGCATGTGTATAGCAAATGCAGATTGAAGCGGTTGACAGGGTTACATTTCTGGGATTAAAATTCGATAATAAATGCTGTTGGGAAGGGATTTGCAGTAAGAATGATGTCAGATGTAGTAGATACAAAAAACTTATTTATTTTGCCTACTTTAATTCTAATATGTCATATGGGATCACATTCTGCAGTAGCTTGCGAAGCCAAGCAACAGTGTTTAGAATCCAATAGCGTGTAACAAGGTTCATTTGTTGTGTAAATTCAAGAAAATCATGTAGAAACCTGTTCAAGGAACTTTAAATTCCAACCATTGCTTCTCAGTATACTGCATTTATTTTTAATGAAACTTATTGCATAAAAACCTAAAATCACTTACTTTGGCCCAAAAAGTGGTATAATATTCAGAAATACACATTTTCAATAAACCGCCAGCAACCATTAAAAACTTCGTTTCAGATAAAGCACAGTTTAAACAGAGTTTGAATGACTTTTTGGTAGGCAGCTCCTTCTACTCTACAGATGAATCTCTTAACAGCGACTGTTAGACCAGCTTAAGTAAAAATTTGAGATTTCAATTTTGACAGCAATAGGTCACAACTGACAAGATTAGATATTTTGTGAATGATAAATTTATTAAAAGTGCAGAACTGTGTTGCATCCTGACAGAGTATTAATTCTGTAAATATTAGGAGTTCTCGTTTACGGTAATACATTTACCTATTTTGACAGTCTGCTGATAAATGATCAGGGTAGTGAGTATTATATTCATTTGTTTTATGTTTTTTTTAATGTTATACTTTCTGACTTTTTCACACCCAAGAGAATCATCTCATTTTTGGGTCTCTGGAACGAAAACTGAATCTTATCTAATCTAATTCCGTTTCACTATAGTAACAGAACTTTCTATGTAGTAGTCCTACTGTTGTGTAGTCATTGCCAAGTCCTGTAAACATTCTCTAGGCCGTGTAGTAATTTTGCCACAAGTGTCATATTAGAGAAGACTTGAGCACACAATTGAAATACTATGTGGGGGTAAGGTATTTATTTATTTTCATCTACACCAAAGCATTCACATGCAGTCAATGGCTTCATAGACAATTCTGATAACAACTTTTACATCAGGAACTGACAAAATGTAATTGTGGGAGTGACATAATCCAATAATTGATATATGACAAGTGCAGTGTCTCTCTAATTTCTTATGTTCTTTGTTGCTTCCTGCTCTGGTTTGACTGCTAATGTGTACACATGTGTCTTTTGTATTTGTGCACAATATAGTGTGGTTTACACTGAGGTGAAAAAAAGTCATAGACTAGCGATGGCGGTAATAAACACGTATACAATTTATAAATAAACAACGCATTAACAGAGCAGTCATTTGCATTCGAGTGATTCATGTGAAAAGGTTTCCAACCTGATTGCGGCCACATGAGGGGAATTAACAGACTTTGAACATGGAATGGTAGTTGCAGCTAGATGTGCAGGACTCCATTTAAGAAATCATTAGAGACTTCAATACTCCGAGATCCACAGTGTCAAGAATGGGCCAACAGTACCAAATTTCAGGCACTGTGGGAGCTGGTGGTGGCGCCATATTTGTGTGGCCTGTGTTTACATAGAATTAACTTGCTCCCCTGGTTCAAATGGACGAATCATTGAATGGAAAATGGTTATGTTCAGCTACTTAAAGACCATTTGCAGCTCTTCATGTTACCAACAATAATGGAATTTTTATAGATGACAGTGCACCTCATCACCGGGCAAAAATTGTTCATAGTTGGTTTGAAGAACTTTCTGAACAATTCAAGTGGATAATTTGGGCACCCAGATCGCCCAACATGAATCCTTTCAAACATTTGTGGGACATAATTGAGATGTCAGTTCATGCTCAAACTTGTGCACCTGCAACACTTTCAATTATAGAGACAGCATGGTTCAATATTTCTGCCGGGCACTTCCAGTGACTTACTGAGTCCACACCACGTGGTGTTGCTGCCCTACTCTGGGTAAAAGAAGGTCCAACGTGATATCAGGAGCCATCCCATAAGTTTTGACACCTCATTGTATTACACCATTAGTCTGTGAATGTATTTTATGTTCAGGAGATAGTGCCATTCCATAATTTGTAAACCCAAAGAAGAAATTCTACTCTCTTGGGTAGGTTATCTGCTGCAATTCATATAGATAAGTACAGTCATGAATACCATTCATAATGTTCTATATTTTGTCAGTGGCGCCATCCAGGTCACTAAAAAGGAGATTGAGATTCTACAGAGTCCGCCTCCTGTGTTTCGACCGCTAGATTCCATGCCACATACTGATCCATTTTGGAACATCTTGGCTTCAACCTCTCTGGTCATGACTCAGTGATATAACCAGATAACAATGCTTTGCACATAATTACAACAGTGTCGTAAAACATCCTATTCAAAATGAACATGTTTGCAGTCATTTCATATTCACTGGTACCACATGTGAGATCAACAGAAATATCCACTCATCAGCTTTCGCAGTCATCCCGCACTGTATTTGCAAGTTCCGGCCCCACAGTTTGCACCCAGTCAATTGAAAATTTAGCTGCAGTAAATGGAGTGCATTTTCAAACAACAGCAAATTAGTTACACTTTTGAATAGTTCATTTTAGTGATCAGTAATATTGAGCAACGTTTTACTTCAGTAGTGCTGGACATTATATTATGAGCCTCCCTGCACCAAGCCTACAATACTCTCACGGTAGTGGTGAGTTCACACTGCAACAAAATCAGTGGGTCAAAGGCTCATGCAAATCCTTTAACATGAGAGGCATGATGACATGATACCATCTTTTTTCTGGAGACATCTGCATGGAATGATTACCAGTTTGGATGCTTTGCTGTTACACATTTGGCACCAACAATTGCTACCAAAGTGAGGTTAACTTTAATTACTCAGGAAGGGCAGCCATAATACTAGTTACCAATAAAGCACACACTTTGCCCAAAACATATGTCACAATGGCCACCATGATTACTTCCATTCACTCTGAAGAGAGCTGAACCATCCCAGACCAGCTTAACGTGGTGCTGCCTAGCCACCATGCCACCTCCACCTGAAAGTCACGGTGTGTTATTGAGGACCAGTGAACTCTCCACACCACTGTCAAGAGGCTAACTAAGCAGTTGAAAATGTTGCAACTATGGATCATGGCATCTGAGAGCAAACGGACCCACTGCACATGCCCACAGTGGCCTCATAGCCACGAAACCACTCAGACTAATTTTTGCTGTTCCACAGACATTTTTGTCACCTGATAACTGAGTGCAAGAAATCATGCTTGCACCTCAGTGCTGAGACTCAGTTTGGTTCAGGTGCAACAGTAGAACACCCACTTACAGCATCTATTGTTTAAGAACAGTCAGAAAGACAGTATAGGACTGCTCAGCCTAGCACTTGTACCAGCATGACTCCAAAGCTGCCGACTACTGAATGGCTACTCAACAATACATCATAAAGATTATTCGTTACCAACCACTATTCACGGCTAGTGTTATTAACCAAACAGAATCAGAGATCAACACACTGCTGACTACATTTTACCCAGATGCAAAACAACACACTATGACCAATTTAATGGCTCTTAACAAGTCTGTCATATGTGTATATGGTCACAAAATGTTTGAGGTTGACAATGACTTCTTTGAGAACTGCAAGTGATCATACACATTACCCAACATTGCTCAAACTATTTTGGGCGCTGATTTCCTCACACAGGCCGCCATGACCACCAATTTACCAAATGAATGACTGATAAACTCCATCAGCAGTCACACTATTGTTGCAGTAAAGGGTTACTCATCAAAGTACACAATGCCCAGGGTGTACAATTTAAGTGCTAACACCTCAAATGGTCATCGTCATTCCTGGGAACCTTCTGCCACAACTTGAAATCACACCTCCAGTCCATGAGAAAAGATTACATAACAATGAGGTGTGACATAATCAAGTCACATGAAGATAATGTGATGTTGAAGGATACCCTACTGGAAATAGAAGGCCAACTCCAAGTGGCCCGAAAAACATTAGAACAAATTAGGACACCCCCGCATTGCATCCGTGCTCTGCACACGACTGTGTCCATGGATTAACAGAGGCCCATAAAACTACAGGGCAAGGCCATAGATACTACGATGCACCATATCTGTACCAAACCTGGTCTGTAATTTCGTCATGAGCCCATACCATTGTGTGGACATGACTACCACCGATTTCCAGTGGCTACACAGTGGCACCGGGGGAACCAACACCTCACACGCCTCCCCCTCTGTCTGCTACCAATGGCACTCCTCCCAACCATCATTCTACAGCACTGGCTGTGTCACTGAGTGCATTACATGTCCATCATGCCCAGCCACACACAAGCTGGCTGTGAGGTCAAATTCAAACTCCCTCTCATTTGTAGGTGGGGGAGGGTGGGGGGGGGGGGCTGTGTGGGAGTGACATAATCAACTAATAGATATGTGACAAGTGCAGTGCTTCTTTAACTTCTCATGTTCTCTGTTGCTTACTGTTCTGGTTTGTTCAGTAATACACTGTTATTCTCTGAATGTATTTTACACATGGTCCCACATTGCACAGTAATTCATACTGTAGGCTTATACTAAAATGTACACAATAAAATTAACAAATGCATATATTGTTTAAACTTTGGAACTGAACATCTTTTAAAGCCATTTTATGTACCTAGGGAATGTTACATGAATACACTCCCTAGTGGTGTTTCTGGTTAACAGGAATAACGCATTTAGGATGAAGTCAACAACTCATAATCACATAACTAGAGGAAGAAATCATTTCCATATCAGCTATGTATCTCTTTTTAGAGTTCAGAAAGGAGTTTTATTTTCGGGTACAAAAGTCTATAAAAGGTAACTAGTGGGCTGCAGGTAGAAAACTGAAAATTTGCGTATATTTGAAAACCAAAGGAAATAACACCTCATTAGCCACTCTGTCAACAATTTATCAGAACATTTGAAGTGAAGCATGTAAATTCCATTAAAAATTAAGCACACTGTTTCATATAGATACATGACAGTGGCAAGACATCAACTTCCTTAAAACATGTCAAGTGAGGAAAGAGAAAGGCAATTGTTTCATTATTTTCACTTTTGTATAATAAATATATTTTTGCTAGGTATGTCCCAGACTGGAATGCAGTGTGGGATTACGAAATGCACAAGTGCAAAGCAGGCACATTTTAGTGTTTCTGTGTTGATGTCTTTACTGAGAATACTAAAAACTTAGTTCAAATTTAATGAATTCTCTTTATGTATTCCTTCTGTCTAGTACTATCTGTCAACATACTCTGAGGAATTTTGTGGTTGTATTTTTATGTTTGTATTAACAATCAGAGTTTTGAGTTGATGAGAAAAGTATATTAGTATCACCAGAAAACATTACCTACATACCTTTCTGCATACTTATGGACAGATCATTGCAAAGTATAATAAACAGAATTGCTCAAAGTTTGAAAATTCAGGAATTCCTTGCTCCTTTGACCAACATTTTCACCATTTCTTTGATGATTACAACTTTTTTGGGCTCTTTTCAAAAGATGTGATATGAACCAATATCTGCACCTTCCCCTAATTCCATAGTACCATAGATTCTGAAATGTAATGTATGGTTGTCAAAGTTTGTGAGCTCAAGGAATAGCCTGTTTTGAGTTTTCCTTCATAAAGTGCACTATAGAATTAATAAATATGAATATAAAGCTCCATTTATCAATACCCTTTGTCAAAACACAAACTTTTCCAGACTCAATAAGCAATAACTTCTGAAGAAGGTCTTCAAATTAATAGTTGTTGCACTTGCAGCTAACCTACTGGCACTAGTTTATGTGGCCAGCTGGTACAGAAACAAGGAATTTCATTTAAATTACTCTAGTACAGTAATGATTTGGTAACAATTAATGAAAATTTTGAGAATTTTTAACAAGATTCCTTTATTATGCAAAAAACACAGATGATAACTTGAAATGAACTTCCAGTGTGCTATACTTTAAACCGACCATTGAAACAAAACTCACCACAGCAATTCCCTGTGATTTTCCAACAGTTCTGTTACAAGAGACAGCATGCAAATTGTATGTCTATCTTCCTTTGCCTTTTCAGTGGCTTAATACATGAAAAAAGCATTGTTCACTGAAATTCTATGACAGGTAAGTTATTTTGAAGAAAGTAACTTATTTTGTGGTGCACAATATCACCTTTAGAAGAGCAGGTCAGTGATAGTAGCAGTACTTGACTTAGTTCCAAATGTAAGTCAGGGTTTTGAAGACAAAAGAATCTATAGCACTGGTACCTTGTGACCTTAGTAAGGCATTCAATTGTACCTAATGTAAGGCAGTCCTAAGCAATGTAAAATCGTATGGTGTTGTGGGAGTGTTGAGCAAATTCTTGAATCCTACCTGAATAACAGACAATAGATTGTATCAGTGCAAGGATCAGACTCATTGACCAGAAGTTGAAATAGAGTGCAACATAGCAGCCTGTAATGGAGTCTTTATTGTTCCTGATTTTTGTTAATGACATAAGCACCAATGGGCACACCTTGCAGTTTGCAGATAATAACATTTGTTCTCAAAAAGAAAGAATGTTGGTCAGTCTTTTCAACAAGTAGAACCCATATTAAGCAAAGACAATGCCTAGTTTACTATGAACAAGATGAAAATTAATGAATACAAAACACAGAGAATGACATGCAGCTTTATTGATACTGGAGCACTGGGTGGCACAGCAGCCATTAAACTCATGGGCTTTTCATTGTTACTACGTTAACATAGCAACAGCATACATAAATTGTATATTCCAGACTTTCCTGGATCCTGTATCTCCTGAGGAAATTAAAGGGTGTAATAGCAGACCAATAGTACTAACAGTGTACACTCTAATGTTCAAAAGCTGCATGAGACATAGGCTGCTGCTGTGGAGTCACTCTGCAGGCTCCAAGACTATTCATTGTTGTACAAAGAAATGCAAAAAATGACCATGTAAACCAATTGTTTCTAGATTATGAGTTCTGACTGTTTGTAGACAATATTTATTCGACTGCTTTGCTCATACAGAAATAAATCATGAGCACTACAGAAAGAGAAATAAATCTCATCAACATAGCACTGGCAGTAGAGTCAGTAAAGAAAGCCCTAGATGTTGATTCACAAAAACACAAAGGGTGTTCACATGGTGGCTTTCAAACTGTTAAACAACTGTAACAACCAATGGAGCAATTTAGGACAAAAATTTTTTCTCAACTATGCACTGTGTTCTAGTACTGATTTCATAGTTGTATTCTCATTTTACAGTATATCATAATGTATTTGTTCTCTTTAGTATATTTATTAGTATCAGTTTTAGTATCATAGTTTAAATTGAAGTGTTGCATTCATTTTATTGTAGAAATACTACTGTAATCTTGATGCGTTCTGTTCAACTATGGCTGGTTAACAACACAGAGCTGGTAATAAATGAACATGATGTCAGATTGCTTTTTGATGATAATAAGCAATATTATCCAAACCACATGATTATTTGCGTGGCTCTGTGTTATAATACTGCAAATTTCAGAAGGTGTGAGTGGGCAAGGAAAAAGTTATCTTGGGAGCAGCACAAAGCTTTTACAATGACTGGGTACAGAAGGGTTGATAAAAGAAGAAAGTTTGTCATGAATGTTCCTGAAGTGATTGTTGAATATTTCACTTAAATTTTTTGCTCAGAAGAAATACCATCTTCATTCTTAATGCATGTTATTGATTGACATTTTTTCCTTTTTACCAACAGACTCATTGATGACTTTCCATACTGCTTTTGATTTATTACTTGAATTGAGTACAAACTGCCAGTTGTACATTTTCTAGGCTTCACAACAGACTTGATCAGTTTAAAATAGTTATTGAATAACTTTCTGTCTGTAGTTTTACTGTAAGAATATAGCAGTCTATTATTTCCACAAAAGATTTGTATTCCTGACATCAGCAGTTTATTGCTAGACATTTTGCATATATTTGGCTTAGATTTAAGTTTGATTGGAAATGCCACATCTTAATGTTTCTACAGAATACTCAAATTCTTGTATGTTACAGTTAACATCACTATCACAATGCACACCCTTCCATTCAGCTTCATGGAGCACATGTGTGAAAGTGAATAGGCTGTATTATTTTTAATGAAATTTTTCAAACTTTCCTGATGATCTGTCAACACCTTGAGGGGTCAGATATTCTTCCAGATATCAGCCCTGCACTGCATGCCTATCCTCCTGCTGTTCTTTTTGCCATCGCTCATATAATATGTCTGGGTTAGTTTTGGGGATGTGTTCTGAAGTTTTAGTATCCTGGCATCAGAACAGTCCCTCAATTGTTTTTCTTTCTTTCTTCATTTGCCATCTCCTACCGTTCCTCTGCTTCAACATTTGAGATTCCTCTTTGTTTCTTCTTCCTCCCAAGTGTAACACGTTAGGTGTTAGTCCGAACCCCGGGTCGACACATAGGGGTCGCACGTATACCCTGGTACATGCCAGGCCCAGGGAGGGGTGACTGGCTGAGCTCTTACCTTCCCAAATTGCCAATTTGTTACTCTATCAGGAGTTTCAAAGGTGTGACCTGAGGTGTGAACAATCACCTAAGGCAGGTGAGCCCCTCTTAGAGGGATCCCAGTTGGAAGGAGCACGCCATCGGAGATGCTGAGAATCATGGAAGATTTTCTCGCAATAAGCCAATCATTATTGCGGTCTACATCTTGTACTAAATGTAAATGGAATGAAGATGAAGTTTCAGAGAATCTCCCAGCAGTACCTCGGACCTTCATGGTATCACATACTGAAGGAGGTCAGACCTTTGTTACTGTTAATGTGTTTATTATTCAAAAATGTGTTGATGCAATTGCAGGCCCTGTGAAATCTTGCTCCCATTTATGCAATGGAAATTTGTGTTTGGAGTCTAATTGTGATTTCAGACCCAACAATTGCTTGAAGCTTCACTCCTCACAGCTATCCTTTTCATGTTGAGGCCCACTGAACACTGAATTCTTTGCATGGTGTTATTTACACTAGGCTGCTTGGAGGTTTAACTGAGGGAGGATTCCAAACTTACCTCTCTGATCAGGGCATCCCTGCAGTCCATCAGGTAATGAAAAAGGTTGATGCAACATTAGTGTCTACATGTACTCTTTTATTCATGTTTGATTGAGTACTGCTTCCACCGAAGATCAAAGTAGATTGTGCAGTGATCGTGATCCAACGGTACATTCCAAACCCAATGTGTAGGCACCAGTTTCAACATTACAAACAAAGTCACACGTCCTGTTCAAACATGACCAAACACGTTATTTGTGGTAGGGTTGCTTGGAAGGGTGATTGCCCACCCCATCCTTCATGCTGCATCAATTGCAACGGCGATCATCAGCCTCATTCAGAGAATGTCCCATATATCTTGATGAGCTGATCATCCAGGAGATCTGGTAGAAGGAAAAAGTGCCTTACCCTGTCGCTTGCAAGTTGTTGGCTAGACAAAAGCCCTGTGTTTCACCATCTGGCACTTACAGTACCATTCTTGCTACGCCTTGCTCCATGAAGGACCTGGCCACCCAGTCTTGCAGCTTCAAATTATGCACTGCAGTTGTAAATTCGCCAAGCATTGCGGTAGCATAACCATTTCCTTCTCCTCCAGCTGTGTAACAAATCATCAAATCTTCACCTCCTGCAGTGAAATTACCTGCTACACAACTAGTAGGATGGAAAGGAGAAAAGGAATACTCTCCTGATGATTATTTATGTAACTCCTGCCAGCAAAGTTCTGAGTCTTCTTCTGCCAACCACAAAAGTTCTAAGAAATCAAACAAAGGCAAACGGTTTTCCCCTTCCCTGACTCTGAGCTCCTCTTCAATGGTGTCACTGCATTATACCCTTAGCTAGCTGACCTACATTTCACTAGTGCACACTGCCTACCATTTTCCTTACGTAGAATCTGCAGGCCAACCCAGTGAGAATGCCAACACCTCTGTAGATCTCATGGAACAAGATCCTCCAGCCTCTGCACCCTGTAACAGTGAGTCTTCAAAGGCTGTCACTCAGCAGCCACCAAGGAGACAAACCTTCACTTTTTTCCTCATCCCCTTTCACCATTATGACCCTCCTCCAATGGAACATTCATGGCATTAGATCCAAGGAGGAGGAACTATGGCTGCTCTTGGAATCATAGCGTCCCCTCTTTCTCTACCTCCAAGAAACAAAACTACATTCTTGGGACTGCTTTGACCTCTCGTATTTCCTTCTGGTCTGTTTTGACCTTCCTACTGAGGACAGCATTTCATATCATGCTGCTCATTTGGGATGGCGTTCATAGCCAAACCATCTTACTGCCAGGTGTTGCAGTCCACATTAGCCTTCCTTGCTTCACATTTTCTCTTTGCAACATACACATCCCTCCATCATTTAGTGTCACCAGGACAAACTTCCTCCAGCTTACTGATCAACTCCCTCACATCTGCTCAGTGTCTTTAATGCACACTCTTCCATTTGCAGCTCTTCCTGAATCTGTCAGTGTGTGCCCTCTTGGCTGACCTCAATCAACTCAACCTCTCTATTTTAATAATGGAGCACCGATGTTCCTCTCAGACTCCACACACAACTATTCCCATTTGGACTTGTTGTTGTGCAGTGCCCAGTTTGCCTGTCATCTAGAGTGGTCCATTCTCTCTAATATGTACTCAAGCATACATCTCCCATGTGCTATCTGTTTGCTGACCCCTATCCCATCTACGTGTAGACCCAGTTGGCAACTTTGTAAAGCTGACTGGAGGTTTTAGTCCTCCCTGGATACCTTCAACAAACATTTTCCCAGTTGTGATGATCAGGCAGAGTACCTGACGAACGTTATCCTTACCGTCATAGAACATTTCATACCTTGCACTTCATCTCTACCGTGCTGTGCACTGGTCCCCAGGTGAACTGAGGCATGTTGCAACATGAGTTGTGTGTGAAGACCTGCTCTCTGCAGTTTTAACCATCATGCTATGATGTTGAACTGTTCTCATTGTAAACAGTTTCATGCACAGTGTCATTGCATTCTTTGCTATAGCAAAACAGCTACCTAGATTTCATTTTCTGGTTCTTTTAACAGTTCTACTTCCTCTTCTGTCATGTGGGGGCAGCCACAATCGCCTGTTTGGGACTAAGGTCCATTCCCTGATTTCCAGGGGGAGGTGATGTCATCTGTGGTGATTTCAAGCTCCACCCACTATCATCCCACCTTCCTCCCACAGAAACGAGTTGAGGTGGCTTGGGTGATACCCTTCTCCTCTCAGAGTAGTGAATGCTACAATGCTGCCTCTTCCTTGAGGGAACTAGATCATTCTCTCACTTCACCTCGATCTTCCATCTCAGGGCCAGAAGATGTTTGCATTCAGATGTTGTAGCACTTTTCTATCACAGGCAAGCACTTTCTCCTTCATACATACAATCGCATTTGGGCAGATGGCACATTTCCCAGATGCTGATGTGAAGTCACTATCATACACATATCTAAGCCCAGTAAAGACAAACACCTTGCTTCTAGCTACTGCCCCATTTCTTTCATCAGCTGTGTTTGCAAGGTGATAGAACATATGATTTATGGCTGGTTGGTGTGGTGATTCTAACCTCATAATCTACTAACCACTGCACAATGTGGATTTTGAGCGCACTGTTCTGCTGTTGACCAGCGCATCACCCTGTCAACCCATGTCATTAACCATTTTCTGACAAAATACCCGATGCTGGCCATGTTTTTTGATTTGTTGATAGCCTATGACACCTGCTGGAGGACTGGTATCATCTGTACTCTATACATGTGGGGCTTTCAATGCCACCTGTTCTGTTTCATTCAAAAATTTTTAAAGACCAGGTATTCAAGGTACGTGTGGGTACATTCTTGCCAGACACCTTCATCCAGGAAAATGGGGTGCCTCATGGTTCCACCTTGTGTGCCATACTCTTTGCTACAGCCATTAATCCTACAATGGCCTGTCTCCAACCAGATCTCACCGGCTCTCTTTTTGTTGACGATTTTGCAATGTACTGCAGTTCTCCACATACTTGTATCCTTGAGCAGCGTCTTCAGAAACATCTTGATCGTCTTTACTCATGGAATATCGACAATGGCTTAAACTTTTCCACTGACAAGACAGTTTGTATGAATTTCTGGCAGCGCAATCGGTTTCTTCCACCATCTTTACATTTTGGGCTTGTTGCTTTTCCATTTGCTGAACCTATGAAAATCTTGGAGCTCCTCCTTAATAGAAAATTTTCTTGGTCCTCCCATGTGTCTTGCCTGGCTGCACGCTTTACCGAGTGTCCTGATGTCTCACATGGTCTAAGCACTACTTTCTGGGGAGCATATCAGACCATCCTCCTCCATTTGTACCAAACTCTTGTCCATTCGAAATTAGACTATGTGTGTTTCATTTATCCATCTGCATGTCCATCCATTTTACACCATCTTAATAGAACCGAGCATCACGGAATCCGCGTGGCCACTGGTGCCTTTTACACTAGCCCAATTGAGAGTCTCTATGCAGAAGCTGCCGGACAACTGCTGTTATACCAGTGTGATGTTCTCCTCAGAATATATGCCTGCTGTCTCCCATGCCTAGCCCTTCATCCTGCACCTCCTTTTTCTATGACTCCCTTGACAGCCAGTATGGGGTGCATCCCTCTTCTCTGTTATTTCCCAGAGTTTGCTTTCAGCACCTATTCCAACAGCTTAACTTCACACTCCCTGCCACTTTCCAGGTTGGTATGAACCCTTCACCACCTTGGATTACATGGGGGCCTGTGTTTATTTTGGACTTCATTTACTTCCTAAGCAAACTTCTCCTGATTTGGTCTATCGTAGTAAGTTTCTTGACCCTTGCACACAACATATTGACAGCACCTCTGTGTACAGTAACGGTTCTAAGACTGACTTCGGAGTCCTGTTTGCTTTCATCATTGACACCAACCATTTTCGGTATTGGCTTCCAGAACACTGCTCAATATTTACAGCAGAGCTCTTTACCCTGTATCAGGCTACCTAATACATCCAGTGAGACAAGTTTTTATTTGTGTCGTATTCCAATTCTCTCAGTGCCCTTCAGAACCTCTGTCTGCTGTACAAAGTCCATTCCTTGGTACAGTGGGTCCATGGAGGCTACCATTTTCTCTCTGTTGAGAAAGACATTGTGATGTTCATACAGTATCCTGGTAATGTCAGTCCGATGGGAAGGCTGCTGATGCTGTTCACAAGGCTGCAGCCCTCTGACCTCATTCAGATAGCTCTTCCAACTCTTTGGATGATCCCTATGTTGCCATCCATTGGCAAATGGTATCACTTTGGCATCACCAAAAAATGGCTCTAAGCACTATGGGATTTAAAATATGAGATCATCAGTCCCCTAGAAGTAGAACTACTTAAACCTAACTAACCTAAGGACATCATACACATCCATGCCCAAGGCAGGATTCGAACCTGCAACAGAAGCAGCAGCGCAGTTCTGGACTGAAGAGCCTAGAACCACTCAGCCACAGTGGCCAGCTTAGCATCACCATTGGAGCACTCTTCATGGGAACTTGCTCCAGGGAATTAAACCTCTCCCAGTGGCTTGGCCAACTTCATCAAACGAGGATATTGTTTTTGCTAGGTTGCATATTTGGCATTGTCGTTTTAGCCAGTGCTATTTGTTAAGTGGTGATCCCCTGCCACTTTGTGCTCACTGTCATCAGCCTTGGATGATTCGCCATTTCCTGACAGAATATCCTTGTTTTAACCACTTATGTTCTCATATATGTTTGCTTTCTGATTTGTAGGCTGTATTAGCAAAGGGTGCATGGGTTGTTGACCATGTTTTACTCTTTATCCTACATAGCATCATGGCGAATGGCATTTAATCTTTGGTTCAGGACCACCACTGTCTCTACAGCATATTTTGTGGACCTTATTCTTAGCTCGCTTTCCATCAGTCTCTTTTGAGTTCTGTTACTTCTTGATATTATAAGATTATGACATGGGAATGTATGACCACAGTTGCTTTTGTGGCCTAAAATACTTGACACCACTGAAGCCACAAATGACAGAGGTTTTGGGGTCAGTGGTAGACACACTACAGGGCATCTAGTTCAGAGCTGTCCTTGAAGTAACCAATTTGTAACAATTCGTTGTGTCACTGTGTTGCTGACTACTGCAGATGCAGCACAATTCACCAGAGCCACACACCTAATATGATGGTCTTCCCTCTCAGTAGAGACATGTGACCGTCCAGAACCCTCATCTTCTTGTGACAACTGCTGCCAGTGATCATGTACAGTGGTTACATTTCTGCCAAGTCTTACTGCAGTATCACAGAAGGAACATCCAGTTTCTCATAGCTCTATTACATGAACTCGCTCAAACTCACTGAGGTGCTGATAATGGCATTTTGTTGCCTTAAAGGTGTACTTGACTAACATCAACTCGTTATGTTGAGTCCCAAAGTTCACCAATGCTGTGGTCATTACAGAGCGTATTTAAAGCAAACCTGATTTGCATCCTCATAGTGGCACTACTAGCGGCCCTCTTATGCGATTAGCATGAAATTTTAATAGACATCATCTTTCAGATGCAGAAACACATATACCAACTTTCATTTGTGTCACAGAACTCCCTCTTGGTGCTGCAATTTTTTTTTTTTCAGTCAGTGTATTTAAGTACATCCTCGCACAGCCATGGGCACCTGCATGGTACCCTCCACTTCCTCTACCAATTTGTTTACACACCATCCAGAGAGGAATCATTCCTAGAACTCAAAAACTCCAAATCCCTTGTCTGTTTGTGATTTATTACTGATATCTTCATGATCTGGACCTATGTCCAAGATGTCCTATCTTCATTCATCCACAAGCTTAATATCTCTCCCACCTTCTTCATCTGGTCCTCTTCAGCCTATTCCTGGCATTTACTTCCACCTTGCTTTCGGCTTCATCTATATCTTTGTCCACATCAAACCCACTAATCACCAACAATACCTACTTTTTCAGCACTGTTACCCTTTACGCACCAAACAATTGTGCCCATGTAGCATGGCCACTTATGGACAGCATATCTGCTTTGACGATAATCTGTGACATACCCATAACCTGTTGATGCACTTGGCTCCATGTATCTCAAAGCCTCATATTTCATGGTTTTGAAATAATATGCTGAATACCAATTCTATAAAGGATAGTGCAAAATTATCTAGACCACACAATAGTTAAATTTAATAGTGGTTTCTCCTATTTTATTTGCAACATAGCAATGTTGATGGCTAGTTCCAGTTTTAAAGATCACAGTTTAGACAGGTGAAGAGACACACACCTCTTCCTTCATCAACACATCTGTGTGAGAATTAATTCAACCACTAATCAGAGTCACAATGTTTATTGAATTTAATAGTGGCATAATACGCAGTGACAGCAACATGCACTTAACAGTGTGCATTATATAACTTGCTATACAATCACCAAAACGAATTTTACTGTCCAGTAAGATGACACTTTGCATTTACATATGTGACACATGGGTGTCATGCAGATGATGTCAGAGCACAGATTTTCACATGAGGTATTAGGTCTTTGATAATTACCCTGGACTTTGACTCTGAATGTTATAGTATGTTTCTGAGAGCTAGGGTGTCACAGAACTTTCTGATGCATTGATGTTGTTTGTTTGGTATTACTTCCATGAGTCTAACACAACTGGACATAGAGATGTTACCTGGTTGCTCACCATTCACAGACTTTCACTTTAATCAACACAGTGATGTAAGCACCTCACTAACAAGTTAAGCTCTGCTTGCTTTGCATGATGCATAGTTAGAACTGTGTGTATTAGAGAGTGTAGCAGAACTGTCTACTTTGCTTACATCCGTTCGGCTATCACCTATGGCCTAACCCTCTGGGGCCATAATAAGGCAAAAATGAAAACCATATTCACCTTACAAAAATGGGCTGTTAGAATAATTTCAAACAGTATGAGGCTAACACCTTCCAAACAGTTATTTCAACACTTAAATATTCTACTCCTACCATGCCTTACATAAAAAAGTGTTGTTAATATAAAAATGCACATTGATAATTATAAAAGCAACTAAGATCCTCATTCCTACAATACAAGAATGTGCAATGACATCCACATAAAAAGAGTAAACAAGGCTTTAACACAACAACAAACCAGCAGTCAGGGTACTATTTTGTACAACAAATATCCAACTCAGCTAAGAGAAATAAAATCATTGTCTAAATTCAAGGAAGCAATATTTAAATTCTTAATGACCAACTACTATTACCATATAAATGAATACCTGCCCTTGTAGCAAGTAACTACATTCATTTACTATAAGTTAATAGTACCACAAATCAAATGCTTGCCACAACCTCAATGAAAATTTTTCTGAACAAAAGTGTTAAATCAATTATTTACTTGTAATGTATTTCATGTAAAAGATCCTTCTCGTACTTTTATATTGTTACAGTAATCAAAGTTGTACTGCCCAAAAATATTGTGATAGGTACAATGAACCATTGTAGTATGTATGAAACTGTACACCCTTATCTTATTTTTGTTGCATTATGTTCTTTGACGAAATCCATACAATGTACATTGTCGCTGAATGAATAAACTACTACTACTACTACACAAAATTTTGATTTTGGGGGAGGGGTGGCTATTTAAAGACAGGCACAAGAACATTATGTGATTTATGAAATTACTTAATGTTTTTAAATTTTGCTAAGCTAGATTCCACTATTTTGTGTGGACTTGAGGACTTTACTATTATCTCGTTTATGAAAAATGTTTCAGGTTAATAAATGATAAAAGCATGTGAAACATCATTACGTTTTTGTAGTCTGACATCCCATATCTACAAATAGGGCATCTATCCTGAAATCCATATTTTATGATCTTCAGTTATTCAAAATCTTAATTAGTGACTGAATTAATTAGTGAGAGTTATTCTCTGATTCAGGAACAAATATAGCAAAAAATTATATAATCTAAGTTCAAAATCTTGCCGATATTAAAGCAAAATAGGCCATTCAAATTATGAGTGTCCAAACATTAATTAGCCATAACATTTAATTTCTGAGCCTCCTAGTGAAACTACACCATTTTAATCAGGAAGATAAATACAAAGAATTGAACAACAAATTTATATGGCATTTCACATAAATAAAAATTTTACATATTCCTGTATATCTTACACATTGCATGTGTGACAGCAATAAATACAGAATGAAAAAGTGAATGAATTTCAGTTATTCGTGTGGGCAGAAAACACAACAGTTGGAGTATTTTACAACTTGCTACATCTCTTCATCCTCCTACTGAATTAAACAGACTGTTATTGATGATTAGCTCACTGGATAATTCGGTGGTCTATAAGAGTCTATTATATGTATCAAAATGCATAAAAAAGAAACAATGTTATCATAATACTTTAAACTAATTTTCAAATCAGGTATCCTAAATAAATGTTACCTAACAGCTTCCCCTGGCCATCTTATGACATAAAATTTTACAATGTTTCTAAACATACAAGTGCATAGCATTATATGTACATAACTATAATATTTCAAAACACATTTATTTTCAAATAATTTATGTCATTCTGGAAATTATCAATTGTTACCTCACGATGTGTTTCTGCACATATGGCTTTTGAATAACAGTTTCTCTTAAAGGAACATGTACAGTGAGAAATTAATTATACCATTGGCATTAGCAGAACTCCAACCGATGAATAATGAATTTTACTGAAACGCCACTCAGGTATGAATTTGGGTGGTTTATGTAAATCTGATACATCTACTACCAGCATAATACAAAAAGGAAATAAGAAAGTTATGTGAGGAGTAGAGTTATAGCAAATTGAATTATCCCCACTTGCTAAGTCTGAAGTCCCTCAGCTGTACAGTAAAACATGTCTTCTACTGCCCCCACCACAAAAAGTGATTCTACAGTTCTCAAGTCCAAAATGGTGCATGTAAATCAGTGTTTATGAAGTTACTGTTGATTGCTTTAGTACTGCAAATAAGCTAGCTGGATTATGAAACCCAAGAAATTTGGGAATCTTTAACCCAGCATACAAATGCAAGTTTTTGAGGGTAACACAGTATTTAAAAAAATAATAAAATGCTGTAAAAATAACAATAGTGCACTTGCTTACATAGTACACAGATCTACAAAAGTAAACTTAGCGACAGTGGCATGCAACGACAGTCAAATAAATATGAAAAATATGGAAAAAAGTAAGTAAACTATTCATTAATACAGAAGTAATTGCCATAGTTGTTACATGTATTCCACTGTAAGGCAAGGTGGTCAATGTCTTTATGGAAAACAGTTTGCAGTTGCATCTGGAAACATAATTGTAACAAGGCATGCATGTCTTTATCTGAAGCAAAAGACAGCCATGAATATCTTTCTTCGGGGCTCTAAAAATACGGAAATCATATGGGGAGAGATTGGGACTTTACAGAGAAAACATAAGGGTTTTCCCAGCAAAACGTCTGCATCACACACTATACAAGCTTAGCTGGCATTTTATTGGCAGGTTGCTTCAACTATGCTGCAGAGTTTTGTCTGGGAAGCCTTCACACAACCTCCATACAATCCCAACCTCATGTGATTTCCATATTTTGGGAGCCATGAAGAAACACTTTCTTGGCCACCCATTTGCTTGACACCAAGAGGTGCACACACGTGTACAATCATGGTTCTGCAGACAACTGCAAAACATTTTTCCATGAAACAATTGACTATCTTGTCTCGCAGTGGCATAAATGTATTCACAACTAGGGTGATTACTTTTGAAATAATAAACAGTTTACTTACTTTTTTTTCATCAGTCTTGTTTTCATTTGATTGCCCCTTATACATGGAGCTTTCATCTCATATACTCTTCCTCAAGTTTTGCATCAGTATAAACAAACATACTACAAAAAATGATGAATGTAATGAACCACAAAATATTTTGATTTCATTCATGACATTATTTTCTTATTCTGGTATGTTGACTCAATGGTAAATCTCTAGTGGCAGATTCATGATTAGGTGGGGTTTCTTAATTAACACATACTAATACAACAATGAAAGCAATAAATTATTGATAAAATTATTTAATTAGGTAGATAAAATACCTACTCACCAAACGGTGGCAGAACACACACATAAAACTGTTGTGATTGGCAAGTTCTCAAAGCCAGTGGCTCCTCCCCCAGGCAGTAGGGTTAAAGAGGAAGGAAGAAGTGTGAAGCAAAAGGACTGGAGAGGTCTAGGAAAAGGGGTAGATTTTGGGAAAGTCACCCAGAACAGTGTGTCACAGGAGACTTACTGTACAGGATGAGAAGGAAAGAAAGACTGTTGACAACTGAATTGGACGAGATTTTAAAACCTGAGAGCTTAAACGCAGAAGACAGAGTAATATGCAAGACAGAGATTACTACTAAAACATCATTCATGAGTTAATAAGCATGAGAAGCTAAGTGCTTTGTACGAACAGTGGTGGGGATACGGGGGGGGGGGGGGGGGGGGGAATAGATATGAAAGACAACAAAAGATGTAGAAAACTAAAGTGGAGTGAAGCAAAGAGTAGTTACAATGAAAAAAAAAAAGCTGAGATGGAAGATATTAACATAAATTAAGGCCAGGTGGGGACCAAGAACCAAGGACATGCTGTAGTGCTGGTTTCCAAATGTGAAGTTCTGAGAAACTGATGTCTAGTGGGAAGAATCCACATGACGCACATGGTGAAACAGGCATCAAGGTCATGAATGTAATGTTGTAGAGCATGTTCTGCAACAGGATATTGTGAGTTGCCTGTACATACCCTGTGCGTATGACTATTCATCGTAGTTGATAATTTAATGGGAGTCACACCAATATAGAAGGTTGAACACTGTTTACATAACAGCTGGTATATGACGTGTGTCGTTTCACAGGTGGCTCTCCCTTTGATGGTATATGTTTTGCCAGTTACAGGGCTATTATAGGTGGTGGTAGGAGGGTGCATAGGGCAAGTCTTGCAGCGGGCACGGTCACGGGGGTAGGAGCCATACAGTAGCAAGGTGGCTGCAGGTAGAGCATAGGGTCTGACAAGAAAGTTGCAAAGATTTGGGGAGGGGTAGTGATGGAAAGCTATTCTAGGTGTGGTGGGCCAAATGTCAGACAGGTCATCATTTTAGGAAGTCGTGGACCAGTCAAAGTAGCTGATTAATGTATTCCAGACCAGGATAATACTGAGTGGCCAATAGTGTGCTCTGAAGGTGTTTTGTGGAGGGATTAGCAGTACTAAGATTGGATGTGATTGCCCGGGAAAACCTGCTTTTTAAATAAGCTGGTGAGGTAATTACGTGCAGTGATGGCTGAGGTGAGTATCGTGGTGTATTGCTGTAATGGAGTCTGCACACGAACAAATACATGTGCCTTGGATACCAAGGCTGTATGCAGTCCACAACAATCAGTCTTTCCTTCTCATTCCATATGGCATCTCCCCTGACCCATAGTTCTGGGTGACTTTCCCACAATCTACCCCTTTTCCTAGACCTCTCCAGTCTTTTTCCTTCACCCTGCTCCCTTCTCCTTCGACCCTTCTGCCTGCAGAAGCAGCCACTGGCTCCAAAAGCTTGCCAATCGCAACAGTCTCATGTGTGTGTTCTGCTGCTTGGCGTGCAGATTTTTTATCTCGAATTTTGCCTTGGCGACCAAAGACTGCAGCCACATTTGACTCTGATGAAGGACTATTTGGCCAAAAGCTTTGTTTGACAGTCTTTTTGACAAACCTATCTGTGAATCAGTATCTCCACTATATGGTGAGTTGCAACTATCCTTTTCACAATATTGTCAAACATTGATCTTCCTTTTTTATTGGTGTTAGATGACAAAGCAAGCCACATACAGTTACTGGTGTCACTATTCTAAACAACTGCTTTTGTTGTTATAACCAGTGCTTGATTAGTGATGGTATTTCGCACCAATACCTATGATTAAAAAAAAAAGCATTAAAATAATGGTTTAAAATAATGGATTAAAAAAACACTCCCTGATAGGACACAGTACTGGCACCTCTTTTTTTTTTTACAAATCAAGCATGGTCGTAACTGTTGCTACTTCTGCTTTTTTTTTTTTTTTTATTTCTTCAAGGTCATGTCACATCCAAATGTCAAATCAGACTGAACATATCTAGAAGAAACTCTTGCAAATAAGTGCTCATTTTCATAGCCCATTATATACTATCATAGACTGATCAATCTGAAGTTACAAGCAGAGTAGAGGTGATGCGTGGAAAAGAACTGAACACATGACAAATAAGAAGCTGTGTAATATTGGTTGAATGTGTTACAATTGGCTCATTATACCTTATTTTAAACACATCCACAGTGAATCTTTGATGAGATTTCTAGGACAGATGAATATTCAGTATTTCTTCATTCCATTTACATTTGGATTGCTGGAAGTTATGCAGTCAAAAGACTGGTTCAGTAACATCTGACTACAAACCCTAAACTTCATGGAATATTTCCTCGCAATAAGAGAGAAATGCAGGTGCAAGTCGCAGTCCAGCAGAAATTTTCACATGTCACTAATAGGTGTTACATCTATACCTAATACAGCTGATGCTTAACAGTTTGCATTAAGACAATACATTTTGAATAATTGAATGTATTATAACAAAACATTCTACATTCCATGCAGAACAAATCATAAAATACTTTTACTTCGTCCTTTCTCACAGCTTTACTTTTGAAGAAATGTAAGCAACTCAATCAACCAAAATTATCCTTGGACAGACCAGTAAACTCTTCTCAAAGTGTGTATTCTTCCCCCTCCCTTCCAAAAGACACACATGTAACATTATGCAATGATTCTGTAATTAATTTCTCTGGGTGGGGATGGGAGCAGGGATTGTGAACAACTCACATATAAAATTGATCAATATAATATATGTAAGAGACATAACTCCTTTTGCAATAATCAAATTTATTTTGCTGCAGTTGTTTTTAACATGTCATACTAAAAAATCACATTCATTACAACAGTAACTCCAGCACATGGGATACAAGTGTCATACACTTCAATAAACATTTTATGACAGTGGGTTTTCACATTCGAATGTACACCATTCCATTTTCTTGAAGTGTATCTATAAGATTATTATTGGCAGTACCATGACATTACAATGTTACCAGACAAATTAATTTGGCACAGATAGTAAAATATAAAATAATGATTTTGGATATTGACCATGGCCTATCACTTGTAAGCATCCCGTGAAATATAGGTTGGTGGCAGAGAAAGTCTGGTTGTGCAATCCTGTAGTTGTTCTGTCGTGGTACTGGATTCGCCATGTGTTTCTGAAAATAAATCAAAGGTATATTGAATGAATTATTGCATATCTTTTGATAGAATCTGGCAGTAATGGAAAAAACAAACATAAGTAGAGTACCATAACTACATGTCAAAATACAAAAGGATTAAGTATGTACTGATTAGTAACATGAATTTTGTATGTAGAGTACACCACTCCATCACCAATGAGGTACAAATCACTCTCAAATGAAGCACCCAGGAGTAAAAACTCCTGCAATTGAGCAAATATTTAGTTGTGAAACGGTGAAGCATATAATCAGCTAATCTGATAACATGTTGCAATTACTTTGTAAATGGGCAGCTGTAGACAGTGATGCTAGTGTTTATAGTGTTTACCAACAATCATTTTGTAGGTGCATCTTCAACAGTTGGTTGGTTTGATTGAGAGAGGGGGAAAGAGGCGAAACTACGAGGTCATCAGACCCTTGTTCCAAATAATACAATGCCACAAATGTGAGAATAAAATGAACAAGACTGACAACTCAAAACAGAATCAAAGGAAAAACCACAAGAATGATGAAGGGGAACAAACATGTAAATGAACAAAAGGGGACAAGAAAACCACAGAAACGAAAGACATGGGATGAAGGTATTAAAACAACAAAGCAGATTACCATGGCTGGCTGACCATGAGAATAAAAAAGGAGAAATCAGCAATTCTGCAACACATTAAAACCTCCACCCTAGAAGCACTACGGTGGAGGATACAGGGGGACAAAGGACATGTGCTAAAATACATAATATAACCAATCCTCACGAAGAAAACGTAAAACTAAATCAGCCGATGAGGCATTGTCAGATAAAATTAGTGGCAATGATTCTGGTAACGCAAGATAATATGATCTACTAGATAGTGTCAGAAGTTCCATGCTGCTTTTCGTGGATGATACAGAGAAGTTGCAGCATTAGAAAATTTACCAGCGAAATGCAGGAATATCTGCAGCAGATAGGCACTTTGTGCAGGGAGTGGCAACTGACCCTTAACATAGACAAATGTAATGTATTGCGAATACACAGAAAGAAGGATCCTTTATTGTATGATTATATGATAGTGGAACAAACATTGGTAGCAGTTACTTCTGTAACATATTTGGAGAGTATGCGTATGGAACAATTTGAAGTGGAATGATCATATAAAATTAATTGTTGGTAAGGTGGGTGCCAGGTTGAGATTCATTCGGAGAGTCCTTAGAAAATGTAGTCCATCAACAAAGAAGGTGGCTTACAAAACACTCGTTCGAGCTATACTTGAGTATTGTTCATCAGTGTTTGATCCGTACCAGATTGAGTTGACAGAGGAGATAGAGAAGATCCAAAGAAGAGTGGCGCATTTTGTCACAGGGTTATTTGGTAAGTGTGATAGTGTTACGGAGATGTTTAGCAAACTGAAGTGGCAGACTCTGCAAGAGAGGGGATCTGTATCGCGGTGTAGCTTGCTGTCCAGGTTTCGAGAGGGTGCGTTTCTGGATGAGGTATGGAATGTATCGCTTCCCCCTACTTATACGTCTCGAGGAGATCATAAATGTAAAATTAGCGAGAATCGAGTGCGCATGGAGGCTTTCCGGCAGTCATTCTTCCCGCGAGCCATATGCGACTGGAACAAAAAAGGGAGGTAATGACGGGGGCATATAAAGTGCCCTCCGCTACACACGACTGGCTGCCTTGCGGAGTATAAATGTAGATGTAGATTTCATTGCTGGGCAGTCAAAGTGGGACAGTGCAACAGAATATGGATCACTGTCAACTGGCGCCAAACCGACACTCAGATGGATCTTCAAGGCCTAGGAGGTAACCATGGATCACATAAGTGTGGCCAATGCGGAGCTGGCAGAGGAAAACTGATTCCATCGATACGTAGTCTCCTTAATGAAACACTGTTTGTTGTGTGTACTGTTATGCTATTACGTCTCCCAAAGCCGAAAAACCCTACGGCGTAAGTCAGAATGACACAGGTCAAGTTCAGAGATGCCCATCTCCAGAAGTGGTTTCTGCATAGCTCGTTAGACTAGCCTGTCAAAAAGTTCATTGTGTGGGATGCCAACGTGTCCTGGGGTTCACACAAACACCACTGAACAACGGGACCAGTTCAAGGCATACATGGACTCCTGGATGGATGCTACCAAAGGATGGCGAGGGTAGCACTGGTCGATAGCTTGTAGCCTGCTCAAGGAGTCACTACAGACAAGAAGTGATTCCCCGGGGCATGAATGGATATACTAAAGTGCACGAGAGATGGCCACCAGCTCTGCAGGAATACACTGCACCCATTAGGCAAGGAATGCTGTTCAAAATGGCCTCTGTGGATGCAGGCGAAGCCAACATGACCATCAGCCATTGAGCCGTTGGTGTAAACCACTTCAGAGCTCTGGAACAGGTCAAGTATCGAGAGCAAGTGACAGCAGAGCGGCAGGAGTAACTGAGTCCTTAGGGTCATGCTAAAGGTCCAGACAAATCTGCAATCTAGGTGTACATCATGGAGGTGTATGCAGACCCGGATGGGAGATGGTAAGGGGAAGGACTCCAGTTCAGACAGAAGGGATCACACGCGAACCGCACTCGTTAGCCTTGACCTGGGCCGCCGATGCCGGAGATTGACTGCTGCAGGCAGAAAAAGGAGACAGTATAAATGATACTCAGGAGAACTACGAATGTGTGCAACGTAACTGGTGAGCAGTTGTGCACGTCAGATCTGCAATGGAAGGACTCCGGCCTCCACCAGGACACTGGTCATCGAACTTGTTATAAAAGCTGCCGTTGCTAGGTGAACGCCACAGTGTTGCACTGGGTCGAGTACACACAGCACTGAGGGCAACCGCCAAACCATAAATCACACTCCCATAAACAAGGTGGGATTGGACAAGGGCTTTGTAGAGCTGCAGCAGACCAGAGCGTTCTGCACCCCAGTTGGTGTTGCTCAGGCAGCAGAGGGCATTGAGGTACTACTAACACTTCTGCTTAAGCTGATGAAGGAGAGTTGGCCAAGTCAATTGGGCATTGAAAACCAGTCATAAGAATCGATATGTCTCCACTACAGTGAGTGGATCGTCATGAAGGTAAAGTTCCGGTTCCAGATGAACAGTACGATGCTGACAGAAGTGCACGACACACGACTTAGCGGCTAAAAATTGGAAGTTGTTGGCGAAAGCCTATGACTGAACCTTGTGGATGGCTCCCTGTAGGCGCCGCTTGGCAACACCATTACTGGCAGAACAGTACGAAATGCTGAACTCATCTGCATACAGAAAGGGATAGACGGACGGCCCCACAGCTGCAGATACACTGTTAATGGCCACTAAAAAATAGTGATACACTCAATACAGAGCACTGCATGACCCCATTCTCCTGGATATGGGGGAACTATGGGAGGCACCAACTTGGACACTAAAACTACAGAGTGACAGGAAATTCTGTATAAAAACCGGTAGCAGGCCTCAGAGCCTCCACCTGTATAATGTGGCAAGGATATGATGTCGCCAGGTGGTGTCCTATGGTTTGCATAGATCAAAGACGACGGTAACAAGGTGTTTGTGTCTGTAAGAAGCTGTTCGGATGGCAGACTTGAAGGAAATTAGATTATCAGTGGTAGAGCACCCCTGGCGGAAGCTGCCCTGACATGGAGCCAGTAGGCCACATCACTCGTGGACCCAATCCAACCACTGACATACCATATACTCCAGCAGCTTACAAAGACTGTTGGTGAGGCTGATGGGCCGATAGCTTTCCACATCAAGCAAGTGCCCTCCCGCCATTGTGATGGAAAGACACCATCACACCAGATCCGGTTGAAGGAGATTAGGAGATGGCACTTGTAGTCAGATGAGAAATGTTTAATCATCTGATTGTGGATCCAGTCTGGCCCAGGAGCTGTGTCAGTGCTATGTGCAAGTGCACTGAGGAGTTCCCACTTCGTAAATGGGGCGTTATAGGGTTCACTGTGGCGTGTAGTGAACGAGGTGACTTTTCTTTCAATCCATTGTTTGAGGGTGCGAAAGGCTGGAAGGGGGGGGGGGGGTAGTTCTCCGTCGCAGAGGCTTGAGCAAAGTGCTCGGCAATTGCGCTTGCATCAGTACATAACACGCCATTGGTGGAAATGAAGACGACACCTATTGGGGTCTGGCACCCAAAAAGACGTCTGAGCTTCGTCCAGACTTGGGAAGGTGACGTATGGCACCCAATGGTCGACACATACCTCTCCCAGCACAAATGTTTCCATTGTTTTATAAACTGGCATACACAGGCACGAAGCCGCATAAAGGCTATCGGATGCTCCTGGGAAGGATTTCGCTTATGTTGCTATAGAGCTCATGGACACACCTAAAGAGCGAGGGATTGCATTTTCTGCCACAGAAACTATTGTTGTAGTCACCTGCTCAACCATCACATTGACGTTTCCATGTGGGGGAGAGTCAACGGTGACAGATGTGAAAGTTTCCCAGTCTGCCTTGTTTAAAGCCCATCTGGGCAGGCATCCGTGGGCCTGACACCAGGGCAGTGACAGGAAGATGGGGAAGTGATCACTACCACACAGGTCGTCATGTGCTCTCCAGTGGATAGATGCGAGAAGTCCTGTGCTGCAAGTTGATGAATCAATGGCCGATTAACTACCTCGACCCACATTGAAATGTGTGGCGGCCCCAGTATTTAAGAGGCACAAGTCGAACTGAGACAGTAAAGTTTCGACATCTTTGCCTCGACCAGTAAGCACAGTGTCACCCCATAAGGGGTTATGGGCATTAAAATCTACCAAAAGTAGGAAAGGTTTAGGGAGATGATCAATCAGCGCAGCTATTACATACAGGGGTACTGCACCATCTGGAGGGAGATACACACTGTAGACAGTTATTTTCTGCGCCATCCATATTCTGACAGCCACAGCTTCAAGATGTGTTTGAAGCAGCAGAGTTTCACACTACAGACTGGGATTAGGGCATAAATGCAAACCCCACCTGACACTTGATTATAGTCACTACAGTTCCTGTAATATCCATTATTGCCACAGAGCGCAGTGGTCCGCATTGCCGGGAACCAGGTTCCCTGGAGGGTACTTTGCCCGCTTAGAGACTGCTGGCGGCGGACCACAAGCAAGGGATGACGTACTACGCTTCATGGCGTGTCACCCACTCTGATGCCACCCACTTGACCAGGGCGCCTCCCCATGGATGTTCACAGCTTCAGCAAAGGCCACTTGGCAGGATGACCATTGCCAGGAGTCCTGATGCCCCAGGGTGACGGGAATCTACTCCTTGGCATATGTAGCCCCGTGTTGTCAGGGGGCTACAACCAACAGGGAACATGGCGGCCTCACCACAATGGACTGGCTACTGTGCTGGATAGGTGGGGCAGAAAAGTCCACGGTTATTGTTGGCAGAGAAAGTGAAACTGCATAGTGCATGGTGGAAAACACACCCAGGAAGGTGTCCTCACCCAAGAGATGGAAAATATGTGGCCCTACAATGCAACAACGAGAAAGTGGGATAAAGATCTCAATGTACAATTGATATGATGCACCACATAAGGCTCTCTTCCCAAGTTGGCTCGCTCTTCAGGGAAAATTTTGAAAAACAGAGGTCAAACCCTACAGGGGGCCATCACAAATTGGCCCAGCCATCAGAGGCTTCCTTTAGTCGCCTCTTATGACAGGCAGGAATGCCTTAGGCCTAGTCTAACCCTCGAACCTGCAGGGGGGCATCTTCAAGGTACTAAGTATTTGTGACAAAGCAAGCTGGAATCTCTTCACTCCCTCTCGTTTTGCGATCTGCCTCTTTAAATTCATTATATATTCATTCAGCCTAATTACCATTAACACGCATGTATATAATTTGCATTTCCATACAAGAGAAAGGGTGGTCCTCTGTCTAAAGGAATAAAGCACCAGGTCTAATTTTGTACATGTAATTAATTTCCTAATTTATTTTGACCATTCATAGTTAATATTTTTGTTATAGGGTGAAATCAGTAATTGTTTCACGACTTAGATTCTACTGCTGACTTATAAACAAATATAAATTTTGTACTAAATATAAACATTGGGAAGAAAAACTACCAAGATTCTTAAAGTATTTGTTTCGCTCTATTCGAAAACGTAATAGCAAAGCCCAGGCCCTTAATTCCAAAATAATTACCACGTTTGTCAAAAATATTGTTTGTGTGAGTATATCTGTTAATTTTTATGTATGTATACAAATGTTTCAGCCTAATCTTTTTGGTAGAAGGAACTATTAACAAGAAGGAATTTTTCAATGTATTCAGTTCCTTGAATGAGTTATGTTTTAATTGTAATTTCTGTAACTTAAACATCAAACAATGCATAGTTTCAGTGCCTATTATTATGAGGCTATACTAAGGACTGATTTTTGCTCCAGAGACAGTCAGTCCAAGGCCGATTTTCAGATGGGAGTTATGCATTGGTTAAATTAATAACAAGGCATCAACTTAACAGTGGAATACGTATAACACAAATAAGCAGTGTGTTAGAACAATTAATGACAATGTCTGTTCAATTTATTTGGGAAATAGTGTCACACATACCGTATTATTCTGCAAGAACTGTGTGGTTAGCTTTTAACTTCTCATAGATATTCAATGGCAAACTATTGTACCTGTATGCTGATGTTGCCTGCAACGTATTTATGAGGCTTATCCACATTTACGAATAGTGAACTGGCTATATAATTGTGTAATATTCTGGGGTTGTGAACACAAAGTGAAGAACCGAGAATCACAATTGTGCAACTGTCTGCTAAATCATTTACAGTAGACTGTGTTGAGCTTCCACTTCCTATTTTTAAGCCACAATAACAATGCAACATAATGACACAGAGGACTATCAAGGAAGAAACAAAGCAAGAGAATGTACCCATGCGAACAGCACCTTCACAATATATACATTTACTAATGTAGCTTGACATAACAATTTCAAGAGAATAGTGATTTCTTCTATTCATTCACCATGTTCTGTACATCCCACAAAGAAAGTGAACCTACAGTGTTATGAAACAAGTAAAGATACACATTAACCAAAGACAACTTAACACTGCTTAAGCCCTACACTATATTAACAATAAATTATCACAATACTGCTAAATATCAGTTCTCTTTATGCCGGTTAAGGGTGTTCTAGTGAATTAGAAAGAAAGCTGCTGTTACTTCAGTTATATTAGGTAGCTGCAGGCTACCTCAGAAACCTAATATTTACTTCATTAGTCAAGTATTATTCAAAGAAAATAGTAACCTAAATATGTAATTACACAGGACAGTTTACGAAACACTACTTGTCATCCATCTAAAGGAGGCATCAAATCCTTGCACTAAAATAACCAGTGGAAGAGGTCATTCATGAGGAATGTTTTGTTTCTCAAATATCTCCACACCATAGTATATAACTTTGTTAAATCCTAGGTAAGACTGCAAAGTTTACACACAAGTTATATTTCTGTCTTGTATTGATAGCGCAGATCACAGTTCTGCTTGAACTGATTTTGCACAACCACACTACACTACAATAACTCTGATTGTGGCAGTGGCTAGGAGTCAGCCAACTGCAGTTCCTTCTTGATACCTATATGCCCACTACAATTACTGATTTTTTTAGGCACAACACAGCATTCTCAGGTGCAGTAGGATGCACAGGGATGGGAAAGCCAACTGATGCCCATCTACCACCCCCACTGATGTACTTCCCACTGCTGCTGACAACGACAATAAAAATAATTTGAATGTATGTCTTGTTCTATTTGAATTGCATGTGCAGCTCTTGCTCATTCTAAGTATGTGGAATGTTGTATACAACCAACAACACTGTGCCACCATAGTTATTTATCAGCCATGAAATTATTTTAATCACAATTTAGAAGAGAACATAATAATCGTTTATCACTAAATATGGCAAAGGCCCATCAAAGCATTTAGCAATAACCACAAAAGCTTTCTATTATTTTCCCACTAATATAATCTGACAAGTACCAAAAAATTTTGAAACTTATAGACCTATACATTATATGGGCACTGTGACTGGTAATCTGTAAGTAGCTAGTATATAGCCATAAACACAAAGAGTGTTTTTAATTAGTCAAAACACACACAAACTATATCTGAGGAACAAAATCATTCTATAAAAAAAAGGATCTGCTGCTCTAATTATTACAAATGGTAGATTGGCATAACAAAATCAGAACTCTATCCACCTGTTTCAACCAGTAATGCCATCAACGTGGTTTACACTATTTCAAGCACATACAATATGACGACCACGACAACACTCATTACACCTGTAAACATACATAGGTAACATGTGGAGTATAACTTCAGCAACAGGATGAAACTAACAACTACTGCCAAACAAATATTTGCCCAAAAATCTAGCACACGAAATCCTCAAAATGTAACACACAAAACTCACAAAAACGAAAACTAGTGGTGGTGTAAATTTCAATAGGCCTATCTCAAATGAAGACTACAACACCAGTAACCAATAAACAACTCAAAATCATAATTTTCATTTTACTTACATAGCTCCAACAAAGCCTTAGATACAAGGAACCAACATACAACTCAAACATTGTGTTGCAAATTTCACTTCACCAATATACCTCAAACAAAGCTGAACTTGCACACAACTCCAAAACCCTATGACACAAATTGACCTATATGGCAGCAAAAAACAAAGCCGAATGTACAAAAGCCCAACACACACAAATTTTAAAATCCATTATTCACACTTTCACTTACTTTACATAAAGCAAAGCCCACAGTACAACAAACCAAACCGTGCTCATTTCGCTAATACCAGAAACATATTCTAATGGTACATCAATACACCTGATACCAACCAATCACAATCCAACACAATCATCACATACCACGACGAAAAATTCCAGAATTCAAGAAAAATTGCGTCACCACCAATTTCAATATACACAAACTATAATCAACTCATAGCATACAAAGAAAATAAAACAAAAATACCATCTCCCACTGCAACAAGCAACGATCTACTCAAATATTTCAATTTCTACGTTCACACTACAAACAAATTTACAACAAGTGCTTCAACTTTTGACTCTCTGCACTTCAATTTTCTCTGTCACTTGCAGCGCCGAAGATTCGCAATTTACAGGCTGCACGACTGCGGGGCTCGGCTATTGCCCCACAACCATTTAAACCGATCAACTTACTCCCAGAATGTGAATAGCACAAAGCCTATTACTAAGTTACTACTAGAGTTCAATGCAGCATCTGCTATCTTGATCAAATCAAAACAATAACAAACACAGATCCTTCTGCCCGCCAAAATTTACCTCTTCAAAGTTATTACTCACAACGCCTTCAACTGGCTGTGGTAACTACTTTGAACTATGTCACTTTCCTTGTTTCGCTGTCGTTAAAGTATTGTGCGATTCACCGACCAACACAATACTTATATCGGTTTATTACTTATTTACAAATATTACAAAACGAAGTAATCTGATTAATTGAAGGTATGCTAGGTCGGAAATACAAGATTATTACATTTCACTGTAATGGTTCGACACTCGTTAACTATCGATAGCCGAGCCCGGCAGTCGTGTAGCCTATAAATTGCGAAACTGCGACGTTGTAAGTGACAGAGAAAATTCAAGTTGAGAAGAACCATTAGTTGAAGCACTCGTCGTAAATTATTTTGTAGTGTGAGCGTAGAATTTGAAATGTTGGTGTTGCAAACCACTTTAACTCCGCCTGCAGTTACTGTAGGAGTGAATTAAGTAGCTCTGCAGTTGCTGTTGCCGGTCCCAAGCCCGGAGAAAGGAGGAGGGTTGGCGCAAAAGCCGTAAAAGAATCGACATAAAATAGTTTGAGAGATCCTGTAAACGTTAATAACATAGTTCTAATGACGAAGACGTTAATGATAATATAGATTAACCCATAGATCTTCAACTTCATTGCGTGATGCACATACAGCAGCTAGTGGTACCTCGCGCCTCTCTAAATATAGTCTTATTACTGCTTGTGGCCATCGGAGGGATCTAACATATCAGGCAGGAATGCTGGAGCTTCCCGAATCTATGCAACTGAAACGCATACGCTTTTGGGCATAACTGTATTGAATAAAACTTTTCGTGGTTAACGCTATTCTTATAACGGTTTGTGAATGGACAACTTTCATCCCCTTGCCGGTTTTGAGAATTCCCGATATTATCTGCCAGTGTAACAGCGCCAAAAGGATCTGTCGTTCGAGAGAATAGCGTGTACAGTTTCAAATTCGAGACAAAGTTATTGTAGAAGTGGACATACGGAATCGGGTATTCTAATAACTGCTTCTCAGTATATTTATCAGTTAATTAATTATTTTTGTTGCAAATGATATCTCTATTTGCAACCAATAGCTCAATATATATTATCAATACTGGTACTAAGAACAATTTACATAAAAATCTAAAATCACTTACCTTGGTCCAAAAAGGCAACAATATTGACGCTACTGGACTTCAGCAAAGCTTTTGACACTGTTAACTTTGACATATTACTCAGAAAAATGCAACAGCTTAATTTCTCTGATAGTGCAATGAGATGGTTTGAAAGCTACTTAAAAGACAGACAGCAATGTGTTGTCTGCGCAAATGAAAAATCTTCCTGGAAACATGTTTCTTCGGGAGTGCCACAAGGATCAGTCTTAGGACCACTTTTGTTTTCTTTATATGTCAACGATATTTCGTCGGTTTTGTCCTCCTGTAAACATCATTTCTATGCCGACGACCTCCAGCTCTATCTCAGCGTCAGACCTGAAGACGTAAACACTGCAATCGCTCTGATGAATGATGATCTGTCTTCAGTAGTGACATGGGCGAAAAACCTGGGGCTTAAATTAAATGCAAAAAAGACGCAAGTAATCTTAATAGCCCATCAGAAATTAATAAGTTCAGATTTCCGCGAACGGCTACCTCCTATTCTGCTCGAAGGTACTCCAATACCATATCAGAAAACAGTGAAGAACTTGGGTGTAACTTTGGACGAGCATCTCAACTGGGCGGAGAATACAGTCGCAGTGTGCCGAAAAACGTCTGCTTGTCTCTATGCTCTCAAAAAGTTTCGGAACATATTCCCACAGGACTTGAAACGCCAGCTCGTGCAAGCACTCGTTCTACCGAACCTCCACTATTGTGATGTGATTCAACAAGGCATGAGTAGTGAAAACAAAAGACGGCTAGAGCTAACCATGAATGCCTGTGTGCGTTACACCTGCAACATTCGCCGATATGATCATGTTAGTGCTTCATACTCCGAGCTAGGGTGGCTGCGGCCGGACAAACTGCGTGACTACCACACTCTATGTCTACTTCACCGACTCCTCATCGCGCAAGCACCCCAGTACCTAGCTTCAGAGATTAAAATCCTGTCATACCATCATAATCGAAACACGAGGTCACTCTTATCTGGTATCCTAACTGTGCCCACTCACAAAACAAAAACTTTTGCAAACTCCTTCTCAGTTGCCGCTGTCCGCCTCTGGAACAAACTGCCCCTTACCTTGAGGAAAATTCAATCTCCTGTTGCTTTTAAGAAGAAGTTGAAGCATTTCCTACTATCATCCGCATAAAATTCTCCACAAAATTAATGTGCAAGGCAAATCCTCTCATCTGTCAAATAGCAAAGCTAGTGTCTCCTATCTTGCTCCTGAGATGCCTTCCTCTTCATCTATCTCTATTAGACACGCAGTCTCCTCTTCCTTTATATTTTCCTTAATTATGTTTCATCATGTCTCTCTATTCTTCTCCTCGCTTCACCATGAGTCTCCCTCATACTCCCTGCTGCCAGCACTCCTATCTTAAATCTTTCTCTTCAATAATGTATTTTTCGAGGTGTACCTTTCTAATTGTTTATCTCACTTTTTGTATTAGATGTAGTTTAACATGCCTACTGAAACATATGACTGTAAAATAAGTAGAATGCCTGGTTAGATGTAAGAGAGGGCCTGATGGCCCTAATCTTGCCAGGTTAAATAAATAAATAAATAAATAAATAAATAAATAAAATAAAATAAATAATATTCAGTAAAGCCTTTTTGGTAGACAACGTCTACTCTGTACACGAATATCTTCACAGGAATTGTTAGACCACCTTAAGAAAAATTTCGGTTTTGACAGCACTTGGTCACTTCAGTCAAGATTAAGTAAGTTGTGTATGATGATACATTTGTCAAAAGTTAATAACTAGGTTTCATTCTGACTGTGTATCTATTCTGTAAATGTTGTTGTTGTTGTTGTTGTTGTCGTCTTCAGTCCTGAGACTGGTTTGATGCAGCTCTCCATGCTACTCTATCCTGTGCAAGCTTCTTCATCTCCCAGTACCCACTGCAACCTACATCCTTCTGAATCTGCTTAGTGTATTCATCTCATGGTGTCCCTCTACGATTTTTACCCTCCATGCTGCCCTTCAATACTAAATTGGTGATCCCTTGATGCCTCAGAACATGTCCTACCAAACGATCCCTTCTTCTGGTCAAGTTGTGCCACAAACTTCTCTTCTTCCCAATCCTATTCAATACCTCCTCATTAGTTACGTGATCTATCCACCTTATCTTCAGCATTCTTCTGTAGCACCACATTTCGAAAGCTTCTATTCTCTTCTTGTCCAAACTAGTTATTGTCCATGTTTCACTTCCATACATGACTACACTCCATACAAATACTTTCAGAAACACTTTCCTTGCCATTGCCAGTCTACATTTTATATCGTCTCTCCTTCGACCATCATCAGTTATTTTGCTCCCCAAATAGAAAAACTGCTGTACTACTTTAAGTGTCTCATTTCCTAATCTAATTCCCTCAGCATCACCCGATTTAATTTGACTACATTCCATTATCCTCATTTTGCTTTTGTTGATGTTCATCTTATATCCTCCTTTCAAGACACTATCCATTCCATTCAACTGCTCTTCCAATTCCTTTGCTGTCTCTGACAGAATTACAATGTTATCGGCGAACCTCAAAGTTTTTACTTCTTCTCCATGAATTTTAATACCTACTCCAAATTTTTCTTTTGTTTCCTTTACTGCTTGCTCAATATACAGATTGAATAACATCGGGGAGAGGCTACAACCCTGTCTCACTCCTTTCCCAACCACTGCTTCCCTTTCATGCCCCTCGACTCTTATAACTGTCATGTGGTTTCTGTACAAATTGTAAATAGTCTTTCGCTCCCTGTATTTTACCCCTGCCATCTTTAGAATTTGAAAGAGAGTATTCCAGTCAACATTGTCAAAAGCTTTCTCTAAGTCTACAAATGCGAGAAACATAGGTTTGCCTTTTCTTAATCTTTCTTCTAAGATAAGTCGTAAGGTCAGTATTGCCTCACGTGTTGAACATTTCTATGGAATCCAAACTGATCCTTCCCTAGGTCCACATCTACCAGTTTTTCCATTCATCTGTAAAGAATTCCTGTTAGTATTTTGCAGCTGTGACTTCTTAAACTGATAGTTCGGTAATTTTCACATCTGTCAACACCTGCTTTCTTTGGGATTGTAATAATTATATTCTTCTTGAAGTCTGAGGGTATTTCGCCTTTCTCATACATCTTGCTCACCAGCTGGTAGAGTTTTGTCAGGACTGGCTCTCCCAAGGCTGTCAGTAGTTCTAATGGAATGTTGTCTACTCCGGGGGCCTTGTTTTGACTCAGGTCTTTCAGTGCTCTGTCGAACTCTTCACGCAGTATCGTATCTCCCATTTCATCTTCATCTACATTCTCTTCCATTTCCATAATATTGTCCTCATGTACATCGCCCTTGTATAAACCTTCTATATACTCCTTCCACCTTTCTGCTTCCCTTCTTTGCTTAGAACTGGGTTGCCATCTGAGCTCTTTATATTCATACACGTGGTTCTCTTCTCTTCAAAGGTCTCTTTAATTTTCCTGTAGGCAGTATCTATCTTACCCCTAGTGAGATAAGCTTCTACATCCTTACATTTGTCATCTAGCCATCCCTGCTTAGCCATTTTGCACTTCCTGTCGATCTCATTTTTTAGATGTATGTATTCCTTTTTGCCAGCTTCATTTACTGCATTTTTATATTTTCTCCTTTCATCAATTAAATTCAATATTTCTTCTGTTACCCAAGATTTCTAGCAGCCCTAGTGTTTTACCTAATTTATCCTCTGCTGCCTTCACTACTTCATTCCTCAGAGCTACCCATTCCTCTTCTACTGCGTTTCTTTCTCCCATTCCTGTCAATTGTTCCCTTATACTCTCCTTGAAACTCTGTACAACCTCTGGTTCTTTCAGCTTATCCAGATCCCATGTCCTTGAATTCCCACCTTTTTGCAGTTTCTTCAGTTTTAACCTACAGGTCATAACCAATAGATTGTGGTCAGAGTCCACATCTGCACATGGAAATGCCCTACAATTTAAAACCTGATTCCTAAATCTCTGTCTTACCATTATATAATCTATCTGATACCTTTTAGTATCTCCAGGATTCTTCCATGTATACAACCTTCTTTTATGATTCTTGAACCATGTGTTAACTATGATTAAGTTATGCTCTGTGCAAAATTCTACCAGGCGGCTTCCTCTTTCATTTCTTAGCCCCAATCCATAATCACCTATTATGTTTCCTTCTCTCCCTTTTCCTACTGACGAATTCCAGTCACCCATGACTATTAAATTTTCGTCTCCCTTCACTACTTGAATAATATCTTTTATCTCATCATACATTTCATCAATTTCTTCCTCATCTGCAGAGCTAGTTGGCATATAAACTTGTACTACTGTAGTAGGCATGGGCTTTGTGTCTATCTTGGCCACAATAATGCGTTCACTATGATGTTTGTAGTAGCTTACCTGCACTCCTATTTTTTTATTCATTATTAAACCCACTCCTGCATTACCCCTATTTGATTTCGTATTTATAACCCTGTATTCACCTGACCAAAAGTCTTGTTCCTCCTGCCACCAAACTTCACTAATTCCCACTATATCTAACTTTAACCTATCCATTTCCCTTTTTAAATTTTCTAACCTACCTGTCCGATTAAGGGATCTGACATTCCACGCTCCGATCCTTAGAACCCCAGTTTTTTTTCTCCTGATAACGACGTCCTCCTGAGTAGTCCCTGCCCGGAGATCCGAATGGGGGACTATTTTACCTCCGGAATATTTTACCCAAGAGGACGCCATCATCATTTAATCATACAGTAAAGCTGTATGTCCTCGGGAAAAATTACGGCTGTAGTTTCCCCTTGCTTTCAGCCGTTCGCAGTACCAGCACAGCAAGGCCGTTTTGGTTAATGTTGCAAGGCCAGATCAGTCCATCATCCAGGCTGTTGCCCCTGCAACTACTGAAAAGGCTGCTGCCCCTCTTCAGGACCACATGTTTGTCTGGCCTCTCAACAGATACCCCTCCGTTGTGGTTGCACCTACGGTACGGCCATCTGTATCGCTGAGGCACGCAAGCCTCCCCACCAACGGCAAGGTCCATGGTTCATGGGGGGATTCTGTAAATAGCAGTTCTAATTTACTGTAATGTGTTCACATATTGTGTGAATCTCCTGCAAATGATTCGGGAAGTGAGCATTATATTCGTATGTTCTATATTCTTTATGTTATACTTTCTGAGATGTTCCACACCCATGAGACTTGTCTCATTTTTGGGTCCATGGAACGAAAACTTCATCTAATCTAGAAAGAAAATTTCATCTGATCAGAACAGTTGATAGAAATAATGAATTAAAATACCACATAGTCCAGTGCGAGTATGTATTTAGAATATGATTTATCGCCTCTTTGTAATGTTTAGTTGTGTCTCAGCTACATTTTCAGGCATGATAGAGAAAGAATTCCAAGTATGACCAGTAGTAAATTTGGCGAAAATTACAGTGATCCCTTAGATTGCCCTCATCAGAAGAAAAGTTGGTTTTCTAATTTATTATTGAGCTTACTGCTGATTTTCTAATTTTATGACCAACCTTGCCTTTCATTTGCAGAAATGCACTGATTACACTGAAAGTAACATTGCTGTTTACTTGATTAGTAGAAAACTGAAATAATCATAGGGATTTTCGAGATTTGTTTCCCGCTCTGATGCCTTACTGCTCCCTTTCTCTATCATCATCATCATGATAATCATTATCTGGGAGAGTAAATCCCATTGGTGAAGATTGTAGACAATGTTTAGCATACTCACTGTTTAAAAGTGCTGTACATTAAAGCATAGGTGTTGAAACTGAGTGCCTAAATTCAAGTCATCGTGTGACCAGAAAGAAATGATAAATAATTTAAAACATATTTTGGTTCACTTGTTCATGATAATTACAATTCTGTTTGCCTCTTGCTTGTGGAAATTCGCCATACACCAAAATTTTCTGCCATGTTCTTATTGGTAACGACTTGTTTATGCATAGGTGTCGATGCATTAAGGTTGGTTACATGCAGGTATATGAGGCGTAGATGCGCATTAAGGCTGATTACACGCAAATGAAGAGAGTGGGAAGTAGGCCTACAGTTAAAGATGTGTTTAGTTGTGTAGATGGTTATTGTATCAAAGGAAATATCTTTCTTGCGAATTCACTGTGGTACTGCAAAACATTTAACTGCAGGTGCCATATAAAGAACCAAAAATTAAACGTCTTGCAGGGCAAATCAGCTTGTTGAACAGATACAGAAGTAGAGCAAGTTGTACATGTGAAACAATAATCTTGTGTTTTTTTACCTTGTTTGTGCAGTCACAGACAGGTAAGGCCAAATTGGGAGAGGAACAGATAGCTCTAAAAATAAATGAGACTTTGGTGACAAGTGCATGTAGTGATGGAAACCTCTTAAACAAGTACTTTGTTTGTGTTACTGACAGCTTGGGGTTTTCAGGTTCAGTAAACAGTGCAATGGAGTATCTGAGACCTGTCTTTACAAATAACCGCAGTAAAATGGGAATGACACTCACATCTCCCTAAGAAGTAGTACCCATCATAAAATCCTTAACATCTAAGTATTCCAGTGGTTATGGTAGTATATCAACAAAGTTAACCAAAGAGTGCTCACGCAAGGTCAGTTCTGGGTGAAGATATTTGTGTAATCAATCTCTTACCAGTAGAACATTTTCTTAGTGCCTAAAAATATAAAGCCTCTTTACAAGAAGGGGGATGATGAGATACCATCAAACTATCAACCAATTTCGCTTTTGCCAGCTTTTCCAAAAACATTTGAAAGGGTTGTGTTCAGGAGTCTCCTTAAGCATCTGACTGCAAATAATATATTGTCCAAATCACAGTTTGGGTTTCTTAAGGGTTCTGATAGAGATAAAGCTATTTACATCTACAGTGATAACTTACATAATGGATTAGATAACAAATTAGAGGCTACTGGCATTTCCTGTGACCTGTAAAAAGCGTTTGACTGTGTGAATTACAGCATTCTCTTAGGTGTCGCCAGCAGTGCTGCAAAATGGTTTGAGTCTTATTTAACTACCGTAACAGGAAATAAAGGGTGTCATTGAGAAATACCTGTGCAGTAAACAGTCAGCCTTCATCTGATTGGGAATTAATTATATGTGGCATACCTCCTCTTGGGTCTGTTGCTTTTTCTTGTGTTCATTAATGACTTCTCACCAATTACATTGCCAGAGGCTACATTTGTTTTGTTGCAGATGATACAAACATTGCAGCAAGTAGGAAGTCAAGTACAGATTCAGAAGTGGCTGCTGATAAAATTTTCACTGACATTAATAAATGATTTAAAGCTAATTCACTGTCATTAAACTTTGAAAAGACCCACCGGAACCTGTTAGAGATTTCCTTGTAGAAAGTGTACAGCACATGAAGACATGCAGATCAAAGAGGTTGACAATGGTAAATTTCTGTGATTATAACTCAATAATAAATGCAGCTGGGAAGGGATTTGCAATGAGAATGATGTCAGATTTAGTGGATATAAAAAAATTAAAAAAAAAAACACTTGCATAATTTGCTTACATTCATTCTATTATATCATATGTGATCGTATTCTGGAGTAACTTGCAAAGTCAAGCAAAAGTTTTTAGCATCCAAAAACATATAACAAAGACTCATTTGTTTTGTAAATTCAGGAAAATCGTGTAGAAATCTGTTCAAGGAACTTTGAATTCTGACCATTTCTTCCAAGTATATTTATTCTTAATGAAATTTGTTGCAAGTAATATATCTCTATTTCCAACCAATTGCTCAATACATAGGAATAAGAACAAGCTACATAGAACCTAAAATCACCTATCTTTATCCAGAAAGGGGTCCAATATTCAGGAACACACATTTTTAATAAATCACCAGCAACCATTAAAAAGATGAAGCACAGTTTAAACAGAGTTTGGAAGACTTTTTGGTTGGCAACTTCTTCTACTCTACAGATGAATATCTTAACAGTGTCTGTTAGATCTTCAATTTTGACAGCAATTGGTCACAACTGGCAAGATTATGTATTTTGTGAATGATAAATTTATTAAAAGTGCATAGCTGTGTTTCATATTCAAATTAAAAAAAAAACAACAACAACTCTGTCTGACTTGTTTCACACCCAAGAGAATCATTTCATTTTTGGGCCTCTGGATCGAAAACTGAATCTAATCTAATTCCATTTCACTGTATTCGCAATTATTTTCATTACTTTCTACGTAGTAGTCCTAAAACTGTGTTGACATTGTCAGGTCCTATAAACATCTCTTGTCCATATAGAAATTTTGCCACAAGTGTCATATCAGAATAGACTCAAGCACTTATTCTACATTACTTGCCAGCAGAATTGAAATACTGAGTGGGGACAAGGTATTCAGTTATTTTCATCTACACCAAAGCATTCACATGTAGTCAATAGCTACAGGAATAATTTTGATAACAACATTTACATTGGGAATTGACAAAATGTGGTTGTGGAAGTGATGTAATCAACTAATTGATATGTGACAAGTGCAGTGTCTCTCTAATTTCTCACGTTCATGTTGCTTCTGTTCTGGTTTGTTTGGTAATGTGTATACCTGTGTCTTTTGTATTTGTGCACAATGAAGTGTGGTTTACACTGAGGTGAAAAAAGTCATAGACTAGTGTTGGCAGTAGTATCACATATACAATGTATAAAAGGACAATGCATTAGCAGAGTGGTCATTTGTATACGGGTGATTCATGTGAAAAGGTTTCCAACCTGACTGTGGCCACATGAGGGGAATTAACAGCCTTTGACCATGGAATGGTAGCTGGAGCTAGTTTTGTGAGACATTCCATTTCAGAAATCATTAGGGACTTTAATATTCTGAGATCCACAGTGTCAAGTATGTGTCAACAGTACCAAATTTCAGGCACTGTGGGAGCTGGTGGTGGCTCCATATTTGTGTGGGTTGTGTTTTTATAGAATGGACTTGCCCCTCTGGTCCAACTGGACCAATCATTGAATGGAAATGGTTATGTTCAGCTACTTGAAGACCATTTGCAGCTATTCATGTTTCAAACAATGATGGAATTTTTATAGATGACAGTGCGCCTCGTCACCAGGCCACAACTGTTCTCAGTTGGTTTAAATAACATCCAGGTGGATGATTCGGGCACCAGATTGCCCGACATGAATCCTTTCAACTATTTATGGGACATAATTGAGATGTCAGTTCATGTACAAACTTGTGCACCAGCAACACTTGCAATTATAGAGACTGCATGGTTCAATGTTTCTGCAAGGGATTTCCAGTGACTTATTGAGTTCATGCCATGATGTGTTGCTGCACTACTCTGGGTAAAAGCAGGTCCAACATGATAACAAGAGGCATCCCATAACTTTTGACACCTCAGTGAATTACACCATTAGTCCGTGAATATATTTTATGTTTAGGAGATAGTGCCCTTCCATAATCTGTGAACCCAAAGAAGAAACTCTACTCTCTTGGGTAGGTTATCTGCTGCAATTCATATAGATAAGTACAGTCATGAAAACCAGTCATAATGTTCTATATTCTGTCAGTGGCGCCATCCAGGTCATTAAAAATGAGACTGAGATTCTACAGTGCCTGTCTCCTGTGTTTCAACTGCTAGATTCTGTGCCACACACTGATCCATTTCGGAACATCACAGTTTCAACCACACTGGTCATGGCACAGTGATATAACCACATAACTGTGCTTTGCACATAATTACAACAATGTCGTAAGACATAAAATTCAGAGTGAACATGTTTCCAGTCATTTTACACTCACTGAAATATCCACTCATTGGCTTCCACAGTCCTCCACAGTCCTCTCACACTGTATTTGCAAGTTCAGGCCCCACTGTTTGCGCCTAGTCAATTGTCAATTCAGTTGCAGTAAATGGAGAGCATTTTCAAACAGAAAATTAGTGACACTTTTGAACAGTTCACTTTAGCGTTCAGTGATCTTGATCAACATGTTACTTCAGTGGTGTTGGACATTATATTACGATCGTCCCTGCACCAAGCCTACAATGCTCTCATGGTGGTGCTAATTTCACATTGTACAAAATCGATAGGTCAAAGTCTCATGCAAATGCTATACAATCAGAGGCATGGGGACATGACACCATCTGAATTCTGGAGACATCTACATGGAATGATTATCAGTTTGGATGCTTTGCTGTTACACGTTTGGCAACAACAATTGCTACCAAAGTGAGGTTAACTTTAATTGCTCAGGATGAGCAGCCATTATACTAGTTATCAATGAAGCACACACCTTGCTTGACACATATGCCACAGTGGCTGCCACAATAGCTTCCATCCACTCTGAAGAAAGCTGAACCATTCCAGACCTGCCCAAAGTGCTGCTGCCTCGCAACCGTGCCACCTCTACCTGAAAGTCACATAGAGTTTTCGAGAACCTGTGGACTCTCCGTGCTACTGTCAAGAGGCTAACTAAGCTGTTGGAAATCTTACAGCTATGGATTGTGACAGCTGAGAGCAAATGTACCCCCTCTGCACATGCCCAAAGTGGTCTCATAACCATGGGACCACTCAGACTAATGTTTGCTGTTCCACAGACCTTTTGGTCACCTGGCAGCTAATTGCAAGAAATCATGTTTGCACCCAAATGCCGAGACATGATTTGGTTCAGGTGCAACAGCAGGACACCCACTTACAGCACCTGCTGTTTAAGAACAGTTAGTCGTCTACATCAAAAATAAAGTACAGGACTGCTCAGCCAACCACTTGTATCGGCATGACTCCAAGGCTGCCAACTAATGAATGGCTACACAACACTACATCACAAAGGTTGTTCGTTACCAACCACTATTTAGGGATAGTGTTATTAATCGAACAGGATCAGAGATCAGCACACTGCTCACTACATTCTACCCAGATGCAAAACGACACACTATGGCCAATTTAGTGGCAGTTAACAAGTCCGTCATATGCACATATGGTCACCAAATATTTGAGTTTGACAATGGTCTCTTCAAGAACTCCAAGTGGACTTTTGCATTATCCAACATTCCTCAACCTATTTTGGGTGCTGATTTCATCACACTGCCTGCACTGACCACCAATTTACTAAATGAATGACTGATACATTCTGTCAACAGACTTACTATTCTTGCAGGAAAGTGTCATTCATCAAATTACACAATGCCCAGAGTGTATAATTTAAGTGCTAATACCTCAAATGACCATCTTCATCACTGGGAGTCCTACTGCCACAACTTGAAATCACACCTCCAGACCATGAGAAAAGATTACATAACAATGAGGTGTGAAATAATCGAGTCACATGAGGATAATGTGATGTTGAAGGATATCCTATTGGAAACAGATGACAAACTCCAAGTGGCCCGTAAAACATTAGAACAACATAGGACACCTCCGCATTACGTCCGTGCTCTGCACACAACTGTGTCCATGGATTAATAGTGGCCTTTAAAACTACAGGGCAGGTGCACACATACTGTGGTGCACCATATCCTTACCAAACCTGGTCTGCAATTTCATCATGAGCCCATTGGACTGCATGGAAATGACTACCACCGATTTCCAGTGGCTACACAATGGCACCAGGGGAACCATCAACTCACACCCTCACCCTCTGTCTGCTACCTATGGCACTCCTCCCAACCATCATTCTACGGTACTGGCTGTGTCACTGACTGCAGTTACATGTCCATCATGGACAGCCACCCACACACAAGCTGCCTTTGAGGTCAAATTCTCATCTTTTAGGTGAGTAGATTTGGAGGGGGGGGGGGGGGGGGGGGGGAGCGATATAATCAACTAATATATGTGTGAAAAGTGCAGTGTCTCTCTAATTTTCCATATTCTTTGTTACTTCCTGTTCTGGTTTGTTCACTAATACACTGTTATTTCCTGTATGTATTTTATTTGTAGTAAATGGTCTCCCTACATGGTCCCACATTTTACAGCAATTCATACTATAGGCCTATACTGAAATGTACATAATAAAATTAACAAATGTGTATATTGGTTAAACTTTGCAACTGAACATGTTTTAGAAGCCTCTTTACGGGCCTAGGAATTGTTAGATGTATGTACTCCCTTGTGGTGTTCCTGGTTAACAGCAAGAGTGAATTTAGGATGAACTCAGCAATTCACAATCACATAACTAGATGAAGTAATAATTCCTATATCAGCTATGTATTCCTTTCTAGGGTTCCGAATGGAGTTTAATTTTTAGGTATATAAATAAAAGGTAACCAGTGGGCTGCAGACATAAAACTAAACATCTGCAAATATTTAAAAACAAAATAAAAGAATACTTCATTAGCCACTCTTTCAACAATTTATCAGAATATTTGAGGTGAAGAATGTAAATTCTGTTACGAATCAGAGTTGTGAGTTGATAAGAACAGTATATTAGTATCACCATTCAAAGATTTGATCTGAACCTATAACTGCATTTTCCCCCAGTTACATACTACTATAGTTTCTCAAATGTAATGTATGGTTGCCAAAGTTTGTGAGCTAAAGGCATAGCCTGTTATGTATTTTCTTTCATAAAGTGCACTATAGAATTAATTAAAATGAATATAAAGCTCCAGTTATCAATATCCTTTCTCAAAAGATTAACTTTTGGAGACACAATAAGCAACAAGCTCTTAGGCCAGTAGTTGCTGCACTCACAGCTCACCAACCCACATTAGTTTATTTGACCAGCTGGTACAGAAAAGTGGAATTTCATTTAAATTACTCTAGCACAGGTATGATTTGTTAACAATTAATGAAAATTTTGAGAATTTTTAGCAAGAGTTCTTTATTATGTACAAAACACTGAAGATAACGTAAAATGAACTTCCAGTGTGCCATATTTTAAACTGACCAGTGAAACAAAACACGTACACCACAGTCTCTCACTGTGAGTTTCCAACAGTACTGTTACAAAAGTCGGCGTGAAGTTTGTTCATGCATCTTCCTTTGCCTTTTCAGTGTCATAATATACAATAAATGCATTGTTCACTGAAATATTTAGTAGTTTTATAAGACTGTTAAGTCATTTTGAAGAATGTAACTTCTTTTGTGATGCAGAATGTGGCATTTAGAAGTGCAGGTCAATGACAGTAGCAGTACTTGACTTAGTTACAAATATAAGTCAGGGTTTTGAAGACAAAAGATTTTACAGCACTGGTACTTTGTGACCATAGTAAGGTATTCAGTTGTATCTCATGTAAGGCCCTCCTCAGCAATATAAAATCATAAGGTGATGGGGGAGCTGTTGAGCAAATTCTTGAATCCTGCCTGAATAATAAACAGAAAATTGTATTAGTACAAGGAGCAGACTCAATTGAAAAGAAGTTGAAACAGAGTGCAGCATAGCAAACTGTAATGGTGCCCTTGTTGTTACTGATTTTTGTTAATGACAGAAGTACCAATGGGACCACCTTACAGGTTGGAAATAACCACATTTGTTCTCAAAAAGCAAGAATGTTGCTCAGGCTTTTCAACAAGCAGAAGCCCTATTAAGTTAGGCAAGGGTCTGGTTTCGTCTGAACAAGATAAAAATTAATGTCTACAAAACACAGAGGATGACATGCAGCCTCAGTGATACTGGATCACTGGGTGACACAGCAGCCACTAAACTCACGGGCTTTTTCATTCATACTATGTTAACATGGTAACTGCACACAAAAATTGTATATTCCAAACTTTCCTGGGTCCTGTATCTCCTGAGGAAATTAAAAGGTGTAATATCAGACCAGTACTGGTAGCTACTGACTGTGTACTCTGTAATGTTCTAAAGCTGCATGAGACATGAGCTGCTGCTGTGGAGTCTTTCTGTAGTCTGTAAAATAAATGCAAAAAAAAAGATAATCGTAAACCAATTGTTTCTGACTGTTCTTAGCCAATATTTATTCAACTACCTTGCTCATACAGAGATAAATCATGAGAACTACAGAACGAGAAATAAATTTCATCTACACAGCACTGGCAATAGAGACAGAATAGAAAGCCCTGGCTGTTAACAAAGACAAAAAGAGCTTCCACATTGTGGCTTTCGAATTGTTGAGTGCACTACCTAAGGCTATCCTTTCATTACCAATGGAGCAATATAGGACTAAAATTATGGGTACATTTAAAGGGCAACCTTTGTACAGTACTGAATAATTCTTCTCTGGTGATATGACAGTGTCTACCTAGGCCAGAACTCAGTGCTATGACAAGAACAGCAGCTCTGATGTTTAACTACAATATGTTCTAGTACTGATTTCACAGTTCTATTATCGATGTACAGCATATCATAATCTAGTTGTTCTCTTTAGTATACTGTACAGCATCAATTTTAGTATCATAGTTTAAATTGAAGTGTTGCATTCATTGTATTGTGGTAATACTATTGTAATCTTGATGCAGTCTGTCCAGCTATGGCTGGTTAACAACACAGAGCTGGTAATAAATGGAGATGATGTCAGACTGCTTTTTGATGATAATAAGCGATATTATCCAACCCACAGGATTATTTGTTTGGCTCTGTGTTATAATACTGCAAATTTCAGTAGATGTGAGTGGGCAAAGAAAAAAGTTACCTTGGGAACAGCACAAAGCTTTTACAATGACTGTGTACAGAAGGATTGATAAAAGAAGAAAGTTTGTCATGAATGTTCATGAAGTGATTGTTGAATATTTCACATAAATTTTTTGCTCAGAGGAAACACCATCTTCATTCTTAATGCATGTTATTGATTGAGTCTTTTCCCTTTTTACCAACAGTCTCATTGATGGCTTTTAATGTGGCTTTTGCTTTACTACTTGAATTGAGTATAAACTACCAGTTGTACATTTTCTTGGCTTCTCAGCAGACTTGTTCAGTTTGAAATAGTTATTGAATAACTTGTTGTCTGTAGTTTTACTGTAAGCATATAGCAGTCTCTTATTTCTACAAAAGGTTTGTATCCCTGATGTTAGCAACTTATTACTAGGCATTTTGCATTTATTTGGCTCAGATCTAAGTTTGATTGGAAATGCTACATCTTCATGTTTCAACAGAATACTCAAGTTCTTGTACCTTACATCCAACATCACAGTCACAATGTACACCCTTCCATCCAGCTTCATGGAGCACATGTGTGAAAGTGAATACTATATTATTTTTGATGTAAAGCATGATATTTCAACACACACACCACTCTTTGGTGAGTTTGTGCTAGAGTACCACCAGCTTTTGCAACAACTTCTTCCTTTCTGTGCTGCGTTCCTGTCCTCCTCCTGTTCTTTTTGCTCTTCCTTGAAGAATATGTGTGTGATAGTTTTGGGAATGTGTTCTGAAGTTTTAGTATCTTGACATCAGAACAGTCCCTCAACTGATTTTCTTTCTTTCTTCATTCGCCATGCCGTACCCTTCTTCTGCTTCAACATTCCTTTTTGTTTCTTTTTCCTCCCTATGTGCTCCTGAAGGCTGACCTACATGTTTGACATGTAACAGGTGAGTGGGTAGAGCATAATTCCCAGCCCCATGTTGACAGGTGGGGTTTGCACATACTTCTTCGTACAGGCCAGTCCCAGGGAGGAGTGCCTTCCCAAATTGCCAATTCATCACTCTATCAGGAGTTTGGGAGGTGTGACCTGGGGTGATCCCCCCTCAGAGGGACCCCAGTTGGAAGGAGCACGCCATTGAAGATTCTGGCAATCATTGGAGATTTCCTCAGAATGAGCCAATCATCATTTCAGTTTATGGCTACTACAAACAAATGGAATGAGCCTAAAGATTCAATGACTCTCTAGCTGCACCTTGATCCCCCATGGTATCACATACTGAAGTAGTTCAGTCCTTTGCTATTGTTAATGTGTTTATTATTCAAAAAAGTGTTGATGCAATTGCAGGCCCTGTAAAATCTTGCTCAGATTTATGTAATGGGACTTTGCTTTTGGGGTCCAATTGTGTTTTTCAGGCCCAACAACTGCTTGCTACTTCACTCATCCACAGCTATCCTGTTCATGTTGAGGGTCATTTAATGCTGAATTCTTTGCATGGTGTTATTTACACTAGGCTGCTTGGAGGTCTGATGCAGGGAGAAATCCAAACTTATCTCTCTGTGCAGGGCATCACTGCAGTCCATCAGGTAATGAAAAAGTTTGATGCAACATTACTGTCTACATGCACTCTTTTTCTCACATTTGATTGAGTAGTGCTTCCACCGAAAATCAAAGAAGATTATGAAGTGATCACAGTCTGACTGTACATTCCAAACCTGATGTGTTGTTACCAGTGTCAACATTAAAACCAAACACACATGTCCTGACTGAGTGAGGTGGCGCAGTGGTTAGCACACTGGACTCGCATTTGGGAGGACGATGGTTCAAGCCCGCGTTCGGCCATCCTGATTTAGGTTTTCCGTGATTTCTCTAAATTGCTCCAGGCAAATGCCGGGATGGTTCCTTTGAAAGGGCATGGCCGACTTCCTTCCCTAATCCGATGAGACCAATGACCTCACTGTTTGGTCTCTTCCCCCAACCAATCCAATCCAATCACATGTCCTGTTGAAACATGACCAAATGTGGTACCTGTGGTAGTGATGCTCGCAAGGGCAATTGCCTGCCTCCTTCCCCCTGCTGTATCAATTGCAATGGTGACCAGGCAGCCTCATCCTGAGAATGTCCCACGTACCTTGATGAGCAGGCCATCCAGGAGATCTGGCCAAAGGAAAAAGTACTTCACCCTGTTGCTCGCAAGTTGTTGGCTAGACCATATGAGACTTACAGTACCATTCTCACTATGACTCGCTCCATGTAGGTTATGGCCATGCAGTGTTGCAACTTCAAATTCAGCACTGCAGTGGTAAAATCATTGGGTATTGCAGTAGCATAACCATCTCCTTCTCCTCCAGCTGTGTAACAAACCACCAAATCTTCACCTCCTGCAGTGAAATCACCTGCTACACAACTGACAGGCTGGAAAGGAAGAAAGGAATACTCTCCTGAAGATTTTTTACGTCCCTGCAGGCAACAAACATCTGAGTCTTCATCTGCCAACTGCAAAGGCTCTAAGAAATCAATCAACTTGACCATTCTTCTCATTCCCTGGCTCCGAGGTCCTCTTCAATGGTGTTACTTCATGATACTCTCACCATGCTGACCTACAATCCACCAGTGTGCACTGCCCACTGTTTTGCTTCTGTAGAAAATGCAGGCCAACCCAATGAGAATGCAGTGCCCCTGTAGATCTCATGGAACAGGCTGCTCCAGCCTGTGCACCCTGTAACAGTGAGTATTTGAAGGCTGGCTCTCAGCAGTCACAGAGATGACAACATTTCTTTTTTCTTTTCTTTTCCTCTCTCTCTCTCTCTCTCTCTCTCTCTCTCTCTCTTTTTGTACCCTTTTGTACTCTTTTTCTGCATGCAAGAAACAAAATGTCATCCTCGAAACCACTCTGACCTCTCATATTTCCTTCCAGTCTACTTTAACCATACCGCCAAGGATGGCATTCCATCTCATCGGGGAGTCATGCTGCTCATCAGGGTTGACATTCATAGCCAAACCATTTTACTGAATACTTGGCTGCCAACTGTTGCAGTCCACATTATCCTTCCTCACTTCACATTTTCTCTTTGCAACATATACATCCCTCCATCATTTGGTGTCACCAGAGCAACTACCTCCATGTGACTGATCAACTCACTCACCTCTGCTCAGTGTCTTTAATGCACACTGCCCCATTTGTGGCTCTTCCTGAATCTGTCAGGGAATGCCCTCTTGGGTGACTTCAATCAACTCAACCTCTCTATCTTAATAACGGAACACCTGCGTTCCTCTCAGCCTCCACACACACCTATTCCCATTTGGACCTTTTGCTCTGCAGCATCCAGTTTGCCTATCATCTCGAGTGGTCCAGTCTCTCTAATATGTACTCGAGCGTCCATCTGCCATGTGCTATCTGTTTGCTGACTCCTATCCCATCTACATGTAAACCCAACTGGCAGCTTTCTAAGGCCGATTGGAGGCTTTAGTCCTCCCTGGAGACCTTCAACGAAGATTTCCCCAGTTGTGATGGCCATGCAGAGTATGTCACAAATGTTGTCCATACCATAATAGAGCATTCCATAACTCACACTTCATCTCTACTGTTTTGTGTACCAGACCCCAGGTGGACTGAGGCATGCTGTGACATCGCTGTGAAGACTTGCTCTCTCCAATTTTAACCATCATGCCATGATGTTGAACTGTATTCATTGTAAACAGTTTCATACACAATGTCATTGCATTCTTTGCTATAGCAAAAGATCTATCTAGATTTCATTTACTAGTTCTTTTAACAGTTCCACTTTCTCTTCCATGGTGTGGGGGGAAATTCTCATCGTCTGTGTGGGACTAAGTTCCATTCCCTGATTTCCAGTATGACAGTAGCATGTGGTGTCATTGTGGACCCTATAGCTATCTCCGATGCCTTGGGCTGCTATTCTGTGAAGATTTTGAGCTCCACCCACTATCACCCCACCTTCCTCCCTCGGAAATGTGTTGGGGAGGCTCAGGTGATACGCTTCTCCTCTTGTGATTGCTACAATGCCGCCTCTACCATGAGGGAACTAGATAATTCTCTCTCTTCATCTCAATCATCCACCCCAGGGCCAGATGATGTTCACATTCAGATGTTGCAGCACCTTTCTCTCATGGGCAAGCACTTTGTCCTTCACAAATACAATCACATTTGTGCAGATGGCACATTTCCCAGATGCTGATGTGAAGTCACTATGATACTCATATCTAAGCCCAGTAAGGACAAACACCTTGCTTCTAGCTACTGCCCCATTTCTCTCATCAGCTATGTTTCAAAGTAATCGAATGTATGATTTATGGCTGGTTGGTATAGTGGCTCAAACCTCACAATCTACTAACCACTGCACAATGTGGGTTTCGAGCACACCATTCTGCTGTTGACCAGTTCATCACCCTGTCAACCCATGTCATTAACCGTTTTCTGACAAAATACCCAATGGTGGCCGTGTTCTTTGATTGGGAGAAAGCCTATGACAGTTTCTGCACGACTGGTATCCATCTGTTCTCTATACATGTGGGGCTTTCAATGCTGCCTGCCCGATTTCATTCAGAAATTTTTCAAAACCAAGTATTCAAGGTATGTGGGGGTTTGATCTTGTCAGACACCTTCATCCAGGACAATGGAGTGTCTCAAGGCTCCATCCTTTGCATCGTACTCTTTGCTATAGCCATTAATCCTATAATGGTCTGTCTCCCGCCAGGCATCACGAGCTCCTTTTTTGTCGATGACTTTGTGATTTATTGCGGTTCTCCACTGACTTGTATGCTGGAGCATCTTCTACAGCAATGGCTTCATCGTCTTCACTCATGGGGTATTGACAATTGCTTTCGGTTTCTCACTGGCAAGACAATTTGTATAAATTTCTGGCAACGCAATCGGTTTCTTCCACTGTCTTTACATCTTGGGCTTGTTGCTTTTCTATTTGCTGAAACTACAAAATTCCTGGAGCTCCTGCTTGATAGAAAACTTTCTTGGTCCTCCCATGTCTCTTACCCGGCTGCATGCTTTACCCAGTCTCCTAATGTCTTATATGCTCTAAGCACTACTTTCTGGGGAGCAGATCGGACCACCCTCCTCTGTTTGTACCAATCCCTTGTCCATTTGAAACTACACTATGTCTGTTTCATTTATTGATGTGCATGTCCATGCATTTTACATCACCTTAATATAATCCACCATCATGGAATCTGTTTGGCCACTGGTGCCTGTTACACTAGCCCAGTTGAGAGTCCCTATGCAGAAGCTGCCAGACAACTGCTGCTATATGGGTGTGATGTTCTCCTCAGCAGATACACTTGCCATTTGTCTGCCGTGCCTAGACACCCATCCTGCACCTCCTTTTTCGATGACTACCTTGGCTGACAGTATGGGAAGCACCCCTCTTCTCTGCTGTCTCCCAGGTTCGCTTTCCACTCCTGTTCCAGCAGCTTAATTTTACACTCCCTGCTAATTTTCCAGTGGGTGTGAACCCTTCACCACCATGGCATCACGCAGTGGCCTGTGTTCATCTTGGACTTCACACTCGACCTTTATGCTCAATATAGTGACAGCACCTTTGTGTACAGTAATGGTTCTAAGACTGACCGTGGTGTCCAGTGTGCCTTTGTCATTGTCACTGACCATTTTCGGTATTAGCTTACACAACACCACCCAATATTTACTGCAGAGCGCTTTGACCTCTATCAGGCTACCTGATACTTCAAGCGACACAGCCTTTTTTATTGTGTCATTCTCTTACTGCCCTTCTGAACCTCTGTGTGCTGTACACAGTCCATCCTTTAGTGCAATGTGCCCAAGGAAGCTTTCATTTGCTTTGTATTGAGGGAGATACTGTGATGTTCATTTAGAATGGTGGTCATGTTGGTCTGATGAAAACGAGGCTGCTGACGCCGCTCACAAGGCTACAGTCTTATTACCTCAGTCTGCTCGCTCTTCCATCCCTTTGGGTGATTTCTATGTAGCCATCTGTCGGCAGGTGGTGTCACTTTGGCACCACCACTGGTGCGCTCTTCATGGGAACAAGCTCCGGGGAATTAAACCCCTCCCAGTGGCTTAACCAACCTTATCTCAGTCCCCGTACTCATGAGGAAATTATTTTAGCTAGGTTGAATATTCGGCAATATCATTTTAATTATTGCCATTTCTTAAGTGCTTGTCCCCCACCTTTTTTTGTACTCATTGTCATCAGTTTTTGCCGGTTCACCATTTCCCGACCAAACGTCCTTGTTTTAACAACTTAGCCAGCCGCGGTGGATGAGTGGTTATAGGTGCTTCAGTCCAGAACTGCGTGACTGCTACGGTTGCAGGTTCGAATCCTGCCTTGGGCATGGATGTGTGTGATGCCCTTAGTTTAGTTAGGTTTAACTAGTTCTAAGTTCTAGGGGACTGATGACATCAGATGTTATGTCCCATAGTGCTCAAATCCATTGGAACCATTTTTTAACCACTTCTTCTATTCTTTGTTTTGCTTGTGCCGTTTTTCCTATGGATACGCAGGTTCAGCATGGTTAAGTGGATGTGTCAATGTTAGTTGGAAGGTTGGCTGGATGCCCTTCCTGTTGCCATGCTGTACCCCCCAGGAAGGAATAAGTGTACCCCAACTGTCTGCAACTAGTATAATCCGTGGAAAAGTGCGAAAGTGTTCAGATGTCTGCAAGCCATGTAAATGAGGCGGGATGTGGGGACCAGCCCAGTATTCACCTAGGGTGATGTGGAAAACCGCCTAAAAACCACATTCAGTCTGGCCAGCACACCGGCCCTCGTCGTTAATCCACCTAGTGGATTCAATCAGGGGCCAGTGAGCCTACCCAAGTCCAGGAAGCAGCGCATTGACATGCTCGGCTAAGCTGGCGGGTATTTTTTTTAACCACTTATGTTCTCATATATGTTTGCTGTCTGATTTGTTGGCTGTTTTAGTGAAGGACACATGGATTTTTTACCATGTTTTACTTTTTATCATTTGTAGCAACATGACGAAGGACATTTAATCTTTGGTTCAGGACCTCCACTGTCTCTACAGCGTATTTTGAGGATCTTGTGTTTAGCTCACTTTCCATCAGTCGTTTGGACTTAATGTATAGTCTCTTTAAGTTCTTTTACTTCTTGATATTCTAAGGTTATGACATGGGAACTTATGACCTTAGTTGTTTTTGTGTCCTAAAACAAATAACGCACACACACACACACACACACACACACACACACACACACACACACACACACACACACACACACACACACACACTTGACTGCCAGAAGAAGGATTCCAGCAATATTCTAACTCCTCCAGCCACAAGCTGTGCCATAGTGATCGCATCACACACATTTTACAAGCTTCCCAAAATCTATAAACCCCACAATCCTGGATGTCCCAGTGTAGATGGATACTATGCTCCCATTGAAAGATCTCTCTTCTTGTTGACCAGCTCCTCCAACCAGTTGCCTGTAGCTTAGCCTCTCATATCAAACATATAACTCCACTTAGCAATTCTCAGCCATCCCTACCCCATTACCGCCTGGATCCTTGTTTGTCACAGCTCATGACATCTGCCTACACACCAACATTCCTCAGGCCAATGGACATCATGCCATCAAACTCTACCATTCTCAACATCCTTCTGTCATCAACCCACTACTTCATTCCTTCTAAACCTTACCGGTTACATCCTCACACACAAATACTTCTCCTTTGAGAGGAAGATACACTGCCAGGAAAAATATCAAAACACCAAACAGTAATTAATGTAGACTATTGAAATTTCAGTATTAAATTTGTGTAGGTAACATATTTAAATGATTGACATTGCAAGATCAGAGGTAAATGTAAGTGTGAGACAAGCCATTGCAAATATGAAATGCTGGTACATTAATAGCATGTTTAACTGACAGAATGCTGAATGCATCCATTCAGACATGATGCTCTGTGTTGTACAGCTTCTTGATGACAGTTTGTGGGATTGAGCTTCATGGTCTTGCCCTTGATCAATCAACACAGGGATGTTTAGTGCTCCTTGTGGATGACACAGAAGATGTCGTCCGATGATGTCCCATATGCACTTTATTGAATGCTGATCTCATGATTGGGTAGGCCAATGTAACATTTCATCACTCTGTAGAGCATGTGGGGTTACAACAGTAGTACATAGGTGAACTTTATCCTGTTCAAAAATACTCCCTGTAATGATTTTCAAGAATGGCAGCACAACAGGTTGAATCACCAGATTGACATACAAGTTTACAATCAGAACACGTGGACTAATCATGTGATTGCTTCTGGTGTCATACAAAACCATTCTCCAGACCATAATTCCAGATGTAGATTCTGTGTGTCTAGAACAGGCTCATCCAAACTGTGCTTCTGGGGCGCGGCCAGTGCCCCGGGCGAATTCGCTGCGAACGGCTGAAAGCAAGGGGAAATTACAGCTGTAATTTTTCCCGAGGGCATGCAGCTTTACTGCTTGGTTAAATGATGATGGCGTCCACTTGGGTAAAATATTCCGGAGGTAAAATAGTCCCCCATTCGGATCTCCGGGCAGGGAGTACTCAAGAGGACGTCGTTATCAGGAGAAAGAAAACTGGCGTTCTACAGATCGGAGCGTGGAATGTCCGATCCCTTAATCTGGCAGGTAGGTCAGAAAATTTAAAATGGGAAATGGATAGGGTAAAGTTAGATATAGTGGGATTTAGTGAAGTTTGGTGGCAGGAGGAACAAGACTTCTGGTCAGGTGAACACAGGGTTATAAATACGAAATCAAATAAGGGTAATGCAGGAGTAGGTTTAATAATGAATAAAAAAATAGGAGTGCGGGTAAGCTACTACAGACAGCTTAGTGAACGTATTATAGTGGCCAAGATAGACACAAAGCCCATGCCTAATACAGTAGTGCAAGTTTATATGCCAACTATCTCTGCAGGTGACGAAGAAATTGAAGAAATGTACGATGAGATAAAAGAAATTAATCAGATAGTGAAGGGAGACGAAAATTTAATAGTTATTGGTGACTGGAATTTGACAGTAGGAAAAGGGAGAGAAGGAAACATACTAGGTGATTATGGATTGGGGCTAAGAAATGAAAGAGGAAGCCGTCTGGTAGAATTTTGCACAGAGCATAACTTAATCATAGCTAACACTTGTTTCAAGAATCATAAAAGAAAGTTGTATACATGGAAGAATCCTGAAATACTAAAAGGTATCAGATAGATTGTATAATGGTAAGACAGAGATTTAGGAACCAGGTTTTAAATTGTAAGACATTTCCAGGGGCAGATGTGGACTCGGACCACAATCTATTTGTTATGAACTCTAGATTAAAACTGAAGAAATTGCAAAAAGGTGGGAATTTAAGGAGGTGGGACCTGGATAAATTGACTAAACCAGAGGTTGTACAGAGGACAGCATAAGGGAGCAATTGACAGGAATGGGAGAAAGAAATATAGCAGAAGACGAATGGGTAGCTCTGAGGGATGAAGTAGTGAAGGCAGCAGAGGATCAAGTAGGTAAAAAGACGAGGGCAAGTAGAAATCCTTGGGTGACAGAAGAAATATTGAATTTAATTGATGAAAGGAGTAAATATAAAAATGCAGTAAATGAAGCAGGCAAAAAGGAATACAAACGTCTCGAAAATGAGATCGACAGGAAGTGCAAAACGGCTACGCAGGCATAGCTAGAGGACAAATGTAAGGATGTAGAGGCTTATCTCACCAGGGGTAAGATGGATACAGAAAAATTAAAGAGCCCTTTGAAGATAAGGGACCCACTTGTATGAGTATCAAGAGCTCAGATGGAACCCCATTTCTAAGCAAAGAAGGGAAAGCAGAAAGGTGGCAGGAGTATATAGAGGGTCTATACAAGGGCGATGTACTTGAGGACAATATTATGGAAATGGAAGAGGATGTAGATGAAGATGGAATGGGGGATATGATACTGTGTGAAGAGTTTGACAGAACACTGAAAGACCTGAGTTGAAACAAGGCCCCGGGAGTAGACAACATTCCATTAGAACTGCTGACAGCCTTGGGGGAGCCTGTCCTGACAAAACTCTACCATCTGGTGAGCAAGATGTATGAGACAGGCGAAATACCCTCAGACTTCAAGAAGAATATAAGGATTTCAATCCCAAAGAAAGCAGGTGTTGACAGATGTGAAAATTACCAAACTATCAGTTTAATAAGTCACAGATGCAAAATACTAACGCAAATTATTTACAGACAAATGGAAAAACTGGTAGAAGCTGACCTCGGGGAAGATCAGTTTGGATTCCGTAGAAATATTGGAACACGTGAGGCAATACTGACCTTCCGACTTGTCTTAGAAGAAAGATTAAGGAAAGGCAAACCTACGTTTCTAGCATTTGTAGACTTAGAGAATTTTCTATCAGAGACAGCAAAGGACTTGGAAGAGCAGTTGAACGGAATGGACAGTGTCTTGAAGGGAGGACATAAGATGAACATCAACAAAAGCAAAACGAGGATAATGGAATGTAGTCGAATTAAGTCGGGTGATGCTGAGGGAATTAGATTAGGAAATGAGACACCTAAAGTAGTAAAAGAGTTTTGCTATTTGGGGAGCAAAATAACTGATGATGGTCGAAGTAGAGAGGATATAAAATGTAGACTGGCAATGGCAATGAAAGTGTTTCTGAAGAAGAGAAATTTGTTAACATCGAGTATAGATTTATGTGTCAGGAAGTCGTTTATGAAAATATTTGCATGGAGTGTAGCCATGTATGGAAGTGAAATGTGGACAATAAATACTTTGGACAAGAAGAGAATAGAAGCTTTCGAAATGTGGTGCTACAGAAGAATGCTGACGATTAGACGGGTAGATCACATAACTAATGAGGAGAAATTGAAAAGAATTGGGGAGAAGAGAAGTTTGTGGCACAACTTGACTAGAAGAAGGGACTGGTTGGTAGGACATGTTCTGAGGCATCAAGGGATCACAAATTTAACATTGGAGGGCAGGTGGTAGGTAAAAGTTGTAGAGGGAGACCAAGAGATGAATAAACTAAACAGATTCAGATGGATGTAGGTTGCAGTATGTACTGGGAGATGAAGAAGCTTGCACAGGATAGATTAGCATGGAGAGCTGCATCAAACCAGTCTCAGGACTGAAGACCACAACAACAACAACAACAACAACAACAACACCGAAGTGGAATATCCAGACATCCCCTACCACAACGAAGTAAGATGTCTGAGCAGAGGAAAGGTGCTTGATCAGTTTTTCTCCTTGAGGAGCGAAATAACTACCTTTTTCGAAATGAAAGGACATCCAGAACAATTACTTTGTGATCCTAAGTGGGTGGCGAATTTGGCTTTTTTTGAGTGACCTTACTGGTCATTTAAATACTTTGAACATTACACTCCAACGCGAAAATCAGTATGTTGTTGATTTAGTGCAGACGATTCAAGCATTTAAAGAAAAACTTATTTTGTGGGAAAAAAAATTTTTCGAGAAGAATTGTGGACACTTTCCTGCACAGCATTAAAGAAGATGTGGTTTTTTCAGATTATGTTGCACTCGTTTGCAAATTACAAGAATGTTTTGAAAACAGATTTTTGGAAATAAATGAGCTTCAATTAGCCTTAGATATATTTGTTCACCCGTTTTCCCTTTGGCATAGGACGTCTCACAAGTGCTTCAACTAGAGCTGATTGATCTGCAGTGCGATATCTGCCTGAAGGGCCGCTTTCTCATGTGTAAAACTTTGGATGACTTTTACAGCTGTCTTCCAGGAGAGAAATATCCTCTCTTGCACAAGCACGCGGCCTAAGTTCTCTCAATGTTGAGCGCTTTTTCTCTCTTTTAAAGCTTGCTGAAACTAAGAACCGTTCATTACTTGGCAATGAAAATTTGACTAATTATTTGAAGTTATCAGTCTCAGGGAATATTGTATCAAACATTGGCAAAACTGCTTCCTCGAAAAAGAAAAAAGTGTGAAATGTTAACTGTCTTCTTTAAAAATGTTGACTGTAAGAATTAAAGATCTTTATAACCTTAATTTTATTTTTTAATAAGTTTTCAAACTTAGTAGTCAGTTAAAATTATTATGTACAAAACAGCAAACCAAGCATCCAATTTCTAACCTCTGAGAAGCAATATAAAAAGCTGTAGCATGAAGTACAACAGAAAATATTTACTTGTAACTATTAACAGTAAGAATGAGACTCTATATCCCTTACATAAAATTATTTTTAAAATAGAATATTTATGACTAGTTCATTTAAGAAACTGATGTATTTTTCAGAAGACACCTATGGTACATATGACAAGTGTGCATGTGCAGCACTAACAGAATCAACCTGTGGGTCAGAAAACCACTAAGTTATTCTTCGATTCTTGTTTTGGATATTGTTTTCTCTAGCTTTTCGTAGTAATTCTGTCACACAAACACTACTTGTTACCTGAACAGTAAATGTTTTGCTTGTTTTACCGCTCATGGACCTCTTTTTACAGAGGTGCACTTCCTCTGTTCTTTTGTTTGCGTTGGATCTGACTGCGGGACAATCCAGCACAGAGCAGTGCCGTGAGGTCTCACTTGTTCCGCAGCTCCCTCTCTCACCCCTATGCTGCTGCGCGCAATTCTTGGATGAGCCTGGTCTAGCACATGAACAGGTTGACTTCAGGCCCTCAACAGGCTTCCTTATAACCAACACACAGCCATCACTGGCACTCAGGTAGACCCAGCTTTCATCTCAAAACACAACAGACCTCCATCCTGTCCTCCAATGAGCCACTTGACACTACTGAAGCCACAAATGACAGAGGGTCTGGGGTCAGTGGAAGGCACACCAAAGGGCATCTGGTTCAGAGCTGACCTTGAAGCAACCAATTTGTAGCAATTCGTCATGTCACTGTGGTGCTAACTGCTGCAGATGCAGCACAATTCACCAGAGCCACACACCGAATATGATGGTCTTCCCTCTCATTAGAGACATGTGACTGTCCAGAACCCTCATCTTCTTGTGACTGTACTTTCTTATGACCACTACTGCCAGTGATCATGTACAGTGGTCACATCTCTGCCAAGTCTTACTGCAATATCAGAGAAGGAACATCCAGTTTCTCATAGCTCTATTACATGAACTCGCTCAAACTCAGTGAGGTGCTGATAATGGCATTTTGTTGCCTTAAAGGTGTACTTGACTAACATCAACTCGTTATGTTGAGTCCCAAAGGTCACCAATGCTATGGTCATTACAGCGTGTATTTAAAGAAACCTGATTTGCATCCACATAGTGCCACTACTAGCGGCCCTCTTATGCGACTAGAATGAAATTTTTATAGACATCATCTTTCACACGCAGAAACAGATATAACAACTTTCATTTGTGTTGCACAACTCCCTCTTGGTGTTGCAATTTTTTTCATTCAGTGTATTTAAGCAAATCTATGGCACAGCCATGGGCAGCTGCATTGCACCCTCTTCTGTCAATCTGTTTGCAGATCATCTAGAGGAATGCTTCCTAGAACCCTAAAATGCCAAACCCCTTGGCTGGCTGTGATTGATTATTGATATCTTTATGATCTGGACCCATAGCCGTGATATCTTATCTTCATTCATCCACAACCTTAACACCTTTTCTCCCATCTTCTTCATCTGGTCCTCCTCAGCCCTATGTGTCATTTACCTCCACCTTGCTGATGGCTTCATCCACATCTCTGTCCATATCAAACCCACTAACCAGCAACAATACCTTCTTTTTGAGCACTTTCAGTCTTTATGCATCAAAATATTAATCCCATTCATCATGGCCACTTGTGGACAGCATATCTGGTGTGATGATAATCTATGATGTACCTATAACCTGTTGATGCACTTGGCTCCATGTATCTCTAAGCCTCTTATTTCACAGTTTCTGCTATAGCATTGTTGATTGCCAGTTCCAGTTTTACAGATCACAATTAAACAGGTGAAGAGATATGCAACTCTTCCTTCCTAAATGTATCCGGGCGAGAATTAATTCAACCACCAATCAGACTCACAACGTTTATTGGATTTAATAGTGTCATAATATGCAGTGACTGAAATATGCAGTTAACAGTGCACATTATATAACTTGCTATACAATCACCAAAACGAATTATACTGTCCAGTAAGATAACACTTTGAGTTTACATATGTGACACCTAGGTGTCATGCAGATGATGTCAAAGCACAGATTTTCAGATGAGGTATTAAGTCTTTGATATTTAGCCTGGGACTTTCACTCTGAATGATATAGTATATTTTTGAGTGCTAGCGTGTCACAGAACTTTCTGTTACATTGATGTTGTTCATTCTGTAGTGCACCCATGAGTCTAACACAGCTAAACATAAAGATGTTACCTGGGTGCTCACCATTCAGAGACTTTCCCTTTAATTGATACAGAGATTGAGTAACATACTAGTTGAGCACAGACCGTTGATTTTGGGGGAGGGGTGGCTTTTTAAAGACAGCACAAGAACATTATGTGATTTATGAAATTACTTAATGTTTTTAAATTTTGCTAGGTTAGATTTCATTATTTTGCATAGGCTCAAGGACTTTACCATTATCTGGTTTATGAAAAATGTTTCAGGCTAATAAATGATAAAAGCATGTGGAACATCATTATGTAGTCTGAGATCCCCTATCTACAAGTAGGGCATCTATCATGAAATCCATATTTTATCATCCTTTGTTATCCAACATCGTAATTAGTGACTGAATTAATTAGTGAGAGCTGTTGTCTGATTCAGAAAAAAATATAGAAAAAAAATTATATCATCAAAGTTCAAAATCTTGCTGATATTAAAGCAAAACAGACATTGAAATTATGAGTGTCCAAACTATTAATGTCAGTTATTCTGTACATTAATTAATGTTAGATAATTCAAAATATTGTCCTGAAAAATTGGAAGTGTATGTTTTTGAATGAGTAGTAATAATACTTTCTGTCCTGCCCGTTAGCTCAAAATGTATTCCCTTAAGTGATGTCGTAGGAACATTAATTAGCTATAACTTTTAATTTCTGAGCCATCTAGTGATACTACATAATTTTAATTAGGGAGGTAAATACAAACAACAAACTATTATGTGTGTGACATCATTAGAAACAGAATGAAAAAAGTGAAAGAATTTTAGTTATTCATGTGAGCAGGAAACACAACTGTTGGAATATTTTACAGCTTGCTACATCTCTTCACCCTCTAACTGAATTAAACAGACAGTTATTGACAATTAGTTTACTGGATAATTCAGTAGCCTATAAGAGTCTACTACATGTATCGAAATACATAAAAAGAAACACTGTTATCATAATGCTTTAAACTGATTTTCAAATCAGGTATCCTAAATAAATGTTACCTAACAGCCATCCCTGGCCGTCTTATGACATAAAATTATATAAAATTTCCAAACATACTGGTGCATAGCATTATATGTACATTAACTATAATATTTCAAAATACATTTATATCAGAGAACTTCATGGGCCACAACTTATTCTTGATATTTCACAAATTTTTCACTGTGTTAACACAGTTCATTACTCATTATTGGGACCATCTTCACAAAAGCCACTCTAATGGTCTGCTGTAGGCTCTTTCTGTGATTTCTGTTTCAAATTTTCACTCATGTCCATTGTATTGTTTTGTATTGTATTGATCCAAAGTGGGTTTCAGCATTTACAAACATAAAAAGGCAACAAATTTCTAAATTAGTGCACTAGTAATTCCTGTCTCTAAATTTCTAGTACAAACAATTACTTATTTATTGTAAATTTACTCATTATAAATGTACATAGCTATCAGTATAATGTCACAAAGAAAATTTACAACAAAGCGTGTATATAAATCAAATGAGAATGGAAGATGCTTTATTTACTCAATTGGTCTCCTCTGACTATGGCCAATTAACCCTCTTGAAATGAAGTTAGCGTAATTCTCTGCATGTTCAATTCCTGTTAGAAAATAATAACATCAAGTAGGAGGTAAACAGTATGATATCAAAGAAATGAACTTTGCAGCAATTTATATTCATTAAAAAATTAGTGCTTCATGTAGGTTCATTAAATAATTTTCAGTATTTTATCATTTTTTTAATAAAAGCATCACGCTGTTTCTGGATACAGTGCATTAATGTCCGACAGCTTAACAACAAGCTATGTCATATTACTTAGGCATGTCATCACAACAAAAGAATATTGTCTTGTATATCATTTCACTTCCCTATTTATCAATGCTCAATATACTGCTTATTTATTCCCTTATAAACATGTTGACTGAAGATGTACTTTTGCAAAAGAAGCTATTACGAAGACGTGGTCCCAAATCATTGCTGTTTCATACATACTTCATAGAACTTCATATTCACTTTATATTGCACCAATTCATTATTATCTACTTCTCCATTACTTAATACCTTGCTGCTTCATATATTCGTTCTGCTTCACTTTGTGACAAAAAAATGGCTCTACAGCATAATTCTCAACAGCAACCACCTACATTAAAGACAAGACATTTCTCTCTATTACATAGCAGAGCAAAACTTATTCAAGTGATCACTTTATTTTCCTCGTGTCTGAAGCATAAGTCTATGACACACTTAGTTCTCACTAAAATTTAGTCTCCACAACATTTATTTTTACTACAATATTCTTCATCTTGGCCTGAAAGACTTATAATATATCGCACACGTACTGAAAAGATGAGCTTTCATACATGCAATTAAAGATAGTAACATTTTACATTGGACCAATGACTTTCTGAATTTCATATACTTAGGGGAAGTTGGGTTAACTGATTCTCAAAGCTAATTGGACCATCACAATTATATACAATTCAAGAGTAAAAATTATTATTATTTCGTACCATAAACATGTTCCTATACATGGGCTGTACTGTGTGAGCTAATATGGGTGCTGTCTGTTAGCTACAATTACAGATATAGATAACAGTAATTTATTTTTGCATTTAACAATTTCTCCTATAGTTTTACTTGTTTGAATTAGAGTACGTGTTCATTGCTATATGATACTCCATGAAATATGAGCTGTGCATGGAGTCATTTTCGCTTCATGTTGAAAATTGTTGATAAAGTGAAAGTGGGGTTAACTGTACCAGTAAAATTTGGGGTTAAGTGGATTGGTTCAGTCAACCCCAGACAGTTGCTAATGAATGAAAATGCCTTTTATTCAAACATCTAATAAATTACATAAATGTAAGCTTTGCACTTTCAAGTAAAACTCATTTTTCATGCAGTTTTACTTGTTTTCTGTCAGAAAATGCCTGGAAATTCAACTTTATGTTGACCTGCTCTGGTTTCATGAGTAATTTCAAAGAAAGACATTATAGTGCCCAAGAATTACCATGTTTAACATTCAGCCCTTGTTGGTGTAGCATTTCCTTTGGTATTTACTGCCTCTGATATTTAGAAAGGCTTTACTATTAGTAGTATCAAACCTATCAATTCACACATATTTAATGCCTAATATTTTTTATTGTTGTATGTACTGGACAGACTTCTCCAAATTCATCAACAAATACCAAATGATTCATTGGGAGAGCATGAAAGCACATCTGCAGATGGCAATGTTGAGAATCTTGGACACTAGCCAGAAGATAAGTAAGCAGAAATTACTAAGACTGGTGCGAGGAACACAATGAGGTATTGAAGGAATGGACAGAGGCAGCACCAAAAGACAGAATAGCAAAGCTATTGCCAAAAAAGCATAAATTAAATTAAGTATGCCAAATACTGGCAAAAAGCAGCAGTAGCTCTGAAGATCATGATCATGTCCAGTACATTGATTCCTCTGATGCTAACTTGTACACAAGTGCTTTTGAAAATGATGAAACAGTGCACAAAGGTGACTTCATTGTAGTTAAGGTACAAGATAAAACTGTCACAAGTAGTCACAATTATTTCCTGGAGTGATTAAAATGTATGTTGATGACTAAGAAGTAAAATTATATAAGACAGTAGTTTATACTACAAAATTTGCAGAAGGATATACCTTTTTTGCTTTAACTGAAATATTTGCCAAACTATCCAATGCACTAGGTCTCACTATGAAGGCATGATTTGATTCCAGAATACATCACTAAATTCAGTGTGCAGTACTTTTATTATTTCTATCATTTTTTCTTTAATATACTCATAAATGTGTGTTTATTTTTGTTACTAAAGTTGTTGCAATTTTTTGTATTTATAGTCATGTAATTTATTGATTTAATTGAGAAGTCCAATTATCCCTGCAATATGGTACAGGTTCCAACTGTTGCCTGCTACATACCTGCAGAGCAGCAGGTTATGTATTTAGCATTACTGTGCTTTCTTAGGAGTCCTGGGGTGTAGAGGACGTTTAAATGCTTTGGTGCAGATGTGGGAGAAGCTGGCACAGTTTGCGAACAGCTGAAGGTACTTTTGGCTACATTCTGCTGCCTTGAGGTGAAGCAGTGGTGGAGCATCTGGCATATAGCATGAGAAACCTCAGGTGTCACTTGTTTGACCAACAGGCTCTGCTACTAAGGCACCTCCAGATAGCCCACCAAGGGGGGTGTCCGCCTCGACTGAAGTGACAATTGTGGGTGATAATGCTTCCACACAGTCTTTCAGCAGGGTCTGAGCAGGCAAATGGGGGTTGGGGTTTGCTGCCTATTGGGATCTCCACAGTTAAGTATGTTATAGAGCCTCATAGAGAAATAGCATTCAGGGCCTGTAAGAAAGCCAATGTGTACTCAATATATCTGCCAGAATGCCACATCCAAAAAAGAGGAGGAGGCCTTGCATGCAGCTATCAAGCATGCAGGCTGCAGTCATCTGTGAGTTCTGGCTGCTTTTGGCACCAATGACGCCTGCTACATGTGTTCTGAGCCTGTCCTCAGTTCATCGCGTTGGCTCTTGAAAGTGGACAAGCCTGCTGGCCTCGCGTGTGGGGTGCAGTCAAAGCTGGCAATTTGCAGCATTGTTTATAGAGGTGACTGGGTTCCTTTGGTTTGGAGACCAGTGCAGTGTCTCAAGCAAAGTCTATGTTGGCTCTGTGATGATTTTGGCTGCTGATTTCTGGAGCTATGTTATTGGGTGGGGAGATGTAGGACTCGTCTTGACGGGTCAGGGGTGCACTACACAAAGGAAGGAGCTAGTTGGGGTGCAGGAGTATTTGTGGAATGCACAAGGGGTTTTTAAAGGCTAGGTGATAGTTTGTATTTGTGTTTCCATTTTATTTGTCTCATAACATACATTTACAGATCTACTGATGATGCTGTACAGGAGACACGTCAATTTTAGTCTTATGATATTAATTACATAATTCCCTAACACTACTTTGACCAGTACTAGCTAATTTTGGATGCAGCAATATTATTAAATTGTTTTTTCTTATGATGTGACAGTACATTAGCTTTACATATGTGTACAATATTATGCACAATGCCATAATATTAAACAGTCACACTATTCTAATGATGGTTTCATCATTCATAAGTTAGTCAATTGAATATTAGCTTATCTCCACCAGGAGATTATATAGTTTTCTCTTCAGTGAACCTGTCTCTATGCTCAGTATATCTCTACTCTTGAGTTAATTGTAAATTTTCTTTATCATGTACTAGGGTGTCTGTTGGTAGAGCTTTAAGCGATGTTGTGGAAGCATAAATTCCTCTTTGTGTCTAGTGTTGTACATATGTTTGAAATGGTTTTCTTCCATTAGGTCAGTTTTACTATGTAAAAAGATGATAATTTCAAATATTTACAATGCAGAGATAGGTAATATTTTTAGGTTCTTGAATAATGGCTGTCAGGATGTTATGGAGGGCACCACACATATTTCTAACAATTGTTTTTTGAAGTAATTGCATTTGTGACATGTATCTTGATTTTCCCCAAAAAATTATACCTTATCTAATTACAGATTCAAAGTAATTGTGGTTCATCACTGCAGCTTATGTCTGTTATACCAAATAGTATATCCATTGCAAAGGCAAGGCTGTTTAATGTTGCAGTTGAATAATCTATATGTGCTTGCCAGCTTAGATTTTTGTCCAAGTTGAGGCCTGTGCTTTGTCCATAACTTCATTTTTATGTACAATAATGAAGTCACTGACTTTTTACTGTATGGTTCTAAATTGTGTAAACAATGTCATTGAAAAGTTAAGTTTAAGGACTTTTGTTGAAACCATGTACATAGGTTGTTTAGTCTGTTTATGACACCATCCAGAATTTCTCTCACTTTTTGTTTTCCAAGGAATACTGAAGTATGATAAGCAAACATGACTGGCTGGGCATTGATATTAAGAGGTAAATCATTTATGTAAAAGAGAAAGAATTTTGGCCCAAAGATTGAGCCTTGAGGGACTCCTTGGGATATTGTACACAACTGAGATGCATAATTTATGGTGTCAGATGTTATTATTATCCTTTGCTTCTTGTTTGTCAGACAAGACCTGAGCCACTGCAGAGCATTTTGTCTCATGCCATATCTGTCTAGTTTATGAAGCAGCATGGAGTGATTTATAGAATTGAATGCCTTTGCAAAGGTTGCAGAAGACACGTGCTACTTTGTTGCTTTTGTCTAGTGATGAGCAGATTTTTTCAATGAATTAATTAATAACACTCATTCTGATTTTCCCTTTTTGGAACCTATATTGGTTTTTAAGAATAAAACCATGTTTCACAATAAAATTTATTATATGGACAGCAGTTATTTTTTCAAATACTTTGTATAGCACTGGAAGGATAGAGATGGGGTGATAATTTCACATATCCTCTCTTGATCCTTTTTTGTGCAGTTGTTTTACCTCTGCATACTTAAGTACATCAGGGAAGATGGCTTGCCCAAATGACTGATTGGTTATTGAGGACAGAGGGTGTGCTACTTTATCAAATACAAATTTAATTACTTTGGTGGGTATTTGATCCAATCCTGGAGCATTTTTGTTTGTTAATGACAAAATAGCATTTTTACATCTTCGGCTGAGATTTTACTAAATATCACAAGGCGATCACTATTCTTGTTTAGGCCAAAGAAATTCACACTGTTTTGATAAGTAAGAAGATTTCTATCAGATTTTGTTACATTTATGAGAAACTTATTAAAATATTGATCTATTTGAGCAGGGTTTGAAATAGTAACGTTGTTTTGTTTGATTTTTAAATTTCCTGGTGGTTAACTGTTGTATCTAATTCTGATTTAATAACAGACAATAGTGCTTTAGTCTTATTCATATGTCCTAAAATAAACCCATCATTTGACATACTTTTGGCAGCTTTAACAGAACTTCTAAATACAACTTTATAACATCTCACATAGTTAACAAATTTAGGGTTTTTATTGTGTTTCATGTCTTTTTGTAGCTCTTGGTATCAAGCACTAGATACTTTTGAGCATGAAATAATCCAGTTAGGTTACTTTTAACTTTTTGGTGCCAGATCCTAGGTGGAAATATTTCATTGAATACCTTTAGAAAACTTTTTAGAAAATTATCATAGTGCTCGATACTTGACACACTATTATTTATGGGCCATATCACTGCATCTATCTTGTTGCGGAATAGGTTTGAGTTACTTTTAATGAAGTTTCATTTCATAAAACCTTCATTAGCATTTGGTTTATTTTTTTTCTGGCAGCTGAATAAACAATGCAGAATGGTCAGAAATTCCCAAGTCTAAACATGACTTGTTTTCACTGTAGAACAAATAATTTCTTAAGATGTTGTCTATAGAAGTAGCTGAATTGTCATTTTATCTAGTGATTTCACAATAATCTAGTTAAAAACCTGAGTTTTGAATTATGTCAACGAACTGTTTTGAGCCATTGTCTTGTCTTATCACATTTACATTGAAATCAGCTGCTATGATGATATATTTTCTTTGTTAAATTTATCAATTTGGAATTTTGACAAGAAAGTTTTAGTTGGAAATTTGTGGTAAGTTCCCAAACTGCTGAGGTCATCAGTCCCTAGCCTTACACACTACTTGATCTAACTTATGCACTTCATGGAATTCTGTAAATTGATATAACTATTTAGTTCCTGTCTTTTAGTTCAGCACAACAACTTTCTAATAAGAACTCCTAATTTAAATAATCAAAATCTGTCTTTGTTTCATATGTTATGTTGGTATGGGGAAGTATACACGAGCCCCCATGGGATCTGTCTTTTCTGAAAAAGCTGCTTGCTACTTTTAAATGTTTATTTAAAAAACTTTTTGTAGTCACTCGTTAACCAGTGCTCATTTAAACAGACAACTTTGATATTTTTGCTATGATTGAGGATAATTTGCAGTTATTCAGGTTTGATACTATCTGCCTTCAGACCATTTATATTCCACTGCATTAAATAACTTTTTCCCCTTTCTTTACCTGCCTACCTCAGTGTTTCCTGTAGATTAGTTATAAATAAAAAAATCCTTCCTGCTGGTGATGAGACTCTTCTTTTGTTAAGGAGACGGGTGACTGCTGTTGCTTCTGCTGTTGTTGATGTAGTTTCTGTTATTGGTGTTGTTTTTTTCCTTTGGCTCCCTTCATTAGACACTGCAACTTGTGCTGTTTCTTCCTCATTTATTTTCACAGGATATGCTGGAACAGCTGCTGCTTTTTTTCGGGGTGCTAGCATTACTTTTCCTGTGACATATTCCTTGTGTGGTATCTGTTGTTGACACTGTATATGTACTGTCAATCTCCAAGTGATCTTGTGGTTCTGCTTCTGATGTTTCTGGCACAGAGATAAATGGTCCACTTCCGGCCTTGAGAGTTGTCACATGCCGCTCACTGTGGCAGAGTGGTTGTAGACACTTCAGTCCAGAACCGCGCTGCAGCTACGGTTGCAGGTTCGAATCCTATCTCAGGCATGGATGTGTGTGATGTTCTTAGGTTAGTTAGGTTTAAGTAGTTCTAAGTCCAATGGACTGATGACCTCAGATGTTAAGTCCCACAGTGCTTAGAGCCATTTGAACCATTTGAAGAGATGTCACTTCCGTTACCACACAAGTCTTATTTATAGCATTAGACACAACACATTTGTTGTTGAGAGCTATGGCTACCTAGATATCCTGCTTAAGGCGCAATTTTTACCTATATTTTTTCTAAAATCTTGCAAATAATGAATTTCTTCTGCACACTGTTGATATGGTGGCCGCGATTTGTGTGGAATCTTCCTCCAAGTTCACTTATGTCCATGAATGTTGCATTTTTAAACTGTTTGCATATATTTTGAACGTCTTTGTTTACTTTCCATACCTCTTCATTTACACAGGAACAGTATGGTAGGTCACGGTGGTGTGGAACTGGAAAAAGTTCACATTTGTGTTTCTAAACTCAGGCAATCTTGGCATAAGATAAATGAGTTCATTTGTATTGTTCGCTGCTATGTCGTATGTCCCAGTGAGGAAAACAGAGAAATCATTTGTGCTCAGCTCCGATACTTTTTCACGGATTACTGTAGTCACAGCTTTGAAACTGGCACCTGTTTCACAATGGTGTTGATTCTGTCAGTACATCTATTACTTAATTCGGTGGCTATTCCTTGTCCTTGACTATCTGCAAACAGATCAATTTTACTGCACTTGTTAAGGGAAGTTTATATGTTTCAAAAATAATGTTGTCAACTGCTATGTTTTCTTTTGAACTAGTGCCCTCTAGCATGAGGTACTCTGATGAACACTCAACAGATAACATGCAAATAGCACAATTAGACAACGTTCAGAGTACAGACACTTCAACTGCCAACATTTTATCGGCAAATTGTTAAAACATTTGTATCAAATTTCCTGAATTTACTCCCCTCTAGGTTATTTCTAATGCCCAAATTATTCTTGAGACTGAAAGCTGTCTCAAAGCCAAGCAGAAAGGTCTGAAATATTTAGGGGGCAATGAAACATGCACAACAATTCCTTCGTATCAACCCCTCCAAAACCCAGGCAATCATCATAGGCCACACCACCCGCTGTAACATCAGTACTTGACTTTGTGCAAATAACCTGACGTTAGCATCAGATAGTAAATAGTGATGAGGCAGTAACTGCCAGTTGGCAAGAAAACAGGTCTAAATAATATAGAATGAAGCTTAATTACTGTTGGAATATTTGTTCAGAGTGTGCGTCTTTTTTGTACAACCCAGAAAGGTCAATACTGCTGCTTTGCACTTCGAAATCTTTGTCACTGTGCTGCCCCACAATCAGGTCTGACAGCATACTTTTATTCTATCTGTCGTACAGCATTTTCTTTGTAAGTGGCGCAGCTAAGATCTAAAAATTGTCCATTCTAACACAAATTCGTATACTTAATCCTAAACCGTTTACTTCCTAGTGGTACTTATAATGAGAAAATTTCGTAGACACTGATTTGATTTACTAATTTTGTGAACGTAAGCTGAGACATTCGCATAAACATTACCTGCTATTTCAACTTTCCCACAGTATCTCCAGTTCTGCTTCATTTTACATTCTGCTTTTAGCAAGTGTCGTCATTAAATACTTCGGTGAACGAATATTAAGTCCAAGAACGTCGTTACTTAACAACTCAAAATGTTTAAATGCGAGTTCACTTTGAAGAAACCTTCCAACACTCATTACAGCAGTACTAAGTTGCATACAACACAGCTGCATACTCTTTAATACATGCTTACTACTATGTAACTAATTCTGCAGTTTATAATGTTCATCAGTAAAACATTACACTCGCATCTTGAGTACATACGTCACATTATTAAATAAGCCCTATACATTTACACAGGGTGTTACAAAAAGGTATGGCCAAATTTTCAGGAAACATTCCTCACATACAATGAAAGAAAATATGTTATGTGGACATGTGTCCGGGAACGCTTACTTTCCATGTGAGAGCTCATTTTATTACTTCTCTTCAAATCACATTAATCATGGAATGCAAACACACAGCAACAGAATGTATCAGCGTGACTTCAAACACTTTGTTACAGGAAATGTTCAAAATGTCCTCTGTTAGCGAGGATACATGGATCCATCCTCCTTCGCATGGAATCCCTGATGCGCTGATGCAGCCCTGGAGAATGGCGCATTGTATCACAGCCATCCACAATACGAGCACGAAGAATCTACATTTGGTACTGGGGTTGCGTAGACAAGAGCTTTCAAATGCCCCCATAAATGAAACTCAAGATTGTTGAGGTCAGGAGAGCATGGAGGCCATGAAATAGGTCCGCCTCTAACAATCAATCCGTCACCGAATCTGTTGTTGAGAAGCGTACGAACACTTCGACTGAAATGAGCAGGAGCTCCATCGTGCATGAACCACATGTTGTGTCGTACTTGTAAAGGCACATGTTCTAACAGCACAGGTAGAGTATCCCGTATGACATCATGATAACGTGCTCCATTGAGCGAAGGTGGAAGAACAGGGGGCCCAATCAAGACATCACAAACAATGCCTGCCCAAACATTCACACAAAATCTGTGTTGATGACGTGGTTGCACAATTGCGTGGGGATTCTCGTCAGCCCACACATGTTGATTGTGAAAATTTACAATTTGATCATGTTGGAATGAAGCCTAATCCGTAAAGAGAACATTTGTACCAAAATGATGATTGACACATTGTTGGATGAACCATTCGCAGAAGTGTAACCGTGGAGGCCAATCAGCTGCTGATAATGCCTGCACACGCTGTACATGGTACGGAAACAACTGGTTCTCCCGTAGCACTCTCCATCAGTGACGTGGTCAACGTTACCTTGTACAGCAGCAAGTTCACTGATGATGACATTAGGGTTATCGTCAACTGCACGAAGAATTGCCTCAACCATTGCAGGTGTCCTCGTTGTTCTAGGTCTTCCCCAGTCGCGAGTCATAGGCTGGAATGTTCCGTGCTCCGTAAGACGCCGATCAATTGGTTCCAACGTCTTCCTGCCAGGACACTTTCCTTCTGGAAATCTGTCTCGATACAAACGTATTCACTCCTACAGTAACTGCAGGTGGAGTTAAAGTGGTTTTCCACACCAACATTTCAATTTCTACATTCACACTACAAACAAATTTACGACATATGCTTCAACTTTTGACTCTTCTGCACTTCAATTTTCTATGTCACTTGCAGCGCCAAAGATTCGCAATTTACAGGCTACACGACTGCCGGGCTCGGCTATTGCCCCACAATCATTGTAACTGATCAACTTACTCCCAGAATTTGAACGTATATTATTCTTCTTATTCCCTCTCCAACAATTTTTTAACCCGCTTTTCGTCTGTTTTAAATCGGAATAGCACAAAGCCTATTACTAAGGTACTACTAGAGTTCAATGCAGCATCTGCTATCTTGATCAACTCAAAACAATAACAAACACAGATCCTTCTGCCCGCCAAAATTTACCTCTTCAAAGTTATTACTCACAACGCCTTCAACTGGCTGTGGTAACTACTTTGAACTATGTCACTTTCCTTGTTTCGCTGTCGTTAAAGTATTGTGCGATTCACCGAGCAACACTGTACTTATATCGGTTTATTACATATTTACAAATATTACAAAACGAAGTAAACTGATTAATTGAAGGTATGCTAGGTCGGAAATACAAGATTATTACATTTCACTGTAATGGTTCGACACTCGTTAACTATCGATAGCCAAGCCCGGCCGTCGTGTAGCCTATAAATTGCGAAACTTTGGCGCTGCAAGTGACAGAGAAAATTGAAGTGCAGAAGAGTCAAAAGTTGAAGCACTTGTCGTAAATTTGTTTGTCTTGTGAACGTAGAAATTGAAATGTTGGTGTGGAAAACCACTTTAACTCCGCCTGCAGTTACTGTAGGAGTGAATTAAGTAGCTCTGCAGTTGCTGTTGCCGGTCCCAAGCCCGGAGAAAGGAGGAGGGTTGGCGCAAAAGCCGTAAAAGAATCGGCATAAAATACTTGGAGAGATCCTGTAAAGCTTAATAACTTAGTTGTAATGATGACGACGTTAATAATAATATAGATTAACCCATAGAACTTCAACTTCATTGCGTGATGCACATAAAGCAACTAGCGGTACCTCGCGCCTCTCTAAATATAGTCTTATTACTGCTTGTGGCCATCGGAGGGATCGAACATATCAGGCAAGAATGCTGGAGCTTCCCGAATCTATGCAACCGAAATGCAAACGCTTTTGGGCATAACTGTTTCTATTGAATAAAACTTTTCGTGGTTAATGCTATTCTTATAACAGTTTATGAATGGATAACTTTCATCTCCTTCGCACTTTTGACAATTCCCGTTATTATCTGTCAGTGTAACAGCGCTAAAAGGATCTGTTGTTCGAAAGAATAGCGTGTACAGTTTCCAAATCGAGACAAAGTTATTGTAGAAGTGGACATACGGAATCGGGTATTCTAAACACTGCTTCTCAATATATTTATTAATTAATCAAATTTGTTGCAAAAAATATCTGTGTTTGCAACCAATAGCTCAATATATTTTATCAATACTAGTAATAAGAACAATTTACATAAAAATCTAAAATCACTTACCTTGGTCCAAAAATGACCCCAATATTCAGTAACACACATTTTCAATAAATCACTAGCAACAATTAAAAACTAGGTTTCAGATAAAGCACAGTTTAAACAGAGTTTGAAAGACTTTTTGCTAACTTCTACTATGTACACCAATATCTTCACAGGAATTGTTAGACCAGCTTAAGAAAAATTTCAGTTTTTATAGCATTTGGTCACTTCAGTCAAGATTAAGTATGTTGTGTATGATGATATATTTGTCAAAAGTTCATAACTAGGTTTCATTCTGACTGTGTATCTATTCTGTAAATATCAGTTGTAATTTACTGCAATGTGTTCACATATTGTGAGAATCTCCTGACAAATGATTGGGAACGTGAGCGTTATATTCATATGTTATATATTGTTTATGTTATACTTTCTGAGATGTTCCACACCCATGAGATTTGTCTCATTTTTGGCTCTATGGAACGAAAATGTAATCTAATCTGGAATGAAAATTTCATCTCATTAAAACAGTTGATAGAAATCATTAATTAAAATACCACATAGTCCAGTACGAGTATGTATTTAGAATATGATTTATCACCTCTTTGTAATGTTAAGTTGTGTGTCAGCTACATTTTCAGGCATGACAGAGAAAGAATTCCAAGTATGACCAGTAGTAAATTTGGCGAAAATTACAGTGATCCCTTAGATTGCCCTCATCTGAAGAAAAGTTGGTTTTCTAATTTATAATTGAGATTACTGTTGATTTGCTAATTTTATGACCAACCTTGCCTTTCATTTGCAGAAATGCACTGATTACACCGAAAGTAACATTGCTGTTTACTTGATGAGCAGAAAACTGAAATAATCATAGGGATTTTCGAGATTTGTTTCCCACTCTAATGCCTTACTGCCCCCTTTCTCTATCATCATCATTTGGGGGAGTAAATCCCATTGGTGAAGACTGTAGACAGTGTTTAGCATACTCACTGTTTAAAAGTGATGTATATTAAAACATAGGTGTTCGAACTGAGTGCCTAAATTCAAGTCGTCATGTGACCAGAAACAAATGATAAATAATTTAAAACATATTTTGATTCACTTGTTCATGATAATGACACTTCTGTTTGCCTCTTGCTTGTGGAAATACTCCATACACCAAATTTTTCTGCCATGTTCTTATTGGTAACGACTTGTTTATACGTAGGTGTCGATGCATTAAGGTTGATTACATGCAGGTATATGAGGCTGATTACACACAAATGAAGAGAGTGAAAAGTAGGCCTACAGTTAAAGATGTGTTTTGTATCAAAGGAAATATCTTACTTGCGAATTCACTGTGGTACTGCAAAACATTTAACTGCAGCTGCCAGGTAAATAAGCAAACATTAAACTTGTTGCAGGGCAAATCAGCTTGTTGAACAGATACAGAAGTAGGGCAAGTTGTACATGTGAAACAATAATCTTGTGTTTTTTGCCTTGTTTGTGCAGTCACAGAGAGGTAGGGCCAAATTGGAAGAGGAGCAGATAGCTCTAAAAATAAATGCGACTTTGGTGACAAGTGCATGTAGTGATACAAATCTCTTAAACAAGTACTATCAACCAATTTCACTTTTCCGAGCATTTCCAAAAACATTTGAAAAGGTTTTGTTCAGGAGTCTCCTTAAGCATCTGACTGCAAATAATATATTGTCCAAATCACAGTTAGAGCTTCTCAAGGTTTCTGATAGAGAGAAAGCTATTTACATCTACAGTGATAACGTTCATAATGAATTAGATAACAAGTTAGAGGTTACTGGCATTTCCTGTGACCTGTCAAAAGCGTTTGACTGTGTGACTCACAGCATTCTCTTAGGTGTCACCAGCAGTACTGTAAAATGGTTTGAGTCTTATTTAACTACCGTAACAGGAAACAAAGGGTGTCGTTGAGAAATATCTGTGCAGTAAACAGTCAGCCTTCATCTGATTACTTACATGTGGCATACCTCATCTTGGGTCTGTTGCTTTTTCTTGTGTGCATTAATGACTTCTCACCAATTACATTGCCAGATGCTAAGTTTGTTTTGTTGCAGATGATATGAACATTGCAAAAAGTAGGAAATCATGTATAGGTTTAGAAATGGCTGCTAATAAAATTTTCACTGACATTAATAAATGATTAAACTTTGAAAAGACCCACTGGAACCTGTTAGAGATTTCCTTCTAGCAAGTGTACAGCACATGAAGACATGCAGATCAAAGAGGTTGACCATGGTAAATTTCTGTGATTACAACTCAATAATAAATGCTGCTGGGAAGGGATTTGCAATAAGAATGATGACAGATATAGTGGATAGAAAAAAAGCTTGCATAGTTTGCTTACTTTCATTCTATTATATAATATGTGATCGTATTCTGGAGTAACTTGCAAAGTCGAGCAAAAGTTTTTGGCATCCAAAGACATGTAACAAAGACTCATTCGTTGTGTAAATTCAAGAAAATCATGTAGAAATCTGTTCAAGGAACTTTGAATTCTAACCATTTCTTCCAAGTATATTTATTCTTCATGAAATTTGTTGCAAGTAATATATCTCTATTTCCAAACAATTGCTCTATACATAGGAATAAGAACAAGCTACATAAAACCTAAAATCACCTATCTTTGTCCAGAAAGGGGTCCAATATTCAGGAACACACATTTTCAATATATCACCAGCAACCATTAAAAACTTGGTTTCAGATGAAGCACAGTTTAAACAGAAAGACTTTTTGGTAGGCAACTTCTTCTACTCTACATATAAATATTTTAACAGTGACTGTTAGATCTTCAATTTTGACAGCAATTGGTCACAACTGACAAGATTAGGTAATTTGTGAATGATAAATTTATTAAAAGTGAATGGCTGTGTTTCATATTCAGATGTTTTATGGTTGTTTTTTTTCTGACTTGTTTCACACCCAAGAGAATCATTTCATTTTTGGCCCCCTGAAACGAAAACTGAATCTAATCTAATTCCATTTCACTATATTCACAATTATTCACAATACTTTCTAGGTAGTAGTCCTACTCCTGTGTTGACATTGTCAGGTCCTATAAACATCTCTTGTCCATATAGAAATTTTGCCACAAGTGTCATATCAGAATAGACTCAAGCACTTATTCTACATTACTTGCCAGCAGAATTGAAATACTGAGTGGGGACAAGGTATTCAGTTATTTTCATCTACACCAAAGCATTCACATGTAGTCAATAGCTACAGGAATAATTTTGATAACAACATTTACATTGGGAATTGACAAAATGTGGTTGTGGAAGTGATGTAATCAACTAATTGATATGTGACAAGTGCAGTGTCTCTCTAATTTCTCACGTTCATGTTGCTTCTGTTCTGGTTTGTTTGGTAATGTGTATACCTGTGTCTTTTGTATTTGTGCCCAATAAAGTGTGGTTTACACTGAAGTGAAAAAGTCATAGACTAGTGATGCCGGTAGTATTGTGTATACAATGTATAAAAGGACAATGCATTAGCAGAGCAGTCATTTGTATACGGGTGATTCATGTGAAAATGTTTCCAACCTGACTGTGGCCACATGAGGGGAATTAACAGCCTTTGAACATAGAATGGTAGCTGGAGCTAGTTTTGTGAGACATTCCATTTCAGAAATCATTAGGGACTTTAATATTCCGAGATCGACAGTGTCAAGAATGTGTCAACAGTACCAAATTTCAGGCACTGTGGGAGCTGGTGGTGGCTATATATTTGTGTGGGCTGTGTTTTTATAGAATGGACTTGTCTCTCTGGTCTAACTGGACCAATCATTGAATGGAAAGGGTTATGTTCAGCTGTGAACCCAAAGAAGAAACTCTACTCTCTTGGGTAGGTTATCTGCTGCAATTCGCATAGGTAAGTACTGTCAGGAATACCATTCATAGCCTTCTACATTCTGTCAGTGGCGAGATCCAGGTCATTAAAAATGAGATCGATATTCTACAGTGCCTGCCGCCTGTGTTTCAACTGCTGGATTCTGTGCCACACACTGATCCATTTTGGATCATCATGGTTTCAACCACACTGGTCATGACACAGTGATATAACCACATAACAATGCTTTGCACAGAATTACAACAATGTCTTAAGACATAAAATTCAGAGTGAACATGTTTCCAGTCGTTTCACATTCACTGATACCACTTGTGAGATAAACAGAAATATCCACTCATTGGCTTCCACAGTCCTCCCACACTGTATTTGCAAGTTTGTACCTAGTCAATTGTCAATTCAGTTGCATTAAATAGTGAGCACTTTCAAGCAACAGAAAATTAGTGACACTTTTGAACAGTTCACTTTAGCGTTCAGTGATCTTGATCAACATGTTACTTCAGTGGTGTTGGACATTATATTACGACTGTACCTACACCAAGCCTACAATGCTCTCATGGTGGTGTTAATTTCACATTGCACAAAATCGATGGGTCAAAGGCTCATGCAAATGCTATACAATGAGAGGCATGAGGACACGATACCATCTGAATTCTGGAGACATTTGCATGGAATGATTAGCAGTTTGGATGCTTTGCTGTTACACATTTAGCAACAACAATTGCTACCAAAGTGAGGTTAACTTTAATTGCTCAGGATGAGCAGCCATTATACTAGTTATCAATGAAGCACACACCTTGCTTGACACATATGCCACAGTGGCTGCCACAATAACTTCCATCCACTCTGAAGAAAGCTGAACCATTCCAGACCAGCCCAAAGTGCTGCTGCCTCGCAACCGTGCCACCTCTACCTGAAAGTCACATAGAGTTTTCGAGAACATGTGGACTCTCCGTGCTACTGTCAAGAGGCTAATTAAGGTGTTGGAAATCTTACAGCTATGGATTGTGACAGCTGAGAGCAAACGTACCCCCTGCACATTACCAAAGTGGTCTCATAACCATGGGACCACTCAGACTAATGTTTGCTGTTCCACAGACCTTTTGGTCACCTGGCAGCTAATTGCAAGAAATCATGTTTGCACCCAAATGCCGAGACATGATTTGGTTCAGGTGCAACAGCAAGACACCCACTTACAGCACCTGCTGTTTAAGAACTGTTAGTCGTCTACATCAAAAATAAAGTATAGGACTGCTCAGCCTACCACTTGTATCGGCATGACTCCAAAGGTGCCAACTAATGAATGGCTACACAACACTACATCACAAAGGTTGTTCGTTACCAACCACTATTCAGGGATAGTGTTATTAATCAAACAGGATCAGAGATCAGCACACTGCTGACTACAGTCTACCCAGATGCAAAACAGCACACCATGGCCAATTTAGTGGCAGTTAACAAGTCTGTCATATGCACATATGGTCCGAATTATTTGAGGTTGACTAAGGCCTCTTCAAGAATTACAAGTGGACTTTTGCGTTAACCAACATTGCTCAACGTATTTTGGGTGCTGATTTCATCACACAGCCTGCACTGACCACCAATTTACTAAATGAATGACTGATACACGCTGTCATTACTGGGAGTCCTACTGCCACAACTTGAAATCACACCTCCAGACCATGAGAAAAGATTACATAACAATGAGGCGTGAAATAATCAAGTCACGTGAGGATAATGTGATGTTGAAGGATATCCTATTGGAAACAGAAAGCAAACTCCAAGAGGCCCGTAAAACATTAGAACAACATAAGACACCTCTGCATTGCATCTGTGCTCTGCACATGACTGTGTCCATGGATTAACAGTGGCCCATAAAACTACAGGGCAGGTGCACACATACTGTGGTGCACCATATCTGTGCCAAACCTGGTCTGCGATTTCATCTTGAGCCCACTGGACTGCATGGAAATGACTACCACCGATTTCCACTGGCTACACAATGGCACCAGGGGAACCATCAACTCACACCTCTCCTCCTCTGTCTACTACCAATATCACTCCTCCCAACCATCATTCTACGGTACTGGCTGTGTCACTGACTGCAGTTACATGTCCATCATGGACAGCCACCCACACACAAACTGCCTTTGAGGTCAAATTCTCATCTTTTAGGTGAGCAGATTTCGAGGGGGGGGGGGGGGGGGAGCGATATAATCAACTAATATATGTGTGAAAAGTGCAGTGTCTCTCTAATTTCCCATATTCTTTGTTACTTCCTGTTCTGGTTTGTTCACTAATACACTGTTATTCCCTGTATGTATTTTATTTGTAGTAGATGGTCTCCCTACATGGTCCCACATTGTACAGCAATTCATACTATAGGCCTATACTGAAATGTACATAATAAAATTAACAAATGTGTATATTGGTTAAACTTTGCAACTGAACATGTTTTAGAAGCCTCTTTACGGACCTAGGAATTGTTAGATGTATGTACTCCCTTGTGGTGTTCCTGGTTAACAGCAAGAGTGAATTTAGGATGAACTCAGAAATTCTCAATCACATACCTAGATGAAGTAATAATTCCTATATAAGCTATGGATTCCTTTCTAGGGTTCAGAATGGAGTTTTATTTTAAGGTACAAAAGTCTATAAAAGGTAACCAGTGGGCTGCAGACAGAAAACTGAACATCTGCAAATATTTAAAAACAAAATAAAATAATACTTCATTAGCCACTTTTTCAACAAATTATCAGAATGTTTGAAGTGGAGAATGTAAATTCTGTTAAGAATCAGAGTTTTGAGTGGATAAGAACAGTATATTAGTATCACCAGAAGGCATTACCACCAGACCTTTCTGAATGTTTTTTGGACAGATCATTGCAAAATATAATAAACAGAATTGCTCAAAGTGTGACAATTGAGGAATCCCTTGTGTTACTACTTGCTCTTTTAACCAATGTTTTCACCATTTTTGATGGTTACAACATTTTGACCACTGTTTCAAAGATTTGATCTGAACCTATAACTGCATTTTCCCCCAGGTACATACTACCATAGTTTCTCAAATGTAATGTATGGTTGCCAAAGTTTGTGAGCTAAAGGAATAGCTTGTTGTGTCTTTTCTTCCATAAAGTGCACTATAGAATTAATTAAAATGAATATGAAGCTCCATTTATCAATATCATTTCTCAAAAGATTAACTCTTGGAGACTCAATAAGCAATAAGTTCTGAGGAAGCTCTTAGCCCAGTAGTTGCTGCACTCACAGCTAACCAACCCACACTAGTTTATGTGACCAGCTGGTACAGATAAGTGGAATCTCATGGAATTTCATTTAAATTACTCTAGCAAAGGACTCGCTCCATGGAGGTCATGGCCGTGCAGTCTTGCAACTTCAAATTCAGCACTGCAGTTGTAAAATCGCTGGGTATTGCGGTAGCATAACCATCTCTTCTCCTCCAGCTGAGCAACAAACCACCAAATCTTCGCCTCCTGCAGTGAAATCACCTGCTACACAACTGACAGGCTGGAAAGGAAGAAAGGAATACTCTCCTGAAGATTTTTCCCGTCCCTCGAGGCAACAAACATCTGAGTCTTCATCTGCCAACCGCAAAGGCTCTAAGAAATCAATCAACGTGACCAGTCTTCTCATTCCCTGACTCAGAGGTCCTCTTCAATGGTGTTACTACATGACACTCTCACCTGGTCGACCTACATTTCGCCAGTGTGCACTGCCCACTGTTTTGCTTCTGTAAAACCTGTAGGCCAACCCAATTAGAATGACAATGCCTCTGTAGATCTCATGGAGCAGGCTGCTCCACCCTGTGCACCCTGTAACAGTGAGTATTTGAAGGCTGGCACTCAGCAATCACAGAGATGACAACATTTTTTTTCTCGTCCCCTTTTGCTGTTATGATCCTCCTCCAATGGAATGTTCAGGCCCGTAGATCCAAGAAGGCGAAATTTTGGGTGCTCTTGAAATCATAGCGTCCACTCTTTCTCTGCATGCAAGAAACAAAGCCTCATCCTCGAAACCACTCTGACCTCTCATATTTCCTTCCAGTCTGCTTTGACCTTACCGCTGAGGATGGCATTCCATCTCCTGGAAGAGTCATGCTGCTCATCAGGGATGATGTTCAGAGCCAAACCATATTATTGAATACTTCGTCGCCAACTGTTGCAGTCCACATTATCCTTCCTCACTTCACATTTTCTCTTTGCAATGTATACATCCCTCCATCATATGGTGTCACCACGGCAAACTACCTCCATGTTACTGATCAACTCACTTCTGTTCAGTGTCTTTAATACACACTGTCCCATTTGTGGCTCTTCCTGAATCTGTCAGAGAGTGCCCTCTTGGCTGACCTCAATCAACTCAAACTCTCTATCTTAATAACGGAACACCTGTGTTCCTCTGAGACTCCACACGCACCTATTCCCATTTGGACCTTTTGCACTGCAGCACCGAGTTTGCCTGTCTTCTCGATTGGTCCATTCTCTCTAATATTTACTTGAGCGTCCATCTGCCATGTGCTATCTGTTTGCTGACTCCTATCCCATCTACATGTAAACCCAACTGGCAGCTTTCTAAGGTCGACTGGAGGCTTCAGTCCTCCATGGAGACCTTCAACGAAGATTTCCCCAGTTGTGATGGCCATGCAGAGTACGTCACAAATGTTGTCCTTATCATAACATAGCATTCCATAACTCACACTTCATCTCTACTGTGCTGTGTACCAGACCCCAGGTGGACTGAGGCATGCTGCGACATGAGTTGTGTGTGAAGACCTGCTCTCTGCCATTTAACCATCATGCTATGATGATGAACTGCATTCATTGTAAACAGTTTCATGCACAGTGCCATTGCTATAGCAAAACAGCTACCTAGATTTCATTTACTAGTTCTTTTAGCAGTTCACTTCCTCTTTTAGCGTGTGGGGGGCAATCTTCATCATCTGTATGGGACTAAGGTCCATTCCGTGACTTCCAGTATGACAGTAGCATGTGGTGTCATTGTGGACCCTATAGCTATCTCCAACACCTTGGGATGCTATTCTGTTGAAGATTTTGAGCTCCACCCACTATCACCCCACCTTCCTCTCTCGGAAATGAGTTGGGGAGGCTCAGGTGATACGCTTCTCCTCTTGTGATTGTTACAATGCCGCCTCTACCATGAGGGAACTATATCGTGCTCTCACTTCATCCCAATCTTCCACCCCAGGACCAGATGATGTTCACATTCATATGTTGCAGCACCTTTCTCTCTTCGGAAAGCACTTTGTCCTTCAAAGATACAATCACATTTGGGCAGATGGCACATTTCCCAGATGCTGATGTGAAGTTACTATCATACCCATATCTAAGCCCAGTAAGAACAAACACCTTGCTTCTAGCTACTGCCCCATTTCTCTCATCAGCTATGTTTTCAAGGTGATGGAATGAATGATTTATGGCTGGTTGGTATAGTAGCTCAAACCTAACAATTTACTAATCACTGCACAATGTGGATTTGGAGCGTACCGTTCATCAGTTGACCAGCTCATCCCTCTGTAAACCTATGTCATTAACCGTTTTCTGACAAAATAACCAATGGTGGCCCTGTTCTTTGATTGGGAGAAAGCTATGACACTTGCTGGAGGACTGGTACCCTTCTGTACTCTGTAGATGTGGGACTTTCAATGCTGCCTGCTCTGATTCATTCAGAAATTTTTAAAAACCGAGTATTCAAGGTATGTGGGGGTTTGATCTTGTCAGACACCTTCAGCCAGGAGAATGGGGTGCCTCAAGGCTCCATCCTGTGCATAGTACTCTTTGCTATAGCCATTAATCCTATAATGGTCTGTTTTCCGCCAGGCATCATGAGCTGAGCTCCCTTTTTGTCGATGACATTGCGATTTTTTGCAGTTCTCCACTCGCTTGTACCCTGGAGCATCTTCATCAGCGATGGCTTCATCGTCCTTACTCATGGAGTATCGGCAATGGCTTTCGGTTTTTCACTGGCAAGACTGTATGTATGAATTACTGTCAACGCAATCGGTTTCTTCCACTGTGTTTACATCTTGGGCTTGTTGCTTTTCCATTCACCGAAACTACGAATTTCCTGGGGCTCATGATTGATAGAAAATTTTCTTGGGCCTCCCATGTGTCTTACCTGGCTGCATGCTTTACCCAGTCTCCTAATGTCTTATATGCTCTAAGCACTACTTTCTGGGGAGCAGATTGGACCACCCTCCTTTGTTTGTACCAATCCCTTGTCCATTGGAAACTAGACTATGTCTGTTTCATTTATTCATGTGCATGTCCATCCATTTTACACATATCTTAATATAATCCACCATCATGGAAACCGTTTGGTCACTGGTGCCTGTTACATTAGCCCAGTTGAGAGTCCCCATGCAGAAGGTGTCAGACAACTGCTGCTATATGGGTGTGATGTTCTCCTCAGCAGATAAGCTTGCCATTTGTCTGCCATGCCTAGCCACCCATCCTGCACCTCCTTTTTCGATGACTGCCTTGGCTGACAATATGGGGTGCATCCCTTCACTGCTATCTCCCAGGTTCGCTTTCCACTCCTATTCCAGCAGCTTAATTCCACACTCCCTGCCACTTTTCCAGTGGGTGTGAACCCTTCACCACCTTGGCATCATGCAGTGGCCTGTGTTCATTTTGGACTTCACACTCAACCTTCACACACAATATAGTGACAGCACCGTTGTGTACAGTAATGGTTCTAAGACTGACTGTGGTGTCCAGTGTGCCTTTGTCATTGTCACTGACCATTTTCGGTATTGGCTTACACTACACCACCCAATATTTACAGCAGAGCTCTTCGCCCGCTATCAGGCCACCTAATACATCAAGTGACATGGCCTTTTTTATTGTGTCATTCTCTTACTGCCCTTCTGAACCTCTGTGTGCTGTACACAGTCCATCCTTTAGTGCAATCGGCCCAAGAAAGCTCCCATTTTCTCTGTGTTGAGGGAGACACTGTGATGTGCATTTAGAGTGGTGGTCACGTTGGTCTGATGGGAAATGAGGATGCTGACGCCGCTCATTAGACTGCAGTCTTCTTACCTCACTCTGCTAGCTCTTCCATCCCTCTGGATGATTTCTATGTTGCCATCTGTCGGCAGGTGGTGTCACTTTGGCACCACCACTGGTGCACTCTTCATGGGAACAAGCTCCGGGGAATTAAACCTCTCTCAGTGACTTCACCAATCTTATCTCAGCCCCCTTGCCATGAGGAAATAATTTTAGCTAGCTTTCATTTTTGGTAGTATCGTTTTAGTTATCGCCATTTGTTAAGTGGTGATCCCCCGCCATTTTGTGCTCATTGTCATCAATTTTTGCCGGTTCACCATTTCCTGACCGAATGTCCTTGTTTTAACAACTTAGCTGGCCGCTGTGGCTGAACGGTTCTAGGCACTTCAGTCCAGAACTGCACGACTCCTAAGGTCGCAGGTTCGAATCCGGCCTTGGGCATGGATGTGTGTGATGCCCTTAGATTAGGTAGGTTTAAGTACTTCTAAGTTCTAGGGGACTGATGACCTCAGATGTTAAGTCTCATAGTGCTCAAATCCATCTGAACCATTTTTAACCACTTCTTTTATTCTTTCTTTTCCTCACGCCGTTTTTCCTGCGGATATGCAGGGTCAGCATGGTTAATTGGATTTGGCAATGTTAGTTGGAGGGTTGGCAAGATGACCTTCCTGTCAACACCCTGTACCCCCCCCCTTCCCCCCGGGAAGGAATTAGCGTACCCCAACTGTCTGCGACTAGTATAATACATGGAATATTGCGAAAGTGTTCAGATGTCTGCGAGCCATGTAACTGAGTCACGGTGTGGGGACCAGCCCAGTATTCACCTAGGGGGATGTGGAAAAGCGCCTAGAAACCACATCCAGGCTGGCCGGCACATCGGCCCTCATCGTTAATCCGCCAGGCAGATTCAATCCGGGGTCGGCGTGCTTACCCGAGTCCAGGAAGCAGCGTATTGGCACGCTCGGCTAACCTGGCAGGTATTTTTTTAAAACCACTTATGTTCTCATATATGTTGTCTGTCCGATTTGTTGGATCTTTTAGTGAAGGAGACATGGATTTTTGACCATGTTTTACTTTTTATCATTCATAGCAACATGGCGAAGGACATTTAATCTTTGGTTCAGGACCTCCACTGTCTCTACAGCCTATTTGGAGGACCTTGTGTTTAGCTCACTTTCTATCAGTCGTTTGGGCTTAATGTATAGTCTCTTATAAGTTTTTTTAATTCCTGATATTCTAAGGTTATGACATCGGAACTTATGACCTTAGTTGTTTCTGTCCTACCTCCACCCACAAGCTGTGCCATAGTGATCCCATCACACATATTCTACAAGATTCCCAAAATCTATAAACCCCACAATCCTGGATGTCCCAGTGTAGATGGTTAATATGCTCCCATTGGAAGATCTCTGTTCTCGTTGACCAGCACCTCCAACCAGTTGCCTGTAGCTTAGCCTCTCGTATCAAACATATAACTCCACTTAGCAATTCTCAGCCATCCCTACCCCATTACCACCTGGATCCTTGTTTGTCACAGCTGATGACACCTGCCTACACACCAACATTCCTCAGGCCAATGGACATCATGCCATCCAACTCTACCATTCTCAACACCCTTCTGTCATCAACCCACTACTTCATTCCTTCTAAACCGTACCGGTTACATCCTCACACACAAATACTTCTCCTTTGAGAGGAAGATACACTGCCAGGAAAAATATCAAAACACCAAACAGTAATTAATGTAGACTATTGAAATTTCAGTATTAAATTTGTGTAGGTAACATATTTAAATGATTGACATTGCAAGATCAGAGGTAAATGTAAGTGTGAGACAAGCCATTGCAAATATGAAATGCTGGTACATTAATAGCCAGTTTAACTGACAGAATGCTGAATGCATCCATTCAGACATGATGCACTGTGTTGTACAGCTTCTTGATGACAGTTTGTGGGATGGAGCTTCATGCTCTTGCACTTGATCAATCAACAAAGGGATGTTTAGTGCTCCTTGTGGACGACACTGGAGATGTCGTCTGATGATGTCCCATATATGATTGACTGAATGCTGATCTCATGATTGGGTAGGCCAATGTAACATTTCATCACTCTGCAGAGCATGTGGTGTTACAACAGTAGTACATATGTGAGCTTTATTCCGTTCAAAAATGCTCCCTGTAAAGCTTTTCAAGAATGGAAGCACAGCAGGTTGAATCACCAGATTGACATACAAATTTACATTCAGGATGCGTGGAATAATCATGTGATTGCGTCTGGTGTCATATAATAGCATACACCAGATCATAACTACAGATGTAGGTCCTGTGTGTCTAGCACATGAACAGGTTGATTGCAGGCCCTCAACAGGCTACCTTATAACCAACACACAGCCATCACTGGCACTCAGGTAGACCCAGCTTTCATCTCAAAACACAACAGACCTCCACCCAGTCCTCCAGTAAGCCACTTGACACCACTGAAGCCACAAATGACAGACTTTTGGGGTCAGTGCAAGGCACACTACAGGGCATCTGGTTCAGAGCTGTCATTGAAGCAACCAATTCGTAACAATGCGTTGTGTCTCTGTGGTGCTAACTGCTGCTCAAATTGCTGCTGCAGATGCAGCACAATTCACCAGAGCCACACACCGAATATGATGGTCTTCCCTCTCAGTAGTGTCATGTGACCATCCAGTACCCTCATCTTCTTGTGACTGTACTTTCTTGTGAACACTGCTGCCAGTGATCATGTACAGTGGTTACATCTGTGCCAAGTTTTACTGCAATATCACAGAAGGAACATCCAGTTTCTCATAGCTCTAACACATGAACTCACTCAAGCTCAGTGAGGTGCTGATAATGGCATTTCGTTGCCTTAAAGGTGTACTTGACTAACATCAACTCATTATGTTTAGTCCTAAAGGTCACCAATGCTACGGTATTACAGCTTGTATTTAATGAAACCTGATTTGCATCCTCATAGTGGCTCTACTAGCGGCCCTCTTATGTGACTAGCATGAAATTTTTTTAGACGTCATCTTTCAGATGCAGAAACACATATATCAACTTTCATTTGTGTCACACAACTCCCCCTTGGTGCTGCATTTTTTTTTCAGTCAGTGTATTTAAGCAAATCTATGGCACAGCCATGGGCAGCTGCATTGTACTCTCTTCTGCCAATCTGTTTGCAGATCATCTAGAGGAATCGTTCCTATAACCCTAAAACTCCAAACCCCTCGCCTGGTTGTGACTGATTATTGATACCTTCATGATCTGGACCCATAGCCATGATATCCTATCTTCATTCATCCAAAGCTTAATACCTCTTCAATCTTCTTCATCTGGTCCTCTTCAGGCCTATGTGTCATATTCCTGGCATTTACCTCCACCTTGCTGATGGCTTCATCCATATCTCTGTCCATATCAAACCCACTACATCTACATGTGCATCTACATGACTACTCTGCAATTCACATTTAAGTGCTTGGCAGAGGGTTCATCGAACCACAATCATACTATCTCTCTACTATTCCACTCCCGGACAGCGAGCGGGAAAAACGAACACCTAAACCTTTCTGTTCGAGCTCTGATTTCTCTTATTTTATTTTGATGATCATTCCTACCTATGTAGGTTGGGCTCAACAAAATATTTTCGCATTCGGAAGAGAAAGTTGGTGACTGAAATTTCGTAAAAAGGTCTCGCCGCGACGAAAAACGTCTATGCTGTAATGACTTCCATCCCAACTCGTGTATCATATCTGCCACACTCTCTCCCCTATAACGCGATAATACAAAACGAGCTGCCCTTCTTTGCACCCTCTCGATGTCCTCCGTCAATCCCACCTGGTAAGGATCCCACACCGCGCAGCAATATTCTAACAGAGGACGAACGAGTGTAGTGTAAGCTGTCTCTTTAGTGGACTTGTTGCATCTTCTAAGTGTCCTGCCAATGAAACGCAACCTTTGGCTCGCCTTCCCGACAATATTATCTATGTGGTCCTTCCAACTGAAGTTGTTCGTAATTTTAACACCCAGGTACTTAGTTGAATTGACAGCCTTGAGAATTGTACTATTTATCGAGTAATCGAATTCCAACGGATTTCTTTTGGAACTCATGTGGATCATCTCACACTTTTCGTTATTTAGCGTCAACTGCCACCTGACACACCATACAGCAACCTTTTCTAAATCGCTTTGCAGCTGATACTGGTCTTCGGATGACCTTACTAGACGGTAAATTACAGCATCATCTGCGAACAACCTAAGAGAACTGCTCAGATTGTCACCCAGGTCATTTATATAGATCAGGAACAGTAGAGGTCCCAGGACGCTTCCCTGGGGAACACCTGATATCACTTCAGTTTTACTCGATGATTTGCCGTCTATTACTACGAACTGTGACCTTCCTGATAGGAAATCACGAATCCAGTCGCACAACTGAGACGATACCCCATAGCTCCGCAACTTGATTAGAAGTCGCTTGTGAGGAACGGTGTCAAAAGCTTTCCGGAAATCTAGAAATACGGAATCAACTTGAGATCCCCTGTCGATAGCGGCCATTACTTCGTGCGAATAAAGAGCTAGCTGCGTTGCACAAGAGTGATGTTTTCTGAAGCCATGCTGATTACGTGTCAATAGATCGTTCCCTTCGAGGTGATTCATAATGTTTGAATACAGTATATGCTCCAAAACCCTACTGCAAACCGACGTCAATGATATAGGTCTGTAGTTAAATGGATTACTCCTACTACCCTTCTTGAACACTGGTGCGACCTGCGCAGTTTTCCAATCTGTAGGTACAGATCTATCGGTGAGCGAGCGGTTGTATATGAGTGCTAAGTAGGGAGCTATAGTATCAGCGTAATCTGAAAGGAACCTAATCGGTATACAATCTGGACCTGAAGACTTGCCCGTATCAAGCGATTTGAGTTGCTTCGCAACCCCTAAGGTATCTACTTCTAAGAAACTCATGCTAGCAGATGTTCGTGTTTCAAATTCTGGAATATTCCATTCGTCTTCCCTGGTGAAGGAATTTCGGAAAACTGCGTTCAATAACTCCGCTTTAGCGGCACAGTCGTCGATAACACTACCATCGGCACTGCGCAGCGAAGGTATTGACTGCGTCTTGCCGCTTGTGTACTTTACATACGACCAGAATTTCTTCGGATTTTCTACCAAATTTCGAGACAATGTTTCGTTGTGGAACCTATTAAAGGCATCTCGCATCGAAGTACGTGCCAAATTTCGCGCGTCTGTAAATTTTAGCCCATCTTCAGGATTTCGCATTCTTCTGAACTTCGCATGCTTTTTCCGTTGCCTCTGCAACAGCGTTCGGACCTTTTTCGTGTACCACGGGGGATCCGTTCCATCTCTTACCAATTTATGAGGTATGAATATCTCAATTGCTGTTGCTACTATATCTTTGAATTTGAGCCACATCTCGTCTACATTCGCATAGTCAGTTCGGAAGGAATGGAAATTGTCTTTTAGGAAGGCTTCTAGTGGCACTTTATCCGCTTTTTTAAATAAAATTATTTTGCGTTTGTTTCTGATGGATTTGGAAGAAATGGTATTGAGCCTAGCTACAATGACCTTGTGATCACTAATCCCTGTATCAGTCATGATGCTCTCTATCAGCTCTGGATTGTTTGTGGCCAAGAGGTCAAGTGCGTTTTCGCAACCATTTACAATTCGCATGGGTTCGTGGACTAACTGCTCTAAATAATTTTCGGAGAATGCATTTAGGACAATCTCGGAAGACGTTTTCTGCCTACCACCGGTTTTGAACAAGTATTTTTGCCAACATACCGAGGGTAGGTTGAAGTCCCCACCAACTATAACCGTATGAGTGGGGTATTTATTTGTTACGAGACTCAAACTTTCTCTGAACTGTTCCGCAACTGTATCATCGGAGTCTGGGGGTCGGTAGAAGGAGCCAATTATTAACTTAATTCGGCTGTTAAGTATAACCTCCACCCACACCAATTCGCACGGAGTATCTACTTCGACTTCACTACAAGATAAACCACTACTGACAGACACCAACACTCCACCACCAATTCTGCCTAATCTATCTTTCCTGAACACCGTCTGAGACTTCGTAAAAATTTCTGCAGAACTTATTTCAGGCTTTAGCCAGCTTTCTGTACCTATAACGATATCAGCTTCTGTGCTTTCTATTAGCGCTTGAAGCTCAGCGACTTTTCCAGCGCAACTACAACAGTTTACAACTATAATTCCGACTGTTCCTTGATCCAAGCACGTCCTGTAATTGCCAAGCACCCTTTGACATTGCAGCCCATCCCGCACTTTCCCGAGGCCTTCTAACCTAAAAACCGCCCAGTCCACGCCACACAGCCTCCGCTACCCGTGTAGCTGCCAGCTGAGTGTAGTGAACTCCTGACCTATTCAGTGGAACCCGAAACCCCACCACCCTATGGCGCAAGTCAAGGAATCTGCAGCCAATACGGTCGCAAAACCGTCTGAGCCTCTGATTCAGACCCTCCACCCGGCTCTGCACCAAAGGTCCGCAGTCGGTTCTGTCAACGATGCTGCAGATGGTGAGCTCTGCCCTTCATCTCGTAAGCAAGACCGGCAGCCTTCACCAAATCAGATAGCCGCTGGAATCCAGAGAGAATTTCCTCAGATCCAAAGCGACACACGTCATTAGTGCCGACATGTGCCACCACCTGCAGCTGCCTGCACCCTGTGCTCTTCATGGCATCCGGAAGGACCCTTTCCACATCAGGAATGACTCCTCCCGGAATGCACACGGAGTGCACACTGGATTTCTTCCCCTCCTTAGCCGCCATATCCCTAAGGGGCCCCATTACGCGCCTAACATTGGAGCTCCCAACTACCAGTAAGCCCAACCTCTGCGATTGCCCGGACCTTGAAGGCTGAGAATGATCCTCTGTAACAGGGCAGGCAGCTGCATCTGGCTCAGCCAGAGACAGTGCCTGAAACCGGTTTGTCAGACGCACCGGGGAGGCTTTCTGATCAGCCTCCGGGGACGCCTTTCGCTGCCTGCCACGCCTTGGAACGACCTCCCAATCAACCACAGGCGAGGGCTCAGCACCACTGCGGGCAGCAACCGGGGCAACCACAGCGGCAGACCGATCTGGGGACAGACGGGATGAGGTTGACATCCCCGTGATACCTACTTTTTGAGCACTTTCACTCTTTATGCATCAAAATATTGTTTCCATTCATCATGGCCATTTGTGAACAGCATATATGCTGTGATGATAATTTTTGTTGTACTTATAACCTGTTGATTCACTTGGCTCCATGTATCTCAAAGTATCATATTTCACAGATTTCAAATATGCTGAATACGTAAAGGATAGTGCAAAATTATGCCGACTACACAATAGTTAAATTTAAAAGTGGATTCTCCTACATTACTTCCGCTGTAGCATTGTTGATTGCCAGATCCGGTTTTACAGATAACATCTTAAACAGGTGAAAAGACATGCACCTCTTCCTTCCTAAATGTATCTGGGCGAGAATTAATTCAACCACTAATCAGAGTCACAATGTTTATTGGATTTAATAGTGGCATAATATACAGTGACTGAAATATGCAGTTAACAGTGCACATTATATAACTTGCTATACATAACCGATGCACCATCGCCCATTTACTATATTCCTCACACCTTCACATTGCCGTTGCAACACAGAATTTGCATCGCATTTCAAACGTACGGGCTACGGGCGGCTCTTCACCAAGAGAGTGACGATGCTTCGGTCTCTGTCCGTAGCCTCACCCGGATAATCAGTAGCTTCTATCCGATGAACTACTGTTCATTTACTATATCCCTCACAACTTCACCTCGCAGTTAAAATCTACGGTCTAAATGGCGGCTCTTCACAAAGAGAGTAACAATCCTACTATCACTGTACATTGCCTCACCTGATAGTGCACTACGGCCCATTTACTATATCTATCACACCTTCACATTTCCGATGCAACACAGAATTTGCGTCGCAATTCAAATCTACGGGCTACAAGGTGGCTCGTCACCAAGAGAGTAACGATGTTTCTGTCCTGTACGTAGCCTCACCTGGCAACCCAGTAGCTTGTATCTGTGGCACTATGGCCCATTTACTGTATCCCTCACACCTTCACATTGTCGTTGCAACACAGAATTTGAATCGCAATTCAAATCTGCGGGCTACATGGCGGCTCTTCACCAAGAGAGTGACGATGCTACTGTCACTGTACATAGCCTCACCTGGCAACCCAGTAGCTTGTATCCAATGCACTACTGCCGATTTACTATATCATTCAGACCTTAACATTGCCGATGCAACACAGAATTTGCTTCGCAATTCTAATTTACGGACTACATGACGTATCTTCACCAAGAGAGTGGCAACGCTACGGTCTCTGTAAGTAGCCTCACCTGATAGTCCACGACGGCCCATTTACTATATTTATCACATATTTACATTTCCGATGCAACACAGACTTTTCGTCGCAATTCAAATATATGGGCTACATGACGGCCCTTCACCAAGAGAGTGATAATGCTACGGTCACTCTACGTAACCTCACCTGGCAACCTAGTAGCATGTATACAATGCACTACTGATTTTTTATTATATCCCTAACACCTTCACTTTGCCGATGCAACACAGAAGTTCCATCGCAATTCAAGTGCACGGACAACATGGCGGCTCATCCCCAAGTGAGTAACGATGCTACTGTCACTGTACGTAGCCTCACCTACCAACCTAGTAGCTTATATTAAATGCACTACTGCCCATTTACAATATCCCTCACACCTTCACCTTTCCAATGAATCACAGAATTTGCATCGCAGTTAAAATCTACGGTCTAAATTGCGGCTCTTCACAATGAGAGTAACAATCCTACTCTCACTGTACGTTGCCTCACCTGATAGTGCACTACAGCACATTTACTATATCTACCACAACTTCACATTTCCGATGAAACACAGAATTTGCGTCGCAATTCCAATCTACGGGCTACAAGGTATGAGATTAACGATGCTTCTGTCACTGTACGTAGCCGTTCCTGGCCACCCAGTAGCTTGTATCTGTGTCACTACGGCCCATTTACTACATCCCTCACACCTTGACATTGCCGATGCAAAACAGAATTTGCGTCGCAATTCAAATCTACGGGCTACATAGTGGTTCTTCTTCATGAGAGTGACGATGCTACTGTCACTGTACATAGCCTCACCTGACAACCCATTAGCTTGTATCCGATCATCTACTACCCATTTACTCTATCGCTTACACCTACACATTGCCGATGCAACATAGAATTTGCATCGCTATTAAAATCTACCTGCTACATCTTGGCTCTTCACCAAGAGAGTAACGATGCTACTGTTACTGTACGTAGCCTCACCTGGCTACCCAATAGCTTGTATCCGAGTCACTTCTGCTCATTTAATATATCACTCACACCTTCACATTGCCGTTGCAACACAGAATTTGCATAGCAATTCAAATCTACTGGCTACATGGTGGCTGTTAACCAAGAGAGTGACGATGCTACTGTCACTGTATTTTAGCCACACCTCGCAAACCAGTAGCTTCTATCCGATGCACTACTGCCCTTTTACTATACCCCTCACACCTTCACATTGCCTATGCAACACAGACTTTGCATCACAACTCAAATCTACGGGTTACATGGCGTCTCTTCACCAAGAGAGTGACAATGGTACGGCTAATGTACGTAGCCTCACCTGGCAACTTAGTAGCTTGTATCCGATGCACTACTGCCCATTTTCTAAATCCCTCACACCTTCACTTTGCCGATGCAACACAGAATTTGCATCGCAATTCAAATCTACGGTCTACATGGCGGCTCTTCCCCAAGAGAGTAACGATGCTACTGTCACTGTACGTAGCCTCACCCGAAAACCCAGTAGCTTGTATCCGACGAAATACTGCCCATTTAGTATATCTCACACACCTTCACATTGCCGATGAAACACAGAATTGGCATCGGAATACAAATCTACTATCTACATGGAGGCTCTTCCCCACGAGAGTGACGAGGCTACTGTCACTATACGTTGCCCCATGTGGCAGGTCATAAGCTTGTATCCGATGCGCTACTGCACATTTACTATATCCCTCACACCTTCACATTGTGAATGCAACACAGAATGTGCATCGCAATTCAAATCCACAGGCTACATAGCGGCTTTTCACCAATGGAGTAACGATGCTACTGTCACTGTAGGCAGCCTCACCTGGCATCCCAGTAGCTTGTATCCGATGCATTACTGCCAATTTACTGTATCACTCACACCTTCACATTGTGGAAGCAACATAGAATGTGCATCGCAATTCAAATCCATGGGCTACATAGCGGCTTTTCACCAATGGAGTAACGATGCTACTTTCACTGTAGGCAGCCTCACCTGGCATCCCAGGAGCTTGTATCCGACGCACTACTGCCAATTTACTGTATCACTCACACCTTCACATTGTGGATGCAACACAGAATGTGAATCGCAATTCAAATCCACGGGCTACATAGCGGCTTTTCACCAATGGAGTAACGATGCTACTGTCACTGTAGGCAGCCTCACCTTGCATCCCACTAGCTTCTATCCGACGCACTACTGCCAATTTACTGTATCACTCACACCTTCACATTGTGGATGCAACACAGAATGTGCATCGCAATTCAAATCCACGGGCTACATAGCGGCTTTTCACCAATGGAGTAACGATGCTACTGTCACTGTAGGCAGCCTCACCTGGCATCCCAGTATCTTGTATCCGACGCACTACTGCCAATTTACTGTATCACTCACACCTTCACATTGTGGATGCAACATAGAATGTGCATCGCAATTCAAATCCATGGGCTACATAGCGGCTTTTCACCAATCGAGTAACGATGCTACTGTCACTGTAGGCAGCCTCACCTGGCATCCCATTAGCTTGTATCCGACGCACTACTGCCAATTTACTGTATCACTCACACCTTCACATTGTGGATGCAACACAGAATGTGAATCGCAATTCAAATCCACGGGCTACATAGCGGCTTTTCACCAATGGAGTAACAATGCTACTGTCACTTTAGGCAGCCTCACCTTGCATCCCAGTAGCTTGTATCCGACGCACTACTGCCAATTTACTGTATCACTCACACCTTCACATTGTGGATGCAACACAGAATGTACATTGCAATTGAAATCCACTGGCTACATAGCGGCTTTTCACCAATGGAGTAACGATGCTACTGTCACTGTAGGCAGCCTCTTCTGGCATCCCAGTAGCTTGTATCCGACACACTACTGCCAACTTACGGTATCACTCACACCTTCACATTATGGATGCAACACAGAATGTGCATCGCAATTCAAATCCACGGTCTACATAGCGGCTTTTCACCAATGGAGTAACGATGCTACTGTCACTGTAGGCAGCCTCACCTGGCTTCCCAGTAGCTTGTATCCGACGCACTACTTCCAATTAACTGTATCACTCACACCTTCACATTGTGGATGCAACACAGAATGTACATGGCAATTCAAATCAAAGTGCTCCATAGTGGCTTTTCGCCAAGGGAGTAACAATGTTACTGTCACCATAGGCAGCCTCACGTGTCTACCCAGTAGCTTGTATCCGACGCACTACTGCCAATTTACTGTATCACTCACACCTTCACATTGTGGGTGCAATGCAGAATGTGCATCGCAATTCAAATCCACGGGCTACATAGCGGCTTTTCACCAATGGAGTAACGATGCTACTGTCACTGTAGGCAGCCTCACCTGGCATCCCAGTAGCTTGTATCCGACGCACTACTGCCAATTTACTGTATCACTCACACCTTCACATTGTGGATGCAACACAGAATGTGAATCGCAATTCATATCCACGGGCTACATAGCGGCTTTTCACCAATGGAGTAACGATGCTACTGTCACTGTAGGCAGCCTCACCTGGCATCCCAGTAGCTTGTATCCGACGCACTACTGCCAATTTACTGTATCACTCACACCTTCACATTGTGGACGCAACACAGAATGTGCATCGCAATTCAATTCCACGGGCTACATAGCGGCCTTTCACCAATGGAGTAACGATGCTACTGTCACCGTAGGCAGCCTCATCTGGCATCCCAGTATCTTGTATCCGACACACTACTGCCAATTTACTGTATCACTCACACCTTCACATTGTGGATGCAACACAGAATGTGCATCGCATTTCAAATTAACGGGCTACATAGCGGCTTTTCACCAATGGAGTAACGATGCTACTGTCATTGTAGGCAGCCTCACCTGGCATCCCAGTAGCTTGTATCCGACTCACTACTGCCAATTTACTGTATCACTCACACCTTCACATTGTGGATGCAACACAGAATGTACATCGCAATTCAAATCAAAGTGCTCCATTGTGGCTTTTCGCCAAGGGATTAACAATGTTACTGTCACCATAGGCAGCCTCACGTGTCAACCCAGTAGCTTGTATCCGACGCACTACTGCCAATTTACTGTATCACTCACACCTTCACATTGTGGGTGCAACACAGAATGTGCATCGCAATTCAAATCCACGGGCTACATAGCGGCTTTTCACCAATGGAGTAACGATGCTACTGTCACTGTAGGCAGCCTCACCTGGCATCCCAGTAGCTTGTATCCGACGCACTACTGCCAATTTACTGTCTCACTCAGACCTTCACATTGTGGATGCAACATAGAATGTGAATCGCAATTCAAATCCACGGGCTACATAGCGGCTTTTCACCAGTGGAGTAACGATGCTACTGTCACTGTAGGCAGCCTCACCTTGCATCCCAGTAGCTTGTATCCGACGCACTACTGCCAATTTACTGTATCACTCACACCTTCACACAGAACACAGAATGCAACACAGAGTGTCCATCGCAATTCAAATCCACGGGCTACATAGCGGCTTTTCACCAATGGAGTAGCGATGCTACTGTCACTGTAGGCACCCTCACCTGGCATTCCAATAGCTTGTATCCGACACACTACTGCCAATTTACTGTATCACTCATACCGTCACATTGTGGATGCAACACAGAATGTGCATCGCAATTCAAATCCACGGGCTACAAAGCGGCTTTTCACCAATGGAGTAACGATGCTACTGTCACTGTAGGCAGCCTCACCTGGCATCCCAGTAGCTTGTATCCGACGCACTACTGCCAATTTACTGTATCACTCACACCTTCACATTGTGGATGCAACACAGAATGTGCATCGCAATTCAAATTCACGGTCTACATAGCGGCTTTTCACCAATGGAATAACGATGCTACTGTCACTGTAGGGAGCCTCACCTGGCATCCCAGTAGCTTGTATCCGACGCACTACTGCCAATTTACTGTATCACTCACACCTTCACATTGTGGATGCAACACAGAATGTACATCGCAATCAAATCAAAGTGCTCCATAGTGGCTTTTCGCGAAGGGAGTAAAAATGTTACTGTCACCATAGGCAGCCTAACGTGTCAACCCAGTAGCTTGTATCCGACGCACTACTTCCAATTTACTGTATCAGTCACACCTTCACATTGTGGGTGCAACACAGAATGTGCATCGCAATTCAAATTCACAGGCTACATAGAGGCTTTTCACCAATGGAGTAACGATGCTACTGTCACTGTAGGCAGCCTCACCTGGCATCCCAGTAGCTTGTATCCGACGCACTACTGCCAATTTACTGTCTCACTCAGACCTTCACATTGTGGATGCAACATAGAATGTGAATCGCAATTCAAATCCACGGGCTACATAGCGGCTTTTCACCAGTGGAGTAACGATGCTACTGTCACTGTATTCAGCCTCACCTTGCATCCCAGTAGCTTGTATCCGACGCACTACTGCCAATTTAATGTATCACTCACACCTTCACATTGTGGATGCAACACAGAATGCGCATCGCAATTCAAATCCACGGGCTACGTAGCGGCTTTTCACCAATGGGGTAACGATGCTACTGTCACTGTAGGCAGCCTCACCTGGCATCCCAGTAGCTTGTATCCGATGCACTACTGCCAATTTACTGTATCACTCACACCTTCACATTGTGGATGCAACACAGAATGTACATCGCAATTCAAATCAAAGTGCTCCATAGTGGCTTTTCACGAAGCGAGTGACAATGTTACTGTCACCATAGGCAGCCTCACGTGTCAACCCAGTAGCTTGTATCCGACGCACTACTGCCAATTTACTCTATCACTCACACCTTCACATTGTGGGTGCAACACAGAATGTGCATCGCAGTTCAAATCCACAGGATACATAGTGGCTTTTCACCAATGGAAAAACGATGCTACTGCCACTGTAGGCAGCCTCACCTGGCGTCCCTGTAGCTTGTATCCGACGCACTACTTCCAATTTACTGTATCACTCACACCTTCACATTGTGGGTGCAACACAGAATGTGCATCGCAAATCAAATCCATGGGCTACATAGCGGCTTTTCACCAATGGAGTAACGATGCTACTGTCACTGTAGGCAGCCTCACCTGGCATCCCAGTCGCTTGTATCCGACGCACTACTGCCAATTTACTGTATCACTCACACCTTCACATTGTTGATGCAACACAGAATGTGCATCACAATTCAAATCCACGGGCTACATAGTGGCTTTTCACCAATGGAGTAATGATGCTACTGTCACTGTAGGCAGAGTCACCTGGCATCCCAGTAACTTGTATCCGACGCACAACTGCCAATTTACTGTATCACTCACACCTTCACATTGTGGATGCAACACAGAATGTGCATCGCAATTCAAATCCACGGGCTACATAGCGGCTTTTCACCAGTGGAGTAACGATGATACTGTCAGTATAGGAAGCCTCACCTGGCATCCCAGTAGCTTGTACCCGACGCACTACTGTTAATTTACTTACTCACTCACACCTTCACATTGTGGATACAACACAGAATGAGCATCGCAATTCAAATCCATGGGCTACATAGCAGCTTTTCACCAATGGAGCAACGATGCTACTGTCACTGTAGGCAGCCTCACCTGGCATCCCAGTAGCTTGTATCCGACGCACTACTGCCAATTTACTGTATCACTCACACCTTCACATTGTGGATGCAACACAGAATGTGAATCGCAATTCAAATCCATGGGCTACATAGCGGCTTTTCACCAATGGAGTAACAATGCTACTGTCACTGTAGGCAGCCTCACCTTGCATCCCAGTAGCTTGTATCCGACGCACTACTGCCAATTTACTGTATCACTCACACCTTCACATTGTGGATGCAACACAGAATGTACATCGCAATTCAAATCCACAGGCTACATAGCGGCTTTTCACCAATGGAGTAACGATGCTACTGTCACTGTAGGCAGCCTCACCTGGCATTCCAGTAGCTTATATCCGACGCACTACTGCCAATTTACTGTATCACTCACACCTTCACGTTGTGGATGCAACACAGAATGTGCATCGCAATTCAATTCTACGGGCTACATAGCGGCCTTTCACCAATGGAGTAACGATGCTACTGTCACTGTAGGCAGCCTCACCTGGCATCCCAGTAGCTTGTATCCGACGCACTACTGCCAATTTACTGTATCACTCACACCTTCACATTGTGGATGCAACACGGAATGTGCATCGCAATTCAAATCCACGGGCTACATAGCGGCTTTTCACCAATGGAGTAACGATGCTACTGTCACTGTAGGCAGCCTCACCTGGCATCCCAGTAGCTTGTATCCGATGCACTACTGCCAATTTACTGTATCACTCACACCTTCACATTGTGGATGCAACACAGAATGTACATCGCAATTCAAATCAAAGTGCTCCATAGTGGCTTTTCACGAAGGGAGTGACAATGTTACTGTCACCATTGGCAGCCTCACGTGTCAACCCAGTAGCTTGTATCCGACGCACTACTGCCAATTTACTGTATCACTCACACCTTCACATTGTGGATGCAACACAGAATGTGCATCGCAATTCAAATCCACGGGCTGCATAGCGGCTTTTCACCAATGGAGTAACGATGCTACTGTCACTGTAGGCAGCCTCACCTGGCATCCCAGTAGCTTGTATCCGACGCACTACTGCCAATTTACTGTATCACTCACACCTTCACATTGTGGATGCAACACAGAATGTGCATCGCAATTCAATTCCACGGGCTACATAGCGGCCTTTCACCAATGGAGTAACGATGCTACTGTCACCGTAGGCAGCCTCATCTGGCATCCCAGTATCTTGTATCCGACACACTACTGCCAAATAACTGTATCACTCACACCTGCACATTGTGGATGCAACACAGAATGTGCATCGCATTTCAAATTAACGGGCTACATAGCGGCTTTTCACCAATGGAGTAACGATGCTACTGTCATTGTAGGCAGCCTCACCTGGCATCCCAGTAGCTTGTATCCGACTCACTACTGCCAATTTACTGTATCACTCACACCTTCACATTGTGGATGCAACACAGAATGTACATCGCAATTCAAATCAAAGTGCTCCATTGTGGCTTTTCGCCAAGGGATTAACAATGTTACTGTCACCATAGGCAGCCTCACGTGAAAACCCAGTAGCTTGTATCCGACGCACTACTGCCAATTTACTGTATCACTCACACCTTCACATTGTGGGTGCAACACAGAATGTGCATCGCAATTCAAATCCACGGGCTACATAGCGGCTTTTCACCAATGGAGTAACGATGCTACTGTCACTGTAGGCAGCCTCACCTGGCATCCCAGTAGCTTGTATCCGACGCACTACTGCCAATTTACTGTCTCACTCAGACCTTCACATTGTGGATGCAACATAGAATGTGAATCGCAATTCAAATCCACGGGCTACATAGCAGCTTTTCACCAGTGGAGTAACGATGCTACTGTCACTGTAGGCAGCCTCACCTTGCATCCCAGTAGCTTGTATCCGACGCACTACTGCCAATTTACTGTATCACTCACACCTTCACACAGAACACAGAATGCAACACAGAATGTCCATCGCAATTCAAATCCACGGGCTACATAGCGGCTTTTCACCAATGGAGTAGCGATGCTACTGTCACTGTAGGCACCCTCACCTGGCATTCCAATAGCTTGTATCCGACACACTACTGCCAATTTACTGTATCACTCACACCGTCACATTGTGGATGCAACACAGAATGTGCATCGCAATTCAAATCCACGGGCTACAAAGCGGCTTTTCACCAATGGAGTAACGATGCTACTGTCACTGTAGGCAGCCTCACCTGGCATCCCAGTAACTTGTATCCGACGCACTACTGCCAATTTACTGTATCACTCACACCTTCACATTGTGGATGCAACACAGAATGTGCATCGCAATTCAAATTCACGGTCTACATAGCGGCTTTTCACCAATGGAATAACGATGCCACTGTCACTGTAGGGAGCCTCACCTGGCATCCCAGTAGCTTGTATCCGACGCACTACTGCCAATTTACTGTATCACTCACACCTTCACATTGTGGATGCAACACAGAATGTACATCGCAATCAAATCAAAGTGCTCCATAGTGGCTTTTCGCGAAGGGAGTAAAAATGTTACTGTCACCATAGGCAGCCTAACGTGTCAACCCAGTAGCTTGTATCCGACGCACTACTTCCAATTTACTGTATCAGTCACACCTTCACATTGTGGGTGCAACACAGAATGTGCATCGCAATTCAAATTCACAGGCTACATAGAGGCTTTTCACCAATGGAGTAACGATGCTACTGTCACTGTAGTCAGCCTCACCTGGCATCCCAGTAGCTTGTATCCGACGCACTACTGCCAATTTACTGTCTCACTCAGACCTTCACATTGTGGATGCAACATAGAATGTGAATCGCAATTCAAATCCACGGGCTACATAGCGGCTTTTCACCAGTGGAGTAACGATGCTACTGTCACTGTAGGCAGCCTCACCTTGCATCCCAGTAGCTTGTATCCGACGCACTACTGCCAGTTTACTGTATCACTCACACCTTCACATTGTGGATGCAACACAGAATGTCCATCGCAATTCAAATCCACGGGCTACATAGCGGCTTTTCACCAATGGAGTAGCTATGCTACTGTCACTGTAGGCACCCTCACCTGGCATCCCCATAGCTTGTATCCGACACACTACTGCCATTTTACTGTATCACTCACACCTTCACATTGTGGGTGCAACACAGAATGTGCATCGCAATTCAAATTCACAGGCTACATAGAGGCTTTTCACCAATGGAGTAACGATGCTACTGTCACTGTATTCAGCCTCACCTTGCATCCCAGTAGCTTGTATCCGACGCACTACTGCCAATTTAATGTATCACTCACACCTTCACATTGTGGATGCAACACAGAATGCGCATCGCAATTCAAATCCACGGGCTACGTAGCGGCTTTTCACCAATGGGGTAACGATGCTACTGTCACTGTAGGCAGCCTCACCTTGCATCCCAGTAGCTTGTATCCGACGCACTACTGCCAATTTACTGTATCACTCACACCTTCACAAATTGGATGCAACATAGAATGTGCATCGCAATTCAAATCCATGGGATACATAGCGGCTTTTCACCAATGGAGTAACGATGCTACTGTCACTGTAGGCAGCCCCACCTGGCATCCCAGTAGCTTGTATCCGACGCACTACTGCCAATTTACTGTATCACTCACACCTTCACATTGTGGATGCAACACAGAATGTGCATCGCAATTCAAATCCACGAGCTACATAGCTGCTTTTCACCAATGGAGTAACGATGCTACTGTCACTATAGGCAGCCTCACCTGGCATCCCAGTAGCTTGTACCCGACGCACTACTGTCAATTAACTTTCTCACTCACACCTTCACATTGTGGATACAACACAGAATGTGCATCGCAATTCAAATCCATGGGCTATATAGCGGCTTTTCACCAATGGAGCAACGATGCTACTGTCACTGTAGGCAGCCTCACCTGGCATCCCAGTAGCTTGTATCCGACGCACTACTGCCAATTTACTGTATCACTCACACCTTCACATTGTGGATGCAACACAGAATGTGCATCGCAATTTAAATCCACGGGCTACATACCGGCTTTTCACCAATGGAGTATCGATGTTACTGTCACTGTAGGCAGCCTCACCTGGCATCCCAGTAGCTTGTATCCGACGCACTACTGCCAATTTACTGTATCACTCACACCTTCACATTGTGGATGCAACACAGAATGTGCATCGCAATTCAAATCCACGGGCTACATAGCGGCTTTTCACCAATGGAGTAACAATGCTACTGTCACTGTAGGCGGCCTCCCCTGGCATCCCAGTAGCTTGTATCCGACGCACTACTGCCAATTTACTGTATCGCTCACACCTTCACATTGTGGATGCAACACAGAATGTACATCGCAATTCAAATCAAAGTGCTCCATAGTGGCTTTTCGCCAAGGGATTAACAATGTTACTGTCACCATAGGCAGCCTCACGTGTAAACCCAGTAGCTTGTATCCGACGCACTACTGCCAATTTACTGTATCACTCACACCTTCACATTGTGGGTGCAACACAGAATGTGCATCGCAATTCAAATCCACAGGCTACATAGCGGCTTTTCACCAATGGAGTAACGATGCTACTGTCACTGTAGGCAGCCTCACCTGGCATCCCAGTAGCTTGTGTCCGACGCACTACTGCCAATTTACTGTCTCACTCACACCTTCACATTGTGGATGCAACATAGAATGTGAATCGCAATTCAAATCCACGGGCTACATAGTGGCTTTTCACCAATGGGGTAACGATGCTACTGTCACTGTAGGCAGCCTCCCCTGGCATCCCAGTAGCTTGTATCCGACGCACTACTGCCAATTTACTGTATCACTCACACCTTCACATTGTGGATGCAACACAGAATGTGCATCGCAATTCAAATCCACGGGCTACGTAGCGGCTTTTCACCAATGGAGTAACTATGCTACTGTCACTGTAGACAGCCTCACCTGGCATCCCAATAGCTTGTATCCGGCACACTACTGCCAATTTACTGTATCACTCACACCTTCACATTATGGATGCAACACAGAATGTGCATCGCAATTCAAATCCACGGGCTACATAGCGGCTTTTCACCAATGGAGTAACGATGCTACTGTCACTGTAGGCAGCCTCACCTGGCATCCCAGTAGCTTGTATCCGATGCACTACTGCCAATTTACTGTATCACTCACACCTTCACATTGTGGATGCAACACAGAATGTACATCGCAATTCAAATCAAAGTGCTCCATAGTGGCTTTTCACGAAGCGAGTGACAATGTTACTGTCACCATAGGCAGCCTCACGTGTCAACCCAGTAGCTTGTATCCGACGCACTACTGCCAATTTACTGTATCACTCACACCTTCACATTGTGGGTGCAACACAGAATGTGCATCGCAGTTCAAATCCACAGGATACATAGTGGCTTTTCACCAATGGAAAAACGATGCTACTGCCACTGTAGGCAGCCTCACCTGGCGTCCCTGTAGCTTGTATCCGACGCACTACTTCCAATTTACTGTAACACTCACACCTTCACATTGTGGGTGCAACACAGAATGTGCATCGCAAATCAAATCCATGGGCTACATAGCGGCTTTTCACCAATGGAGTAACGATGCTACTGTCACTGTAGGCAGCCTCACCTGGCATCCCAGTCGCTTGTATCCGACGCACTACTGCCAATTTACTGTATCACTCACACCTTCGCATTGTTGATGCAACACAGAATGTGCATCACAATTCAAATCCACGGGCTACATAGCGGCTTTTCACCAATGGAGTAATGATGCTACTGTCACTGTAGGCAGAGTCACCTGGCATCCCAGTAACTTGTATCCGACGCACAACTGCCAATTTACTGTATCACTCACACCTTCACATTGTGGATGCAACACAGAATGTGCATCGCAATTCAAATCCACGGGCTACATAGCGGCTTTTCACCAGTGGAGTAACGATGATACTGTCAGTATAGGCAGCCTCACCTGGCATCCCAGTAGCTTGTACCCGACGCACTACTGTTAATTTACTTACTCACTCACACCTTCACATTGTGGATACAACACAGAATGAGCATCGCAATTCAAATCCATGGGCTACATAGCAGCTTTTCACCAATGGAGCAACGATGCTACTGTCACTGTAGGCAGCCTCACCTGGCATCCCAGTAGCTTGTATCCGACGCACTACTGCCAATTTACTGTATCACTCACACCTTCACATTGTGGATGCAACACAGAATGTGAATCGCAATTCAAATCCACGGGCTACATAGCGGCTTTTCACCAATGGAGTAACAATGCTACTGTCACTGTAGGCAGCCTCACCTTGCATCCCAGTAGCTTGTATCCGACGCACTACTGCCAATTTACTGTATCACTCACACCTTCACATTGTGGATGCAACACAGAATGTACATCGCAATTCAAATCCACGGGCTACATAGCGGCTTTTCACCAATGGAGTAACGATGCTACTGTCACTGTAGGCAGCCTCACCTGGCATCCCAGTAGCTTATATCCGACGCACTACTGCCAATTTACTGTATCACTCACACCTTCACGTTGTGGATGCAACACAGAATGTGCATCGCAATTCAATTCTACGGGCTACATAGCGGCCTTTCACCAATGGAGTAACGATGCAACTGTCACTGTAGGCAGCCTCACCTGGCATCCCAGTAGCTTGTATCCGACGCACTACTGCCAATTTACTGTATCACTCACACCTTCACATTGTGGATGCAACACGGAATGTGCATCGCAATTCAAATCCACGGGCTACATAGCGGCTTTTCACCAATGGAGTAACGATGCTACTGTCACTGTAGGCAGCCTCACCTGGCATCCCAGTAGCTTGTATCCGATGCACTACTGCCAATTTACTGTATCACTCACACCTTCACATTGTGGATGCAACACAGAATGTACATCGCAATTCAAATCAAAGTGCTCCATAGTGGCTTTTCACGAAGGGAGTGACAATGTTACTGTCACCATAGGCAGCCTCACGTGTCAACCCAGTAGCTTGTATCCGACGCACTACTGCCAATTTACTGTATCACTCACACCTTCACATTGTGGATGCAACACAGAATGTGCATCGCAATTCAAATCCACGGGCTGCATAGCGGCTTTTCACCAATGGAGTAACGATGCTACTGTCACTGTAGGCAGCCTCGCCTGGCATCCCAGTAGCTTGTATCCGACGCACTACTGCCAATTTACTGTATCACTCACACCTTCACATTGTGGATGCAACACAGAATGTGAATCGCAATTCAAATCCACGGGCTACATAACGGCTTTTCACCAATGGAGTAACGATGCTACTGTCACTGTAGGCAGCCTCACCTGGCATCCCAGTAGCTTGTATCCGACGCACTACTGCCAATTTACTGTATCACTCACACCTTCACATTGTGGATGCAACACAGAATGTGCATCGCAATTCAATTCCACGGGCTACATAGCGGCCTTTCACCAATGGAGTAACGATGCTACTGTCACCGTAGGAAGCCTCATCTGGCATTCCAGTATCTTGTATCCGACACACTACTGCCAATTTACTGTATCACTCACACCTTCACATTGTGGATGCAACACAGAATGTGCATCGCAATTCAAATTAACGGGCTACATAGCGGCTTTTCACCAATGGAGTAACGATGCTACTGTCACTGTAGGCAGCCTCACCTGGCATCCCAGTAGCTTGTATCCGACTCACTACTGCCAATTTACTGTATCACTCACACCTTCACATTGTGGATGCAACACAGAATGTACATCGCAATTCAAATCAAAGTGCTCCATTGTGGCTTTTCGCCAAGGGATTAACAATATTACTGTCACCATAGGCAGCCTCACGTGTCAACCCAGTAGCTTGTATCCGACGCACTACTGCCAATTTACTGTATCACTCACACCTTCACATTGTGGGTGCAACACAGAATGTGCATCGCAATTCAAAACCACGGGCTACATAGCGGCTTTTCACCAATGGAGTAACGATGCTACTGTCACTGTAGGCAGCCTCACCTGGCATCCCAGTAGCTTGTTTCCGACGCACTACTGCCAATTTACTGTCTCACTCAGACCTTCACATTGTGGATGCAACATAGAATGTGAATTGCAATTCAAATCCGCGGGCTACATAGCGGCTTTTCACCAGTGGAGTAACGATGCTACTGTCACTGTAGGCAGCCTCACCTTGCATCCCAGTAGCTTGTATCCGACGCACTACTGCCAATTTACTGTATCACTCACACCTTTACATTGTGGATGCAACACAGAATGTGCATCGCAATTCAAATCCACGGGCTACATAGCGGCTTTTCACCAATGGAGTAACGATGCTACTGTCACTGTAGGCAGCCTCACCTGGCATCCCAATAGCTTGTATCCGACACACTACTGCCAATTTACTGTATCACTCACACCTTCACATTGTGGATGCAACACAGAATGTGCATCGCAATTCAAATCCACGGGCTACAAAGCGGCTTTTCACCAATGGAGTAACGATGCTACTGTCACTGTAGGCAGCCTCACCTGGCATCCCAGTAACTTGTATCCGACGCACTAGTGCCAATTTACTGTATCACTCACACCTTCACATTGTGGATGCAACACAGAATGTGCATCGCTATTCAAATTCACGGTCGACATAGCGGATTTTCACCAATGGAATAACGATGCTACTGTCACTGTAGGGAGCCTCACCTGGCATCCCAGTAGCTTGTATCCGACGCACTACTGCCAATTTACTGTATCACTCACACCTTCACATTGTGGATGCAACACAGAATGTACATCGCAATTCAAATCAAAGTGCTCCATAGTGACTTTTCGCGAAGGGAGTAAAAATGTTACTGTCACCATAGGCAGCCTCACGTGTCAACCCAGTAGCTTGTATCCGACGCACTACTCCCACTTTACTGTATCACTCACACCTTCACATTGTGGGTGCAACACAGAATGTGCATCGCAATTCAAATCCACAGGCTACATAGAGGCTTTTCACCAATGGAGTAACGATGCTACTGTCACTGTAGGCAGCCTCACCTGGCATCCCAGTAGCTTGTATCCGACGCACTACTGCCAATTTAATGTATCACTCACACCTTCACATTGTGGATGCAACACAGAATGCGCATCGCAATTCAAATCCACGGGCTACGTAGCGGCTTTTCACCAATGGGGTAACGATGCTACTGTCACTGTAGGCAGCCTCACTTTGCATCCCAGTAGCTTGTATCCGACGCACTACTGCCAACTTACTGTATCACTCACACCTTCACAAATTGGATGCAACATAGAATGTGCATCGCAATTCAAATCCATGGGCTACATAGCGGCTTTTCACCAATGGAGTAACGACGCTACTGTCACTGTAGGCAGCCCCACCTGGCATCCCAGTAGCTTGTATCCGACGCACTACTGCCAATTTACTGTATCACCCACACCTTCATATTGTGGATGCAACACAGAATGTGCATCGCAATTCAAATCCATGGGCTACATAGCGGCTTTTCACCAATGGAGTAACGATGCTACTGTCACTGTAGGCAGCCTCACTTGGCATCCCAGTAGCTTGTATCCGAAGCACTACTGCCAATTTACAGTATCACTCACACCTTCACATTGTGGATGCAACACAGAATGTGCATCGCAATTCAAATCCACGGGCTACATAGCGGCTTTTCACCAATGGAGTAACAATGCTACTGTCACTGTAGGCAGCCTCCCCTGGCATCCCAGTAGCTTGTATCCGACGCACTACTGCCAATGTACTGTATCACTCACACCTTCACATTGTGGATGCAACACAGAATGTACATCGCAATTCAAATCAAAGTGCTCCATAGTGGCTTTTCGCCAAGGGATTAACAATGTTACTGTCACCATAGGCAGCCTCACGTGTCAACCCAGTAGCTTGTATCCGACGCACTACTGCCAATTTACTGTATCACTCACACCTTCACATTGTGGGTGCAACACAGAATGTGCATCGCAATTCAAATCCACAGGCTACATAGCGGCTTTTCACCAATAGAGTAACGATGCTACTGTCACTGTAGGCAGCCTCACCTGGCATCCCAGTAGCTTGTATCCGACGCACTACTGACAATTTACTGTATCACTCACACCTTCACATTGTGGATGCAACACAGAATGTGCATCGCAATTCAAATCCACGGGCTACATAGCGGCTTTTCACCAATGGAGTAACGATGCTACTGTCACTGTAGGCAGCCTCACCTGGCATCCCAGTAGCTTGTATCCGACGCACTACTGCCAATTTACTGTATCACTCACACCTTCACATTGTGGATGCAACACAGAATGTACATCGCAATTCAAATCAAAGTGCTCCATAGTGGCTTTTCCCCAAGGGATTAACAATGTTACTGTCACCATAGGCAGCCTCACGTGTCAACCCAGTAGCTTGTATCCGACGCACTACTGCCAATTTACTGTATCACTCACACCTTCACATTGTGGGTGAAACACAGAATGTGCATCGCAATTCAAATCCACAGGCTACATAGCGGCTTTTCACCAATGGAGTAACGAAGCTACTGTCACTGTAGGCAGCCTCACCTGGCATCCCAGTAGCTTGTGTCGGACGCACTACTGCCAATTTACTGTCTCACTCACACCTTCACATTGTGGATGAAACATAGAATGTGAATCGCAATTCAAATCCACGGGCTACATAGTGGCTTTTCACCAATGGAGTAACGATGCTACTGTCACTGTAGGCAGCCTCCCCTGGCATCCCAGTAGCTTGTATCCGACGCACTACTGCCAATTTACTGTATCACTCACACCTTCACATTGTGGATGCAACACAGAATGTGCATCGCAATTCAATTCCACGGGCTACATAGCGGCTTTTCACCAATGGAGTAGCTATGCTACTGTCACTGTAGGCACCCTCACCTGGCATCCCAATAGCTTGTATCCGACACACTACTGCCAATTTACTGTATCACCCACACCTTCACATTGTGGGTGCAACACAGAATGTGCATCGCAATTCAAATTCACAGGCTACATAGAGGCTTTTCACCAATGGAGTAACGATGCTACTGTCACTGTATTCAGCCTCACCTTGCATCCCAGTAGCTTGTATCCGACGCACTACTGCCAATTTAATGTATCACTCACACCTTCACATTGTGGATGCAACACAGAATGCGCATCGCAATTCAAATCCACGGGCTACGTAGCGGCTTTTCACCAATGGGGTAACGATGCTACTGTCACTGTAGGCAGCCTCACCTTGCATCCCAGTAGCTTGTATCCGACGCACTACTGCCAATTTACTGTATCACTCACACCTTCACAAATTGGATGCAACATAGAATGTGCATCGCAATTCAAATCCATGGGCTAAATAGCGGCTTTTCACCAATGGAGTAACGATGCTACTGTCACTGTAGGCAGCCCCACCTGGCATCCCAGTAGCTTGTATCCGACGCACTACTGCCAATTTACTGTATCACTCACACCTTCACATTGTGGATGCAACACAGAATGTGCATCGCAATTCAAATCCACGAGCTACATAGCTGCTTTTCACCAATGGAGTAACGATGCTACTGTCACTATAGGCAGCCTCACCTGGCATCCCAGTAGCTTGTACCCGACGCACTACTGTCAATTAACTTTCTCACTCACACCTTCACATTGTGGATACAACACAGAATGTGCATCGCAATTCAAATCCATGGGCTATATAGCGGCTTTTCACCAATGGAGCAACGATGATACTGTCACTGTAGGCAGCCTCACCTGGCATCCCAGTAGCTTGTATCCGACGCACTACTGCCAATTTACTGTATCACTCACACCTTCACATTGTGGATGCAACACAGAATGTGCATCGCAATTTAAATCCACGGGCTACATACCGGCTTTTCACCAATGGAGTATCGATGTTACTGTCACTGTAGGCAGCCTCACCTGGCATCCCAGTAGCTTGTATCCGACGCACTACTGCCAATTTACTGTATCACTCACACCTTCACATTGTGGATGCAACACAGAATGTGCATCGCAATTCAAATCCACGGGCTACATAGCGGCTTTTCACCAATGGAGTAACAATGCTACTGTCACTGTAGGCGGCCTCCCCTGGCATCCCAGTAGCTTGTATCCGACGCACTACTGCCAATTTACTGTATCACTCACACCTTCACATTGTGGATGCAACACAGAATGTACATCGCAATTCAAATCAAAGTGCTCCATAGTGGCTTTTCGCCAAGGGATTAACAATGTTACTGTCACCATAGGCAGCCTCACGTGTCAACCCAGTAGCTTGTATCCGACGCACTACTGCCAATTTACTGTATCACTCACACCTTCACATTGTGGGTGCAACACAGAATGTGCATCGCAATTCAAATCCACAGGCTACATAGCGGCTTTTCACCAATGGAGTAACGATGCTACTGTCACTGTAGGCAGCCTCCTCTGGCATCCCAGTAGCTTGTATCCGACGCACTACTGCCAATTTACTGTATCACTCACACCTTCACATTGTGGATGCAACACAGAATGTGCATCGCAATTCAAATCCACGGGCTACATAGCGGCTTTTCACCAATGGAGTAACTATGCTACTGTCACTGTAGACAGCCTCACCTGGCATCCCAATAGCTTGTATCCGGCACACTACTGCCAATTTACTGTATCACTCACACCTTCACATTATGGATGCAACACAGAATGTGCATCGCAATTCAAATCCACGGGCTACATAGCGGCTTTTCACCAATGGAGTAACGATGCTACTGTCACTGTAGGCAGCCTCACCTGGCATCCCAGTAGCTTGTATCCGATGCACTACTGCCAATTTACTGTATCACTCACACCTTCACATTGTGGATGCAACACAGAATGTACATCGCAATTCAAATCAAAGTGCTCCATAGTGGCTTTTCACGAAGCGAGTGACAATGTTACTGTCACCATAGGCAGCCTCACGTGTCAACCCAGTAGCTTGTATCCGACGCACTACTGCCAATTTACTGTATCACTCACACCTTCACATTGTGGGTGCAACACAGAATGTGCATCGCAGTTCAAATCCACAGGATACATAGTGGCTTTTCACCAATGGAGTAACGATGCTACTGCCACTGTAGGCAGCCTCACCTGGCGTCCCTGTAGCTTGTATCCGACGCACTACTTCCAATTTACTGTATCACTCACACCTTCACATTGTGGGTGCAACACAGAATGTGCATCGCAAATCAAATCCATGGGCTACATAGCGGCTTTTCACCAATGGAGTAACGATGCTACTGTCACTGTAGGCAGCCTCACCTGGCATCCCAGTCGCTTGTATCCGACGCACTACTTCCAATTTACTGTATCACTCACACCTTCACATTGTTGATGCAACACAGAATGTGCATCACAATTCAAATCCACGGGCTACATAGCGGCTTTTCACCAATGGAGTAATGATGCTACTGTCACTGTAGGCAGAGTCACCTGGCATCCCAGTAACTTGTATCCGACGCACAACTGCCAATTTACTGTATCACTCACACCTTCACATTGTGGATGCAACACAGAACAAGACAGCCTCACCTGGCATCCCAGTAGCTTGTACCCGACGCACTACTGTTAATTTACTTACTCACTCACACCTTCACATTGTGGATACAACACAAAATGAGCATCGCAATTCAAATCCATGGGCTACATAGCAGCTTTTCACCAATGGAGCAACGATGCTACTGTCACTGTAGGCAGCCTCACCTGGCATCCCAGTAGCTTGTATCCGACGCACTACTGCCAATTTACTGTATCACTCACACCTTCACATTGTGGATGCAACACAGAATGTGAATCGCAATTCAAATCCACGGGCTACATAGCGGCTTTTCACCAATGGAGTAACAATGCTACTGTCACTGTAGGCAGCCTCACCTTGCATCCCAGTAGCTTGTATCCGACGCACTACTGCCAATTTACTGTATCACTCACACCTTCACATTGTGGATGCAACACAGAATGTACATCGCAATTCAAATCCACGGGCTACATAGCGGCTTTTCACCAATGGAGTAACGATGCTACTGTCACTGTAGGCAGCCTCACCTGGCATCCCAGTAGCTTATATCCGACGCACTACTGCCAATTTACTGTATCACTCACACCTTCACGTTGTGGATGCAACACAGAATGTGCATCGCAATTCAATTCTACGGGCTACATAGCGGCCTTTCACCAATGGAGTAACGATGCTACTGTCACTGTAGGCAGCCTCACCTGGCATCCCAGTAGCTTGTATCCGACGCACTACTGACAATTTACTGTATCACTCACACCTTCACATTGTGGATGCAACACGGAATGTGCATCGCAATTCAAATCCACGGGCTACATAGCGGCTTTTCACCAATGGAGTAACGATGCTACTGTCACTGTAGGCAGCCTCCCCTGGCATCCCAGTAGCTTGTATCCGATGCACTACTGCCAATTTACTGTATCACTCACACCTTCACATTGTGGATGCAACACAGAATGTACATCGCAATTCAAATCAAAGTGCTCCATAGTGGCTTTTTACGAAGGGAGTGACAATGTTACTGTCACCATAGGCAGCCTCACGTGTCAACCCAGTAGCTTGTATCCGACGCACTACTGCCAATTTACTGTATCACTCACACCTTCACATTGTGGATGCAACACAGAATGTGCATCGCAATTCAAATCCACGGGCTGCATAGCGGCTTTTCACCAATGGAGTAACAATGCTACTGTCACTGTAGGCAGCCTCACCTGGCATCCCAGTAGCTTGTATCCGACGCACTACTGCAAATTTACTGTATCACTCACACCTTCACATTGTGGATGCAACACAGAATGTGAATCGCAATTCAAATCCACGGGCTACATAACGGCTTTTCACCAATGGAGTAACGATGCTACTGTCACTGTAGGCAGCCTCACCTGGCATCCCAGTAGCTTGTATCCGACGCACTACTGCCAATTTACTGTATCACTGACACCTTCACATTGTGGATGCAACACAGAATGTGCATCGCAATTCAATTCCACGGGCTACATAGCGGCCTTTCACCAATGGAGTAACGATGCTACTGTCACCGTAGGCAGCCTCATCTGGCATTCCAGTATCTTGTATCCGACACACTACTGCCAATTTACTGTATCACTCACACCTTCACATTGTGGATGCAACACAGAATGTGCATCACAATTCAAATTAACGGGCTACATAGCGGCTTTTCACCAATGGAGTAACGATGCTACTGTCACTGTAGGCAGCCTCACCTGGCATCCCAGTAGCTTGTATCCGACTCACTACTGCCAATTTACTGTATCACTCACACCTTCACATTGTGGATGCAACACAGAATGTACATCGCAATTCAAATCAAAGTGCTCCATTGTGGCTTTTCGCCAAGGGATTAACAATGTTACTGTCATCATAGGCAGCCTCACGTGTCAACCCAGTAGCTTGTATCCGACGCACTACTGCCAATTTACTGTATCACTCACACCTTCACATTGTGGGTGCAACACAGAATGTGCATCGCAATTCAAAACCACGGGCTACATAGCGGCTTTTCACCAATGGAGTAACGATGCTACTGTCACTGTAGGCAGCCTCACCTGGCATCCCAGTAGCTTGTATCCGACGCACTACTGCCAATTTACTGTCTCACTCAGACCTTCACATTGTGGATGCAACATAGAATGTGAATTGCAATTCAAATCCGCGGGCTACATAGCGGCTTTTCACCAGTGGAGTAACGATGCTACTGTCACTGTAGGCAGCCTCACCTTGCATCCCAGTAGCTTGTATCCGACGCACTACTGCCAATTTACTGTATCACTCACACCTTTACATTGTGGATGCAACACAGAATGTGCATCGCAATTCAAATCCACGGGCTACATAGCGGCTTTTCACCAATGGAGTAACGATGCTACTGTCACTGTAGGCAGCCTCACCTGGCATCCCAATAGCTTGTATCCGACACACTACTGCCAATTTACTGTATCACTCACACCTTCACATTGTGGATGCAACACAGAATGTGCATCGCAATTCAAATCCACGGGCTACAAAGCGGCTTTTCACCAATGGAGTAACGATGCTACTGTCACTGTAGGCAGCCTCACCTGGCATCCCAGTAACTTGTATCCGACGCACTAGTGCCAATTTACTGTATCACTCACACCTTCACATTGTGGATGCAACACAGAATGTGCATCGCAATTCAAATTCACGGTCGACATAGCGGATTTTCACCAATGGAATAACGATGCTACTGTCACTGTAGGGAGCCTCACCTGGCATCCCAGTAGCTTGTATCCGACGCACTACTTCCAATTTACTATATCACTCACACCTTCACATTGTGGATGCAACACAGAATGTACATCGCAATTCAAATCAAAGTGCTCCATAGTGACTTTTCGCGAAGGGAGTAAAAATGTTACTGTCACCATAGGCAGCCTCACGTGTCAACCCAGTAGCTTGTATCCGACGCACTACTCCCACTTTACTGTATCACTCACACCTTCACATTGTGGGTGCAACACAGAATGTGCATCGCAATTCAAATCCACAGGCTACATAGCGGCTTTTCACCAATGGAGTAACGATGCTACTGTCACTGTAGGCAGCCTCACCTGGCATCCCAGTAGCTTGTGTCGGACGCACTACTGCCAATTTACTGTATCACTCACACCTTCACATTGTGGATGCAACACAGAATGTGCATCGCAATTCAATTCCACGGGCTACATAGCGGCCTTTCAGCAATGGAGTAACGATGCTACTGTCACCGTAGGCAGCCTCATCTGGCATTCCAGTATCTTGTATCCGACACACTACTGCCAATTTACTGTATCACTCACACCTTCACATTATGGATGCAACACAGAATGAGCATCGCAATTCAAATCCATGGGCTACATAGCGGCTTTTCACCAATGGAGTAACGATGCTACTGTCACTGTAGGCAGCCTCACCTGGCATCCCAGTAGCTTGTATCCGACTCACTACTGCCAATTTACTGTATCACTCACACCTTCACATTGTGGATGCAACACAGAATGTACATCGCAATTCAAATCAAAGTGCTCCATTGTGGCTTTTCGCCAAGGGATTAACAATGTTACTGTCACCATAGGCAGCCTCACGTGTCAACCCAGTAGCTTGTATCCGACGCACTACTGCCAATTTACTGTATCACTCACACCTTCACATTGTGGGTGCAACACAGAATGTGCATCGGAATTCAAAACCACGGGCTACATAGCGGCTTTTCACCAATGGAGTAACGATGCTACTGTCACTGTAGGCAGCCTCACCTGGCATCCCAGTAGCTTGTATCCGACGCACTACTGCCACTTTACTGTCTCACTCAGACCTTCACATTGTGGATGCAACATAGAATGTGAATCGCAATTCAAATCCGCGGGCTACATAGCGGCTTTTCACCAGTGGAGTAACGATGCTACTGTCACTGTAGGCAGCCTCACCTTGCATCCCAGTTGCTTGTATCCGACGCACTACTGCCAATTTACTGTATCACTCACACCTTTACATTGTGGATGCAACACAGAATGTGCATCGCAATTCAAATCCACGGGCTACATAGCGGCTTTTCACCAATGGAGTAACGATGCTACTGTCACTGTAGGCAGCCTCACCTGGCATCCCAATAGCTTGTATCCGACACACTACTGCCAATTTACTGTATCACTCACACCTTCACATTGTGGATGCAACACAGAATGTGCATCGCAATTCAAATCCACGGGCTACAAAGCGGCTTTTCACCAATGGAGTAACGATGCTACTGTCACTGTAGGCAGCCTCACCTGGCATCCCAGTAGCTTGTATCCGACGCACTAGTGCCAATTTACTGCATCACTCACACCTTCACATTGTGGATGCAACACAGAATGTGCATCGCAATTCAAATCCACAGGCTACATAGAGGCTTTTCACCAATGGAGTAACGATGCTACTGTCACTGTAGGCAGCCTCACCTGGTATCCCAGTAGCTTGTATCCGACGCACTACTGCCAATGTACTGTATCACTCTCACCTTCACATTGTGGATGCAACACAGAATGTACATCGCAATTCAAATCAAAGTGCTCCATAGTGGCTTTTCGCGAAGGGAGTAACAATGTTAATGTCACCATAGGCAGCCTCACGTGTCAACACAGTAGCTTGTATCCGACGCACTACTGCCAATTTACTGTATCACTCACACCTTCACATTGTGGATGCAACACAGAATGTGCATCGCAATTCAAATCCACGGGCTACATAGCGGCTTTTCACCAATGGAGTAACGATGCTACTGTCACTATAGGCAGCCTCACCTGGCATCCCAGTAGCTTGTACCCGACGCACTACTGTCAATTTACTTTCTCACTAACACCTTCACATTGTGGATACAACACAGAATGTGCATCGCAATTCAAATCCATGGGCTACATAGCGGCTTTTCACCAATGGAGCAACGATGCTACTGTCACTGTAGGCAGCCTCACCTGGCATTCCAGTAGCTTGTATCCGACGCACTACTGCCAATTTACTGTATCACTCACACCTTCACATTGTGGATGCAACACAGAATGTGCATCGCAATTTAAATCCACGGGCTACATACCGGCTTTTCACCAATGGAGTAACGATGTTACTGTCACTGTAGGCAGCCTCACCTGGCATCCCAGTAGCTTGTATCCGACGCACTACTGCCAATTTACTGTATCACTCACACCTTCACATTGTGGATGCAACACAGAATGTGCATCGCAATTCAAATCCACGGGCTACATAGCGGCTTTTCACCAATGGAGTAACAATGCTACTGTCACTGTAGGCAGCCTCCCCTGGCATCCCAGTAGCTTGTATCCGACGCACTACTGCCAATGTACTGTATCACTCACACCTTCACATTGTGGATGCAACACAGAATGTACATCGCAATTCAAATCAAAGTGCTCCATAGTGGCTTTTCGCCAAGGGATTAACAATGTTACTGTCACCATAGGCAGCCTCACGTGTCAACCCAGTAGCTTGTATCCGACGCACTACTGCCAATTTACTGTATCACTCACACCTTCACATTGTGGGTGCAACACAGAATGTGCATCGCAATTCAAATCCACAGGCTACATAGCGGCTTTTCACCAATAGAGTAACGATGCTACTGTCACTGTAGGCAGCCTCACCTGGCATCCCAGTAGCTTGTATCCGACGCACTACTGACAATTTACTGTATCACTCACACCTTCACATTGTGGATGCAACACAGAACGTGCATCGCAATGCAAATCCACGGGCTACATAGCGGCTTTTCACCAATGGAGTAACGATGCTACTGTCACTGTAGGCAGCCTCACCTGGCATCCCAGTAGCTTGTATCCGACGCACTACTGCCAATTTACTGTATCACACACACCTTCACATTGTGGATGCAACACAGAATGTACATCGCAATTCAAATCAAAGTGCTCCATAGTGGCTTTTCGCCAAGGGATTAACAATGTTACTGTCACCATAGGCAGCCTCACGTGTCAACCCAGTAGCTTGTATCCGACGCACTACTGCCAATTTACTGTATCACTCACACCTTCACATTGTGGGTGAAACACAGAATGTGCATCGCAATTCAAATCCACAGGCTACATAGCGGCTTTTCACCAATGGAGTAACGAAGCTACTGTCACTGTAGGCAGCCTCACCTGGCATCCCAGTAGCTTGTGTCGGACGCACTACTGCCAATTTACTGTCTCACTCACACCTTCACATTGTGGATGCAACACAGAATGTGCATCGCAATTCAAATCCACGGGCTACATAGCGGCTTTTCACCAAAGGAGTAACTATGCTACTGTCACTGTAGGCAGCCTCCCCTGGCATCCCAGTAGCTTGTATCCGACGCACTACTGCCAATTTACTGTATCACTCACACCTTCACATTGTGGATGCAACACAGAATGTGCATCGCAATTCAAATCCACGGGCTACATAGCGGCTTTTCACCAAAGGAGTAACTATGCTACTGTCACTGTAGGCAGCCTCACCTGGCATCCCAATAGCTTGTATCCGACACACTACTGCCAATTTACTGTATCACTCATACCTTCACATTATGGATGCAACACAGAATGAGCATCGCAATTCAAATCCATGGGCTACATAGCGGCTTTTCACCAATGGAGCAACGATGCTACTGTCACTGTAGGCAGCCTCACCTGGCATCCCAGTAGCTTGTATCCGACGCACTACTGCCAATTTACTGTATCACTCACACTTTCACATTGTGGATGCAACACAGAATGTGAATCGCAATTCAAATCCACGGGCTACATAGCGGCTTTTCACCAATGGAGTAACAATGCTACTGTCACTGTAGACAGCCTCACCTTGCATCCCAGTAGCTTGTATCCGACGCACTACTGCCAATTTACTGTATCACTCACACCTTCACATTGTGGATGCAACACAGAATGTACATCGCAATTCAAATCCACGGGCTACATAGCGGCTTTTCACCAATGGAGTAACGATGCTACTGTCACTGTAGGCAGCCTCACCTGGCATCCCAGTAGCTTATATCCGACGCACTACTGCCAATTTACTGTATCACTCACACCTTCACATTGTGGATGCAACACAGAATGTGCATCGCAATTCAATTCTACGGACTACATAGCGGCCTTTCACCAATGGAGTAACGATGCTACTGTCACTGTAGGCAGCCTCACCTGGCATCCCAGTAGCTTGTATCCGACACACTACTGCCAATTTACTGTATCACTCACACCTTCACATTGTGGATGCAACACAGAATGTGCATCGCAATTCAAATCCACGGGCTACATAGCGGCTTTTCACCAATGGAGTAACGATGCTACTGTCACTTTAGGCAGCCTCACCTGGCATCCCAGTAGCTTGTATCCGACGCACTACTGCCAATTTACTGTATCACTCACACCTTCACATTGTGGATGCAACACAGAATGTACATCGCAATTCAAATCAAAGTGCTCCATAGTGGCTTTTCGCCAAGGGATTAACAATGTTACTGTCACCATAGACAGCCTCACGTGTCAACCCAGTAGCTTGTATCCGACGCACTACTGCCAATTTAGAGTATCACTCACACCTTCACATTGTGGATGCAACACAGAATGTGCATCGCAATTCAAATCCACGGGCTACATAGCGGCTTTTCACCAATGGAGTAACGATGCTACTGTCACTGTAGGCAGCCTCACCTGGCATCCCAGTAGCTTGTATCCGACGCACTACTGCCAATTTACTGTATCACTCACACCTTCACATTGTGGATGCAACACAGAATGTACATCGCAATTCAAATCAAAGTGCTCCATAGTGGCTTTTCGCCAAGGGATTAACAATGTTACTGTCACCATAGGCAGCCTCACGTGTCAACCCAGTAGCTTGTATCCGACGCACGACTGCCAATTTACTGTATCACTCACACCTTCATATTGTGGGTGCAACACAGAAGGTGCATCGCAATTAAAATCCACAGGCTACATAGCGGCTTTTCACCAATGGAGTAACGATGCTACTGTCACTGTAGGCAGCCTCACCTGGCATCCGAGTAGCTTGTGTCCGACGCACTACTGCCAATTTACTGTCTCACTCACACCTTCACATTGTGGATGCAACATAGAATGTGCATCGCAATTCAAATCCACGGGCTACATAGTGGCTTTTCACCAATGGAGTAACGATGCTACTGTAACTGTAGGCAGCCTCCCCAGGCATCCCAGTAGCTTGTATCCGACGCACTACTGCCAATTTACTGTATCACTCACACCTTCACATTGTGGATGCAACACAGAATGTGCATCGCAATTCAAATCCACGGGCTACATAGCGGCTTTTCACCAATGGAGTAACTATGCTACTGTCACTGTAGGCAGCCTCACCTGGCATCCCAATAGCTTGTATCCGACACACTACTGCCAATTTACTGTATCACTCACACCTTCACATTATGGATGCAACACAGAATGTGCATCGCAATTCAAATCAAAGTGCTCCATAGTGGCTTTTCGCCAAGGGATTAACAATGTTACTGTCACCATAGGCAGCCTCACGTGTCAACCCAGTAGCTTGTATCCGACGCACTACTGCCAATTTACTGTATCACTCACACCTTCACATTGTGGATGCAACACAGAATGTACATCGCAATTCAAATCCACGGGCTACATAGCGGCTTTTCACCAATGGAGTAACGATGCTACTGTCACTGTAGGCAGCCTCACCTGGCATCCCAGTAGCTTGTATCCGACGCACTACTGCCAATTTACTGAATCACTCACACCTTCACATTGTGGATGCAACACAGAATGTGCATCGCAATTCAAATCCACGGGCTACATAGCGGCTTTTCACCAATGGAGTAACGATTCTACTGTCACTGTAGGCAGCCTCACCTTGCATCCCAGTAGCTTGTATCTGACGCACTACTGCCAATTTACTGTATCATTCACACCTTCTCATTGGGGATGCAACACAGAATGTACATCGCAATTCAAATCAAAGTGCTCCATAGTGGCTTTTCGCCAAGTAATTAACAATGATACTGTCACCATAGGCAGCCTCACGTGTCAACCCAGTAGCTTGTATCCGACGCACTACCGCCAATTTACTGTATCACTCACACCTTTACATTGTGGGTGCAACACAGAATGTGCATCGCAATTCAAATCCACAGGCTACATAGCGGCTTTTCACCAATGGAGTAACGATGCTACTGTCACTGTAGGCAGCCTCACCTGGCATCCCAGTAGCTTGTGTCCGACGCACTACTGCCAATTTACTGTCTCACTCACACCTTCACATTGTGGATGCAACATAGAATGTGAATCGCAATTCCAATCCACGGGCTACATAGTGGCTTTTCACCAATGGAGTAACGATGCTACTGTCACTGTAGGCAGCCTCCCCTGGCATCCCAGTAGCTTGCATCCGACGCACTACTGCCAATTTACTGTATCACTCACACCTTCACATTGTGGATGCAACACAGAATGTGTATCGCAATTCAAATCCACGGGCTACATAGCGGCTTTTCACCAATGGAGTAACTATGCTACTGTCACTGTAGGCAGCCTCACCTGGCATCCCAATAGCTTTTATCCGACACACTACTGCCAATTTACTGTATCACTCACACCTTCACATTATGGATGCAACACAGAATGTGCATCGCAATTCAAATCAAAGTGCTCCATAGTGGCTTTTCGCCAAGGGATTAACAATGTTACTGTCACCATAGGCAGCCTCACGATTCAACCCAGTAGCTTGTATCCGACGCACTACTGCCAATTTACTGTATCACTCACACCTTCACATTGTGGATGCAACACAGAATGTACATCGCAATTCAAATCCACGGGCTACATAGCGGCTTTTCACCAATGGAGTAACGATGCTACTGTCACTGTAGGCAGCCTCACCTGGCATCCCAGTAGCTTGTATCCGACGCACTACTGCCAATTTACTGTATCACTCACACCTTCACATTGTGGATGCAACACAGAATGTGCATCGCAATTCAAATCCACGGGCTACATAGCGGCTTTTCACCAATGGAGTAACGATGCTACTGTCACTGTAGTCAGCCTCACCTGGCATCACAGTAGCTTGTATCCGACGCACTACTGCCAATTTACTGTATCACTCACACCTTCACATTGGGGATGCAACACAGAATGTACATCGCAATTCAAATCAAAGTGCTCCATAGTGGCTTTTCGCCAAGGGATTAACAATGTTACTGTCACCATAGGCAGCCTCACGTGTCAACCCAGTAGCTTGTATCCGACGCACTACTGCCAATTTACTGTATCACTCACACCTTCACATTGTGGGTGCAACACAGAATGTGCATCGCAATTCAAATCCACAGGCTACTTAGCGGCTTTTCACCAATGGAGTAACCATGCTACTGTCACTGTAGGCAGCCTCACCGGGCATCCCAGTAGTTTGTGTCCGACGCACTACTGCCAATTTACTGTCTCACTCACACCTTCACATTGTGGATGCAACATAGAATGTGAATCGCAATTCAAATCCACGGGCTACATAGTGGCTTTTCACCAATGGAGTAACGATGCTACTGTCACTGTAGGCAGCCCTCCCTGGCACCCCAGTAGCTTGTATCCGACGCACTACTGCCAATTTACTGTATCACTCACACCTTCACATTGTGGATGCAACACAGAATGTGCATCGCAATTCAAATTCACGGTCTACATAGCGGCTTTTCACAATGGAATAACGATGCTACTGTCACTATAGGCAGCCTCACGTGTCAACCCAGTAGCTTGTATCCGACGCACTACTGCCAATTTACTGTATCACTCACACATTCACATTGTTGATGCAACACAGAATGTGCATCACAATTCAAATCCACGGGTTACATAGCGGCTTTTCACCAATGGAGTAACGATGCTACTGTCACTGTAGGCAGAGTCACCTGGCATCCCAGTAACTTGTATCCGACGCACTACTGCCAATTTACTGTATCACTCACACCTTCACATTGTGGATGCAACACAGAATGTGCATCGCAATTCAAATCCACGGGCTACATAGCGGCTTTTCACCAATGGAGTAACGATGCTACTGCCAGTATAGGTAGCCTCACCTGGCATCCCAGTAGCTTGTACCCGACGCACTACTGTCAATTTACTTTCTCACTCACACCTTCACATTGTGGATACAACACAGAATGAGCATCGCAATTCAAATCCATGGGTCACATAACGGCTTTTCACCAATGGAGCAACGATGCTACTGTCACTGTAGGCAGCCTCACCTGGCATCCCAGTAGCTTGTATCCGACGCACTACTGCCAATTTACTGTATCACTCACACCTTCACATTGTGGATGCAACACAGAATGTGCATCGCAATTCAAATCCACGGGCTACATAGCGGCTTTTCACCAATGGAGTAACTATGCTACTGTCACTGTAGGCAGCCTCACCTGGCATCCCAATAGCTTGTATCCGACACACTACTGCCAATTTACTGTATCACTCACACCTTCACATTATGGATGCAACACAGAATGTGCATCGCAATTCAAATCAAAGTGCTCCATAGAGGCTTTTCGCCAAGGGATTAACAATGTTACTGTCACCATAGGCAGCCTCACGATTCAACCCAGTAGCTTGTATCCGACGCACTACTGCCAATTTACTGTATCACTCACACCTTCACATTGTGGATGCAACACAGAATGTACATCGCAATTCAAATCCACGGGCTACATAGCGGCTTTTCACCAATGGAATAACGATGCTACTGTCACTGTAGGCAGCCTCACCTGGCATCCCAGTAGCTTGTATCCGACGCACTACTGCCAATTTACTGTATCACTCACACCTTCACATTGTGGATGCAACACAGAATGTACATCGCAATTCAAATCAAAGTGCTCCATAGTGGCTTTTCGCCAAGGGATTAACAATGTTACTGTCACCATAGGCAGCCTCACGTGTCAACCCAGTAGCTTGTATCCGACGCACTACTGCCAATTTACTGTATCACTCACACCTTCACATTGTGGATGCAACACAGAATGTACATCGCAATTCAAATCAAAGTGCTCCATAGTGGCTTTTCGCCAAGGGATTAACAATGTTACTGTCACCATAGACAGCCTCACGTGTCAACCCAGTAGCTTGTATCCGACGCACTACTGCCAATTTAGAGTATCACTCACACCTTCACATTGTGGATGCAACACAGAATGTGCATCGCAATTCAAATCCACGGGCTACATAGCGGCTTTTCACCAATGGAGTAACGATGCTACTGTCACTGTAGGCAGCCTCACCTGGCATCCCAGTAGCTTGTATCCGACGCACTACTGCCAATTTACTGTATCACTCACACCTTCACATTGTGGATGCAACACAGAATGTACATCGCAATTCAAATCAAAGTGCTCCATAGTGGCTTTTCGCCAAGGGATTAACAATGTTACTGTCACCATAGGCAGCCTCACGTGTCAACCCAGTAGCTTGTATCCGACGCACGACTGCCAATTTACTGTATCACTCACACCTTCATATTGTGGGTGCAACACAGAAGGTGCATCGCAATTAAAATCCACAGGCTACATAGCGGCTTTTCACCAATGGAGTAACGATGCTACTGTCACTGTAGGCAGCCTCACCTGGCATCCCAGTAGCTTGTGTCCGACGCACTACTGCCAATTTACTGTCTCACTCACACCTTCACATTGTGGATGCAACATAGAATGTGCATCGCAATTCAAATCCACGGGCTACATAGTGGCTTTTCACCAATGGAGTAACGATGCTACTGTAACTGTAGGCAGCCTCCCCTGGCATCCCAGTAGCTTGTATCCGACGCACTACTGCCAATTTACTGTATCACTCACACCTTCACATTGTGGATGCAACACAGAATGTGCATCGCAATTCAAATCCACGGGCTACATAGCGGCTTTTCACCAATGGAGTAACTATGCTACTGTCACTGTAGGCAGCCTCACCTGGCATCCCAATAGCTTGTATCCGACACACTACTGCCAATTTACTGTATCACTCACACCTTCACATTATGGATGCAACACAGAATGTGCATCGCAATTCAAATCAAAGTGCTCCATAGTGGCTTTTCGCCAAGGGATTAACAATGTTACTGTCACCATAGGCAGCCTCACGTGTCAACCCAGTAGCTTGTATCCGACGCACTACTGCCAATTTACTGTATCACTCACACCTTCACATTGTGGATGCAACACAGAATGTACATCGCAATTCAAATCCACGGGCTACACAGCGGCTTTTCACCAATGGAGTAACGATGCTACTGTCACTGTAGGCAGCCTCACCTGGCATCCCAGTAGCTTGTATCCGACGCACTACTGCCAATTTACTGAATCACTCACACCTTCACATTGTGGATGCAACACAGAATGTGCATCGCAATTCAAATCCACGGGCTACATAGCGGCTTTTCACCAATGGAGTAACGATTCTACTGTCACTGTAGGCAGCCTCACCTTGCATCCCAGTAGCTTGTATCTGACGCACTACTGCCAATTTACTGTATCATTCACACCTTCTCATTGGGGATGCAACACAGAATGTACATCGCAATTCAAATCAAAGTGCTCCATAGTGGCTTTTCGCCAAGTAATTAACAATGTTACTGTCACCATAGGCAGCCTCACGTGTCAACCCAGTAGCTTGTATCCGACGCACTACCGCCAATTTACTGTATCACTCACACCTTTACATTGTGGGTGCAACACAGAATGTGCATCGCAATTCAAATCCACAGGCTACATAGCGGCTTTTCACCAATGGAGTAACGATGCTACTGTCACTGTAGGCAGCCTCACCTGGCATCCCAGTAGCTTGTGTCCGACGCACTACTGCCAATTTACTGTCTCACTCACACCTTCACATTGTGGATGCAACATAGAATGTGAATCGCAATTCCAATCCACGGGCTACATAGTGGCTTTTCACCAATGGAGTAACGATGCTACTGTCACTGTAGGCAGCCTCCCCTGGCATCCCAGTAGCTTGCATCCGACGCACTACTGCCAATTTACTGTATCACTCACACCTTCACATTGTGGATGCAACACAGAATGTGCATCGCAATTCAAATCCACGGGCTACATAGCGGCTTTTCACCAATGGAGTAACTATGCTACTGTCACTGTAGGCAGCCTCACCTGGCATCCCAATAGCTTTTATCCGACACACTACTGCCAATTTATTGTATCACTCACACCTTCACATTATGGATGCAACACAGAATGTGCATCGCAATTCAAATCAAAGTGCTCCATAGTGGCTTTTCGCCAAGGGATTAACAATGTTACTGTCACCATAGGCAGCGTCACGATTCAACCCAGTAGCTTGTATCCGACGCACTACTGCCAATTTACTGTATCACTCACACCTTCACATTGTGGATGCAACACAGAATGTACATCGCAATTCAAATCCACGGGCTACATAGCGGCTTTTCACCAATGGAGTAACGATGCTACTGTCACTGTAGGCAGCCTCACCTGGCATCGCAGTAGCTTGTATCCGACGCACTACTGCCAATTTACTGTATCACTCACACCTTCACATTGTGGATGCAACACAGAATGTGCATCGCAATTCAAATCCACGGGCTACATAGCGGCTTTTCACCAATGGAGTAACGATGCTACTGTCACTGTAGTCAGCCTCACCTGGCATCACAGTAGCTTGTATCCGACGCACTACTGCCAATTTACTGTATCACTCACACCTTCACATTGGGGATGCAACACAGAATGTACATCGCAATTCAAATCAAAGTGCTCCATAGTGGCTTTTCGCCAAGGGATTAAAAATGTTACTGTCACCATAGGCAGCCTCACGTGTCAACCCAGTAGCTTGTATCCGACGCACTACTGCCAATTTACTGTATCACTCACACCTTCACATTGTGGGTGCAACACAGAATGTGCATCGCAATTCAAATCCACAGGCTACTTAGCGGCTTTTCACCAATGGAGTAACGATGCTACTGTCACTGTAGGCAGCCTCACCGGGCATCCCAGTAGCTTGTGTCCGACGCACTACTGCCAATTTACTGTCTCACTCACACCTTCACATTGTGGATGCAACATAGAATGTGAATCGCAATTCAAATCCACGGGCTACATAGTGGCTTTTCACCAATGGAGTAACGATGCTACTGTCACTGTAGGCAGCCCTCCCTGGCACCCCAGTAGCTTGTATCCGACGCACTACTGCCAATTTACTGTATCACTCACACCTTCACATTGTGGATGCAACACAGAATGTGCATCGCAATTCAAATTCACGGTCTACATAGCGGCTTTTCACAATGGAATAACGATGCTACTGTCACTATAGGCAGCCTCACGTGTCAACCCAGTAGCTTGTATCCGACGCACTACTGCCAATTTACTGTATCACTCACACATTCACATTGTTGATGCAACACAGAATGTGCATCACAATTCAAATCCACGGGTTACATAGCGGCTTTTCACCAATGGAGTAACGATGCTACTGTCACTGTAGGCAGAGTCACCTGGCATCCCAGTAACTTGTATCCGACGCACTACTGCCAATTTACTGTATCACTCACACCTTCACATTGTGGATGCAACACAGAATGTGCATCGCAATTCAAATCCACGGGCTACATAGCGGCTTTTCACCAATGGAGTAACGATGCTACTGCCAGTATAGGTAGCCTCACCTGGCATCCCAGTAGCTTGTACCCGACGCACTACTGTCAATTTACTTTCTCACTCACACCTTCACATTGTGGATACAACACAGAATGAGCATCGCAATTCAAATCCATGGGCTACATAACGGCTTTTCACCAATGGAGCAACGATGCTACTGTCACTGTAGGCAGCCTCACCTGGCATCCCAGTAGCTTGTATCCGACGCACTACTGCCAATTTACTGTATCACTCACACCTTCACATTGTGGATGCAACACAGAATGTGCATCGCAATTCAAATCCACGGGCTACATAGCGGCTTTTCACCAATGGAGTAACTATGCTACTGTCACTGTAGGCAGCCTCACCTGGCATCCCAATAGCTTGTATCCGACACACTACTGCCAATTTACTGTATCACTCACACCTTCACATTATGGATGCAACACAGAATGTGCATCGCAATTCAAATCAAAGTGCTCCATAGAGGCTTTTCGCCAAGGGATTAACAATGTTACTGTCACCATAGGCAGCCTCACGATTCAACCCAGTAGCTTGTATCCGACGCACTACTGCCAATTTACTGTATCACTCACACCTTCACATTGTGGATGCAACACAGAATGTACATCGCAATTAAATCCACGGGCTACATAGCGGCTTTTCACCAATGGAATAACGATGCTACTGTCACTGTAGGCAGCCTCACCTGGCATCCTAGTAGCTTGTATCCGACGCACTACTGCCAATTTACTGTATCACTCACACCTTCACATTGTGGATGCAACACAGAATGTGCATCGCAATTCAAATCCACGGGCTACATAGCGGCTATTCACCAATGGAGTAACGATGCTACTGTCACTGTAGTCAGCCTCACCTGGCATCCCAGTAGCTTGTTTCCGACGCACTACTGCCAATTTACTGTATCACTCACACCTTCACATTGTGGATGCAACACAGAATGTACATCGCAATTCAAATCAAAGTGCTCCATAGTGGCTTTTCGCCAAGGGATTAACAATGTTACTGTCACCATAGTCAGCCTCACGTGTCAACCCAGTAGCTTGTATCCGACGCACTACTGCCAATTTACTGTATCACTCACACCTTCACATTGTGGATGCAACACAGAATGTGCATCGCAATTCAAATTCACGGTCTACATAGCGGCTTATCACAATGGAATAACGATGCTACTGTCACTATAGGCAGCCTCACGTGTCAACCCAGTAGCTTGTATCCGACGCACTACTGCCAATTTACTGTATCACTCACACCTTCACATTGTTGATGCAACACGGAATGTGCATCACAATTCAAATCCACGGGTTACATAGCGGCTTTTCACCAATGGAGTAACGATGCTACTGTCACTGTAGGCAGAGTCACCTGGCATCCCAGTAACTTGTATCCGACGCACAACTGCCAATTTACTGTATCACTCACACCTTCACATTGTGGATGCAACACAGAATGTGCATCGCAATTCAATTCTACGGGCTACATAGCGGCCTTTCACCAATGGAGTAACGATGCTACTGTCACTGTAGGCAGCCTCACCTGGCATCCCAGTAGCTTGTATCCGACGCACTACTGCCAATTTACTGTATCACTCACACCTTCACATTGTGGATGCAACACAGAATGTGCATCGCAATTCAAATCCACGGGCTACAAAGCGGCTTTTCACCAATGGAGTAACGATGCTACTGTCACTGAAGGCAGCCTCACCTGGCATCCCAGTAGCTTGTATCCGACGCACTACTGCCAATTTACTGTATCACTCACACCTTCACATTGTGGATGCAACACAGAATGTACATCGCAATTCAAATCAAAGTGCTCCATAGTGGCTTTTCGCCAAGAGATTAACAATGTTACTGTCACCATAGGCAGCCTCACGTGTCAACCCAGTAGCTTGTATCCGACGCACTACTGCCAATTTACTGTATCACTCACACCTTCACATTGTGGGTGCAACACAGAGTGTGCATCGCAATTCAAATCCACAGGCTACATAGCGGCTTTTCACCAATGGAGTAACGATGCTACTGTCACTGTAGGCAGCCTCACCTGGCATCCCAGTAGCTTGTGTCCGACGCACTACTGCCAATTTACTGTCTCACTCACACCTTCACATTGTGGATGCAACACAGAATGTACATCGCAATTCAAATCAAAGTGCTCCATAGTGGCTTTTCGCGAAGGGAGTGACAATGTTACTGTCACCATAGGCAGCCTCACGTGTCAACCCAGTAGCTTGTATCCGACGCACTACTGCCAATTTACTGTATCACTCACACCTTCACATTGTGGGTGCAACACAGAATGTGCATCGCAATTCAAATCCACGGGCTACATAGCGGCTTTTCACCAATGGAGTAACGATGCTACTATCACTGTAGGCAGCCTCACCTGGCATCCCAGTAGCTTGTATCCGACGCACTACTGCCAATTTACTGTATCACTCACACCTTCACATTGTGGATGCAACACAGAATGTGCATCGCAATTCAAATCCACGGGCTACATAGCGGCTATTCACCAATGGAGTAACGATGCTACTGTCACTGTAGTCAGCCTCACCTGGCATCCCAGTAGCTTGTTTCCGACGCACTACTGCCAATTTACTGTATCACTCACACCTTCACATTGTGGATGCAACACAGAATGTACATCGCAATTCAAATCAAAGTGCTCCATAGTGGCTTTTCGCCAAGGGATTAACAATGTTACTGTTACCATAGTCAGCCTCACGTGTCAACCCAGTAGCTTGTATCCGACGCACTACTGCCAATTTACTGTATCACTCACACCTTCACATTGTGGATGCAACACAGAATGTGCATCGCAATTCAAATTCACGGTCTACATAGCGGCATTTCACAATGGAATAACGATGCTACTGTCACTATAGGCAGCCTCACGTGTCAACCCAGTAGCTTGTATCCGACGCACTACTGCCAATTTACTGTATCACTCACACCTTCACATTGTTGATGCAACACAGAATGTGCATCACAATTCAAATCCACGGGTTACATAGCGGCTTTTCACCAATGGAGTAACGATGCTACTGTCACTGTAGGCAGAGTCACCTGGCATCCCAGTAACTTGTATCCGACGCACAACTGCCAATTTACTGTATCACTCACACCTTCACATTGTGGATGCAACACAGAATGTGCATCGCAATTCAATTCTACGGGCTACATAGCGTCCTTTCACCAATGGAGTAACGATGCTACTGTCACTGTAGGCAGCCTCACCTGGCATCCCAGTAGCTTGTATCCGACGCACTACTGCCAATTTACTGTATCACTCACACCTTCACATTGTGGATGCAACACAGAATGTGCATCGCAATTCAAATCAACGGGCTACAAAGCGGCTTTTCACCAATGGAGTAACGATGCTACTGTCACTGAAGGCAGCCTCACCTGGCATCCCAGTAGCTTGTATCCGACGCACTACTGCCAATTTACTGTATCACTCACACCTTCACATTGTGGATGCAACACAGAATGTACATCGCAATTCAAATCAAAGTGCTCCATAGTGGCTTTTCGCCAAGAGATTAACAATGTTACTGTCACCATAGGCAGCCTCACGTGTCAACCCAGTAGCTTGTATCCGACGCACTACTGCCAATTTACTGTATCACTCACACCTTCACATTGTGGGTGCAACACAGAGTGTGCATCGCAATTCAAATCCACAGGCTACATAGCGGCTTTTCACCAATGGAGTAACGATGCTACTGTCACTGTAGGCAGCCTCACCTGGCATCCCAGTAGCTTGTGTCCGACGCACTACTGCCAATTTACTGTCTCACTCACACCTTCACATTGTGGATGCAACACAGAATGTACATCGCAATTCAAATCAAAGTGCTCCATAGTGGCTTTTCGCGAAGGGAGTGACAATGTTACTGTCACCATAGGCAGCCTCACGTGTCAACCCAGTAGCTTGTATCCGACGCACTACTGCCAATTTACTGTATCACTCACACCTTCACATTGTGGGTGCAACACAGAATGTGCATCGCAATTCAAATCCACGAGCTACATAGTGGCTTTTCACCAATGGAATAACGATGCTACTATCACTGTAGGCAGCCTCACCTGGCATCCCAATTGCTTGTATCCGACGCACTACTGCCAATTTACTGTGTCACTCACACCTTCACATTGTGGATGCAACACAGAATGTACATCGCAATTCAAATCAAAGTGCTCCATAGTGGCTTTTCACGAAGGAAGTGACAATGTTACTGTCACCATAGGCAGCCTCACGTGTCAACCCAGTAGCTTGTATCCGACGCACTACTGCCAATTTACTGTATCACTCACACCTTCACATTGTGGGTGCAACACAGAATGTGCATCGCAATTCAAATCCACGGGCTACATAGCGGCTTTTCACCAATGGAGTAACGATGCTACTGTCAGTATAGGCAGCCTCACCTGGCATCCCAGTAGCTTGTACCCGACGCACTACTGTCAATTTACTTTCTCACTCACACCTTCTCATTGTGGATACAACACAGAATGAGCATCGCAATTCAAATCCATGGGCTACATAGCGGCTTTTCACCAATGGAGCAACATTGCTACTGTCACTGTAGGCAGCCTCACCTGGCATCCCAGTAGCTTGTATCCGACGCACTACTGCCAATTTACTGTATCACTCACACCTTCACATTGTGGATGCAATGCAGAATGTACATCGCAATTCAAATCAAGGTGCTCCATAGTGGCTTTTCGCGAAGGGAGTGACAATGATACTGTCACCATAGGCAGCCTCACGTGTCAACCCAGTAGCTTGTATCCGACGCACTACTGCCAATTTACTGTATCACTCACACCTTCACATTGTGGATGCAACACAGAATGTACATCGCAATTCAAATCCACGGGCTACATAGCGGCTTTTCACCAATGGAGTAACGATGCTACTGTCACTGTAGGCAGCCTCACCTGGCTTCCCAGTAGCTTATATCCGACGCACTACTGCCAATTTACTGTATCACTCACACCTTCACATTGTGGATGCAACACAGAATGTGCATCGCAATTCAATTCTACGGGCTACATAGCGGCCTTTCTCCAATGGAGTAACGATGCTGCTGTCACTGTAGGCAGCCTCACCTGGCGTCCCAGTAGCTTGTATCCGACGCACTACTGCCAATTTACTGTATCACTCACACCTTCACATTGTGGATGCAACACAGAATGTGCATCACAATTCAAATCCACGGGCTACATAGTGGCTTTTCACCAATGGAGTAACGATGCTACTGTCACTGTAGGCAGCCTCACCTGGCATCCCAGTAGCTTGTATCCGACGCACTACTGCCAATTTACTGTATCACTCACATCTTCACATTGTGGATGCAACACAGACAGTACATCGCAATTCAAATCAAAGTGCTCCATAGTGGCTTTTCGCCAAGGGATTAACAATGTTACTGTCACCATAGGCAGCCTCACGTGTCAACCCAGTAGCTTGTATCCGACGCACTACTGCCAATTTACTGTATCACTCACACCTTCACATTGTGGGTGCAACACAGAATGTGCATCGCAATTCAAATCCACAGGCTACATAGCGGCTTTTCACCAATGGAGTAACGATGCTACTGTCACTGTAGGCAGCCTCACCTGGCATCCCAGTAGCTTGTGTCCGACGCACTACTGCCAATTTACTGTCTCACTCACACCTTCACATTGTGGATGCAACATACAATGTGAATCGCAATTCAAATCCACGGGGTACATAGTGGCTTTTCACCAATGGAGTAACGATGCTACTGTCACTGTAGGCAGCCTCCCCTGGCATCCCAGTAGCTTGTATCCGACGCACTACTGCCGATTTACTGTATCACTCACACCTTCACATTGTGGATGCAACACAGAATGTGCATCGCAATTCAAATCCACGGGCTACATAGCGGCTTTTCACCAATGGAGTAACGATGCTACTGTCACTGTAGGAAGCCTCACGTGGCATCCCAGTAGCTTGTATCCGACGCACTACTGCCAATTTACTGTATCACTCACACCTTCACATTGTGGATGCAACACAGAATGTGCATCGCAATTCAAATTCACGGTCTACATAGTGGCTTATCACAATGGAATAACGATGCTACTGTCACTATAGGCAGCCTCACGTGTCAACCCAGTAGCTTGTATCCGACGCGATACTGCCAATTTACTGTATCACTCACACCTTCACATTGTTGATGCAACACAGAATGTGCATCACAATTCAAATCCACGGGCTACAGAGCGGCTTTTCACCAATGGAGTAACGATGCTACTGTCACTGTAGGCAGAGTCACCTGGCATCCCAGTAACTTGTATCCGACGCACAACTGCCAATTTACTGTATCACTCACACCTTCACATTGTGGATGCAACACAGAATGTGCATCGCAATTCAAATCCACGGGCTACATAGCGGCTTTTCACCAATGGAGTAACGATGCTACTGTCAGTATAGGCAGCCTCACCTGGCATCCCAGTAGCTTGTACCCGACGCACTACTGTCAATTTACTTTCTCACTCACACCTTCACATTGTGGATACAACACAGAATGAGCATCGCAATTGAAATCCATGGGCTACATAGCGGCTTTTCACCAATGGAGCAACGATGCTACTGTCACTGTAGGCAGCCACACCTGGCATCCCAGTAGCTTGTATCCGACGCACTACTGCCAATTTACTGTATCACTCACACCTTCACATTGTGGATGCAACACAGAATGTGCATCGCAATTCAATTCTACGGGCTACATAGCGGCCTTTCACCAATGGAGTAACGATGCTACTGTCACTGTAGGCAGCCTCACCTTGATCCCAGTAGCTTGTATCCGACGCACTACTGCCAATTTACTGTACCACTCACACCTTCACATTGTGGATGCAACACAGAATGTACATCGCAATTCAAATCAAAGTGCTCCATAGTGGCTTTTCGCCAAGGGATTAACAATGTTACTGTCACCATAGGCAGCCTCACGTGTCAACCCAGTAGCTTGTATCCGACGCACTACTGCCAATTTACTGTATCACTCACACCTTCACATTGTGGATGCAACACAGAATGTGCATCGCAATTCAAATCCACGGGCTGCATAGCGGCTTTTCACCAATGGAGTAACGATGCTACTGTCACTGTAGGCAGCCTCACCTGGCATCCCAGTAGCTTGTATCCGACGCACTACTGCCAATTTACTGTATCACTCACACCTTCACATTGTGGATGCAACACAGAATGTACATCGCAATTCAAATCAAAGTGCTCCATAGTGGCTTTTCGCCAAGGGATTAACAATGTTACTGTCACCATAGGCAGCCTCACGTGTCAACCCAGTAGCTTGTATCCGACGCACTACTGCCAATTTACTGTATCACTCACACCTTCACATTGTGGGTGCAACACAGAATGTGCATCGCAATTCAAATCCACAGGCTACATAGCGGCTTTTCACCAATGGAGTAACGATGCTACTGTCACTGTAGGCAGCCTCCTCTGGCATCCCAGTAGCTTGTATCCGACGCACTACTGCCAATTTACTGTATCACTCACACCTTCACATTGTGGATGCAACACAGAATGTGCATCGCAATTCAAATCCACGGGCTACATAGCGGCTTTTCACCAATGGAGTAACTATGCTACTGTCACTGTAGACAGCCTCACCTGGCATCCCAATAGCTTGTATCCGGCACACTACTGCCAATTTACTGTATCACTCACACCTTCACATTATGGATGCAACACAGAATGTGCATCGCAATTCAAATCCACGGGCTACATAGCGGCTTTTCACCAATGGAGTAACGATGCTACTGTCACTGTAGGCAGCCTCACCTGGCATCCCAGTAGCTTGTATCCGATGCACTACTGCCAATTTACTGTATCACTCACACCTTCACATTGTGGATGCAACATAGAATGTGCATCGCAATTCAAATCCACGGGCTACATAGTGGCTTTTCACCAATGGAGTAACGATGCTACTGTCACTGTAGGCAGCCTCCCCTGGCATCCCAGTAGCTTGTATCCGACGCACTACTGCCAATTTACTGTATCACTCACACCTTCACATTGTGGATGCAACACAGAATGTACATCGCAATTCAAATCAAAGTGCTCCATAGTGGCTTTTCGCCAAGGGATTAACAATGTTACTGTCACCATAGGCAGCCTCACGTGTCAACCCAGTAGCTTGTATCCGACGCACTACTGCCAATTTACTGTATCACTCACACCTTCACATTGTGGGTGCAACACAGAATGTGCATCGCAATTCAAATCCACAGGCTACTTAGCGGCTTTTCACCAATGGAGTAACGATGCTACTGTCACTGTAGGCAGCCTCACCGGGCATCCCAGTAGCTTGTGTCCGACGCACTACTGCCAATTTACTGTCTCACTCACACCTTCACATTGTGGATGCAACATAGAATGTGAATCGCAATTCAAATCCACGGGCTACATAGTGGCTTTTCACCAATGGAGTAACGATGCTACTGTCACTGTAGGCAGCCCTCCCTGGCATCCCAGTAGCTTGTATGCGACGCACTACTGCCAATTTACTGTATCACTCACACCTTCACATTGTGGATGCAACACAGAATGTGCATCGCAATTCAAATTCACGTTCTACATAGCGGCTTTTCACAATGGAATAACGATGCTACTGTCACTATAGGCAGCCTCACGTGTCAACCCAGTAGCTTGTATCCGACGCACTACTGCCAATTTACTGTATCACTCACACATTCACATTGTTGATGCAACACAGAATGTGCATCACAATTCAAATCCACGGGTTACATAGCGGCTTTTCACCAATGGAGTAACGATGCTACTGTCACTGTAGGCAGAGTCACCTGGCATCCCAGTAACTTGTATCCGACGCACAACTGCCAATTTACTGTATCACTCACACCTTCACATTGTGGATGCAACACAGAATGTGCATCGCAATTCAAATCCACGGGCTACATAGCGGCTTTTCACCAATGGAGTAACGATGCTACTGCCAGTATAGGTAGCCTCACCTGGCATCCCAGTAGCTTGTACCCGACGCACTACTGTCAATTTACTTTCTCACTCACACCTTCACATTGTGGATACAACACAGAATGAGCATCGCAATTCAAATCCATGGGCTACATAACGGCTTTTCACCAATGGAGCAACGATGCTACTGTCACTGTAGGCAGCCTCACCTGGCATCCCAGTAGCTTGTATCCGACGCACTACTGCCAATTTACTGTATCACTCACACCTTCACATTGTGGATGCAACACAGAATGTGCATCGCAATTCAAATCCACGGGCTACATAGCGGCTTTTCACCAATGGAGTAACTATGCTACTGTCACTGTAGGCAGCCTCACCTGGCATCCCAATAGCTTGTATCCGACACACTACTGCCAATTTACTGTATCACTCACACCTTCACATTATGGATGCAACACAGAATGTGCATCGCAATTCAAATCAAAGTGCTCCATAGTGGGTTTTCGCCAAGGGATTAACAATGTTACTGTCACCATAGGCAGCCTCACGATTCAACCCAGTAGCTTGTATCCGACGCACTACTGCCAATTTACTGTATCACTCACACCTTCACATTGTGGATGCAACACAGAATGTACATCGCAATTCAAATCCACGGGCTACATAGCGGCTTTTCACCAATGGAATAACGATGCTACTGTCACTGTAGGCAGCCTCACCTGGCATCCCAGTAGCTTGTATCCGACGCACTACTGCCAATTTACTGTATCACTCACACCTTCACATTGTGGATGCAACACAGAATGTGCATCGCAATTCAAATCCACGGCCTACATAGCGGCTATTCACCAATGGAGTAACGATGCTACTGTCACTGTAGTCAGCCTCACCTGGCATCCCAGTAGCTTGTTTCCGACGCACTACTGCCAATTTACTGTATCACTCACACCTTCACATTGTGGATGCAACACAGAATGTACATCGCAATTCAAATCAAAGTGCTCCATAGTGGCTTTTCGCCAAGGGATTAACAATGTTACTGTCACCATAGTCAGCCTCACGTGTCAACCCAGTAGCTTGTATCCGACGCACTACTGCCAATTTACTGTATCACTCACACCTTCACATTGTGGATGCAACACAGAATGTGCATCGCAATTCAAATTCACGGTCTACATAGCGGCATTTCACAATGGAATAACGATGCTACTGTCACTATAGGCAGCCTCACGTGTCAACCCAGTAGCTTGTATCCGACGCACTACTGCCAATTTACTGTGTCACTCACACCTTCACATTGTTGATGCAACACAGAATGTGCATCACAATTCAAATCCACGGGTTACATAGCGGCTTTTCACCAATGGAGTAACGATGCTACTGTCACTGTAGGCAGAGTCACCTGGCATCCCAGTAACTTGTATCCGACGCACAACTGCCAATTTACTGTATCACTCACACCTTCACATTGTGGATGCAACACAGAATGTGCATCGCAATTCAATTCGACGGGCTACATAGCGGCCTTTCACCAATGGAGTAACGATGCTACTGTCACTGTAGGCAGCCTCACCTGGCATCCCAGTAGCTTGTATCCGACGCACTACTGCCAATTTACTGTATCACTCACACCTTCACATTGTGGATGCAACACAGAATGTGCATCGCAATTCAAATCCACGGGCTACAAAGCGGCTTTTCACCAATGGATTAACGATGCTACTGTCACTGAAGGCAGCCTCACCTGGCATCCCAGTAGCTTGTATCCGACGCACTACTGCCAATTTACTGTATCACTCACACCTTCACATTGTGGATGCAACACAGAATGTACATCGCAATTCAAATCAAAGTGCTCCATAGTGGCTTTTCGCCAAGAGATTAACAATGTTACTGTCACCATAGGCAGCCTCACGTGTCAACCCAGTAGCTTGTATCCGACGCACTACTGCCAATTTACTGTATCACTCACACCTTCACATTGTGGGTGCAACACAGAGTGTGCATCGCAATTCAAATCCACAGGCTACATAGCGGCTTTTCACCAATGGAGTAACGATGCTACTGTCACTGTAGGCAGCCTCACCTGGCATCCCAGTAGCTTGTGTCCGACGCACTACTGCCAATTTACTGTCTCACTCACACCTTCACATTGTGGATGCAACACAGAATGTACATCGCAATTCAAATCAAAGTGCTCCATAGTGTCTTTTCGCGAAGGGAGTGACAATGTTACTGTCACCATAGGCAGCCTCACGTGTCAACCCAGTAGCTTGTATCCGACGCACTACTGCCAATTTACTGTATCACTCACACCTTCACATTGTGGGTGCAACACAGAATGTGCATCGCAATTCAAATCCACGAGCTACATAGTGGCTTTTCACCAATGGAATAACGATGCTACTATCACTGTAGGCAGCCTCACCTGGCATCCCAATTGCTTGTATCCGACGCACTACTGCCAATTTACTGTATCACTCACACCTTCACATTGTGGATGCAACAAAGAATGCACATCACAATTCAAATCAAAGTGCTCCATAGTGGCTTTTCACGAAGGAAGTGACAATGTTACTGTCACCATAGGCAGCCTCACGTGTCAACCCAGTAGCTTGTATCCGACGCACTACAGCCAATTTACTGTATCACTCACACCTTCACATTGTGGGTGCAACACAGAATGTGCATCGCAATTCAAATCCACGGGCTACATAGCGGCTTTTCACCAATGGAGTAACGATGCTACTGTCAGTATAGGCAGCCTCACCTGGCATCCCAGTAGCTTGTACCCGACGCACTACTGTCAATTTACTTTCTCACTCACACCTTCACATTGTGGATACAACACAGAATGAGCATCGCAATTCAAATCCATGGGCTACATAGCGGCTTTTCACCAATGGAGCAACATTGCTACTGTCACTGTAGGCAGCCTCACCTGGCATCCCAGTAGCTTGTATCCGACGCACTACTGCCAATTTACTGTATCACTCACACCTTCACATTGTGGATGCAACACAGAATGTACATCGCAATTCAAATCCACGGGCTACATAGCGGCTTTTCACCAATGGAGTAACGATGCTACTTTCACTGTAGGCAGCCTCACCTGGCTTCCCAGTAGCTTATATCCGACACACTACTGCCAATTTACTGTATCACTCACACCTTCACATTGTGGATGCAACACAGAATGTGCATCGCAATTCAATTCTACGGGCTACATAGCGGCCTTTCTCCAATGGAGTAACGATGCTGCTGTCACTGTAGGCAGCCTCACCTGGCGTCCCAGTAGCTTGTATCCGACGCACTACTGCCAATTTACTGTATCACTCACACCTTCACATTGTGGATGCAACACAGAATGCGCATCACAATTCAAATCCACGGGCTACATAGTGGCTTTTCACCAATGGAGTAACGATGCTACTGTCACTGTAGGCAGCCTCACCTGGCATCCCAGTAGCTTGTATCCGACGCACTACTGCCAATTTACTGTATCACTCACATCTTCACATTGTGGATGCAACACAGAATGTACATCGCAATTCAAATCAAAGTGCTCCATAGTGGCTTTTCGCCAAGGGATTAACAATGTTACTGTAACCATAGGCAGCCTCACGTGTCAACCCAGTAGCTTGTATCCGACGCACTACTGCCAATTTACTGTATCACTCACACCTTCACATTGTGGGTGCAACACAGAATGTGCATCGCAATTCAAATCCACAGGCTACATAGCGGCTTTTCACCAATGGAGTAACGATGCTACTGTCACTGTAGGCAGCCTCACCTGGCATCCCAGTAGCTTGTGTCCGACGCACTACTGCCAATTTACTGTCTCACTCACACCTTCACATTGTGGATGCAACATACAATGTGAATCGCAATTCAAATCCACGGGCTACATAGTGGCTTTTCACCAATGGAGTAACGATGCTGCTGTCACTGTAGGCAGCCTCCCCTGGCATCCCAGTAGCTTGTATCCGACGCACTACTGCCAATTTACTGTATCACTCACACCTTCACATTGTGGATGCAACACAGAATGTGCATCGCAATTCAAATCCACGGGCTACATAGCGGCTTTTCACCAATGGAGTAACGATGCTACTGTCACTGTAGGCAGCCTCACGTGGCATCCCAGTAGCATGTATCCGACGCACTACTGCCAATTTACTGTATCACTCACACCTTCACATTGTGGATGCAACACAGAATGTGCATCGCAATTCAAATCCACGGTCTACATAGCGGCTTATCACAATGGAATAACGATGCTACTGTCACTATAGGCAGCCTCACGTGTCAACCCAGTAGCTTGTATCCGACGCGATACTGCCAATTTACTGTATCACTCACACCTTCACATTGTTGATGCAACACAGAATGTGCATCACAATTCAAATCCACGGGCTACAGAGCGGCTTTTCACCAATGGAGTAACGATGCTACTGTCACTGTAGGCAGAGTCACCTGGCATCCCAGTAACTTGTATCCGACGCACAACTGCCAATTTACTGTATCACTCACACCTTCACATTGTGGATGCAACACAGAATGTGCATCGCAATTCAAATCCACGGGCTACATAGCGGCTTTTCACCAATGGAGTAACGATGCTACTGTCAGTATAGGCAGCCTCACCTGGCATCCCAGTAGCTTGTACCCGACGCACTACTGTCAATTTACTTTCTCACTCACACCTTCACATTGTGGATACAACACAGAATGAGCACCGCAATTGAAATCCATGGGTTACATAGCGGCTTTTCACCAATGGAGCAACGATGCTACTGTCACTGTAGGCAGCCACACCTGGCATCCCAGTAGCTTGTATCCGACGCACTACTGCCAATTTACTGTATCACTCACACCTTCACATTGTGGATGCAACACAGAATGTGCATCGCAATTCAATTCTACGGGCTACATAGCGGCCTTTCACCAATGGAGTAACGATGCTACTGTCACTGTAGGCAGCCTCACCTGGCATCAAAGTAGCTTGTATCCGACGCACTACTGCCAATTTACTGTATCACTCACACCTTCACATTGTGGATGCAACACAGAATGTGCATCGCAATTCAAATCCACGGGCTACATAGCGGCTTTTCACCAATGGAGTAACGATGCTACTGTCACTGTAGGCAGCCTCACCTGGCATCCCAGTAGCTTGTATCCGACGCACTACTGCCAATTTACTGTATCACTCACACCTTCACATTGTGGATGCAACACAGAATGTACATCGCAATTCAAATCAAAGTGCTCCATAGTGGCTTTTCGCCAAGGGATTAACAATGTTACTGTCACCATAGGCAGCCTCACGTGTCAACCCAGTAGCTTGTATCCGACGCACTACTGCCAATTTACTGTATCACTCACACCTTCACATTGTGGATGCAACACAGAATGTGCATCGCAATTCAAATCCACGGGCTACATAGCGGCTTTTCACCAATGGAGTAACAATGCTACTGTCACTGTAGGCAGCCTCACCTTGCATCCCAGTAGCTTGTATCCGACGCACTACTGCCAATTTACTGTATCACTCACAACTTCACATTGTGGATGCAACACAGAAAGTACATCGCAATTCAAATCCACGGGCTACATAGCGGCTTTTCACCAATGGAGTAACGATGCTACTGTCACTGTAGGCAGCCTCACCTGGCATCCCAGTAGCTTATATCCGACGCACTACTGCCAATTTACTGTATCACTCACACCTTCACATTGTGGATGCAACACAGAATGTGCATCGCAATTCAAATCCACAGGCTACATAGTGGCTTTTCACCAATGGAGTAACGATGCTACTGTCACTGTAGGCAGCCTCACCTGGCATCCCAGTAGCTTGTATCCGACGCACTACTGCCAATTTACTGTATCACTCACACCTTCACATTGTGGATGCAACACAGAATGTACATCGCAATTCAAATCCACGGGCTACATAGCGGCTTTTCACCAATGGAGTAACGATGCTACTGTCACTGTAGGCAGCCTCACCTGGCATCCCAGTAGCTTATATCCGACGCACTACTGCCAAATTACTGTATCACTCACACCTTCACATTGTGGATGCAACACAGAATGTGCATCGCAATTCAATTCTACGGGCTACATAGCGGCCTTTCACCAATGGAGTAACGATGCTACTGTCACTGTAGGCAGCCTCACCTGGCATCCCAGTAGCTTGTATCCGACGCACTACTGCCAATTTACTGTATCACTCACACCTTCACATTGTGGATGCAACACAGAATGTGCATCGCAATTCAAATCCACGGGCTACATAGCGGCTTTTCACAATGGATTAACGATGCTACTGTCACTGTAGGCAGCCTCACCTGGCATCCCAGTAGCTTGTATCCGACGCACTACTGCCAATTTACTGTATCACTCACACCTTCACATTGTGGATGCAACACAGAATGTACATCGCAATTCAAATCAAAGTGCTCCATAGTGGCTTTTCGCCAAGGGATTAACAATGTTACTGTCACCATAGGCAGCCTCACGTGTCAACCCAGTAGCTTGTATCCGACGCACTACTGCCAATTTACTGTATCACTCACACCTTCACATAGTGGATGCAACACAGAATGTGCATCGCAATTCAAATCCACGGGCTACATAGCGGCTTTTCACCAATGGAGTAACGATGCTAGTGTCACTGTAGGCAGCCTCACCTGGCATCCCAGTAGCTTGTATCCGACGCACTACTGCCAATTTACTGTATCACTCACACCTTCACATTGTGGATGCAACACACAATGTACATCGCAATTCAAATCAAAGTGCTCCATAGTGGCTTTTCGCGAAGGGAGTGACAATGTTACTGTCACCATAGGCAGCCTCACGTGTCAACCCAGTAGCTTGTATCCGACGCACTACTGCCAATTTACTGTATCACTCACACCTTCACATTGTGGGTGCAACACAGAATGTGCATCGCAATTCAAATCCATGGGCTACATAGCGGGTTTTCACCAATGGAGCAACGATGCTACTGTCACTGTAGGCAGCCTCACCTGGCATCCCAATAGCTTGTATCCGACACACTACTGCCAATTTACTGTATCACTCACACCTTCACATTGTGGATGCAACGCAGAATGTACATCGCAATTCAAATCAAAGTGCTCCATAGTGGCTTTTCGCGAAGGGAGTGACAATGTTACTGTCACTATAGGCAGCCTCACGTGTCAACCCAGTAGCTTGTATCCGACGCACTACTGCCAATTTACTGTATCACTCACACCTTCACATTGTGGATGCAACACAGAATGTCCATCGCAATTCAAATCCACGGGCTACATAGCGGCTTTTCACCAATGGAGTAACGATGCTACTGTCACTGTAGGCAGCCTCACCTGGCATCCCAGTAGCTTGTATCCGACGCACTACTGCCAATTTACTGTATCACTCACACCTTCACATTGTGGATGCAACACAGAATGTGCATCACAATTCAAATCCACGGGCTACATAGCGGCTTTTCACCAATGGAGTAACGATGCTACTGTCACTGTAGGCAGCCTCACCTGGCATCCCAGTAGCTTGTATCCGACGCACTACTGCCAATTTACTGTATCACTCACACCTTCACATTGTTAATGCAACACAGAATGTACATCGCAATTCAAATCAAAGTGCTCCATAGTGGCTTTTCGCCAAGGGATTAACAATGTTACTGTCACCATAGGCAGCCTCAGGTGTCAACCCAGTAGCTTGTATCCGACGCACTACTGCCAATTTACTGTATCACTCACACCTTCACATTGTGGGTGCAACACAGAATGTGCATCGCAATTCAAATCCACAGGCTACATAGCGGCTTTTCACCAATGGAGTAACGATGCTACTGTCACTGTAGGCAGCCTCACCTGGCATCCCAGTAGCTTGTATCCGACGCACTACTGCCAATTTACTGTCTCACTCACACCTTCACATTGTGGATGCAACATACAATGTGAATCGCAATTCAAATCCACGGGCTACATAGTGGCTTTTCACCAATGGAGTAACGACGCTACTGTCACTGTAGGCAGCCTCCCCTGGCATCCCAGTAGCTTGTATCCGACGCACTACTGCCAATTTACTGTATCACTCACACCTTCACATTGTGGATGCAACACGGAATGTGCATCGCAATTCAAATCCACGGGCTACATAGCGGCTTTCACCAATGGAGTAACGAAGCTACTGTCACTGTAGGCAGCCTCACCTGGCATCCCAGTAGCTTGTATCCGACGCACTACTGCCAATTTACTGTATCACTCACACCTTCACATTGTGGATGCAACGCAGAATGTGCATCGCAATTCAAATTCACGGTCTACATAGCGGCTTTTCACAATGGAATAACGATGCTACTGTCACTATAGGCAGCCTCACGTGTCAACCCAGTAGCTTGTATCCGACGCACTACTGCCAATTTACTGTATCACTCACACCTTCACATTGTGGATGCAACACAGAATGTACATCGCAATTCAAATCCACGGGCTACATAGCGGCTTTCACCAATGGAGTAACGATGCTACTGTCACTGTAGGCAGCCTCACCTGGCATCCCAGTAACTTGTATCCGAAGCACTACTGCCAATTTACAGTATCACTCACACCTTCACATTGTGGATGCAACACAGAATGTACATCGCAATTCAAATCAAAGTGCTCCATAGTGTCTTTTCGCGAAGGGAGTAACAATGTTAATGTCACCATAGGCAGCCTCACGTGTCAACACAGTAGCTTGTATCCGACGCACTACTGCCAATTTACTGTATCACTCACACCTTCACATTGTGGATGCAACACAGAATGTGAATCGCAATTCAAATCCACGGGCTACATAGCGGCTTTTCACCAATGGAGTAACAATGCTACTGTCACTGTAGGCAGCCTCACCTTGCATCCCAGTAGCTTGTATCCGACGCACTACTGCCAATTTACTGTATCACTCACACCTTCACATTGTGGATGCAACACAGAATGTACATCGCAATTCAAATCCACGGGCTACATAGCGGCTTTTCACCAATGGAGTAACGATGCTACTGTCACTGTAGGCAGCCTCACATGGTATCCCAGTAGCTTATATCCGACGCACTACTGCCAATTTACTGTATCACTCACACCTTCACATTGTGGATGCAACACAGAATGTGCATCGCAATTCAATTCTACGGGCTACATAGCGGCCTTTCACCAATGGAGTAACGATGCTACCGTCACTGTAGGCAGCCTCACCTGGCATCCCAGTAGCTTGTATTCGACGCACTACTGCCAATTTACTGTATCACTCACACCTTCACATTGTGGATGCAACACAGAATGTGCATCGCAATTCAAATCCACGGGCTACATAGCGGCTTTTCACCAATGGAGTAACGATGCTACTGTCACTGTAGGCAGCCTCACCTGGCATCCCAGTAGCTTGTATCCGACGCACTACTACCAATTTACTGTATCACTCACACCTTCACATTGTGGATGCAACACAGAATGTACATTGCAATTCAAATCAAAGTGCTCCATAGTGGCTTTTCGCCAAGGGATTAACAATGTTACTGTCACCATAGGCAGCCTCACGTGTCAACCCAGTAGCTTGTATCCGACGCACTACTGCCAATTTACTGTATCACTCACACCTTCACATTGTGGGTGCAACACAGAATGTGCATCGCAATTCAAATCCACAGGCTACATAGCGGCTTTTCACCAATGGAGTAACGATGCTACTGTCACTGTAGGCAGCCTCACCTGGCATCCCAGTAGCTTGTGTCCGACGCACTACTGCCAATTTACTGTCTCACTCACACCTTCACATTGTCGATGCAACATAGAATGTGAATCGCAATTCAAATCCACGGGCTATATAGTGGCTTTTCACCAATGGAGTAACGATGCTACTGTCACTGTAGGCAGCCTCCCCTGGCATCCCAGTAGCTTGTATCCGACGCACTACTGCCAATTTACTGTATCACTCACACCTTCACATTGTGGATGCAACACAGAATGAGCATCGCAATTCAAATCCACGGGCTACATAGCGGCTTTTCACCAATGGAGTAACTATGCTATTGTCACTGTAGGCAGCCTCACCTGGCATCCCAATAGCTTGTATCCGACACACTACTGCCAATTTACTGTATCACTCACACCTTCACATTGTGGATGCAACACAGAATGTGCATCGCAATTCAAATCCACGGGCTACATAGCGGCTTTTCACCAATGGAGTAACGATGCTACTGTCACTGTAGGCAGCCTCACCTGGCATCCCAGTAGCTTGTATCCGACGCACTACTGCCAATTTACTGTATCACTCACACCTTCACATTGTCGATGCAACACAGAATGTGCATCGCAAATCAAATCCACAAGCTAAATAGCGGCTTTTCACCAAGGAAGTAACAATCCTACTGTCACTGTAGGCAGCCTCACCTGGCAACCCAGTAACTTGTATCCGACGCACTACTGCCCATTTACTATATCCGTCATACCTTCACATTGTGGATGCAACACAGAATGTACATCGCAATTGAAATTTACGGGTTACATAGCGGGTTTCACCAAGGGAGTAACGATGTTACTGTCACTGTACATAGCCTCACCTGGCAACCCAGTAGTTTGTATCCGACGCACTAATGCCAATTTACTATATCCCTCACACCCTCACATTGTGGATGAAACACAGATTGTGCATCGCAATTCAAATCTACGGGCTACATAGCGGCTTTTCACCAAGGGAGTAACAATGCTACTGTCACTGTAGGCAGCCTCACCTGGCAACCCAGTAGCTTCGATCCGACGCACTACTGCCCATTTACTATATTCCTCACACCTTCACGTTGTGGATGCGTCACAGAATGTGCATCACAATTCAAATCCATGGGCTACATAGCGGCTTCTCACCAAGGGAGTAACGATGCTACTGTCACTGTATGTAGCCTCACCTGGCAACCTAGTAGCTTGTATCCGACGCACTACTGAACATTTATTATATTCCTCACACCTTCACATTGTGGCTGCAACACAGAATGTGCATCGAAATTCAAATCTACGGGTTACAAAGCGGCTTTTCACCAAGGGAGTAACGATGCTACTGTTACTGTACGTAGCTTCACCTGGCAACCCAGTAGCTTGTATCCGATGCACTACTTCCCATTTACTAAATCACTCACCTTCAAATTGTGGATGCAACACAGAATGTGCATCGAAACTAAAATCCACGGGGTACATAGCGGCTTTTCACGAAGGGAGTAACTATGATACTGTCACTGTACGTACCCTCACCTGGCAACTCAGTAGCTTGAATCCCATGCACTACTGCCCATTTACTATATCCCTCACACCTTCACATTGTGGATGCATCACAGAATATATGCATCGCAATTTAAATCGACGGGCTGCATAGCGGCTTTTCACCAAGGGAGTAAAAATGCTACTGTCACTGTAGGCAGCCTCACCTGGCATCCAAGTAGCTTGTATCCGACGCACTACTGCCAATTTACTGTATCACTCACACCTTCACATTGTGGATGCAACACAGAATGTACATCGCAATTCAAATCAAAGTACTCCATAGTGGCTTTTCGCGAAGGGAGTGACAATGTTACTGTCACCATAGGCAGCCTCACGTGTCAACCCAGTAGCTTGTATCCGACGCACTACTGCCAATTTACTGTATCACTCACACCTTCACATTGTGGATGCAACGCAGAATGTACATCGCAGCTCAAAACCACGGGCTACATAGCGGCTTTTCACCAATGGAGTAACGATGCTACTGTCACTGTAGGCAGCCTCACCTGGCATCCCAGTAGCTTGTATCCGACGCACTACTGCCAATTTACTGTATCACTCACACCTTCACATTGTGGATGCAACACAGAATGTACATCGCAATTCAAATCAAAGTGCTCCATAGTGGCTTTTCGCCAAGGGATTAACAATGTTACTGTCACCATAGGCAGCCTCACGTGTCAACCCAGTAGCTTGTATGCGACGCACTACTGCCAATTTACTGTATCACTCACACCTTCACATTGTGGGTGCAACACAGAATGTGCATCGCAATTCAAATCCTCAGGCTACATAGCGGCTTTTCACCAATGGAGTAACGATGCTACTGTCACTGTAGGCAGCCTCACCTGGCATCCCAGTAGCTTGTATCCGACGCACTACTGCCAATTTACTGTATCACTCACACCTTCACATTGTGGGTGCAACACAGAATGTGCATCGCAATTCAAATCCAAAGGCTACATAGCGGCTTTTCACCAATGGAGTAACGATGCTACTGTCACTGTAGGCAGCCTCACCTGGCATGCCAGTAGCTTGTGTCCGACGCACTACTGCCAATTTACTGTCTCACTCACACCTTCACATTGTGGATGCAACATAGAATGTGAATCGCAATTCAAATCCACGGGCTATATAGTGGCTTTTCACCAATGGAGTTACGATGCTACTGTCACTGTAGGCAGCCTCCCTTGGCATCCCAGTAGCTTGTAACCGACGCACTACTGCCAATTTACTGTATCACTCACACCTTCACATTGTGGATGCAACACAGAATGAGCATCGCAATTCAAATCCACGGGCTACATAGCGGCTTTTCACCAATGGAGTAACGATGCTACTGTCACTGTAGGCAGCCTCACCTGGCATCCCAATAGCTTGTATCCGACACACTACTGCCAATTTACTGTATCACTCACACCTTCACATTGTGGATGCAACACAGAATGTGAATCGCAATTCAAATCCACGGGCTACATAGCGGCTTTTCACCAATGGAGTAACGATGCTACTGTCACTGTAGGCAGCCTCACCTGGCATCCCAGTAGCTTGTATCCGACGCACTAGTGCCAATTTACTGTATCACTCACACCTTCACATTGTGGATGCAACACAGAATGTACATCGCAATTCAAATCAAAGTACTCCATAGTGGCTTTTCGCGAAGGGAGTGACAATGTTACTGTCACCATAGGCAGTCTCACGTGTCAACCCAGTAGCTTGTATCCGACGCACTACTGCCAATTTACTGTATCAGTCACACCTTCACATTGTGGGTGCAACACTGAATGTGCATCGCAATTCAAATAAATGAGCTACATAGTGGATTTTCACCAATGGAATAACGATGCTACTATCACTGTAGGCAGCCTCACCTGGCATTCCAGTAGCTTGTATCCGACGCACTACTTCCAATTTACTGTATCACTCACACCTTTACATTGTGGATGCAACACAGAATGCACATCGCAATTCAAATCAAAGTGCTCCATAGTGGCTTTTCACGAAGGGAGTGACAATGTTACTGTCACAATAGGCAGCCTCACGTGTCAACCCAGTAGCTTGTATCCGACGCACTACTGCCAATTTACTGTATCACTCACACCTTCACATTGTGGGTGCAACACAGAATGTGCATCGCAATTCAATTCCTCAGGCTACATAGCGGCTTTTCACCAATGGAGTAACGATGCTACTGTCACTGTAGGCAGCCTCACCTGGCATCCCAGTAGCTTGTGTCCGACGCACTACTGCCAATTTACTGTCTCACTCACACCTTCACATTGTGGATGCAACATAGAATGTGAATCGCAATTCAAATCCACGGGCTACATAGTGGCTTTTCACCAATGGAGTAACGTTGCTACTGTCACTGTAGGCAGCCTCCCCTGGCATCCCAGTAGCTTGTGTCCGACGCACTACTGCCAATTTACTGTATCACTCACACCTTCACATTGTAGATGCATCACAGAATGTGCATCGCAATTCAAATCCACGGGCTACATAGCGGCTTTTCACCAATGGAGTAACTATGCTACTGTCACTGTAGGCAGCCTCACCTGGCATCCCAATAGCTTGTATCCGAAACACTACTGCCAATTTACTGTATCACTCACACCTTCACATTGTGGATGCAACACAGAATGACCATCGCAATTCAAATCCATGGGCTACATAGCGGCTTTTCACCAATGGAGTAACGATGCTACTGTCACTGTAGGAAGCTTCACCTGGCATCCCAGTAGCGTGTATCCAACGCACTACTGCCAATTTACTGTATCACTCACACCTTCACATTGTGGATGCAACACAGAATGTACATCGCAATTCAAATCAAAGTACTCCATAGTGGCTTTTCGCGAAGGGAGTGACAATGTTACTGTCACCATAGGCAGCCTCACGTGTCAACCCAGTAGCTTGTATCCGACGCACTACTGCCAATTTACTGTATCAGTCACACCTTCACATTGTGGGTGCAACACAGAATGTGCATCGCAATTCAAATCCACGGGCTACATAGTGGCTTTTCACCAATGGAGTAACGATGCTCCTGCCACTGTAGGCAGCCTCACCTGGCATCCCTGTAGCTTGTATCCGACGCACAACTTCCAATTTACTGTATCACTCACACCTTCACATTGTGGATGCAACACAGAATGTGCATCGCAATTTAAATCCATGGGCTACATAGTGGCTTTTCACCAATGGAGTAACGATGCTACTGTCACTGTAGGCAGCCTCACCTGGCATCCCAGTAGCTTGTACCCGACGCACTACTGTCAATTTACTTTCTCACTCACACCTTCACATTGTGGATACAACACAGAATGAGCATCGCAATTCAAATCCATGGGCTACATAGCGGCTTTTCACCAATGGAGCAACGATGCTACTGTCACTGTAGGCAGCCTCACCTGGCATCCCAGTAGCTTGTATCCGACGCACTACTGCCAATTTACTGTATCACTCACACCTTCACATTGTGGATGCAACACAGAATGTGAATCGCAATTCAAATCCACGGGCTACATAGCGGCTTTTCACCAATGGAGTAACAATGCTACTGTCACTGTAGGCAGCCTCACCTTGATCCCAGTAGCTTGTATCCGACGCACTACTGCCAATTTACTGTACCACTCACACCTTCACATTGTGGATGCAACACCGAATGTACATCGCAATTCAAATCCACGGGCTACATAGTGGCTTTTCACCAATGGAGTAACGATGCTACTGTCACTGTAGGCAGCCTCTTCTGGCATCCCAGTAGCTTGTATCCGACACACTACTGAAAATTTACGGTATCACTCACACCTTCACATTGTGGATGCAACACAGAATGTGCATCGCAATTCAAATCCACGGGCTACATAGCGGCTTTCCACCAATGGAGTAACGACGCTACTGTCACTGTAGGCAGCCTCACCAGGCATCCCAGTAGCTTGTATCCGACGCACTACTGCCAATTTACTGTATCACTCACACCTTCACATTGTGGATGCAACACAGAATGTGAATCGCAATTCAAATCCACGCGCTACATAGCGGCTTTTCACCAATGGAGTAACGATGCTACCATCACTATAGGCAGCCTCACCTGGCATCCAAGTAGCTTGTACACGACGCACTACTGCAGAATTACTGTATCACTCACACCTTCACATTGTGGATGCAACACAGAATGTACATCGCAATTTAAATCAAAGTGCTCCATAGTGGCTTTTCGCCAAGGGAGTAACAATGTTACTGTCACCATAGGCAGCCTCACATGTCAACCCAGTAGCTTGTATCCGACGCACTACTGCCAATTTACTGTATCACTCACACCTTCACATTGTGGTTGCAACACAGAATGTGAATCGCAATTCAAAACCACGGGCTACATAGCGGCTTTTCACCAATGGAGTAACGATGCTACTGTCACTGTAGGCAGCCTCACCTGGCATCCCAGTAGCTTATATCCGACGCACTACTGCCAATTTACTGTATCACTCACACCTTCACATTGTGGATGCAACACAGAATGTGCATCGCAATTCAATTCCACGGGCTACATAGCGGCCTTTCACCAATGGAGTAACGATGCTACTGTCACTGTAGGCAGCCTCACCTGGCATCCCAGTAGCTTGTATCCGACGCACTACTGCCAATTTACTGTATCACTCACACCTTCACATTGTGGATGCAACGCAGAATGTACATCGCAATTCAAATCAAAGTGCTACATAGTGGCTTTTCGCGAAGGGAGTGACAATGTTACTGTCACCATAGGCAGCCTCACGTGTCAACCCAGTAGCTTGTATCCGACGCACTACTGCATATTTACTGTATCACTCACACCTTCACATTGTGGGTGCAACACAGAATGTGCATCGCAATTCAAATCCACGGGCTACATAGTGGCTTTTCACCAATGGAATAACGAGGCAACTGTCACTGTAGGCAGCCTCACCTGGCATCCCAGTATCTTGTATCCGACGCACTACTTCACATTTACTGTATCGCTCACACCTTCACATTGTGGATGCAACCCAGAATGTGCATCGCATTCAAATCCTTGATCTACATAGCGGCTTTTCACCAATGGAGTAACGATGCTACTGTCACTGTAGGCAGCCTCACCTGGCATCCCAGTAGCTTGTATCCGAAGCTCTACTGCCAATTTACAGTATCACTCACACCTTCACATTGTGGATGCAACACAGAATGTGCATCGCAATTCAAATCAACTAGCTCGATAGCGGCTTTTCGCCAAAGGAGTAACGATGCTACTGTCACTGTAAACAGCCTCACGTGTCAACCCAGTAGCTTGTATCCGACGCACTACTGCCAATTTACTGTATCACTCACACCTGCACATTGTTGATGCAACACAGAATGTGCATCACAATTCAAATCCACGGGCTACATAGCGGCTTTTCACCAATGGAGTAACGATGCTACTGTCACTGTAATCAGAGTCACCTGGCATCCCAGTAACTTGTATCCGACGCACAACTGCCAATTTACTGTATCACTCACACCTTCACATTGTGGATGCAACACAGAATGTGCATCGCAATTCAAATCCACGGGCTACATAGCGGCTTTTCACCAATGGAGTAACGATGCTACTGTCAGTATAGGCAGCCTCACCTGGCATCCCAGTAGCTTGTACCCGACGCACTACTGTCAATTTACTTTCTCACTCACACCTTCACATTGTGGATACAACACAGAATGAGCATCGCAATTCAAATCCATGGGCTACATAGCGGCTTTTCACCAATGGAGCAACGGTGCTACTGTCACTGTAGGCAGCCTCACCTGGCATCCCAGTAGCTTGTATCCGACGCACTACTGCCAATTTACTGTATCACTCACACCTTCACATTGTGGATGCAACACAGAATGTGAATCGCAATTCAAATCCACGGGCTACATAGCGGCTTTTCACCAATGGAGTTACAATGCTACTGTCACTGTAGGCAGCCTCACCTTGCATCCCAGTAGCTTGTATCCGACGCACTACTGCCAATTTACTGTATCACTCACACCTTCACATTGTGGATGCAACACAGAATGTACATCGCAATTCAAATCCACGGGCTACATAGTGGCTTTTCACCAATGAAGTAACGATGCTACTGTCACTGTAGGCAGCCTCTTCTGGCATCCCAGTAGCTTGTATCCGACACACTACTGCCAATTTACGGTATCACTCACACCTTAACATTGTGGATGCAACACGGAATGTGAATCGCAATTCACATCCACGCGCTACATAGCGGCTTTTCACCAATGGAGTAACGATGCTACCATCACAGTAGGCAGCCTCACCTGGCATCCAAGTAGCTTGTATCCGACGCACTACTGCCAAATTACTGTATCACTCACACCTTCACATTGTGGATGCAACACAGAATGTACATCGCATTTCAAATCAAAGTGCTCCATAGTGGCTTTTCGCCAAGGGAGTAACAATGTTACTGTCACCATAGGCAGCCTCACATGTCAACCCAGTAGCTTGTATCCGACGCACTACTGCCAATTTACTGTATCACTCACACCTTCACATTGTGGGTGCAACACAGAATGTGAATCACAATTCATAACCACGGGCTACATAGCGGCTTTTCACCAATGGAGTAACGATGCTACTGTCACTGTAGGCAGCCTCACCTGGCATCCCAGTAGCTTATATCCGACGCACTACTGCCAATTTACTCTATCACTCACACCTTCACATTGTGGATGCAACACAGAATGTGCATCGCAATTCAATTCCACGGGCTACATAGCGGCTTTTCACCAAGGGAGTAACAATGGTAATGTCACTGTATGTAGCCTCACCTGGCAAACCAGTAGCTTGTATCCGATTCTCTACTGCCCATTTACTACATCCCTCACACCTTCACATTGTGGATGCAACACAGAATGTGCATCGCAATTCAAATCCACTTGCTACATAGCGGCTTTTCACCAAGCGAGTAACAATGCTACTGTCACTGTATGCAGCCTCACCTGGCAACCCAGTAGCTTGTATCCGACGCACTACTGCCCATTTACTATATGACTCACACCCTCACATTGTGGATGCAACACACAAAGTGCATCGCAATTCAAATCCACATCTACACAGAGGCTTTTCATCAACGGAGTATTAATGCTACTGTCACTGTAGGCAGCCTCACCTGGCATCCCAGTAGCTTGTATCCGCCGCACTACTGCCCGTTTACTATATCCCTCACACCTTCACATTGTGGATGCAACACAGAATGTGCATCGCAATTCAAATCTACGGCCTACATAGCGGCTTTTCACCAAGGGAGTAACAATGCTACTGTCACTGTAGGCAGCCTCACCTGGCAACCCAGTAGCTTGTATCCGACGCACAACTGCCCATTTACTATATCCCTCACACCTTCACATTGTGGATGCAACACAGAATGTCCATTGCAATTCAAATCCACGGGCTGCATAGCGGCTTTTCACCAAGGGAGTAACGGTGCTACTGTCACTGTACGTAGTCTCACCTGGCAACCCAGTAGCATGTATCCGACTCACTACTGCGCTTTTACTATATCCCTCACTCCTTCACATTTCCGATGCAACACAGAATATGCATCGCAATTCAAAGCCACGGTCTACATAGCGGCATTTCGCCAAGGGAGTAACAATGCTACTGTCACTGTAGGCAGCCTCACCTGGCAACCCAGTAGCTTGTATCCAACGCACTACTGCCCATTTACTATATCCCTCACACCTTCACATGGCCAATGCAACACACAATGTGCATCGCAAATCAAATCTACGGGCTACATAGCGGCTTTTCACCAAGGGAGTAACGATGCTACTGTAACTGTAGGTAGCCTCACCTGGCAACCCAGTAGCTTGTATCCGACGCACTGCTGCCCATTTACTATATCCCTCACACCTTCACATTGTGAATGCAACACAGAAAGTGCATCGCAATTCAAATCCACGTGTTACATAGCGGCTTTTCACCAAGGAAGTAACGATACTACTGTCACAGTACGTAGCCTCACCTGGCAACCCAGTAGCTTGTATCCGACGCATTACTGCCTATTTACTATATCCCTCACACCTTCACATTATGGATGCAACACCGAATGTGCATCGCAATTCAAAGCCACGGGGTACATAGCGGCTTTTCACCAATGGAGTAACGATGCTACTGTCCCTGTAGTTAGCCTCACCTGGCAACCCAATAGCTTGTATCCGATGCACTACTGCCCATTTACTACATCCCTCACACCTTCACATTGTGGATGCAACACAGAATGTGCATCGCAATTCAAATCCACGGGCTGCATAGCGGCTTTTCACCAAGGTAGTAACAATGCTACCGTCCCTGTAGTTAGCCTCACCTGGCAACCCAGTAACTTGTATCCGACGCACTACTGCCCATTTACTATATCCGTCACACCTTCACATTGTGGATGCAACACAGAATGTGCATCGCAATTGAAATTTACGGGTTACATAGCGGGTTTCACCAAGGGAGTAACGATGTTACTGTCACTGTACATAGCCTCACCTGGCAACCCAGTAGCTTGTATCCGACGCACTACTGCCAATTTACTATATCCCTCACACCCTCACATTGTGGATGCAACACAGAACGCGCACTGTAATTCAAATCCACGGGCTACATAGCGGCTTTTCCCCAAGGGAGTAACAATGCTACTGTCACTGTACTTAGCCTCACATGGCAACCCAGTAGCTTGTATCTGATGCATTACTGCCCATTTACTACATCCCTCACACCTTCACATTGTGAATGCAACACAGATTGTGCATCGCAATTCAAATCTACGGGCTACATAGCGTCTTTTCACCAAGCGAGTAACAATGCTACTGTCACTGTAGGCAGCCTCACCTGGCAACCCAGTAGCTTCGATCCGACGCACTACTGCCCATTTACTATATCCCTCACACCTTCACGTTGTGGATGCGTCGCAGAATGTGCATCACAATTCAAATCCACGGGCTACATAGCGGCTTCTCACCAAGGGAGTAACGAAGCTACTGTCACTGTACGTAGCCTCACCTGGCAACCCAGTAGCTTGTATCCGACGCACTACTGAACATTTATTCTATTCCTCACACCTTCACATTGTTTCTGCAACACAGAATGTGCATCGAAATTCAAATCTACGGGCTACAAAGCGGCTTTTCACCAAGGGAGTAACGATGCTACTGTTACTGTACGTAGCTTCACCTGGCATCCCAGTAGCTTGTATCCGATGCACTACTTCCCATTTACTAAATCACTCACCTTCACATTGTGGATGCAACACAGAACGTGCATCGAAACTAAAATCCACGGGGTACATAACGGCTTTTCACCAAGGGAGTAACTATGATACTGTCACTGTACGTACCCTCACCTGGCAACTCAGTAGCTTGAATCCGACGCACTACTGCCTATTTACTATATCCCTCACACCTTCACATTGTGGATGCATCACAGAATATATGCATCGCAATTCAAATCCACGGGCTGCATAGCGGCTTTTCACCAAGGGAGTAACAATGCTACTGTCACTGTAGGCAGCCTCACCTGGCAACCCAGTAGCTTGTATCCGACGCACTACTGCCCATTTACTAAATCCCTCACACCTTCACATTGCCGATCCAACACAGAATGTGATCGCAATTCATATCTACGGACTACATAGCGGCTTTTCACCAAGAGAGTAATGATGCTACTGTACCTGTAGTTAGCCTCACCTGGCAACCCAGTAGCTTGTATCCGATGCACTACTGCCCAATTACTACATCCCTCACACCTTCACATTGTGGATGGAACACAGAATTTGCATCGCAATTCAAATCCACGGGTTACATTGCGGCTTTTCACAAAGGGAGTAACAATGCTACTGTCACTGTAAGTAGCCTCACCTGACAACCCAGTAGCTTGTACCCGACTTACTACTCCCATTTACTATATCCCTCACACATTCGCATTGTGGATGCAACACAGCATGTGCATCGCAATTCAAATCTACAGGCTACATAGCGGCTTTTCACCAAGGGAGTAACAATGCTACTGTCATTGTATGTAGCCCCTCACCTGGCAACCCAGTAGCTTGTATCCGACGCACTACTGCCCATTTATTATATTCCGCACACCTTCAAATTGTGGCTGCTACACAGAAAGTGCATCGCAATTCAAATCCACGTACTACATAGCGGCTTTTCACCAGGGGAGTAACAATGCTACTGGCACTGTAGGCAGCCTCATCTGGCAACCCAGTAGCTTGTATCCGACGCACTACTGCCCATTTACTAAATCCCTCACACCTTCACATTGTGGATGCAACAAAGAATGTGCATCTTAATTCAAATCTATGGGCTACATAGCGGCTTTTCACGAAGGGAGTAACAATGCCACTGTCACTGCGGGCAGCCTCACCTGACAACCCAGTAGCTAGTATCAGGTGCACTACTGCCAATTTACTACATCCCTCACACCTTCACATTGTGGATGGATACAGAATGTGCATCACAATTGAAATCTACGGGCTACATATTGGCATTTCACCAAGGGAGTAACAATGCTACTGTCACTGTAGGCAGCCTCACCAGGCAACCCAGTAGCTTGTAGCCGACACACTACTGCCAATTTACTACATCCCTCACACCTTCACATTGTGGATGCATACAGAATGTGCATCGCAGTTCAAATCTACGGGATACATAGCGGCTTTTCACCAAGGGAGTAACAATGCTACTGTCACTGTAGGCATCCTCACCTAGCAACCCAGTAGCTTGTATCCGACGCACTACTGCCCATTTACTATATCCCTCAACCTTCAAGTTGTGGATGCATGACAGAATGTGCATCGGAGTTCAAATCTACGGGCTACAAAGCGGCTTTTCACCAAGAGAGTAACGATGCTACTGTCACTGTACGTAGCCTCACCTGGCATCCGAGTAGCTTGTATCCGATGCAGTACTTCACATTTACTAAATCCCTCACCTTCACATTGTGGATGCAGCACAGAATGTGCAGCACAATTCAAATCCACGGGCCACATAGCGGCTTCTCACCAAGGGAGTAACTATGCTACTATCAATGTACGTAGCCTCACCTGGCAACCCAGTAGCTTGTATCCGACGCACTACTGCCCATTTACTATGTCCGTCACACCTTCACGTTGTGGATGCATACAGAATGTGCATCGCAATCCAAATCCACGGGCTACATAGCGGGATTTTCACCAAGGGAGTAACAATGCTACTGCCACTGTAGGCAGCCTCACCTGGCAAACCAATAGCTTGTAACCGACGCACTACTTCCCACTTACTATATCCCTCACACCTTCACATTGTGGATGCAACAGAGAATATGCATCGCAATTCAAATCCACGCGCTACATAGTGGCTTTTCACCAAGGGAGTAACGATGCTACTGTCACTGTACGTAGCCCTACCTGGCAACCCAGTAGCTTGTATCCGACGCACTACTGCCCATTTACTATATCCCTCACACCTTCACATTGTAGATGCAACACAGAATGTGCATCGCAATTCAAATCACGGGATACACAGCAACTTTTCACCAAGGGAGTAACAATGCTACTGTCACTGTAGGCAGCCTCACCTGGCAACCCAGTAGCTTGTATCCGACGCAATACTACCCATTTACTATATCCCTCACACCTTTACATTGCCGATGTAACACAGAAAGTTCATCGCAATTCAAATCTACGGGCTACATAGCGGCTTTTCACCACGGGAGTAACGATGTTAGTGTTACTGTACGTAGCCTCACCTGGCATCCCAGTAACTTGTATCCGACGCACTCCTGCCCATTTATTATATTCCTCACACCTTCACATTGTGGCTGCAACACAGAGTGTGCATCCCAATTCAAATCCACGGGCTATGTAGCGGCTTTTCACCAAGGGTGTAACAATACAACTGTCACTGTAGGGAGCCGCACCTGGCAACCCAGTAGCTTGTTTCCGACGCACTACTGCCCATTTATTATATTCCTCACACCTTCACATTGTGGCAGCAACACACAATGTGCATCGCATTTCAAATCCACGGGCTACACAGCGGCTTTTCACCAAGGGAGTAACAATGGTACTGTCACTGTATGTAGCCTCACCTGGCAAACCAGCAGCTTGTATCCGATGCTCTACTGCCCATTTACTACATCCCTCACACCTTCACATTGTGGATGCAACACAGAATTTGCATCGCAATTCAAATCCACGGGCTACATAGCGGCTTCTCTCCAAGGGAGTAACGATGCTTCTGTCACTGTATGTAGCCTCACCTGGCAACCCAGTAGCTTGTATCCGACGCACTACTGCCCATTTATTATATTCCTCACACCTTCACATTGTGGCTGCAACACAGAATGTCCATCGCAATGCAAATCCACGGGCTACACAGCGGCTTTTCACCAAGGGAGTAACAATGGTACTGTTACTGTAGGTAGCCTCACCTGGCAACCCAGTAGCTTGTATCCGATGCTCTACTGCCCATTTACTACATCCCTCACACCTTCACATTGAGGATGCAACACATAATTTGCATCGCAACTCAAATCCACAGGCTACATAGCGGCTTTTCACCAAGCGAGTAATGATGCTACTGTCACTGTACGTAGCCTCACCTGGCAGTCCAGTAGCTTGTATATGGTGCAATACTGCCATTAACTATATCCCTGACACATTCACATTGTGGATGCATAACAGAATGTGCGCCGAATTCAAATCGACCTGCTACATAGCGGCTTTTCACCAAGGGAGTAACAATGCTACTGTCACTGTTGGCAGCCTCACCTGGCAACCCAGTAGCTTGTATCCGACGCATTCCGGCCTATTTATTATATTCCTCACACATTCACATTGTGGCTGCAACACAGAATGTGCGTACCAATTCAAATCCACGGGATATGTAGCGGCTTTTCACCAAGGGAGAAACGATGCTACTGTCTCTGTACGTAGCCTCACCTGGCAACCCAGTAGCTTGTATCCGACGCACTAATGCCCATTTACTATATTCCTCACACTTTCACATTGTGGATGCAACACAGAATGTCCATCGCAATTCAAATCTACGGGCTACATAGCGGCTTTTCACCAAGGGAGTAACGATGCTGCTGTCACTGTACGTAGCCTCACCTGGCAGCCCAGTAGCTTGTATATGATGCAATACTGCCTATTAACTATATCCCTCTCACATTCACATTGTGGATGCATCACAGAATAAGCATCTCAATTCAAATCGACGGGCTGCAATGCGGCTTTTCACCAATGGAGTGGCAATGCTACTGTCACTGTACGTAGCCTCACATGGAAACCCAGTAGCTTGTATCCGATGCATTACTGCCCATTTACTACATCCCTCACACCTTCACATTGTGAATGCAACACAGATTGTGCATCGCAATTCAAATCTACGGGCTACATGGCGTCTTTTCACCAAGGGAGTAACAATGCTACTGTCACTGTAGGCAGCCTCACCTGGCAACCCAGTAGCTTCTATCCGACGCACTACTGCGCATTTACTATATCCCTCACACCTTCACGTTGTGGATGCGTCGCAGAATGTGCATCACAATTCAAATCCACGGGCTACATAGCGGCTTCTCACCAAGGGAGTAACGATGCTACTCTCACTGTACGTAGCCTCACCTGGCAACCCAGTACCTTGTATCCGACGCACTACTGAACATTTATTATATTCCTCACACCTTCACATTGTGGCTGCAACACAGAATGTGCATCGGAATTCAAATCTACGGGCTACAAAGCGGCTTTTCACCAAGGGAGTAACGATGCTACAGTTACTGTACGTAGCTTCACCTGGCAACCCAGTAGCTTGTATCCAATGCACTACTTCCCATTTACTAAATCACTCACCTTCACATTGTGGATGCAACACAGAACGTGAATCGAAACTAAAATCCACGGGGTACATAGCGGCTTTTCACCAAGGGAGTAACTATGATACTGTCACTGTACGTACCCTCATCTGGCAACTCAGTAGCTTGAAACCGACGCACTACTGCCCATTTACTATATCCCTCACACCTTCACATTGTGGATGCATCACACAATATATGCATCGCAATTCAAATCGAAGGGCTGCATAGCGGCTTTTCACCAAGGGAGTAACAATGCTACTGTCACTGTAGGCAGCCTCACCTGGCAACCTAGTAGCTTGTATCCGACGCACTACTGCCCATTTACTAAATCCCTCACACCTTCACATTGCCGATGCAACACAGAATGTGATCGCAATTCATATCTACGGACTACATAGCGGCTTTTCACCAAAGGAGTAACGATGCTACTGTCCGTGTAGTTAGCATCACCTGGCAACCCAGTAGCTTGTATCCGATGCACTACTGCCCAATTACTAAATCCCTCACACCTTCACATTGTAGATGCAACACAGAATGTGCATCGCAATTCAAATCCACGGGTTACATAACGGCTTTTCACGAAGGGAGTAACAATGCTACTGTCACTGTAGGCAGCCTCACCTGGCAACTCAGTAACTTGTATCCGACGCACTACTGCCCATTTACTATATCCGTCACTCCTTCACATTGTGGATGCAACACATAATGTTCATCGCAATTGAAATCTACGGGCTACATAGCGGGTTTCACCAAGGGAGTAACGATGTTACTGTCACTGTACATAGCCTCACCTGGCAACCCAGTAGCTTGTATCCGACGCACTACTGCCAATTTACTATATCCCTCTCACCCTCACATTGTGGATGCAACACAGAATGTGCATCGTAATTCAAATCCACGGGCTACATAGCGGCTTTTCCCTAAGGGAGTAACGATGCTACTGTCACTGTAAGTAGCCTCACCTGACTACCCAGTAGCTTGTACCCGACTTACTACTGCCCATTTACTATATCCCTCACACATTCGCATTGTGGATGCAACACAGCATGTGCATCGCAATTCAAATCTACAGGCTACATAGCGGCTTTTCACCAAGGGAGTAACAATGCTACTGTCACTGTATGTAGCCCCTCACCTGGCAACCCAGTAGCTTGTATCCGACGCACTACTGCCCATTTATTATATTCCGCACACCTTCAAATTGTGGCTGCTACAGAGAATGTGCATCGCAATTCAAATCCAAGGGCTACATAGCGGCTTTTCACCAGGGGAGTAACAATGCTACTGTCACTGTAGGCATCCTCACCTGGCAACCCAGTAGCTTGTATCCGACGCACTACTGCCCATTTACTATGTCCGTCACACCTTCACGTTGTGGATGCATACAGAATGTGCATCGCAATCCAAATCCACGGGCTACATAGCGGGATTTTCACCAAGGGAGTAACAATGCTACTGTCACTGTAGGCAGCCTCACCTGGCAAACCAAGAGCTTGTAACCGACGCACTACTTCCCACTTACTATATCCCTCACACCTTCACATTGTGGATGCAACAGAGAATATGCATCGCAATTCAAATCCACGCGCTACATAGTGGCTTTTCACCAAGGGAGTAAAGATGCTACTGTCTCTGTACGTAGCCTCACCTGGCAACCCAGTAGCTTGTATCCGACGCACTACTGCCCATTTATTATATTCCTCACACCTTCACATTGTGGCTGCAACACAGAATTTGCATCGCAATTCAAATCCACGGGCTACATAGCGGCTTCTCTCCAAGGGAGTAACGATGCTTCTGTCACTGTATGTAGCCTCACCTGGCAACCCAGTAGCTTGTATCCGACGCACTACTGCCCATTTATTATATTCCTCACACCTTCACATTGTGGCTGCAACACAGAATGTCCATCGCAATGCAAATCCACGGGCTACACAGCGGCTTTTCACCAAGGGAGTAACAATGGTACTGTTACTGTAGGTAGCCTCACCTGGCAACCTAGTAGCTTGAATCCGATGCTCTACTGCCCATTTACTACATCCCTCACACCTTCACATTGAGGATGCAACACATAATTTGCATCGCAACTCAAATCCACAGGCTACATAGCGGCTTTTCACCAAGCGAGTAATGATGCTACTGTCACTGTACGTAGCCTCACCTGGCATTCCAGTAGCTTGTATATGGTGCAATACTGCCCATTAACTATATCCCTGACACATTCACATTGTGGATGCATAACAGAATGTGCGCCGAATTCAAATCGACCTGCGACATAGCGGCTTTTCACCAAGGGAGTACCAATGCTACTGTCACTATAGGCAGCCTCACCTTGCAGTCCAGTAGCTTGTATCCGACGCACTACTGCCCATTTACTACATCCTTCACACCTTCACATTGTGGATGGATACAGAATGTGCATCGCAATTCAAATCCACGGGCTACATAGTGGCTTTTCACCAAGGGAGTAACAATGCTACTGTCACTGTTGGCAGCCTCACCTGGCAACCCAGTAGCTTGTATCCGACGCATTCCGGCCTATTTATTATATTCCTCACACATTCACATTGTGGCTGCAACACAGAATGTGCATACCAATTCAAATCCACGGGATATGTAGCGGCTTTTCACCAAGGGAGAAACGATGCTACTGTCTCTGTACGTAGCCTCACCTGGCAACCCAGTAGCTTGTATCCGACGCACTAATGCCCATTTACTATATTCCTCACACTTTCACATTGTGGATGCAACACAGAATGTCCATCGCAATACAAATCTACGGGCTACATAGCGGCTTTTCACCAAGGGAGTAACGATGCTGCTGTCACTGTACGTAGCCTCACCTGGCAGCCCAGTAGCTTGTATATGATGCAATACTGCTTATTAACTATATCCCTCTCACATTCACATTGTGGATGCATCACAGAATAAGCATCTCAATTCAAATCGACGGGCTGCAATGCGGCTTTTCACCAATGGAGTGGCAATGCTACTGTCACTGTACGTAGCCTCACATGGAAACCCAGTAGCTTGTATCCGATGCATTACTGCCCATTTACTACATCCCTCACACCTTCACATTGTGAATGCAACACAGATTGTGCATCGCAATTCAAATCTACGGGCTACATGGCGTCTTTTCACCAAGGGAGTAACAATGCTACTGTCACTGTAGGCAGCCTCACCTGGCAACCCAGTAGCTTCTATCCGACGCACTACTGCGCATTTACTATATCCCTCACACCTTCACGTTGTGGATGCGTCGCAGAATGTGCATCACAATTCAAATCCACGGGCTACATAGCGGCTTCTCACCAAGGGAGTAACGATGCTACTGTCACTGTACGTAGCCTCACCTGGCAACCCAGTAGCTTGTATCCTACGCACTACTGAACATTTATTATATTCCTCACACCTTCACATTGTGGCTGCAACACAGAATGTGCATCGGAATTCAAATCTACGGGATACAAAGCGGCTTTTCACCAAGGGAGTAACGATGCTACTGTTACTGTACGTAGCTTCACCTGGCAACCCAGTAGCTTGTATCCGATGCACTACTTCCCATTTACTAAATCACTCACCTTCACATTGTGGATGCAACACAGAACGTGCATCGAAACTAAAATCCACGGGGTACATAGCGGCTTTTCACCAAGGGAGTAACTATGATACTGTCACTGTACGTACCCTCACCTGGCAACTCAGTAGCTTGAAACCGACGCACTACTGCCCATTTACTAAATCCCTCACACCTTCACATTGCCGATGCAACAAAGAATGTGATCGCAATTCATATCTAAGGACTACATAGCGGCTTTTCACCAAAGGAGTAACGATGCTACTGTCCGTGTAGTTAGCCTCACCTGGCAACCCAGTAGCTTGTATCCGACGCACTACTGCCCATTTACTATATCCCTCAACCTTCAAGTTGTGGATGCATGACAGAATGTGCATCGGAATTCAAATCTATGGGCTACAAAGCGGCTTTTCACCAAGGGAGTAACGATGCTACTGTCACTGTACATAGCCTCACCTGGCATCCGAGTAGCTTGTATCCGATGCACTACTTCACATTTACTAAATCCCTCACCTTCACATTGCGGATGCAACACAGAATGTGCATCACAATCCAAATCCACGGGCTACATAGCGGCTTCTCACCAAGGGAGTAACTATGCTACTATTAATGTACGTAGCCTCACCTGGCAACCCAGTAGCTTGTATCCGACGCACTACTGCCCATTTACTATGTCCTTCACACCTTCACGTTGTGGATGCATACAGAATGTGCATCGCAATCCAAATCCACGGGCTACATAGCGGGATTTTCACCAAGGGAGTAACAATGCTACTGTCACTGTAGGCAGCCTCACCTGGCAAACCAATAGCTAGTAACCGACGCACTACTTCCCACTTACTATATCCCTCACACCTTCACATTGTGGATGTCACAGAGAATATACATCGCAATTCAAATCCACGCGCTACATAGTGGCTTTTCTCCAAGGGAGTAACGATGCTACTGTCACTGTATGTAGCCTCGCCTGGCAGTCCAGTAGCTTGTATATGGTGCAATACTGCCTATTAACTATATCCCTCTCACATTCACATTGTGGATGCATCACAGAATAAGCATCTCAATTCAAATCGACGGGCTGCAATGCGGCTTTTCACCAAGGGAGTAGCAATGCTACTGTCACTGTGGGCAGCCTCACCTGGCAACCCAGTAGCTTGTATCCGACGCACTACTGCCCATTTACTACATCCCTCACACCTTCACATTGTGGATGGATACAGAATGAGCATCGCAATTCAAATACACGTGCTACATAGTGGCCTTTCACGAAGGGAGCAACAAAGCTACTGTCACTGTTGGCAGCCTCACCTGGCAACCCAGTAGCTTGTATCCGATGCACTACTCCCCATTTACTATATCCCTCACACCTTCCCATTGTAGATTCAACACAGAATGTGCATCGCAATTCAAATTCACGGGCTGCATAGCGGCTTTTCACCAAGAGAGTAACAATGCTACTGTCACTGAAGGCAGCCTCACCTGGCAACCCAGTAGCTTGTATCCGATGAACTACTGCCCATTTACTACATCCCTCACACCTTCACATTGCCGATGCAACACAGAATGTGCCTCGCAATTCAAATCTACGGACTACATAGCGGCTTTTCACCAAGGGAGTAACGGTGCTACCGACCCTGTAGTTAGCCTCACCTGGCAACCCAGTAGCTTGTATCCGATGCACTACTGCCCATTTACTACATCCCTCACACCTTCACGTTGTGGATGCAACACAGAATGTGCATCGCAATTCAAATCCACAAGCTAAATAGCGGCTTTTCACCAAGGAAGTAACAATGCTACTGTCACTGTAGGCAGCCTCACCTGTTAACCCAGTAACTTGTATCCGACGCACTACTGCCCATTTACTATATCCGTCACACCTTCACATTGTGGATGCAACACAGAATGTGCATCGCAATTGAAATCTACGGGTTACATAGCGGGTTTCACCAAGGGAGTAACGATGTTACTGTCACTGTACATAGCCTCACCTGGCAACCCAGTAGTTTGTATTCGACGCCCAACTGCCAATTTACTATATCCCTCACAACCTGACATTGTGGATGCAACACAGAACGCGCATCGTAATTCAAATCCACGAGCTACATAGCGGCTTTTCCCCAAGGGAGTAACAATGCTACTGTCACTGTACTTAGCCTCACATGGCAACCCAGTAGCTTGTATCCGATGCATTACTACCCATTTACTACATCCCTCACACCTTCACATTGTGGATGCAACACAGATTGTGCATCGCAATTCAAATCTACGGGCTACATAGTGGCTTTTCACCAAGGGGGTAACAATGCTACTATCACTGTACGTAGCCTCACCTGGCAACCCAGTAGCTGGTATCCGACGCACTACTCCCCATTTACTATATCCCTCACACCTTCCCATTGTAGATTCAACACAGAATGTGCATCGCAATTCAAATTCACGGGCTACATAGCGGCTTTTCCCCAAGGGAGTAACAATGCTACTGTCACTGTACTTAGCCTCACCTGGCAACCCAGTAGCTTGTATCAGGTGCACTACTGCCAATTTACTACATCCCTCACACCTTCACATTGTGGATGGATACGGAATGTGCATCACAATTGAAATCCACGGGCTACATATTGGCTTTTCACCAAGGGAGTAACAATGCTACTGTCACTGTAGGCAGCCTCACCAGGCAACCCAGTATCTTGTATCCGACGCACTACTTCCCATTTACTAAATCCCTCACCTTCACATTGTGGTTGCAACACAGAAAGTGCATCGAAACTCAAATCCACGGGCTACATAGTGGCTTTACACCAAGGGAGTAACTATGCTACTATCACTGTACGTTGCCTCACCTGGCAACCCAGTATCTTGTATCCGACGTACTACTGCCCATTTACTATATCCTTCACACCTTCACGTTGTGGATGCATACAGAATGTGCATCGCAATCCAAATCCACGGGCTACATAATGGCTTTTCACCAAGGAAGTAACAATGCTACTGTCACTGTAGGCAGCCTCACCTGGCAACCCAGTATCTTGTATCCGACGCACTACTGCCCATTTACTATATTCTCTCACACCTTCACATTGTGGATGTAATACAGAATGCGCATTGCAAATTAAAATCCACGGGCTACATAGCGTCTTTTCACCAAGGGAGTAACAATGCTACTGTCACTGTAGGCAGCCTCACTTGGCAACCCAGTAGCTTCTATCCGACGCACTACTGCCCATTTACTATATCCCTCAAACCTTCACGTTGTGGATGCAACACAGAATGTGCATCACAATTCAAATCCACGGGCTACATAGCGGCTTCTCACCAAGGTAGTAACGATGCTAATGTCACTGTACGTAGCCTCACCTGGCAACCCAGTAGCTTGTATCCGACGTACTACTGAACATTTATTATATTCCTCACACCTTCACATTGTGGCTGCAACACAGAATGTGCATCGAAATTCAAATCTACGGGATACAAAGCGGCTTTTCACCAAGGGAGGAACGATGCTAGTGTTACTGTACGTTGCTTCACCTGGCAACCCAGTAGCTTGTATCCGATGCACTACTTCCCATTTACTAAATCACTCACCTTCACATTGTGGATGCAACACAGAATGTGCATCGCAATTCAAATCCACGGGTTACATAGCGGCTTTTCACCAAGGGAGTAACAATGCTACTGTCACTATAGGCAGCCTCACCTGGCAACTCAGTATCTTGTATCCGACGCACTACTGCCCATTTACTATATCCTTCATTCCTTCACATTATGGATGCAACACATAATGTGCATCGCAATTGAAATCTACGGGCTACATAGCGGCTTTCACCAAGGGAGTAACGATGTTACTGTCACTGTACATAGCCTCACCTGGCAACCCAGTAGCTTGTATCCGACGCACTACTGCCAATTTACTATATCCCTCTCACCCTCACATTGTGGATGCAACACAGAATGTGCATCGTAATTCAAATCCACGGGCTACATAGCGGCTTTTCCCCAAGGGAGTAACGATGCTACTGTCTTACTGTAAGTAGCCTCACCTGACAACCCAGTAGCTTGTATCCGACTTACTACTGCCCATTTACTATATCCCTCACACATTCGCATTGTGGGTGCAACACAGCATGTGCATCGTAATTCAAATCTACAGGCTACATAGCGGCTTTTCGCCAAGGGAGTAACAATGCTACTGTCACTGTACGTAGCCCCTCACCTGGCAACCCAGTAGCTTGTATCCGACGCACTAACTGCCCATTTATTATATTCCGCACACCTTCAAATTGTGGCTGCTACACAGAATGTGCATCGCAATTCAAATCCACGGGCTACATAGCGGCTTTTCACCAGGGGAGTAACAATGCTACTGGCACTGTAGGCAGCCTCACCTGGCAACCCAGTAGCTTGTATCCGACGTACTACTGTCCATTTACTAAATCCCTCACACCTTCACATTGTGGATGCAACAAAGAATGTGCATCTTAATTCAAATCTACGGGCTACATAGCGGCTTTTCAAAAGGGAGAAACAATGCAACTGTCACTGTAGGCAGCCTCACCTGGCAACCCAGTAGCTTGTATCCGACACACTACTGCCCATTTACTAAATCCCTCACACCTTCACATTGCCGATGCAACGCAGAATGTGCATCGCAATCCAAATCCACGGGCTACATAGTGGGATTTTCACCAAGTTAGTAACAATGCTACTGTCACTGTAGGCAGCCTCACCTGGCAACCCAGTAGCTTGTATCCGACGCAATACTACCCATTTACTATATCCCTCACACCTTTACATTGCCGATGCAACACAGAAAGTGCATCGCAATTCTAATCCACGGGCTACATAGCGGATTTTCACGGAGGGAGTAACAATGCTACTGTCACTTTAGGCAGCCTCACCTGGCGACCCTGTAACTTGTATCCGACGTACTACTGCCCATTTACTATATCCCTCACACATTCGCATTGTGGATGCAACACAGCATGTGCATCGCAATTCAAATCCACGGGCTACATGGCGGCTTTTCACCAAGGGAGTAACGATTCTACTGTCACTGTACGTAGTTTCACCTGGCAACCCAGTAGCTTGTATCAGGTGCACTACTGCCAATTTACTACATCCCTCACACCTTCACATTGTGGATGGATACAGAATGTGCATCACAATTGAAATCCAGGGGCTACAGAGTGGCTTTTCACCAAGGGAGTAACAATGCTACTGTCACTGTAGGCAGCCTCACCAGGAAACCCAGTAGCTTGTAGCCGACGCACTACTGCCAATTTACTACATCCCTCACACCTTCACATTGTGGATGCATACAGAATGTGCATCGCAGTTCAAATCTACGGGCTACATAGCGGCTTTTCAACAAGGGAGTAACAATGCTACTGTCACTGTAGGCAGCCTCACCTGGCAACCCAGTAGCTTGTGTCCGACGCACTACTGCCCATTTACTATATCACTCAAACCTTCAAGTTGTGGATGCGTCACAGAATGTGCATCGCAATTCAAATCTACGGGCTACAAAACGGCTTTTCACCAAGGGAGGAATGATGCTACTGTCACTGTACGTAGCCTCACCTGACAACCCAGTAGCTTGTATCCGATGCACTACTTCCCATTTACTAAATCCCTCACCTTCACATTGTGGATGCAACACAGAATGTGCATCGAAACTCAAATCCACGGGCTACATAGCGGCTTTTCACCAAGGGAGTAACTATGCTACTATCACTGTACGTAGCCTCACCTGGCAACCCAGTAGCTTTTATCCGACGCACTACTGCCCATTTACTTTATCCTTCACAAATTCACGTTGTGGATGCATACAGAATGTGCATCGCAATCCAAATCCACGGGCTACATAGCGGCTTTTCACGAAGGGAGAAACAATGCCACTGTCACTGTAGGCAGCCTCACCTGGCAAACCAGTAGCTTGTATCCGACGCACTACAGCCCATTTACTAAATCCCTCACACCTTCACATTGCCGATGCAACACAGAATGTGCATCGCAATCCAAATCCACAGGCTACATAGCGAGATTTTCACCAAGGTAGTAACAATGCTACTGTCACTGTAGGCAGCCTCACCTGGCAACCCAATAGCTTGTAACCGACGCACTACTTCCCACTTACTATATCCCTCACACCTTCACGTTGTGGATGCAACAGAGAATGTGCATCGCAATTCAAATCCACGCGCTACATAGCGGCTTTTCACCAAGGGAGTAACGATGCTACTGTCACTGTACGTAGCCCTAACTGGCAACCCAGTAGCTTGTATCCGACGCACTACTGCCCATTTACTATATCCCTCACACCTTCACATTGTAGATGCAACACAGAATGTGCATCGCAATTCAAATCCACAGGATACACAGCAACTTTTCTCCAAGGGAGTAACAATGTTACTGTCACTGTAGGCAGCCTCACCTGGCAACCCAGTAGCTTGTATCCGACGCAATACTACCCATTTACTATATCCCTCACACCTTTACATTGCCGATGCAACACTGAAAGTGCATCGCAATTCAAATCTACGGGCTACACAGCGGATTTTCACCAAGGGAGTAACAATGCTACTGTCACTGTAGACATCCTCACCTGGCAACCCAGTAGCTTGTATCCGACGCACTACTGCCCATTTACTATATCCCTCACACATTCGCATTGTGGATGCAACACAGCATGTGCATCGCAATTCTAATCCACGGGCTACATAGCGGCTTTTCACCAAGGGAGTAACGATTCTACTGTCACTGTACGTAGTTTCACCTGGCAACCCAGTAGATTGTATCCGACGCACTACTGCCCATTTACTATTTCCCTCACACCTTCAGATTGTGGATGCAACACAGATTGTGCATCGCAATTCAGATCTAAGGGCTACATAGCGGATTTTCACCAAGGGAGTAACGATGCTACTGTCACTGTACGTAGCCTCACCTGGCAACCCAGTAGCTTGTATCCAACGCACTACTGATCATTTACTAAATCCCACACACCTTCACATTGCCGATGCAACACAGAATGTGCAACGCAATTCAAATCTATGGGCTGCATAACGGCTTTTCACCAAGGGAGTAACGATGCTACTGTCACTGTACGTAGCCTCACCTGGCAACCCAGTAGCTTGTATCAGGTGCACTACTGCCAATTTACTACATCCCTCACACCTTCACATTGTGGATGGATACAGAATGTGCATCACAATTGAAATCCACGGGCTACATATTGGCTTTTCACCAAGGGAGTAACAATGCTACTGTCACTGTAGGCAGCCTCACCAGGAAAGCCAGTAGCTTGTAGCCGACGCACTACTGCCAATTTACTACATCCCTCACACCTTCACATTGTGGATGCAACACAGAATGTGCATCGAAACTCAAATCTACGGGCTACATAGCGGCTTTTCACCAAGGGAGTAACAATGCTACTGGCACTGTAGGCAGCCTCACCTGGCAACCCAGTAGCTTGTATCCGACGCACTACTGCCCATTTACTATATCACTCAAACCTTCAAGTTGTGGATGCATCACAGAATGTGCATCGCAATTCAAATCTACGGGCTACAAAACGGCTTTTCACCAAGGGAGGAATGATGCTCTTGTCACTGTACGTAGCCTCACTTGACAACCCAGTAGCTTGTATCCGATGCACTACTTCCCATTTACTAAATTACTCACCTTCACATTGTGGATGCAACACAGAATGTGCATCGAAACTCAAATCCACGGGCTACATAGCTTCTTTTCACCAAGGGAGTACCTATGCTACTATCACTGTACGTAGCCTCACCTGGCAACCCAGTAGCTTTTATCCGACGCACTACTGCCCATTTACTTTATCCTTCACACCTTCACGTTGTGGATGCATACAGAATGTGCATCGCAATCCAAATCCACGGGCTACATAGCGGCTTTTCACCAAGGGAGTAACGAAGCTACTGTCACTGTACGTAGCCTCACCTGGCAACCCAGTAGCTTGTATCCGACGCAGTACTGCCCATTTACTATATCCCTCACACCTTCCCATTGTAGATGCAACACAGAATGTGCATCGCAATTCAACTCCACGGGATACATAGCAGCATTTCACCAAGGGAGTAACAATGCTACTGTCACTGTAGGCAGCCTCACCTGGCAACCCAATAGCTTGTATCCGACGCACTACTACCCATTTTCTATATCCCTCACACCTTCACATTGAAGATGCAACACAGAAAGTGCATCGCAATCCAAATCCACGGGCTACATAGCGGATTTTCACCAAGGGAGTAACAATGCTATTGTCACTTAGGCAGCCTCACCTGGCGACCCAGTAACTTGTATCCGACGCACTACTTCCCATTTACTATATCCCTCACACAATCGCATTGTGGATGCAACACAGCATGTGCATCGCAATTCAAATCCACGGGCTACATAGCGGCTTTTCACCAAGGGAGTAAAGATTCTACTGTCACAGTACGTAGTTTCACCTGGACACCCAGTAGCTTGTATCCGACGCGATACTGCCCATTTATTATATTCCGCACACCTTCAAATTGTGGGTGCTACACAAAATGTGCATCGCAATTCAAATCCACGGGTACATAGCGGCTTTTCACCAAGGGAGTAACAATGCTATTGTCACTTAGGCAGCCTCACCTGGCGACCCAGTAACTTGTATCCGACGCACTACTTCCCATTTATTATATCCCTCACACCTTCACATTGTGGATGCAACAAAGAATGTGCATCGCAATTCAAATCTACGGGCTACATAGCGGCTTTTCACCAAGGGAGTAACAATGCTACTGTCATTGTAGGCAGCCTCACCTGGCAACCCAGTAGCTTGTATTCTAAGCACTACTGCCCATTTACTATATCCCTCACACCTACACATTGCCGATGCAACACAGAATGAGCATCGCAATTCAAATCCACGGGCTACATAGCGGCTTTTCACCAAGGGAGAAACAATGCTACTGTCACTGTATGCAGCCTCACGTGTTAACCCAGTAGCTTGTGTCCGACGCACTACTGCCCATTTCCTATATCCCTCAAACATTAAAGTTGTGGATGCATCACAGAATGTGCATCGCAATTCAAATCTACAGGCTGCAAAGCCGCTTTTAACCAAGGGAGTAACGATGCTACTGTCACTGTACGTAGCCTCACGTGGCAACCGAGTAGCTTGTATCCGATGCACTACTTCCCATTTACTACATCAATCACACCAAACATTGCCGATGCAACACAGAAAGTGCATCGCAATTCAAATCCACGGGATACATAGCAGCTTTTCACCAAGGGAGTAACAATGCTACTATCACTGTACGTAGCCTCACCTGGCAACCCAGTAGGTTGTATCCGACTCGCTACCGCCCATTTATTACATTCCTCACACCTTTAAATTGTGGCTGCAACACAGAATGTGCATCGCAATTCAAATCCACGGGATACATAGCAGCTTTTCACCAAGGGAGTAACAATGCTACTGTCACTGTAGGCAGCCTCACCTGGCAACCCAGTATCTTGTATCCGACGCACTACTACCCATTTACTACATCCCTGACACCTTCACATTGCTGATGCAACACAGAAAGAGCATCGCAATTCAAATCCACGGGCTACTTAGCGGCTTTTCACCAAGGAAGTAACGATGCTACTGTCACTGTACGTATCCTCACCTGGCAACCCAGTAGCTTGTATCCGACGCACTACTACCCATTTACTACATCAATCACACCAAACATTGCCGATGCAACACAGAAAGTGCATCGCAATTCAAATATACGGGCTACATAGTGGCTTTTCACCAAGGGAGTAACGATGTTACTGTCACTGTACGTAGCCTCACCTGGCAAACCAGTAGCTTCTATCCGATGCACTACTGCCCATTTACTACAACCCTCACACCTTCGCATTCTGGATGCAACACAGAATGTGCATCGCAATTCAAATTCACGGGCTACATAGCGGATTTTCAAAAAGGGAGTAACAATGCTATTGTCACTTTAGGCAGCCTCACCTGGCGACCCAGTAACTTGTATCCGACGCACTACTGCCCATTTACTATATCCTTAACACCTTCACATTGTGGCTGCAACACAGAATATGCATCGCAATTGAAATCTACGGGCTACATAGCGGGTTTCACCAAGGGAGTAACGATGCTACTCTCACTGTAGGCAGCCTCACCTGGCAACCCAGTAGCTTGAATCCGACGCACTACTGCCAATTTACTATATCCCTCACACCCTAACATTGTGGATGCAACACAGAATGTGCTTCGTAATTCAAATCCACGGGCTACATAGCGGCTTTTCACCAAGGGAGTAACGATGCTACTGTCACTGTACGTAGCATCACCTGACAACCCAGTAGCTTGTATCCGACGCACTACTGCCCATTTACTATATCCCTCACACATTCGCATTGTGGATGCAACACAGCATGTGCATCGCAATTCAAATCCACGGGCGACATAGCGGCTTTTCACCAAGGGAGTAACGATTCTACTGTCACTGTACGTAGTTTCACCTGGCAACCCAGTAGCTTGTATCCGACGCACTACTGCCCATTTACTATATCCCTCACACATTCGCATTGTGGATGCAACACGGAATGTGCATCGCGATTCAAATCTAAGGGCTACATAGCGGTTTTCGCCAAGGGAGTAACGATGCTACTGTCACTGTACGTAGCCTCACCTGGCAACCCATTAGCTTATATCCGACGCACTACAGCCCATTTACTATATCCCTCACACCTTCACATTGTGGATGCAACACAGAAAGTGCATCGCAATTCAAATCGGCGGGCTACATAGCGGCTTTTCACCAATGGTGTAACGATGCTACTGTCACCGTACATAACCTCACCTGGCAATCCAGTAGCTTGTATCCGACGCACTACAGCCCATTTACTACGAGTACATCAATCACACCTTCACATTGTGGATGCATCACAGAATGTGCATCGCAATTCAAATCGACGGGCTGCATAACGGCTTTTCACCAAGGGAGTAACAATGCTACTCTGACTGTAGACAGCCTCACCTGGCAACCCAGTAACTTTAATCCGACGCACTACTGCCCATTTACTAAATCCCTCACACCTTCACATTATGGATTCAACAAAGAATGTGCATCGCAATTCAAATCTACGGGCTACATAGCGGCTATTCACCAAGGGAGTAACAACTCTACTCTCACTGTAGGCAGCCTCACCTGGCAACCCAGTACCTCGTATCCGACGCACTACTGCCCATTTACTATATCCCTAACACCTTCACATTGTGGCTGCAACACAGAATGTGCATCGCAATTGAAATCTACGGGCTACATAGCGGGTTTCACCAAGGGAGTAACGATGCTACTGTCACTGTACGTAGCCTCACCTGACAACCCAGTAGCTTGTATGCGACGCACTACTGCCCATGTACTACATCCCTCACACATTCGCATTGAGGCTCCAACACAGCATGTGCATCGCAATTCAAATCTACAGGCTACATAGCGGCTTTTCACCAAGGGAGTAACAATGATACTGTCTCTGTACGTAGCCTCACATGGCACCCAGAAGCTTGTATCCGACGCACTACTTCCCACTTACTATATCCCTCACACCTTCACATTGCCCATGCAACACAGAAAGTGCATCGCAATTCAAATCTACGGCCTACATAGCGGCTTTTCACCAAGGAGTAACGATGTTACTGTCACTGTACGCAGCCTCACCTGGCAACCCAGTAGCATGTATCCGACGCACTACTGAAAATGTACTATATCCCTCACACCCTCACATTGTGGATGCAACACAGAATGTGCATCTTAATTCAAATACACGGGCTACATAGCGGCTTTTCACCAAGGGAGTAACGATGCTACTGTCACTGTACGTAGCATCACCTGACAACCCAGTAGCTTGTATCCGACGCACTACTGCCCATTTACTATTTCCCGCACACCTTCACATTGTGGATGCAACACAGATTGTGCGTCGCAGTTCAGATCTAAGGGCTACATAGCGGCTTTTCACCAAGGGGTAAAGATGCTACTGTCACTATAGGTAGCCTCACCTGACAACCCAGTAGCTTGTATGCGACGCACTACTGCCCATTTACTACATCCCTCACACATTCGCATTGTGGCTGCAACACAGCATGTGCATCGCAATTCAAATCTACAGGCTACATAGCGGCTTTTCTCCAAGGGAGTAACAATGCTACTGTCACTGTACGTAGCCTCACCTGGCAACCCAGTAGCTTGTAGCCGACGCACTACTGCCAATTTACTACATCCCTCACACCTTCGCATTGTGGATGCATACAGAATGTGCATCGCAATTCAAATCCATGAGCTACATAGCGGCTTTTCTCCAAGGGAGTAACAATGCTACTGTCACTGTACGTAGCCTCACCTGGCAACCCAGTAGCTTGTATCCGATGCACTACTGCCAATTTAATATATCCCTCACACCCTCACATTGTGGATGCAACACAGAATGTGCATCGCAATTCAAATCTACGGGCTGCGTGGGGGCTTTTCACCAAAGGAGTAACAATGCCACTGGCACTGTAGGCAGCCTCACCTGGCAACCCAGTAGCTTGTATCCGACGCACTACTGCCCATTTAGTGAATCCCACACATCTTCAAATTGTGGATGAATCACAGAATGTGCATCGCTATTGAAATCTACGGGCTACAAAGCGGCTTTTCACCAAGGGAGGAACGATGCTACTGTCACGGTACGTAGCCTCACCTGGCAACAAAGTAGCTTGTATCCGATGCACTACTTCCCATTTACTAAATCCCTCACCTTCACATTTTGGATGCAACACAGAATGTGCATCGAAACTCAAATCCCGGGGCTACATAGCGGCTTTTCACCAAGGGAGTAACTATGCTACTATCACTGTACGTAGCCTCACCTGGCAACCCAATTGCTTGTAACCGACGCACTACTTCCCACTTACTATATCCCTCACACCCTCACATTGTGGATGCAACAGAGAATGTACATCGCAATTCAAATCCACGCGCCACATAGCGGCTTTTCTCCAAGGGAGTAACAATGCTACTATCACTGTACGCAGCCTCACCTGGCAACCCAGTAGCTTGTATCCGACGCACTACTGCCCATTTACTATATCAATCACACCTTCACATTGTATATGCAACACAGAATGTACATCGCAATTCAAATCCACGTAATACATAGCACCTTTTCACCAAGGGAGTAACAATGCTGCTGTCACTGTAGGCAGCCTCACCTGGGAACCCAGTAGCTTGTATCCGACGCGCTACTACCCATTTACTATATCCCTCACACCTTCACATTGCCGATGTAACACAGAAAGTGCATCGCTATTCAAATCTACGGGCTACATAGCGGCTTTTCACCTAGGTGAGTAACGATCTTACTGTCACTGTACGTAGCCTCACCTGGCAACCCAGGAGCTTGTATCCGATGCACTACTGCCCATTTACTACATCCCTCACACCTTCACATTGTGGATACAGCACAGAATGTGCATCGCAATTCAAATCCATGGGCTACTTAGCGGCTCTTCACCAAGGGAGTAACGATGCTGTTGTCACTGTACGTAGAATCACCTGGAAACCCAGTAGCTTGTATACGATGCACTACTGCAAATTTACTACATCCCTCACACCTTCAGATTGCGGATGATACACTGAATGTGCATCGAAATTCATATCGACGGGCTTTATAGCGGCGTTTCACCAAGGGAGTAACGGTGCTATTGTCGTTGTACCTAGCCTCACCTGGCAACCCAGTAGCTTGTATCCGACGCACTACTACAAATTTACTATATCCCTCACACCTTCACATTGTAGATGCAACACAGAATGTGCATCGCAATTCAAATCCACGGGCTACATAGCGGCTTTGCACCAAGGGAGTAACAATGCAACTGTCACTGTACGTAGCCTCACCTGGCAACCCAGTAGCTTGTATCCGACGCACTACTGCCCATTTACTATATCAATCACACCTTCACATTGTAGATGCAACACAGAATGTGCATCGCAATTCAAATCCACGGGCTACATAGCGGCTTTGCACCAAGGGAGTAACAATGCAACTGTCACTGTACGTAGCCTCACCTGGCAACCCAATAGCTTGTATCCGATGCACTACTGCCCATTTACTACATCCCTCACACCTTCACATTGTGAATGCAACACAGAATGTGCATCGCAATTCAAATCCACGGGCTACTTAGCGGCTTTTCACCAAGGGAGTATTGATGCTATTGTCACTGTACGTAGAATCACCTGGAAACCCAGTAGCTTGTATCCGATGCACTACTGCCCATTTACTACATCCCTCACACCTTCAGATTGCGGATGCTACACTGAATGTGCATCGAAATTCAAATCCACGGGCTTTATAGCGGCTTTCCAGCAAGGGAGTAACGATGCTACTGTCACAGTAGGTAGCCTCACCTGGCAACCCAGTAGCTTGTATCCGACGCACTACTGCAAATTTACTATATCCCTCACACCTTCACATTGTGGATGCATAAAGAATGTGCATCGCAATTCAAATCTACGGGCTACATAGCGGCATTTCACAAGGGTGTAACAATGCTACTCTCACTGTAGGCAGCCTCACCTGGCAACCCAGCAGCTTGTATCCGACGCACTACTGCCCATTTACTATATCCCTCAAACCTTCACATTGTGGATGCGTCACAGATTGTGCATCGCAATTCAAATCTACGGGCTACAAAGCGGCTTTCCACCAAGGGAGGAACGATGCTACTGTCACTGTACGTAGCCTCACCTGGCAAACCAGTAGCTTGTATCCGATGCACTACTTCCCATTTACTAAATCCCTCACCATCACATTGTGGATGCAGCACAGAATGTGCATCGAATCTCAAATCCACGGGCTACATTGCGGTTTTCACCAAGGGAGTAACTATGCTACTGTCACTGTAGGCAGCCTCACCTGGCAACCCAATTGCTTGTAACCGACGCACTACTTCCCACTTACTATATCCCTCACACCTTCACATTGTGGAGCAACGTAGAATGTGCATCGCAATTCAAATCCACGCGCTACAGAGCGGCTTTTCACCAAGGGAGTAAGGATGGTACTGTCACTGTACGTAGCCTCACCTGGCAACCCAGTAGCTTGTATCCGACGCACTACTGCCCATTTACTATATCCCTCACACCTTCACGTTGTGGATGCATACAGAATGTTCATCGCAATTCAAATCCACAGGCTACATAGCGGCTTTTCACCAAGGGAGTAACAATGCTACTGTCACTGTAGGCAGCCTCACCTGGCAACCCAATTGCTTGTAACCGACGCACTACTTCCCACTTACTATATCCCTCGCACCTTCACATTGTAGATGCAACACAGAATGTGCATCGCAATTCAAATCTACGGGCTCTAAAGCGGCTTTTCACCATGACGTTACTGTCGCTGTACGTAGCCGCACCTGGCAACCCAGGAGCTTGTATCCGATGCACTACTGCCCATTTACTATATCTCTCAAACCTTCAGATTGTGGATGCATTACAGAATGTGCATCGCAATTCAAATCTACGGGCTACAAAGCGGCTTTTCACCAAGGGAGGAACGGATCTAATGTCACTGTACGTAGCCTCACCTAGCAACCCAGTAGCTTGTATCCGATGCACTACTTCCCATTTACTAAATCCCTCACCTTCACATTGTTGATGCAACACAGAATGTGCATCGAAACTCAAATCCACAGGCTACATTGCGGCTTTTCTCCAAGGGAGTAACTATGCTACTATCACTGTACGTAGCCTCACCTGGCAACCCAGTAGCTTGTACCTGACGCACTACTACCCATTTACTATATCCGTCAGACTTTCACATTGTGGATTCAACACAAAATGTCCATCGCAATTCAAATCTACGGGCTACATAGCAGCTTTTCACCAAGGGAGTAACGATGCTACTGTCACTGTATGTAGCCTCACCTGGCAACCCAATAGCTTGTAACCGACGCACTACTGCAAATTTACTATATCCCTCACACCTTCACATTGTGAATGCAACACAGAATGTGCATCGCAATTCAAATCCACGGGCTACATAGCGGCTTTTCACCAAGGGAGAAACAATGCTACTGTCACTATAGGCAGCCTCACCTGGCAACCCAGTAGCTTGTATCCGACGCACTACTGCCCATTTACTATATCCCTCACACCTTCACGTTGTGGATGCATACAGAATGTTCATCGCAATTCAAATCCACGGGCTACATATCGGCATTTCACCAAGGGAGTAACAATGCTACTGTCACTGTAGGCAGCCTCACCTGGCAACCCAATTGCTTGTAACCGACGCACTACTTCCCACTTACTATATCCCTCACACCTTCACATCGTGGAGCAACGTAGAATGTGCATCGCAATTCAAATCCACGCGCTACAGAGCGGCTTTTCACCAAGGGAGTAAGGATGGTACTGTCACTGTACGTAGCCTCACATGGCAACCCAATTGCTTGTAACCGACGCACTACTTCCCACTTACTATATCCCTCACACCTTCACATTGTAGATGCAACACAGAATGTGCATCGCAATTCAAATCTACGGGCTCTAAAGCGGCTTTTCACCATGACGTTACTGTCGCTGTACGAAGCCGCACCTGGCAACCCAGGAGCTTGTATCCGATGCACTACTGCCCATTTACTATATCTCTCAAACCTTCAGATTGTGGATGCATTACAGAATGTGCATCGCAATTCAAATCTACGGGCTACAAAGCGGCTTTTCACCAAGGGAGGAACGGTGCTAATGTCACTGTACGTAGCCTCACCTAGCAACCCAGTAGCTTGTATCCGATGCACTACTGCCCATTTACTACATCCCTCACACCTTCAGATTGCGGATGCTACACTGAATGTGCATCGAAATTCAAATCCACGGGCTTTATAGCGGCTTTCCAGCAAGGGAGTAACGATGCTACTGTCACAGTACGTAGCCTCACCTGGCAACCCAGTAGCTTGTATCCGACGCACTACTGCAAATTTACTATATCCCTCACACCTTCACATTGTGGATGCATAAAGAATGTGCATCGCAATTCAAATCTACGGGCTACATAGCGGCTTTTCACAAGGGTGTAACAATGCTACTCTCACTGTAGGCAGCCTCACCTGGCAACCCAGCAGCTTGTATCCGATGCACTACTGCCCATTTACTATATCCCTCACACCTTCACATCGTGGATGCAACACAGAATATGCATCGCAATTCAAAATCACGGGCTACATAGCGGCTTTGCACCAAGGGAGTAACAATGCAACTGTCACTGTACGTAGCCTCACCTGGCAACCCAGTAGCTTGTATCCGACGCACTACTACCCATTTACTATATCCCTCACACTTTGACATTTTGAATGCAACACAAAATGTCCATCGCAATTCAAATCTACGGGCTACATAGCGGCTTTTCAGCAAGGGCGTAACAATGCTATTGTCACTCTACGTAGAATCACCTGGCAACCCAGTCGCTTGTATCCGATGCACTACTGTCCATTTACTACATCCCTCACACCTTCACATTGTGGATGCAACACAGAATGTGCATCGCAATTCAAATCCACGGGCTACATAGCGGCTTTTCCCCAAGGGTGTAAGAATGCTGTCACTGTCGGCAGCCTCACCTGGCAACCCAGTAGCTTGTATCCGACGCACTACTGCCCATTTACAATTTCCCTCACACCTTCACGTTGTGGATGCATACAGGATGTTCATCGCAATTCAAATCCACGCGCTACATAGCGGATTTTCACCAAGGGAGTCACGATGCTACTGTCACTGTACGTAGCCTCACCTGGCACCCCAGTAGCTTGTATCCGACGCACTACTGCCCATTTACTATATCCCTCACACCTTCACATTGTAGATGCAACACAGAATGTGCATCGCAATTCAAATCCGTGGGATACATAGCAGCTTTTCACCAAGAAAGTAACGATGCTGCTGTCACTGTACGTAGCCTCTCCTGGCAACCCAGTAGCTTGTATCCGATGCACTACTGCAAATTTACTATATCCCTCACACCTTCACATTGTGGATGCAACACAGAATGTGCATCGCAATTCAAATCTACGGGCTACATAGCGGGTTTTCACAATGGGAGTAACAATGCTACTCTCACTGTAGGCAGCCTCACCTGGCAACCCAGCAGCTTGTATCCGACGCACTACTGCTAATTTACTATATCCCTCACACCTTCACATTGTGAATGCAACACAAAATGTCCATCGCAATTCAAATCTACGGGCTACATAGCGGCTTTTCAGCAAGGGCGTAACAATGCTATTGTCACTCTACGTAGAATCACCTGGCAACCCAGTCGCTTGTATCCGATGCACTACTGTCCATTTACTACATCCCTCACACCTTCACATTGTGGATGCAACACAGAATGTGCATCGCAATTCAAATCCACGGGCTACATAGCGGCTTTTCCCCAAGGGTGTAAGAATGCTGTCACTGTCGGCAGCCTCACCTGGCAACCCAGTAGCTTGTATCCGACGCACTACTGCCCATTTACAATTTCCCTCACACCTTCACGTTGTGGATGCATACAGGATGTTCATCGCAATTCAAATCCACGCGCTACATAGCGGATTTTCACCAAGGGAGTCACGATGCTACTGTCACTGTACGTAGCCTCACCTGGCACCCCAGTAGCTTGTATCCGACGCACTACTGCCCATTTACTATATCCCTCACACCTTCACATTGTAGATGCAACACAGAATGTGCATCGCAATTCAAATCCGTGGGATACATAGCAGCTTTTCACCAAGAAAGTAACGATGCTGCTGTCACTGTACGTAGCCTCTCCTGGCAACCCAGTAGCTTGTATCCGATGCACTACTGCAAATTTACTATATCCCTCACACCTTCACATTGTGGATGCAACACAGAATGTGCATCGCAATTCAAATCTACGGGCTACATAGCGGGTTTTCACAATGGGAGTAACAATGCTACTCTCACTGTAGGCAGCCTCACCTGGCAACCCAGCAGCTTGTATCCGACGCACTACTGCTAATTTACTATATCCCTCACACCTTCACATTGTGAATGCAACACAGAATGTGCATCGCAATTCAAATCCACGGGCTACATAGCGGCTTTTCACCAAGGGAGTAACAATGCTACTGTCACTATAGGCAGCCTCACCTGGCAACCCAGTAGCTTGTATCCGACGCACTACTGCCCATTTACTATATCCCTCACACCTTCACGTTGTGGATGCATACAGAATGTTCATCGCAATTCAAATCCACGGGCTACATAGCGGCTTTTCACCAAGGGAGTAACAATGCTACTGTCACTGTAGGCAGCCTCACATGGCAACCCAATTGCTTGTAACCGACGCACTACATCCCACTTACTATATCCCTCACACCTTCACATTGTAGATGCAACACAGAATGTGCATCGCAATTCAAATCTACGGGCTCTAAAGCGGCTTTTCACCATGACGTTACTGTCGCTGTACGAAGCCGCACCTGGCAACCCAGGAGCTTGTATGCGATGCACTACTGCCCATTTACTATATCTCTCAAACCTTTAGATTGTGGATGCATTACAGAATGTGCATCGCAAATCAAATCTACGGGCTACAAAGCGGCTTTTCACCAAGGGAGGAACGGTGCTAATGTCACTGTACGTAGCCTCACCTAGCAACCCAGTAGCTTGTATCCGATGCACTACTTCCCATTTACTAAATTACTCACCTTCACATTGTTCATGCAACACAGAATGTGCATCGAAACTCAAATCCACAGGCTACATTGCGGCTTTTCTCCAAGGGAGTAACTATGCTACTATCACTGTACGTAGCCTCACCTGGCAACCCAGTAGCTTGTATCTGACGCACTACTACCCATTTACTATATCCGTCAGACTTTCACATTGTGGATGCAACACAAAATGTCCATCGCAATTCAAATCTACGGGCTACATAGCGGCTTTTCAGCAAGGGCGTAACAATGCTATTGTCACTCTACGTAGAATCACCTGGCAACCCAGTCGCTTGTATCCGATGCACTACTGTCCATTTACTACATCCCTCACACCTTCACATTGTGGATGCAACACAGAATGTGCATCGCAATTCAAATCCACGGGCTACATAGTGGCTTTTCCCCAAGGGAGTAAGAATGCTGTCACTGTCGGCAGCCTCACCTGGCAACCCAGTAGCTTGTATCCGACGCACTACTGCCCATTTACAATTTCCCTCACACCTTCACGTTGTGGATGCATACAGAATGTTCATCGCAATTCAAATCCACGCGCTACATAGCGGATTTTCACCAAGGGAGTCACGATGCTACTGTCACTGTACGTAGCCTCACCTGGCACCCCAGTAGCTTGTATCCGACGCACTACTGCCCATTTACTATATCCCTCACACCTTCACATTGTGGATGCAACACAGAATGTGCATCGCAATTCAAATCTACGGGCTACATAGCGGGTTTTCACAATGGGAGTAACAATGCTACTCTCACAGTAGGCAGCCTCACCTGGCAACCCAGCAGCTTGTATCCGACGCACTACTGCCCATTTACTATATCCCTCAAACCTTCACATTGTGGATGCGTCACAGATTGTGCATCGCAATTCAAATCTACGGGCTACAAAGCGGCTTTCCACCAAGGGAGGAACGATGCTACTGTCACTGTACGTAGCCTCACCTGGCAAACCAGTAGCTTGTATCCGATGCACTACTTCCCATTTACTAAATCCCTCACCATCACATTGTGGATGCAACACAGAATGTGCATCGAATCTCAAATCCACGGGCTACATTGCGGCTTTTCACCAAGGGAGTAACTATGCTACTATCACTGTACGTATCCTCACCAGGCAACAAAATAGCTTGTATCCGACGCACTACTACCCATTTACTATAGCCCTCACACTTTCACATTGTGGATGCAACACAAAATGTCCATCGCAATGCAAATCTGCGGGCTACATAGCGGCTTTTCACCAAGGGAGTAACGATGCTACTGTCACTGTACGTAGCCTCACCTGGCAACCCAGTAGGTTGTATCCGACTCACTACTGCTCATTTATTACATTCCTCACACCTTCAAGTACTGGCTGCAACACAGAATGTGCATCGCAATTCAAATCTACGGGCTACATAGCGGCTTTTCACCAAGGGCGTAACGATGCTATTGTCACTGTACGTAGAATCACCTGGCAACCCAGTAGCTTGTATGCGATGCACTACTGTCCATTTACTACATCCCTCACACCTTCACATTGTGGATGCAACACAGAATGTGCATCGCAATTCAAATCCACGGGCTACATAGCGGCTTTTCACCAAGGGAGTAACAATGCTACTGTCACTATAGGCAGCCTCACCTGGCAACCCAGTAGCTTGTATCCGACGCACTACTGCCCATTTACTATATCCCTCACACCTTCACGTTGTGGATGCATACAGAATGATCATCGCAATTCAAATCCACGGGCTACATATCGGCTTTTCACCAAGGGAGTAACAATGCTACTGTCACTGTAGGCAGCCTCACCTGGCAACCCAATTGCTTGTAACCGACGCACTACTTCCCACTTACTATATCCCTCACACCTTCACATTTTGGAGCAACGTAGAATGTGCATCGCAATTCAAATCCACGCGCTACAGAGCGGCTTTTCACCAAGGGAGTAAGGATGGTACTGTCACTGTACGTAGCCTCACCTGGCAACCCAGTAGCTTGTATCCGACGCACTACTGCCCATTTACTATATCCCTCACACCTTCACGTTGTGGATGCATACAGAATGTTAATCGCAATTCAAATCCACGGGCTACATAGCGGCTTTTCACCAAGGGAGTAACAATGCTACTGTCACTGTAGGCAGCCTCACCTGGCAACCCAATTGCTTGTAACCGACGCACTACTTCCCACTTACTATATCCCTCACACCTTCACATTGTAGATGCAACACAGAATGTGCATCGCAATTCAAATCTACGGGCTCTAAAGCGGCTTTTCACCATGACGTTACTGTCGCTGTACGTAGCCGCACCTGGCAACCCAGGAGCTTGTATCCGATGCACTACTGCCCAATTACTATATCTCTCAAACCTTCAGATTGTGGATGCATTACAGAATGTGCATCGCAATTCAAATCTACGGGCTACAAAGCGGCTTTTCACCAAGGGAGATACGGTGCTAATGTCACTGTACGTAGCCTCACCTAGCAACCCAGTAGCTTGTATCCGATGCACTACTTCCCATTTACTAAATCCCTCACCTTCACATTGTTGATGCAACACAGAATGTGCATCGAAACTCAAATCCACAGGCTACATTGCGGCTTTTCTCCAAGGGAGTAACTATGCTACTATCACTGTACGTAGCCTCACCTGGCAACCCAGTAGCTTGTATCTGACACACTACTACCCATTTACTATATCCATCAGACTTTCACATTGTGGATGCAACACAAAATGTCCATCGCAATTCAAATCTACGGGCTACATAGCAGCTTTTCACCAAGGGAGTAACGATGCTACTGTCACTGTATGTAGCCTCACCTGGCAACCCAATAGCTTGTAACCGACGCACTACTGCAAATTTACTATATCCCTCACACCTTCACATTGTGGATGCAACAGAGAATGTGCATCGCAATTCAAATCCACGCGCTACATATCGGCGTTTCACCAAGGGAGTAAGGATGCTACTGTCACTGTACGTAGCCTCACCTGGCAACCCAGTAGCTTGTATCCGACGCACTACTGCCCATTTACTATATCCCTCACAACTTCACATTGAAGATGCAACACAGAATGTGCATCGCGATTCAAATCTACGTGCTAACTACCGGCTATTCACCATGGGAGTAACGATGCTACTGTCACTGTACGTAGCCTCACCTGGGAACCCAGTAACTTGTATCCGACGTACTACTGCCCATTTACAATTTCCCTCACACCTTCACGTTGTGGATGCATACAGAATGTTCATCGCAATTCAAATCCACGGGCTACATAGCGGATTTTCACCAAGGGAGTCACGATGCTACTGTCACTGTACGTAGCCTCACCTGGCACCCCAGTAGCTTGTATCCGACGCACTACTGCCCATTTACTATATCCCTCACACCTTCACAATGTAGATGCAACACAGAATGTGCATCGCAATTCAAATCCGTGGGATACATAGCAGCTTTTCACCAAGAAAGTAACGATGCTGCTGTCACTGTACGTAGCCTCTCCTGGCAACCCAGTAGCTTGTATCCGATGCACTACTGCAAATTTACTATATCCCTCACACCTTCACATTCTGGATGCAACACAGAATGTGCATCGCAATTCAAATCTACGGGCTACATAGCGGGTTTTCACAATGGGAGTAACAATGCTACTCTCACTGTAGGCAGCCTCACCTGGCAACCCAGCAGCTTGTATCCGACGCACTACTGCCCATTTACTATATCCCTCAAACCTTCACATTGTGGATGCGTCACAGATTGTGCATCGCAATTCAAATCGACGGGCTACATAGTGGCTGTTCACCAAGGGAGTAACAATGCTACTGTCACTGTAGGCAGCCTCACCTGGCAACCCAGTCGCTTGTATCTGACCCACTACTGCCCATTTACTATATCCCTCACACCTTCACATTGCCGATGCAACACAGAATAAGCATCGCAATTCCAATTTACGGGCTACATAGCGCCTTTTCACCAAGGGACTAACGATGCTACTGTCACTGTACGTAGCATCACCTGGCAACACAGTAGCTTGTATCCGTCGCACTACTGCCCATTTGCTAAATCCCTCACACCTTCACATTGTGGATGCAACACAGAATGTGCATCGCAATTCAAATCTACGAGCTACATAGCGGGTTCTCACCAATGGAGTAACGATGCTACTGTCACTGTACGTAGCCTCACCTGGCATCCAAGTAGGTTGTATCCTACTCGCTACTGCCCATTTATTACATTCCTCACACCTTCAAATTGTGGCTGCAACACAGAATGTGCATCGCAATTCAAATCCACGGGATACATAGCAGCTTTTCACCAAGGGAGTAACAATGCTACTGTCACTTTAGGCATCCTCACCTGGCAACCCAGTATCTTGTATCCGACGCACTACTACCCATTTACTACATCCCTGACACCTTCACATTGCTGATGCAACACAGAAAGTGCATCGCAATTCAAATCTACGGGCTACATAGCGGCTTTTCACCAAGGGAGTAACGATGCTACTGTCACTGTACGTAGCCTCACCTGGCTACCAAGTAGGTTGTATCCGACTCGCTACTGCCCATTTATTACATTCCTCACACTTTCACATTGTGGATGCAACACAGAATGTCAATCGCAATTCAAATCTACGGGCTACATAGCGGTTTTTCAGCAAGGGAGTAACGATGCTACTGTCACTGTACGTAGAATCACCTGGCAGCCCAGTAGCTTGTATCCGATGCAATACTGCCCATTTACTACATCCCTCACACATTCACATTATTGATGCATTACAGAATGTGCATCGAATTCAAATCGACGGGCTACATAGCGGCTTTTCACAGAGGGAGTAACAATGCTACTGTCACTGTAGGCGGCCTCACCTGGCAACCCAGTAGCTTGTATCCGACGCACTACAGCGCATTTACTATATCCCTCACTCCTTCACATTGCCGATGCAACATAGAATGTGCATCACAATTCAAATCTACGGGCTACAAAGCAGATTTTCACCAAGGGAGTAACGATGCTACTTTCACTGTACGTAGCCTCACCTGGCAACCCAGTAGCTTGTATCCGACGCACTACTGCCCATTTACTATATCCCTCACACCTTCACATTGTGGATACAACACAGAATGTACATCGCAATTCAATTCCACGGGTTACATACCGGATTTTCACCAAGGGAGTAACGATGCTTCTGTCACTGTACGTAGCCTCATCTGGCAGCCCAGTAGCTTGTATCCGATGCAATACTGAACATTTACTATATCCCTCACACCTTCACATTCTGGATGCAACACAGAATGTACATCGCAATTCAATTCCACGGTCTACATAGCGGCTTTTCACCAAGGGAGTAACGATGCTACTTTCACTGTACGTAGCCTCACCTGGCAGCCCAGTAACTTGTATCCGACGCACTAGTACCCATTTACTATATCCCTCACACCTTCACATTGTGGATGCAACACAGAATGTGCATCGCAATTCAAATCCATGGGCTACATAGTGGCTTTTCACAAAGGGAGCAACGATGCTACTGTCACTATACGTAGCCTCACCTGGCAACCTAGTAGCTCTTATCCGATGCACTACTGCCCGTTTACTACATCCCTCACACCTTCACATTGTGGATGCAACACAGAATAAGCATCGCAATTCAAATCCACGGTCTACATAGCGGCTTTTCACCAAGAGAGTAACGATGCTATTGTCACTGTACGTAGAATCACCTGGCAACCCAGTAGATTGTATCCGATGTACTACTGATCATTTACTACATCTCTCACACCTTCACATTGTGGATGCAACACAGAATATGCATCTCAATTCAAATCCAAGGGCTACATAGCGGCTTTTCACCAAGGGACTAACAATGCTACTGTCACTGTAGGCAGCCTCACCTGGCAACACAGTAGCTTGTATCCGACGCACTACTGCCCATTTACTATATCCCTCACTCCTTCACATTGCCGATTCAACACAGAATGTGCATCACAATTCAAATCTACGGGGTACAAAGCGGCTTTACACCAAGAGAGTAACGATGCTACTTTCACTGTACGTAGCCTCACCTGGCAACCCAGTAGCTTGTATCCAACGCACTACTGCCCATTTACTATATCATTCATTCCTTCATTTTGTGGATGCAAACCAGAATTTACATCGCAATTCAATTCCACGGGTTACATAGCAGCTTTTCACCAAGGGAGTAGCGATGCTACTGTCACTGTACATAGCCTCTCCTGGCAACCCAGTAGCTTGTATCCGACGCACTACTTCCCATTTACAATATACCTCACACCTTCATTTTATGGTTGCAAACCAGAATGTACATCGCAACCCAATTCCACGGGTTACATAGCGGCTTTTCACCAAGGGAGTAACGATGCTACTGTCACTGTACATAGCCTCACCTGGCAACCCAGTAGCTTGTATCCGACGCACTACTGCCCATTTACTACATCCCTCACACCTTCACATTGTGGATGCAACACAGAATATGCATCTCAATTCAAATCCACGGGCTACATAGCGGCTTTTCACCAAGTTAGTAACAATGCTACTGTCACTGTAGGCAGCCTCACCTGGCAACCCAGTAGCTTGTATCCGACCCACTACTGCCCATTTACTATATCCCTCACACTTTCCCATTGTGGATGCAACACAGAATGTGCATCACAATTGAAATCCATGGGCTACATATTGGCTTTTGACCAACGGAGTTACGATGCTACTGTCACTGTAGGTAGCCTCACCTGGTAACCCAGTAGCTTGCATCCGCTGCACTACTTCCCATTTACTAAATCCCTCACCTTCACATTGTGGATGCAACACAGAATATGCATCTCAATTCAAATCCACGGCCTACATAGCGGCTTTTCACCAAGTTAGTAACAATGCTACTGTCACTGTAGGCAGCCTCACCTGGCAACCCAGTAGCTTGTATCCGACCCACTACTGCCCATTTACTATATCCCTCACACTTTCCCATTGTGGATGCAACACAGAATGTGCATCACAATTGAAATCCATGGGCTACATATTGGCTTTTGACCAACGGAGTTACGATGCTACTGTCACTGTAGGTAGCCTCACCTGGTAACCCAGTAGCTTGCATCCGCTGCACTACTTCCCATTTACTAAATCCCTCACCTTCACATTGTGGATGCAACACAGAATGTGCATCGAAACTCAAATCCACAGGCTACATAGCGGCTTTTCACCAAGGGAGTAACTATGCTACTAACACTGTACGTAACCTCACCTGGCAACCCAGTTGCTTGTATCCGACGCACTACTGCCCATTTACTATATCCCTCACACCTTCACATTGTTGATGCATCACAGAATGTGCATCGAATTCAAATCGACGGGCTACATAGTGGCTGTTCACCAAGGGAGTAACAATGCTACTGTCACTGTAGGCAGCCTCACCTGGCAACCCAGTCGCTTGTATCTGACCCACTACTGCCCATTTACTATATCCCTCACACCTTCACATTGCCGATGCAACACAGAATAAGCATCGCAATTCCAATTTACGGGCTACATAGCGCCTTTTCACCAAGGGACTAACGATGCTACTGTCACTGTACGTAGCATCACCTGGCAACACAGTAGCTTGTATCCGTCGCACTACTGCCCATTTGCTAAATCCCTCACACCTTCACATTGTGGATGCAACACAGAATGTGCATCGCAATTCAAATCTACGAGCTACATAGCGGGTTCTCACCAATGGAGTAACGATGCTACTGTCACTGTACGTAGCCTCACCTGGCATCCAAGTAGGTTGTATCCTACTCGCTACTGCCCATTTATTACATTCCTCACACCTTCAAATTGTGGCTGCAACACAGAATGTGCATCGCAATTCAAATCCACGGGATACATAGCAGCTTTTCACCAAGGGAGTAACAATGCTACTGTCACTTTAGGCATCCTCACCTGGCAACCCAGTATCTTGTATCCGACGCACTACTACCCATTTACTACATCCCTGACACCTTCACATTGCTGATGCAACACAGAAAGTGCATCGCAATTCAAATCTACGGGCTACATAGCGGCTTTTCACCAAGGGAGTAACGATGCTACTGTCACTGTACGTAGCCTCACCTGGCTACCAAGTAGGTTGTATCCGACTCGCTACTGCCCATTTATTACATTCCTCACACTTTCACATTGTGGATGCAACACAGAATGTCAATCGCAATTCAAATCTACGGGCTACATAGCGGTTTTTCAGCAAGGGAGTAACGATGCTACTGTCACTGTACGTAGAATCACCTGGCAGCCCAGTAGCTTGTATCCGATGCAATACTGCCCATTTACTACATCCCTCACACATTCACATTATTGATGCATTACAGAATGTGCATCGAATTCAAATCGACGGGCTACATAGCGGCTTTTCACAGAGGGAGTAACAATGCTACTGTCACTGTAGGCGGCCTCACCTGGCAACCCAGTAGCTTGTATCCGACGCACTACAGCGCATTTACTATATCCCTCACTCCTTCACATTGCCGATGCAACACAGAATGTGCATCACAATTCAAATCTACGGGCTACAAAGCAGATTTTCACCAAGGGAGTAACGATGCTACTTTCACTGTACGTAGCCTCACCTGGCAACCCAGTAGCTTGTATCCGACGCACTACTGCCCATTTACTATATCCCTCACACCTTCACATTGTGGATACAACACAGAATGTACATCGCAATTCAATTCCACGGGTTACATACCGGATTTTCACCAAGGGAGTAACGATGCTTCTGTCACTGTACGTAGCCTCATCTGGCAGCCCAGTAGCTTGTATCCGATGCAATACTGAACATTTACTATATCCCTCACACCTTCACATTCTGGATGCAACACAGAATGTACATCGCAATTCAATTCCACGGTCTACATAGCGGCTTTTCACCAAGGGAGTAACGATGCTACTTTCACTGTACGTAGCCTCACCTGGCAGCCCAGTAACTTGTATCCGACGCACTAGTACCCATTTACTATATCCCTCACACCTTCACATTGTGGATGCAACACAGAATGTGCATCGCAATTCAAATCCATGGGCTACATAGTGGCTTTTCACAAAGGGAGCAACGATGCTACTGTCACTATACGTAGCCTCACCTGGCAACCTAGTAGCTCTTATCCGATGCACTACTGCCCGTTTACTACATCCCTCACACCTTCACATTGTGGATGCAACACAGAATAAGCATCGCAATTCAAATCCACGGTCTACATAGCGGCTTTTCACCAAGAGAGTAACGATGCTATTGTCACTGTACGTAGAATCACCTGGCAACCCAGTAGATTGTATCCGATGTACTACTGATCATTTACTACATCTCTCACACCTTCACATTGTGGATGCAACCTAGAATGTGCATCGCAATTCAAATCCACGGGCTACATAGCGGCTTTTCACCAAGGGAGTAACAATGCTACTGTCACTGCAGGCAGCCACACCTAGCAACCCAGTAGCTTGTATCCGACGCACTACTGCCCATTTACTATATCCCTCACACCTTCACATTGTGAATGCAAAACAGAATGTGCATCGCAATTCAAATCGACGGGCTACATAGCTGCTTTTCACCAAGGGAGTAACAATGCTACTGTCACTGTAGGCAGCCTAACCTGGCAACCCAGTAACTTGTATCCAACGCAGTAGTACCCATTTACTATATCCCTCACACCTTCACATTGTGGATGCAACACAGAATGTACATCGCAATTCAAATCCACCTTTCTAGATAGCGGCTTTTCACCAAGGGAGAAACAATGCTACTGTCACTGTAGGCAGCCTCACCTGGCAACTTAGTAGCTTGTATCCGACGCACTACTGCCCGTTTACTATATCCCTCACACCCTCACAATGTGGATGCATACAGAATGTGCATGGCAATTCAAATCCACGGGCTACATAGCGGCTTTTAACAAAGGGAGTAACAATGCTACTGTCACTGTAGGCAGCCTCACCTGGCAACCCAGTAACTTGTAAACGACGCACTACTTCACACGTACTATATCCCTCACACCTTCACATTGTGGGTGCAACACAGAATGCGCATCGCAATTCCAATCCACGGGCTACATAGCGGCTTTTCACCAAGGGAGTAACGATGCTACTGTCACTGTACGTAGCCTCACCTTGCAACCCAGTAGCTTGCATCTGTCGCACTACTGTCCATTTACTATATCCCTCACACCTTCACATTGTGGATGCAACACAGAATGTACATCGCAATTCAAATCCACGGGCTACATAGCGGCTTTTCACCAAGGGAGTAACAATGCTACTGTCACTGTAGGCAGCCTCACATGGCAACCCAGTAGCTCGTATCCGACGCACTGCTGCCCATTTACTATATCCCCACACCTTCAGATTGTGGATGCAACACTGAATGTGCATCACAGTTCAAATCCACGGGCTACATAGCGGCTTTTGACCTAGGGAGTAACGATGTTACTGACACTGTACGTATCCTCACCTGGCAACCCAGTAGCTTGTATCCGACGCACTACTGCCCATTTACAATATTCCTCACACATTCACATTGTGGATGCAACACAGAATGTGCATAACAGTTCAAATCCACGGACTACATTGCGGCTTTTGACCAAGGGAGTAACGATGCCACTGACACTGCACGTATCCTCACCTGGCAACCCAGTAGCTTGTATCCGACGCACTACTGCCCATTTACTACATCCCTCACACCTTCACATTGTGGATGCAACACAGAATATGCATCTCAATTCAAATCCAAGGGCTACATAGCGGCTTTTCACCAAGGGACTAACAATGCTACTGTCACTGTAGGCAGCCTCACCTGGCAACACAGTAGCTTGTATCCGACGCACTACTGCCCATTTACTATATCCCTCACTCCTTCACATTGCCGATTCAACACAGAATGTGCATCACAATTCAAATCTACGGGGTACAAAGCGGCTTTACACCAAGAGAGTAACGATGCTACTTTCACTGTACGTAGCCTCACCTGGCAACCCAGTAGCTTGTATCCAACGCACTACTGCCCATTTACTATATCATTCATTCCTTCATTTTGTGGATGCAAACCAGAATTTACATCGCAATTCAATTCCACGGGTTACATAGCAGCTTTTCACCAAGGGAGTAGCGATGCTACTGTCACTGTACATAGCCTCTCCTGGCAACCCAGTAGCTTGTATCCGACGCACTACTTCCCATTTACAATATACCTCACACCTTCATTTTATGGTTGCAAACCAGAATGTACATCGCAACCCAATTCCACGGGTTACATAGCGGCTTTTCACCAAGGGAGTAACGATGCTACTGTCACTGTACATAGCCTCACCTGGCAACCCAGTAGCTTGTATCCGACGCACTACTGCCCATTTACTACATCCCTCACACCTTCACATTGTGGATGCAACACAGAATATGCATCTCAATTCAAATCCACGGGCTACATAGCGGCTTTTCACCAAGTTAGTAACAATGCTACTGTCACTGTAGGCAGCCTCACCTGGCAACCCAGTAGCTTGTATCCGACCCACTACTGCCCATTTACTATATCCCTCACACTTTCCCATTGTGGATGCAACACAGAATGTGCATCACAATTGAAATCCATGGGCTACATATTGGCTTTTGACCAACGGAGTTACGATGCTACTGTCACTGTAGGTAGCCTCACCTGGTAACCCAGTAGCTTGCATCCGCTGCACTACTTCCCATTTACTAAATCCCTCACCTTCACATTGTGGATGCAACACAGAATGTGCATCAAAACTCAAATCCACAGGCTACATAGCGGCTTTTCACCAAGGGAGTAACTATGCTACTAACACTGTACGTAACCTCACCTGGCAACCCAGTTGCTTGTATCCGACGCACTACTGCCCATTTACTATATCCCTCACACCTTCACATTGTTGATGCATCACAGAATGTGCATCGAATTCAAATCGACGGGCTACATAGTGGCTGTTCACCAAGGGAGTAACAATGCTACTGTCACTGTAGGCAGCCTCACCTGGCAACCCAGTCGCTTGTATCTGACCCACTACTGCCCATTTACTATATCCCTCACACCTTCACATTGCCGATGCAACACAGAATAAGCATCGCAATTCCAATTTACGGGCTACATAGCGCCTTTTCACCAAGGGACTAACGATGCTACTGTCACTGTACGTAGCATCACCTGGCAACACAGTAGCTTGTATCCGTCGCACTACTGCCCATTTGCTATATCCCTCACACCTTCACATTGTGGATGCAACACAGAATGTGCATCGCAATTCAAATCTACGAGCTACATAGCGGGTTCTCACCAATGGAGTAACGATGCTACTGTCACTGTACGTAGCCTCACCTGGCATCCAAGTAGGTTGTATCCTACTCGCTACTGCCCATTTATTACATTCCTCACACCTTCAAATTGTGGCTGCAACACAGAATGTGCATCGCAATTCAAATCCACGGGATACATAGCAGCTTTTCACCAAGGGAGTAACAATGCTACTGTCACTTTAGGCATCCTCACCTGGCAACCCAGTATCTTGTATCCGACGCACTACTACCCATTTACTACATCCCTGACACCTTCACATTGCTGATGCAACACAGAAAGTGCATCGCAATTCAAATCTACGGGCTACATAGCGGCTTTTCACCAAGGGAGTAACGATGCTACTGTCACTGTACGTAGCCTCACCTGGCTACCAAGTAGGTTGTATCCGACTCGCTACTGCCCATTTATTACATTCCTCACACTTTCACATTGTGGATGCAACACAGAATGTCAATCGCAATTCAAATCTACGGGCTACATAGCGGTTTTTCAGCAAGGGAGTAACGATGCTACTGTCACTGTACGTAGAATCACCTGGCAGCCCAGTAGCTTGTATCCGATGCAATACTGCCCATTTACTACATCCCTCACACATTCACATTATTGATGCATTACAGAATGTGCATCGAATTCAAATCGACGGGCTACATAGCGGCTTTTCACAGAGGGAGTAACAATGCTACTGTCACTGTAGGCGGCTCACCTGGCAACCCAGTAGCTTGTATCCGACGCACTACAGCGCATTTACTATATCCCTCACTCCTTCACATTGCCGATGCAACATAGAATGTGCATCACAATTCAAATCTACGGGCTACAAAGCAGATTTTCACCAAGGGAGTAACGATGCTACTTTCACTGTACGTAGCCTCACCTGGCAACCCAGTAGCTTGTATCCGACGCACTACTGCCCATTTACTATATCCCTCACACCTTCACATTGTGGATACAACACAGAATGTACATCGCAATTCAATTCCACGGGTTACATACCGGATTTTCACCAAGGGAGTAACGATGCTTCTGTCACTGTACGTAGCCTCGTCTGGCAGCCCAGTAGCTTGTATCCGATGCAATACTGAACATTTACTATATCCCTCACACCTTCACATTCTGGATGCAACACAGAATGTACATCGCAATTCAATTCCACGGTCTACATAGCGGCTTTTCACCAAGGGAGTAACGATGCTACTTTCACTGTACGTAGCCTCACCTGGCAGCCCAGTAACTTGTATCCGACGCACTAGTACCCATTTACTATATCCCTCACACCTTCACATTGTGGATGCAACACAGAATGTGCATCGCAATTCAAATCCATGGTCTACATAGTGGCTTTTCACAAAGGGAGCAACGATGCTACTGTCACTATACGTAGCCTCACCTGGCAACCTAGTAGCTCTTATCCGATGCACTACTGCCCATTTACTACATCCCTCACACCTTCACATTGTGGATGCAACTCAGAATGTGCATCGCAATTCAAATCCACGGTCTACATAGCGGCTTTTCACCAAGAGAGTAACGATGCTATTGTCACTGTACGTAGAATCACCTGGCAACCCAGTAGATTGTATCCGATGTACTACTGATCATTTACTACATCTCTCACACCTTCACATTGTGGATGCAACCTAGAATGTGCATCACAATTCAAATCCACGGGCTACATAGCGGCTTTTCACCAAGGGAGTAACAATGCTACTGTCACTGCAGGCAGCCACACCTAGCAACCCAGTAGCTTGTATCCGACGCACTACTGCCCATTTACTATATCCCTCACACCTTCACATTGTGGATGCAAAACAGAATGTGCATCGCAATTCAAATCGACGGGCTACATAGCTGCTTTTCACCAAGGGAGTAACAATGCTACTGTCACTGTAGGCAGCCTAACCTGGCAACCCAGTAACTTGTATCCAACGCAGTAGTACCCATTAACTATATCCCTCACAACTTTACATTGTGGATGCAACACAGAATGTACATCGCAATTCAAATCCACGGGCTACATAGCGGCTTTTCACCAAGGGAGTAACAATGCTACTGTCACTGTGGGCAGCCTCACCTGGCAACACAGTAGTTTGTATTAGACGCACTACAGCGCATTTACTATATTCCTCACTCCTTCACATTGCCGATGCAACATAGAATGTGCATCGAAACTCAAATCCACGGGCTACATAGCGGCTTTTCACCAAGGGAGTAACAATGCAACTGTCACTGTAGGGAGCCTACCCTGGCAGCCCAGTAAATTGTATCCGACGCACTAGTACCCATTTACTATATCCCTCACACCTTCACATTGTGGATGCAACACAGAATGTACATCGCAATTCAAATCCACCTTTCTAGATAGCGGCTTTTCACCAAGGGAGAAACAATGCTACTGTCACTGTAGGCAGCCTCACCTGGCAACTTAGTAGCTTGTATCCGACGCACTACTGCCCGTTTACTATATCCCTCACACCCTCACAATGTGGATGCATACAGAATGTGCATGGCAATTCAAATCCACGGGCTACATAGCAGCTTTTAACAAAGGGAGTAACAATGCTACTGTCACTGTAGGCAGCCTCACCTGGCAACCCAGTAACTTGTAAACGACGCACTACTTCACACTTACTATATCCCTCACACCTTCACATTGTGGGTGCAACACAGAATGCGCATCGCAATTCCAATCCACGGGCTACATAGCGGCTTTTCACCAAGGGAGTAACGATGCTACTGTCACTGTACGTAGCCTCACCTTGCAACCCAGTAGCTTGCATCTGTCGCACTACTGTTCATTTACTATATCCCTCACACCTTCACATTGTGGATGCAACACAGAATGTACATCGCAATTCAAATCCACGGGCTACATAGCGGCTTTTCACCAAGGGAGTGACAATGCTACTGTCACTGTAGGCAGCCTCACATGGCAACCCAGTAGCTTGTATCCGACGCACTGCTGCCCATTTACTATATCCCCACACCTTCAGATTGTGGATGCAACACTGAATGTGCATCACAGTTCAAATCCACGGGCTACATAGCGGCTTTTGACCTAGGGAGTAACGATGTTACTGACACTGTACGTATCCTCACCTGGCAACCCAGTAGCTTGTATCCGACGCACTACTGCCCATTTACAATATTCCTCACACTTTCACATTGTGGATGCAACACAGAATATCAATCGCAATTCACATCCACGGGCTACATAGCGGCTTTTCACCAAGGGAGTAACGATGCTACTGTCACTGTACGTAGCCTAACCTGCAACCCAGTAGCTTGTGTCCGATGCAATACTGCCCATTTACTACATCCCTCACACATTCACATTGTTGATGCATTACAGAATGTGCATCGAATTCAATTCGACAGGCTACATAGCGGCATTTCACCAAGGGAGTAACGATGCTACTGTCACTGTACGTAGCCTCACCTTGCAACCCAGTAGCTTGCATCTGTCGCACTACTGTCCATTTACTATATCCCTCACACCTTCACATTGTGGATGCAACACAGAATGTACATCGCAATTCAAATCCACGGGCTACATAGCGGCTTTTCACCAAGGGAGTGACAATGCTACTGTCACTGTAGGCAGCCTCACATGGCAACCCAGTAGCTTGTATCCGACGCACTGCTGCCCATTTACTATATCCCTCACTCCTTCACATTGCCGATGCAACACAGAATGTGCATCACAATTCAAATCTACGGGCTACAAAGCGACTTTTCACCAAGGGAGTAACGATGCTACTTTCACTGAACGTAGTCTCACCTGGCAACCCAGTAGCTTGTTTCCGACGCACTGCTGCCCATTTACTATATTCCTCACACTTTCACATTGTGGATGCAACACAGAATGTCCATCGCAATTCAAATCTACGGGCTACATAGCGGCTCTTAACCAAGGGAGTAACGATGCTATTGTCACTGTACGTAGCCTCACCTGACAACCCAGTAGCTTGTATGCGATGCAGTACTGCCCATTTACTACATCCCTCACACCTTCAAATTGTGGATGTGACACAGAACGTGCATCGCAATTCAAATACATGGGCTACATAGCGGCTTTTCGCCAAGGGAGTAACGATGCTACTGTCACCGTACGTAGCCTCACGTGGCAACCCAGTAGCTTGTATAAGACCCACTACTGCCCATTTACTATATCCCTCACACCTTCACATTGTGGATGCAACACAGAAAGTGCATCGCAATTCAAATCCACGGGCTACATAGCGGCTTTTCATCCAATGGAGTAACGATGCTACTGACACTGTACGTAAACTCACCTGGCAACCCAGTAGCTTGTATCCGACTCACTACTGCGCATTTACTATATCCCTCACACCTTCACATTGTGGATGCAACACTGAATGTGCATCGCGATTCAAATCTACGTGCGAAATAGCAGCTTTTCACCAAGGGAGTAACGATGCTACTGTCACTGTACGTATCCTCACCTAGCAACCCAGTAGCTTGTATCCGCACTACGGCCCATTTACTATATTCCTCACACTTTCACATTGTGGATGCAACACAGAATGTCCATCGCAATTCAAATCTACGGGCTACATAGCGGCTTTTCACCAAGGGAGTAACGATGCTACTATCACTGTACGTAGCCTCACCTAGCAGCCCATTATCTTGTATCCGATGCAATACTGAACATTTACTACATCCCTCACACTTTCACATTGTTGATGCATCACAGAATGTGCATCGAATTCAAATCGACGGGCTACATAGCGGCTTTAACCAAGAGAATAACGATGCTACTGTCACTGTGCGTAGCCTCACCTGCCAACCCAGTAGCTTGTATCTGACGCACTACTGCCCATTTACTATATCCCTCACACCTTCACATTGTGGATGCAACACAGAATGTGCATCACAATTCAAATCCACGGGCTACTTAGCGGCTTTTCACCAAGGGAGTAGCGAGGCTAATGTCACTGTAGGTAGCCTCTCCTGGCAGCCCAGTAGCTTGTATCCGATGCACTACTGCTCATTTACTATATCCCTCACACCTTCACATTGTGGATGCAACACAAAATGTCCATCGCAATTCAAATCTAAAAGCTACATAGCGGCTTTTCACCAAGGGAGTAACAATGCTACTGTCACTGTAGGCAGCCTCACCTGGCAACCCAATAGGTTGTATCCGACTCACTACTGCCCATTTATTATATTTCTCACACCTTCACATTGTGGATGCAACACAGAATGTGCGTCGCAATTCAAATGTACAGGCTACATAGCGGCTTTTCACCAAGGGAGTAACGAAGATATTGTCACTGTACGTAGAATCTCCTGGGAACCCAGTAGCTTGTATCCGATGCACTACTGCCCATTTACTACCTCCCTCACACCTTCACATAGTGGATGCAACACAGAATGTGCATCGCAATTCAAATCTACGGGCTACATAGCGGCTTTTCACCAAGGGAGTAACGATGCTATTGTCAATGTACGTAGAATCACCTGGCAACCCCGTAGCTTGTATCCGATGCTCTACTGCCCATGTACTACCTCCCTCACACCTTCACATTGTGGATGCAACACAGAATGTTCGTCGCAATTCAAATCCACGGGCTACATAGCGGCTTTTCACCAATGGAGTAACAATGCTACTGTCACTGTAGGCAGCCTCACCTGGCTACCCAGTAGCTTGTATCCGACGCACTACGGCCCATTTACTATATCCCTCACACCTTCACAATGTGGATGCATACAGAATGTGCATCGCAATTCAAATCCAAGGGCTACATAGCGGCTTTTCACCAAGGGAGCAACAATGCTACTGTCACTGTAGGCAGCCTCACCTTGCACCACAGTAGCTTGTATCGGACGCAATACTGCTCGTTTAATATATCCCTCACTCCTTCACATTGTGGATGCAACACAGAATGTGCATCACAGTTCAAATCCACGGGCTACATAGCGGCTTTTGACCATGCGAGTAACGATGCTACTGACATTGTACGTATCCTCACCTGGCAACCCAGTAGCTCGTATCCGACGCACTACTGACCATTTACTGTATCCCTCACACCTTCACATTGTGGATGCAACACAGAATGTACATCACAGTTCAAATCCACTGGCTAAATAGCGGCTTTTGACCAAGGCAGTAACGATGCTACAGACACTGTACCTATCCTCACCTGGCAACCCAGTAGCTTGTATCCGACGCACTACTGCCCATTTTCTATATCCCTCACACCTTAACATTGTGATTGCACTACAGAATGTGCATCGCAATTCAAATCCACAGGCTACATAGCGGCTTTTCACCAAGCGAGTAACAATCCCACTGTCACTGTAGGCAGCCTCACCTGGCATCCCAGTAGCTTGTACCCGACGCACTACTGTCAATTTACTTTCTCACTCACACCTTCACATTGTGGATACAACACAGAATGAGCATCGCAATTCAAATCCATGGGCTACATAGCGGCTTTTCACCAATGGAGCAACGATGCTACTGTCACTGTAGGCAGCCTCACCTGGCATCCCAGTAGCTTGTATCCGACGCACTACTGCCAATTTACTGTATCACTCACACCTTCACATTGTGGATGCAACACAGAATGTGAATGGCAATTCAAATCCACGGGCTACATAGCGGCTTTTCACCAAGGGAGTAACAATGCTACTGTCACTGTAGACAGCCTCACCTGGCAACCCAGTAGGTTGTATCTGACTCACTACTGCCCATTTATTATTTTCCTCACACCTTCACATTGTGGATGAAACACAGAATGTGCATTGCAATTCAAATCTACGGGCTACATAGCGGCTTTTCACCAAGGGAGTAACGATGCTATTGTCACTGTACGTAGAATCACCTGGGTACCCAGTAGCTTGTATCCGACGCACTACTGCCCATTTACTATATCCCTCACACCTTCACATTGTGGATGCAACACAGAATGTGCATCGTAATTCATATCTACGGGCTACATTGCGGCTTTTCACCAAGGGAGTAACAATGCTACTGTCACTGTAGGCAGCCTCAACTGGCAACCCAGTAGCTTGTATCCGACGCACTACTGCCCATTTTCTATATCCCTCACACCTTCACAATGTGGATGCAACACAGAATGTGCATCGCAATTCAAATCAACGGGCTACATAGCGGCTTTTCACCAAGGGAGTAACATTCCAACTGTCACTGTAGGCAGCCTCACCTGGCAACCAAGTAGCTTGTATCCGACGCACTACTGCCCATTTACTATATCCCTTACACCTTCACATTGCCGATGCAACACAGAATGTGCATCGCAATTCAAATCCACGGGCTACATAGCGGCTTTTCACCAAGGGAGTAACAATGCTACTGTCACTGTAGGCAGCCTCACCTGGCAACCCAATAGCTTGTAACCGACGCACTACTTCCCACTTACTATATCCCTCACACCTTCACATTGTGGATGCAACACAGAATGCGCATCGCAATTCCAATCCACGGGCTACATAGCGGCTTTTCACCAAGGGAGTAACGATTCTACTGTCACTGTACGTAGCCTCACCTGGCAACCCTGTAGCTTGTATCCAATGTACTACTGATCATTTACTACATCTCTCGCACCTTCACATTGTGGATTCAACCCAGATTGTGCATCGCAATTCAAATCCACGGTCTACATAGCGGCTTTTCACCAAGAGAGTAACGATGCTATTGTCACTGTACGTAGAATCACCTGGCAACCCAGTAGCTTGTATCCGATGTACTACTAATCATTTACTACATCTATCACACCTTCACATTGTGGATGCAACACAGAATGTGCATCACAGTTCAAATCCACGGGCTACATAGCGGCTTTTGACCTAGGGAGTAACGATGCTACTGACACTGTACGTATCCTCACCTGGCAACCCAGTAGCTTGAATCCGACGCACTACTGCCCATTTACTATTTTCCTCACACTTTCAAATTGTGGATGCAACACAGAATGTCAATCGCAAATCAAATCTACGGGCTACATAGCGGCTTTTCAAAAAGGGAGTAACGATGCTACTGTCACTGTACGTAGCCTCACCTGGCAGCCCAGTAGCTTGTATCCGATGCACTACTGCCCATTTACTATATCCCTCACACCTTCACATTGCCGATGCAACACAGAATGTGCATAGCAATTCAAATCCACGGGCTACATAGCGGCTTTTCTCCAACGGAGTAACGAAGCTACTGTCACTGTAGGCAGGCTCACATGGCAACCCAGTAACTTGTATCCGACTCACTGCTGCCCATTTACTATATCGCTCACACCTTCACATTGTGGATGCAACACTGAATGTGCATCGAAATTGAAATCAACGTGCTTTATAGCGGCTTTTCCCCAATGGAGTAACGTTGCTGTTGTCACTGTACGTAGCCTCACCTGGCAACACAGTAGCTTGTATCCGACGCGCTACTGCCCATTTACAATATCCCTCACACCTTCCCATTGTGGATGCAACACAGATTGTGCATCGCAATTCAAATCTACGGGCTACATAGCGGCTTTTCACCAAGGGAGTAACGATGCTTTTGTCACTGTACATAGAATCACCTGGCAACCCAGTAGATTGTATCCGATGCACTACTGCAAATTTACTACATCCCTCACATCTTCACATTGTCGATGCAACACAGAATGTGCATCGCAATTCAAATCCACAGGCTACATAGCGGCTTTTCACCAAGTAAGTAACAATGCTACTGTCACTGTAGGCAGCCTCACCTGGCAACCCAGTTGCTTGTATCCGACGCACTAATGCCCATTTACTATATCCCTCACACCTTCACATTGTGGATGCAACACAGAATGTGCATCGCAATTCAAATCGACGGGCTACATAGCGGCTTTTCACCAAGGGAGTAACAATTCTACTGTCATTGTAGGCAGCCTCACCTGGCAACCCAGTAGCTTGTATTCTAAGCACTACTGCCCATTTACTATATCCCTCACACCTACACATTGCCGATGCAACACAGAATGAGCATCGCAATTCAAATCCACGGGCTACATAGCGGCTTTTCACCAAGGGAGTAACGATGCTACTGTCACTGTACGTAGCCTAACCTGGCAACCCAGTAGCTTGTATCCGACGCACTACTGCCCATTTACTATATCCCTCACAGCTTCACATTGCCGATGCAACACAGAATGTGCATCGCAATTCAAATCCACGGGCTACATAGCGGCTTTCCTCCAAGGGAGTAACGATGCTACTGTCACTGTAGGCAGCCTCACATGGCAACCCAGTAGCTTGTATCCGACGCACTACTGCCCATTTACTATATCCCTCACACCTTCACATTGTGGATGCAACACAGAATGTCCATCGCAATTCAAATCTACGGGCTACATAGCGGCTTTTCACCAAGGGAGTAACGATGCTTCTGTCATTGGACGTAGCCTCACCTGACAGACCAGTAGCTTGTATCCGATGCAATACTGAACATTTACTATATCCCTCACAGCTTCACATTGTGGATGTAACACAGAAAGTACATCGCAATTCAATTCCACGGGTTACATAGCGGCTTTTCACCATGGGAGTAACGATGCTACTGTAACTGTACGAGCCTCACCTTGCAACCTAGTAGCTCTTATCCGATGCACTACTGCCCATTTACTACATCCCTCACACCTTCACATTGTGGATGCAACACAGAATGTGCATCGCAATTCAAATCCACGGTCTACATAGCGGCTTTTCACCAAGAGAGTAACGATGCTATTGTCACTGTACGTAGAATCACCCCGCAACCCAGTAGCTTGTATCCGATGTACTACTGCTCATTTACTACAACTCTCACACCTTCACATTGTGGATGCAACACAGAATGTGCATCGCAATTCAAATCCACGGGCTAGATAGCGGCTTTTCACCAAGGGAGTAACAATGCTACTGTCACTGTAGGCAGCCTCACCTGGCAACACAGTAGCTTGTATCCGACGCACTACTGCCCATTTACTATATCCCTCAGTCCTTCACATTGCCGATGCAACACAGAATGTGCATCACAATTCAAATCTACGGGCTACTAAGCGGCTTTTCACCAAGGGAGTAACGATGCTACTTTCACTGTACGTAGCCTCACCTGGCAACCCAGTTGCTTGTATCCGACGCACTACTGCCCATTTACTATATCCCTCACACCTTCACATTGTGGATGCAACACAGAATGTGCATAACAGTTCAAATCCACGGGCTACATAGCGGCTTTTGACCAAGGGAGTAACGATGCTACTGTCACTGTACGTATCCTCACCTGGCAACCCAGTAGCTTGTATCCGACGCACCACTGCCCATTTACTATATTCCTCACACTTTCACATTGTGGATGCAACACAGAATGTCCATCGCAATTCAAATCTACGGGCTACAAAGCGGCTTTTCACCAAGGGAGTAACAAGGCTACTGTCACTGTACGTAGCCTCACATTGCAGCCCAATAGCTTGTATCCAATGCAATACTGAACATTTACTACATCCCTCACACTTTCACATTGTTGATGCAACACAGAATGTCCATCGCAATTCAAATCTAAAGGCTACATAGCGGCTTTTCACCAAGGGAGTAACAATGCTACTGTCACCTTAGGCAGCCTCACCTGGCAACCTAGTAGCTTGTATCCGGCGGATTACTGCCCACTTGCAATATCCCTCACACCTTCACATTGAGGATGCAACACAGAATGTGCATCGCAATTCAAATCCACGGGCTACATAGCGGCTTTTCACCAAGGGAGTAAAAATGCTACTGTCACTGTAGGTAGCCTCACCTGGCAGCCCAGTAGCTTGTATCCGATGCAATACTGCCCATTTACTACATCCCTCACACATTCACATTGTTGATGCATTACAGAATGTGCATCGAATTCAATTCGACGGGCTACATAGCGGCTTTTCACCAAGAGAGTAACAATGCTACTGTCACTGTAGGCAGCCTCACCTGGCAACCCAGTAGCTTGTATCCGACGCACTACTGCCCATTTACTATATCCCTCACACCTTCACATTGTGGATGCAACACTGAATGTGCATCGAAATTGAAATCCACGCGCTTTATAGCGGCTTTTCACCAATGGAGTAACGTTGCTGTTGTCACTGTACGTAGCCTCACCTGGCAACCCAGTAGCTTGTATCCGACTTCTGTAAATTGATATGACTACTTTTAATTCAGCACAACTTTCAAAGAAGAATTCCTAACTTAAATAATGAAAATCTGTCTCTATTTCATATGTTATGCTGGTATCGGGAAGTATGCATGAGCCCCCATGGGATCTTTCTTTTCTGTAAAAGCTGCATATGTTATGCTGGTATCGGGAAGTATGCACGAGCCCCCATGGGATCTTTCTTTTCTGCAAAAGCTGCATGCTACATTGAAATGTTCCAGTTTATTAAAATATTTTATAGGGTCACTAGTTAACCGATGCTCACTTGAATGGACAACCTTGATTTTTTGCTTTGATTGTGGATAATTTGAAGGTATTCTATTTTTAAACTATCTGCCTTCAGGTCATTTATATTCCAATGCATTAAATAATTTTTTCACTTTTCTTTATCTGTATAAGTATACGTTTTCTTAGATTTCTTACCTCAGTTTTTTCTTCACAACGCTTACTAATAAAAAAAATCCTTCTGATGGGCTAGTGGTGAGACTCTTCTCTTTTTAGGGAAACAAGTGACTCCTGTTGCTTCTGCTGTTGTTGATGTAGTTTCCATTATTGGTGTTGCTTTTTTCCCTTGGCTCCCGTCACTATACACAGCAACTGGAGCTGTTCCTTCCTCATTTATTTCCACAGGAGAAGCTTGAACTACTGCTGCTGTATTCAGAGTGCTAGCATAACTTTTCCTGTGACATATTCGTTATATGGTATCTGTTGTTGACACTGTATATGTACTGTCAATCTCTAAGTGATCTTTTGGTTCTGTTTCTGGGGTTTCTGGCATGAAGATAAATGGTCCACTTCCGACCTTGAGAGATGTCACTTCCGTTACCTCACACATCTTATTTATAGAATTAGACACAACACACTTGTTGATGAGAGGCATGGCTACCTAGATACCATGCTTAAAGCATAACTTTTGACAAATTATTTCTAAAAGCTTGCAAATAATTAGTTTCTTTAACACTCTGTTCAGATGGTGGCCATAATTTGTGTGGAGTTTTCTTCCAAGTTCACACATATCCACAAATGTTGCATTTTTAAATTGTCTGCAGATATTTTGAACGTCTTTGTTTGCTTTTTGTACCTTTGATTTACAGAGGACCAGTTTGGTAGGTCATGGCAATCTGCAACTGAAAAAAGTGAACACATTTGTGTTTCTAAACTCAAGCAATCTTGGCATAAGAGAAATGAGTTCATTTCCATTGTTTGCTGCTATGTCGTATGTTCCAGTGAGGAAAACAGAGAAATCATTTGTGCTCAGCTCCAATACTTTTTCACGGCTTACTGCAGTCACAGCTTTGAAACTAGCACCTATTTCACAACGGCGTTGATTTTGTAAGTACATCTATTACTTCATTCGGTGGCTATTCCTCATTATTGACTATCTGCAAACAGATCAATTTTACTGCACTTGTTAAGGGAAGTTTACATGTTTCAAAAATAATGTTGTCAACTGCTATGTTTTCTTTTGAACTAGTGCCTTCTAGTATGAGGTACTCTGATGAACACTCAACAGATGAGATGCAGACAGCAAAATTAGATAACGTTCAGAGTAAAGACACATCAACTGTCAAAATTTTATCAGGAAATTGTTAAAAGATTTGTATCAAAGTTCCTGAGTTTACTCCCCTCTAGGTAATTTCTAATGCTCAAATTATTATTGAGACTGAAATCTGGCTCGAAGCCATGTAGAAATCTCTGAAGTATTTAGTGGGCTATGGAACATGTATCACAAAGACAGATTAGGCATCATAGGAGGGGAAGTATTCAACACAACTGACAAAAGTATTGTCTCTAATGAGATTGATTTTGAGGGTGACTCTGAGGTTATCTGGCACATACGACAAGTCTATGTGAGATCAAGTTAATCACTGGATATTTTCACTGCAGTGATAATTTTTGAGTCATTAAAGAATGTCTATGCCCAGTAGTGCAGAAATACCAAGATCATGCTACATTAGTTGAAGGCAACTGTAATGTACTAAGTATAGACTGGGACGTCTATGGATTCATTCCAGGGTATATGGATAGACAGTCTTGTGAAATTTTAGGGTGGTTTGAAAAGTTCTTGGAAAGGAATAGAAAAAAAGTACTTACATCACTGAAACTTTATTTTTCAATGTAATCTCCTTGTAGATTAATGCACTTGGTCCAACGATGTTCCGCTCTGATCTCGAAAATGAGTTTCCTCCAGGTGTGTAAAATAGTTGTCAACTCCAGCTAACAGTTCTTTGTTTGAAGTGAATCTTCGTCTGCCTAGTAAAATTTTCAGTTTTGGGAAGATGGAGACATATCAGGTGAATAAGGCAGGTGTGGCAACAATTCATACCCTAGGTCATGTTATTTTGTCATGGCAACGGTACGTGTACGAGGGTGCATCATCTTGATGAAAGATGACTTTGTTTCTTGCTAAACATGGCCTTTTTTTTTGTATCTTTTGTTGCAATTTGTCCAGGAGGTTAGCATAGTATTCTCCAGTAATTGTCTACCCACTGGGAGATAATCTACAAACAGAATCTCCTTCGCATCCCAGAACACTGATGCCCTGACCTTTCCCGCCGAAGGAATTGTCTTTCCTTTCTTTGGTGGTGGAGAATAAGCATGTTTCCACTGCTTTTACTGTTGTGTTGTGTCTGGGGAATGGCACTGCAACTAAATTTCATCTGTTGTCACAAATTGGCACAAAAAAATCTTGTACGTTTCTCCTAAAACGGGCCAAACATATGTCCACTCTCATGCATTTTTGATCCAGTGTCGAGAGCCACAGCATCCGTCTTGCAGATTTACAGTCAACGGTCCAATGAATATCATGTCAACAACTTGTTGCACTAGCACTGACCTCTCACCATGATTCCGAGAACTTTTCAAACCACCCTCGTACTTTAAATCCTTTTTCTGAATACTGTCTTGAGTAACTAGTTCAAGAGCCCACACTTGACGAAAATATTTTATACTTCATAACTACAAATAGACCTTCACTAATTGATGGCATCAGTATAGAGACAGTGATTAGTGACAATAATGTCATCATAGCAACTTTGGTTACTATGGTTCATAAATCCATCAAAAAGTCTTGGAGAGTATTTTTGTCAGAAAGAGAAGATTGACAGTTTTATTTTCCTCACTTTTCGATGCACACTCGTGTCTAGGAACAGACGGGAAAATCTGAACAATTACATGTTTAAATGTTTATTACATATTCTGAAACCCAAAACAGATCATGAAATAAACACAAATATACAGCAGATCTGATGTTTAAAAGATTCTCCTAGAATCCAAAGCACTATCCTACAGATGAGAAAAATAGCTGGAATTTCTGATGTCCTAAAATGCTGGTCTCTATATGTTCTAAATCCACAATGACAGGTTGGCGATAGCATTCCACCAATACCAACCAGAGGAGGCTGGTCTGCCTGGATTCGTCTCCGAACACTAGAACAGAGAAGGTATCATGCAACTCCCTAATGTCACAGAACTTTCTGTAGATATCTTGCTCTGTCCCATCTTGTTCAAACCAGTCTGCAGAGACTCCTATGCACCCACAAAGGCACAAGGCTTTAGCAACAGCGAAACACGGGAAGTAACATAGTTCACAGAAGTTACCACATCCAGTTGATAGTGTTGTGTGTATTACCTGTGAAGAAAATTTTTTTGCGGCCGGTAAGATCTGTGTTTGTTATGGTTTTCATCAAAATTCTATATGCTGCACTGAACTGTTGTAATAACTTAGCTATTCTGATTTCTTAGAAATGAAAGCCTGTAGGAAGACTTCTTCAAAATTAAATCTCATTTAAACATTTTGAGTTGTTAAGAAATGGAGTTCTCGAACTTTATTTTTAGTCACTGAAGAACATAATAATGAAACTCACTAAAAGCAGAAGGAGACATGCAGCAAAACTGGAGATACTGTGGGGAAATTTGCATTTACAAAACAAGATGCTGAAATAGCAGGTAAGAGTTTATGCGAATGTCTCGGTCTACATTCAGAAAATTTGTAAATCAAATCAGTGTCTACTACATTCAGTGTTTATTATTAATTTTAAGTACCATTAGGGAGTAAATGGTTTAGGGTGTAAGTATAAGAATTTCAGTGTTATAGTGGACAATTTTCATATTATACCTGTGAGGCTGAAAGAGAAAATGCTGTAGGACAGATTACATTGCTTGTGGGCCAGTACAGTGAGAAAGATTTCTAAGTGCAAAAGAGGTAGTACTGATCTTTTTGGGTTTACCAAAGAGACACACTTGCTGATCAAATGTTCCAACTTCATTCTAGATAATTTAGTCCTGTTTTCTTGCCAACTGGCAATTACTGTCTCATCACTGTTTACTATCTGAGGCTAACGTCAGGTTATTTACACAAGGTCAAGTTATTTGCACAAGGTCAGGTGCTGATGTTACACCCATATGCTTACATCTGTGATGTAACTGTGAAGTGATGTGGTCTGGGATGTCATGGTGAGGTTTGATGTTTTTGAGTCTGTCTGTGTTTGTAGATGGTATGTTGTATTTGGTGGCACTCTCTCATGCTGGATGTTTGTGTGATGGAAGATTCCCCAAGCATCATAGTAATGTCACAGGAACTATATAAATGGCAGCTTAACAGCCTGTCGAGGACTCCGCTAGTATTCTGCCTCCGACGAGGTCACTGCGCTACTCTGCCTCAGGGGCAGACTAAGACTCTCACGGCATCTAGTTGCACCGAGTAGTAGTTACACCTCCCACAGTTTAGTTCAGGTGTCAGTGCCTCGTAAGCTTGAGTAATGTTTACTCTAACTTTCTCTCTTCTTCATTTGAAGCTTATTTATGACCACACTGAGTTACCTGGTTTAAAAGTTATTCCAGCTCTACAGATTCTGCTCCAGAACTACAAGCTGGATGAGCCCACCCCACCTCAGCCAGGTTAGTGTCTAGCTGTCTCTTCCTGATCCGCTCGCAGGAAACCAATCAGACGCAACATAAAAATTTGGTGCCAGTTGTGTGTGCTTGGGCAGCTGTTTGGACATTCATTTACAAGATTTGGCATAGGTTTGCCAACCATTTAGTTATGGCCCATAAACTTGAGGTATAGGTGTGAAGCTTCTTATTTTGGATAAAGCTCAGCCCGAAGTTGAGATTGTCTGATGGCTTAGAGAGAGAAATTAGTAGTGGGTTTACTACGGGCATGAGGGAACGCCATTCCATCAACTCCACCCATGGAAGGAGATGACATCAGAGGCCATCAGGTGGACAAGGCAGTCCATCAGAAGCATCTACATCACCCTTGTGGGTCTGCCACAGCCGACGACACACAGCAACAACAAAAGAAAATTTAAAGTAAAGGTGAGCCAAAGGTTTAACAATAACATCATGTCTAATGAACAAACTGTTTGTGATAGTCAGGAAAATCCACCCGCACCTCCAAGGCAGTATATTAACATTAGTGAGACTATCAAATTGCTATCGCATCCTTTTCATGGAAATAAGACAGAATTAAATGAATTTTTGGATAATTGAGACAGTGTTTTCGACGTGGTAGCACCAGAGCAGCATGATGTTTTGTTGAAATTTGTAAAAGCACGTATATTTGGGGCTGCTAGAAGCAAATTGCTGGTGCGAGATTTAACTGCTGCTTGGCCTTCAGTCAGAGCTATCTTAGTAGAAAATTACGCATGCAAGGGAATGCTAGGCTATTACGCTTGCAAAATGTTCATGAGCAGACAGGAACCGTGGGGAAAACATAGCCCAATGGGGTTTGAGAATAGACGCACTTCAGCACCAGTCCTGCAAGGCAATAAAAGAGGTGATGAAGGAATCATAGTTAGCAGGCAGCCTTGCATTAGTGTTCAAATTAGGTTGTACAGTATTCATACAAGGCTTGTATGACACCAATATTAAGACAATAGTAAGGGCTAGAGATGACTCAATAACTCTCTCCAAAGCAGTAGATATCGCATCAACAGAACAAAGCACGATTGCATCTGCACAAGAGAAACCAATGGAAAGGAGAGCTCAGAAAATAGAATCTCATAAAATTCAAAAGTGTTTTAATTGTGGAAAACTGGGGCACATAGCAAAGAAGTGTTCTGATAATAAGAGGGTACGCAGTGTAGGCATGGTTCCAATACAGATGAAACTGCGAAAATAAGAAAAGGGCAACAAAGAATGTTTTGCAGAAAAGCAGAAAGAAGGTTAGGTTTATGGGGAACATTACGACCCAATGACAAATATTGTGTGTTTTAAGTGTAATCAAAAGGGTCATTATGCTCTAAACTGTAAGAATTGGCCCTTAATACAAGAGAAATATGGGGCACAGGAAAACTAAGAGCAGGCGCAATGAGGCAGTAGCATTGCGACCTATCTGGCAAGGTATAAAAGGTAGACTGCACTAACAGAAATGAGTATATCATGGTAAAATGTGAAAAGGGTGTACAGAATCCAATGAGGCTTTTGATAGATAGTGGGGCACAAATAAGTCTGTTGAAAAAGAACAGTGTACAGGAATCAGAAAAGTGCAGTCCCACTCAGAGTATTAGAATTAAAGGTATTAGCAAAGATGTTGTTAAAACAGAAGGCACCCTAGAAATTGAGTTACAGGTTGAAGATGGAATTGTAAGACACCAATTCCATGTAATAGGGGCAGAAGTGGATCTGCCATTAGGTGGACTTTCAGGCAGTCATTTTCTTGCAAGGCATAAGGCAATGATAGATTACGGAACAAGAGATGTTATGATTTGTGGGAAACGATTTTAAGTTGCGAGCGGCCCAAGAGTTGCGTCGAGTAGTAGTTGTAAAGAGAGCGTTAGGAAGCGCTACTAGAAATGTGAAGAATACTGTGGGTGCTAGCAGGATAGAGACACCGCAAAATGTTTATCCATTTAATGTCAGAACCGTGAAATGAGGTCAAGATGTGTTGAAGGAAGGAGTAAGTACTTCGACGGCAATAGAAGTCATGTAGGAGAAAAATGTTAGAAAGAAATCTATGGCGGTAAGAAAAGCCACGTATGAGAAAAATGTTAGAAAGAAGTCTATGGCGGTAAGAGCCAGACACAAGAAAAATGTCAGTAAGCAGTTGATGAGTCCCACAAAGGAAAGGTGCAATCATAGCTGCTTAGGAGGAGATGATTTCGCAAAGGCAAGAAATGAAAAGTGTAATGATTCAGTTTTGGAAAAAGCTGAGTTAGTAAAGGTAGAGCCTGACAAAAGGTCTAGACACAGTTATGCAGAGGTGTTGCAGAACACAGATTTGAAGGTCAATTTAGCTGCAGTTGAAGCTGCGGAATTAGAGAACTGTTATGATAGTAAGCCTACTGTGAGACGTGAAGGATGTACAATGAAACAAAAGTGTACATTAATTGTAGGCCCTAGAGAAGAAAGGATTGTAAAAGTAAGAGTAAGTTTATTTGATGCATCGGAAGTGATCATTCCAAAACGAGAATTAGAGACCGGTTTAATTATACCCAATGCATTATTTGCTGTAAGGGAAGGTAAATGTATTATAAGTGTCTTAAATACTAATGAAAAGAAAGTTGAGTTAGACAATCCTGTATTGTTAGCCGAGGAGTTACCTCTGGTGGAAAAAGCAACGGTAAGACACGTACAAAAAGTACATTCAGATAGGAAATCCAGAGCAACTAAATTAAAAGAAGTACTGCGTGTAAATCACTTAAATAGTGAAGAGAAGAAAGCTATAATAGAGGTATGTCTAGCTTACAATGATGTGTTCTAATTGCTGTGAGATAAGTTAACCTATACAGAGGCTGTTAAACATGAAATTCCCCTAATTCCAGAAGCCAAAGAAAAGTGGTTAACATGAGGCCTTATCGAATATCACAGGCACAGAAAGATCTATTGCAGGCCGAAACTGATAAGATGTTACAAGATGACATTGTAGTACCCAGTAGTAGTGCCTGGTGTTAACCTTTAATATTAGTGCCCAAAAAGATGTACACCAGTGGAAAGCAAAAATGGCGTGTAGTAGCCAACTACAGATAATTAAATGAATTAACAGTTAATAATGTATTTCCCTTACCAAGGATAGATGAAATTTTAGACAGATTGGGTAAAGCAAAGTATTTCTCCACTCAGGATATAGCCAAGGGCTATTATCAAGTGCTATTAGACGAATGAGACCAAGGAAAGACCGCTTATAGCACTCTCTATGGCCATTATGAGTATAAAAGGATGCCTATGGGATTTAAAATGGCTCCAAATCCTTTTCAAAAGTTAATAAATATGGTCTTAATGGGACTCCAAGGTGAGAAGGTCTTCATGTATTTGGATGATGTGTTAATTTTCAGTTTGTCATTAGAAGAACATAATCACAGGCTAGAAGAGGTTTTCGAGAGACTCAGACAGTATAATTTAAAATTGCAGATAGACAAATGCAAATTCCTGCGAAAAGAAGTTACATTTATGGGACATGTACTTACAGCCGATGGACTGAAGCCAGACCCCTGTAAGGTTGAAGCAGTGCAACAGTATCCAAGGCCAGCGAACGCAACTCAGTTGAAGGCACTCCTTGGATGAAGTGGCTACTAACGGTGACTTTTGGACAATTATAGTAAGATAGCAAAGCCACTGTACGAATTGTTGAAAAAGGGGACTAACTATAAGTGGGGAAATGAGCAAGAAGAGACATTTCAACAGCTGAAAGAAAAACTGTTGAAGCCCCCTATTTTAGCATACCTTGATTTTAGTAAGGACTGTATTGTCACCACAGACACAAGTCAGACCTCTCTTGGAGCAGTCTAATCACAAGGAAAGTTAGGAAGTAATTTACCTGTTGCATATGCATCGAGAACTTTGAATAAAGTGAAGAAAAATTATAGTACAATCGAAAGGGAAATTTTAGCCATATTTTGGGCAGTCAAACATTTTCGACAATATTTTTTTGGACGTAAGTTCACTGTCTGTACGGGTCATAAACCACTATTGTGGATAAGTAGTGTATCAGATCCTTCATCCTGATTGTTAAAATTTAGGCTCAAACTTGAAGAGTATGATTATCAGATTGTATACAAAAGTGGCAAAAGAAATTTGGTAGCAGACGTGCTATCACGAATAAGAAACATTGAGACAACAAATCAGAATGTAGAAATGAATGTAAATGCATTAGAAGTAAATGATAGCGTCGAGTCAGGAGAAGCCGTAGATGAAAGTAAAGCCCAAGAACAATCAAAAAGTCTAAGCCCAGAAGAGAAGTTGAAAATTCTTCAGCAGTACCATGACTCACCAATTGGGGGACATCAAGGAATTGGTAGGACATATGAAAGAATTAAACGATATTGTACATGGGATGGTATGAAAGCAGATATTGAGCAGTACATTCGCAAGTGCCAAAGCTGGCAAAGAAATAAGTTAACACAAAATGAAACTAAGATGCCTATGGAAATAACATCGACCCCAGAACATGTATTTGAGCATTGTGATGTTGACATAGTTGGTCCACTCACACTAACAGATCAAGGCCATAAGTACATACTTATGTTCTAAGATGCATTAACAAAATTTCTAGTAGTGGAAGCAATTCAGCAGCAAGACACAGGAACAGTTGCTAGACTATTGGTAAAGAAATTTATTTTAAGCTATGGCTTACTATCAACATTACTAAGTGATATGGGAAGCAATTTTATGAGTGAAACAATGTGAAGAGTGTGTAGATTATTACATATAGAAATGATACACACTACTAGTTACCATCTGCAAGCCAATGGAGCATTAGAGAGAACACATCGGAATTTGACAGAGACACTGACACACTATATAAATAGAAATCAAATGAATTGGGTCACTTGGGTTCCATATGCAGTGTTTGTATTTAACACTACTCCACATAGTGCCACAGGTTATACCCCGCATGAGGTGTTCTTTGGAAGAGTATGCAACATTCCAGGTGTATTACAAAAAAGGCCCACAGATGTAATCTACAATTATGATGATTATGTTATTGAACTGAAAGAAATATTATGAAATGTGCATCAGAGCACACGAGAGTTAATGACACAAACAAAGGTTAAAAATAAAGGGTACAATGACCAAACACAAAATCCACAGAAGTTTGAGATAGGAGACAAGATGCTTCTATTTGATGAGAATGTATGAAGAGCCCGATCAAAGAAGTTAGATAGTCCATGGCGAGGCCCATATCTTGTAACTGAAGTAAAGGGTCCTAATGTAGTAATTCAGTTAAGAGGGGACAAGTACCTAAAAGTGCATGCAAATAAATTAAAAGAGTTCTTTTAAATTGCAGGAAAATGACAACGTTCATGAAGATAGGATTGGTCATCCTAATTACGGGATTTGCATCAGTAAGGATACAACCGGATCTACAGGTTACCAAATTCCAGTCATCCCCAGGTTTATATTATGAAAACAAAGATATGGTCAGTTTATATAGTGTTACCTGGGGAATTGTAAGCTACTTTAATCTGGTAGAGCTAAAACAAAAATTTGAGTCCACCGGAACCTTAGCAGCAAGAGTAGTAGAGTTTTGCCAGCAAAAGTTCTTACAATGGAATATGAGCATGTTAGAATGCAATAGTGCAAAACAGGTGCTACGATGGCATGTACGTAAGATGACAAACTCACAAGGTCTAATAGGGCAATTAGCACATCACGGTCACAGGATTAGAAAGCGTGGAATTTTAAACTTTGTTAGTGAAATAACCAAAGTGCTTTTTAGAACACTAGATGAAGATTACGCACCTCATTTTAAAAGCAAGATCAACCTGCTTGAAGGTGAACAGAAGGAATTACTTAGGTTGTCAAAAGAACAGGTAACTATTGTTAAGGCAACATTATATATTTTCAACCATACTGTAAATTCAATAGGAAGAAATGAAAAGATTATTACACAAGGGATATTGAAACTGAATCAGCAGGTGTTGCAATATGAGAATTCAACAGACCGACAATTCAGAAAAATTGCTATTTCGGTGACACTAAATGAGCAACTTACATAGTTAATATCAATATTCAATGAACTAGAGAGAGAGTATGATTTATTGATAACAGTTATTGTCAATGCTAAGAAGGGAATATTAAAATCACACTTAATAAATCCTATTCAAGTTGTAAAATATCTTGAACTAACTAAAGATGAGATTAAAGATAAGCAGTTCCCAGTAGCTCTAACAGAAGACGTGGGGTACCAGTTAAAGATGGTGATTGATTTAGATGTATTTGTTGCTGGTAATATATTAAGTTATGTACTAAACACTCCATTAGTCGATAACAGTGTGCTTCACATATACAAGCTCTGGCCATTACCAGTCGAGGTTGATAGAAATAAATAAATAGAAATAGAAATAAATGGTTAACTAAGTACCCGGGTGTTAAAATTACGAACAACTTCAGTTGGAAGGACCACATAGATAATATTGTCGGGAAGGCGAGCCAAAGGTTGCGTTTCATTGGCAGGACACTTAGAAGATGCAACAAGTCCACTAAAGAGACAGCTTACACTACACTCGTTCGTCCTCTGTTAGAATATTGCTGGGCAGTGTGGGATCCTTATCAGGTGGGATTGACGGAGGACATCGAAAGGGTGCCAAAAAGGGCAGCTCGTTTTATATTATCACGTTATAGGGGAGAGAGTGTGGCAGATATGATACACGAGTTGGGATGGAAGTCATTAAAGCATAGACGTTTTTCGTCGCAGCGAGACCTTTTTACGAAATTTCAGTCACCAACTTTCTCTTCCGAATTCGAAAATATTTTGTTGAGCGCAACCTACATAGGTAGGAATGATCATCAAAATAAAATAAGAGAAATCAGAGCTCGAACAGAAAGGTTTAGGTGTTCGTTTTTCCCGCTCGCTGTTCGGGAGTGGAATAGTAGAGAGATAGTATGATTGTGGTTCGATGAACCCTCTGCCAAGCACTTAAATGTGAACTGCAGAGTAGTCATGTAGATGTAGATGTAGATGTTTATGTATATAGCACCAGAGATGGAATTTTTATTAATGGACGATGCTAAAAGACAGTATGTAAAATTAAGCAATGAACAGTTGGTTTGTAAAAAGATTGAACCTGATCACAGTATATGTAAACAGACCTTTGTCTTACTTTCCACTTATGATCATGAAGTTTGTGAAGCTAGAATGCTTCAACCAATAATTAAAATTTCTGCTGATTGCATTCAGAAGTACGTAATATTGAATGAAAGTGTCTGGACACAAATTAGAGGAAATGAATGGCTTTTTATAGCACCTAAGGATGAGGGATTCACAATATTATGTAACGAGCAAACGCCATCAGACATAATTATACGAGGAACCGGTAAACTGAAATTTTTGAGCAAGTGTAAAGGTTATGGAGCTCAGATATTAATCCAATCTGAACATATTATTAGATCAAATGTATCTATTAATGACATTGTGCCAAATTTAAATATGAACATAGATTGTTGTATGGTAAATGATGAAAAATGTAAAATACCAGACTTACCTCTGTATTTACCTATTACACCAGTTGTTAGACAGTAAGATGATTTGACAGCAGCAGGACATAAGTTGGACGAATTGGAAAATGAGATATAGTATAAACAAAGAACACTTTTAAAATGTTTACAGTTGATAGTACACCTATCTGGAGTTACTTTGGTACAGGTATAGTCATGCTGATTGTGGTATTGTGTATATGTAGATATTGTAATTGTTGTCGAAGTTGTTTCAAATTCTTGTTCAAAAGTATGGACAATGATTGTAGTAGAAGAATATGTGTAAGAAATAAAATTGTGAATCAATATGTAAACAAAGAGATAGTTCAATATCAGCATAGTGGTAATACTAATTAAGAAGAGGAAAGAATTGTTTGAACCAGTGTCGAGTATTTACACTGAAAATCCTAGTGATATAGTTTTATGGGAATGCAGCCATGTTCCAGAGAGAAATATCGATTTAGAGCAAAGAAAACCTTTAATGTATTTATCTACGAATAACAAACATTAATGAAAATATGTATACTGTATATTATTGTAAATGAGTTTTCAAATTGTATATTATCTAACAGCCTTAAAATGAGTGTGAAATGTATTGTTCATTTGCTCAAACAAAGGTTGAGGTAAATGTATAAGTTAGTTGGAATCAAGGAAAATTGTATTGAGATATGAAGATTTATACAAATGTGAATTCAAATTGTGTATTGTCTGAGAAACTTAAAATGAGTATGAAATGTATTGTGCATTTATTGAAACAAAGGTTGAAATAATTGTAAAGTCAATTGTAATCAAAGAAAACTGTATTGATGTGTGGCAGATTTACAAATAAAGCATAACAAGTTTATAAGGCAGTAGGAGCACTTGAAAATTTTGCACTCTCCGGAATGGAGATTGCAAAATTTTCCCCTTAGGGGGAGGTATCACGAATAAATTATGAATAGACCTATGTTAAGCTGTCTGTGAAGTTACGGTCCTGTGACATAGCAGTAGGAGATGCTGTTATATGCATTAAACAGATGGAAAGCCTCCACACAAGGTTAGTACACAACAGAAAGAGGTGGTGCGGCGTAGTGCCTGGTAACAGGAAACTTCCACTCAGAGCGGTTACTTGACAGACTCAGGGATCGGAAGGCAGCCAGAGTGATGGAAGATTCCCCAAGCATCATAGTAACGTCACAGGAAACTATATTAATGGCAGCTTAACAGCCTGTCGAGGATTCCGCTAGTATTCTGCCTCCGACAAAGACACTGCGCTACTCTGCCTCAGGGGCGGGACTTACACTCTCACGGCATCTAGTTGCACAGAGTAGTAGTTACACCTCCCACAGTTTAGTTCACGTGTCAGTGCCTTGTAAGCTTGAGTAATGTTTACTCTAACTTTCTCTCTTCTTCATTAGAAGCTTATTTACGATCACACCGAGTTCCCCGGTTTAAAAGTTATTCCAGCTTTACAGATTCTGCTCCAGAACTACGAGCTGGATGAGCACACTCCGCCTCAGCCAGGTTAGTGTCTAGCTCCCTCTTCCTGATCCGCTCACAGGAAACCAATCAGACTTGACAACCTGATAAGAAAGATGCAGTTCAACAGATGAAGCCTACTCAAAAGCAGAACTTCTAAGCTACAGTTAGTAAGTTTGCAATGACCATATGGACAACTCATCCCAGAGACTGGAGTGCCTAATAAAAAATCACTGCATTAACAATTAACACAACTGCTGATAGTGGACGAAGCACACTGCTCAGCACATTACTGCAGACTAAGATGGTCACTCCTTCAGAACAAAAAGGTACACACATATGGGGCTGAGAACAATACTGATTCCATGTGGGTGCCAAGGTATTTTGAGCTATATGCAACATGTTGATTTGTAGAGTAGCATATAGTAGATATATGTGAGTCCTGGCACATTGTGGCAGATCAGGCTGGCATCCTCCACCTGCTCTACTTACACCCAAACTAGTACCAATATTTTTCTCTCTCTTTTCTGTCTCGGGGTGTCTTTTGGTTCTGACTTCCAGTAATATCCATATGTGATTTACAAATTTTACTATAGTAAATAGAAGAGAAATTATTTTGAGCTACTAGATAGATTTGGTAATGATGTGTGACAATGCTGGCCTGCTTTGTTTATCGCTTCATTTGTTGCCCTCAGTTTCGATGTACTGGCTGGAAAAATAGGGATGTACCTACTATAAATGATGTAGCCAACAGATGCACAGTCCTGTTTCACAGTCTTTTACCTTCACTTTTCACAACCCCTCTCCCAATAATACAGAGTTATATATGGTCAGTGCACTGTTGTTCTAAATTCCTATAAGCCTCATTAATAGTTAGCAGGCGAAAATAGAAATACTGCTACAATAGTTTACTGTTTAACATCTATGAGCAGTAAAAGCCTAACCACAAAGTTCATAGTTCTTGAAGAATAGAAAGGTATGTATGGAGCAGACACTGCCACTGTTTTAACACACGGCCTAATTGTGTAACACTTACTACATTGTTAAGTTAATGAATTGATGTTGTTCTAATCAACACAGGTTCCTCATCTGAAACTTGGCCATGACCAAAAACTGGGCCCTTGTATATCCTCACAATAATAGGTACTGAAACTACACACTGTCTGAAGTTAAATCTACAGATATTACAATTAAAACTAAAGTCATTAAATTAACTGAATACATCGAAAAATTCCTTCCTTTGAACAGTTTCTTCTCCTGCAAGGTTTAGGCTACATTATTTGTTTAAATTGTAGAATTAACAAATATAGTTACGCAAACAATACTTTTGACTAAACTGTTAATTACTTTGGAATTAATTGAGGGCTGTCTTTCCTAACAAGTTTTCCAAGAGAGTCAAATAAATATTTAAAGAATGCTAGTGTTTCATCTTTCATATGTTTATAATTATTATAGAGGTTTTATCTGTTTATAAAGTCAATAACAGAATTTAAGTTATGAAACAATTACTGATTTCATCATATAATGAAAGATACTACCTATTAATACTCAAAATAAATCAGAAAATCCAATACATACATAAAACAAAGCAAAAAATTAGCTCTGGTGTTTTATTCTTTAAAACTGATGGCCAACCTTTCTCTTTTATGAAAATGCAGATTATATTCACTTATCCCCTCATGAACCATAGACCTTGCCAGTAGTGGGCAGCCTTGCGTGCCTCAGCGATAAAGATAGCCATACCGTAGGTACAACCACAATGGAGGGGTATCTGTTGAGAGGCCAGACAAATGTGTGGTTCCTGAAGAGGGGCAGCAGCCTCTTCAGTAGTTGCAAGGGCAACAGTCTAGATGATTGGCTGATCTGGCCTTGTAACAATAACCAAAACGGCCTTGCTGTGCTGGTACTGCAAACAGCTGAAAGCAAGGGGAAACTACGGCCGTAATTTTTCCTGAGGGCATGCAGCTGTACTGTATGATTAAATGATGATGGCGTCCTCTTGGGTAAAATATTCTGGACATAAAATAGTCCCCCATTTGGATCTCCGGGCGGGGACTACTCAAGAGGATGTCGTTATCAGGAGAAAGAAAACTGGCGTTCTACGGATCGGAGTGTGCAATGTCAGATCCCTTAATTGGGCAGGTAGGTTAGAAAATTTAAAAAGGTAAATGGATAGGTTAAAGTTAGATATAGTGGGAATTAGTGAAATTCAGTGGCAGGAGGAACAAGACTTCCAGTCAGGTGACTACAGGGTTTCAAACACAAAATCAAATAGGGGTAATGCAGGAGTAGGTTTAATAATGAACAGGAAAATAGGAATGCAGGTAAGCTACTAGCAAAAGCATAGTGAATGCATTATTGTGGCCAAGATAGATACCAAGCCCACAACTACTACAGTAGTACAAGTTTATATGCCAATTAGCTCTGCAGATGACGAAGAAATTGAAGAATTGTATGATTACGTAAAAGAAATTATTCAGATAGTGAAGGAGGACGAAAATTTTATAGTCATGGGTGACTGGAATTCGAGTGTAGGAAAAGGGAGAGAAGGAAACATGGTAAGTGAATATGGATTGGGGCTAAGAAGTGAAAGAGGAAGCCGCCTGGTAGAATTTTGCACGCAGCACAACTTAATCATAGCTAACACTTGGTTCAAGAATCATAAAAGAAGGTTATATACATGGAAGAACCCTGGAGATACTAAAAGGTATCAGATAGATTATATAACGGTAAAACAGAGATTTAGGAACCAGGTTTTAAATTGTAAGTCATTTCCAGGGGCAGATGTGGACTCTGACCACAATCTATTGGTTATGACATGTAGATTAAAACTGAAGAAATTGCAGAAAGGTGGGAATTTAAGGAGATGGGACCTGGATAAACTGAAAGAACCAGAGGTTGTGCAGAGTTTCAGGGAGAGAATAAGGGAACAATTGACAGGAATGGGGGAAAGAAATACAGTAGAAGAAGAATGGGTAGCTTTGAGGGATGAAGTAATGAAGGCAGTAGAGGACCAAGTAGGTAAAAAGGCGAGGGCTAGTAGAAATCCTTTGGTAACAGATGAAATATTGAATTTAATTGATGAAAGGAGAAAATATAAAAATGCAGTAAATGAAGCAGGCAAAAAGGAATACATACGTCTCAAAAATGAGATCGACAGGAAGTGCATAATGGCTAACCAGGGATGGCTGAAGGACAAATTTAAGGATGTAGAGGCTTATCTCACCAGGGGTAAGATGGATACAGAAAAATTAAAGAGACCTTTGGAGATAAGGGAACCACATGTATGAACATCAAGAGCTCAGATGGAAACCCATTTCTAAGCAAAGAAGGGAAAGCAGAAAGGTAGGAGGAGTATATAGAGGGTCTATACAAGGGTGATGTACTTGAGGACAATATTATGGAAATGGAAGAGAATGTAGATGAAGATGAAAAGGGAGACACGACACTGCGTGAAGAGTTTGACAGAGCACTGAAAGACCTGAGTCGAAACAAGGCCCCCGGAGTAAACAACATTCCATTGGAACTACTGACTGCCTTGGAAACTGTCCTGACAAAACTCTACCATCTGGTGAGCAAGATGTATGAAACAGGCGAAATACCCTCAGAGTTCAAGAAGAATACAATAATTCCAATCTCAAAGAAAGCAGATGTTGACAGATGTGAACATTACCGAACAATCAGTTTAATAAGCCACAGCTGCTAAATACTAAGTCAAATTCTTTACAGGCGAATGGAAAAACTAGTAGAAGCCGACCTCGGGGAAGATCAGTTTGGATTCCATAGAAATACTGGAACACGTGAGGCAATACTGACCTTACGACTTATCTTAGAAGAAAGATTAAGGAAAGGCAAACCTACGTTTCTAGCATTTGTAATCTTAGAGAAAGCTTTTGACAATGTTGCCTGGAATACTCTCTTTCAAATTCTAAATGTGACAGGGGTAAAATACAGGGAGCAGAAGACTATTTACAATTTGTAGTGAAACCAGATGGCAGTTTTAAGAGTCGAGGGACATGAAAGATAAGCAGTGGTTAGGAAGGGAGTAAGACAGAGTTGTAGCCTCTCCCCGATGTTATTCAATCTGTATATTGAGCAAGTAGTAAAGGAAACAAAAGAAAAATTCGGAGTAGGTATTAAAATCCATGGAGAAGAAATAAAGATTTTGAGGTATGCCAATGACATTGTAATTCTGTCAGAGACAGCAAAGGAATTGGAAGAGCAGTTGAATGGAATGGATAGCGTCTTGGTTGGTTGGTTTGTGGGGGTTAAAGGGACCAGACTACTTAGGTCATCGGTCCCATGTTCCACGACCATAATAATACACGAAGAAAAGTTCAACAAGCAATAAACACATAACGGAGACGACAAGGGACGACACAGTACAAGAAAGACATAGACGAAGACCAGAGAAAAGAGATTAAAAGACACACAGAGTGCGACGGTCATTGGCCGACCATGAAAATAAAACTGGAAAGGCCAACAACCAAGGGACACATTAAAACACCACAAACTAAAACCCCAGGCCAAAAGCCACAGTCGACACTAAAAAAAATAAAAAGGGACTCTCATATTGAATGATAAAAAACCCCTGCTCGAATAAAACGGAGAACTAAGTCAGCCATAGTAGAGTCATCGGTTAAAAGAGCAGGGAGTGTATCAGGCAGTGCGAACGTCTGCCTGAGGGCAGTTAAAAGTGGGCAGTCTAGTAAGACGTGTACCATGGTCAGGGCCAATCCGCAGCGACAGAGAGGCGGGTCGTCACGGCACAAGAGATACGCGTGCGTGAGCCGGGTATGTCCTATGCGGAGCCGGCAGAGGACGACAGCGTCCTTGCGAGACCCCCGCATGGAGGAGCGCCACACACTGGTTGTCTCCTTGACTGCCCGAAGTTTGTTGGGAGAGGGCAGGGTGCGCCACTCATCACGCCAAGCAGCAAGGACCTTCTGCCGCAATACGGATCGGACGTCACTCTCTAAAAGACCGATCTCCATGGCCGGGGAACTGACCGCCTGTTTCGCCAGTTCGTCAACCCGCTCGTTACCCGGGATGCCGACGTGACCCGGGGACCAAACAAAGGTGACAGAGCGGCCGCAACGGACGAGAGTATGGAGGGACTCCTGGATGGCCATCACCAGACGGGAACGAGGGAAACACTGGTCCAGAGCTCGTAAACCGCTCAGGGAGTCACTACAGATGACAAAGGACTCACCTGAGCGGGAGCGGAGAAACTCTAGGGCACGATAGATGGCAACCAACTCGGCAGTGTATACACTGGAGCCAGCTGCCAATGACCGTTGCTCACAATAATCCCGTAGAGTGAGAGCGTAACCAGTGTGGCCAGAGACCACCGAACCGTCGGTGTAGGCCACCGCCGCGTTCGGAAACTCTGCCAGGATGGAAAGAAAGCGGCGGCGGAGGGCCTCCGGAGGCAATGAGACCTTCGGACCCTGTGCCAAGTCGAGCTGAAGGCACGGTCGGGGCACACTCCACGGGGCAGACGGAGATTGGCCCGGAAAACAGGTGGCAGAGGAAAAAAGTCAAGGCCACGGAGAAGGTCCCGGAGGCGAACCGCAATGGGACACCCTGACCGGGGCCGCCTGTCCGGAACATGGACGATCGAGCGCGGGAACAGGAGACGGTAGTTTGGATGCCCTGGCATGCTATAAACGTGATAGCGTCTTGAAAGGAGGATATAAGATGAACATCAACAAAAGCAAAACAAGGATAATGGAATGTAGTCAAATTAAGTCGGGTGATGCTGAGGGAATTAGATTAGGAAGTGAGACACTTAAAGTAGTAAAGGAGTTTTGCTATTTGGGAAGCAAAATAACTGATGATGGTCGAAGTAGAGAGGATATAAAATGTAGACTGGCAATGGCAAGGAAAGCGTTTCTGAAGAAAAGAAATTTGTTAACATCGAGTGTAGATTTAGGTGTCAGGAAGTCTTTTCTGAAAGTATTTGTATGGAGTGTAGCCATGTATGGAAGTGAAACATGGACGATAAATCATTTGGGCAAGAAGAGAATAGAAGCTTTCAAAATGTGGTGCTACAGAAAAATGCTGAAGATTAGATGGGTAGATCACATAACTAATGAGGAAGTGTTGAATAGGATTGGGGAGAAGAGAAGTTTGTGGCACAACTTGACCAGAAGAAGGGATCGTTTGGTAGGACATGTTCTGAGTCATTCCTGATGTGGAAAGGGTCCTTCCGGATGCCATGAAGAGCACAGGGTGCAGCCAGCTGCAGGTGGTGGCACATGTCGGCACTAATGACGTGTGTCGCTTTGGATCTGAGGAAATTCTCTCTGGATTCCAGCGGCTATCTGATTTGGTGAAGGCTGCCGGTCTTGCTTACGAGATGAAGGCAGAGCTCACCATCTGCAGCATCGTTGACAGAACCGACTGCGGACCTTTGGTGCAGAGCCGGGTGGAGGGTCTGAATCAGAGGCTCAGACGGTTTTGCGACCGTATTGGCTGCAGATTCCTTGACTTGCGCCATAGGGTGGTGGGGTTTCGGGTTCCGCTGAATAGGTCAGGAGTTCACTACACTCAGCTGGCGGCTACACGGGTAGCGGAGGCTGTGTGGCATGGACTGGGCGGTTTTTTAGGTTAGAAGGCCTCGGGAAAGTGCGGGATGGGCTGCAATGTCAAAGGGTGCTTGGCAATTACAGGACGTGCTTGGATCAAGGAACAGTCGGAATTATAGTTGTAAACTGTTGTAGTTGCGCTGGAAAAGTCCCTGAGCTTCAAGCGCTAATAGAAAGCACAGAAGCTGATATCGTTATAGGTACAGAAAGCTGGCTAAAGCCTGAAATAAGTTCTGCAGAAATTTTTACGAAGTCTCAGACGGTGTTCAGGAAAGATAGATTAGGCAGAATTGGTGGTGGAGTGTTGGTGTCTGTCAGTAGTGGTTTATCTTGTAGTGAAGTCGAAGTAGATACTCCGTGCGAATTGGTGTGGGTGGAGGTTATACTTAACAGCCGAATTAAGTTAATAATTGGCTCCTTCTACCGACCCCCAGACTCCGATGATACAGTTGCGGGACAGTTCAGAGAAAGTTTGAGTCTCGTAACAAATAAATACCCCACTCATACGGTTATAGTTGGTGGGGACTTCAACCTACCCTCGGTATGTTGGCAAAAATACTTGTTCAAAACCGGTGGTAGGCAGAAAACGTCTACCGAGATTGTCCTAAATGCATTCTCCGAAAATTATTTAGAGCAGTTAGTCCACGAACCCACGCGAATTGTAAATGGTTGCGAAAACACACTTGACCTCTTGGCCACAAACAATCCAGAGCTGATAGAGAGCATCATGACTGATACAGGGATTAGTGATCACAAGGTCATTGTAGCTAGGCTCAATACCATTTCTTCCAAATCCATCAGAAACAAACGCAAAATAATTTTATTTAAAAAAGCGGATAAAGTGCCACTAGAAGCCTTCCTAAAAGACAATTTCCATTCCTTCCGAACTGACTATGCGAATGTAGACGAGATGTGGCTCAAATTCAAAGATATAGTAGCAACAGCAATTGAGATATTCATACCTCATAAATTGGTAAGAGATGGAACGGATCCCCCGTAGTACACGAAAAGGGTCCGAACGCTGTTGCAGAGGCAACGGAAAAAGCATGCGAAGTTCAGAAGAATGCGAAATCCTGAAGATGGGCTAAAATTTACAGACGCGCGAAATTTGGCACGTACTTCGATGCGAGATGCCTTTAATAGGTTCCACAACGAAAAAATTGTCTCGAAATTTGGTAGAAAATCCGAAGAAATTCTGGTCGTATGTAAAGTACACAAGCGGCAAGACGCAGTCAATACCTTCGCTGCGCAGTGCCGATGGTACTGTTATCGACGACTGTGCCGCTAAAGCGGAGTTATTGAACGCAGTTTTCCGAAATTCCTTCACCAGGGAAGACGAATGGAATATTCCAGAATTTGAAACACGAACATCTGCTAGCATGAGTTTCTTAGAAGTAGATACCTTAGGGGTTGCGAAGCAACTCAAATCGCTTGATACGGGCAAGTCTTCAGGTCCAGATTGTATACCGATTAGGTTCCTTTCAGATTACGCTGATACTATAGCTCCCTACTTAGCACTCATATACAACCGCTCGCTCACCGATAGATCTGTACCTACAGATTGGAAAATTGCGCAGGTCGCACCAGTGTTCAAGAAGGGTAGTAGGAGTAATCCATTTAACTACAGACCTATATCATTGACGTCGGTTTGCAGTAGGGTTTTGGAGCATATACTGTATTCAAACATTATGAATCACCTCGAAGGGAACGATCTATTGACACGTAATCAGCATGGCTTCAGAAAACATCACTCTTGTGCAACGCAGCTAGCTCTTTATTCGCACGAAGTAATGGCCGCTATCGACAGGGGATCTCAAGTTGATTCCGTATTTCTAGATTTCCGGAAAGCTTTTGACACCGTTCCTCACAAGCGACTTCTAATCAAGCTGCGGAGCTATGGGGTATCGTCTCAGTTGTGCGACTGGATTCGTGATTTCCTGTCAGGAAGGTCGCAGTTCGTAGTAATAGACGGCAAATCATCGAGTAAAACTGAAGTGATATCAGGCGTTCCCCAGGGAAGCGTCATGGGACCTCTACTGTTCCTGATCTATATAAATGACCTGGGTGACAATCTGAGCAGTTCTCTTAGGTTGTTCGCAGATGATGCTGTAATTTACCGTCTAGTAAGGTCATCTGAAGACCAGTATCAGCTGCAAAGCGATTTAGAAAAGATTGCTGTATGGTGTGTCAGGTGGCAGTTGACGCTAAATAACAAAAAGTGTGAGATGATCCACATGAGTTCCAAAAGAAATCCGTTGGAATTCGATTACTCGATAAATAGTACAATTCTCAAGGCTGTCAATTCAACTAAGTACCTGGGTGTTAAAATTACGAACAACTTTAGTTGGAAGGACCACATAGATAATATTGTCGGGAAGGCGAGCCAAAGGTTGCGTTTCATTGGCAGGACACTTAGAAGATGCAACAAGTCCACTAAAGAGACAGCTTACACTACACTCGTTCGTCCTCTGTTAGAATATTGCTGCGCGGTGTGGGATCCTTACCAGGTGGGATTGACGGAGGACATCGAGAGGGTGCAAAGAAGGGCAGCTCGTTTTGTATTATCGCGTTATAGGGGAGAGAGTGTGGCAGATATGATACACGAGTTGGGATGGAAGTCATTACAGCATAGACGTTTTTCGTCGCGGCGAGAGCTTTTTACGAAATTTCAGTCACCAACTTTCTCTTCCGAATGCGAAAATATTTTGTTGAGCCCAACCTACATAGGTAGGAATGATCATCAAAATAAAATAAGAGAAATCAGAGCTCGAACAGAAAGGTTTAGGTGTTCGTTTTTCCCGCTCGCTGTTCGGGAGTGGAATAGTAGAGAGATAGTATGATTATGGTTCGATGAACCCTCTGCCAAGCACTTAAATGTGAATTGCAGAGTAGTCATGTAGATGTAGATCAAGGGATCACCAATTTAGTATTGGAGGTCAGTGTGGAGGGTAAAAATCGTAGAGGGTGACCAAGCGATGAATACACTAAGCAGATTCAGAAGGATGTAGGTTGCAGTAGGTACTGGGAGATGAAGAAGCTTGCACAGGATAGAGTAGCATGGAGAGCTGCATCAAACCAGTCTCAGGGCTGAAGATCACAACAACAACATTCACGTATATTAATGATAATTAGTTAAAATTGGAGAAAGGAATTTAAGAGGGCAGATGGCAAAGCAAGAGGGGAAGTAAAATTATCCCAGCTTGCTTTGTCACAGATGATACCACTTGCAGATTTTGATTCTGTGCTTATTATATTCCATCTTTGACAGCTATACATCTGTTACTCCTATATTTATAAACAAGGTCACTTACTTCATTAACTCATCGAGCCATTAATTATGAATTTTGCATAATCAACCATGATGTTCTATGATGCACTTGTGTCCATAAAAAGATTAGTGCCAATGCATATTCATAAAATGATTCCATATACTTTTCCTAATTCCTAGATCACTACAATTTTTACAGGCCAAATTATTATTATTAATTGTAGTCTATCCTGAATAGTAATTTTTTTTTCCTGTGAAGTTAAGAAATTGGTCATCATCCAACAATAGGATGTTGAAGACAATATGTGAAAAAGTGAAACCAAAATAGTGGTGGTGCATACATTTTTTTGGCAAACACCAAGCTGTACTCATTAAGATTTTCAGCTTTATTACTTCATACTGATGTGCTACTGAAGAGGCATCACAGAAGAGGCTACATAAACCAGGTTGGTGGGCTTTACAGTACTTGTGCAGTACAGTATCCTTAGTATGGGTGACACAAACATAGAAAATTCAATGTAAGCAGCCACATTGTTACAGCCCATGTTAAAAATCATAACTATATTTTTGTACTGTATGCCAGACACTAATACTGAAGCATTTGCAGAGACCTTGGAGAAAATTAACTAAGTTTTTGCAAAATGGTCTGAGGACAGAATATATATTCTTGGAGACATAAATACTGATTTTAAACTAATGCAATCAAACAATTTAGTTATCCTAAAATGCTTAGATTGGATGACTTTCATTGCAATAATGATAGTTCATAACAATTATTCTGTCATCACCAGTGTTCATTAATGATACTTCAGAGAACTTCTGGGTTTCGACTACCTCGCACTGTGTTCTGAAATGAAAACCATCCCCCCTCCCACAGAGGTATTCCACTGCTTACCCAATTCTTGCAATATCCTTGTCTGCCCCTATTACGAACCAATAGGCCCATGGGGCTTATCCTGCAATAGATGCAAAACCTGGCCCATACAACAACACGCTCCAGTCCTGTCCTAAGCATCTCCCATCCCCCCATCAAAGGCAGAGACAAATGTGAAAGCAGTTATGTGATCTACGAAGTTATCTGCAACCACTCTCTGGCATTTTACAAGGTCATGACCACTAACAAGTTGTGTGTCCGCATCAACGGCCACCGCAATACTGGCCAATCCTGCTCAGTTCCCTTTTTCTATTTTCCAAATTTTGCCATGTCCCTAAAATATTGTTGTTCACTTTTCACATGTGGGATTTCAAAATGTTGACACCAACAGTTTTTGTTAGTTCTACATGAGTACATAAAATACACTTAATTTACTTTTCATTGTAAGCATCAATCACTCATAGTGATATCTCAGACTGAAATCATGATTTAATGTATAGTTCACTGCAACAGGCGTGCAACTGTTGCCATTTGAAGAATTGTAAGATTCAGGTTTTGGATTCTGCGGTCTCTCAATTCTAAAATCACTGTTCTTTTATTTTGAACTATGCCATACAGTACTGGGAAGTTCATAAGCTATGTTGCTTATTCACTACCTGTATGTTGTAACTTTGCTTAAAACCAATTTTGGTTACTGCTCTTAAAATATTTTGGTAGGCTTATTCATAATTTTTTGTTTGAAGTAAAGGTGTCGTGATCATGTATCTTATTACACGTATTTGATTAATCTTAATGGTATAATGAAAATAAAAAGTAAATGTGACAGTAAATTCTTTTTTATGTTTTCTTGTATCATGTCCTGACATGAGGTCCTTCCTACACAAGATTATACCTACTTTTTTGAAGCTCTTTCTCTTAGGTACATATCATGAATATTTATGCTGGGTACTACCTTTGTGGATGTAGGTCTGGCACAAGTGTTATTGCTCTCTTTCACAACAATAGTGTTCTGTTATGGTGTGTACGAATCCAAAGAAATACTAGGAGGGAATTATGTTTGATCCAAGAACTGTAATGCTTATCCCTAACTAATTAAAATTTTTGTCATTAACACAAATCAAATTCTATGTTATTCATCTATCAAAGATAATTTAAATCCAGGGAGTTATGTAAGGGCAATGAATGGTTTCCTGTATTTTTGTATTTATTCTATTTGGCCTTCAGCAGTGTAAACTACTTTGCCAAGGTTTCCTGTATTTGGAATGTGTTTATTGTTTATGGATTCATCTCATCAACAAACTTGTTGCATTAGTATGTAGACTACTCCATAATGTCAGTGTAAGATGTGCATATTAACACTGTATACATATTTAGTCCCCGCTTGTAATTTTAGTTTTCTTAAATTTGCCAGATGAACTTGTAATTGCATTAACAGCAACTCTTACAGGCATATCTTGTACATGAAGAATAGAAATCTTTACAAAACTGACTCATTCCTCATATGATTTGTTCACTGCATGAAATAGAAACAAACACTTCAAGTATCAATGAGCACACTGTACCGTATAGTATTTAGTATTGCGGTTTTGGGCAACCTGTTTTTCCAGTTGGAAATGAAGTTTCTTACAAAATGCTTTCTTTAATGTGCACTGCTTTCATATTTAGTTACATGGGTAGCCACATTTTATTTTTAATGCCTTATTAGGAAGTTTTTCTTCATCATTAGGGTTTCTACAGTTGGCCAGTGAAAAGCTAAACACACTATGTAACATTACTGACCTGGTTATATTGCTGGTATTCTTTGGTAATGTTAAACTTTTGACATCTCATTCTCTGAAATTGGTTGGAGATTTAACCTAATATTTCAATGATGGACATGACACCATTGATTTAAACTTGAGATTACTTCACATTTCTTGGCACCAAAACATATAATGATGAATATTTACTTCTGCTATTAACTATTTTTACAGTTCAAGTAAACCAAGTCTCTAAACAGCAACAGGTTCTTTCCATGGTGAAGTCGCCATTCAAGTCTACAAAAAATAGCATTTGATAGAACTCCGTCACTGAAGCTTTACTAACACTTTAATGCAGGGAAGTTACATGGCCATCTACAGCCAGATTTTCCAAACAAGTACGTGAAATAATCACACTGAGTGAGTAACAGTAAGATCTGCTCATGTTAGTGACTTTGACACTGAAATGTGGAATGGATGAGTGCCTGCTATGAATTTTTACAGTGAGATATTAAGATGAAAATAGTTAATCAAGACTCTGCTAAGGAGAAGTTCCTGTAACAATTACTGGGAGCAAAATTCCTACTGCTATATAAAGAGGGCAATGTCAAAATTAGTGGCAATGACATTATGGGAAAGCAAGTAATAATTTGGTTTATCTATGTGATAGATGATTGGGAAATAAATAAGGTTGGGTGGAATATTTTATTCATACCAGATGCACTGCTGTGGGAATTTACCGAGCTTCGCAGGATGGAGTTTTCTTAATTGTCAAATTACTCTGATAAAATTATTTTCCAGTTCAGAAAAATTAGAGCAAGAAAATTAAAACTAAAGTTATAATATCATAAACATACTTAATGGTCCAAATGATAATATTTTCTGGGTGGTGGAAACTTTAATTACGAATAACTTTTTAGTTAATGAATTTTCACACATAATAAAATGGTTACTGAGAGAGTTAAATGAGGACTTTCAAATAGTTTATATCATTCTGGAAATTATCAATTGTTACCTCACGATGTGTTTCTGCACATATGGCTTTTGAATAACAATTTCTCTTAAAGGAACATGTACAGTGAGAAATTAATTATACCATTGGCATTAGCAGAACTCCAACCGATGAATAATGAATTTTACTGAAACGCCACTCAGGTATGAATTTGGGTGCTTTATGTAAATCTGATACATCTACTACCAGCATAATACAAAAAGGAAATAAGAAAGTTATGTGAGGAGTAGAGTTATAGTTATTACTGATTTTTTTTAGGCACAACACAGCATTCTCAGGTGCAGTAGGATGCACAGGGATGGGAAAGCCAACTGATGCCCATCTACCACCCCCACTGATGTACTTCCCACTGCTGCTGACAACGCAATAAAAATAATTTGAACATATGTCTTGTTCTATTTGAATTGCATGTGCAGCTCTCGCTCATTCTAAGTATGTGGAATGTTGTATACAACTAACAACACTGTGCCACCATAGTTGTTTGTCAGCCATGAAATTATTTTAATCAAAATTTAGAAGAGAACATAATAATCGTTTATCACTAAATATGGCAAAGGCCCATCAAAGCATTTAGCAATAACCACAAAAGCTTTCTATTATTTTCCCACTAATATAATCTGACAAGTACCAAAAAATTTTGAAACTTAAAGATCTATACATTATATGGGCACTGTGACTGGTAATCTGTAGGTAGCTAGTATGTAGCCATAAACACAAAGAAGAGTGTTTTTAATTAGTCAAAACACACACAAACTATATCTGAGGAACAAACTCATTATATAGAAAAAAGGATCTGCTGCTCTAATTATTACAAAAGGTAGATTGGCATAACAAAATCATAACTCTATCCACCTGTTTCAACCAGTAATGCCATCAACGTGGTTTACACTATTTCAAGCACATACAATATGACGACCACGACAACACTCATTACACCTGTAAACATACATAAGTAACATGTGGAGTATAACTTCAGCAACAGGATGAAACTAACAACTACTGCCAAACAAATATTTGCCCAAAAATCTAGCACACGAAATCCTCAAAATGTAACACACAAAACTCACAAAAACGAAAACTAGTGGTGGTGTAAATTTCAATAGGCCTATCTCAAATGAAGACTACAACACCAGTAACCAATAAACAACTCAAAATCATAATTTTCACTTTACTTACATAGCTCCAACAAAGCCTTAGATACAAGGAACCAACATACAACTCAAACATTGTGTTGCAAATTTCACTTCACCAATATACCTCAAACAAAGCTGAACTTGCACACAACTCCAAAACCCTATGACACAAATTGACCTATATGGCAGCAAAAAACAAAGCCGAATGTACAAAAGCCCAACACACACAAATTTTAAAATCCATTATCCACACTTTCACTTACTTTACATAAAGCAAAGCCCACAGTACAACAATCCAAACCGTGCTCATATGGCTAATACCAGAAACATATTCTAATGGTACATCAATACACCTGATACCAACCAATCACAATCCAACACAATCATCACATACCAAGACGAAAAATTCCAGAATTCAAGAAAAATTGCGTCACCACCAATTTCAATATACACAAACTATAATCAACTCATAGCATACAAAGAAAATAAAACAAAAATACCATCTCCCACTGCAACAAGCAACGATCTACTCAAATATTTCAATTTCTACGTTCACACTACAAACAAATTTACAACAAGTGCTTCAACTTTTGACTCTCTGCACTTCAATTTTCTCTGTCACTTGCAGCGCCGAAGATTCGCAATTTACACGCTACACGACTGCCGAGCTCGGCTATTGCCCCACAACCATTTCAACCGATCAACTTACTCCCAGAATGTGAACGTATATTACGCCTCTTATTCCCTCTCCAACAATTTTTCAACCCGCTTTACGTCTGTTTTGAATCAGAATAGCACAAAGCCTATTACTGAGTTACTACTAGAGTTCAATGCAGGATCTGCTATCTTGATCAAAACAATAACAAACACAGATCTTTCTGCCCGCCAAAATTTACCTAATCAAAGTTAATACTCACAACGCCTTCAACTGGCTGTGGTAACTACTTTGAACTATGTCACTTTCCTTGTTTCGCTGTCGTTAAAGTATTGTGCGATTCACTGACCAACACTGTACTTATATCGGTTTGTTACTTATTTACAAATATTACAAAACGAAGTAAACTGATTAATTGAAGGTATGCTAGGTCGGAAATACAAGATTATTACATTTCACTGTAATGGTTCGACACTCGTTAACTATCGATAGCCGAGCCCGGCAGTCGTGTAGCCTATAAATTGCGAAACTGCGACGTTGTAAGTGACAGAGAAAATTCAAGTTGAGAGAACAGTTATTTGAAGCACGCGTCGTAAATTATTTTGTAGTGTGAGCGTAGAATTTGAAATGTTGGTGTTGAAAACCACTTTAACTCCGCCTGCAGTTACTGTAGGAGTGAATTAAGTAGCTCTGCAGTTGCTGTTGCCGGTCCCAAGCCCGGAGAAAGGAGGAGGGTTGGCGCAAAAGCCGTAAAAGAATCGACATAAAATAGTTTGAGAGATCCTGTAAACGTTAATAACATAGTTCTAATGACGAAGACAATAATAATAATATAGATTAACCCATAGATCTTCAACTTCATTGCGTGATGCACATAAAGCAGCTAGTGGTACCTCGCGCCTCTCTAAATATAGACTTATTACTGCTTGTGGCCATCGGAGGGATCGAACATACCAGGCAGGAATGCTGGAGCTTCCCGAATCTATGCAACCGAAACGCAAACGCTTTTGGGCATAACTGTATTGAATAAAACTTTTCGTGGTTAACGCTATTCTTATAACGGTTTGTGAATGGACAACTTTCATCCCCTTCCCGGTTTTGACAATTCCCGCTATTATCTGTCAGTGTAACAGCGCTAAAAGGATCTGTCGTTCGAAAGAATAGCGTGTACAGTTTCCAATTCGAGACAAAGTTATTGTAGAAGTGGACATACGGAATCGGGTATTCTAATAACTGCTTCTCAGCATATTTATCAGTTAATTAATTAAATTTGTTGCAAATGATATCTCTATTTGGAACCAATAGCTCAATATATATTATCAATACTAGTACTAAGAACAATTTACATAAAAATCTAAAATCACTTACCTTGTTCCAAAAAGGACCCTAATATTCAGTAACACACATTTTCAATAAATCACCAGCAACCATTAAAAACTAGGTTTCAGATAAAGCACAGTTTAAACAGAGTTTGAAAGCCTTTTTGGTAGACAACGTCTACTCTGTACACGAATATCTTCACAGGAATTGTTAGACCACCTTAAGAAAAATTTCAGTTTTGACAGCACTTGGTCACTTCAGTCAAGATTAAGTAAGTTGTGTATGATGATACATTTGTCAAAAGTTAATAACTAGGTTTCATTCTGACTGTGTATCTATTCTGTAAATGTTGTTGTTGTCGTCTTCAGTCCTGAGACTGGTTTGATGCAGCTCTCCATGCTACTGTATCCTGTGCAAGCTTCTTCATCTCCCAGTACCTACTGCAACCTACATACTTCTGAATCTGCTTAGTGTATTCATCTCTTGGTGTCCCTCTACGATTTTTACCCTCCACACTGCCCTCCAATGCTAAATTTATGATCCCTTGATGCCTCAAAACATGTCCTACCATCGATCCCTTCTTCTAGTCAAGTTGTGCCACAAACTTCTCTTCTTCCCAATCCTATTCAATACCTCCTCATTAGTTACGTGATCTATCCACCTTATCTTCAGCATTCTTCTGTAGCACCACATTTCGAAAGCTTCTATTCTCTTCTTGTCCAAACTAGTTATTGTCCATGTTTCACTTCCATACATGACTACACTCCATACAAATACTTTCAGAAACACTTTCCTTGCCATTGCCAGTCTACATTTTATATCGTCTCTCCTTCGACCATCATCAGTTATTTTGCTTCCCAAATAGCAAAATTCCTTTACTACTTTAAGTGTCTCATTTCCTAATCTAATTCCCCCAGCATCACCCGACTTAATTTGACTACATTCCATTATCCTCGTTTTGCTTTTGTTGATGTTCATCTTATATCCTCCTTTCAAGACACTATCCATTCCATTCAACTGCTATTCCAATTCCTTTGCTGTCTCTGACAGAATTACAATGTTATCGGCGAACCTCAAAGTTTTTACTTCTTCTCCATGAATTTTAATACCTACTCCAAATTTTTCTTTTGTTTCCTTTACTGCAATATACAGATTGAATAACATCGGGGAGAGGCTACAACCCTGTCTCACTCCTTTCCCAACCACTGCTTCCCTTTCATGCCCCTCGACTCTTATAACTGTCATCTGGTTTCTGTACAAATTGTAAATAGTCTTTCGCTCCCTGTATTTTACCCCTGCCATCTTTAGAATTTGAAAGAGAGTATTCCAGTCAACATTGTCAAAAGCTTTCTCTAAGTCTACAAATGCGAGAAACATAGGTTTGCCTTTTCTTAATCTTTCTTCTAAGATAAGCGTAAGGTCAGTATTGCCTCACGTGTTGAACATTTCTATGGAATCCAAACTGATCCTTCCCTAGGTCCACATCTACCAGTTTTTCCATTCATCTGTAAAGAATTCCTGTTAGTATTTTGCAGCTGTGACTTCTTAAACTGATAGTTCGGTAATTTTCACATCTGTCAACACCTGCTTTCTTTGGGATTGTAATAATTATATTCTTCTTGAAGTCTGAGGGTATTTCGCCTTTCTCATACATCTTGCTCACCAGCTGGTAGAGTTTTGTCAGGACTGGCTCTCCCAAGGCTGTCAGTAGTTCTAATGGAATGTTGTCTACTCCGGGGGCCTTGTTTTGACTCAGGTCTTTCAGTGCTCTGTCGAACTCTTTACGCAGTATCGTATCTCCCATTTCATCTTCATCTACATCCTTTTTCCATTTCCATAATATTGTCCTCATGTACATCGCCCTTGTATAAACCTTCTATATACTCCTTCCACCTTTCTGCTTCCCTTCTTTGCTTAGAACTGGGTTGCCATCTGAGCTCTTTATATTCATACACGTGGTTCTCTTCTCTTCAAAGGTCTCTTTAATTTTCCTGTAGGCAGTATCTATCTTACCCCTAGTGAGATAAGCTTCTACATCCTTACATTTGTCATCTAGCCATCCCTGCTTAGCCGTTTTGCACTTCCTGTCGATCTCATTTTTTAGATGTATGTATTCCTTTTTGCCTGCTTCATTTACTGCATTTTTATATTTTCTCCTTTCATCAATTAAATTCAATATTTCTTCTGTTACCCAAGATTTCTAGCAGCCCTAGTGTTTTACCTAATTTATCCTCTGCTGCCTTCACTACTTCATCCCTCAGAGCTACCCATTCCTCTTCTACTGCGTTTCTTTCTCCCATTCCTGTCAATTGTTCCCTTATACTCTCCTTGAAACTCTGTACGACCTCTGGTTCTTTCAGCTTATCCAGATCCCATGTCCTTGAATTCCCACCTTTTTGCAGTTTCTTCAGTTTTAACCTACAGGTCATAACCAATAGATTGTGGTCAGAGTCCACATATGCACATGGAAATGTCCTACAATTTAAAACCTGATTCCTAAATCTCTGTCTTACCATTATATAATCTATCTGATACCTTTTAGTATCTCCAGGATTCTTCCATGTATACAACCTTCTTTTATGATTCTTGAACCATGTGTTAACTATGATTAAGTTATGCTCTGTGCAAAATTCTACCAGGCGGCTTCCTCTTTCATTTCTTAGCCCCAATCCATAATCACCTATTATGTTTCCTTCTCTCCCTTTTCCTACTGACGAATTCCAGTCACCCATGACTATTAAATTTTCGTCTCCCTTCACTACTTGAATAATATCTTTTATCTCATCATACATTTCATAAATTTCTTCATCATCTGCAGAGCTAGTTGGCATATAAACTTGTACTACTGTAGTAGGCATGGGCTTTGTGTCTATCTTGGCCACAATAATGCGTTCACTATGATGTTTGTAGTAGCTTACCTGCACTCCTATTTTTTTATTCATTATTAAACCCACTCCTGCATTACCCCTATTTGATTTTTTATTTATAACCCTGTATTCACCTGACCAAAAGTATTGTTCCTCCTGCCACCAAACTGCACTAATTCCCACTATATCTAACTTTAACTTGTCCATTTCCCTTTTTAAATTTTCTAACCTACCTGCCCGATTAAGGGATCTGACATTCCTCGCTCCAATCCGTAGAACCCCAGTTTTTTTCTCCTGATAACGACGTCCTCCTGAGTAGTCCCCGCCCGGAGATCCGAATGGGGGACTATTTTACCTCCGGAATATTTTACCCAAGAGGACGCCATCATCATTTATTCATACAGTAAGGCTGTATGTCCTCGGGAAAAATTACGGCTGTAGTTTCCCCTTGCCTTCAGCCGTTCGCAGTACCAGCACAGCAAGGCCGTTTTGGTTAATGTTGCAAGGCCAGATCAGTCCATCATCCAGGCTGTTGCCCCTGCAACTACTGAAAAGGCTGCTGCCCCTCTTCAGGACCACATGTTTGTCTGGCCTCTCAACAGATACCCCTCCGTTGTGGTTGCACCTACGGTACGGCCATCTGTATCGCTGAGGCACGCAAGCCCCCCCACCAACGGCAAGGTCCATGGTTCATGGGGGGATTCTGTAAATAGCAGTTCTAATTTACTGTAATGTGTTCACATATTGTGTGAATCTCCTGCAAATGATTCGGGAAGTGAGCGTTATATTCGTATGTTCTATATTCTTTATGTTATACTTTCTGAGATGTTCCACACCCATGAGACTTGTCTCATTTTTGGGTCAATGGAATGAAAACTTCATCTAATGTAGAAAGAAAATTTCATCTCATCAAAACAGTTGATAAAAATAATGAATTAAAATACCACATAGTCCAGTACGAGTATGTATTTAGAATATGATTTATCACCACTTTGTAATGTTTAGTTGTGTCTCAGCTACATTTTCAGGCATGACAGAGAAAGAATTCCAAGTATGACCAGTAGTAAATTTGGCGAAAATTAAAGTGATCCCTTAGATTGCCCTCATCAGAAGAAAAGTTGGTTTTCTAATTTATTATTGAGCTTACTGTTGATTTGCTAATTTTATAAGCAACCTTGCCTTTCATTTGCAGAAATGCACTGATTACACTGAAAGTAACATTGCTGTTTACTTGATTAGTAGAAAACTGAAATAATCATAGGGATTTTCGAGATTTGTTTCCCACTCTGATGCCTTACTGCCCCCTTTCTCTATCATCATCATCATGATAATCATCATCTGGGAGAGTAAATCCCATTGGTGAAGATTGTAGCCAATGTTTAGCATACTCACTGTTTAAAAGTGCTGTACATTAAAGCATAGGTGTTCAAACTGAGTGCCTAAATTCAAGTCATCATGTGACCAGAAACAAATGATAAATAATTTAAAACATATTTTGGTTCACTTGTTCATGATAATTACAATTCTGTTTGCCTCTTGCTTGTGGAAATTCGCCATACACCAAAATTTTCTGCCATGTTCTTATTGGTAACGACTTGTTTATGCATAGGTGTCGATGCATTAAGGTTGATTACATGCAGGTATATGAGGCGTAGATGCGCATTAAGGCTGATTACACGCAAATGAAGAGAGTAGGAAGTAGGCCTACAGTTAAAGATGTGTTTAGTTGTGTAGATGGTTGTTGTATCAAAGGAAATATCTTTCTTGTGAATTCACTGTGGTACTGCAAAACATTTAACTGCAGGTGCCATATAAATAAGCAAAAATTAAACGTCTTGCAGGGCAAATCAGCTTGTTGAACAGATACAGAAGTAGAGCAAGTTGTACATGTGAAACAATAATCTTGTGTTTTTTTACCTTGTTTGTGCAGTCACAGACAGGTAAGGCCAAATTGGGAGAGGGACAGATAGCTCTAAAAATAAATGAGACTTTGGTGAAAAGTGCATGTAGTGATGCAAACCTCTTAAACAAGTACTTTGTTTGTGTTACTGACAGCTTGGGGTTTTCAGGTTCAGTAAACAGTGCAATGGAGTATCTGAGACCTGTCTTTACAAATAACCGCAGTAAAATGGGAATGACACTCACATCTCCCTAAGAAGTAGTACCCATCATAAAATCCTTAACATCTAAGTATTCCAGTGGTTATGGTAATATATCAACAAAGTTAACCAAAGAGTGCTCACGCAAGGTCAGTTCTGGCTGAAGATATTTGTGTAATCAGTCTCTTACCAGTAGAACATTTTCTTAGTGCCTAGAAATATAAAGCCTCTTTACAACAATGGGGATGACCAGATACCATTAAACTATCAACCAATTTCACTTTTGCCAGCTTTTCCAAAAACATTTGAAAGGGTTGTGTTCAGGAGTCTCCTTAAGCATCTGACTGCAAATAATATATTGTCCAAATCACAGTTTGGGTTTCTTAAGGGTTCTGATAGAGATAAAGCTATTTACATCTACAGTGATAACTTACGTAATGGATTAGATAACAAATTAGAGGCAAGTGGCATCTCCTGTTACCTGTCAAAAGCGTTTGACTGTGTGAATCACAGCATTCTCTTAGGTGTCACTAGCAGTGCTGCAAAATGGTTTGAGTCTTATTTAACTACCGTAACAGGAAATAAAGGGTGTCATTGAGAAATACCTGTGCAGTAAACAGTCAGCCTTCATCTGATTGGGAATTAATTATATGTGGCATACCTCCTCTTGGGTCTGTTGCTTTTTCTTGTGTTCATTAATGACTTCTCACCAATTACATTGCCAGAGGCTACATTTGTTTTGTTGCAGATGATACAAACATTGCAGCAAGTAGGAAGTCAAGTACAGATTCAGAAGTGGCTGCTGATAAAATTTTCACTGACATTAATAAATGATTTAAAGCTAATTCACTGTCATTAAACTTTGAAAAGACCCACCGGGACCTGTTAGAGATTTCCTTCTAGCAAGTGTACAGCACATGAAGACATGCAGATCAAAGAGGTTGACAATGGTAAATTTCTGTGATTATAACTCAATAATAAATGCGGCTGGGAAGGGATTTGCAATGAGAATGATGTCAGATTTAGTGGATATAAAAAAAATTAAAAAAAAAACACTTGCATAATTTGCTTACATTCATTCTATTATATCATATGTGATCGTATTCTGGAGTAACTTGCAAAGTCGAGCAAAAGTTTTTAGCATCCAAAAACATATAACAAAGACTCATTTGTTTTGTAAATTCAGGAAAATCATGTAGAAATCTGTTCAAGGAACTTTGAATTCTGACCATTTCTTCCAAGTATATTTATTCTTAATGAAATTTGTTGCAAGTAATATATCTCTATTTCCAACCAATTGCTCAATACATAGGAATAAGAACAAGCTACATAGAACCTAAAATCACCTGTCTTTATCCAGAAAGGAACACACATTTTTAATAAATCACCAGCAACCATTAAAAAGATGAAGCACAGTTTAAACAGAGTTTGAAAGACTTTTTGGTAGGCAACTTCTTCTACTCTACAGATGAATATCTTAACAGTGTCTGTTAGATCTTCAATTTTGACAGCAATTGGTCACAACTGGCAAGATTATGTATTTTGTGAATGATAAATTTATTAAAAGTGCATAGCTGTGTTTCATATTCAAATTAAAAAAAAAAACAACAACAACTCTGTCTGACGTGTTTCACACCCAAGAGAATCATTTCATTTTTGGGCCCCTGGGTCGAAAACTGAATCTAATCAAATTCCATTTCACTATATTCGTAATTATTCACATTACTTTCTAGGTAGTAGTCCTACTCCTGTGTTGACATTGTCAGGTCCTATAAACATCTCTTGTCCATATAGAAATTTTGCCACAAGTGTCATATCAGAATAGACTCAAGCACTTATTCTACATTACTTGCCAGCAGAATTGAAATACTGAGTGGGGACAAGGTATTCAGTTACTTTCATCTACACCAAAGCATTCACATGTAGTCAATAGCTACAGGAATAATTTTGATAACAACATTTACATTGGGAATTGACAAAATGTGGTTGTGGAAGTCATGTAATCAACTAAAAACAAAGATTCCAAGACTTTCCTGACGAAGCAACTGCCAGTTGCGAAAGCTCGAATTCTGTGTGTGTGTTTGTGTGTTTTGTTCATGTGCCTGTCTGCCGGCGCTTTCCCGCTTGGTAAGTCTTGGAATCTTTGTTTTTAATATATTTTTCCCTTGTGGAAGTTTCTTTCTATTTTATATTCATGTAATCAACTAATTGATATGTGACAAGTGCAGTGTCTCTCTAATTTCTCACGTTCATGTTGCTTCTGTTCTGGTTTGTTTGGTAATGTGTATACCTGTGTCTTTTGTATTTGTGCACAATGAAGTGTGGTTTACACTTTTTTTAGTCATAGACTAGTGTTGGCAGTAGTATCACGTATACAATGTATAAAAGGACAATGCATTAGCAGAGTGGTCATTTGTATACGGGTGATTCATGTGAAAAGGTTTCCAACCTGACTGTGGCCACATGAGGGGAATTAACAGCCTTTGACCATGGAATGGTAGCTGGAGCTAGTTTTGTGAGACATTCCATTTCAGAAATCATTAGGGACTTTAATATTCTGAGATCCACAGTGTCAAGCATGTGTCAACAGTACCAAATTTCAGGCACTGTGGGAGCTGGTGGTGGCTCCATATTTGTGTGGGTTGTGTTTTTATAGAATGGACTTGCCCCTCTGGTCCAACTGGACCAATCATTGAATGAAAATGGTTATGTTCAGCTACTTGAAGACCATTTGCAGCTATTCGTGTTTCAAACAATGATGGAATTTTTATAGATGACAGTGCACCTCGTCACCAGGCCACAACTGTTCTCGGTCGGTTTAAAGAACATCCAGGTGGATGATTCGGGCACCAGATTGCCCGACATGAATCCTTTCAACTATTTATGGGACATAATTGAGATGTCAGTTCATGTGCAAACTTGTGCACCAGCAACACTTGCAATTATAGAGACTGCATGGTTCAATGTTTCTGCAAGGGATTTCCAGTGACTTATTGAGTTCATGCCATGATGTGTTGCTGCACTACTCCGGGTAAAAGCAGGTCCAACATGATAACAGGAGGCATCCCATAACTTTTGACACCTCAGTGAATTACACCATTAGTCCGTGAATATATTTTATGTTTAGGAGATAGTGCCCTTCCATAATCTGTGAACCCAAAGAAGAAACTCTACTCTCTTGGGTAGGCTATCTGCTGCAATTCATATAGATAAGTACAGTCATGAAAACCAGTCATAATGTTCTATATTCTGTCAGTGGCGCCATCCAGGTTATTAAAAATGAGACTGAGATTTTACAGTGCCTGTCTCCTGTGTTTCAACTGCTAGATTCTGTGCCATACACTGATCCATTTCGGAACATCACGGTTTCAACCACACTGGTCATGGCACAGTGATATAACCACATAACAATGCTTTGCACATAATTACAACAATGTCGTAAGACATAAAATTCAGAGTGAACATGTTTCCAGTCATTTTACACTCACTGAAACATCCACTCATTGGCTTCCACAGTCCTCCACAGTCCTCTCACACTGTATTTGCAAGTTCAGGCCCCACTGTTTGCGCCTAGTCAATTGTCAATTCAGTTGCAGTAAATGGAGAGCATTTTCAAACAGAAAATTAGTGACACTTTTGAACAGTTCACTTTAGCGTTCAGTGATCTTGATCAACATGTTACTTCAGTGGTGTTGGACATTATATTACGATCGTCCCTGCACCAAGCCTACAATGCTCTCATGGTGGTGCTAATTTCACATTGTACAAAATCGATAGGTCAAAGTCTCATGCAAATGCTATACAATCAGAGGCATGGGGACATGATACCATCTGAATTCTGGAGACATCTACATGGAATGATTATCAGTTTGCATGCTTTGCTGTTACACGTTTGGCAACAACAATTGCTACCAAAGTGAGGTTAACTTTAATTGCTCAGGATGAGCAGCCATTATACTAGTTATCAATGAAGCACACACCTTGCTTGACACATATGCCACAGTGGCTGCCACAATAACTTCCATCCACTCTGAAGAAAGCTGAACCATTCCAGACCAGCCCAAAGTGCTGCTGCCTCGCAACCGTGCCACCTCTACCTGAAAGTCACATAGAGTTTTCGAGAACCTGTGGACTCTCCGTGCTACTGTCAAGAGGCTAACTAAGCTGTTGGAAATCTTACAGCTATGGATTGTGACAGCTGAGAGCAAATGTACCCCCTCTGCACATGCCCAAAGTGGTCTCATAACCATGGGACCACTCAGACTAATGTTTGCTGTTCCACAGACCTTTTGGTCACCTGGCAGCTAATTGCAAGAAATCATGTTTGCACCCAAATGCCGAGACATGATTTGGTTCAGGTGCAACAGCAGGACACCCACTTACAGCACCTGCTGTTTAAGAACAGTTAGTCGTCTACATCAAAAATAAAGTATAGGACTGCTCAGCCTACCACTTGTATCGGCATGACTCCAAAGCTGCCAACTAATGAATGGCTACACAACACTACATCACAAAGGTTGTTCGTTACCAACCACTATTCAGGGATAGTGTTATTAATCGAACAGGATCAGAGATCAGCATACTGCTGACTACATTCTACCCAGATGCAAAACAACACACTATGGCCAATTTAGTGGCAGTTAACAAGTCCGTCATATGCACATATGGTCACCAAATATTTGAGGTTGACAATGGTCTCTTCAAGAACTCCAAGTGGACTTTTGCATTATCCAACATTCCTCAACCTATTTTGGGTGCTGATTTCATCACACTGCCTGCACTGACCACCAATTTACTAAATGAATGACTGATACATTCTGTCAACAGACTTACTATTCTTGCAGGAAAGTGTCATTCATCAAAGTACACAATGCCCAGAGTGTATAATTTAAGTGCTAATACCTCAAATGACCATCTTCATTACTGGGAGTCCTACTGCCACAACTTGAAATCACACCTCCAGACCATGAGAAAAGATTACATAACAATGAGGTGTGAAATAATCATGTCACATGAGGATAATGTGACGTTGAAGGATATCCTATTGGAAACAGATGACAAACTCCAAGTGGCCCATAAAACATTAGAACAACATAGGACACCTCCGCATTACATCCGTGCTCTGCACACAACTGTGTCCATGGATTAATAGTGGCCTGTAAAACTACAGGGCAGGTGCACACATACTGTGGTGCACCATATCTGTACCAAACCTGGTCTGCAATTTCATCAGGAGCCCATTGGACTGCATGGAAATGACTACCACTGATTTCCAGTGGCTACACAACGGCACCAGGGGAACCATCAACTCACACCCCTCCCCCTCTGTCTGCTACCTATGGCACTCCTCCCAACCATCATTCTACAGTACTGGCTGTGTCACTGACTGCAGTTACATGTCCATCATGTACAGCCACCCACACACAAGCTGGCTTTGAGGTCAAATTCGAAATCCATCTCATCTTTTAGATGAGTGGATTGGGTGGCGCAAGGGGGGGGGGGGGGGGTTGTGTGAGAGTGATATAATCAACTTATAGGTGTGTGAAAAGTGCAGTGTGTCTTTAATTTCTCATATTCTTTGTTACTTCCTCTTCTGGTTTCTTCACTAATGCACTGTTATTCCCTGTATGTATTTTATATGTAGTAGATGGTCTCCCTACATGGTCCCACATTGTACAGCAATTCATACTATAGGCCTATACTGAAATGTACACAATAAAATTAACAAATGTGAATATTGGTTAAACTTTGAAACTGAACATCTTTTAAAACCCTCTTTATGGACCTAGGGATTGTTAGATGTATATACTACCTTGTGGTGTTCCTGGTTAACAGCAAGAGTGAATTTAGGATGAACTCAGCAATTCACAATCACATAACTAGATGAAGTAATAATTCCTATATCAGCTATGTATTCCTTTCTAGGGTTCAGAATGGAGTTTAATTTTCAGGTATATAAATAAAAGGTAACCAGTGGGATGCAGACATAAAACTAAACATCTGCAAATATTTAAAAACAAAATAAAAGAATACTTCATTAGCCACTCTTTCAACAATTTATCAGAATATTTGAGGTGAAGAATGTAAATTCTGTTAAGAATCAGAGTTGTGAGTTGATAAGGACAGTATATTAGTATCACCATTCAAAGATTTGATCTGAACCTATAACTGCATTTTCCCCCAGTTACATACTACTATAGTTTCTCAAATGTAATGTATGGTTGCCAAAGTTTGTGAGCTAAAGGCATAGCCTGTTATGTGTTTTCTTTCATAAAGTGCACTATAGAAATAATTAAAATGAATATAAAGCTCCAGTTATCAATATCCTTTCTCAAAAGATTAACTTTTGGAGACACAATAAGCAACAAGCTCTTAGGCCAGTAGTTGCTGCACTCACAGCTCACCAACCCACATTAGTTTATTTAACCAGCTGGTACAGAAAAGTGGAATTTCATTTAAATTACTCTAGCACAGGTATGATTTGTTAACAATTAATGAAAATTTTGAGAATTTTTAGCAAGAGTTCTTTATTGTGTACAAAACACTGAAGATAACGTAAAATGAACTTCCAGTGTGCTATATTTTAAACTGACCAGTGAAACAAAACACGTACACCACAGTCTCTCACTGTGAGTTTCCAACAGTTCTGTTGCAAAAGTCGGCGTGAAGTTTGTGTGTGCATCTTCCTTTGCCTTTTCAGTGTCATAATATACAATAAATGCATTGTTCACTGAAATATTTAGTAGTTTTATAAGACAGTTAAGTCATTTTGAAGAATGTAACTTCTTTTGTGATGCAGAATGTGGCATTTAGAAGGGCAGGTCAATGACAGTAGCAGTACTTGACTTAGTTACAAATATAAGTCAGGGTTTTGAAGACAAAAGATTTTACAGCACTGGTACTTTGTGACCATAGTAAGTTATTCAGTTGTACCTCATGTAAGACCCTCCTCAGCAATATAAAATCATAAGGTGATGGGGGAGCTGTTGAGCAAATTCTTGAATCCTGCCTGAATAATAAACAGAAAATTGTATTAGTACAAGGAGCAGACTCAATTGAAAAGAAGTTGAAACAGAGTGCAGCATAGCAAACTGTAATGGTGCCCTTGTTGTTACTGATTTTTGTTAATGACAGAAGTACCAATGGGACCACCTTACAGTTTGGAAATAACCACATTTGTTCTCAAAAAGCAAGAATGTTGCTCAGGCTTTTCAACAAGCAGAAGCCCTATTAAGTTAGGCAAGGGTCTGGTTTCGTCTGAACAAGATAAAAATTAATGTCTACAAAACACAGAGAATGACATGCAGCCTCAGTGATACTGGATCACTGGGTGACACAGCAGCCACTAAACTCACGGGCTTTTTCATTCATACTATGTTAACATGGTAACTGCACACAAAAATTGTATATTCCAAACTTTCCTGGGTCCTGTATCTCCTGCGGAAATTAAAAGGTGTAATATCAGACCACTACTGGTAGCTACTGACTGTGTACTCTGTAATGTTCTAAAGCTGCATGAGACATGAGCTGCTGCTGTGGAGTCTTTCTGTAGTCTGTAAAATAAATGCAAAAAAAAAAAAAGATAATCGTAAACCAATTGTTTCTGACTGTTCTTAGCCAATATTTATTCAACTACCTTGCTCATACAGAGATAAATCATGAGAACTACAGAACGAGAAATAAATTTCATCTACACAGCACTGGCAATAGAGACAGAATAGAAAGCCCTGGCTGTTAACAAAGACAAAAAGAGCTTCCACATTGTGGCTTTCGAACTGTTGAGTGCACTACCTAAGGCTATCCTTTCATTACCAATGGAGCAATATAGGACTAAAATTATGGGTACATTTAAAGGGCAACCTTTGTACAGTACTGAATAATTCTTCTCTGGTGATAAGACAGTGTCTACCTAGGCCAGAACTCAGTGCTATGACAAGAACAGCAGCTCTGATATTTAACTACAATATGTTCTAGTACTGATTTCACAGTTCTATTATCGTTGTACAGCATATCATAATCTAGTTGTTCTCTTTAGTATACTGTACAGCATCAATTTTAGTATCATAGTTTAAATTGAAGTGTTGCACTCATTTTATTGTGGTAATATTATTGTAATCTTGATGCAGTCTGTCCAGCTATAGCTGGTTAACAACACAGAGCTGGTAATAAATGGAGATGATGTCAGACTGCTTTTTGATGATAATAAGCGATATTATCCAACCCACAGGATTATTTGTTTGGCTCTGTGTTATAATACTGCAAATTTCAGTAGATGTGAGTGGGCAAAGAAAAAAGTTACCTTGGGAACAGCACAAAGCTTTTACAATGACTGTGTAGAGAAGGATTGATAAAAGAAGAAAGTTTGTCATGAATGTTCATGAAGTGATTGTTGAATATTTCACATAAATTTTTTGCTCAGAGGAAACACCATCTTCATTCTTAATGCATGTTATTGATTGAGTCTTTTCCCTTTTTACCAACAGTCTCATTGATGGCTTTTAATGTGGCTTTTGCTTTACTACTTGAATTGAGTATAAACTACCAGTTGTACATTTTCTTGGCTTCTCAGCAGACTTGTTCAGTTTGAAATAGTTATTGAATAACTTGCTGTCTGTAGTTCTACTGTAAGCATATAGCAGTCACTTATTTCTACAAAAGGTTTGTATCCCTGATGTTAGCAACTTATTACTAGGCATTTTGCATTTATTTGGCTCAGATCTAAGTTTGATTGGAAATGCTACATCTTCATGTTTCAACAGAATACTCAAATTCTTGTACCTTACATCCAACGTCACAGTCACAATGTACACCCTTCCATCCAGCTTCATGGAGCACATGTGTAAAAGTGAATACTATATTATTTTTGATGTAAAGCATGATATTTCAACACACACACCACTCTTTGGTGAGTTTGTGCTAGAGTACCACCAGCTTTTGCAACAACTTCTTCCTTTCTGTGCTGCGTTCCTGTCCTCCTCCTGTTCTTTTTGCTCTTCCTTGAAGAATATGTGTGTGATAGTTTTGGGAATGTGTTCTGAAGTTTTAGTATCTTGACATCAGAACAGTCCCTCAACTGATTTTCTTTCTTTCTTCATTCGCCATGCCGTACCCTTCTTCTGCTTCAACATTCCTTTTTGTTTCTTTTTCCTCCCTATGTGCTCCTGAAGGCTGACCTACATGTTTGACATGTAACAGGTGAGTGGGTAGAGCATAATCCCCAGCCCCATGTTGACAGGTGGGGTTTGCACATACTTCTTCGTACAGGCCAGTCCCAGGGAGGAGTGCCTTCCCAAATTGCCAGTTCATCACTCTATCAGGAGTTTGGTAGGTGTGACCTGGGGTGATCCCCCCTCGGAGTGACCCCATTAGGAAGGAGCACGCCATTGAAGATGCTGGCAATCATTGGAGATTTCCTCATAATGAGCCAATCATCATTTCAGTTTATGGCTACTACAAACAAATGGAATGAGCCTAAAGATTCAATGACTCTCTAGCTGCACCTTGATCCCCCATGCTATCACATACTGAGGTAGTTCAGTCCTTTGGTATTGTTAATGCGTTTATTATTCAAAAAAGTGTTGATGCAATTGCAGGCCCTGTAAAATCTTACTCAGATTTATGTAATGGGACTTTGCTTTTGGGGTCCAATTGTGTTTTTCAGGCCCAACAACTGCTTGCTACTTCACTCCTCCACAGCCATCCTGTTCATGTTGAGGGTCATTTAATGCTGAATTCTTTGCATGGTGTTATTTACACTAGGCTGCTTGGAGGTCTGATGCAGGGAGAAATCCAAACTTATCTCTCTGTGCAGGGCATCACTGCAGTCCATCAGGTAATGAAAAAGTTTGATGCAACATTACTGTCTACATGCACTCTTTTTCTCACATTTGATTGAGTAGTGCTTCCACCAAAAATCAAAGAAGATTATGAAGTGATCACAGTCTGACTGTACATTCCAAACCTGATGTGTTGTTACCAGTGTCAACATTAAAACCAAACACACATGTCCTGACCGAGTGAGGTGGCGCAGTGGTTAGCACACTGGACTCGCATTTGGGAGGACGATGGTTCAAGCCCGCGTTCGGCCATCCTGATTTAGGTTTTCAGTGATTTCTCTAAATTGCTCCAGGCAAATGCCGGGATGGTTCCTTTGAAAGGACATGGCCGACTTCCTTCCCTAATCCGATGAGACCAATGACCTCACTGTTTGGTCTCTTCCCCCAACCAATCCAATCCAATCACATGTCCTGTTGAAACATGACCAAATGTGGTACCTGTGGTAGTGATGCTCGCAAGGGCAATTGCCTGCCTCCTTCTCCCTGCTGTATCAATTGCAATGGTGACCAGGCAGCCTCATCCTGAGAATGTCCCACGTACCTTGATGAGCAGGCCATCCAGGAGATCTGGCCAAAGGAAAAAGTACTTCACCCTGTTGCTCGCAAGTTGTTGGCTAGACCATATGAGACTTACAGTACCATTCTCACTATGACTCGCTCCATGTAGGTTATGGCCATGCAGTCTTGCAACTTCAAATTCAGCACTGCAGTTGTAAAATCATTGGGTATTGCAGTAGCATAACCATCTCCTTCTCCTCCAGCTGTGTAACAAACCACCAAATCTTCACCTCCTGCAGTGAAATCACCTGCTACACAACTGACAGGCTGGAAAGGAAGAAAGGTATACACTCCTGATGATTTTTTACGTCCCTGCAGGCAACAAACATCTGAGTCTTCATCTGCCAACTGCAAAGGCTCTAAAAAATCAATCAACTTGACCATTCTTCTCATTCCCTGGCTCAGAGGTCGTCTTCAATGGTGTTACTACATGATACTCTCACCATGCTGACCTACAATCCACCAGTGTGCACTGCCCACCAAGTGAGTAACGATGCTACTGTCACTGTAGGCAGCCTCACCTGGCAACCCAGTAGCTTGTATCCGACGCACTACTGCCCATTTACTATATCCCTCACACCTTCACATTGCGGAAGCAACACAGAATGTGCATCGCAATTCAAATCTACGGGCTACATACCTGCTTTTCACCATGGGAGTAACGATGCTACTGTCATTATACGTAGCCTCACATAGCAACCCAGTAGCTTGTATCCGATGCACTACTGCCCATTTACTACATCCCTCACACCTTCACATTGTGGATGCAACAGAGAATGTGCATCAAAATTCAAATCCACAGGCTACATAGCGGCTATTCACCATGTGAGTAAAAATGCTACAGTCACTGTAGGCAGCCTCACCTGGCAACCCTGTAGCTTGTATCCGATGCACTACAGCCCATTTACTACATCTCTCACACCTTCACATTGAGGAAGCAACACACAAAGTGCATCGCAATTCAGATCTACAGGCTACATAGCGGCTTTTCAACAAGAGAGTAATGATGCTACAATCACTGTGGGCAGACTCACCTGGCAACCCAGTAGCTTGTATCCGACGCACTACTGCCCATTTACTATATCTCTCACACCTTCACATTGCCGATGCAACACAGAATTTGTATCACAATTGAAATCAAGAGGCTACATGGCGGCTCTTCGCAAAGAGAGTTATGATGCTAGTGTCACCATACGTGGCCTCTCCTGGCAATGCAGTAGCTTGTATCCTATGCACTAGTGCCCATTTATTATATCCGTCATACTTTCACATTAGCGATGCAACACATAAATTGCATCGCAATTCTAATCCACGGGCTACATAGCGGGTTTTCACCAAGGTCGTAACAATGCTACAAACACTGTATTAAGCCTCACCTGGCAACCGAGTAGCTTGTATCCGACGCACTACTGCTTATTTACTATATCCCTCACAGCTTCACATTGTGGATGCAACACAGAATGTGCATCGCAATTCAAATCCACAGGCTACATAGCCGCTTTTCACCAAGGGAGTAACAATGCTACCGTCACTGTACGTAGCCTCACCTGGCAACCCAGTAGCTTGTATCCGACGCACTTCTGCCCATTTACTACATCCCTCACACCTTCACATTGTGGATGCAACACAGATTGTGCATCGCAATTCAAATCTACGGGGTGCATAGCGGCTTTTCACAAAGGGAGTATTAATGCTACTGTCACTGTACGTAGCCTCACCTGGCAACACAGTAGCTTGTATCCGATGCACTACTGCCCATTTACTACATCCCTCACACCATAACATTGTGGATGCAACACAGAATGTGCATCGCAATTCAAACACGGGTTACATGGCGGCTTTTCACAAAAGGAGTAACGATGTCATTGTCAGTGTACGTAGCCTCACCTGGCAACAAAGTACCTTGTATCCGACGCACTACTGCCAATTTACTGTATCACTCACACCTTCACATTGTGGATGCAACACAGAATGTGCATCGCAAATCAAATTTAGGGGCTACATAGCGGCTTTTCACCAAGGGAGTAAAGATGCTACTGTCTCTGTACGTAGCCTCACCTGACATACCAGTAGCTTGTATCCGACGGACTACTGCCCATTTAATACATCCCTCACACCTTCACTTTGTGGATGCATCACAGAATGTGCATCGCAATTTACCTCTAGGCTGCATAGTGGCTTTTCACCAAGGGAGTTACGATGTTACTGTCACTGTAGGCAGCCTCACCTGGCAACCCAGTTGCTTGTATCCGATGCACTACTGCCCATTTACTATATCCCTCACACCTTCACATTGTGGGTGCAACACAGAATGTGCATCGCAATTCAAATCCACGGGCTACATAGTGGCTTTTCACCATGGGAGTAACAATGCTACTGTCACTGTAGGCAGCCTCACCTGGTAACCCAGTACCTTGTATCCGATGCACTACTGCCCATTTACTACATCCCTCACACCTTCACATTGAGGATGCAATACAGAATGTGCATCGAAATTCAAATACACGGGCTACATAGCGGCTATTCACCATGGGAGTAAAAATGCTACTGTCACTGTAGGCAGCCTCACCTGGCAACCCAGTAGCTTGTATCCGATGCTTTACAGCCCATTTACTACATCTCTCACACCTTCATTTTGTGGATGCAACACACAATGTGCATCGCAATTCAAGTCTATGGGCTACATAGCGGCTTTTCACCAAGAGAGTAAATATGCTACAATCACTGTAGGCAGACTCACCTGGCAAACCAGTAGCTTGTATCCGACGCACTACTGCCAATTTACTATATCCCTCACAACTTCACATTGTGGATGCAACACAGAATGTGCATCGCAAATCAAATCTACGAGCTACATAGCGGCATTTCACCAAGGGAGTATAGATGCTACTGTCACTGTACGTAGCCTCACCTGGCAACCCAGTAGCTTGTATCCGACACACTTCTGCCCTTTTACTACATCCGTCACACCTTCACATTATGGATGCAACACAGAATGGGCATCGCAAATGAAATCTAGGGGCTACATAGCGGCTTTTCACCAAGGGAGTAACAATGCTACTGTCTCTGTACGTAGCCTCACCTGACAACCCAGTAGCTTGAATCCGACGCACTACTTCCCAATTAATACATCCCTCACACCTTCACTTTCTGGATGCAACACAGAATGTGCATCGCAATTTACCTCTACAGGCTGCATAGTGGCTTTTCACCAAGGGAGTTACGATGCTACTGTCTCTGTACGTAGCCTCACCTGGCAACCCAGTAGCTTGTATCTGACACACTTCTGCCCTTTTACTACATCCCTCACACCTTCACATTATGGATGCAACACAGAATGGGCATCGCAAATGAAATCTAGGGGCTACATAGCGGCTTTTCACCAAGGGAGTAACAATGCTACTGTCTCTGTACGTAGCCTCACCTGACAACCCAGTAGCTTGAATCCGACGCACTACTTCCCAATTAATACATCCCTCACACCTTCACTTTCTGGATGCAACACAGAATGTGCATCGCAATTTACCTCTACAGTCTGCATAGTGGCTTTTCACCAAGGGAGTTACGATGCTACTGTCTCTGTACGTAGCCTCACCTGGCAACCCAGTAGCTTGTATCCGACGCACTACTGCCCATTTACTATATCCCTCACACCTTCACATTGCCGATGCAACATAGAATATACATCGCAATTGAAATCTAGAGGCTACATGGCGGCTCTTCACAAAGAGAGTAACGATGCTACTGTCACTGTAGGCAGCCTCACCCGGCAACCCAGTAGCTTGTATCCGACGCACTACTGCCCATTTACTATATCCCTCACACCTTCACGTTGCGGAAGCAACACAGAATGTGCATCGCAATTCAAATCAACGGGTTACATACCGGCTTTTCACCAAGGGAGTAACGATGCTACTGTCTCTGTACGTAGCATCACCTGACAACCCAGTAGCTTGTATCCGACGCACTACTGCCCAATTAATACATCCCTTACACCTTCACATTGTGGATGCAACACAGAATGTGCATCGCAATTTACCTCTGCAGGCTACAAAGTGACTTTCCACCAAGGGAGTAACGATAATACTGTCACTGTACGTAGCCTCACCTGGCAACCCAGTAGCTTGTATCCGACGCACTACTGCCAATTTACTATATCCCTCACAACTTCACATTGTGGATGCAACACAGAATGTGCATCGCAAATCAAATCTACGGGCTACATAGCGGCTTTTCACCAAGGGAGTATCGATGGTACTGTCACTGTGCGTAGCCTCACCTGGCAACCCAGTAGCTTGCGTCCGGTGCACTACAGCCCATTTACTACATCCCTCACACCTTCACATTGTGGATGCAACACACAATGTGCATGGCAATTCAAATCCACGGGCTACATAGCGGCTTTTCACTAAGGGAGTAACAATGCTACTCTCACTGTAGGCAGCCTCACCTGGCAACCCAGTAGCTTGTATCCGATGCACTACTGCCCATTTACTACATCCCTCACAACTTCACATTGTGGATGCAACACAGAATGTGCATCGCAAATCAAATCTACGGGCTACATAGCGGCTTTTCACCAAGGGAGTATCGATGGTACTGTCACTGTGCGTAGCCTCACCTGGCAACCCAGTAGCTTGCGTCCGGTGCACTACAGCCCATTTACTACATCCCTCACACCTTCACATTGTGGATGCAACACACAATGTGCATGGCAATTCAAATCCACGGGCTACATAGCGGCTTTTCACTAAGGGAGTAACAATGCTACTCTCACTGTAGGCAGCCTCACCTGGCAACCCAGTAGCTTGTATCCGATGCACTACTGCCCATTTACTACATCCCTCACACCTTCACATTGTGGATGCAACACAGAATGTGCATCGAAATTCAAATCCACGGGCTACATAGCGGCTATTCACCACGGGAGTAAAAATGCTACTGTCACTGTAGGCAGCCTCACCTGGCAACCCAGTAGCTTGTATCCGATGCACTACAGCCCATTTACTACATCTCTCACACCTTCACATTGTGGATGCAACACAGAATGTGCATCGCAATTCAAATCCACGGGCTACATAGCGGCTATTCACCAAGGGAGTAAAAATGCTACTGTCACTGTAGGCAGCCTCACCTGGCAACCCAGTAGCTTGTATCCGATGCACTACAGCCCATTTACTACATCTCTCACACCTTCACATTGAGGATGCAATACAGAATGTGCATCGAAATTCAAATACACGGGCTACATAGCGGCTATTCACCATGGGAGTAAAAATGCTACTGTCACTGTAGGCAGCCTCACCTGGCAACCCAGTACCTTGTATTCAATGCACTACAGCCCATTTACTACAACTCTCACACATTCACATTGTGGATGCAACACACAATGTGCATCACAATTCAAATCTACAGGCTACATAGCAGCTTTTCAACAAGAGAGTAATAATTCTACAATCACTGTGGGCAGACTCACCATGCAACCCAGTACCTTGTATCCGACGTACTACTGCCCATTTACTATATCCCTCACACCTTCACATTGTGGATGCAACACAGAATGTGCATCGCAAATCAAATCTACGAGCTACATAGCGGCATTTCACCAAGGGAGTATAGATGCTACTGTCACTGTACGTAGCCTCACCTGGCAACCCAGTAGCTTGTATCCGACACACTTCTGCCCTTTTACTACATCCGTCACACCTTCACATTATGGATGCAACACAGAGTGGGCATCGCAAATGAAATCTAGGGGCTACATAGCGGCTTTTCACCAAGGGAGTAACAATGCTACTGTCTCTGTACGTAGCCTCACCTGACAACCCAGTAGCTTGAATCCGACGCACTACTTCCCAATTAATACATCCCTCACACCTTCACTTTCTGGATGCAACACAGAATGTGCATCGCAATTTACCTCTACAGTCTGCATAGTGGCTTTTCACCAAGGGAGTTACGATGCCACTGTCTCTGTACGTAGCCTCACCTGGCAACCCAGTAGCTTGTATCCGACGCACTACTGCCCATTTACTATATCCCTCACACCTTCACATTGCCGATGCAACATAGAATATACATCGCAATTGAAATCTAGAGGCTACATGGCGGCTCTTCACAAAGAGAGTAACGATGCTACTGTCACTGTAGGCAGCCTCACCCGGCAACCCAGTAGCTTGTATCCGACGCACTACTGCCCATTTACTATATCCCTCACACCTTCACGTTGCGGAAGCAACACAGAATGTGCATCGCAATTCAAATCAACGGGTTACATACCGGCTTTTCACCAAGGGAGTAACGATGCTACTGTCTCTGTACGTAGCATCACCTGACAACCCAGTAGCTTGTATCCGACGCACTACTGCCCAATTAATACATCCCTTACACCTTCACATTGTGGATGCAACACAGAATGTGCATCGCAATTTACCTCTGCAGGCTACAAAGTGACTTTCCACCAAGGGAGTAACGATAATACTGTCACTGTACGTAGCCTCACCGGGCAACCCAGTAGCTTGTATCCGACGCACTACTGCCAATTTACTATATCCCTCACAACTTCACATTGTGGATGCAACACAGAATGTGCATCGCAAATCAAATCTACGGGCTACATAGCGGCTTTTCACCAAGGGAGTATCGATGGTACTGTCACTGTGCGTAGCCTCACCTGGCAACCCAGTAGCTTGCGTCCGGTGCACTACAGCCCATTTACTACATCCCTCACACCTTCACATTGTGGATGCAACACACAATGTGCATGGCAATTCAAATCCACGGGCTACATAGCGGCTTTTCACTAAGGGAGTAACAATGCTACTGTCACTGTAGGCAGCCTCACCTGGCAACCCAGTAGCTTGTATCCGATGCACTACTGCCCATTTACTACATCCCTCACACCTTCACATTGTGGATGCAACACAGAATGTGCATCGCAATTCAAATCCACGGGCTACATAGCGGCTATTCACCAAGGGAGTAAAAATGCTACTGTCACTGTAGGCAGCCTCACCTGGCAACCCAGTAGCTTGTATCCGATGCACTACAGCCCATTTACTACATCTCTCACACCTTCACATTGTGGATGCAACACACAATGTGCATCACAATTCAAATCTACAGGCTACATAGCAGCTTTTCAACAAGAGAGTAATAATTCTACAATCACTGTGGGCAGACTCACCATGCAACCCAGTACCTTGTATCCGACGTACTACTGCCCATTTACTATATCCCTCACACCTTCACATTGTGGATGCAACACAGAATGTGCATGGCAATTCAAATCTACGGGCTAAATAGCGGCTTTTCTCCAAGGGAGTAACGATGCTACTGTCACTGTACGTAGCCTCACATAGCAACCCACTAGCTTGTATGCAATGCACTACTGCTCATTTACTACATCCCTCACACCTTCACATTGTGCATGCAACACAGAATGTGCATCGCAATTCAAATCTACGGTGTGCATAGCGGCTTTTCACCAAGGGAGTAACGATGCTACTGTCACTGTACGTAGCCTCACCTTACAACCCAGTAGCTTGTATCCGATGCACTACTGCCCATTTACTACATCCCTCACACCTTCACATTGTGGATGCAACACAGAATGTGCATCGCAATTCAAATCTAAGTGCTACATAGCGGCTATTCACCAAGGAGTAACGATGCTAATGTCACTGTACGTAGCCTCACCTGGCAACCCAGTAGCTTGTATTCAATGCACTACAGCCCATTTACTACAACTCTCACACATTCACATTGTGGATGCAACACACAATGTGCATCGCAATTCAAATCTACAGGCTACATAGCGGCTTTTCAACAAGAGAGTAATAATGCTACAATCACTGTGGGCAGACTCACCTGGCCACCCAGTACCTTGTATCCGACGCACTTCTGCCCTTTTACTACATCCCTCACACCTTCACATTGTGGATGCAACACAGAATGTGCATCGCAATTCAAATCTACGGGGTGCATAGCGGCTTTTCACCAAGGGAGTAACGATGCTACTGTCACTGTAGGCAGCCTCACCTGGCAACCCAGTAGCTTGTATCCAATGCACTACTGCCCATTTACTGTCTCTCTCACACCTTCACATTGCCGATGCAACACAGAATTTGCATCGCTATTGAAATCAAGAGGCTACATGGCTGCTCTTCGCCAAGAGAGTTGTGATGCTACTGTCACCGTATTTAGCCTCCCCTCGGCAACACAGTTGCTTGTATCTTATGCACTAGTGCCCATTTATTATATCCGTCATACCTTCACATTAGCGATGCAACACATAATTTGCATCGCAATTCTAATCCACGGGCTACATAGCGGCTTTTCACCAAGTTCGTAACAATTCTACAGTCACTGTAGGAAGCCTCACCTGGCAATCCAGTAGCTTGTATCCGATGCACTACTGCCCATTTACTACATCACTCACACCTTCACATTGTGGATGCAACACAGAATGTGCATCGCAATTCAAATCCACGGGCTACATAGCGGCTTTTCACCAAGGGAGTAACGATGCTACTGTCACTGTAGGCAGCCTCACCTGGCAACCCAGTAGCTTGTATCCTATGCAGTACAGCCCATTTACTACATCCTTCACACCTTCGCATTGTGGATGCAACACAGAATGTGCATCGCATTTCAAATCTACGGGCTACATAGCGGCTTTTCACCAAGGGAGTAACAATGCTACTGTCACTGTACGTAGCCTCACGTGGCCACCCAGTAGCTTGTATCCGATGCACTACTGCCCATTTACTACATCCCTCACACCTTCACATTGTGGCTGCAACACAGAATGTGCATCGCAATTCAAATCTAAGTGCTACATAGCGGCTTCTCACCAAGGGAGTAACAAGGCTACTGTCACTTTAGGCAGCCTTACCTGTCAACCCAGTAGCTTGTATCCGACGCACTACTGCCCATTTACTATATCCCTCACAGCTTCACATTGTGGATGCAACACAGAATGTGCATCGCAAATCAAATCCACGGGCTACATAGCGGCTTTTCACCAAGGGAGTAACAATGCTACTGTCACTGTGCGTAGTCTCACCTGGCAACCCAGTACCTTGTATCCAACGCAATACTGCCCATTTACTATATCCCTCACACCTTCACATTGTGGGTGCAACACAGAATGTGCATCGCAATTCAAATCCACGGGCTACATAGCGGCTTCTCACCAAGGGAGTAACAAGGCTACTGTCGCTTTAGGCAGCCTTACCTGTCAACCCAGTAGCTTGTATCCGACGCACTACTGCCCATTTGCTATATCCCTCACACCTTCACATTGTGGATGCAACACAGAATGTGCATGGCAATTCAAATCTACGGGCTAAATAGCGGCTTTTCTCCAAGGGAGTAACGATGCTACTGTCACTGTACGTAGCCTCACATAGCAACCCACTAGCTTGTATCCGATGCACTACTGCTCATTTACTACATCCCTCACACCTTCACATTGTGGATGCAACACAGAATGTGCATCGCAATTCAAATCCACGGGCTACATAGCGGCTTTTCACCAAGGGAGTATCGATGCTAGTGTCACTGTACGTAGCCTCTCCTGGCAACCCAGTAGCTTGTATCCGACGCACTTCTGCCCTTTTACTACATCCCTCACACCTTCACATTGTGGATGCAACACAGAATGTGCATCGCAATTCAAATCGACGGGCTACGTAGCGGCTTTTCACCAAGGGAGTAACAATGCTATTGTCACTGTAGGCAGCTTCACCTGGCAACCCAGTAGCTTGTATCCAACGCACTACTGCCCATTTACTATATCCCTCACACCTTCACATTGTGAATGTAACACAGAATGTGCATCGCAATTCAAATCTACGGTGTGCATAGCGGCTTTTCACCAAGGGAGTAAAGATGCTACTGTCACTGTACGTAGCCTCACCTTACAACCCAGTAGCTTGTATCCGATGCACTACTGCCCATTTACTACATCCCTCACACCTTCACATTGTGGATGCAACACAGAATGTGCATCGCAATTCAAATCTAAGTGCTACATAGCGGCTATTCACCAAGGAGTAACGATGCTAATGTCACTGTACGTAGCCTCACCTGGCAACCCAGTAGCTTGTATTCAATGCACTACAGCCCAATTACTACAACTCTCACACATTCACATTGTGGATGCAACACACAATGTGCATCGCAATTCAAATCTACAGGCTACATAGCGGCTTTTCAACAAGAGAGTAATAATGCTACAATCACTATGGGCAGACTCACCTGGCCACCCAGTACCTTGTATCCGACACACTTCTGCCCTTTTACTACATCCCTCACACCTTCACATTGTGGATGCAACACAGAATGTGCATCGCAATTAAAATCGACGGGCTACATAGCGGCTTTTCACCAAGGGAGTAACAATGCTATTGTCACTGTAGGCAGCTTCACCTGGCAACCCAGTAGCTTGTATCCGACGCACTACTGCCCATTTACTATATCCCTCACAACTTCTCATTGTGAATGTAACACAGAATGTGCATCGCAATTCAAATCTACGGGGTGCATAGCGGCTTTTCACCAAGGGAGTAACGATGCTACTGTCACTGTACGTAGCCTCACCTTACAACCCAGTAGCTTGTATCCGATGCACTATTGCCCATTTACTACATCCCTCACACCTTCATATTGTGGATGCAACACAGAATGTGGATCGCAATTCAAATCTAAGTGCTACATAGTGGCTATTCACCAAGGGAGTAACGATGCTAATGTCACTGTACGTAGCCTCACCTGGCAACACAGTAGCTTGTATCCGGTGCACTACTGCCCATTTACTACATCCCTCACACCTTCACATTGTGGATGCAACACAGAATGAGCATCGCAATTCAAATCCACGGGCTACATAGTGGTTTGTCACCAAGGGAGTAACGATGCTACTGTCACTGTAGGCAGCCTCACCTGGCAACCCAGTAGCTTGTATCCTATGCACTACAGCCCATTTACTACATCCTTCACACCTTCGCATTGTGGATGCAACACAGAATGTGCATCGCATTTCAAATCTACGGGCTACATATCGGCTTTTCACCAAGGGAGTAACAATGCTACTGTCACTGTACGTAGCCTCACGTGGCCACCCAGTAGCTTGTATCCGATGCACTACTGCCCATTTACTACATCCCTCACACCTTCACATTGTGGCTGCAACACAGAATGTGCATCGCAATTCAAATCTAAGTGCTACATAGCGGCTTCTCACCAAGGGAGTAACAAGGCTACTGTCACTTTAGGCAGCCTTACCTGTCAACCCAGTAGCTTGTATCCGACGCACTACTGCCCATTTACTATATCCCTCACAGCTTCACATTGTGGATGCAACACAGAATGTGCATCGCAAATCAAATCCACCGGCTACATAGCGGCTTTTCACCAAGGGAGTAACAATGCTACTGTCACTGTGCGTAGTCTCACCTGGCAACCCAGTACCTTGTATCCGACGCAATACTGCCCATTTACTATATCCCTCACACCTTCACTTTTCCGTTGCAACACAGAATGTGCATCGCATTTCAAATCTACAGGCTAAATAGCGGCTTTTCTCCAATGGACTAACGATGCTACTGTCACTGTACGTAGCATCACATAGCAACCCAGTAGCTTGTATCCGATGCACTACTGCCCATTTAGTACATCCCTCACACCTTCGCATTGTGGATGCAACACAGAACGTGCATCGCATTTCAAATCTACGGGCTACATAGCGGCTTTTCACCAAGGAAGTAACAATGCTATTGTCACTGTAGGCAGCCTCACCTGGCAACCCAGTAGCTTGTATCCGACGCACTACTGCCCATTTACTATATCCCTCACACCTTCACATTGTGGATGTAACACAGAATGTGCATCGCAATTCAAATCTACGGGGTGCATAGTGGCTTTTCACCAAGGGAGTAACGATGCTACTGTCACTGTACGTAGCCTCATCTGGCAACCCTGTAGCTTGTATCCGATGCACTACTGCCCATTTACTACATCCCTCATACCTTCACATTGTGGATGCATCACAGAATGTGCATCGCAATTCAAATCTACGGGCTACATAGCGGCTTCTCACCAAGGGAGTAACAAGGCTACTGTTAAAACTCGGAGAGAAGTTTCCAAATGATTTATTCGTTTCCACTACATTGCTTCGTTCACCTCAGTCCGCATCACAGGCCCCACATTGCTGAGGAAATATCCGCAGCGGCCTGTGAAACGCAACGCTGTGTCGTGGTGGCCTTGTTCGCCATCTGTAGAGTTCCAGTTACATCAGGATGGCTGCACCAGCAGCCAACTCATCGGCCACTGTCCCTGTTGATTCCGCGCTGCTCTGCCGGGAGCTGTAGGTTAGCCCCATTTTTGCGTCTTCATCGGATGGTGTAGCTGGGAACGCGGTGCAACGACCACCCCTGTTCTGGCATCCCAACCTGTGGCCCTCACCTTGTAAGTCTCCGGTATGTGTTGGGAGACGAGACAACTGCCCATGGTAGGGACCTGAAGAGTGGCCCGCTCTCGCTGTCTGCGGACCCCGCGTCGGTCTCAGAGTGTCGAACCAACGACCCGCCAGCCATGGACTGGTACGCTGTCGCCCCATCTGCTGCCGTATCTCGCCGGTAGTGTGACATGCACCGCCGTCCAGGAGAGCTGCCACACTTGAATGAATCTCGTTAGAAAACAACACCTATTTTTACTCGGCCGCACGCCTCTGTTTCGCTAACGCATCACTCCGAGTCATGTACACTCCACAACACGATTGCGCCAGTGGGCTACTTCTTCCTGTAACTTGTGACATGCGAACTACTCTGTTTACTCTTTTCAGCGGTTTGATGGCCACTGTGGCCTCCAGTCCACTTCGCAACCACTAGTCAGTGTAACTTACTGCATTGCAGCCCACACCTGGTTGTAGCTCGTGCGCTCCGAAATATTGCACCAAATCTAACTTCCCTATCTTAAACTGTGCTGCCGCTACATGTACGATGAAGTAACTACAATAAGAAATTTGTCATGTCAATGCCTTGTTCATTTTGTACTGCTTTACAGTTTTGTCATTTAAAAAATAAAATTCGAAAAAAAAGAAGCAAAAATTATTTTGCACAGAGGTAAGGATTTTGAGGAGCATAATTTGTCAGCAGCTCTAGTGGCATTTCAGAAATTATGTATGTAAACACAGCAGAATAGTAGCATAATTTATGTTGCAGGGAAGGGCTAGAATGTACTAGGCAATAGTTACCAGTGGACTATAAACCAAGCACACACAGTGTCATATAGTGTACATAAATTGTTACTGTATTTTTTTCTATGTAGCAGAACAATTTGACACTTTGTGCCAATTCATCATGGCTACTGAGATGTCATGATCCCGGCTGTGCTTTGTGTACTACACATGCAAATATAGATGACACTTGGAGCTGTGGCTGATGGGAGCGACCGTAAAGGCATTTCCCATTTACAGTCGCTGCCGTCCGTCAGCCACCGCACTGAGGGTCAACTTTGTTTGCGCATGTAGTACACGAAGCACAGCTGTGATGCATGATGTCTCAGTCACCATGATGAATTGGCACAAAGTGTCAAATTGTTCAGCTACATAGAAAAAATACAGTAACCATTTATGTATGCTATATGATGCTGTGTGTGCTTAGTTAAATGGTAGTATCTCTCACTGAGTAAAAGGCTATTTTCTTTTCTTTTTTTTTTTCTTCTTTGTTGAGTTTTGATTCCCCCCAGAGGGGCAGGGGTGCGGAAGGGGGCGGGGACAGGATGTCAACAGTATAATATGCCGCTCTGCAGCCTACAGAAGAATTTAAAAACATAATGAGTAGAGAATAAACAATAAAAATAGGTGATAAAACACTGACTGTGTAAAACTGTAATAGGCCGAAAAATGGCAGAAGTTAAAATATAAAAACAAAGAGCTGGTGTTGCTAATTTAAATACATGAAATTAGACGTGGACAATTTAAAAAAACGTGCTGACAGTCTGGTTTCTGTTTGCAAGAGTTAAAAAAAACAACACACCTAGTGACAGGTTGGTGTCTGTTCACATCATGTAAAAAAAAACGGTTTGCGCAACACTGACACATCACTTCAATACTGCACTATAAAGTAGACTTGAACGCAGATGATGGTGGGGGGGGGGGGGAGGGGGGAGAGGACCCAGCCAGAAGAGGGGAGGAGGGGGAAGGAGAGGAAAAGCAAAAGGGCGGAGCCAATGGAGGGAGAGGACACAGAAAGGGGGAGGGAGGGCAGGGTGGACACGAGAGGGAGTGGAGAAGGCAAGGGAGGGGAAAGCAAAAGGACTCGGAGGAGAGTGAAAGGCTATCCATAGTGCCATCTCTTATAGCTATTGAGAAACACACTGACAACTGAGTAAGGTAAGCGATTCACCACCAAACACTGTGCTTATATCAGTTTATTACATATTTACCCATACTGCAAAACAAAGTAAATTGACTAATTCAAGGTATGATAGGCCCATGGAAATAAAAGAATAATAAATTTCATTTAATGTTTTACACTCCTTAACTATTGATAGTCGTGCCCAGCAGTCTTGCAGCCTATAAATTGCAAACCTTCGGCACTGCAATTGATTGCAAAAATTAAAGTGTAGAAGAGTTAAAAGCAGAAATTTGTTTGTAGTGTGAATGCAGAAATTGAAGGGTTAGTGTGGAAAACCACTTTAACCTGCAGTTACTGTAGGAGTGAAATAAGTAGCTCTGCAGTTTCTGGTGTCAGTTCCAAGCCTGGAGAAAGGAGGAGGGTTGGCAAAGTACTGAAGCCATTAAAGAATTGACATAAAATAGAAGGAGAGATCCAGTAAAGTTTAATACCTTAGTAGTAATGATGATGATTATAATAATGATGATGATAATAATAATAATAATAATAATAATAATAATAATAATAGCAATTAACCCATATATTTTCAACTTAATTGCGTGATGCAAATAAAGCAACTACCAGTATCTCACGCCTCTGTATATATAGTCTTATTGCTGAATGTGGACATCAGAGGGACTGAACATAACAAGCAGTGATGCTGGAGCTTCCAGAATCTATTCAACCAAAACACAAACACTTTTGGGCATAACAGTTTCTATTGAATAAAACTTTTCATGGTTAACACTATTTTGTAACAGTTTATGAATGGATAACTTTCTCCCCCTCTGCGCTTATGACAATTCCTGCTATTATCTATCAGTGTAACAGCACCAAAGAACTTACTTGTCAGGACTAAAGGCTAGTGTGTTCAGTTTCCAAGTCAAGACAAAGTTACTGAAGAAGTGGACAGACACAAGTATCAGGTATTCCTTAATCAGAGTTGTTGCAAGTAATATGTCTCTATTTATAACCAATAGCTCAATATATAGCATATTTACATACAAATAGTATATATTACACCTACATAAAAACCTGAAATAACTTACCCTGGTCCCAAAGGGAGCCCAAGATTCAGGAACACATATTTTCAGTTAATTAGAAGCAATAATTAAAAACTTGGTTTCAGATAAAGAACAGTTTAAACAGAGTTTGAATGACTTTTTGGTGGGCAACTCATCTACTCTGTGCATGAATATCTTCACAAGGATTGTTAGACCAGCTTAAGAAAAATTCAGTTTTGACAGCACTTGGTCACAACAGTCAAGATTAGGTATGTTGTGTATGATGATAAATTTATCAAAAGTTTATAACTTGGTTTCATTCTGACAGTGTATTTATTCTGTAAATATTAGCAGTTCCAGTTTATTGTAATGTCACACTGCCAAATATTCAACTGCAGCTGCCAGGTAAATAAGCAACATACAACTTTTTGCAGGGCAAATCAGTTTGTTGATACAGAAATAAAGCAAGTTATACACATAAAACAATAATCTTGTGTTTTGTGCCTTGTTTGTGCAGTTGAGATAGGTAGAGCCAAAAAGGAAGAGGAACAAATAGCTCTAAAAATAAATGAGACTTTGGTGACAAGTGCATCTTGCGTTACAAATCACTTAAATAAGTACTTTGTTTCTGTTACTGACAGCTTGGGGTTTTCAGGTTCAGTAAACAGTGCAATGGAGTACCTGAGACCAGTATTTACAAATAACTGCAGTAAAATGGGAACTACACTAAAATCTTCCAAAGAAGTAGCATTCATCGTAAAATCCTTAACATCTAAGTATTCTAGTGGTTATTGTAATATATCAACAAAGTTAATCAAAGAGTGCTCATGCAAGGTGAGTTCCATCTGCAGCTATTTCTGTAATCAATCTCTTATCAGTGAAACATTTCCATACTGGCTAAAATATAAAGCCTCTTTACAAGAAGGGGGATAACGAGATACCATCAAACTGTCAACCAATTTCACTTTTGCCAGCTTTTCCAAAAACATTTGAAAAGGTTGTATTCAAGTGTCTCGTTAAGCATCTGACTACAAATAATATATTGTCCAAGTCACGGTTTGAGTCTCTTAAGGGTTCTGATAGATAGAAAGCTATTTACATGTACAGTGATAATGTACATAATGAATTAGGTAACAAATTAGAGGCTACTGGCATTTGCAGTGATGTGTCAATAGCGTTTTACTGTGTGAATCAGAGCATTCTCTTAAGTGCATTAGAATACTATGGTGTCACCAGCAGTGTTGCAAAATGGTTTGAGCCTTATTTAACTACATGAAACAAAGGATGTTGTTGCAAAATATCTGTGCAGTAAACAGTGAGCCTTCATCTGATTGGGAGTTAATTACATATGGTGTTCCTCAAGTTTCCATCTTGGGTCTGTTGCTTTTTCTTGTGTGCATTAATGACTTCTCGCCAATTACGTTGCCAGATGCTAAGTTTGTTTTGTTGCACATGATACAAACATTGCAATAAGTAGGAGGTCAAGTAAAAATTTAGAAATGGCTGCTATTCCAATTTTCACTAGCATTAATAAATGATGTCATTAAACTTTGTAAAGACCCACCAGAATCTGTTAGATATTTACTTCTAGCATGTGTATAGCAAATGAAGCATGTGTATAGCAAATGCAGATTGAAGCGGTTGACAGGGTTACATTTCTGGGATTAAAATTCGATAATAAATGCTGTTGGGAAGGGATTTGCAGTAAGAATGATGTCAGATGTAGTAGATACAAAAACTTATATATTTTGCCTACTTTAATTCTAATATATCATATGGGATCACATTCTGGAGTAACTTGCGAAGCCGAGCAACAGTTTTTAGAATCCAATAGCGTGTAACAAGGTTCATTTGTTGTGTAAATTCAAGAAAAATGTGTAGAAACCTGTTCATGGAACTTTAAATTCTAACCATTGCTTCTCAGTATACTGCATTTATTTTTAATGAAACTTATTGCATAAAAACCTAAAATCACTTACTTTGGCCCAAAAAGTGGTATAATATTCAGAAATACACATTTTCAATAAATCGCCAGCAACCATTAAAAACTTGGTATCAGATAAAGCACAGTTTAAACAGAGTTTGAATGACTTTTTGGTCGGCAGCTTCTTCTACTCTACAGATGAATCTCTTAACAGCAACTGTTAGACCAGCTTAAGTAAAAATTTGAGATTTCAATTTTGACAGCAGTAGGACACAACTGACAAGATTAGGTATTTTGTGAATGATAAATTTATTTAAAGTGCAGAACTGTATTGCATCCTGACAGAGTATTAATTCTGTAAATATTAGGAGTTCTCGTTTACGGTAATACATTTACCTATTTTGACAGTCTGCTGATAAATGATCAGGGTAGTGAGTATTATATTCATTTGTTTTATGTTTTTTTATGTTATACTTTCTGACTTTTTCACACCCAAGAGGATCATCTCTTTTTGGGTCTCTGGAACGAAAACTGAATCTTATCTAATCTAATTCCATTTCACTATAGTAACAGAACTTTCTAGGTATTAGTCCTACTGTTGTGTTGTCATTGCCAAGTCCTGTAAACATTCTCTAGGCCGTGTAGTAATTTTGCCACAAGTGACATATTAGAGAAGACTCGAGCACTTACTCTACATTACTCTCCCACACAATTGAAATACTATGTGGGGGTAAGGTATTTATTTATTTTCATCTACACCAAAGCATTCACATGCAGTCAATGGCTTCATGGACAATTCTGATAACAACTTTTACATCAGGAACTGACAAAATGTAATTGTGGGAGTGACGTAATCAAATAATTGATATATGACAAGGGCAGTGTCTCTCTAATTTCTTATGTTCTTTGTTGCTTCCTGCTCTGGTTTGATTGCTAATGTGTACACATGTGTCTTTTGTATTTGTGCACAATATAGTGTGGTTTACACTGAGGTGAAAAAAAGTCATAGACTAGTGATGGCAGTAATAAACACGTATACAATTTATAAAAGAACAACGCATTAGCAGAGCAGTCATTTGAATTTGAGTGATTCACGTGAAAAGGTTTCCAACCTGATTGTGGCCACATGAGGGGAATTAACAGACATTGAACAGGGAATGGTAGTTGCAGCTAGATGTGGAGGACTCAATTTAAGAAATCATTAGGGACTTCAATACTCAGAGATCCACAGTGTCAAGAATGGGCCAACAGTACCAAATTTCAGGCACTGTGGGAGCTGGTGGTGGCACCATACCTGTGTGGGCTGTGTTTACATAGAATTAACTTGCTCCTCTACTTCAAATGGACGAATCATTGAATGGAAATGGTTATGTTCAGCTAGTTAAAGACCATTTGCAGCTATTCATGTTTACAACAATAATGGAATTTTTATAGATGACAGTGCACCTCATCACCGGGCAAAAATTGTTCATAGTTGGTTTGAAGAACTTTCTGAACAATTCAAGTGGATAATTTGGGCACCCAGATCGCCCAACATGAATCCTTTCAAACATTTGTGGGACATAATTGAGATGTCAGTTCATGCTCAAACTTGTGCACCAGCAACACTTTCAATTATAGAGACAGCATGGTTCAATATTTCTGCCGGGCACTTCCAATGACTTACTGAGTCCACACCACGCAGTGTTGCTGCACTACTCTCGGTAAAAGAAGGTCCAGCATGATATCAGGAGCCATCCCATAAGTTTTGACACCTCAATGTATTACACCATTAGTCTGTGAATGTATTTTATGTTCAGGAGATAGTGCCATTCCATAATTTGTGAACCCAAAGAAGAAATTCTACTCTCTTGGGTAGGTTATCTGCTGCAATTCATATAGATAAGTACAGTAATGAATACCATTCATAATGTTCTATATTTTGTCAGGTCACTAAAAAATGAGATCGAGATTCTACAGAGCCCACCTCCTGTGTTTCGACCGCTAGATTCCATGCCACATACTGATCCATTTGGGAACATCACGGCTCAACCTCTCTGGTCATGACTCAGTGATATAACCAGATAACAATGCTTTGCACATAATTACAACAGTGTCGTAAGACATCATATTCAGAATGAACATGTTTGCAGTCATTTCATGTTCACTGGTACCACATGTGAGATCAACAGAAATATCCACTCATCAGCTTTCGCAGTCATCCCACACTGTATTTGCAAGTTCCAGCCCCACAGTTTGCTCCCAGTCAATTGAAAATTTAGTTGCAGTAAATGTAGTGCATTTTCAAACAACAGCAAATTAGTTACACTTTTGAATAGTTCATTTTAGTGATCAGTAATATTGAGCAACGTGTTACTTGAGTAGTGCTGGACATTATATTATGAGCTGCCCTGCACGAAACCTACAATACTCTCACAGTAGTGGTGAGTTCACACTGCAACAAAATCAGTGGGCCAAAGGCCCATGCAAATCCTGTACCATGACAGGCATGATGACATGATACCATCTGTATTCTGGAGACATCTACATGGAACGATTACCAGTTTGGATGCTTTGCTGTTACACATTTGGCACCAACAATTGCTACCAAAGTGAGGTTAACTTTAATTACTCAGGAAGGGCAGCCATAATACTAGTTACCAATAAAGCACACACCTTGCCCAAAACATATGCCACAATGGCCACCATGATAACTTCCATTCACTCTGAAGAGAGCTGAACCATCCCAGACCAGCCCAACATGCTGCTGCCTAGCCGCCATGCCACCTCCACCTGAAAGTCACAGTGTGTTCTTGAGGGCCAGTGAACTCTCCATACCACTGTCAAGAGGCTAACTAAGCAGTTGAAAATGTTGCAACTATGGATCATGGCATCTGAGAGCAAACGGACCCAGTGCACATGCCCACAGCGGCCTCATAGCCACGAAACCACTAAGACTAATGTTTGCTGTTCCACAGACATTTTTGTCACCTGACAACTAAGTGCAAGAAATCATGCTTGCACCTCAGTGCCGAGACTCAGTTTGGTTCAGGTGCAACAGTAGAACACCCACTTACAGCATCTATTGTTTAAGAACAGTCAGAAAGACACTATAGGACTGCTCAGCCTAGCACTTGTACCGGCATGACTACAAAGCTGCCAACTACTGAATGGCTACTCAACAATACATCATAAAGATTATTCGTTACCAACCACTATTCATGGCTAGTGTTATTAATCAAACAGGATCAGCGATCAACACACTGCTGACTACATTTTACCCAGATGCAAAACAACACACTATGACCAATTTAATGGCAGTTAACAAGTCTGTCATATGTGTATATGGTTACAAAATGTTTGAGGTTGACAATGACTTCTTTGAGAACTGCAAGTGATCATACACATTACCCAACATTGCTCAAACTATTTTGGGTGCTGATTTCCTCACACAGGCTGCCATGACCTCCAATTTACCAAATGAATGACTGATAAACTCCATCAGCAGTCACACTATTGTTGCAGTAAAGGGTTGCTCATCAAAGTACACAATGTCCAAGGTGTATAATTTAAGTGCTAACACCTCAAATGGTCATCGTCATTACTGGGAATCCTTCTGCCACAACTTGAAATCACACCTCCAGTCCATGAGAAAAGATTACATAACAATGAGGTGTGAAATAATCAAGTCACATGAAGATAATGTGATGTTGAAGGATACCCTACTGGAAATAGAAGGCCAACTCCAAGTGGCCTGAAAAAACATTAGAACAAATTAGGACACCCCCGCATTGCATCCGTGCTCTGCACACGACTGTGTCCATCGATTAACAGAGGCCCGTAAAACTACAGGGCAAGGCCATAGATACTACGATGCACCATATCTGTACCAAACCTGGTCTGTAATTTCATCATGAGCCCATACCATTGTGTGGACATGACTACCACCGATTTCCAGTGGCACCGGGGGGAACCAACACCTCACACCCCTCCCCCTCTGTCTGCTACCAATGGCACTCCTCCCAACCATAATTCTACAGCACTGGCTGTGTCACTGACCGCATTACATGTCCAACATGCCCAGCCACACGCAAGCTGGCTGTGAGGTCAAATTCAAACTCCCTCTCATTTTTAGGTGGGGGAGGGGGGGGGGGGTGCTGTGTGGGAGTGACATAATCAAGTAATAGATATGTGACAGGTGCAGTGCGTCTTTAACTTCTCATGTTCTCTGTTGCTTACTGTTCTGGTTTGTTCACTAATACACTGTTGTTCCCTGAATGTATTTTACACATGGTCCCACATTGCAGAGCAATTCATACTGTAGGCTTATACTAAAATGTACACAATAAAATTAACAAATGCATATATTGTTTAAACTTTAGAACTGAACATCTTTTAAACCCATTTTATGTACCTAGGGAATGTTACATGAATACACTCCCTAGTGGTGTTTCTCGTTAACAGGAAGAGCGCATTTAGGATGAAGTCAACAACTCATAATCACAAAACTAAAGGAAGAAATCATTTCCATATCAGCTATGTATCTCTTTTTAGAGTTCAGAAAGAAGTTTTATTTTCGGGTACAAAAGTCTATAAAAGGTAACCAGTGGGCTGCAGGTAGAAAACTGAACACTTGTATATATTTGAAAACCAAAGGAAATAACACCTCATTAGACACTCTTTCAACAACTTATCAGAACATTTGAAGTGAAGCATGTAAATTCCATTAAAAATTAAGCTCACTGTTTTGTATAGATACATGAAAGTGGCAAGACATCGACTTCTTTAAAACATGTCAAGTGAGGAAAGAGAATGGCAATTGTTTCATTATTTTCACTTTTGTATAATAAATATATTTTTGAGAGGTATGTCCCAGACTGGAATGCAGTGTGGGATTACGAAATGCACAAGTGCAAAGCAGGAACATTTTAGTGTTTCTGTGTTGATGTCTTTACTGAGAATACTAAAAGCTTAGTTCAAATTTAATGAATTCACTTTATGTATTCCTTCTGTCTAGCACTATCTGTCAACATACTCTGAGGAATTTTGTGGTTGCATTTTTATGTTTGTATCAACAATCAGAGTTTTGAGTTGATGAGAAACGTATATTAGTATCACCAGAAAACATTACCTACATACCTTTCTGCATACTTATGGACAGATCATTGCAAAGTATAATAAACAGAATTGCTCAAAGTTTGAACATTCAGGAATACCTTGTCTTACTACTTGCTCCTTTGACCAACATTTTCACCATTTGTTTGATGATTACAACTTTTTTGGGCTCTTTTCAAAAGATATGATATGAACCAATAACTGCATTTTCCCCTAATTCCATAGTACCATAGTTTCTGAAATGTAATGTATGGTTGTCAAAGTTTGTGAGCTCAAGTAATAGCCTGTTTTGAGTTTTTCTTCATAAAGTGCACTATAGAATTAATAAATATGAATATAAAATTCCATTTATCAATACCCTTTCTCAAAAGACAAACTTTTCCAGACTCAATAAGCAATAACTTCTGAAGAAGCTCTTCAAATTAATAGTTGTTGCACTTGCAGCTAACCAACTGGCACTAGTTTATGTGGCCAGCTGGTACAGAAACAAGGAATTTCATTTAAATTACTCTAGTACAGGAATGACTTGGTAACAATTAATGAAAATTTTGAGAATTTTTAACAAGATTCCTTTATTATGTAAAAAACACAGATGATAACTTGAAATGAACTTCCAGTGTGCTATACTTTAAACCGATCATTGAAACAAAACACACCACAGTAATTCCCTGTGAGTTTCCAACAGTTCTGTTACAAAAGACAGCATGCAATTAGTATGTCTATCTTCCTTTGCCTTATCAGTGGCTTAATACATGAAAAAAGTGTTGTTCACTGAAATTCTAAGACAGGTAAGTTATTTTGAAGAAAGTAACTTCTTTTGTGATGCACAATATCACCTTTAGAAGAGCAGGTCAGTGATAGTAGCTGTACTTGACTTAGTTCCAAATGTAAGTCAGGGTTTTGAAGACAAAAGAATCTATAGCACTGGTACCTTGTGACCTTAGTAAGGCATTCAATTGTACCTAATGTAAGGCAGTCCTCAGCAATGTAAAATCATATGGTGTTGGGGGAGTGTTGAGCAAATTCTTGAATCCTACCTGAATAACAGACAGTAGATTGTATCAGTGCAAGGAGCAGACTCATTGACCAGAAGTTGAAATAGAGTGCTACATAGCACCCTGTAATGGGGCCTTCATTGTTCCTGACTTTTGTTAATGACATAAGCACCAATGGGCACACCTTACAGTTTGCAGATAATAACATTTGTTCTCAAAAAAAGAGAATGTTGGTCAGTCTTTTCAACAAGTAGAAGCCCTATTATGCAAAGGCAATGCCTAATTTACTATGAACAAGATGAAAATTAATGAATACAAAACACAGAGGATGACATGCAGCCTTATTGATACTGGAGCACTGGGTGGCACAGCGGCCATTAAACTCATGGGCTTTTCAATGTTACTATGTTAACATAGCAATGTACTAACAGTATACACTCTAATGTTCAAAAGCTGCATGAGACATAGGCTGCCGCTGTGGAGTCACTCTGCAGACTGCAAGAATATACATTGTTGTACAAAGAAATGCAAAAAATGACCATGTAAACCAATTGTTTCTAGATTATGAGTTCTGACTGTTTGTAGACAATATTTATTCAACTACTTTGCTCATGCAGAAATAAATCATGAGCACTACAGAAAGAGAAATAAATCTCATCAACATAGCACTGGCAACAGAGTCAGTTAAGAAAGCCCTCGATGTTGATTAACAAAAACACAAAGGGTGTCCACATGGTGGCTTTCAAACTGTTGAACAACTGTAACAACCAATGGAGCAATTTAGGAGAAAAATTTTGTCTGAACTATGCACTGTGTTCTAGTACTGATTTCATAGTTGTATTACCATTTTACAGTATATCATAATGTATTTGTTCTCTTTAGTATATTTATTAGTATCAGTTTTAGTATCATAGTTTAAATTGCAGTGTTGCATTCATTTTATTGTAGAAATACTACTGTAATCTTGATGTGTTCTGTTCAACTATGGCTGGTTAACAACACAGAGCTGGCAAGGAAAAAGTTATCTTGGGAGCAGCACAAAGCTTTTACAATGACCGGGTACAGAAGGATTGATAAAAGAAGAAAGTTTGTCATGAATGTTCCTGAAGTGATTGTTGAATATTTCACATAAATTTTTTGCTCAGAGGAAATACCATCTTCATTCTTAATGCATGTTATTGATTTACTATTTTTCCTTTTACCAACAGACTCATTGATGACTTTCCATACTGCTTTTGATTTATTACTTGAATTGAGTACAAACTGCCAGTTGTACATTTTCTAGGCTTCACAACAGACTTGTTCAATTTAAGATAGTTATTGAATAACTTTCTGTCTGTAGTTTTACTGTAAGAATATAGCAGTCTCTTATTTCCACAAAAGGTTTGTATTCCTGACGTCAGCAGTTTATTGCTAGACATTTTGCATGTATTTGGCTTAGATTTAAGTTTGATTGGAAATGCTACATCTTAATGTTTCTACAGAATACTCAAATTCTTGTACGTTACAGTTAACATCACTATCACAATGCACACCCTTCCATTCAGCTTCATGGAGCACATGTGTGAAAGTGAATAGGCTCTATTATTTTTAATGTAATTTTTCAAACTTTCCTGGTGATCTGTCGACACCTTGAGGGGTCAGGTATTCTTCCAGATATCACACCTGCACTGCATGTCTATTATCCTGCTGTTCTTTTTGCCATCATTCATATAATATGTCTGGGTTAGTTTTGGGGATGTGTTCTGAAGTTTTAGTATCCTGTCATCAGAACAGTCCCTCAATTGTTTTTCTTTCTTTCTTCATTTGCCATCTCCTACCATTCCTCTGCTTCAACATTTGAGACTCCTCTTTGTTTCTTCTTCCTCCAAAGTGTAACAGGTTAGGTGTTAGTCCGAACCCCGGGTCGACACATAGGGGTCGCACGTATACCCTGGTACATGCCAGGCCCAGGGAGGGGTGACTGGCTGAGCTCTTACCTTCCCAAATTGCCGATTTGTTACTCTATCAGGAGTTTCAAAGGTGTGACCTGAGGTGTGAACAATCACCTAAGGCAGGTGAGCCCCTCTTCGAGGGATCCCAGGTGGAAGGAGCACGCCATCGGAGATGCTGGGAATCATGGAAGAATTTCTCCCAATAAACCAATCATTATTTCGGTCTACATCTTGTACTAAATGTAAATGGAATGAAGATGAAGTTTCAGAGAATCTCCCAGCAGTAACTCGGACCTTCATGGTATCACATACTGAAGAAGGTCAGACCTTTGTTACTGTTAATGTGTTTATTATTCAAAAAGGTATTGATGCAATTGCAGGCCCTGTGAAATCTTGCTCCCATTTATGCAATGGAAATTTGTGTTTGGAGTCTAATTGTGATTTCAGGCCTAACAATTGCTTGCAGCTTCACTCCTCACAGCTGTCCTTTTCATGTTGACGTCCACTGAACACTGAAGTCTTTGCATGGTGTTATTTACACTAGGCTGCTTGGAGGTTTAACTAAGGGAGGATTCCAAACTTACCTCTCTGATCAGGGCATCACTGCAGTCCATCAGGTAATGAAAAATGTTGATGCAGCATTAGTGCCTACACGTATTCTTTTATTCATGTTTGATTGAGTACTGCTTCCACTGAAGATCAAAGTAGATTATGCAGTGATCGTGATCCAACTGTACATTCCAAACCCAATGTGTAGTCACCAGTTTCAACACTACAACCAAAGCCACTGTTCAAACATGACCAAACACGTTATTTGTGGTAGGGTTGCTCGGATGGGTGATTGCCCACCCCATCCTCCATGCTGCATCAATTGCAACGGCGATCATCAGCCTCATTCAGAGAATGTCCCATATATCTTGATGAGCTGGTCATCCAGGAGATCTGGTAGAGGGAAAAAGTGCCTTACCCTATTGCTTTCAAGTTGTTGACTAGACAAAAGCCCTGTGTTTCACCATCTGGCACTTACAGTACCATTCTTGCTACGCCTTGCTCCATGAAGGACAGAAGGAATTACTTAGGTTGTCAAAAGAACAGGTAACTATTGTTAAGGCAACATTATATATTTTCAACCATACTGTAAATTCAATAGGAAGAAATGAAAAGATTATTACACAAGGGATATTGAAACTGAATCAGCAGGTGTTGCAATATGAGAATTCAACAGACCGACAATTGAGAAAAATTGCTATTTCGGTGACACTAAATGAGCAACTTACATAGTTAATATCAATATTCAATGAACTAGAGAGAGAGTATGATTTATTGATAACAGTTATTGTCAATGCTAAGAAGGGAATATTACAATCACACTTAATAAATCCTATTCAAGTTGTAAAATATCTTGAACTAACTAAAGATGAGATTAAAGATAAGCAGTTCCCAGTAGCTCTAACAGAAGACGTGGGGTACCAGTTAAAGATGGTGATTGATTTAGATGTATTTGTTGCTGGTAATATATTAAGTTATGTACTAAACACTCCATTAGTCGATAACAGTGTGCTTCACATATACAAGCTCTGGCCATTACCAGTCGAGGTTGATAGAAATAAATGGTTGTTTATGTATATAGCACCAGAGAAGGAATTTTTATTAATGGACGATGCTAAAAGACAGTATGTAAAATTAAGCAATGAACAGTTGGTTTGTAAAAAGATTGAACCTGATCACAATATATGTAAACAGACCTTTGTCTTACTTTCCACTTATGATCATGAAGTTTGTGAAGCTAGAATGCTTCAACCAATAATTAAAATTTCTGCTGATTGCATTCAGAAGTACGTAATATTGAATGAAAGTGTCTGGACACAAATTAGAGGAAATGAATGGCTTTTTGTAGCACCTAAGGACGAGGGATTCACAATATTATGTAACGAGCAAACGCCATCAGACATAATTATACGAGGAACCGGTAAACTGAAATTTTTGGGCAAGTGTAAAAGTTATGGAGCTCAGATATTAATCCAATCTGAACATATTATTAGATCAAATGTATCTATTAATGACATTGTGCCAAATTTAAATATGAACATAGATTGTTGTATGGTAAATGATGAAAAACGTAAAATACCAGACTTACCTCTGTATTTATCAATTACACCAGTTGTTAGACAGTAAGATGATTTGACAGTAGCAGGACATAAGTTGGACGAATTGGAAAATAAGATATCGTATCAACAAAGGACACTTTTAAAATGTTTACAGTTGATAGTATACCTACCTGGAGTTACTTTGGTACAGGTATAGTCATGCTGATTGTGGTATTGTGTATCTGTAGATATTGTAATTGTTGTCGAAGTTGTTTCAAATTCCTGTTCAAAAGTATGGACAATGATTGTAGTAGAAGAATATGTGTAAGAAATAAAATTGTGAATCAATATGTAAACAAAGAGATAGTTCAATATCAGCATAGTGGTAATACTAATTAAGAAGAGGAAAGAATTATGTTTGAACCAGTGTCAAGTATTTACACTGAAAATCCTAGTGATATAGTTTTATGGGACTACGCCTAACAAACATGAATGAAAATATGTATACTGCATATTATTGTAAATGAGTTTTCAAATTGTATATTATCTAACAGCCTTGAAATGAGTGTGAAATGTATTGTTCATTTGCTCAAACAAATGTTGAGGTAATTGTATAAGTTAGTTGGAATCAAGGAAAATTGTATTGAGATATGAAGATTTATACAAATGTGAATTCAAATTGTGTATTGTCTGAGAAACTTAAAATGAGTATGAAATGTATTGTTCATTTATTGAAACAAAGGTTGAAATAATTGTAAAGTCAATTGTAATCAAAGAAAACTGTACTGATGTGTGGCAGATTTATAAATAAAGCATAACAAGTTTATAAGGCACTAGGAGCACTTGAAAATTTTGCACTCTCGGGAATGGAGATTGCAAAATTTTCCCCGTAGGGGGGAGATATCGTGAATAAATTATGAATAGACCTATGTTAAGCTGTCTGTGAAGTTACGGTCCTGTGACATAGCAGTAGGAGCCGTTGTTATATGCATTAAACAGATGGAAAGCCTCCATTCAAGGTTAGTACACAACAGAAATAGGTGGTGCGGCGTAGTGCCTGGTAACAGGAAACTTCCACTCAGAGCGGTTACTTGACAGACTCAGGGATCGGAAGGCAGCCAGAGTGATGGAAGATTCCCCAATCATCATAGTAACGTCACAGGAAACTATATAAATGGCAGCTTAACATCCTGTCGAGGATTCCGCTAGTATTCTGCCTCCGACAAAGACACTGCGCTACTCTGCCTCAGGGGCGGGACTTACACTCTCACGGCATCTAGTTGCACAGAGTAGTAGTTACACCTCCCACAGTTTAGTTCAGGTGTCAGTGCCTTGTAAGCTTGAGTAATGTTTACTCTAACTTACTCTCTTCTTCATTAGAAGCTTATTTACAATCACACCGAGTTCCCCGGTTTAAAAGTTATTCCAGCTTTACAGATTCTGCTCCAGAACTACGAGCTGGACGAGCACACTCCGCCTCAGCCAGGTTAGTGTCTAGCTCCCTCTTCCTGATCCGCTCGCAGGAAACCAATCAGACATGACAACCTGATAGGGAAGATGCAGTTCAACAGATGAAGCCTACTCAAAAGCAGAACTTCTAAGCTACAGTTAGCAAGTTTGCAATGACCATATGGACAACTCATCCCAGAGACTGGAGCGCCTAATAAAAAATCACTGCATTAACAATTAACACAACTGCTGATAGTGGACGAAGCACACTGCTCAGCAGATTAATGCAGACTAAAATGGTCACTTCTTCAGAACAAAAAGGTAGACACATAAGGGGCTGAGTAAAAGACTGATTCCATGTGGGTGCCAAGGTATTTTGAGCTAAATGCAACGTTTTGATTTGTAGAGTAGCATATAGTAGATATATGTGAGTCCTGGCATATTGTGGCAGATCAGGCTGGCATCCTCCACCTGCTCTACTTACTCCCAAACTAGTACCAATATTTTTCTCTCTCTTTTCTGTCTCTTGGTGTCTTTTGGTTCTGACTTCCAGTAATATTCATATGTGACGTAGGCACAAATCTGCCCATTTGTTATTTCAGACAGATTTCATTGTTATAGTTGTGGTCTCAAAACCTGACAGCAAAAATTAAATTAGTTTTATTTAAAACAATGTTAGTTAAAAGTTATGTTTGATTACAAATTTTACTGCAGTAAATAGAAGAGAAAGTATTTTGAGCTACTAGATAGATTTGGTAATGATGTGTGACAATGCTGGCCTGCTTTGTTTATCTCTTCATTTGTTGCCCTCGGTTTCGATGTACTGGCTGGAAAAATGGGGGATGTACCTACTATAAATGATGTAGCCAACAGATGCACAGTCCTGTTTCACAGTCTTTTACCTTCACTTTTCACAACCCCCCCTCCCAATAATACAGAGTTATATATGGCCAGTGCACTATTGTTCTAACTTCCTATAAGCCTCATTAATAGTTAGCAGGCGAAAATCCAAATACTGCTACAATAGTTTACTGTTTAACATCTATGAGCAGTAAAAGCCTAACCACAAAGTTCATAGTTCTTGAAGAATATAAAGGTATGTATGGAGCAGAGACTGTCACTGTTTTAACACACGGCCTAACTGTGTAACACTTACTACATTGTTAAGTTGATGCATTGATGTTGTTCTAATCAACACAGGTTCCTCATCTGAAACTTGGCCATGACCAAAATCTGGGCCCTTGTATATCCTCACAATAATAGGTACTGAAACTACACACTGTTTTAAGTTAAATCTACAGATATTACAATTAAATCTTAAGTCATTAAATTAACTGAATACATCGAAAAATTCCTTCCTTTGAACAGTTTCTTCACCTGCAAGGTGTAGGCTGCATTATTTGTTTAAATTGTGAAATTAACAAATATAGTTATGCAAACAATACTTTTGACAAAACTATTAATTACTTTGGAATTAATTGAGGGCTGGCTTTCTTAACAAATTTTCCAAGAGAGTCAAATAAATATTTAAAGAATGATAGTGTTTCGTCTTTCATATGTTTATAATTATTATAGAGTTTTTATCTGCTTATAAAGTCAACAACAGAATTTAAGTTATGAAACAATTACTGATTTCATCATATAATGAAAGATACTACCTATTAATACTCAAAATAAATCAGAAAATCCATTACATACATAAAACAAAGCAAAAAATTAGATCTGGTGTTATATTCTTTAAAACTGATGGCCGACCTTTCTCTTTTATGAAAATGCAGATTATATTCATGTATCCCGCCATTAGTGGGGAGTCTTGCCGTGCCTCAGTGATACAGATAGCCGTACCTTAGGTACAACCACAACGGAGGGGTGTCTGTTGAGAGACCAGACAAACGTGTGGTTCCTGAAGAGGGGTAGCAGCCATTTCAGTAGTTTCAAGGGCAACAGTCTAGATGATTGACTGATCTGGCCTTGTAACAATAACCAAAACGGCCTTGCTGTGCTGGTACTGCAAACAGCAGAAAGCAAGGGGAAACTACAGCCGTAATTTTTCCTGAGTGCATGCAGCTTTACTGTATGATTAAATGATGATGGCGTCCTCTTGGGTAAAATATTCCGGAGGTAAAATAGTCCCCTATTCGGATCTCTGGGCAGAGACTACTCAGGAGGATGTCGTTATCAGGAGAAAGAAAACTGGCGTTCTACGGATCGGAGTGTGGACTGTCAGATCCCTTAATCAGGGAGGTAGGTTAGAAAATTTAAAAAGGGAAATGGGTAGGTTAAAGTTAGATATAGTGGGAATTAGTGAAGGTCAGTGGCAGGAGCAACAAGACTTCTGGTCGGGTGACTACAGGGTGGTAAACACAAAATCAAATAGGGGTAATGCAGGAGTAGGTTTAATAATGAACACGAAAATAGGAATGTGGGTAAGCTACTAGCAAAAGCATAGTGAATGCATTATTGTGACCAAGATAGATATGAAGCCCACAACCACTACAGTAGTACAAGTTTATATGTCAACTAGCTCTGCAGATGACGAAGAAATTGAAGAAATGTATGATGACACAAAAGAAATTATTCTGATAGTGAAGGGAGACGAAAATTTAATAGTCATGGGTGACTGGAATTCGAGTGTAGGGAAAGGGAGAGAAGGAAACGTAGTAGGTGGATATGGATTGGGCCCAAGAAATGAAAGAGGAAGCCGTCTGTTAGAATTTTGCACAGAGCATAACTTCATCATAGCTAACACTTGGTTCAAGAATCATAAAAGAAGGTTGTATACATGGAAGAACCCTGGAGATACTAAAAGGTATCAGATAGATTATATAACGGTAAGACAGAGAGTTAGGAACCAGGTTTTAAATTGTAAGACATTTCCAGGGGCAGATGTGGACTCTGACCACAATCTTTTGGTTATGACCTGTAGATTAAAACTGAAGAGACTGCAAAAAGGTGGGAAGTTAAGGAGATGGGACCTGGATAAACTGAAAGAACCAGAGGTTGTACAGAGTTTTATTGAGAGCATAAGGGAAAAATTGACAGGAATGGGGGAAAGAGATACAGTAGAAGAAGAATGGGTAGCTTTGAGGGATGAAGTAGTGAAGGCAGCAGAGGACCAAGTATGTAAAAAGACGAGGGCTAGTAGAAATCCTTGGGCAACAGATGAAATATTGAATGTAATTGATGAAAGGAGAAATATAAAAATGCAGTAAATGAAGCAGGCAAAAAGGAATACATAGATCTCAAAAATGAGATCGACAGGAAGTGCATAATGGCTAATCAGGGATGGCTAGAGGACAAATGTAAGGATGTAGTGGCTTATCTCACCAGGGGTAAGATGGATACAGAAAAATTAAAGAGACCTTTGGAGATAAGGGAACCACATGTATGAACCTCAAGAGCTCAGATGGAAACCCATTTCTAAGCAAAGAAGGGAAAGCAGAAAGGTAGGAGGAGTATATAGAGGGTCTATACAAGGGTGATGTACTTGAGGACAATATTATGGAAATGGAAGAGAATGTAGATGAAGATGAAAAGGGAGACACGACACTGCGTGAAGAGTTTGACAGAGCACTGAAAGACCTGAGTCGAAACAAGGCCCCTGGGGTAAACAACATTCCATTGGAACTACTGACTGCCTTGGGAGAGCCAGTCCTGACAAAACTCTACCATCTTGTGAGCAAGATTTATGAAACAGGCGAAATACCCTCAGAGTTCAAGAAGAATATAATAATTCGAATACCAAAGAAAGCAGGTGTTGACAGATGTGAACATTACCGAACAATCAGTTTAATAAGCTACAGCTGCAAAATACTAAGTCAAATTCTTTACAGGGAGTGAAAGGCTATTTACAATTTGTAGTGAAACCAGATGGCAATTTTAAGAGTCGAGGGACATGAAAGAGAAGCAGTGGTTAGGAAGGGAGTACGACAGGGTTGTAGCCTCTCCCAGATGTTATTCAATCTGTATATTGAGCAAGCAGTAAAGGAAACAAGAGAAAAATTTGGAGTATTAAAATCCATGGAGAAGAAATAAAAACTTTGAGGTACGCCGATGACATTGTAATTCTGTCAGAGACAGCAAAGGAATTGGAAGAGCAGTTGAATGGGGTGGATAGTGTCTTGAAAGGAGGATATTAAGATGAACGTCAACAAAAGCAAAACGAGGGTAATGGAATGTCGTCAAATTAAGTCGGGTGATGCTGAGGGAATTAGATTAGGAAGTGAGACACTTAAAGTAGTAAAGGAGTTTTGCTATTTGGGAAGCAAAATAACTGATGATGGTCGAAGTAGAGAGGATATAAAATGTAGACTGGCAATGGCAAGGAAAGCGTTTCTGAAGAAAAGAAATTTGTTAACATCGAGTGTAGATTCAAGTGTCAGGAAGTATTTGTATTTGTATGGAGTGTAGCCATGTATGGAAGTGAAACATGGATGATAAATCGTTTGGACAAGAAGAGAATAGAAGCCTTCAAAATGTGGTGCTACAGAAGAATGCTGATGATTAGATGGGTAGATCACATAACGAATGAGGAAGTGCTGAATAGGATTGGGGAGAAGAGAAGTTTGTGGCACAACTTGGCCAGAAGAAGGGATCGTTTGGTAGGACATGTTCTGAGGCATCAAGGGATCACCAATTTAGTATTGGAGGGCAGCGTGGAGGGTAAATATCGTAGAGGGTGACCAAGCGATGAATACACTAAGCAGATTCAGAAGGATGTAGGTTGCAGTAGGTACTGGGAGATGAAGAAGCTTGCACAGGATAGAGTAGCATGGAGAGCTGCATCAAACCAGTCTCAGGACTGAAGATCACAACAACAAATTTCACATATATTAATGATAATTAGTTAAAATTGGAGAAACTAATTTAAGAGGGCAGATGGCAAAGCAAGAGGGGAAGTAAAATTATCCCAGCTCGCTTTGTCACAGATGATACCACTTGCAGATTTTGACTCTGTGCTTATTATATTCCATCTTTGACAGCTATACTTCTATTACTCCTATTTTTATAAACAAGGTGGCTTACTTCATTAACTCATTGAGCCAATAGTTATGAATTTTGCATAATCAACCATGATGTTCTATGCTGCACTTGTGCCCATAAAAAGATTAGTGCCAATGCATATTCATAAAATGGCCAATGCATATTCATAAAATGATTCCATATACTTTTCCAAAGTCCTAGATCACTACACTTTCTACAGGCCAAATTATTGTTATTAATTGTAGTCTATACTGAACAGTAATTTTTTTCCTGTGAAGTTAAGAAATTGGTCTTCATCCAACAATAGGATGTTGAAGACAATATGTGAAAAAGTGAAACCAAAATAGTGGTGGTGCATACATTTTTTTGGCAAACACCAAGTTGTACTCATTAAGATTTTCAGCTTTATGACTTCAGACTGATGTGCTACTGAAGAGGCATCACAGAAGAGGCTACATAAACCAGGTTGGTGGGCTTTACAGTACTTGTGTAGTACAGTATCCTTAGTGTGGGTGACACAAACATAGGAAATTCAATGTAAGCAGCCACACTGTTACAGCCCATTTTAAAAATCATAACTATATTTTTGTACTGTATGTCAGACACTAATACTGAAGCATTTGCAGAGACCTTGGAGAAAATTAACTAATTTTTTGCAAAATGGTCTGAGGACAGAATATATATTCTTGGAGACATAAATACTGATTTGAGACTAATGCAACCACACAATTTAGTTATCCTAAAATGCTTAGATTGGATGACTTTTATTGCAATAATGATAGTTCATAACAATTTTTCTGTCATCACGAGTGTTCATTAATGATACTTCAGAGAACAGTTGGTTTTCGACTACCTCGCATTGTGTTCTGAAATGAAAACTATCCCCCCCCCCTCCCACAGAGGTATTCCACTGCTTACCCAATTCATGCCCCTATTATGAACCAATAGGCCCATGGGGCTTATCCTGCAATAGATGCATCTCCCATCCCCCCATCAAAGGCAGAGACAAATGTGAAAGCAGTTATGTGATCTACGAAGTTATCTGCAACCACTTTCTGGCATTTTACAAGGTCATGACCACTAACAAGTTGTATGTCCGCATCAACGGCCACCGCAATACAGGCCAATCCTGCTCAGTTCCCTTTTTCTATTTTCCAAATTTGCCATGACCCTAAAATATTGTTGTTCACTTTTCACGTGTGGGATTTCAAAACGTTGACACCAACAGTTTCTGTTAGTTCTACATGAGTACATAAAATGCACTTAATTTACTTTTCATTGTAAGCATCAATCACTCATAGTGTTATCTCAGACTGAAATCATGATTTAATGTATAGTTCACTGCAACAGATGTGCAACTGTTGCCATTTGCAGAATTGTAAGATTCAGGTTTTGGATTCTGCGGTCTCTCAATTCTAAAATCACTGTTCTTTTATTTTGAACTATGCCATACAGTACTGGGAAGTTCATAAGCCATGTTGCTTATTCACTACCTGTATGTTGAACTTTACTTAAAACAAATTTTGGTTACTGCTCTTAAAATATTTTGGTAGGCTTATTCATAATTTTTTGTTTGAAGTAAAGGTGCCGTGATAATGTATCTTATTACACATATTTGATTAATCTTAATGGTATACAGAAAATAAAAAGTAAATGTGACAGTAAATTCTTTTTTATGTTTTCTTGTATCATGTCCTGACATGAGGTCCTTCCTACACAAGATTATACCTACTTTTTTGAAGCTCTTTCTCTTAGGTACATATCATGAATATTTATGCTGGGTACTACCTTTGTGGGTGTAGGTCTGGCACAAGTGTTATTGCTCTCTTTCACAACAATAGTGTTCTGTTATGGTGTGTACGAATCCAAAGAAATACTAGTATTTGTTAAAAGGAGGGAATTATGTTTGATCCAAGAACGGTAATGCTTATCCCTAACTAATTAAAATTTTTGTCATCAACACAAATCAAATTCTATATTATTCATGGAGTGAAGCAAAGAGTAGTTACAATGAAAAAAAGCTGAGATGGAAGATATTAACATAAATTAAGGCCAGGTGGGGAGCAAGAACCAAGGACATGTTGTAGTGCTGGTTTCCAAATGTGGAGCTCTGAGAAACTGGTGCCTAGTGGGAAGAATCCACACGGCACAAATGGTGAAACAGGCATCAAGGTCATGAATGTAATATTGTAGAGCATGTTCTGCAACAGGATATTGTGAGTTGCCAGTACATACCCTGGGTGTATGACTATTCATCGTAATTGATAATTTAATGGGAGTCACACCAATGTAGAAGGCTGAAAAGTGTTTACATAACAGCTGGTATATGACGTGTGTCGTTTCACAGGTGGCTCTCCCTTTGATGGTGTATGTTTTGCCAGTTACAGAGCTATTATAGGTGGTGGTAGGAGTGTGCATAGGGCAAGTCTTGCAGCGGGGACGGTCACAGGGGTAGGAGCCATACAGTAGCAAGGTGGCTGCAGGTGGAGCATAGGGTCTGACAAGAAAGTTGCAAAGATTTGGGGAGGGGTAGTGATGGAGAGCTAATCTAGGTGTGGTGGGCCAAATGTCAGACAGGTCATCATTTTAGGAAGTCGTGGACCAGTCAAAGTAGCTGATTAATGTATTCCAGACCAGGATAATACTGAGTCGCCAATAGTGTGCGCTGAAGGTGTTTTGTGGAGGGATCAGCAGTACGAAGATTGGATGTGATCGCCCAGGAAACGTGATTTTTAAATAGGCTGGCGAGGTAATTACATGCAGTGATGGCTGAAGTGAGTATCGTGGTGTATTGCTGTAATGGAGTCTGCAGACGAACAAATACATGTGCCTTGGATGCCAAGGCTGTATGCAGTCCACAACCATCAGTCTTTCCTTCTCATTCCATATGGTGTCTCCCCCGAACCACAGTTCTGGGTGACTTTCCCACAATCTACCCCTTTTTCTAGACCTCTCCAGTCTTTTTCCTTCACCCTGCTCCCTTCTCCTTCGACCCTTCTGCCTGCAGAAGAAGCCACTGGCTCCAAAAGCTTGCCAATCGCAACAGTCTTATGTGTGTGTTCTGCTGCTTGGCGAGTAGATTTTTTTATCTATCCAATTAAATAGTTTCAACACACCCCACAATAGATTTTTCCACATGTGTAGTGCAAACCAACCTTTCCTTCTTCCCTCCCCTCCCCCCCCCCCCCCGACCCCAAACACACAGAAATTCATGATACCAATTTCTTTTATTGGTTTCTTTGGTTTGGGTGGCAGTGGGGAGCAAGGACATAACTGACAAAACACACATAAAACTGGACATTATATAAATCTATAATGGAGATGCTGAGTCACAGATAGGTACAACAAGAAGAATGTCAAACAAAGCTTCCAGTCAAAGACACTCCTGACCACTGTCTCTGGCTGCCAAGGTCAGCCTGTGAGCAGCACTGCATGATGCTCAAATTTTGCCTTGGCGACCAAAGACTGCAGCCACGTTTGACTCTGATGAAGGGCTATTTTGCCAGAAGCTTTCTTTGACAGTCTTTTTGTCAAACCTATCTGTGAATCAGTATCTCCACTATATGGTGAGTTGCAACTATCCTTTTCACAATATTGTCAAACATTGATCTTCCTTTTTTATTGGTGTGAGATGACAAAGCAAGCCACATACAGTTACTGGTGTCACTATTCTAAACAACTGCTTTTGTTGTTATAACCAGTGCTTGATTTGTGATGGTATTCCGCACCAATACCTATGATTAAAAAAAAGCATTAAAATAATGGTTTAAAACTTTGATTAAAAAGAACACTCCTTGATAGGACACAGTACTGGCACCTCTTTTTTTTTTTATTTTTTTTTTACAAATCAAGCATGGTCGTAACTGTTGCTACTTCTGCTTTTTTTTTTATTTCTTCAAGGTCATGTCACATCCATAAGGTCAAATCAAACTGAACATATCTAGAAGAAACTCTTGCAAATAAGTGCTCATTTTACATAGCCCATTATATACTATCATAGACTGATCAATCTGAAGTTACAAGCAGAGTAGAGGTGCTGCGTGGAAAAGAACTGAACACATGACAAATAAGAAGCTGTGTAATATTGGTTGAATGTGTTACAATTGGCTCATTATACCTTATTTTAAACATATCCACAGTGAATCTTTGATGAGATTTCTAGGACGGATGAATATTCAGTATTTCTTCATCCCATTTACATTTGGATTGCAGGAAGTTATGCAGTCAAAAGACTGGTTCAGTAACATCTGACTACAAACCCTAAACTTCATGGAATATTTCCTCGCAATAAGAGAGAAATGCAGGTGCAAGTCGCAGTCCAGCAGAAATTTTCACATGTCACTAATAGGTGTTACATCTATACCTAATACAGCTGATGTCTAACAGTTTGCAGTAACACAACACATTTTGAATAATTTAATGTGTTATAACAAAACATTCTACATTCCATGCAGAACAAATCATAAAATACTTTTACTTCGTCCTTTCTCACAGCTTTACTTTTGAAGAAATGTAAGCAACTCAATCAAACAAAGTTATCCTTGGACGGACCAGTAAACTCTTCTCAAAGTGTGTATTCTTCCCCCTCCCTTCCAAGGGACACACAAGTAACATTATGCAATGATTCTGTAATTAATTTCTCTGGGTGGGGATGGGAGCAGGGATTGTGAACAACTCACATATAAAATTGATCAATATAATATATGTAAGAGACATAACTCCTTTTGCAATAAACAAATTTATTTTACTGCAGTTGTTTTTAACATGCCATACTAAAAAATCACATTAATTGCAACAGTAACTCCAGCACATGGGATACAAGTGTCATACACTTCATTAAACATTTTATGACAGTGGGTTTTCACATTGGAATGTACACCATTCCATTTTCTTGAAGTATATCGATGAGATTATTATTGGCAGTACCATAACATTACTATGTTACCAGACAAATTAATTTGGCACAGATAGTCAAATATAAAATAATGATTTTGGGTATTGGCCATGGCCTATCACTTCTAAGCATCCCATAAAACATAGGTTGGTGGCAGAGAAAGTCTGGTTGTGCAATCCTGTAGTTGGTCTGTCGTGGTACTGGATTCGCCATGTGTTTCTGAAAATAAATCAAAGGTATATTGAAGGAATTATTGCATATCTTTTGATAGAATCTGGTAGTAATGGAAAAAACAAACATAAGTAGAGTAAAATAACTACATGTCAAAATACAAAAGGATTAAGTATGTACTGATTAGTAACAGGAATTTTGTATGTAGAGTACACCACTCCATCACCAATGAGGTACAAATCACTCTCAAATGAAGCAACCAGGAGTAAAAACTCCTGCATTTGAGCAAATATTTAGTTGTGAAACGGTGAAGCATATAAATAGCTAATCTGATAACATGTTGCAATTACTTTGTAAATGGGCAGCTGTAGACAGTGATGTTAGTGTTTATAGTGTTTACCAACAATCATTTTGTAGGTGCATCTTCAATGGTTGGTTGGTTTGATTGAGAGAGGGGGAAAGGGACGAAACTACGAAGTCATCAGACTCTTGTTCTGAATAATACAATGCCACAAATGTGAGAATAAAATGAACAAGACAAAATTGCAGCACTGTAGTATACAGAGAAGTTGCACAATTAGAAAATTGCAGCGAAATGCAGGAAGATCCGCAGCAGATAGGCACTTGGTGCAGGGAGTGGCAACTGACCCTTAACATAGACAAATGTAATGTATTGCGAATACACAGAAAGAAGGATCCTTTATTATACGATTATATGATAGCGGAACACTGGTAGCAGTTACTTCTGAAACATATTTGGGAAGTATGCGTATGGAACAATTTGAAGTGGAATGATCATATAAAATTAATTGTTGGTAAGGTGGGTGCCAGGTTGAAATTCATTCAGAGAGTCCTTAGAAAATGTAGTCCATCAACAAAGGAGGTGGCTTACAAAACACTCGTTCGAGCTATACTTGAGTATTGCTCATCAGTGTGGGATCCGTACCAGATTGAGCTGACAGAGGAGATAGAGAAGATCCAAAGAAGAGCGGCACATTTCGTCACAGGGTTATTTGGTAAGTGTGATAGTGTTACGGAGATGTTTAGCAAACTGAAGTGACAGACTCTGCAAGAGAGGCGATCTGTGTTGCGGTGCAGCTTGCTGTCCAGGTTTCGAGGGGGTGTGTTTCTGGATGAGGTATCGAACATATTGCTTCCCCCTACTTATACCTCCCGATGAGACCAAAAATGTAAAATTAGCGAGATTCCAGTGCGCACTGAGGCTTTCTGGCAGTCATTCTTCCCGCGAGCCATATGCGACTGGAACAGGAAAGGGAGGTAATGACAGTGGCATGTAAAGTGCCCTCTGCTACACACCACTGGGTGCCTTGCGGAGTATAAATGTAGATGTAGATTTCATTGCTGGGCACAGTGGGACAGTGCAACAGAATATGGATCACTGTCAACTGGCGCCGAACTGACACTCTGGCGGATCTTCACGGCTCAGGAGGTAACCATGGATCACCTAAGTGTGGCCAATGCGGAGCCGGCAGAGGAAAACTGATTCCATCGATACGTAGTCTCCTTAATGAAACACTGTTTGTTGTGTGTACTGTTATGCTATTCCGTCTCCCAAAGCCGAAAAACCCTACGGCGTACGTCAGAACGACACAGGTCACGTTCAGAGATGCCCATCTCCAGAAGTGGTTTCCGCATAGTTTGTTAGGCTAACCTGTCAAAAAGTTCATTGTGTGGGATGCCAATGTGTCCTGGGGTTCACACAAACACCACTGAACAAAGGGACCAGTTCAAGGCATAGATGGACTCCTGGATGGATGCTACCAAAGGATGGCGAGGGTAGCACTGGTCGATAGCTTGTAGCCTGCTCAAGGAGTCACTACACACAAGAAGTGATTCCCCGGGGCATGAATGGATATACCAAAGTGCATGAGAGATGGCCACCAGCTCTGCAGGAATACACTGCAGCCATTAGGCAAGGAATGCTGTTCAAAATGGCCTCTGTGAATGCAGGCAAAGCCAACATGACCATTAGCCATTGAGCCGTTGGTGCAAACCACTTCAGAGCCCTGGAAGAAGTCAAGTATTGACAGCAAGTGACAGCAGAGAGCGACAGGAGTAACCGAGTCCTTAGGGTCATGCTAAAGGTCCAGACGAATCTGCAATCTAGGTGTACATCATGGAGGTGTATGCAGACCTTATAACATCCCAGCTTCCACAACCAAATTATAACGTCCCAGGACTTTCTGCACCAAATTATAACATTTCAGCTCCTCAACACCAAATTAAAACATTGCATTAGGAGGTGTCTGCTTCGTGCAAAAGGTCTTGAGTTCATATTGACGACAACAAGTAATTCTTCATTACAGACGTTTATTTACAAACAGAACTGACAGACTTCACAGACTCAACAACTGACTCTCCGAGCTAACCGCACTGCATATCCGCACTGAACTGACCTGGAAACTGACAACTCGTAGGTGTATTAATATCTTTCCAAACAATGAGAGTCTTTGACAATGTTTTGTTTACAATACGATAGCAATTCACGACTTAAAACTAAATTAGACATTACAGAATTTTAGTACAGATTAAAGTAAGTAAAAGGACAGTACATATAAATTCTTACAAGCATAATTTCCAAATAGATTTTATAACATTTTTCTACCAGCTTCTGGATAACCTTCACCAGATTTGTACCGATGTTTCCAGAAATATCTTGACATTGGTTCTGGATATTTCTTGAGTGATTTAGAACAACTATCTATATGTAAAATGATTTAAATCGTGTTTCAAAACGCAAACAAATCTTTTTAGCAATATTTCTTGATACAAATCGTCTTTCGAAATTAGTTTATGAAACAGTTTTCACAAGTTTTCGTATTTTTGCGATCATAATATAGAATTTCTCCATAGAAAGTTCCAGAAGTGTGCATTAAACGTTCATTTACAGACTTTCTCTTTAGCTGGTGAGTTTTTAAAAGTATCTTGTCCATATTATACGAAATAATTTAGCTCAAAACTGATAATTTATACAATTAATCAGAGCTACAGCAAACAGCGAGTCTTTCTTTTACAAAATGAAATATAATTACAAAATTGAATGGAAATAGGTTACTAACACTAATATATATTTACATTAATTCTATTTTTGTTCTTCCTGTGCAAAATGTCCTAATATTGACACAGTACCATATTTAAACATCACCAAAGTTTCCGTTTACATTTTGCATATCTGTATCGACATCCCCTAAAAGTCTACACTATCGAATACTTCAATATGTCCCAGTATGTCCTGTAATGTTACACAACCCCCCGATCAGCACTTCCACGTGAAACACGGAAGGGTTGATGTCCTTACATTACAAAACAGAAAAGTTTTACACATATCTTTGGTGTCCTCTTTCTTGAAGACCGGTGATCTTCTTTCTTGAAGGTTGGTGATCTTCTTCCTTAAAGGTCGGTATACCTCAATGCCACACACTGTATTTCAGTCTCATCTTCACAGTCCGTATGGTTTCCATATACACTGCAGGCTATCACAGGCTGCAATAGCACAGTTCGCTATGAATATACAGCATACAGTGGTCAAACCCAGTTAAACATTAGCAAAAGCATTTAATAGTCGGTGGACCGGTTTTTAAGGACACAGAAATTTGAATGCTCTAAAGTCTGATTACTCAAGAAAATTTACTCTAAATAATTTCTTAAAGCTAAGAGAGGATAGACTGACAGATGGAGAAAATTGATTATACAGGATCACAGAATAAGTGTAAGATGCAATGCCAGAATACGAAAATGAAATATGACAATTGCATAGCTAGGGGACCTAGTGCTCGCCAAACACTTAGCACACAAAGAATGTATGCTCCCCTGAGGAATCAGATAAATACAACATAACAAAGTATACAAAATTATCCTCGTAAGATTACATATAAAAGTCTATAAACATCTATTATCTAAAATACTTTTTTATATTTTTTTATACAATTTCAGTTCGGTCACGTTTCGTAGGCCAAACAGTCTGCCAGAATTTGGGTAGACTAGACGGTAAGCATTCGGATGAGGATTGTCCTGAATCTTGAAAGGTCCAATGTATATGTCAAAAAACTTTTTTAATTCACCACTGATGGCTTTAGACTTCTCTTGTGTTTTAACAAGGACCAAGTCTTCAATTTTAAATTGAGTAGGCTTCAATCTTTTGTCATGTCTACATTTCCTCTTATCACCTTGAGATTTCATGGTCTATCTCACTATTTCCTCTCTCTCTTGAGTACTTAATGGTTTGTAGACTGGAAAATCAATGAAATCACTAATTGGATGTGGTGGTTTGCTATTATACTGTATTTCATAAGGCGAAAACCCTGGTGAGGAATGCTGTAGGCTGTTCACAACATCTTCGAATTTCTCAACATAGTCAATCCAACTATCATGATCAGTATTGCAGTAGGTTCTAAAGAATCGCCCAATTTCCCTCACATATCTCTCCGAAGGGTTTCCTGACGGATGATAAGCTGAAATAAGAATGTGACTTATATTTTCATCTTCAACAAAAGCTTTCCATACTCCAGAAGTAAATTGAGTCTCATTGTCTGAAAAGATTTTCTGAGGTTTTCCAACCCTGCCAAAATAGTCTCCTCTGATTTTTGAAATAATGCTCTTACTGTTTGCCTTGCGAAGAGGGTATAACTTAATGAATTTTGAAAAAACATCAACCATAACAAAAATGTAGCAATAGCCTCCTCTGGTCTTCGGTAATGGTCCATTTAAGTTGACAGCGACTAACTCGTGTTGTTCTTTTGGTAAGATGTTTTGCATCAATCCTCGACAAGTTTGGTTGGATACTTTTACTCTTTGGCACCTGTCACAGCCCGTCAAAATTTTTCTAACCCTCCTGGCTATGTTGTTAAAGTACACATTTTCTTGGATTTTCTGGATTCACTTTTGAATCCCACAATGACCAAAACTTTCATGAATGTACTTGATGAGTACATTGATGTACTGTTCAGGCCAACATAATTTCCATACATTGCTATCTACACTGTTTCTCTTGAATAGAATCCCCTTGTAGATTTTGTAATAATCTCCCACTTTTTCATGTCCCTTTTTCCCTAAATAACTTTTGAGCAGTTTACAGTTCTCATCGTGGTTCTGATTCCGTCGGATGTCATTACAAATGTCTCTGATTTCTTGTTCATTGGCCACCCCTCTTAAATACATAATTTTGAATTCTTTTTCACATTCCCCACTGTCATCTTCAAAGTCACCCCCCCACAGGTAGTCTAGATAAAGCATCAGCAACTACATTATCGGGTCCTCTTACATATTTTATTGAGTAATTAAATTGTTGTAACAAGAGTGCCCACCTGGTAATCCTTCCATGATGCAACCTACATTCTTGAATATAAATTAATGCCTTATGGTCTGTGTAGACAACTACCTGGTTTCCCAATAAATAATTTCTGAATTTAGAAAATGTCCAGTAAATGGCCAAAAGCTCTTTCTCGGTAACAGTGTAGTGCCTCTCATGTTTTTTCAAGGTTCGACTAGCAAAAGCAATAGACCTGTGTTCTATTTTCCCATTTATATTTACTTCTTGGAAAAGGTGAGCACCTAGGCCATAATCACTACTATCTGCCATAATGCAAAAAGGTAAACTTAAATCAGGACGGTACAAAATTTGACTGTTGCATAACTGTGTTTTTATTTCTTCAAAAGCAGCTTCACATTCCTGATCCCAAACCCACATTGCGTTTTTCTTCAGCAATCGGTTAAGACTTGGAGCATTTAGAGCTTGGGTACTAATGAACGCTCTGTAGTAACCGCACATCCCGAAAAATGAATTTAGTTGTTTCTTGGTTTTTGGAATTGGGAATTTTGCAATTGCCTCGAGTTTTTCAGGATCTGGCAAAATGCCTTCCTCAGAAATACTGTGCCCCAGAAACTTCAATTTTTTCATACCAAACTTACATTTAGATAATTTAAGTGACATTCCCCCTTTCCTTAATCTATTGCAAATCTCCCTCAAAGTATTAACATGTTCTTCCCAAGTTTCTCCTGTGATCAAAATGTCATCTACATACATAGTTAATTTTGATAAAAGATCTTTTCCCAAAACAAAGTCAAGTGCTCTAATGAATTCGGCTACTGAGACATTCAGCCCAAATGGTACCACACAATACTGGTAACATCTTCCCCCATACAAAAAGGCAGTATACTTTCTGGAATCATTTTCTAATTCTACTTGGCGAAATCCTGATGTGAGATCCAAACTGGTCATGTATTTCATTCTTTCAAATTTATGAAGTAATTCGTCTATATTCTCGGGTTGATCGGTCTCTCTTTCCAGATACTTACTTAGGTGTCTTGAATCTAGTACAAGCCTGACACTGCCATCACGTTTTGCAACCACTACCAAAGGATTATTGTATTGGCTCTTACTTCTCTCAATGATGCCCCACTCTTCCATCTTTTGAAGTTCCTTTTCTACATCTTTTCTCTTTACAATGGGTACACTATAAGGTTTTATAAAGAATGGCTCATGTGGTTTTAATCTGAGTTTACATTGATAATTCTTTACTCTGCCAGGTCTATCATCAAAAACACCACAGTAATTCCACAATAATCTTTCTAACTCTACCTTCTGTTCTTGGTTCAAATTACCTAATTCCCGTAATTTTTCTTGAACTATATCCCCATATTCTCCATCATCATAATCCTCAGTAATTTCCTCTACACAATAACCACTGTCATTAGAAAATGTAACGTCCCTAATTTCAATTCCCTTATCAGCACAGTTTTGAACCGACATGTCAGTACTGGAACATACTCTCGTCTTAGGATCAATAAAGGTAAACAAACTCTTTTCCCAATCAAATGCTGCATTAGCTTTTAATATCCAGTCCATACCCAACAGTACATTCTCATTTAGGTCACTTATTACAAGACATCCTTGAGTAAACTGTACATCATTCATACTGAAGGACAACAACACCTGTTTATTAACAATTTTGCTCAGTTTGTCGGTAATGCCTCTAATTTTTATTCCAACAACTGGTAATTCAACAAAGTCAGGATCATGCTTAATTATCTCTCTTAATTTGCTTGAAATGGCACTAATTGGACTCCCTGTGTCAATCAAACAATACCCTTCCCAACCTGCAGCTTTAATTTTTATGTATGGACTACCAATAGTGGTGTTTTCCCTTTCTTCCTGTTCTTCATACAAAAGATCTTCTGCTATCTCATCATACCTCTGTTCCATATTTAGGTTTTCTTTATTAGGCAATACTTTCTTCAAACTTCTAGGCCTACTGGAATTTACTGGAATGTCTGGATTACTACTTACCTCACACACATCCTGACTAGTACCCCGTTTGATGATTTCATTAGGCTTAAAAGCAGAAACTGGTTCACAAATTTCCCTTAATTTGATCTTAACATCATTGTCATCACTGTAATCTTTAAATTTGTCCCAAACAGATTTCAAAATAATCTCAGATGCATCAGCACAATCAACCCCCCTGTCTCCTGATGTATTACTAAGCTGAACTGGCACAATCTGATTCTCATGTGGAATGTAGTTAGAGTTCCTGGCACAACTATTCTCAACACTATTGCTTATAACATCCTCCTTAACTTCAACATAAACTATTCCATCCAATTCACCATCAAAATCTTCTAGTACATAATCACCATTAGCCTTAACATCAACATTATCATCATCATTGCCTGAGCTTACACTACAAACACTACTAGTATCACCAACATTACTCACAACACCATCTTCACCAACCACATCCACATGAATATCAGACTTTCCAGAAACTTCAGTACGAACATCATTATGACAACTTACATCACCACACATAAGTTTGTACAATCCAAAATTATCAAAGTTATCCTTACCTTTCATTTCAGCATTAGGTGCTTCTTCTTGATTATATAAATTTGTAATTATATCATCTTCTAAGCCTACTTCATCAAAGGTATCCTGGTTCCTATTACAGTTGTTTCTAGTATTTTCTCTGATGACATTCCAAAATTTCCTGTCAAATTTAATTTTTTCATTACCTCTATCTACAGATCGATCATAAGCATACTGTCTATACTGGTTAGGTCTCTGATTATAGTGCTATCTTTTCCGGGTGAAATTAGCCTGATTTTGAAAATTCCTTGCCCCAAACTGACAGACTCCCAGTGGAGCATTTAGTCGTTTAAAGGCCTATGTCTGTCGTTTCCCTGCCTCGGGTTACCTTCTCTCATGTCATTACCCCAGGACCTGTTTCGATTTTCCCATTCTCTGTTTGAATTAAAGTGCTGATCATTCCTACCAAAATTTCTTCTGTCATTGTCATTAAAGTGCTGATCATTCCTACCAAAATTTCTTCTGTCATTGCTATTATAATTATTCCTGTTGTTGTTGTTGTTGTTAAAGTTTCTTCGTTCACTATTATTGTTGTTATTTCCACGGTTTGGTTCCCACCCTCTGTATGATGAACCTAAAAAGTCGTTAAATCTGTTGTTTTGTTGAAAGGTTCTATCAAGTTTGTCCACATATTTCAAGAATTGTTCTATGGACTCATCTGGACCATATACTAAACCCCGTTGTACTCTTTTTGGAAGCCCCCGTTTTAGTGCATCAATTTGAGTTAGCTCATCAAATGGCTTATCCAGATGCACTAATTTTTGCAACTGTTTCTCACAATAGGCTTTCATTGACCCATCAGATTCTCTGTAACTAGGACCATTCAAGAATTCACTTTTGATTCGAGCTTGCTCAGTTTCAGACCAAAATTTGGTTAGAAAACATTTTTCGAAATCTTCAAAGGACATTTCCGCAGAACAATTCTGATTGGCCCACGAAAGCGCCTCACCATCAAGTAATTTCTTTACAAATTTTATCTTAACACTATCTGTCATTATGGACGTGAACTGCTCCTTGCAGAATTGCATGAAGTCTTTTGGGTGTATATTCTTGTCACCGGGATAAGTTTTAATGGGAAAATTTCCCCATACCCCATTACAACTATTACTAAAACCTTTTTGCAACATATTTTCTTGTATTTCTACAAATTTTCTGTCTACAGTTTTTTCGACATTACCTACTCTACTACAAATTTCTGTGACCTTTTTGTCAGAATCAGATTTAAAAGATTCAATTTCGCTTTCAAAAAATCGTTTTGTCTGGTCAAATCCATTTCTCAATTGAGAATTTTCCTCATTTACAAAATCAACAACTTTTTTAAGTTTTGACTGGTTATTTGAAATTTCGTTACTTAAATCAGTTTCAAGGACAGAAATTTTGCTCTCAACCGTGTCCACGACAACTAAGTTCTTTTTGGTTCGACTCAAAAGTAATTCGCCATTCTTCGAGAACCTGATTAGTGTGAGCAATCTGTTCTGTATTTGAATTTATTTCTCATTTTAAATCACACACAGCCTTCGAAATCGACCTGTCCATCTGTTGTTGTGTCTGTTCAATTTGTTGACGTAATTCAGCACGAGAATAGTCCATCTTCGAGTTCAACTCTGAAAACATTTGTTTTAACATTTCCAACATTCCTACACTGTCAGAAGCACTTTCCCTAATAGGTGTACTTGCTACACCGCTGTCAATAGTGAAATCTGCGTCTTTTTCCATTATTTTAGAAAGCAGGTACTTATCTTTGTGTCCGTCGGCGGTCGTTGGTGTCCGCGTTTTGCGAAATTTCTTCAATTCCAGGATGGTTTCGCTCGGTTGATTCACTCCTCTTCTTGTGACCCCAGAATCGACGTATTTACTTCTGAAGAATGACTGGTCGATCGTATATCCTCTTCTTGTGGTCCCAAAACCGACGTATTTTCTTCTTGTGATCCCAGAAGAGAAGTATTTTATTTTGAAGAGTCACTGCGTGGTCGTCAAATCCTCTGCTTCCTCCACCAAATTATAACATCCCAGCTCCTCCACCAAATTATAACATCCCAGCTTCCTCAACAAAATTATAACGTCCCAGGACTTTCTGCACCAAATTATAACATTTCAGCTCCTCAACACCAAATTAAAACATTGCATTAGGAGGTGTCTGCTTCGTGCAAAAGGTCTTGAGTTCATATTGACGACAACAAGTAATTCTTCATTACAGACGTTTATTTACAAACAGAACTGACAGACTTCACAGACTCAACAACTGACTCTCCGAGCTAACCGCACTGCATATCCGCACTGAACTGACCTGGAAACTGACAACTCGTAGGTGTATTAATATCTTTCCAAACAATGAGAGTCTTTGACAATGTTTTGTTTACAATACGATAGCAATTCACGACTTAAAACTAAATTAGACATTACAGAATTTTAGTACAGATTAAAGTAAGTAAAAGGACAGTACATATAAATTCTTACAAGCATAATTTCCAAATAGATTTTATAACATTTTTCTACCAGCTTCTGGATAACCTTCACCAGATTTGTACCGATGTTTCCAGAAATATCTTGACATTGGTTCTGGATATTTCTTGAGTGATTTAGAACAACTATCTATATGTAAAATGATTTAAATCGTGTTTCAAAACGCAAACAAATCTTTTTAGCAATATTTCTTGATACAAATCGTCTTTCGAAATTAGTTTATGAAACAGTTTTCACAAGTTTTCGTATTTTTGCGATCATAATATAGAATTTCTCCATAGAAAGTTCCAGAAGTGTGCATTAAACGTTCATTTACAGACTTTCTCTTTAGCTGGTGAGTTTTTAAAAGTATCTTGTCCATATTATATGAAATAATTTAGCTCAAAACTGATAATTTATACAATTAATCAGAGCTACAGCAAACAGTGAGTCTTTCTTTTACAAAATGAAATATAATTACAAAATTGAATGGAAATAGGTTACTAACACTAATATATATTTACATTAATTCTATTTTTGTTCTTCCTGTGCAAAATGTCCTAATATTGACACAGTACCATATTTAAACATCACCAAAGTTTCCCTTTACATTTTGCATATCTGTATCGACATTCCCTAAAAGTCTGCAGTATCGAATACTTCAATATGTCCCAATATGTCCTGTAATGTTACAACCTGGATGGGAGATGGTAAGGGGAAGGACTCCAGTTCAGACCGAAGGGGATCACATGCGAACCGCACTCATTAGCCTTGACCTGGGCCACCTATGCCGGAGATTGACTGCTGCAGGAGGAAAAAGGAGACAGTATTTCAGGTACCCAGGAGAACTACGAATGTGTGCAATGTAACAGGTGAGCAGTTGTGCACGTCAGATCTGCAATGGAAGGACTCCGGCCTCCACCAGGGCACTGGTCTTTGAACCTGTTATAAAAGCTGCCGTTGCTAGGTGAACGCCACAGTGGTGCACTGGGTCGAGTACACGCAACACTGAGGGCAACCGCCAAACCATAAATCACATTCCCATAATCAAGGCGGGATTGAACAAGGGCTTTGTAGAGCTGCAGCAGAAGAGAGCGATCTGCACATGAGTTGGTGTTGCTCAGGCAGCAGAGGGCATTGAGGTACTATTTACACTTCTGCTTAAGCTGATGAAGGTGAGTTGGCCAAGTCAATTGGGCATCGAAAACCAGTCATAAGAATCGATATGTCTCCACTACAGTGAGTGGATCGTCATGAAGGTAAAGTTCCGGTTCCAGATGAATGGTACGATGCTGACAAGTGCATGACACAGGACTTAGCGGCCAAAAATTGGAAGTTGTGGGCGAAAGCCCATGACTGCACCTTGTGGATGGCTCCATGTAGGCACCGCTTGGCCACACCATTACTGGCTGAACAGAACGAAATGCAGAAGTCATCTGCATACAGAAAGGGTGAGACAGACGGCCCCACAGCTGCTGATACACTGTTAATGGCCACTAAAAAATAGTGATACACTCAATACAGGGCACTGCATGACCCCATTCTCCTGGATATGGGGGAACTATGGAAGGCACCAACTTGGACACTAAAATTACGGAGTGACAGGAAATTCTATATAAAAATCGGTAGCCGGCCTCAGAGCCCCCACCCGTATAATGTGGCAAGGATATGATGTCGCCAGGTGATGTCCTTTGGTTTGCGTAGATCAAAGATGACGGTAACAAGGTGTTTGTGTCTGTAAAAGGCTGTTCGGATGGCAGACTTGAAGGAAATTAGATTATCAGTGGTAGAGCACCCCTGACAGAAGCTGTCCTGACATGGTGCCAGTAGGCCACATCACTCGTGGACCCAATCCAACCACTGACACACCATACATTCCAGCAGCTTACAAAGACTGTTGGTGAGGCTGATGGGCTGATAGCTTTCCACATCAAGCAGGTGCTCTCCCACCATTGTGATGGAAAAACACCATCACACCAGATCCGGTTGAAGGAGATTAGGAGATGGCACTTGTAGTCAGACGAGAAATGTTTAATCATCTGATTGTGGATCCAGTCTGGCCCAGGAGCTGTGTCAGTGCTATGTGCAAGAGCACTGAGGAGTTCTCACTCCGTAAATGGGGCGTTATAGGGTTCACTGTGGCGTGTAGTGAACGAGATGACTTTCCTTTCAATCCATTGTTTGAGGGTTCGAAAGGCTTGGAGGGGAGGGGGGGGGGGGGGTAGTTCTCCGACGCAGAGGTTTGAGCAAAGTGCTCGGCAATTGCGCTTGCATCAGTACATAACACACCATTGGTGGAAATGAAGACAACACCTATTGGGGTCTGGCACCCAAAAAGACGTCTGATCTTCGTCCAGACTTGGGAAGGTGACGTATGGCACCCAATGGTCGACACATACCTCTCCCAGCACAACTGTTTCCGTTGTTTTATAAACTGGCATACACAGGCACGAAGCCGCTTAAAGGCTATCAGATGCTCCAGTGAAGGGTTTCACTTATGTCGCTATAGAGCTCATGGACACACCTAAAGAGCGAGGGATTGCGTTTTCTGCCAGAGAAACGATTGTTGTTGTCACCTGCTCAACCATCACATCAATGTTACTATGCTCAACCATCACATTGACATTACCATGTGGGGGAGAGTCAACAGTGACAGATGTGAAAGTTTCCCAGTCTGCCTTGTTTAAAGCCCATCTGGGCAGGCATCTGTGGGCCTGACACCAGGGCAGTGACAGAAAGACGGGGAAGTGATCACTACCACACAGGTCGTCATGTGCTCTCCAGTGGATAGATGCGAGAAGTCCTGGGCTGCAAGTTATTGAATCAATGGCTGAGTAACTACCACGAGCCACATTGAAATGTGTGGTGGCCCCAGTATTTAAGAGGCACAAGTCAAACTGAGATAGTAAAGTTTCGACATCTTTGCCTCGGCCAGTAAGCACAGCGTCACCCCATATGGGGTTATGGGCATTAAAATCTACCAAAAGCAGGAAAGGTTTAGGGAGATGTTCAATCAGCGCAGCTATTACGTACAGGGGTACTGCAACATCTGGAGGAAGATATACACTGTAGACAGTTATTTCCTGCGCCATCCGTATTCTGGCAGCCACAGCTTCAAGGGGTGTTTGAAGCAGCAGAGTTTCACAATACAGACTGGGATTAGGGCATAAATGCAAGCCCCACCTGACACTTGATTATAGTCACTACAGTTCCTGTAATATCCGTTATAGCTACAGAGCGCAGGGGTCCGCATTGCCGGGAAACAGGTTCCCTGGAGGGCAATGCAGAAAGCAGGCATAAAGCTTAACAGTTGCCATAACTCAGCCCCACCATCAAGGGGGCAGGCGTCTCTCGGTTCTGAGAGGCAACAGGAATTAGAGGAACTGATGGGGCGACAACTGTTCTCACAGCAGCGGCGTATGAGGTGATCATAGCCATAGGATGTAGGCGCTCAAATTTCCTCTTAGCCTCAGTGAAGGTCAATCAATCCTGGGTCTTATATTCCATGATTTTCCTCTCTTTCTGTAAAATCCTGCAGTCTCGGGAGCAAGGTGAATGAAGCTCTCTGCAGTTGACACAGATAGGAGGTGGGGCACATGGAGTACTGGGATGCAATGGACGTCCACAATATCGACATGTGACGCTTGAAGTAAAGCGAGAAGGTATATGGCCAAACTTCCAGCACTTAAAGCACCCCATTGGGGGAGGGACATATGGCTTGATGTCACAGCAGTGGACCATCACCTTGATCTTCTCGGGCAATTTCACCCTCGAAGGCCAAGATGAAGGCACCGGTGGCAACCTGGTAATCCATCGGACCTCGATGGATGCGCCTGACAAAATGAACACCTTGCCACTCTAAACTGGTGCGCAGCTCATCGTCATACTGCAAAAGAAGGTCTCTGTGGAATATAATCCCCTGGACCATATTTAAGCTCTTATGAGGTGCGATGGTAACAAACATGTCCCAACTTGCCATAAGCGAGTAATGCCCGTGACTGGGCAGAGGATGCTGTTTTTATCAAGAGCACATTTTGGACAAGCCCTCCACCTCCCCAAACTTGTCCTCACAAAAAACTGAGGCTTCATGGACATGAAAGATTCCCCATCAACTCTCATACATACGAGGTATCAGGGCGAATAAGTTTCACTGCCATCCTTAGCCTGGTGTTCCTCCCATGGTAGGGCCAGAGAGGGAAATGACTTGAGGTCATATTTCTTAGCATTTATGTTATACTTTGCCCACTTAGAGACTGCTGGCCCCGGACCACAAGCAAGGGATGGCGTACTACGCTTCATGGCGTGTCACCCACTCTGATGCCACCCACTTGACCAGGGGGCCTCCCCATGGACGCTCACAGCTTCAGCAAAGGCCACTTGGCAGGATGACCATTGCCAGGAGTCCTGATGCCCCAGGGAGACGGGAAACTACTCCTTGTCATATGTAGGGAGTTAACGGCACAGGCACCAGCAGAGTGAGCCCTGTGTTGTCAGGGGGGTACAACCAACAGGAAACATGGCGGCCTCACCACAATGGACTGGCTACTGTGCTGGATAGGTGGAGCAGAAAAGTCCACGGTGATTGTCGGCAGAGAAAGTGAAACTGCATAGTGCATGGTGGAAAACACACCCAGGAAGGTGTCCTCACCCAAGAGATGGAGAATAGGTGGCCCTACAATGCAACAACGAGAAAGTGGGATAAAGATCTCAATGCACAATTGATATGATGCACCACATAAGGCTCTCTTCCCAAGTTGTCTCCTATTCAGGAAAAATTTTGAAAAATAGACGTCAAACCCTACAGGGGGCCATCACAAATTGGCCGAGCCATCAGAGGCTCCCTTTAGTCGCCTCTTATGACAGGCAGGAATACCTTACGACTAGTCTAACCCCCAGACCTGCAGGGGGGGCATCTTCAAGGTATTAAGTATTTGTGATAAAGCAAGCTGGAATCTCTTCACTTCCTCTCGTTTTGCGATCTGCCTCCTTAAATTCATTTCAGCCTAATTACCATTAACATGCATGTATATAATTTGCATTTCCATACAAGAGAAAGGGTGGTCCTCTGTCTTAAGGAATATAGCACCAGGTCTAATTTTGTACATGTAATTAATTTCCTAATTTATTTAGACCATTCATAGTTAATATTTTTGTTATAGGGTGAAATCAGTAATTGTTTCACGACTTAGATTCTACTGCTGACTTATAAACAAATATAAATTTTGTACTAAATATAAACATTGGGAAGAAAAACGACCAAGATTCTTAAAGTATTTGTTTCGCTCTATTCGAAAACGTAATAGCAAAGCCCAGCCCTTAATTCCAAAATAATTACCACGTTTGTCAAAAGTATTGTTTGTGTGAGTATATCTGTTAGTTTTATTATGTATACAAATGTTTCAGCCTAATCTTTGTGGTAGAAGGAACTATTAAGAAGAAGGAATTTTTCGATGTATTCAGTTCATTGAATGAGTTATGTTTTAATTGTAATTTCTGTAACTTAAACATCAAACAATGCATAGTTTCAGTGCCTGTTACTATGAGGCTATACTAAGGACTGATTTTTGGTCCCGAGACAGTCAGTCCAAGGCCGATTTTCAGATGGGAGTTATGCATTGGTTGTATTAATAACAAGGTTAACAGTGGAATAGGTATAACACAAATAAGCAGTGTGTTAGAACAATTAATGACAAAGTCTGTTCAATTTATTTGGGAAATAGTGTCACACATACCGTATTATTCTGCAAGAACTGTGTGGTTAGCTTTTAACTGCTCATAGCTATTCAATGGCAAACTATTGTACCTGTATGCTGATGTTGCCTGCAATGTATTTATGAGGCTTATCCACATTTACCAATAGTGAACTGGCTATATAATTGTGTAATATTGTGGGGTTGTGAACACAAAGTGAAGAACCGAGAATCACAATTGTGCAACTGTCTGCTAAATCATTTACAGTAGACAGTGTTGATCTTCCACTTCCTATTTTTAAGCCACAATAACAATGCAACATAATGACACAGAGGACTATCAAGGAAGAAACAAAGCAAGAGAATGTACACATGCCAACAGCACCTTCACAATATATACATTTACTAATGTAGCTTGACATAACAATATCAAGAGAATAGTTATTTCTTCTATTCATTCACCATGTTCTGTACATCCCACAAAGAAAGTGAACCTACAGTGTTACGAAACAAGTAAAGATACACATTAACAAAAGACAACTAAACATTGCTTAAGCCCTACACTATATTAACAATAAATTATCACAATACTGCTAAATATCAGTTCTCTTTACGTCAGTTAAGGGTGTTCTAGTGAATTAGAAAGAAAGCTGCTGTTACTTCAGTTATATTAGGTAGCTGCAGGCTACCTCAGAAACCTAATATTTACTTCATTCGTCAAGTATTATTCAAAGAAATTGGTAACCTAAATATGTAATTACACAGGACAGTTTACGACACACTACTTGTCATCCATCTAAAGGAGGAATCAAATGCTTGCACTAAAATAACCAGTGGAAGAGGTCATTCAAGAGGAATGTTTTGTTTCTCAAATATCTCCACACCATAGTATATAACTTTGTTAAATCCTAGGTAAGAATGCAAAGTTTACACAAAAGTTATATTTCTGTCTTGTATTGTTAGCGCAGATCACAGTTCTGCTTGAAATGATTTTTCACAACCACACTACACTAACTCTGTGGCAGTGGCTAGGAGTCAGCCAACTGCAGTTCCTTCTTGATACCTATATGCCCACTACAATTACTGATTTTTTAGGCACAACAGAGCATTCTCAGGCGCAGTAGGATGCACAGGGAGGGGAGAGCCAACTGATGCACTTCCCACTGCTGCTGACAACGACAATAAAAATAATTTGAATGTATGTCTTCTTGTATTTGAATTGCATGTGCAGCTCTTGCTCATTCTAAGTATGTGGAATGTTGTATACAACCAACAACACTGCGCCACCATAGTTGTTTGTCAGCCATGAAGTTATTTTAATCAAAATTTAGAAGAGAACATAATAATCGTTTATCACTAAATATGGCAAAGGCCCATGAAAGCATTTAGCAATAAACACAAAAGCTTTCTATTATTTTCCCACTATTATAATCTGACAAGTACCAAAAAATTTTGAAACTTATAGATCTATACATTATATGGGCACTGTGACTGGTAATCTGTAGGTAGCTAGTATGTAGCCATAAACACAAAGAAGAGTGTTTTTAATTAGTCAAAACACACACAAACTATATCTGAGGAACAAACTCATTATATAGAAAAAAGGATCTGCTGCTCTAATTATTACAAAAGGTAGATTGGCATAACAAAATCATAACTCTATCCACCTGTTTCAACCAGTAATGCCATCAACGTTGTTTACACTATTCCAAGCACATACAATATGACGACCACGACAACACTCATTACACCTGTAAACATACATAAGTAACATGTGGAGTATAACTTCAGCAACAGGATGAAACTAACAACTACTGCCAAACAAATATTTGCCCAAAAATCTAGCACACGAAATCCTCAAAATGTAACACACAAAACTCACAAAAACGAAAACTAGTGGTGGTGTAAATTTCAATAGGCCTATCTCAAATGAAGACTACAACACCAGTAACCAATAAACAACTCAAAATCATAATTTTCACTTTACTTACATAGCTCCAACAAAGCCTTAGATACAAGGAACCAAGATACAACTCAAACATTGTGTTGCAAATTTCACTTCACCAATATACCTCAAACAAAGCTGAACTTGCACACAACTCCAAAACCCTATGACACAAATTGACCTATATGGCAGCAAAAAACAAAGCCGAATGTACAAAAGCCCAACACACACAAATTTTAAAATCCATTATCCACACTTTCACTTACTTTACATAAAGCAAAGCCCACAGTACAACAATCCAAACCGTGCTCATATGGCTAATACCAGAAACATATTCTAATGGTACATCAATACACCTGATACCAACCAATCACAATCCAACACAATCATCACATACCAAGACGAAAAATTCCAGAATTCAAGAAAAATTGCGTCACCACCAATTTCAATATACACAAACTATAATCAACTCATAGCATACAAAGAAAATAAAAAAAAATACCATCTCCCATTACAAACAAATTTACAACAAGTGCTTCAAATTTTGACTCTCTGCACTTCAATTTTCTCTGTCACTTGCAGCGCCGAAGATTCGCAATTTACACGCTACACGACTGCCGAGCTCGGCTATTGCCCCACAACCATTTCAATCGATCAACTTACTCCCAGAATGTGAACGTATATTATGCCTCTTATTCCCTCTCTAACAATTTTTCAACCCGCTTTTCGTCTGTTTTAAATCAAAATAGCACAAAGCCTATTACTGAGTTACTACTAGAGTTCAATGCAGGATCTGCTATCTTGATCAAAACAATAACAAACACAGATCTTTCTGCCCGCCAAAATTTACCTATTCAAAGTTAATACTCACAACGCCTCAACTGGCTGTGGTAACTTCTTTGAACTATGTCACTTTCCTTGTTTCGCTGTCGTTAAAGTATTGTGCGATTCACCGGCAAACACTGTGCTTATATCGGTTTATTACATATTAAAAAAAGTAAATTGACTAATTCAAGGTATGCTAGGTCCACGGAAATACAAGTTTATTACATTTCACTGTAATGCTTCGACACTCGTTAACTATCGATAGCCGAGCCCGGCAGTCGTGTAGCCTATAAATTGCGAAACTGCAGCGCTCTAAGTGACAGAGAAAATTCAAGTTGAGAGAACAGTTATTTGAAGCACGCGTCGTAAATTATTTTGTAGTGTGAGCGTAGAATTTGAAATGTTGGTGTTGAAAACCACTTTAACTCCGCCTGCAGTTACTGTAGGAGTGAATTAAGAAGCTCTGCAGTTGCTGTTGCCGGTCCCAAGCCCGGAGAAAGGAGGAGGGTTGGCGCAAAAGCCGTAAAAGAATCGACATAAAATAGTTTGAGAGATCCTGTAAACGTTAATAACATAGTTCTAATGACGAAGACAATAATAATAATATAGATTAACCCATAGATCTTCAACTAAATTGCGTGATGCACATACAGCAGCTAGTGGTACCTCGCGCCTCTCTAAATATAGTCTTATTACTGCTTGTGGCCATCGGAGGGATCGAACATATCAGGCAGGAATGCTGGAGCTTCCCGAATCTATGCAACCGAAACGCAAACGCTTTTGGGCATAACTGTATTGAATAAAACTTTTCGTGGTTAACGCTATTCTTATAACGGTTTGTGAATGGACAACTTTCATCCCCTTCCCGGTTTTGACAATTCCCGCTATTATCTGTCAGTGTAACAGCGCTAAAAGGATCTGTCGTTCGAAAGAATGGCGTGTACAGTTTCCAGTTCGAGACAAAGTTATTGTAGAAGTGGACATACGGAATCGGGTATTCTAATAACTGCTTCTCAGCATATTTATCAGTTAATTAATTAAATTTGTTGCAAATGATATCTCTATTTGGAACCAATAGCTCAATATATATTATCAATACTAGTACTAAGAACAATTTACATAAAAATCTAAAATCACTTACCTTGTTCCAAAAAGGACCCTAATATTCAGTAACACACATTTTCAATAAATCACCAGCAACCATTAAAAACTAGGTTTCAGATAAAGCACAGTTTAAACAGAGTTTGAAAGCCTTTTTGGTAGACAACTTCTACTCTGTACACGAATATCTTCACAGGAATTGTTAGACCACCTTAAGAAAAATTTCAGTTTTGACAGCACTTGGTCACTTCAGTCAAGATTAAGTAAGTTGTGTATGATGATACATTTGTCAAAAGTTAATAACTAGGTTTCATTCTGACTGTGTATCTATTCTGTAAATAGCAGTTCTAATTTACTGTAATGTGTTAACATATTGTGTGAATCTCCTTACAAATGATTCGGGAAGTCTGTGTTATATTCATATGTTCTATATTCTTTATGTTATACTTTCTGAGATGTTCCACACCCATGAGACTTGTCTCATTTTTGGGTCAATGGAACGAAAACTTCATCTAATCTAGAAAGAAAATTTCATCTGATCAAAACAGTTGATAAAAATAATGAATTAAAATACCACATAGTCCAGTACGAGTATGTATTTAGAATATGATTTATCACCACTTTGTAATGTTTAGTTGTGTCTCAGCTACATTTTCAGGCATGACAGAGAAAGAATTCCAAGTATGACCAGTAGTAAATTTGGCGAAAATTACAGTGATCCCTTAGATTGCCCTCATCCGAAGAAAAGTTGGTTTTCTAATTTATTATTGAGCTTACTGCTGATTTGCTAATTTTATGACCAACCTTGCCTTTCACTTGCAGAAATGCACTGATTACACTGAAAGTAACATTGCTGTTTACTTGATTAGTAGAAAACTGAAATAATCATAGGGATTTTCGAGATTTGTTTCCCACTCTGATGCCTTACTGCTCCCTTTCTCTATCATCATCATCTGGGGGAGTAAATCCCATTGGTGAAGATTGTAGACAATGTTTAGCATACTCACTGTTTAAAAGTGCTGTACATTAAAGCATAGGTGTTGAAACTGAGTGCCTAAATTCAAGTCGTCATGTGACCAGAAACAAATGATAAATAATTTAAAACATATTTTGGTTCACTTGTTCATGATAATTACAATTCTGTTTGCCTCTTGCTTGTGGAAATTCGCCATACACCAAAATTTTCTGCCATGTTCTTATTGGTAACGACTTGTTTATGCATAGGTGTCGATGCATTAAGGTTGATTACATGCAGGTATATGAGGCGTAGATGCGCATTAAGGCTGATTACACGCAAATGAAGAGAGTAGGAAGTAGGCCTACAGTTAAAGATGTGTTTAGTTGTGTAGATGGTTGTTGTATCAAAGGAAATATCTTTCTTGCGAATTCACTGTGGTACTGCAAAACATTTAACTGCAGGTGCCATATAAATAAGCAAAAATTAAACGTCTTGCAGGGCAAATCAGCTTGTTGAACAGATACAGAAGTAGAGCAAGTTGTACATGTGAAACAATAATCTTGTGTTTTTTTACCTTGTTTGTGCAGTCACAGACAGGTAAGGCCAAATTGGGAGAGGAACAGATAGCTCTAAAAATAAATGAGACTTTGGTGACAAGTGCATGTAGTGATGCAAACCTCTTAAACAAGTACTTCGTTTGTGTTACTGACAGCTTGGGGTTTTCAGGTTCAGTAAACAGTGCAATGGAGTATCTGAGACCTGTCCTTACAAATAACTGCAGTAAAATGGGAATGACACTCACATCTCCCTAAGAAGTAGTACCCATCATAAAATCCTTAACATCTAAGTATTCCAGTGGTTATGGTAATATATCAACAAAGTTAACCAAAGAGTGCTCACGCAAGGTCAGTTCTGGCTGAAGATATTTGTGTAATCAATCTCTTACCAGTAGAACATTTTCTTAGTGCCTAGAAATATAAAGCCTCTTTACAACAATGGGGATGACCAGATACCATTAAACTATCAACCAATTTCACTTTTGCCAGCTTTTCCAAAAACATTTGAAAGGGTTGTGTTCAGGAGTCTCCTTAAGCATCTGACTGCAAATAATATATTGTCCAAATCACAGTTTGGGTTTCTTAAGGGTTCTGATAGAGATAAAGCTATTTACATCTACAGTGATAACTTACATAATGGATTAGATAACAAATTAGAGGCTACTGGCATTTCCTGAGACCTGTCAAAAGCGTTTGACTGTGTGAATCACAGCATTCTCTTAGGTGTCACCAGCAGTGCTGCAAAATGGTTTGAGTCTTATTTAACTACCGTAACAGGAAATAAAGGGTGTCATTGAGAAATACCTGTGCAGTAAACAGTCAGCCTTCATCTGATTGGGAATTAATTATATGTGGCATACCTCATCTTGGGTCTGTTGCTTTTTCTTGTGTTCATTAATGACTTCTCACCAATTACATTGCCAGAGGCTACATTTGTTTTGTTGCAGATGATACAAACATTGCAGAAAGTAGGAAGTCAAGTACAGCTTCAGAAGTGGCTGCTGATAAAATTTTCACTGACATTAATAAATGATTTAAAGCTAATTCACTGTCATTAAACCTTGAAAAGACCCACCGGAACCTGTTAGAGATTTCCTTCTAGCAAGTGTACAGCACATGAAGACATGCAGATCAAAGAGGTTGACAATGGTAAATTTCTGTGATTATAACTCAATAATAAATGCGGCTGGGAAAGAATTTGCAATGAGAATGATGTCAGATTTAGTGGATATAAAAAAAATAAAAAAATACTTGCATAACTTGCTTACTTTCATTCTATTATATCATATGTGATCGTATTCTAGAGTAACTTGCAAAGTCGAGGAAAAGTTTTTAGCATCCAAAAACATGTAACAAAGACTCATTTGTTGTGTAAATTCAGGAAAATCGTGTAGAAATCTGTTCAAGGAACTTTGAATTCTGACCATTTCTTCCAAGTATATTTATTCTTAATGAAATTTGTTGCAAGTAATATATCTCTATTTCCAACCAATTGCTCAATACATAGGAATAAGAACAAGCTATATAGAACCTAAAATCACCTATCTTTATGCAGAAAGGGGTCCAATATTCAGGAACACACATTTTTAATAAATCACCAGCAACCATTAAAAACTTGGTTTCAGATGAAGCACAGTTTAAACAGAGTTTGAAAGACTTTTTGGTAGGCAACTTCTTCTACTCTACAGATGAATATCTTAACAGTGACTGTTAGATCTTCAATTTTGACAGCAATTGGTCACAACTGACAAGATTATGTATTCTGTGAATGATAAATTTATTAAAAGTGCATAGCTGTGTTTCATATTCAAATTTTTTTTAAAAAAAAAACAACAACAGCAAAAACAACTCTGTATGACTTGTTTCACACCCAAGAGAATCATTTCATTTTTGGGCCCCTGGATCGAAAACTGAATCTAATCTAATTCCATTTCACTATATTTGCAATTATTCACATTACTTTCCAGGTAGTAGTCCCACTCCTGTGTTGACATTGTCAGGTCCTATAAACATCTCTTGTCCATATAGAAATTTTGCCATAAGTGTCATATCAGAATAGACTCTAGCACTTATTCTACATTACTTGCCCGCAGAATTGAAATACTGAGTGGGGACAAGGTATTCAGTTATTTTCATCTACACCAAAGCATTCACATGTAGTCAATAGCTGCACGAATAATTTTGATAACAACTTTTACATTGGGAATTGCCAAAATGTGGTTGTGGAAGTGATGAAACCAACTAATTGATATGTGACAAGTTCAGTGTCTCTCTAATTTCTCACGTTCATGTTGTTTCTGTTCTGGTTTGTTTGGTAATGTGTATACCTGTGTCTTTTGTATTTGTGCACAATAAAGTGTGGTTTACACTGAGGTGAAAAAAGTCATAGACTAGTGTTGGCAGTAGTATCACGTATACAATGTATAAAAGAACAATGCATTAGCAGAGTGGTCATTTGTATAAGGGTGGTTCATGTGAAAAGGTTTCCAACCTGACTGTGGCCACATGAGGGGAATTAACAGCCTTTGAACATGAAATGGTAGCTGGAGCTAGTTTTGTGAGACATTCCATTTCAGAAATCATTAGGGACTTTAATATTCCGAGATCCACAGTGTCAAGCATGTGTCAACAGTACCAAATTTCAGGCACTGTGAGAGCTGGTGGTGGCTCCATATTTGTGTGGGTTGTGTTTTTATAGAATGGACTTGCCCCTCTGGTCCAACTGGACCAATCATTGAATGGAAATGGTTATGTTCAGCTACTTGAAGACCATTTGCAGCTATTCATGTTTCAAACAATGATGGAATTTTTATAGATGACAGTGCACCTCGTCACCGGGCCACAACTGTTCTCAGTTGGTTTAAATAACATCCAGGTGGATGATTCGGGCACCAGATTGCCCGACATGAATCCTTTCAACTATTTATGGGACATAATTGAGATGTCAGTTCATGTGCAAACTTGGGCACCAGCAACACTTGCAATTATAGAGACTGCATGGTTCAATGTTTCTGCAAGGGATTTCCAATGACTTATTGAGTTAATGCCATGATGTGTTGCTGCACTGCTCCAGGTAAAAGCAGGTCCAACATGATAACAGGAGGCATCCCATAACTTTTGACACCTCAGTGAATTACACCATTAGTCCGTGAGTATATATTTTATGTTTAGGAGATAGTGCCCTTCCATAATCTGTGAACCCAAAGAAGAAACTCTACTCTATCGGGTAAGTTATCTGCTGCAATTCTTATAGATAAGTAGAGTCATGAAAACCAGTCGTAATGGTCTATATTCTGTCAGTGGCGTCATCCAGGTCATTAAAAATGAGACTGAGATTCTACAGTGCCTGTCTCCTGTGTTTCAACTGCTAGATTCTGTGCCACACACTGATCCATTTCGGAACATCACGGTTTCAACCACACTGGTCATGGCACAGTGATATAACCACATAACAATGCTTTGCACATAATTACAACAATGTCATAAGACATAAGTTTCAGAGTGAACATGTTTCCAGTCATTTCACACTCACTGAAATATCCACTCATTGGCTTCCACAGTTCTCTCACACTGTATTTGCAAGTTCAGGCCCCACTGTTTGTGCCTACTCAATTGTCAATTCAGTTGCAGTAAATGGAGAGCATTTTCAAACAGAAAATTAGTGACACTTTTGAACAGTTCACTTTAGCGTTCAGTGATCTTGATCAACATGTTACTTCAGTGGTGTTGGACATTATATTACGATCGTCCCTGCACCAAGACTACAATGCTCTCATGGTGGTGCTAATTTCACATTGCACAAAATCGATAGGTCAAAGGCTCATGCAAATGCTATACAATCAAAGGCATGGGGACATGATACCATCTGAATTCTGGAGACATCTACATGGAATGATTATCAGTTTGGATGCTTTGCTGTTACACATTTGGCAACAACAATTGCTACCAAAGTGAGGTTAACTTTAATTGCTCAGGATGAGCAGCCATTATACTAGTTACCAATGAAGCACACACCTTGCTTGACACATATGCCACAGTGGCTGCCACAATAACTTCCATCCACTCTGAAGAAAGCTGAACCATTCCAGACCAGCCCAAAGTGCTGCTGCCTCGCAACCGTGCCACCTCTACCTGAAAGTCACATAGAGTTTTCGAGAACCTGTGGACTCTCCGTGCTACTGTCAAGAGGCTAACTAAGCTGTTGGAAATCTTACAGCTATGGATTGTGACAGCTGAGAGCAAATGTACCCCCTCTGCACATGTCCAAAGTGGTCTCATAACCATGGGACCACTCAGACTAATGTTTGCTGTTCCACAGACCTTTTGGTCACCTGGCAGCTAATTGCAAGAAATCATGTTTGCACCCAAATGCCGAGACATGATTTGGTTCAGGTGCAACAGCAGGACACCCACTTACAGCACCTGCTGTTTAAGGACAGTTAGTCGTCTACATCAAAAATAAAGTATAGGACTGCTCAGCCTACCACTTGTATAGGCATGACTCCAAAGCTGCCGACTACTGAATGGCTACACAACACTACATCACAAAGGTTGTTCGTTACCAACCACTATTCAGGGATAGTGTTATTAATTGAACAGGATCAGAGATCAGCACACTGCTGACTACATTCTACCCAGATGCAAAACAACACACTATGGCCAATTTAGTGGCAGTTAACAAGTCTGTCATATGCACATATGGTCACCAAATATTTGAGGTTGACAATGGTCTCTTCAAGAACTCCAAGTGGACTTTTGCGTTAACCAACATTGCTCAACCTATTTTGGGTGCTGATTTCATCACACAGCCTGCACTGACCACCAATTTACTAAATGAATGACTGATACATTCTGTCAACAGACTTACTATTCTTGCAGGAAAGTGTCATTCATCAAAGTACACAATGCCCAGAGTGTATAATTTAAGTGCTAATACCTCAAATGACCATCGTCATTACTGGGAGTCCTACTGGCACAACTTGAAATCACACCTCCAGACCATGAGAAAAGATTACATAACAATGAGGTGTGAAATAATCGAGTCACATGAGGATAATGTGATGTTGAAGGATATCCTATTGGAAACAGATGACAAACTCCAAGTGACCCGTAAAACATTAGAACAACATAGGACACCTCCGCATTACATCCGTGCTCTGCACACAACTGTGTCCATGGATTAATAGTGGCCTGTAAAACTACAGGGCAGGTGCACACATACTGTGGTGCACCATATCTGTACCAAACCTGGTATGCAATTTCATCATGAGCCCATTGGACTGCATGGAAATGACTACCACTGATTTCCAGTGGCTACACAATGGCACCAGGGGAACCATCAACTCACACCCCTCCCCCTCTGTCTGCTACCTATGGCACTCCTCCCAACCATCATTCTACAGTACTGGCTATGTCACTGACTGCAGTTACATGTCCATCATGTACAGCCACCCACACACAAGCTGGCTTTGAGGTCAAATTCGAAATCCATATCATCTTTTAGATGAGTGGATTGGGGGGGTGGGGAAGGGGGGGGGTTGTGTGTGAGTGATATAATCAACTAATAGATGTGTGAAAAGTGCAGTGTGTCTTTAATTTCTCATATTCTTTGTTACTTCCTTTTCTAGTTTGTTCACTAATGCACTGTTATTCCCTGTATGTATTTTATATGTAGTAGATGGTCTCCCTACATGGTCCCACATTGTACAGCAATTCATACTATAGGCCTATACTGAAATGTACACAATAAAATTAACAAATGTGAATATTGGTTAAACTTTGCAACTGAACATCTTTTAGAAGCCTCTTTATGGACCTAGGGATTGTTAGATGTATATACTACCGTGTGGTGTTCCTGGTTAACAGCAAGAGTGAATTTAGGATGAACTCAGCAATTCACAATCACATAACTAGATGAAGTAATAATTCCTATATCAGCTATGTATTCCTTTCTAGGGTTCAGAATGGAGTTTAATTTTCAGGTATATAAACAAAAGGTAACCAGTGGGCTCCAGACATAAAACTCAACATCTGCAAATATTTAAAAACAAAATAAAAGAATACTTCATTAGCCACTCTTTCAACAATTTATCAGAATATTTGAAGTGAAGAATGTAAATTCTGTTAAGAATCAGAGTTGTGAGTTGATAAGAACAGTATATTAGTATCACCATTCAAAGATTTGATCTGAACCTATAACTGCATTTTCCCCCAGTTATGTACTACCATAGTTTCTCAAATGTAATGTTTGGTTGGCAAAGTTTGTGAGATAAAGGCATAGCCTGTTGTGTGTTTTCTTTCATAAAGTGCACTATAGAAATAATTAAAATGAATATAAAGCTCCAGTTATCAATATCCTTTCTCAAAAGACTAAATTTTGGAGACTCAATAAGCAACAATTTTCGAGGAAGCTCTTAGGCCAGTAGTTGCTGCACTCACAGCTAACCAACCCACATTAGTTTATTTGACCAGCTGGTACAGAAAAGTGGAATTTTATTTAAATTACTCTAGCACAGGTATGATTTGTTAACAATTAATGAAAATTTTGAGAATTTTTAGCAAGAGTTCTTTATTGTGTACAAATAACTGAAGATAACTTAAAATGAACTTCCAGTGTGCTATATTTTAAACTGACCAGTGAAACAAAACACGTACACCACAGTCTCTCACTGTGAGTTTCCAACAGTTCTGTTACAAAAGTCGGCGTGAAGTTTGTGTGTGCATCTTCCTTTGCCTTTTCAGTGTCGTAATATACTATAAATGCATTGTTCACTGAAATATTTAGTAGTTTTATAAGACAGTTAAGTCATTTTGAAGAATGTAACTTCTTTTGTGATGCAGAATATGGCATTTAGAAGGGCAGGTCAATGACAGTAGCAGTACTTGACTTAGTTACAAATATAAGTCAGGGTTTTGAAGACAAAAGAGTGTACAGCACTGATACTTTTTGACCATAGTAAGGTATTCAGTTGTACCTCATGTAAGGCCCTCCTCAGCAATATAAAATCATAAGGTGATGGGGGAGCTGTTGAGCAAATTCTTGAGTCCTACCTACAAGGAGCAGACTCAATTGAAAAGAAGTTGAAACAGAGTGCACCATAGCAAACTGTAATGGTGCCCTTGTTGTTACTGATTTTTGTTAATGACAGAACCTTACAGTTTGGAAATAACCACATTTGTTCTCAAAAAGCAAGAATGTTGCTCAGGCTTTTCAACATGCAGAAGCCCTATTAAGTTAGGCAAGGGTCTGGTTTCGTCTGAACAAGATAAAAATTAATGTCTACAAAACACAGAGAATGACATGCAGCCTCAGTGATACTGGATCCCTGGGTGACACAGCAGCCACTAAACTCATGGGCTTTTTCATTCATACTATGTTAACATGGTAACTGCACACAAAAATTGTATATTCCAAACTTTCCTGGGTCCTGTATCTCCTGAGGAAATTAAAAGGTGTAACATCAGACCAGTACCGGTAGCTTCTGACAGTGTACTCTGTAATGTTCTAAAGCTGCATGAGACATGAGCTGCTGCTGTGGAGTCTTTCTGTAGTCTGTAAAATAAATGCAAAAAAAAAGTGATAATCGTAAACCAATAGTTTCTGACTGTTCTTAGCCAATATTTATTCAACTACCTTGCTCATACAGAGATAACTCATGAGAACTACAGAAAGAGAAATAAATTTCATCTACACAGCACTGGCGATAGAGACAGAATAGAAAGCCCTGGCTGTTAACAAAGACAAAAAGAGCTTCCACATTGTGGCTTTTGAACTGTTGAGTGCACTACCTAAGGCTATCCTTTCATTACCAATGGAGCAATATAGGACTAAAATTATGGGTACATTTAAAGGGCAACCTATGTACAGCACTGAATAATTCTTCTCTGGTGATATGACAGTGTCTACCTGGGCCGGAACTCGGTGCTATGACAAGAACAGCAGCTTTGATGTTTAACTACAGTATGTTCTAGTTCTGATTTCACAGTTCTATTATCGTTGTACAGCATATCATAATCTAGTTGTTCTCTTTAGTATACTGTATAGCATCAATTTTAGTATCATAGTTTAAATTGAAGTGTTGCATTCATTTTATTGTGGTAATACTATTGTAATGTTGATGCAGTCTGTCCAGCTATGGCTGGTTAACAACACAGAGCTGGTAATAAATGGAGATGATGTCAGACTGCTTTTTGATGATAATAAGCAATATTTTCCAACCCACAGGATTATTTGTTTGGCTCTGTGTTATAATACTGCAAATTTCAGTAGATGTGAGTGGGCAAAGAAAAAAGTTACCTTGGGAACAGCACAAAGTTTTTACAATGACTGTGTACAGAAGGATTGATAAAAGAAGAAAGTTTGTCATGAATGTTCATGAAGTGATTGTTGAATATTTCACATAAATTTTTTGCTCAGAGGAAACACCATCTTCATTCTTAATGCATGTTATTTATTGAGTCTTTTCCCTTTTTACCAACAGTCTCATTGATGGCTTTTAATGTGGCTTTTGCTTTACTACTTGAATTGTGTATAAACTACCAGTTGTACATTTTCTTGGCTTCTCAGCAGACTTGTTCAGTTTGAAATAGTTATTGAATAACTTGCTGTCTGTAGCTCTACTGTAAGCATATAGCAGTCACTTATTTCTACAAAAGGTTTGTATCCCTGATGTTAGCAACTTATTACTAGGCATTTTGCATTTATTTGGCTCAGATCTAAGTTTGATTGGAAATGCTACATCTTCATGTTTCAACAGAATACTCAAATTCTTGTACCTTACATCCAACGTCACAGTCACAATGTACACCCTTCCATCCAGCTTCATGGAGCACATGTGTAAAAGTGAATACTATATTATTTTTGATGTAAAGCATGATATTTCAACACACACACCACTCTTTGGTGAGTTTGTGCTAGAGTACCACCAGCTTTTGCAACAACTTCTTCCTTTCTGTGCTGCGTTCCTGTCCTCCTCCTGTTCTTTTTGCTCTTCCTTGAAGAATATGTGTGTGATAGTTTTGGGAATGTGTTCTGAAGTTTTAGTATCTTGACATCAGAACAGTCCCTCAACTGATTTTCTTTCTTTCTTCATTCGCCATGCCGTACCCTTCTTCTGCTTCAACATTCCTTTTTGTTTCTTTTTCCTCCCTATGTGCTCCTGAAGGCTGACCTACATGTTTGACATGTAACAGGTGAGTGGGTAGAGCATAATTCCCAGCCCCATGTTGACAGGTGGGGTTTGCACATGCTTCTTTGTACAGGCCAGTCCCAGGGAGGAGTGCCTTCCCAAATTGCCAGTTCATCACTCTATCAGGAGTTTGGTAGGTGTGACCTGGGGTGATCCCCCCTCGGAGTGACCATATTAGGAAGGAGCACGCCATTGAAGATGCTGGCAATCATTGGAGATTTCCTCATAATGAGCCAATCATCATTTCAGTTTATGGCTACTACAAACAAATGAAATGAGCCTAAAGATTCAATGACTCTCTAGCTGCACCTTGATCCCCCATGGTATCACATACTGAAGAAGATCAGTCCTTTGCTATTGTTAATGTGTTTATTATTCAAAAAAGTGTTGATGCAATTGCAGGCCCTGTAAAATCTTGCTCAGATTTATGTAATGGGACTTTGCTTTTGGAGTCCAATTGTGTTTTTCAGGCCCAACAACTGCTTGCTGCTTCACTCCTCCACAGCTATCCTGTTCATGTTGAGGGTCATTTAATGCTGAATTCTTTGCATGGTGTTATTTACACTAGGCTGCTTGGAGGTCTGATGCAGGGAGAAATCCAAACTTATCACTCTGTGCAGGGCATCACTGCAGTCCATCAGGTAATGAAAAAGGTTGATGCAACATTACTGTCTACACGCACTCTTTTTCTCACATTTGATTGAGTAGTGCTTCCTCCGAAAATCAAAGAAGATTATGAAGTGATCACAGTCTGACTGTACATTCCAAACCTGATGTGTTGTTACCAGTGTCAACATTACAACCAAACACACCTGTCCTGACCGAGTGAAGTGGCGCAGTGGTTAGCACACTGGATTCGCATTTGGGGGGACGATGGTTCAAGCCTGCGTTCGGCCATCCTGATTTAGGTTTTCCATGATTTCCCTAAATTGCTCCTGGCAAATGCCGGGATGTTTCCTTTGAAAGGGCATGGCCAACTTCCTTCCCTAATCCGATGAGACCAATGACCTCACTGTTTGGTCTCTTCCCCCAACCAATCCAATTCAATCACATGTCTTGTTGAAACATGACCAAATGTGGTACCTGTGGTAGTGATGCTCGCAAGGGCAATTGCCTGCCTCCTTCTCCCTGCTGTATCAAATGCAATGGTGACCAGGCAGCCTCATCCTGAGAATGTCCCATGTACCTTGATGTTACTATGTGATACTCTCACCAGGCTGACCTACATCCCACCAGTGTGCACTGACCACTGTTTTGCTTCTGTAGAAAATTCAGGCAACCCAATGAGAATGCAGTGCTCCTGTATATCTCATGGAACAGGCGCCTCCAGCCTGTGCACCCTGTAACAGTGAGTATTTGAAGGCTGGCTCTCAGCAGTCACAGAGATGACAACATTTCTTTTTTCTTTTCTTTTCCTCTCTCTCTCTCTCTCTCTCTCTCTCTCTCTCTCTCTCTCTTTTTGTACCCTTTTGCTGTTATGATCCTCCCCCAATGGAATGTTCACGTCAGTAGATCCAAGAAGGAGAAATTATGGCTGCTCTTGAAATCATAGCGTCCACTCTTTTTCTGCATCCTAGAAACAAAATGTCATCATCGAAACCACTCTGACCTCTCATATTTCCTTCCAGTCTACTTTCACCTTATCGCCAAGGATGGCATTCCATCTCATCGGGAGTCATGCTGCTCATCATGGTTGACATTCATAGCCAAACCATATTACTGAATACTTGGCTGCCAACTGTTGCAGTCCACATTATCCTTCCTCACTTCACATTTTCTCTTTGCAACATACACATCCCTCCATCACTTGGTGTCACCAGGGCAACTACCTCCATGTGACTGATCCACTCACTCACCTCTGCTCAGTGTCTTTAATGCTCACTGCCCCATTTGTGGCTCTTCCTGAATCTGTCAGGGAATGCCCTCTTGGCTGACTTCAATCAACTCAACCGCTCTATCTTAATAATGGAACACCTGTGTTCCTCTCAGCCTCCACACACACCTATTCCCATTTGGACCTTTTGCTCTGCAGCATCCAGTTTGCCTATAACCTCGAGTGGTCCAGTCTCTCTAATATGTACTCGAGCGTCCATCTGCCATGTGCTATCTGTTTGCTGACTCCTATCCCATCTACATGTAAACCCAACTGGCAGCTTTCTAAGGCCGACTGGAGGCTTCAGTCCTCCCTGGAGATCTTCAACGAAGATTTCCGCAGTTGTGATGGCCATGCAGAGTATGTCACGAATGTTGTCCTTACCATAATAGAGCATTCCATAACTCACACTTCATCTCTACTGTGTTGTGTACCAGACCCTAGGTGGGCTGAGGCATGCTGTGACATCGCTGTGAAGACTTGCTCTCTGCAATTTTAAACATCATGCCATGATGTTGAACTGTATTCATTGTAAACAGTTTCATACACAGTGTCATTGCATTCTTTGCTATAGCAAAACAGCTATCTAGATTTAATTTACTAGTTCTTTTAACAGTTCCACTTTCTCTTCCATCGTGTGGGGGGTAATTCTCATCGTCTGTGTGGGACTAAGATCCATTCCCTGATTTCCAGTATGACAGTAGCATGTGGTGTCATTGTGGACCCTATAGCTATCTCCAACGCCTTGGGCTGCTATTCTGTGAAGACTTTGAGCTCCACCCACTATCACCCAACCTTCCTCCCTCAGAAATTTGTTGGGGAGGCTCAGGTGATACGCTTCTCCTCTTGTTATTGCTACAATGCAGCCTCTACCATGAGGGAACTAGATAATTCTCTCTCTTCATCTCAATCTGCCACCCCAGAGCCAGATGATGTTCACATTCAGATGTTGCAGCACCTTTCTCTCATGGGCAAGCACTTTGTCCTTCACAAATACAATCACATTTGTGCAGATGGCACATTTCCCAGATTCTGATGAGAAGTCACTATGATTCTCATATCTAAGCCCAGTAAGGACAAACACCTTGCTTCTAGCTACAGCCCCATTTCTCTCATCAGCTATGTTTTCAAAGTGATCGAATGTATGATTTATGGCTGGTTTGTATAGTGGCTCAAACCTCACAATCTACTAACCACTGCACAATGTGGATTTCGAGCACACCATTCTGCTGTTGACCAGTTCATCACCCTGTCAACCCATGTCATTAACCGTTTTCTGACAAAATACCTGATGGTGGCCGTGTTCTTTGATTGGGAGAAAGCTTATGACACTTTCTGCAGGACTGGTATCCTTCTGTACTCTATACATGTGGGGTTTCAATGCTGCCTGCCCTGTTTCATTCAGAAATTTTTAAAAACCAAGTATTCAAGGTATGTGGGGGTTTGATCTTGTCAGACACCTTCATCCAGGACAATGGAGTGCCTCAAGACTCCATCCTGTGCATTGTACTCTTTGCTATAGCCATTAATCCCATAATGGTCTGTCTCCCGCCAGGCATCACGAGCTCCTTTTTTGTCGATGACTTTGTGATTTATTGCGGTTCTCCACTGACTTGTATCCTGGAGCATCTTCTACAGCAATGGCTTCATCTTCTTCACTCATGGGGTATCGACAATGGCTTTCGGTTTTTCACTGGCAATACAGTTTGTATGAATTTCTGGCTACCCAATTGGTTTCTTCCACTGTCTTAACATCTTGGTCTTGTTGCTTTTCTATTCGCTGAAACTACAAAATTCCTGGAGCTCCTGCTTGATAGAAAACTTTCTTGGTCCTTCCATGTGTCTTACCCGCCTGCATGCTTTACCTAGTCTCCTAATGTCCTATATGCTCTAAGCACTATTTTCTGGGCAGCAGATCAGACCACCCTCCTCTGTTTGTACCAATCCCTTGTCCATTTGAAACTACACTATGTGTGTTTCAATTATTCATGTGCATGTCCATGCATTTTACATCACCTTAATATAATCCACCATCATGGAATCCGTTTGGCCACTGGTGCCTGTTACACTAGCCCAGTTGAGAGTCCCTATGCAGAAGCTGCCAGACAACTGCTGCTATATGGGTGTGATGTTCTCCTCAGCAGATACACTTGCCATTTGTCTGCCATGCCTAGACACCCATCCTGCACCTCCTTTTTCGATGACTACCTTGGCTGACAGTATGGGAAGCACCCCTCTTCTCTGCTGTCTCCCAGGTTTGCTTTTCACTCCTATTCCAGCAGCTTAATTTTACACTCCCTGCCAATTTTCCAGTGGGTGTGAACCCTTCACCACCATGGCATCACGCAGTGGCCTGTGTTCATCTTCGACTTCACACTCGACCTTCATGCTCAATATAGTGACAGCACCTTTGTGTACAGTAATGGTTCTAAGACTGACCGTGGTGTCCAGTGTGCCTTTGTCATTGTCACTGACCATTTTCGGTATTAGCTTACACAACACCACCCAATATTTACTGCAGAGCTCTTTGACCTCTATCAGGCTACCTGATACATCCAGCGACACAGCCTTTTTTGTTGTGTCATTCTCTTACTGCCCTTTTGAACCTCTGTGTGCTGTACACAGTTCATCCTTTAGTGCAATGTGCCCAAGGAAGCTTCCATTTGCTTTGTGTTGAGGGAGACACTGTGATGTTCATTTAGAATGGTGGTCATATTGGTCTGATGGGAAACGAGGCTGCTGACGCCGCTCACAAGGCTGCAGTCTTCTTACCTCAGTCTGCTTGCTCTTCCATCCCTTTGGGTGATTTCTATGTTGCCGTCTGTTGGCAGGTGGTGTCACTTTGGCACCACCACTAGTGCACTCTTCATGGGAACAAACTCCGGGGAATTAAACCCTCCCAGTGGCTTAACCAACTTTATCTCAGTCCCCCTAGTCATGAGGAAATTATTTTAGCTAGTTTGCATATTCGGCAGTATCATTTTAGTTATTGCCATTTGTTAAGTGCTGGTCCCCCACCATTTTGTGCTCATTGTCATCAGTTTTTGCCGGTTCACCATTTCCTGACCAAATGTCCTTGTTTTAACAACTTAGCCAGCCGCGGTGGCTGAGTGGTTATAAGTGCTTCAGTCCAGAACTGCGCGACTGCTATGGTTGCAGGTTCGAATCCTGCCTTGGGCATGGATGTGTGTGATGCCCTTAGATTAGTTAGGTTTAACTAGTTCTAAGTTCTAGAGGACTGATGACATCAGATGTTATGTCCCATAGTGCCCAAATCCATTGGAACAATTTTTTAACCACTTCTTCTATTCTTTCTTTTGCTTGTGCCGTTTTTCCTATGGATACGCAGGGTCAGCATGGTTAATTGAATGCGTCAATGTTAGTTGGAGGGTTGGCTGGATGCCCTTCCTGTTGCCACGCCGTACCCCCCAGGAAGGAATTAGTGTACCCCAACTGTCTGCAACTAGTATAATCCGTGGAAAAGTGCGAAAGTGTTCAGATGTCTGCAAGCCATGTAAATGAGGCGGGATGTGGGGACCAGCCCAGTATTCACCTAGGGTGATGTGGAAAACCGCCTAAAAACCACATCCAGTCTGGCCGGCACACCGGCCCTCGTCTTTAATCCACCGAGTGGATTCAATCAGGGGCCAGTGAGCCTACCCAAGTCCAGGAAGCAGTGCATTGACATGCTCGGCTAACCTGGTGGGTATTTTTTTTAACCACTTATGTTCTCATATATGTTTGCTGTCTGATTTGTTGGCTGTTTTAGTGAAGGACACATGGATTTTTTACCATGTTCTACTCTTTATCATTCGTAGCAACATGGCAAAGGACATTTAATCTTTGGTTCAGGACCTCCACTGTCTCTACAGCATATTTTGAGGATCTTGTGTTTAGCTCACTTTCCATCAGTCGTTTGGACTTAATGTATAGTCTCTTTAAGTTCTTTTACTTCTTAATATTCTAAGGTTATGACATGGGAACTTATGACCTTAGTTGCTTTTGTGTCCTAAAACAAATAACACACACACAAACACTTTACTGCCAGAAGAAGGATTCCATCAATATTCTTACTCCTCCAGCCACAAGCTGTGCCATAGTGATCGCATCACACACATTTTACAAGCTTCCCAAAATCTATAAACCCCACAATCCTGGATGTCCCAGTGTAGATGGATACTATGCTCCCATTGAAAGATCTCTCTTCTTGTTGACCAGCACCTCCAACCAGTTGCCTGTAGCTTAGCCTCTCATATCAAACATATAACTCCACTTAGCAATTCTCAGCCATCCCATTACCACCTGGATCCTTGTTTGTCACAGCTGATGACACCTGCCTACACACCAACATTCCTCAGGCCAATGGCCATCATGCCATCCAGCCATCCAACTCTACCATTCTCAACGTCCTTCTGACATCAACCCAATACTTCATTTCTTCTAAACCTTACCAATTACATCCTCACACACAAATACTTCTCCTTTGAGAGGAAGATACACTGCCAGGAAAAATATCAAAACACCAAACAATAATTAATGTAGACTATTGAAATTTCAGTAATACATTTGTGTAGGTAAAATATTTAAATGATTGACATTGCAAGATCAGAGGTAAATGTAAGTGTGAGAGAAGCCATTGCAAATATGAAATGCTGGTACATTAATAGCCAGTTTATCTGACAGAATGCTGAATGCATCCATTCAGACATGATGCACTGTGTTGTGCAGCTTCTTGATGACAGTTTGTGGGATTGAGCTTCATGGTCTTGCCCTTGATCAATCAACACAGGAATGTTAGTGCTCCTTGTGGATGACACAGGAGATGTCGTCCGATGATGTCCCATATGCACTTGATTGAATGCTGATTTCATGATTGGCTAGGCCAATGTAACATTTCATCACTCTGTACAGCATGTGAGGTTACAACAGTAGTACATAGGTGAACTTTATCCTGTTCAAAAATACTCCCTGTAATGATTTTCAAGAATGGCAGCACAACAGGTTGAATCACCAGATTGACATAAAAATTTACAATCAGAAAATGTGGACTAATCATGTGATTGCATCTGGTGTCATACAAAACCATACTCCAGACCATTACTCCAGATGTAGATCCTGTGTGTCTAGAACAGGCTCGTCCAAACTGTGTTCCTGGGGCGCTAGCACCCACAATCGCTCGCGGCCTGTGCCCCAGGCGAATTCGTATGTTGTCACTGTGACAGCTGTGTCGCCTAGCTGGCTGTGCGGACCGCCTGCCAAGCCTCGCTATGCCGGTATGCAAATATTGCAATAGATAAAAATTTCTTTTGCGACCACACATTGCTGTTCTTTTCAGCAGAACTGGGGAAAACATAAGTAAAACCAATCTTTTTTGTTAGTTTTTTATTTGAGTTCAATGAATGAAACAATTAATTGTTAAAGTGTTTTAAAAACAGGATTGTAAAAAATTAATTGTATGTTCTTTTTTGGCATGTTATGAGCAGGAAACAGGTGGGCAAAATTTGTGTGCAAAATACAAATGATTGCTGAGAATTGGGAAAGCAGGGAAATCCTTTGCTGCTGGGAATCTCATCAAGGGTTGCCTGGTCGACTGGGCGGCTTGTATTTGTCCACCAAACCTCATGGAAAAATTTGAAACAATAGCTCTTTCTCCTCAAACTGTTGCTCACAGAGTCAAAGATATGGTCTCAGATTTGGAGCAGCAATTAATGTAGAGAGCGGCAAACTTCATTTCACTTTCTATCACTCTTGAAGAGTCGGCGGACGTTGCAGACATATCTCAGCTAGTCATATTCATTCGAGGTGTCGACAACACTCTACGTGATACTGAAGAATTTCTCGATCTTATACCATAAAAAAATACAACCACGGGTTTGGATATTTTTCTAGCCGTGGAAAATGTGTTTGAGTCAAATGGTTTAAAATGGGAGCTCCTGATCAGTGTAAGGAGGGATGCAGCCCCTGCACTACCAGGGATATGCATTGGATTTCTGAGTTATGTGAGCTCAAAAATGTCTGAAGTTGGCTGTTCCTTATTCGCGACAGTCCATTGTCTGATACACCAGGAGACAATTTGTGCGAAGATTGTCAAGATTAAAAATGTTATGGACACAGTTCTTTGAACGGTTAATTATCTTCACTCGCATGGACTCACACATCGCCAATTTAAAGAATTTCTGGCTGATATCAAAGTGGACCTCCCCCATGAACCACGGACCTTGCCATTGTTGGGGAAGCTTGCGTGCGATACAGATAGCCGTACAGTAGGTGCAACCACAGCGGAGGGGTATCTGTTGAGAGGCCAAAAAAACGTGTAGTTCCTGAAGAGGGGCAGCAGCCATTTCAGTAGTTGCAGGGGCAACAGTCTGGATGATTGACTGATCTGGCCTTGTAACACTAACCAAAATGGCCTTGCTGTTGTGGTACTGCGAACGGCTGAAAGCAAGGGGAAACTACAGCCATAATTTTTCCCGAGGGCATGCAGCTTTACTGTATGGTTAAATGATGATGGCGTGCTCTTGGGTAAAATATTGCGGAGGTAAAATAGTCCCCCATTCGGATCTCCGGGCAGGGAGTACTCAAGAGGACGTCGTTATCAGGAGATCGGAGCGTGGAATGTCAGATCCCTTAATCTGGCAGGTAGGTCAGAAAATTTAAAATGGGAAATGGATAGGTTAAAGTTAGATATAGTGGGATTTAGTGAAGTTTGATGGCAGGAGGAACAAGACTTCTGGTTAGGTGAATACAGGGTTATAAATATGAAATCAAATAGGGGTAATGCAGGAGTATGTTTAATAATGAATAAAAAAGTAGGAGTGCGGGTAAGCTACTACAAACAGCTTAGTGAACGTATTATAGTGGCCAAGATAGACATGAAGCCCATGCCTAATACAGTAGTACAAGTTTATATGTCAACTAGCTCTGCAGATGACGAAGAAATTGAAGAAATGTATGATGACACAAAAGAAATTATTCTGATAGTGAAGGGAGACGAAAATTTAATAGTCATGGGTGACTGGAATTCGAGTGTAGGGAAAGGGAGAGAAGGAAACGTAGTAGGTGGATATGGATTGGGCCCAAGAAATGAAAGAGGAAGCCGTCTGGTAGAATTTTGCACAGAGCATAACTTAATCATAGCTAACACTTGGATCAAGAATCATAAAAGAAGGTTGTATACATGGAAGAATCCTGAAATACTAAAAGGTATCAGATAGATTGTATAATGGTAAGACAGAGATTTAGGAACCAGGTTTTAAATTGTAAGACATTTCCAGGGGCAGATGTGGACTCGGACCACAATCTATTTGTTATGAACTCTAGATTAAAAGTGAAGAAATTGCAAAAAGGTGGGAATTTAAGGAGGTGGGACCTGGATAAATTGACTAAACCAGAGGTTGTACAGAGGACAGCATAAGGGAACAATTGACAGGAATGGGGGAAAGAAATATAGCAGAAGACGAATGGGTAGCTCTGAGGGATGAAGTAGTGAAGGCAGCAGAGGATCAAGTAGGTAAAAAGACGAGGGCAAGTAGAAATCCTTGGGTGACAGAAGAAATATTGAATTTAATTGATGAAAGGAGTAAATATAAAAATGCAGTAAATGAAGCAGGCAAAAAGGAATACAAACGTCTCAAAAATGAGATCGACAGGAAGTGCAAAACGGCTAAGCAGGCATAGCTAGAGGACAAATGTAAGGATGTAGAGGCTTATCTCACCAGGGGTAAGATGGATACAGAAAAATTAAAGATCCCTTTGGAGATAAGGGACCCACTTGTATGAGTATCAAGAGCTCAGATGGAACCCCATTTCTAAGCAAAGAAGGGAAAGCAGAAAGGTGGCAGGAATATATAGAGGGTCTATACAAGGGCGATGTACTTGAGGACAATATTATGGAAATGGAAGATGATGTAGATGAAGATGGAATGGGGGATATGATACTGTGTGAAGAGTTTGACAGAACACTGAAAGACCTGAGTTGAAACAAGGCCCTGGGAGTAGACAACATTCCATTAGAACTGCTGACAGCCTTGGGGGAGCCAGTCCTGACAAAACTCTACCATCTGGTGAGCAAGATGTATGAGACAGGCGAAATACCCTCAGACTTCAAGAAGAATATAAGGATTTCAATCCCAAAGAAAGCAGGTGTTGACAGATGTGAAAATTACCAAACTATCAGTTTAATAAGTCACAGATGCAAAATACTAACGCGAATTATTTACAGACAAATGGAAAAACTGGTAGAAGCTGACCTCGGGGAAGATCAGTTTGGATTCCGTAGAAATATTGGAACACGTGAGGCAATACTGACCTTCCGACTTGTCTTAGAAGAAAGATTAAGGAAAGGCAAACCTATGTTTCTAGCATTTGTAGACTTAGAGAATTTTCTATCAGAGACAGCAAAGGACTTGGAAGAGCAGTTGAACGGAATGGACAGTGTCTTGAAGGGAGGACATAAGATGAACATCAACAAAAGCAAAACGAGAGTAATGGAATGTAGTCAAATTAAGTCGGGTGATGCTGAGGGAATTAGATTAGGAAATGAGACACCTAAAGTAGTAAAGGAGTTTTGCTATTTGGGGAGCAAAATAACTGATGATGGTCGAAGTAGAGAGGATATAAAATGTAGACTGGCAATGGCAATGAAAGTGTTTCTGAAGAAGAGAAATTTGTTAACATCGAGTATAGATTTATGTGTCAGGAAGTCGTTTATGAAAATATTTGCATGGAGTGTAGCCATGTATGGAAGTGAAATGTGGACAATAAATAGTTTGGACGTGAAGAAAATAGAAGCTTTCGAAATGTGGTGCTACAGAAGAATGCTGAAGATTAGTTGGGTAGATCACATAACTAATGAGGAAGTGTTGAATAGGATTGGGGAGAAGAGAAGTTTGTGACACAACGTGACCAGAAGAAGGGATCGGTTGGCAGGACATGTTCTGAGCCATCGAGGGATCACCAATTTAGTATTGGAGGGCAGCGTGGAGGGTAAAAATTGTAGAGGGAGACCAAGAGATGAATACACTAAGCAGATTCAGATGGATGTAGGTTGCAGTAGGTACTGGGTGATGAAGGAGCTTGCACAGGATAGATTAGCATGGAGATCTGCATCAAACTAGTCTCAGGACTGAAGACCACAACAACAACAACAACAACAACAACAACAACAACAACATCTAAGTGGAATACCCAGACATCCCCTACCACAATGCAGTAAGATGTCTGAGCAGAGGAAAGGGGCTTGATCAGTTTTTCTCCTTGAGGAGCAAAATAACCACCTTTTTGGAAATGAAAGGACATCCAGAACAATTACTTTGTGATCCTAAGTGGGTGGCGAATTTGGCTTTTTTTGAGTGACCTCACTGGTCATTTAAATACTTTTAACATTACACTCCAATGCGAAAATCAGTATGTTGTTGATTTAGTGCAGACGATTCAAGCATTTAAAGAAAAACTCATTTTGTGGGAAAAACAATTTTTCGAGAAGAATTGTGGACACTTTCCTGCACAGCATTAAAGATGATGTGGATTTTTCACATTATGTTCTCAAACTTAGTAGTTTGTTAAAATTATTATGTACAAACAGCAAACTAAGCATCCAATTTCTAAACTCTGAGAAGGAATACAAAAAGCTGTAGCATGAAGTACAACAGAAAATATTTACTTGTAACTATTAACACTAGAATGAGACTCTATATCCCTTACATAAAATTATTTTTAAAATAGAATATTTGTGACTAGTTCATTTAAGAAACTGATGTATTTTTCAGAAGACATCTATGGTACATATGACAAGTGTGCATGTGCAGTACTAATAGAATCAACCTGTGGGTCAGAAAACCACTAAGTTATTCTTTGATTCTTGTTTTGGATATTGTTTTCTCTACCTTTGTGTAGTAATTCTGTCACACAAACACTACTTGTTACCTAAACAGTAAATGTTTTGCTTGTTTTACCACTCATGGACCTCTTTTTACAGAGGTGCGCTTCCTCTGTTCGTTTGTTTGCGTTGGATCTGACTGAGGGACAGTCCAGCACAGAGCAGTGCCATGCGGTCTCACTCGCTCCACAGCTCCCTCTATCGCCCCTATGCTGCTGGGCGCAATTCTTGGATGAGCCTGGTCTAGCACATGAACAGGTTGACTTCAGGCCCTCAACAGGCTTCCTTATAACCAACACACAGCCATCACTGGTACTCAGGTAGACCCAGCTTTCATCTCAAAACACAACAGACCTCCATCCTGTCCTCCAATGAGCCACTTGACACTACTGAAGCCACAAATGACAAAGGTTTTGGGGTCAGTGGAAGGCACACTACAGGGCATCTGGTTCAGAGCTGTCCTTGAAGCAACCAATTTGTAACAATTCGTTGTGTCACTGTGGTGCTAATTGCTGCAGATGCAGCACAATTCACCAGAGCCACACACCGAATATGATGGTCTTCCCTCTCAGTAGAGACATGTGACTGTCCAGAACCCTCATCTTCTTGTGACTGTACTTTCTTGTGACCACTGCTGCCGGTTTTAACAGACCTCTTCCTAAGATTTCCACAGTCTATCAGTTGTCCTACTCCTTTGTCCACATGGTGACTTCAGGCACTACAGGAGATTCAAATTTATAGGCTGAGGTTGTTAACAAGTACGAACAGTTTGGTACTTAACTCGTATCGATGGCTGCGTTGTTGTCTTCGTGAAGTCTAGAGGTGATGCCACTGCGATGTTCCTTCGGTTTTCTTTTTGTTTGGATGAGACTAACTGGTTTGTAGGGTATTTTTGTTTTTAGAGAGCAAACATTACATTATTTTTGCACATCACTATTTAATTCATTTATTCACATTTAACACTTCTACAATAATATGAAATAAGACATTGTTTTACACCACATCTGTATCACCACCTCCTCCAACCCCCACTCCTGATCCAAATACCATCAACCACCACATTCAAAGCTCGACCTCCTTCCCCCCATGACCAAAGATAACCATCTCTTAGTTGTTACACTCGCAGTCAAAGGCTATATTTGCATAAAGCATTAAATGTAAAGAAATTACTGACATACATGATTTTATGTTCTGTTATTATACCCCCCCCACACAAGTCCATGCATGGGATTGTGTGTCACTATGGAATAAAATAATCTAATACACACATCTTGATAAAATTTCCAGTACCTAAAGTTAGTAATAAAATTAGATTCCCAAGTGATCTTAGTTATATATATATACTTTCCAAGATATACAATTTGAAGGTTACATTGGCTGTATTGAGTAATAAGTGTAATGAGTTTATAACTAATAATTAAATATGGCACCTTAAATTTAATTGACCATGGTAGCTGCAGTGCTGCATTAAGATGGGTACATAATTATATAGTATATGAATACACTCAAGTTTACTTCAATACTGACTTAATGCATCTTAGTTAAGATTATCAGTGGTTTCTTTAGAATGTATTAAGTGAACTGTGAAATGATGCATCTCTCACAATCTTTCAATATTAGTGCTTCAATAAAATACCTTATGGCATAGCTTGTGCCCAAAACAACCATTAAATCTAAAGAAGTCATTATTCTAAAATAAACAGGTTCTTTTAACCACGTACATAAAATAGACATAGTTCAAAATATTGTAATACTTATACACAATGTTAAATGGTTGACTCTTAGGGAAAATTCATGTATAAGAGATGAATATAATCACATGGTGGATCCAGTGCAAATTCAATTATGTGTGATCAGCACTGTATTTTCAGAGTCAGATTGGTTTACGTATTTATGATTTAATGTTCCTTTATAATGAGGTAGCTGAGACGTTCCATATATGATTGTGACTATCATTGCAGTATCCTCACATTGTACATCTACGTCAGCTTTATAGGTCAAATTATGACAAACTCTACACTTAAATTGTGTAAGATTGTTAGTATTTATACCTTAACTTTACATCATTATTAAACAGTGTTTCATTTTTATTCACTCTCTTGTGCTCAAATAGCATATTGCCATCAATAGAAATTATTTCAAATTGTGTAACAGGGTATGGGATAAATTCCTAACAGCTCTTCATTCACTTTAGCATTAAATTATCTAAACTATTACAAAATATTCTCCCACAATACAAACTTCAAAATTAGTATCACATAATCTTCAATCCATCACAGGGGTTTCAAATGTAACACACCAACATCTGTCTCCATAATGCTCTAAACATCAATATATTCTTAATTTGCATAATTAAATTTCATGACTATCCACTATATTTTTAACACACTATAATATGCCTGGTCTTTCAATGCACACTCTCATAATCTGACAAGTACCTCCAGTTTGCTTTATCCATTAAACAATGTTCCATCTGACATAGCTTACAAATGACAAGGTTTTGTCTTCTTACACACAATCATTATTCATATCTTATCACTTTAAAAGTGTCCACATCATTAACTTTGGTTTTTGTTACGAGACATTACTATGACACTGAAGACTGGTTCGTAGTCTGACACACTAATCTCATACCAAATTTAATGAATGGGTATATTAGAGAACAAAGAGACATTAATACAGACATAATTCACATACACAAAATCTACTTAATACTTTCAGTTGACATAGTCCCACACTTTGACATGAAGTTTTCCTTGAATGATAAAGCAATAAAGTGATATAGTTGGGCCAGTCAACTAGTTCTTTCCGAGCAGTATTTTACTTATTAATGACTATTTTATGGGTCATGTTTGTAGAGTTTTAACTCTGTAACATTGCGCAGTCCAAATAACTTCTTGGATTTTGGGTAGGTTAGCCTATAAGCATTAGGGCGCAGGTTTTCCTTGATTTCAAAGGAGACTATATAGATGTCAAAAAATTTCTTTATTTCAGAACTCATCAATTTAGATTTTTCCTGTGTTTTTACTAAAACCAGATCTCCCATCCTGAACTGTACTCCTTTACTTCTTGCATCATGTCTCCGTTTTCTTACCTCTCCCTGCCTTTTCATAGTGTTCCTAACAGTTGTCTCTCTTTCCTGGGGTGTCATAGTTTGACAAGGTGGAAATCAACATTCTCAGAAATCAAATTTGCAAGTTGTCTATTAAACATTACTTCATAAGGTGAAAAACCAGTGGATGAATGCTGTAGGCTGTTCATTATATCCTCGAAGTCAGTAACATTTTCAATCCAATTAACATGATTTTTACTACAGTATGTTCTGCAGAGCCGTCCAATTTCCCTCATATACCTTTCTGCTGGGTTACTTGATGGGTGACAAACCAAAATCAAAACATGTTTTATTCCTATATCTTCAATAAAAAATTTCCATAATTTAGATGTAAACTGTGACACATTATCAGCCATGATGGCCTGGGGTATATCAACATTTGTGAAATAATGATTCTTCAGCTTGATGATAATTTTTTTACTGGTTGCTCTCTTTAATGTATACAATTTTATAAATTTAGAGAAAACATCAACTATAACAAAGATGTAACTGTACCCTCCCCTTGATCTTGGTAGTGGTCCATATAGATCAATAGCTGTCAATTCAAGGTTTTTATTTGGTAAAATGTTTTGCATAAATCCTTTAGAAGTCTGGTTACTCACTTTTACCCTCTGACAACAATCAGAAGTTTCAAGTTTTTTCTTCACTCTCCTACTGATATTATAGAAGTATACATTTTCTTGTATACATTTTGTTGCTCCACAGTGTCCAAAGCTTTCATGTATGTACCTGATTAACGTATCAAAACATTACTCAGGCCAGCATAGTTTCCAATTGTCTAAGTCAGGTCTAGGTCTCCTAAACAAAATCCCTTTTTGTACTTTATAATAGTGATCTACCTTTTCTCCTCCATTTTTCAGTATATAACTTTTAACCGACTTGCAATTTTCATCATGGTTTTGGTCTCTATGAATATCATTACAGATTTTCAGTATTTCAGCTTCATCTTTTACACCCTTTAAGTACATAAGTTTGAACTCTTTCTCCTCTTTTCCATAAGTATTTTCAACATCTGCACCTATTGGTAGTCTGGAAAGGGCATCTGCAATGACATTATGTCTACCCTGAATAAATTTGATCTCATAGTCAAACTGTTGAAGGAATAAGACCCACCTTGTTATACGGTCATGATAGAGTCTGCACTCCTGAATGTAAGATAGAGCTTTATTGTCAGAGGAAACAATTACCTTGTGCCCTAACAGATAACTTTTAAACTTATTAAATGCCCAGTAGATGGCAAGTAGTTCCTTCTCTGTGACTGTATATGATTTTTCATACTTTTGTAAAACCCAGCTAGCAAAAGCAATAGAATGGTGTCCTAATTTTCCTTCTACTTCTATGTTTTGAAACAAGTGTGCCCCTAAACCTGTCTCACTACTATCTGTCATTATACAGATTGGTAATGACATAACAGGTCTATACAACATCTGACTTTGGGACAGTTGTTGTTTTATTTCCACGAATGCATCCTGACATTCTTGTGTCCAATCCCAAACAGTATTCTTTTTTAGTAAGTTACATAAGCAGTTTGCATTTAAAGCTTGGGTACTAAGAAATTTTCTATAGAATCCAGTGAGACCAAAAAAAGGACTTGAGTTGTTTTTTGTTCTTGGGGGTAGGGAAGTTTACAATGGCCCCAAGTTTGTCCTTATCAGGTAAGATTCCCTTTTCTGAAATATTATGCGCCAAAAATTTCAGTTCATTAACTCCAAAACAACATTTTTCGAATTTTACAGTCATTCCCCCTTCCCTCAAGTTTGAACAGACTTGTCTCAGAAGGTTTAGATGATCTTCCCAGGTTTTTCCAATCACAAGAATGTCATCTACATATACTACTAATTTTGAAGACAATTCATCACTTAATACAAAATCCAATGCTCTGATAAATTCAGCCACAGATACATTCAATCCAAAAGCAACAACACAATATTGGTAACTTTTGCCACCATACAAAAAGGTAGTATACTTCCTAGAATCAAGTTCAAGTGGTATTTGGTGAAAACCAGATGTCAAGTCTAGGCTACTCATAAATTTTACATTATCAAATTTGTGCAGAAGTTCATCCATATTGTCAGGATGGTCATTTTCTCTAATCAAGAACTTATTAAGGTGCCTAGAGTCAAGAACAAGTCTAACCCCACCATTTCTCTTAGACACAACTACTAATGGGTTGTTGTAAGCACTTCTACTTCTTTCTATAATCCCCCAAGTTTCCATTTTTTGGATTTCCCTTTCTACATCTTTTTTCCTGGAGAATGGAATGCCATATGGTTTTAAGAAGAAAGGATGATGATCTCTGAGTTGAAGTCTGCACTGATAGTCTAATACCTTCCCTGGTCTCTCACTAAATGTATCCTGAAATTCCCATAACACTTCTCTTAACTGATTTTTCTGACTTTCACTTAGATTTACAGCTTCCTTCAATTTGACTTCAACTAATTCTTCGAAATGTTGTTCATTTATAAGGTCAAAGGGTGTGTTATTACTTATGGGTTGATTATCTACCTTGCTTACAACAGCTTTGATAAGGTTGCAAGAATTACTACAGTTAAGGATGAACATTTCTGTTTTCAGAATACTATTTTTCTCAGGTTCAGTAATTATAACACTCTTATCTTCCCAAGAGAAGCTTACACCCACTTTTAAGACCCAATCCATGCCAAAAATGATATTTTCTTCTAACCTTGGGACCACAAGGCAACCCTGCTCAAACTCCACATTTTCAATTTCAAACGTTAACAATACTTGACTCTTAACTACCTTACTTTGCCTACCAGTGGCACCTCTGATTTTTACCCCTACAACCGGCATTTCTATAAAGTTCTTACGATCTCTAATTTTATCTCTAAATTTTTCTGATATTGCACATATGGGGCTTCCTGTATCAATAAGACAGTGTCCTTCCCATTGATTGACTCTTATTTTAATGTATGGACAGCCTAATTCCTTTTCATCTGCCTTCCCCTCAGGGCCTTCATATAATAAATCTTTTTCAGTTTCTTTATAATTTCCATCTACTTCCTCCCTTTCAGTCTTCATCAGGTTTACCTGAGTTTCAGATTCTAAGTTACCAGTGTCAAGTTCACACTTTGGCTGCACACAAAATATCCCCCTACTGTTTATGTACCTTTCACTCAGACTCTTTCATTTACTCTCCCACCAGTGTGGGCATAAAAATCTACTAATTATACTTAGATGATACTAAAACACTTTGCTACTACCACTCTCATTATACTGGTTCCACAGGATTTCTAAAAATTGGCTTCCTTTACTTTCAATATCACGCAAATCTAATTCTTTCACAATATTTTCACTTTTGTTATCACCACTTTGATTAACCATGAAATCATCAGGACAGACATGTAGCAATTGATTTTCAGCTGTCACTTCATTATTCTTGTCATATTCCTTTGATTCATCACCACAACTATCATCAAGTTTCAACACTTCATTATTTATTTCAATAAAAACATTGTACGCGCCTTCTGGTTTGCTTACCATACTTTTCACATCAATAATACTAACATCATCACTACTATGGTATACTTTACTGCCAGTTTCATCTATTTCTCTCTGTTTCTCACTTTCTATGGTTGATTCTTTTTCCTGTTGCTTAGGTATATCATGAGCTGATTCACTATTACCTTCTTGTGTGAACAACCTCCCCAATTCTGAACTAAAACATTTATTACTCTCTTTATCAGTAGCTTGCTCTCCCCTTTTTGCCCAGCTGTAAAAATCATTTAACATCTCCTGATACAGAATTGAGTCAGAACTTTGATCTATCCTATGTTTATTTTGTGGTGGTCTACTGTGCCACATAGCATCCCAAAATTTTTTATCAAAATTTATATAATTCACTTGATATTCCTGGTTTTTAACCTGTTTGTTAATGGTACAGTTATTTACACTATTGGGTTTTGTGTGAACGTTAGTGGTCCTATTATGTTTAAATCTGTTTGCCTCAAAGCTGTGGACCCTCATTGAGGCGGACCGGAGTTTTCCAGATGTATACCTCTATTGTCACTCCTCCAATTTGTATTCATTCTGTTGTTACCTTCCCATCTGTTGTCCCTAGTTACACCACTGTTTTCCCAGTTACTCCCTCTCCCATTAGCAGTGTACTCTCTTGTTCTATCATATTGGTGTTCATTCCGAAAATCTCTATCGTCCCTTCTAGTGTTCTCCCCACGGTAATCAGAGATCCACCTCCCACTGTAATGGTTTCCATTACTAAATTGTTGCACATTTCTCTCCATTGCCCTGTCTAATTTGTCTATATATTTTAGAAACTGGTCTAAACAGTCATCAGGTCCATGCACTAATTCCCACTGTATTCTTTCAGGTAACCTCCTTTTAGGGCCATCAATTTGCGTCATTTCGTCGAAGGGTTTATCTAGATTCACCAATTTCCTAAGTTGATCCCTGCAAAAGCCTTTCATTGAGTGGTTTCTGCCCCTGAAACTAGGCCCATTTAAAAATTCACTTTTTATTCTACCCTGTTCAGTCTCAGACCAAAACTTATTTAAGAAACTCTTCTTAAAATCATCAAATGTTTTCCGCTCATCAAAATGTTGGTTTGCCCAAGACAAAGCTTCTCCCTCAAGGAAATTTTTTACAAACTGATAATCTTTAGATTATCAGAAAAGTGTTGTAAAAAGTCTACAGGGTGCAAATTATCACAAGGAAAACTTTTTACAGGTGAATTACTCCACACACTCCCACCATTCATACATAAATTTCTAGACACAAAATTATCTTGCATTTCAGTGAATCTCTTTTCTATTACACTTAAATTACATGTTACAGACTCTTGTATCTTATTTAATTCATCATCTAATTTGTTAACTTTTGATTCTGTATCTAGACTTACTTTGTCTACTCTTTCCTCCACAGTTCTTTGAGCTGCAGTTAACCTTTCAATCTCTTTTCCTTGACTTGAACTAACTGTGACCAATTTATTTTCTAAGGTCACAAACTTATTTTCTATATCCTCAATTTTGGATTTCATGCCCTTCAAACTTTCTCCTAATAGAAGTTTTAAATTTGAGATCTCTTCTTTCAGTACATCACCGTTACTTTTCATTTTTGCTTCCAGCGATTCACTAGTTAAGTTTAATTTCGCTTCTAGTGACTCACTGGATGCATTTATTTTTGATTCTAGGAATTCACTATTTGAGTTCATTGTTATCGTTAATTCGGACTGCATTTGTCCCATTCTGGCAAAGAGTAAACTTACCAAGTCATGTTGATCCGGTTTTCTTTCATTTTGTGAGTCATCTGGATCGTCACTTACACCACACATGTTCCAGTGTAACGTCTCTCCCACTTCCTTTTTAATTTTTTCTGATAGCGTCATGATGGCACCACGTGTTTGGACACAGTTTTGATGAAAAGTTTAAAACAAAGCAGAACTGTACTTATCTTTTCACACCACAACATCGATCACAGGTCCACCTCTCCGATAAGCCAGCACTTTCTTGGTTCTCACACAAATTTTTCTGGTCCAGGAAACGTGTACAATGTTATTCACGTTTTACGAATTATAAAATTTATAATGTTCCGCAAACAAAGCACAATTAGTCTCATCGCATTTCACAGTTTTGAAATAATATGCTGAATACCTAAAGGATAGTGCAAGATTATGTAGACCACACAATAGTTAAATTTAAAAGTGGATTCTCTTACATTATTCTGCTATAGCATTGTTGATTGCCAGTTCCAGTTTTACAGATCACATTTAAACAGGTGAAGAGATATGCACCTCTTCCTACCTAAATGTATCCGGGCGAGAATTAATTCAACCACTAATCAGAATCACAATGTTTATTGGATTTAATAGTGGCATAATATGCAGTGACTGAAATATGCAGTTAACAGTGCACATTATATAACTTGCTATACAATCACCAAAACGAATTATACTGTCCAGTAAGATAATACTTTGTGTTTACATATGTGACACATAGGTGTCATGCAGATGATGTCAAAGCACAGATTTTCAAATGAGGTATTGATATTTAGCCTGGAACTTTCACTCTGAATGGTATAGTATGTTTGTGAGTGCTAGCGTGTCACAGAACTTTCTGATACCTGGTTGCTCACAATTCACAGACTTTCCCTTTAATTGATACAGAGATTGAGTAACATACTAGTTGAGCACAGACCGTTTATTTTGGGGGAAGGGTGGCTTTTTAAAAACAGCACAAAAACATTATGTGATTTATGAAATTACTTAATGTTTTTAAATTTTGCTAGGTTAGATTTCATTATTTTGCATAGGCTCAAGGACTTTGCCATTATCTGGTTTATGAAAAATGTTTCAAGCTAATAAATGATAAAAGCATGAGGAACATCATTATGTAGTCTGAGATCCCCTATCTACGAGTAGGGCATCTATCATTAAATCCACATTTTATGATCCTCTGTTATCCAAAATCTTAATTAGTGACTGAATTAATTAGTGAGAGCTGTTGTCTGATTCAGAAAAAAATATAGCAAAAAAAATTATATCATCAAAGTTCAAAATCTTGCCGATATTAAAGCAAAACAGACACTGAAATTATGAGTGTCCAAACTTCTAATGTCAATTATTCTGTACATTAATCAATGTCAGATAATTCAAAATATTGTCCTGAAAAATTGGGAATGTATGTTTTAGAATGAGTAGTAATAATACTTTCTATCCTGCCCGTTAGCTCAAAATGTATTCCCTTAAGTGAGGTCGTAGGAACATTAATTAGCTATAACTTTTAATTTCTGAGCCATCTAGTGATACTACATAATTTTAATCAGGGAGGTAAATACAAACAACAAACTATTATGCGTGTGACATCATTAGAAACAGAATGAAAAAGTGAAAGAATTTTAGTTATTCATGTGAGCAGCAAACACAATTGTTGGAATATTTTACAACTTGTTACATCTCTTCACCCTCCAACTGAATTAAACAGACAGTTATTGACAATTAGCTTACTGGATAATTCAGTCTATTACATGTATCGAAATACATAAAAAGAAACACTGTTATCATAATGCTTTAAACTGATTTTCAAATCAGGTATCCTAAATAAATGTTACCTAACAGCCATCCCTGGCTGTCTTAGGACATAAAATTTTATAAAATTTCTAAACATACAAGTGCATAGCATTATATGTACATAACTATAATATTTCAAAACACATTTATATCAGAGAATTTCATGGACCACAACTTATTCTTGATATTTCACAAATTTTTCACTGTGTTAACATAGTTCATTACTCATTATTGGAACCATCTTCACAAAAACCACTCTCATTGTCTGCTGTAGGCTCTTTCTGTGATTTCTGTTTCAAATTTTCACTCATGTCCATTGTATTGTTTTGTATTGTATTGATCCAAAGTGGGTTTCAGCATTTACAAACATAAAAAGGCAACAAATTTTCTAAATTAGTGCACTAGTAATTCCTGTCTCTAAATTTCTAGTACAAACAATTACTTATTAATTGGAAATTTACTCATTATAAATTTACGTAGCTATCAGTATAATGTCACACAGAAAATTTACAACAAAGCAGGTATATAAATCAAATGAGAATGGAAGCTGCTTTATTTACTCAATTGGTCTCCTCTGACTATGGCCAATTAACCCTCTTGATATGAAGTTAGTGTAATTCTCTGCATGTTTAATTCCTGTTAGAAAATAATAACATCAAGTAGGAGGTAAATAGTATGGTATCAAAGAAATGAACTTTGCAGCAATTTATATTAAACAACTCTTAAAAAATTAGTACTTCATGTAGGTTCATTAAATAATTTTCAGTATTTTATCATTTTTTATAGAAGCATCACTCTGTTTCTGAATACAGTGCATTAATGTCCAACAGCTTAACAACAAGCTGTGTCATATTACTTAGGCATGTCATCACAACAAAAGAATATTGTCTTGTATATCATTTCACTTTCCTATTTATCAATGCTCATTATACTGCTTATTTATTCCCTTATAAACATGTTGACTGAAGATGCACTTTTGCAAAAGAAGCTATTACGAAGATGTGGTCCCTAATCATTGCTGTTTCATATATACTTCATAGAACTTCATTCACTTTGTCACTTCATATTCACTTAATATTATTATATACTTCTCCATTACATAATATATAGTTGCTTCATATATTCGTTCTGCTTCACTTTGTGTACAAAAAAATGACTCTATGGCATAATTCTCAAAAGCAACCACCTACATTAAAGACAAGACATTTCTCTCTATTACATAGCAGAGCAAAACTTATTCTAATGATCACTTTATTTTCCTCATGTCTGAAGCATAAGTCTATGACACACTTAGTTCTCACTAAAATTTAATCTCCACAACATTTATTTTCACTACAATACTCTTTATCTTGGCCTGAAAGACTTATAATATGGCACACACATACTGAAAAGATGAGCTTTCATACATGCAATTAAAGATAGTAACATTTTACATAGGACCAATGACTTTCTGAATTTCATATACTTAGGGGAATTTGGGTTAACTGATTCTCAAAGCTAATTAGACCATCACAATTATAAACAATTCAAGAGTAAAAATTATTATTTTTTTCGTACCATAAACATGTTTCTTTAGATGGGCTGTACTGTGTGAGCTAATATGGGTGCTGTCTGTTAGCTACATTTACAGATATAGATAAGAGTAATTTATTTTTGCATTTAACAGTTTCTCCTACAGTTTTACTTGTTTGAGTTAGAGTACATGTTTATTGCTTTATGATACTCCACGAAATATGAGTTGTGTATGGAGTCATTTTCCCTTCATGTTGAAAGTTGTTGATAAAGTGAAAGTGGGGTTAACTGTACCAGTAAAATTTGGGGTTAAGTGGATTGCTTCAGTCAACCCCAGATAGTTGCTAATGAATGAAAATGCCTTTTATTCAGACATCTAATAAATTACATAAATGTAAGCTTTGCACTTTCAAGTAAAAATCATTTTTCATGCAGTTTCACTTGCTTTCTGCCAGAAATTGCCTGAAAATTCAACTTTATGTTGACCTGCTCTGGTTTCATGAGTAATTTCAAAGAAACACATTATAGTGCCCAAGAATTACCATATATAACATTACAGCCCTTGTTGGTGTAGCATTTCCTTTGGTATTTACTGCCTCTGATATTTGGAAAGGCTTTAGTATTAGTAGTATCAAACCTATCAATTCACACATATTTAATGCCTAATATTTTTTATTGTTGTATGTACTGGACAGACCTCTCCCAATTCATCAACAAATAACAAATGATTCATTGGGAGAGCATGAAAACACATCTGCAGATGGCAATGTTGAGAATCTTGGACACTAGCCAGAAGATAAGTAAGCAGAAATTACTAAGACTGGTGCGAGGAACACAACGAGGTATTGAAGGAATGGACAGAGGCAGCACCAAAAGACAGAATAGCAAAGCTATTGCCAAAAAAGCATATATTAAATTAAGTATGCCAAATACTGGCAAAAAGCAGCAGTAGCTCTGAAGATCATGATCATGTCCAGTACATTGATTCCTCGGGTGCTGACTTGTACACAAGTGCTTTTGAAAATGATGAAACATTGCACAAAGGTGACTTCATTGTAGTTAAAGTGCAAGATAAAACTGTCACAAGTAGTCACAATTATTTCCTGGAGTGATTAAAATGTATGTTGATGACTATGAAGTAAAATTATATAAGACAGTAGTTTATACTACAAAATTTGTAGCAACAGCAGAAGCAGATACCTTTTTTGCTTTAACTGAAATATTTGCCAAACTATCCAATGCACTAGGTCTCACTATGAACGCATGATTTGATTCCAGAATACATCACTAAATTCAGTGTGCAGTACTTTTATTATTTCTATCATTTTTTCTTTAATATACTAATAAATGTGTGTTTATCTTTGTTACTAAAGTTGTTGCAATTTTTTATATTTATAGTCATGTAATTCATTGATTTAATTGAGAAGTCCAATTTCCCTGCAATATGGTATAGGTTCCAACTGTTGCCTGCTACATACCTGCAGAGCAGCAAGTTATGTATTTAGCTTTGCTGTGCTTTCTTAGGAGTCCTGGGGCATAAAGGATGTTTAAATGCTTTGGTGCAGATGCAGGAGAAGCTGGCCAAAGTTTGCAAACAGCTGAAGGTACTTTTGGCTACAGTCTGCTGCCTTGAGGTGAAGCAGTGGTGGAGCATCTGGCATTAGCATGAGAAACCTCAGGTGTCACTTGTTTGACCAACAGGCTCTGCTACTAAGGCACCTCCAGATAGCCCACCAAGGGGGGTGTTCGCCTTGACTGAAGTGACAACTGTGGGAGATAATGCTTCCACACAGTCTTTCAGCAGGGTCTGAGCAGGCAAATGGGGGTTGGGGTTTGCTGCCTATTGGGATCTCCACAGTTAAGTATGTTATAGAGCCTCATAGAGAAATAGCAGTCAGGGCCTGTAAGAAAGCCAATGTGTACTCAATATATCTGCCAGAATGCCACATCCAAAAAAGTGGAGGAGGCCTTGCATGCAGCTATCAAGCATGCAGGCTGCAGTCATCTGTGAGTTCTGGCTGCTTTTGGCACCAATGATGCCTGTTACATGAGTTCTGAGCCTATCCTCAGTTCATGTCAGTGGCTCTTGAAAGTGGACAAGCCTGCCGGACTCGCCTGTGGAGTGCAATCACAGCTGGAAATTTGCAGCATTGTTTATAGAGGTGATTGGGTTCCTTTGGTTTGGAGACCAGTGGAGTGTCTCAAGCAAAGTCTATGTTGGCTCTGTGATGATTTTGGCTGCTGGTTTCTGGAGCTATGTTATTGGGTGAAGAGATGTAGGCCTCCTCTTGACGGGTCAGGGGTGCACTACACAAAGGAAGGAGCTAGTTGGGGTGCAGGAGTATTTGTGGAGTGCACAAGGGGTTTTTAAAGGCTATGTGATAGTTTGTATTTGTATTTCCATTTTATTTGTCTCATAACATACATTTACAGATCTACTGATGATGCTGTACAGGAGACACGTCAATTTTAGTCTTACGATATTAATTACATAATTCCCTAACACTACTTTTAGCAGTACTAGTTAATTTTGGATGCAGCAATATTATTAAATTGTTTTTTCTTATGATGTGGCAGTACATTACCTTTACATATGTGTACAATATTATGCACAATACCAGAATATTAAACAGTCACACTATTCTAATGATGGTTTCATCATTCATAAATTATTCAATTGAATATTAGCTTATCTCCACTGGGAGATTATATAGTTTTCTCTTCAGTGAACCTGTCTCTATGCTCAGTATATCTCTACCCTTGAGTTAATTGTAAATTTTCTTTATCATGTATTAGGGTGTCTGTTGGTAGAGCTTTAAGCGATGTTGTGGAAGCATGAATTCCTCTTTGTGTCTAGTGTTGTACATATGTTTGAAATGGTTTTCTTCCATTAGGTCAGTTTTACTATGTAAAAAGATGATAATTTCAAATATTTACAATGCAGGGGTAGGTAATATTTATAGGTTCTTGAATAATGGCTGTCAGGATGTTATGGAGGGCACCACACATATTTCTAACAATTCTTTTTTGAAGCAATTGAATTTGTGACATGTATCTTGATTTTCCCCAAAAAATTAAACCTTATCTAATTACAGATTCAAAGTAATTGTGGTTCATCACTGCAGCTTATGTCTGTTATACCAAATAGTATATCCATTGCAAAGGCAAGGCTGTTTAATGTTGCAGTTCAATAATCTATATGTGCTTGCCAGCTTAGATTTTTGTCCAAGTTGAGGCCTGAGCTTTGTCCATAACTTGATTTTTATGTACAATACTGAAGTCATTGACTTGTTACTGTATGGTTCTAAATTGTGTAAACAATGTCATTGAAAAGTTAAGTTTAAGGACATTTTGTTGAAACCATGTACATAGGTTGTTTAGTCTGTTTATGACACCATCCAGAATTTCTCTCACATTTTGTTTTCCAAGGAATACTGAAGTATGATCAGTAAACATGACTGGCTGGGCATTGATATTAAGAGGTAAATCATTTATGTAATAGAGAAACAATTTTGTCCCAAAGATTGAGCCGTGAGGGACTCCTTGGGATATTGTACACAACTGAGATTCATAATTTATGGTGTCAGATGTTATTATTACCCTTTGTTTCTTGTTTGTCAGATAAGACCTGAGCCACTGCAGAGCATTTTGTCTCATGCCATATCTGTCTAGTTTATGAAGCAGCATGGAGTGATTTATAGAATTGAATGCCTTTGCAAAGGTTGCAAGAAGACACTTGCTACTTTGTTGCTTTTGTCTAGTGATGAGTAGATTTTTTTTCAATGAATTAATTAATAACACTCATTGTGATTTTCCCTTTTTGGAACCTATATTGGTTTTTAAGACTAAAACCATGTTTCACAATAAAATTTATTATATGGACAGCAGTTATTTTTTTCAAATACTTTGTATAGCACTGGAAGGGTAGAGATGGAGTGGTAATTTCACATAGCCTCTGTTGATCCTTTTTTGTGCAGTTGTTTTACCTCTGCATACTTAAGTACATCAGGGAAGATGGCTTGCTCAAATGACTGATTGATTATTGAGGACAGAGGGTGTGCTACTTTATCAGATACAAATTTTATTACTTTGGTGGGTATTTGATCCAATCCTGGAGCATTTTTGTTTGTTAATGACAAAATAGCATTTTTACATCTTCAGCTGAGATTTTACTAAATATCACAATCTGGTCACTATTCCTGTTTAGGCCAAAGAAATTAACACTGAGCTATTTGAGCAGGGTTTGAAATAGTAACGTTGTTTTGTTTGATTTTTAAACTTCCTGGTGGTTAACTGTTGTACCTAATTCTGATTTAATAACAGACAATACTGCTTTAGTCTTATTCATATGTCCTTAAATAAACCCATCATTTGACATTCTTTTGGCAGCTTTAACAGCACTTTTAAATACAACTTTATAACATCTCACATAGTTAACAAATTTAGGGTTTTTATTGTGTTTCATGTCTTTTTGTAGCTCTTGGTATCAAGCACTAGATACTTTTGAGCATGGAATAATCCAGTTAGGTTACTTTTAACTTTTTGGTGCCAGATCCTAGATGGAAATAATTCATTGAATACCTCTAGAAAACTTTTTAGAAAATTATCATAGTTCTTGGTACTTGACACACTATTATTTATGGGCCATATCACTGCATCTATCTTGTTGCGGAATAGGTTTGAGTTAGTTTTACTGAAGTTTCATTTTATAAAACCTTCATTAGCATTTGGTTTATTTTTTTCTGGCAGCTGAATAAACAATGCAGAATGGTCAGAAATTCCTAAGTCTAAACATGTCTTGTTTCCACTGTAGAACAAATAATTTCTTAAGATGTTGTCTATAGAAGTAGCTGAATTTGCATTTTATCTAGTGAATTCACAATAATCTAGTTAAAAACCAGAGTTTTGAATTATGTCAACGAACTGTTTTGAGCCATTGTCTTGACTTTTCACATTTACATTGAAATCAGCTGCTATGATGATATTTTTTCTTTGTTAAGTTTATCAATTTGGAATTTGGACAAGAAAATTTTAGTAGGAAATTTGTGGTAAGTTCCCAAACTGCTGAGGTCATCAGTTCCTAGCCTTACACACTACTTGATCTAACTTACGCCAAGGACAACACACACACACACACACCCATGCCTGACTCCAACTTCCGACAGACACAAGCTGTGGCAAGGCGCCTCAGAGTGCACAGCAACCCCACATCACAAAAAGTTTTAGTTACTGCACTTCATGGAATTCTGTAAATTGATATGACTATTGTGTTCCTGTCCTTTAGTTCAGCACAGCAACTTTCTAATAAGAACTCCTAATTTAAATAATCAAAATCTGTCTTTGTTTAATATGTTTCATATGTTATGCTGGTATGGGGAAGAATACACGATCCCCCATGGGATCTGTCTTTTCTGAAAAAGCTGCTTGCTACTTTTAAATGTTTATTTAAAAAAATTTTTGTAGTCACTTGTTAACCAGTGCTCATTTAAACAGACAACTTTGATATTTTTGCTATGATTGAGGATAATTTGCAGTTCTTCAGCTTTGATACTATCTGCCTTCAGACCATTTATATTCCACTGCATTAAATAACTTTTTTCCCCTCTCTTTACCTGCCTACCTCAGTGTTTCCTGTATATCAGTTATTAATAAAAAATCCTTTCTGCTGGTGTTGAGACTCTCCTTTTGTTAAGCAGACGGGTGACTCCTGTTGCTTCTGCTGTTGTTGATGTAATTTCTGTTATTGGTGTTGCCTTTTTTCTTTGGCTCCCTTCATTAGACACTGCAACTTGTGCTGTTTCTTCTTCATTTATTTCCACAGGATATGCTGGAACAGCTGCTCCTTTTTTTCGGGGTGCTAGCATTCCTTTTCCTGTGACATATTCCTTGTGTGGTATCTGTTGTTGACACTGTATATGTACTGTCAATCTCCAAGTGATCTAGTGGTTCTGTTTCTGATGCTTCTGGCACAGAGATAAATGGTCCATTTTCGGCCTTGAGAGTTGCCACATGCCACTCACTGTGGCAGAGTGGTTCTTGACACTTCAGTCCAGAACCGCGCTGCAGCTACGGTTGCAGGTTCGAATCCTATCTCAGGCATGGATGTGTGTGATGTTCTTAGGTTAGTTAGGTTTAAGTAGTTCTAAGTCCAAGGGACTGATGACCTCAGATGTTAAGTCTCACAGTGCTTAGAGCCATTTGAACCATTTGAAGAGATGTCACTTCTGTTACCACACACGTCTTATTTATAGCATTAGACACAACACATTTGTTGTTGAGAGGTATGGCTACCTAGATATCCTGCTTAAGGCGCAATTTTTACCTATATTTTTTCTAAAATCTTGCAAATAATGAATTTCTTCCCCACACTGTTGATATGGTGGCCACGATTTGTGTGGAATCTTCCTCCAAGTTCACTTATATCCATGAATGTTGCATTTTTAAATTGTTTGCATATATTTTGAACGTCTTTGTTTGCTTTCCATACCTCTTCATTTACACAGGAACAGTTTGGTAGGTCATGGTGGTGTGCAACTGGAAAATGTTCACATTTGTGTTTCTAAACTCAAGCAATCTTGGCATAAGATAAATGAGTTCATTTGTATTGTTAACTGCTATGTCGTATGTCCCAGTGAGGAAAACAGAGAAATCATTTGTGCTCAGCTCCGATACTTTTTCATGGATTACTGCAGTCACAGCTTTGAAACTGGCACCTGTTTCACAATGGTGTTGATTCTGTCAGTACATCTATTACTTAATCCGGTGGCTATTCCTTGTCCTTGACTATCTGCAAACAGATCAATTTTACTGCACTTGTTAAGGGAAGTTTACATGTTTCAAAAACGCTGTTGTCGACTACCATGCTTTCTTTTGAACTAATGCCCTCTAGCATGAGGTACTCTGATGAACACTCAACAGATGACGTGCAGATAGCACAATTAGACAACGTTCAGAGTAAAGACACTTCAACTGTCAACATTTTATCGGCTAATTGTTAAAACATTTGTATCAAATTTCCTGAATTTACTCCCCTCTAGGTTATTTCTAATGCCCAAATTATTCTTGAGACTGAAAGCTGTCTCAAAGCCAAGCAGAAAGGTCTGAAATATTTAGGGGGCAATGAAACATGCACAACAATTCCTTCGTATCAACCCCTCCAAAACCCAGGCAATCATCATAGGCCACACCACCCGCTCCTTCTGTCTCCATGATCGCTACCTAACCAATTATGGTTGTCCCATCCAGCTCACCCTCACCCTGATATATCTTGGCCTCACCTTCGACCGTCACCTCACCTAAACCCCTCATCTCCTGACCATATAGCAGAAAGCCCACTCCCACATCTGCCTCCACAAACTCCTGTCTGGCCGGACATGGGAATTTCATCCTTCCACCATTCTCCACACCTACAAGTCCCTCATCCATCCCACTACCCTCTTGTATGCCAGCATTGCCTGGATATCCGCCCCCCTCCCATCCCCCCCTCCCGCATTTATAAGGCCCTCCAAATCCTAGAACGCCATGTTCTCTCCTCTATGACCTCATTCCTTCCCCCACCTCCTCCTTTTACTCCAACATCTCCGCATACTTTACACTATCTGCAGGCTTGATCCCCCTCCCCTTGGTTTCGTCCTTCCTCTTCTCCTCCCACCTGTTGGTACACCTCTATCGCTGTATACCTCGCTCTCACCATCTTCACACCCTCCATCTACTTAATCAGGGCAATTTTCAGCACCTCCTGCTACCGGATGCTGAATTTTGCCATGACTTCTACCCTTGCCTGACCTTGTTCCCCTCCCCCTCCCCAGGGTCCCCCTTTTCCTCTCCACTCCTTCTCCCAGAGTGGATTTTGCTCCTTCCCGTCCCTAAGTCTCTGCACCCTCTCCTCAACTGTTTCCCTCTCACTTTTTTCCCTCCACGATCCCCTTAGATGCGCCCCCCACCAGTCTACCCCTCTCCCACCCTCTCCTCACACCTTCCTCCCTTCATCACCCTGGCAGAGCCTCTCAGCTTGTTCAGTGCCATCAGTGTGCTATGTCAGTGTCGTGTTTGGTTCCGTTTTCCTGTACCGTCAAGAGATGTGATTTTAATTGTGTGCTTGGCTTGTAAATAGTGTTACTGTCAGTAATTGTTATGTGCTACGCCATCTGTCGCTACTTTTATGCTTCTGCCATACTTCGGCTTGTGTTTCTTATAATCGTCACAGTGTGTGGATTTTTGTGTACAGTTTTTAGCTTCTTATCACCATTTTACAGTCACTCCCTTTTTTTTTAAATGTCTCCGTGTTCTGTACTCAGTGCCTGTCTCTCAGCTGAAGAGCGGTGCCTATGCTGCTACCAGCTCGCCCCATATGGGGTACTGAAATACAATAAAGAAAAATTGTATAACAAATACAGGTTAGACACAATTGGAGAGGGAGTGTTCAATGTAACTGACAAAAATATTGTCTCTAATGAGATAGATTTAGAGTGCGACTGTGAAGTTATCTGGACATATACAGCATTAGCTGGAGACAACCGTAACGTACCAAGTATACACTGGGACGTCTATGGATTCATTGCAGGGGATATGGACAGTCTTGTGAAGCAGTTTTCAGTCCTTTCTCCAAACACTGTCCTGAGCAGTTAGTTTAACAGCTCACACAAAATGAAAATATTTTAGACCTCATAGGTACAAAAGGGCCTTAACAGATTGATGGCATCAGTATAGTGACAGGTATTAGTAACCATGATGTCATCATAGCAACATTGGTAACTAAGGTTCATAAATCAACCAAAAAGGTTAGGAGAGTATTTTTGCTGGAATCGGAAGGTATACAGTTTTATTTTCCTCACTTTTCGAAGCACACTCGTGTCTAAGAACAGATGGGAAAATCAGAACAATTACATATCTAAAAGTTCTTGACATACTTCGAAACTCACGAAAGATCGTGAGATAAACATAAACATACAGCAGATCTGATGCCTAAAGAGCAGTGTGAACGTAATATTTTACATCTGATAGCTCCAAAAGTGTGTTTTGGGCTACGAATTCTGCCCCAAGGGGTGTGTGCAACACAGCTGGAATTTGTTGCCAACAACTGAGACACCTTTCGGTCGCAGTGTACGAAAATCGAACAACTAAACTACATGACCTATGCTACTGCATGATAACGCACTCTGTTGATTTGAGAAACAAAACTATCCAGGAGATTGATAGGAAAGTCGTCTATCAGGCACTTGTATTGATAGGGAAGTCCTCTCTCGAGCACTTATCCCTCTCGTCATATATTCGTAAAATTTTACCTTTCCCGCTCTTGATCGATCAACCGTCAAAGCAATTCATTTCTGGACGAAAATACTCTTAAAACTACACTGGTTTAATGACATCGTTAGAACCAGTAGATTTTTACTGGCGCAGAATTTGTAAACAACTTTAGCATTGTCAGATCGTTTTAGATATCGTGAAAGAAAATTCTACTGCTGATTAATTTCTCTTTAATGATTACTGTTGCGTTTAGTAAACTAATGGAAAATGCAATTAAAGTATTCACTGTACTAATACAAATTAAATTCAGCATTAAGTGTCTGTAAGACGATTGAGTCTATTTTAACACGAATTAGTAGGATATTACCGACTTTGGACTTCGGAAAGATGTGTATTTACTTCATTTACTGTATCATTCGCAAGTATTATGAAAATGTGGCATTTCATAGATAAAATTATGTATTCATAACAACAACAAATATGTCGGCAGAAAACAAAAGTGGCATTACGAATTTGGCAGTACCGTAAAGTTTTTGCTCTGACATTAAGGGTTACTGAAAGTAGTAAGACGAATTTTGCTCGAGCGTTGTCTTACGATTCCCTTATTGAGTTTGTATCTGCCTGCTTGTAGCTCTGCTACAAAAGAATTAAAAATCTAGCTTTCAGCGACTCTCGAAAGGCGAACGAAAGCAGCTTGCACCTGGTAGCCAAGCATGTTACGAGGGAACTGGTTTTTTCCTAAAGTGGGAAGACAGCCTTTTGTGGTTGAGTTGTTGGCAAATGTCAGTCAGACGTGTGCCGTTGGTCTAAGCTTTTCGGTGTGTTGAAATTGTACCAATGATTTTTCTACAGGTTTTGTGTGTTGCAAATAGAGAGTTGAAGTCTCCCATTAGTACTTTCACGTCATCCTGGTGAATTTTGCTCATAGTATTTTGGAGTGCGTTCCAGAATTTTTCGACATTTTCGATGTTTTTCTTATTTTTGGTGTTGGTGGGGCCATGTGCATTGGTAAGTGTATATTTTTTACTGGGGCTCTGAATGAGCATAGTCATGAGTCGATGGTTGATGGGCCGGCCGCGGTGGCCGAGCGGTTCTAGGCGCTTCAGTCCGGAACCGCGCGATTGCTACGGTCGCAGTTTCGAATCCTGCCTCGGGCGTGGATATGTGTTTTATGTCCTTAGGTTAGTTAGGTTTAAATAGTTCTACGTTCTAGGGGAATGAAGACCTCCGCTGTTAAGTACCATAGTGCTCAGAGCCACTTGAACCTTTTGGTTGTTGATGGTTTTGATTTCTTAGACAGAGTTGTTGATAGATCTGTGTTCGAGAAATGTAACGCCGAAGATTGGCACGCCGTTTGCTACCTGTTGTTGTATTTTGCTCTTGAAGATGCAATGGTTTCCGTAACGCAAGTTTCATTGTCAATTAGTCGTGGTTCTTGAAGAACAAGGAAGAGAATTTTTTGTTGGTCGATCTCTTTTGTGACAGTATTTAGTTTTCAAGTTTGGATCAATGAATCGATGTTTAGTTTTCAAATGCATGTTTTCTGCTTGTGCGGAAATTTACCAGAGGTGTTCGGTATTCTCTGCCGTGTTAACCTGGACTTCCCAGAATCCGAAAATCCAACTGCCGCCTGTCGACAGCCGGGCCGGGTTTTGTACCACCTGGGGCAAAGTTGACTTTGCTTGCATAGTTCATGTTTGCTTGTGTTTCATTGGTTTGGCTTGAGTGATTCCAGGACCGGACAGGACCAGAGGGTGTTAAAGCCTTTGGAAGCAAATATTTTCAGCCGAGCTCATTGAGCTAACTGACGGTGACCAGAGCAACGGTAATTTTCACTCTGACGTGTCTGGATTTTGAGTTCAACGGATTGAGTAGCCGTTCAGGATTGTGTTAGTATTTGGTTCACCCCAAGTATTTGATTTCCTCGGTACCCCCCATATGGGGGAGGGTTTCACTAACCGCCACACGAGATTATTATTATTATTATTATTATTATTATTATTGTCATTATGTCATCAGCAAATCCGATATGGTGTATCTTCCCACCACTAAAATAGATGTGTATTGTTCGATTCAGTGTTTCCATCACATAAATATGGGTTATAATTACGTCACATTGCTGCTAGTAGACATATTTCCCACTTTTTTAAAACAGTTGCTACCTGTTACTCCATCATAGGAATTTATGTGCGCAACATTATTGCAATACAGACATTCAAATTATCCGATTTGTGTAATTTCATTTCGATACCAGATCGTTCTAATCGGATTCAGCCGGTCAGTCTTAATGTGGATATCCGACTACGACTCTCATAATATGATAGACTGGGTAAACCACAATCTTAATCGGACTGTTGTATCTAGATCTCTTATTTACGACAGGGCCTTAATTCTTAAAAACTGTGGAAAATAATAATCCAATGTGCTTATTACATATACGGTATTTAAATATAAATATATGAATTAACGAGATAACAGTTTATTTACATCATAGCAGAGAAGTGCGAGATTGGTTTCTCTCACTCCATCATGTAGACGATGCGAAAAAAAAATTGCATTGCGATTGAAAACTACAGGCTCGATGGCGGCTTCTATCCAGGAGACTAACGATACTGCAGTCACTGTACGTAGTTTCTCCTGGCACCCCAGTACCTTGTATCCGATGCAGTACTGCCCATTTACGATATCCCTCACTTTTTCATATTCACGATGCGACACAGAAATTGCATCACGATTGAAAACTACAGGCTCCATGGCGGCATCTCACCAAATGACTAACGATACTTGGCCTTTGTACGTAGACTCTCCTGGCAGCCAGTACATGTATCCGATGCACTACTGTCCATTTACTATATACCCCACACTTTCACACTGACGATACGACACAGAATTTGCATCGCGATTCAAAACTACAGGCTACATGGCGGCTTCTAAACCAAGAGACTAACGATACTGCCTTCACTGTACTTAGCCTCTCATGGAAGCCCAATAACTTGTATCCGATGCACTACTGCCCATTTACTATATCCCTCATTTCTTCACGTTGACGATACGACAAAGAATTTGCATCGCGATTGAAAACTACAGGCTCCATGGCGCCTTCTCACCAAATGACTAACGATACTGCAGTCACTGTACGTAGCCTATACTGGCAGTCCAGTAGCTTGTATCCGATACATTACTGCCCATTTACTATATACCCAACACCTTCACACTCACGATGCGACAGAATTTGCATCGCGATTGGAAACTTCAGGTTCCATCCGGTTTCTCACCAAGAGACTAACGATTCGTCTGTCACAGTACATAGCCTCTCCTGACAGCCCAGTAGCTTCTATCCGATGCACTACTGCCCATTTACTGTATCCCTCACACCTTCACACTGACGATGCGACAAAGAATTTGCATCACGATTCAACACTACAGGCTACATGGCTGCTTCTCACCAAGAGATTAATGATACTACAGTCACAATACGTAACCTCACCTGGGAGAACAGTACATTGTAACTAATGAACTACTAAGCAATTACTATATCCGTCGCACCTTCACACAGACGAATCAATACAGAAATTTCTTCGCGATTGAGAATTATAACCTCCATGGTGGTTTGTCTTCAAGAGACTAAAGATTCTGCAGTCACACAACGTAGCCTCTCCTGGCTGCCCAGTAGCTTGTATCCTATGAACTGCTGCCCATTTACTGTATCCCTCACACCTTCACATTGATGAAGTGACACAGAAATTTCATCGCATTTGAAAACTACACGTTCCATGGCGGCTTCTCACCATGAGACTAACGATACTACTATCAATGTATCTAGCCCCTCGCAGCCTAGTAAATTGTACCCGATGCACTACTGCCCATTTACTATAATCCTCACTCTTTCACATTGACGATGCGACACAGAAATTGCATCGTGATTGAAAACTTATGGTTCCATTGCGGTTTATCAATAAGCGTTCAACTATACTTCAGTCAATGTGCATAGCCTCTCCTGGCAGCCTAGTAGTTTGTATCTGATGCACTACTGCCCATTTAATATATTCCTCACAAATTCACATTGTCACTGCGACACAGAAATGGCATAGCGATTGAAAACTACACGCTCCATGGCGATTTCTCTTCAAGAGACTAATGATACTACAGTCACTATACGTAAACTATTTTGGGCCCCAGTACCTTGTAACTGTGCACTTCTACATAATTACTATATCCCTCACAACTTCACATTGACGATACGGTACAGATAGTTGATCACGATTGAAAACTACTGGCCCCATAGCGCCTCTTCGGCAAGAGACTAATGATACTACTTTCACTGTATGTTAACTCTCCTGACAGCCTAGTAGCTTGTATCCAATGCACTACTGCCCATTGACTATATCCCTAACACCATCACATTGACGATGCGCATAGTAATTGCGTCGCAGATTGAAAACGACTGGCTCCATGGCGGTTTCTCAAAAAGAGACTAACGATACTAGGGTCACTGTAACGTAGCCACTCCTGACAGCCCAAGTAGCTTGTATCACATGCACTACTAGCCATTTACTATATCCCTCCCTCCTTCACATTGTCGAAGCGGCACAGAAATTGCATCGCAATGAAAACTACAGGCAGCATGGAGGCTTCTCACAAATGGACTAAATATACTACAGTCACTGTACGTAGCCTCTCCTGGCAGCACAGTAATTTGTATCCGATGCACTACTGCATATTTACTATAACCCTCACTCCTTCACATTGACGTTGCATCACAGAAATTGCATCACGATTGCGAACTACAGGCTACATGGCAACTTCTCACCAAGAGACTAACGATATTGCAGTCACTATACGTAGCCTCTTCCGGCAGCCCAGTAGCTTGTATCCGATGCACTGCTGCACGTTTACTATATGCTCACAACAGAAAATGCATTGCGACTGGAAACTACAGATTACATGGGGACTTCTCTCCAATAGACTAACGATACTACAGTCACTATATCTAACCTCAACAGGGAGCCCAGAACCTTGTACTCATGCACTACTGCTTAATTACTATATCCCTCGCACCTTCACATTGACGATGCGATACACAACATTCCATGGCGGCTTCTCACCAATAAACTAACGATACTACGGTCACTGTACGTAGCGCCTCCTGGTAAGCCAGTAGCTTGTATCCGATGCACTACTGCCCATTTTCTATATGCCTCACTCCCTCACATTGTCGATGCTACACAAATATGCATTGCGATTAGAAACTGCAGGCGTCATGGGTGCTTCTCACCAAGACACTGGCAATACTACCGTCTCTGTACGTAGCCTCTTCTAGCAGCCCAGGAGCCTGCATCTGTAGTAGAGATGGGTAGTTCGTGAACGAACGGGTGCAAAGTAACGGTTCACCAAGATGAACGAATTCCAAGGAACGATAGGTTCATTGTTCACTTCGATCGCCGCGGTCTACTTATAGTTCCTGGGAACGAGGAACGATCGGTACATAGTTCACTACTTCACTTCGTTCACGGCGGCCACTTCGGCAGTTCTCGTTCCAGCCTCTGTCGCGTGCTCGTCTCAGTCTCCCTCGGCCGCACTCATTATTCTTCTCATGACCACCTGTCTCAGTTCCACTGCAGACTGCTCCTAGTTAGTTGAGTATCCAGTTGTTCATTTCGTTTACTGCGCTCGCTTTTTTTTACATGTGTTCCAAACTGTTCTTGCACTTGGCTCTGGCTATTCAGCGTCCACGACCGGTAATCAAAAAAGTATTTTATAGTTACGTAAATTACATGAAAGTTACGTTGTATGTAATTGGTACGTCTTTTCAGGTAACAAAAGGGCATATCAGCTCACTTCAAAAAATGGTTCAAATGGTTCTGAGCACTATGCGACTTAACTTTTGAGGTCTTCAGTCGCCTAGAACTTAGAACTACTTAAACCTAACTAACCTAAGGACATCATACACATCTATGCCCTAGGCAGGATTCGAACCTGTGACTGTAGCGGTCGCTCGGCTCCAGACTGTAGCACCTAGAACTGCACGGCCATATCAGCTCACTTCATTATAACGATGAACAGCAGAAGACATACTTATAACAGACAAATTATTTTGTTATTCATATATTTTTTGGTTTCATCGACTTGATTTAGAAACTAACTTTAAATAATTTGCTAAATTTTTAGTGTAAGGAAATTCATATTAAACGATTTTCGTGTATCTTTCATATACAAAAGAATTACTTTTTGAGGGCTCTAATTATTTTTAAGTTTGGTTGTTTCCAATTTGCATTACCTGCTAGTTTGGTTTCTTTGGGGAAAAAAAAGTATGTTGTGGGTCATTTTGGCTCAGTAGGAAAAGCGGTGAGTCTCCATTTCAAAAGACATAGATTGCCAGAAAATCGTATTTACTTATTATCTCAAAAACATTTGTTCAGAAGGAGCTTTCAAACCAAAAACATTAATACTGCGAACTTTATAATTATTATTATTGCTGCATTAACTTTAATAATGCAACATAACCTAATTTTTACTAAGCGTGTGACTTAAGTATGAGAAAACCACATTTTATTTAAGCTTCCATAAAGTCTCTACTTCGCCTACGAACTCAGAGACAACGTGAAGTATATATAGGGTGTACGTGATTATTGTTACCAACATAGAATAGCTATGTAGTGGAAGTCGAAACGAAGAATTTTATACAAGACACTTGTGGTCTATTAAGTTGGGAAACAGCCACCAACAGGTTTACAAGACTACATGAGTTATAGCCCATGCGCGTCGCGTGAGATTTTCATGTTCTCTTCTCCAGCACTCTACACATCGTCATCGATTGTTTCGCAATTTTTCATTGCTTTAGCTTGTTGTTTCTTCACTGCCTAATTATTACATGTTTGTCTGTTTGTTGTATCTGCTCGTAACGGGCAACATATCGTCCGTAATTGGCGAGCAGTCTGTACTCGGGGCCGGTTTTCCTTGCGCCACCATATATTATCTCCCTGCGATCAGCCACTCAAGGCTAACCTAACCTAACCTAACCTAACCTAACCGGTTTGCTAAACTGGAGGTTGTGCAGAATCACAGAAATTACTTCTAAACGTGTATAAGAATTCTGTAACGAATAAAAACTCTATACTTCATGGAAGAGGCAAGTGCCCCCTCTTGGTGCCCTCGATCCTTCAGTCACCTACACTACTAGTTTTCAGATTTTCATAAGAGCCATATACCAAGCACAAATGAACGGTGAACAAGTAACAATGATCGGTTCCCAAACAAGAACGATCAGCAGTAAACTAGTTCCCAAGAATGATCGAGTTTGCCCATCTCTAATCCGTAGTACTACTGCGCATTTACTATATCCTTCGCACCTTCTTATTGACGATGCGACACTGATGTTTCATCGTGATTGAAAACTACAGCCTCCATGGCTCCTTTTCACCAAGAGACTAACAATACTACGGTCACTATACATACCCTCTCTTGGCAGACTAGTAGCTCGAATCCGATGCAGTACTGCCCATTTGCTATATCCCTCACACCTTCACATTAACGATGCGACACACAATTTGCATCGCGAGTGAAAACTACAGGCTACATGGCGGCTTCTCACCAAGAGACTAACGACTCTACGGTCGCTGTACGTAGCGGCACCTGGCAGGCCAGAAGCTTGTATCCGATGCACTACTGCCCATTTACAATATGCCTCACTCCCTCACATTGACGATGCGACACAAAATTGCATTGAGACTACAAACTACTGTCTTCATGGTTGCTTCTCACCAAGAGACTGACAGTACTACGTCACTGTATGTAGCATATCCTGGCAGCACGGTAGCTTGCATCCGTTGCTCTACTGCCCATTTACTATATCCCTGGCACCTTCATATTGACGATACAACACAGATATTGCATCGTGATTGAAAATTGGAGGCTCCATCGTGCCTTTTCCCAAAGAGACTAACGATACTACGGTCACTGTACGTAACCTTACTGAAAGCCCAGTATCTTGTATCTGATGCACAACTATAACCATCATACCTTCACATTGAAGATGCGACACAGAAATCGCATCACGATTGAAAACTACAGGCTCCATGGCGGCTTCTCACCAATAGATTAACGATACTACGGGCACTGTATATAGCTTCACGTGACATCCTAGTAGCCCTTATCTGATGCAGTACTGCCCTTTTACTATATCCCTCACTCCCTCACACTGAAAATGCGAAACAGAAATTGAATCACGATTCAAAACTATAGGCTCCATGGCGGCATCTCAGTAAGTCTCTCACAACACTACAGTCACTGTACGTAGCCTCTCTTGTCTTCCCAGTAGCTTGCATCCGTTGTACTACCGCTTATTTACTATATCCCTCACACTTTCACATTGACGATTTGACACAAAAAATGCATCGCGATTGAAATCTAGTCTCTCCATGGCGGCTTCTCACCAAGAGACAAACAGTACTACGCTCACACTACGTAGCCTCTCCTGGCAGCCCAGTAGCTTCTGTGCTTTGAACTACTGCCCATTTACTATACCCCCCACACCTTCACATTGATGATGTGAAACAGAAATTGCATCGCGATTGAAAAGTACAAACCCCATAGCGGCCTCTCATAAAGAGACTAACAATATTACAGTCACTGTACGTAGCCTCTCTTGGCAGCCCAGTAGCCCAAATCCGATGCACTACTGCCCTTTTACGATTTCCCTCACTCCCTCACATTGACGATGCGACACAGAAATTGCATCGCGATTGTAACCTACAGGCTGCATGGCTGCTTCTCTCCAAGAGACTAGCGATACTACAGTCACTACACGTAACTTTACCTCGGAGCCAGGACCTTGTAACTGATGCTTTACTACCTAATTACTATATCCCTCGCTCCTTCACATTGATGATGCGATTCACAAACTGCATCACGATTGAAAACTACAGGCCCAATGGCACCTTTTCACCAAGAGACGATACTACGGTCACTATACGTAGCCTATCCTGGCATTATGGTAACTTGCATCCGATGCACTGCTTCCCACTTACTATATCCCTGGCACTTTCATATTGACGTTGCAACACAGAAATTGCATAGCGATTGAAAACTACAGGCTCCATGACGACTTCTCTCCAGGAGACTAAAGATACTACAGTCACTGTACGTAAACTCACCTGAGAGAGCAGTATTTTGTAACTGATGAACTTCTACATAATTACTATAACCCCCCACACCTTCACATTGACGATGGGACACAGGAATTTCATCATGATTGAAAACCACCGGCTCCATGGCAGCAGTTCATGGTAAACTAATACTTTTTATTCACATCAGTTATCATGAGGGAGTAAGGGCATTGGCACGTAAGTTTAACGATTTGTATCTCCTTAAGCAGGCTTCTGCAAGATGGTTGTTTAATAAACTTTACATATGGTGCCTCAACCAATGTATGCTCACTGACCTCTACTTAAAATATCTGAAAGTCATTTGTGTATTTTTGGAAATATGTAATATGAGTCTTTGTATGATTAAGCCTTAAAGCTTGAGCTCTTCAGTGGATTATTTTTGAGTAGCAAGTATCAGAGTATTTGAAGAATCATGTAACATCCATGGTAAATAATTGATGGAGGTCAATAACAGGAGTGAGACAATCATCAAACCTTACAAGAAACTATAATTGTAGTTTTCCCACTCTGGAATAAATTGTTAATATGAACGCCTGTTACCTATAATTAAGATGTGACATCAGCCGTTTAAAGGGAATGCCTATAATGCCATTACATTTACCTATAATTAAGATGTGACATCAGCCGTTTAAAGGGAATGCCTATAATGCCATTACATTTACCTATAATTAAGATGTGACATCAGCCGTTTAAAGGGAATGCCTATAATGCCATTACTTTTTCGATTCCTTATAAGATCTGTATGGTCCAAACAAAGTCTAGATAAGATCATACGTCAACAGACTAATTTTCCTTTTTTATTTCTACTAGAATGGAATTTGTGGAATAGTATATGCATTTCTCTGTAGAAAAGCCTGTTCAGAGGTTAGACAAAGCTTCTGTTAAATAATATTATCAGAATGGTGGTTTAATATTCTGTAACAAGCTACCCTTTCAAACTGTTTTCTGAACCCAAAAACGAGGGAGATGTGTCTATAATAGAATTTACCTGCTTGTCTCCACTTTTTTAAATAGGGTACTGCACATTTCATCTTTCAGGAAAAGTATCTTGATTCATCAAATAATTACAAGGATAACTCAAAATCCCTGTTGGTGCTGTTATATATGTACAAGAGTTTAGTAACAGTATTGAAATATTATCATGATTGAAATACTGAATTATGTACACATATAAAAAAAAGTTTTGCATCACCCGGTTTCCAGAACACCTGAAGATAGATGTTGACTGTGGACATAGTATCGCAGACACAGTCGCTTTGGCTGTTCACAGATGTCACTAAACCCACCCAAAGACGTAAACAACCATGCACGAGCAGTACCTATTAGACAGAGGGTGTCCGACAGCTGATCCACCACCAAGGAGGTACATGGCTCAAATTGTCTGTAGTTCAACCATGCCTAGACGGTCAGTACCGTGGTTCAATCGCATCCGCATTGTTACCTTGTGTTAGGAAGGGCTCTCAACAAGGGAAGTTTCCAGGTGTCTCAGAGTGAACCAAAGCGATGTTGTTCGGACATGGAGGAGATACAGAGAGACAGGAACTGTCGATGACATGCCTCGCTCAGGCCACCCAAGACCTATTACCGCAGCGGATGACTGCTACTTGTGGATTATGTCTCAGAGCAATTCTGACAGTATGTTGAATAATGCTTTTCGTGCAGCAACAGGATGTCGTGTTATGACTCAAACTGTGCGCAACAGGCTGCATGATGCGCAACTTCATTCCCGACGTCCATGGCGAGGTCCATCTTTGCAACCACGACACCATGCAGCACGGTGCACATGGGCCCAACAACATGCCGAATGGACCGCTCAGGATTGGCATCGTGTTCTCTTCACCGTTCAGCGTCGCTTATGCCTTCAACCAAATAGTCGTCAGAGACATATTTGGTGGCAACCCGGTCAGGCGGTACACCTTAGACACACTGTCGAGCGAGTGCAGTGAGGTGGAGGTTACCCGACGTTTTGGGGTGGCATTACGGGGAGCCGACGTACACCACTGGTGATCGTGAAAGGCGCCGTAATGGCTGTACGATAAATGAATGCCATCCTCCCACCGATAGTGCAACCATGTCAGCAGCATATTGGGGAGCCTCTCGTCTTCATGGATGACAATTCACACCCCCATCGTGCACATCATGTTAATGACGTCCTACATGATAATGACATCGCTCGACTAGAGTAGCCAGCATGTGCTCCAGACATGAACACTATCGAACATGCCTGGAATGGATTGAAAAGGGCTTCTTTAAGGTCAACATGACCCACCAACCACTTTGAGGATCTACACCGAATCGCTGTTGAGGAGTGAGATAATCTGGACCAGTAGTGCCATGACGAACTTGTGGATAGTATGCCATGATGAATACAGGCATGTATCAATGCAAGAGGACGTGCTACTGGGTATTAGAGACACCGGTGCATACAGCAATCTGGACCACCACCTCTGAAGGACTTGCTGTATGGTGGTACAACACGCAATATGTGGTCTTCATGAGCAATAAAAAGGGCAGAAATTATTTTTATGTTGATCTCTACTCCAATTTACTGTACAGGTTCCAGAACTCTCGGAACCGAGCTCATTCTGAACTTTTTTTAATATGTGTATGTACAAGAGTTTAATAACAATGTTGAAGTATTATCATAACTGAAATAGTTATAGCTTTTTAGAGAACTACAGAAATCTGTGATATCCTGGAAAGTCAATGTCATAAAACTACTGCCTACTTGTGGACTACACGAAGTGTAAGGAAATGTAGTGGGTTTGTTTTCTATCGTCCAGTTTTTGTCAGTGTCTGCAGCTACTGTATGGAAGAATTCACTGAATTTTGTGGCCAGTGATTTGAATTTATCATCAGCTGCCTCACAACTGCTGTCATCCTGTTGCTGAACATGATTTTCCTTACCAAGTTCATTACTTTCCTAGTGATCTAAGTAGCCTTTCTATTGTTCATAGATCTTTTTTCTCCTTCAGAGTACAATTTTTGGTGACACGGTGCAGAATCTTCCAACATCATTTGGACATAAGATTGTGAATTTTTAAATGTTGAATGAAGTTATCCCACTGCATCAAAGTAGTGTCTGCCCTAGCGCCCTTGGCAAACACCTTTCCATTCAAACTTCCCGGCAGATTAAAATTGTGTGCCAAGCCGCGACACAGGCTCAGGACCTTTGCCTTCCACAGCGAAGTGGATCTACTGCCTGAGTTACCCAAGCACTACTTATGATCAGTACCCTATAACTTTACTTCCGCCAGTATCTCACCTCCTACCTTCCAAATTTCACAGAAGCTGTCTTGCAAAACTTGCAACATCAGAACTCCTGGAAGACAGAATATTGCAGAGATATGGCTTAACCACATCATGGGGGATGTTTCCAGAATGAAATTTTCACTCTGCAGTAGAGTGCTAGTCTTTTTGGAAGGTAGGAGATGAGGTACTGGCGGAAGTAAAGCTGTTGGAATGAGTTGAGAGTCATGCTTAGGTAGCCCAGTCAGTAGAGCATTTGCCCGCAAAAGCAAAGTGTCTGGGTTTGTGTTTCAGTCTGGCACACAAAACTGTTAATCTCCCAAGAAGCTTGACATCAGAGCACACACTTTTCCATTGTTTATCCAGTAAATTCTGTTTAAATACTATACTGTAACGCAGTCAACATCTGTATAATTCTGTGAAACTGTACTTTTACCGTTCTTGGTAGAACTGACTAACAGGAATGTTTACTTACTACAGTACAATTATGGTCAGGTAAATCATATTTGACTGGGCTAACATCTGTTTCATGGGAGCATATTAGATTTTGAAATAAACTATTAATCACTGTTGTAATATGTCCATTTATTTTTGTTGGGAAATGGATGTGGTACTGGGGAAATAAATTTCAGCTGGAGTTCAGTAACTCCGTTATCACTCAGTGTGCCTAGAATAAGAGATTAAATATCGATATTATTAATATCAGAGGTTCGAGTCTCAAAGAAATAACAGACTCTGGTAATACAATACCTTTAATAAAACTTCTATTTCAGAAGTGAAAGTCAGATGAAGAGTCGCAGTCAAAATAAATACAGTTTCTCCATCTCCTATTACGAGAGAAACACAGTTAATATTCATATGCTGTTATGCAGGAAAGGGGCGCCTGGGTCTCATTTCCTTCACAATGTGCATTTGGCACTTGAGATATAACTTAAATAGAAATACTAATGCAACATAAATAGAATTAAGGGACCAGCATTGATCCATTATGGTGTATACAATAAACTGCCAACAATTAGTTTATGATTAACGTCCGGCACTTCAATGAATGTTTGGCGACAGTAGTGATACAACTGACCACCAAAAGTAAACCGATTGTATAAAAATGTTTTTCCTTGTATTATCTTCCTTGATCAGGTTGGAAAATAGGAGCTCAGATATGTGACTTCTCTTATGTATTGTGTTTCATTATTTGTGCATTTAGTAAAAAATAAAGTATTTTTCTTTATATTTTTACTTGTGTGCTGCATGAGAAGAAAGTACCTGAACTACGTACAAATGTGGTTAACTCAAGTTGCCACAATTTTCCTTTTTCACGGTATCGATTCCAACATGGAGAAATCTACTGCTGCCATTTCGCAATTGGACCTTTCAACTAGTGAACAATTCGCAGATGTGTTTGACAAACAGTCTTTCGCTACTCCTCAAAATGCTTTCTTGGAAAATTTTGCACTGCCCACAGAATCACACCTATAGAAAGCCATGGAGAGTGAGTTAGTGATTGGTGCTTTCCCTTCCCAAGTGTTCTACACCCTATGCACCTTGGTGGGACAAAATCTACTATCAGAGCAATCATTAAAGGTTTTTTGGTTCTCAGTCTGGAACTGCACGACCGCTACAGAGGCAGGTTTCAATCCTGTCTCGGGCATGGACATGTGTCCTTAGGTTAGTTAGGTTTAAGCAGTTCTAAGTTCTAGGGGACTGATGACCTCAGAAGTTAAGTCCCATAGTGCTCACAGCCATTTGAACCATTTTTTGGTTCTGATGTTTGCTCCCACATGTCCAGGGAAATATTGTCAGCTTTTTCAGACCTTCCCATTGATGATGTGGCACGAAAAACAGACTCTTTGACTAGCACTTATGCTGATTCAGATTTGTGTGAAATGAAAGCTGAGGTTATGGCAGATAGCCCCGAGCCAAACATTTCAACCTCAGCAGCTTCTGGGGGTCCTGCAGAGTGCATTATTTCCCTTCCTGCGCCAGGGCCATCTATGAGTCATCTCATCGATGAGCTGCCCTGCCTTAATGCCAGGTTGCAATGACAAGAAGCAGCCACGCAGCACCCTTCAAGTGACAGGCCAACATACAGATGGCGCTGGTTCCATAAACATTTTGGCAAAGCTGCTCGATATTGTATGAAACCATGCTTTTACCGAAACTTCCCAGATGATGCCAGTAGGTGCGCATATTTGTCAACGTCAAAGTACCAAATAGCCATACACAATGGAACTGTACCTACAGTGACACGTTCTCACACACTTTTCATAAAGGAAAAACATATTGGGAATAATTTCTTAGTGGACTCAGGATATGGGATTAGTGTTTACCGTAAGTCACATAATATGCACTCCTCTAGTGAGCAAGCACTTATTCTTGTAACAGTTAATGGCCCCCAAATGGAAATGTTTGGAATGGTGCAGTTGACTTTGCAGTTCAGTGATGAGCTGCAATCCACTTTGGCCTTGTGGTTGCTGATGTCAAAGGTGGAATTATCGATGCTGCCTTTTTCTGTCATTTTGCTTTCATGATGGATTTAGCGCATCAGTGTCTTCGGAAAGCGCCACGCTCTCTTACTACCTATGCAGCACCAGTTTCTGTTGTCAGCGACGCCATTGGGCTCTGTGACTCAAAGATATCTGCGACAGCTACGCCAACTGTGTCACGTCTGAAGGATTCATTACCATTTCCATACCCATGTGGACTTCACACACGTTCTGCTGCTAATATAATGAAGCTATATGAGAGTTGGCACAGGCTTATGGCTCAAATTTCTACAGTACAAGTTCGCCATAATGCAAAACTCAATACCATTAATAGCCTGCATGAAACCAATATTTTCTGTAGGTGTTCTTGTGAGGTCAGTGATATGTGATTGTGCTGCTGTCAACACTGACAATGAAAAAATATTAGATGCTCACTGAATCTGGAAAATTTAAGCATCCAGTCAATGACAGTTATGTTCACGTAATTCGACTCATGCAATATGCTGAGATAAAAATTAACTTTAAAGCTGGAGATATGAAGTGGAATTTTATTTTGAAGTTACATTATCGTCAAGAGTGTGAATCTTTAAAATTAGCCAATTCAGTCTCTGATTCACATGCGAATTTCCATAATACAAAAATGAATGTTTCTTTAGCAGCCCAGAAAATGAGCTTCAGCGTTCAGGACACCATTAAATTTTTAGCAATTTCCAAGCACTCAGATATTCATGGCACCTCTGCCACTGTAGAATTCATCATAATTATTGATAAACTGTTTGATGGGTGCAACTCAGGAGAGTTCATGTTAAGGGCATTAAGCAACGACTGAGAGCGGAAAATGCAAGTTATTGGAGTGAATTTCTTTGTCTTGCAGAAAAATTCCTTCAAACATTAAGGATTGATGGTCTTTGCACATTAGTATATCCACTAAAAGCAATTGTGATGGTACTTTTATTTGCATACATGATCTTAGAAGCCTCTTCCAGAAGTTTCTGTTTTGGTGTACAAAACCTCTTAAGTATTTTTTAACATACAAACTCTCACAAGATGATCTAGAACTCTTTTTTTCTTCCATCAGATCTAGATTTGATTGGAACAATAATCCAATGACATTACAGTTCCAGTCCGCTCTGGGCACAATGTTACTACCGCAAGTGACAAGAGTAATGTAGATGACATTGAGAAAGTAAGCTCCTTCAGAGTTCATGAATTCACGTGTAATAATAAGCAAGGTTATACGTTCATTGATGTTAGTGTATATACTAGTTACTTTGAGGCTCTTGATTCAGCACTACTCAGTGAATTCTAGGAGAATATTAGTTGTTATATATCAGAATATGTTGTGAAAAGATTATGCAAATGTTAAGATGTGCGGAGTCTAAAGAACTTATTAGTGTTCCTTACATTTGCTCAAATGATCACACTTACTGCAAGACTGCTGTGGCAAATCTAGCTGCCTTTACTATGAAGATTGACAGAGATTGTTTGCTTCTCTCATTTCTAGTAGTGTTTAAAATAGTGCAGCGTACAGAAAAATGCTTTGGTTCTGCTCTAGTGAGATTTACCTTAAACTCAAAACACTTTTATGACAACTTTATTAACTGAGTTTTTTAATTCTTTGGTGAACGAACCAATGTATTTGGTGAAGCACATACACTAGTCTCTGCCACTGACTGTGGAGACATGCACGAGTCACAATTAATACGACGTATTTCTACATTGTATCTTCAGATAAGATTAAAGGCACACATAAACAAAGGGACCAGCTGCTGCACAAGGTAACTATTCTGGTATGGGGCAGAGGTTGGGGAAGCTAATTACACTTGTCAATGTATGACATGTGAATATATACCGAATGAACCAAAACACTAAATAAAAATTAAACTTTCGTGTTTCTTTGATACTAATTTTACAACCCTCCTTTTCGAAAATTCTTACCTGTAAATTGTTGACATACCAATTAAGCGATTCATTTTAATGTTAAAGATATTTCTCCTGTTAACAGCTGAAATTAGCAACAAAGCAATGATTTAGCACTTATGTTGCCTATTGATGTGTACAGAACTCTTTGCGTTAGGTATGAGAAATGCATTTTGCATCACACGTGTTATTGTGTGAAAGTTCACCACATATATGTAATGGGTGGGTGCCGGGGATGATTTATTCGTTTCCATTACAGAGCTTCGTTCACCTCAGTCCGTGTCACAGGCCCCGCATTGCTCAGGAAGTACCCCCAGCGGCCTGTGAAATGCAACGCTGTACCGTTCCGGCCTTGTTCGCCACCTGTAGAGTTCCAATTACGTCAGGATGGCTGCAGCAGCAGCCGACTCGGCGGCCACCATCCCTGTTGACTACGCGCTGCTCCGCCAGGAGCCGTAGGTCGGTCCCGCTGCTGCTACTTCCTCGGCTGGTGTGGCTGGGAATGTGGCGGGAACGACCGTCACCTGAGGCCCTCGCCTTGTAAGTCTCCGGCGTGTGTCGGCCTTAGAGCATCGAACCAACGACCCGCCGTGGACTGGGACGCCTTCGCCCCATCTGCTGCCCTGTGTCGCCAGTAGTGTGACACGTGCCGCCGTCGAGTAGAGCTGCCGCACGTGAATGAATCTCGTTAGAAAACAACACTTATTTATACTCGGCTGCGTGCCTCTATTTCGCTAACGCATCGCTTTGAGTCACGTATGCCCCACACCATGGTTGCGCCAGTGGGCTCCTCCTTCCTGTAACCTGCGACATGCGAACCACTGCGTTTATCCTTTGAGCAGTTAGATGGGCGCCTGCACCTGGCTGCAACTTGTGCGCTCCAAAATATTGCACCAAACCTAACTTCCCTATCTTAAACTGTGGTGCCGCTACATTATTCCTCTCTTTGGAAAGGCCCAGTCCCCGGGTCGTCCTTTAACTAACTCTTAAACTTGTTTGGATTGGCACTTAAGTGTGCTTACTACTAGAAAACTTAGATGTGGTCTAGTACCATAACATGAAACAAAACGTAAAAATTCGTTACTGGGCGACCACTGCTGAATCAACCCCTTACCTACTCATCTCACCCCCTCAGTATTCAATCTACTGGGACTTGGACTACCCTTGGTTCCCTTTTGGAATTAGCTCTCCGCCTGATCAGAAACAAAACAACACAAAACAAAGTGAAGACTGTGATGACACTTGGCCCAGGGGTGCTCAAAATGATCGTTATTTGCTGTTGCCTTTCTCTATACTGCGCGACATGTTGAACAAGCTGTTCGGCTGATATGCGCCCCTCTTGCTCTATATCGAACTAGTTTACTGATCTCAACAGACCTGGCTCCAGAGCCTGATTTAACAAGCTCAGATTCTGCCTTGGCAAAAACTCTAAAGTGACTTCTGGCCAGTACAGCTGTGGCTGCATAACATTCAATTGTGTGACTCCCGAAATTGACGCTGTAAGATGGAAGGTTGGTCCTATTATGTTACACTTTGTTCCATTGATTAAAATTCCGCTCCCCTCGAGCCCTAAACGTTTCGCTTCCGTAAACACTCCTTGCTCAAAACAACTTGCCACTACTACCAAATTCTCGTAGGCGGAGAAGATCGAATGCACCCTGACTCGTTGCAAGCTCAATTTTGATTAAACGATGTTCCTTTGGCAGTCTATTCTATTTACCCTGAGCTAAAAATAACTGCACCATGCACGTGTCCCATATTTTTAGCTTCGCAGATTTTCCTCCAACATTCACTATTTTTTATCCAACCTCAACACCGATTGTGTGACTACTTTCATCCTTAAATTTACATTATATGAACTGGTGTAATAAACACGACTTTCCTGACCGAGCACTGTTGATAACTAAAATTTTAAACAAGAAATCGTACGACTCTGACATTCTCCAACGCATATTTATTACGGCTTTGCCGAAAAATTTACTCCGACGCATTTATCTCTCCAGAACTGCGTTTTATTTCTCCTCCAACAACACTCCACATGCGTCAGACTCTACATTTCCCTTTTCAGTAACCTGAGGACAGGGATCACCATCACCCTTCCTCCCTCTTCAAAAAGACTGCTGCCCCTGACAGACTCACAATACTCGAAAACACATATAAAATACAATGCCTAATTAATCTATACAAGCTCAATGATACGTGACACGAAAACAAAAAAATCTACAAATACTCGACTACTTTCTAGAACGCAAAGCGTATGGTACTTCATGCTGTACTCTATCTTCCGTGTTTCATCTGCGCTTAGCACCTCTCTTCACTCTCTCTTTCCTCCTCTTTCGTACCTGTGACACACCTGGAATCACATCCGGGCGACCTTTAAATGGCTGTAATCGCCCAGTGTGTACTATCGTCGTTCTAGTTGGCAGCCGAAGCTTCACATTAACGGGAGATGTGGTTTCATCAACTTGGTATGGCCCTTGTACCTCATGAGCAACTTCTTCGTTTTCCCTTTTTGCGTATAGGGACCGGACAGCATTACCCATTGCCCCACCCTATACTGCAGTAAACGTCCGTTCCGTGCCTTTCCAAAGCCTTTGTATTCGCCTTTTGTACTCGTTTCTAAACACCCCGAATTGTCCTTGCGAATTGACGTACAGATTCACCAATCCTTTTTTTCCGTATCTTCACTAAATCACACGGTGACGGCATTTTTCGCCCGTACACTACCTCATATGGAGACAAACCGGTATTTGTATGGACTTTTGCATTGTACGCGCATACAATATGCTTCAAATACTCGTCCCACTGATGGTGATGAGTATGCACATAAAAACTCAGCATCTTCCCGATTGTTCTGTATACCCGTCCTGTCCTTCCGTTGGCCTGTGGATGCAACGCGCTCGTCCTCAGCTTCTTTACGTTCAACAATTTACATAGTTCCTTCATTAAATCGGACATGAGGTGGGTCCCTCTGGTACACCAAACTTCAAAATCCAGTTATTTACTAACGCTTGCGCGACCATTGCTGCCTGTTGATTTGGCATATCCACCATTTCCACATATCTTGAAAAATGGTCTCTTATTGTCAGAACTAATCTGTTCCCAGATGGTGTTCGCCTAAAAGATCATAAGACATCAATCCCCTGGAAAGAGAATGTACATGTTGCCCTCGGTAATCGTTGTAGCTGTATCTGTTTCGGCCTCAAATCTGCTCTCTGCTCACATGGTATGCAATTCTTGATATACTGATCCACATCTCCTTTCCTGCCTCCCCGCCACTCTCCTATTCGTCGCTCTACACCCCCCATAACCGGATAACACGTGATCATGTGCTTCCTTTAAAACTTCATTCCTTAACTTCGCTGGCACTACTACCCTTGGCCCTAACTTCGCTTCCCTGCACAGAAGACCAACGTACACATTAAATTGTGGCTGTGTCCGATACAGTTTACAATCGTTGTCGGCGTCCTGTAATTTTTGCCCCACCGCTACGGCATAACCTATGAATTCTAGTTTTGCCACCTTCCTACTTAGTGCATCCGCATTATCGTGCTTTTTCCCAGGCTTGAGCACTACCTCTTAGTCGAATTCACTAAGCGTCACAGCCCATCTAGCGAGTCTAGTGGCGGATTCTTCAACCCCAACAACCACTTCAACGCTGCATGATCTGTCACTACCCGAAATCTTCTCCCATATATATAACATTTAAAATATGTGATTCCATAGATTAGGCTAAGCATCTCCTTCTCTGTTGTTGACTAATTCCTCTGTGCTGCATTCAACTGCCTAGACGCATAGGCTATAGGATGTTCTTTCTGTTGTGGTTGGCAGGAGAGCCAACACCGTTACTACAGGAGGCCAAAATACACTCGTTTTAGCTCACGCAGGCTGGCGTGAGGTCTGGAACATGACAGGGGAATTAGAATTGAGAAACACGGACGTAGCTGGTGGAATACATATCTTTAATCCATTAATGACGAACGTCGCTCTTGACATTACATGATTCACAGTACCAATAGCAACAGATAATGGCGCCTTGCTAGGTCGTAGCAAATAACGTAGCTGAAGGCTATGCTAACTATAGTCTCGGCAAATGAGAGCGTAGAAGTCAGAGAACCATCGCTAGCAAAGTCGGTTGTACAACTGGGGCGAGTGCTAGGAAGTCTCTCTAGACCTGCCGTGTGGCGGCGCTCGGTCTGCAATCACTGATAGTGGCGACACGCGGGTCCGACGTATACTACTGGACCGCGGCCGATTTAAAGGCTACCACCTAGCAAGTGTGGTGTCTGGCGGTAACGCCGCACTTTCCAATCAATTTCCTGACTTAGAACGCACCCTAATGCTTGATTCTATGCATCACAAGCTAGTATAAACTCTGTTTCAAGATCTGGAAACACAAGAACTGGACTTGATGTTAACACTTCTTTCAGTTTGTCAAATGCTTTCTGACACTCTTCTGTCCACTCAAATTTCACAGCCTTCCTTAATAATTGCGTCATTGTCTGTGCTAAATCTGCACAACCCTTCACGAACTTTCAATAGAAATTACAGATTCCGATGCATTACTGCACTTCCTTAACTGTTTTCGGTTCCCAAAAATCCCTTACAGCCTGTACCAACCTCGGATCTGTTCGCACTCCGTCCTTACTGACAATATGACCCAGATATTTTACTTCTTCTAACGTGAAATGACACTTCTCCAGGCTCAACGTCAAACAAGCTTCTCTTAACGCCATAAAGAGCTCCATTAACCGCTCTCTATGTTGCTCCATACTACTTGAAAACACTAAAATATCATCCAAATAAACAAGACACTGCTGTGTTTCAAACCCCTCTAGACACAGTCTAGCAACCTCTGAAGCGTTACCGGAGCGTTTTTCAAACCCAATGCCATGTACTGGTAATGGCCTCCAGGTGTAGAGAAAGCAGTTTCGGACGATCCTCTGAAGCCATGATAACCACTTGTCAATTCCATCGCACAAAAGTACTGGCACTGTAATAACTGATCCAAAGTCTGCGATATGTTTGGAATGGGGTATGCGTCCGTTATTGTGTTATTATTGAGGTATCGATAGTCACAACAGAACCTGTATTTCTTAGTTACATCCGTAGTTTTTTTAGGCGCAACGACAATTCCCGCTCCCCAGCAACTATTACTATGCTCTATAATAACGTCCGCAAGCTGCTGATCATTGAAATCCTTCACAATCGACTGCAAATACCTCGGTATTCTGTATGGTTTATGGTAAACCGGTGCTTCATTCCCTGTTGGTATCCTATGTTGAACGAATGGAGTTGCTGGCAAGGGCCCTTGTGAAAAAAACAAATCCTTAGATTCCCACAATAATTTTTCCATCTGCTCCCTTTCTTCACCTTTCAAGTGCTTAATTTCGTCCCGTAATGCAGTTCTATCGGGTTAGTGGTTGATCGCTTCGTCTTCATCACCTGGCACATCCAAATTTGCTACTAAAACTCCTTTCCTCAAATTCGCGTCTACAGCGCTAAAATTATCGACTTTCTCGGGAACTACTCGCCCGTCATTCCCCTCCTGTACGCGTACAACACTACGTTTCGCAAAACAACCCTGTGAACCCAAAACTTCATTATCCTCCAATGGTTCAATAACACATACTGTACCCACAGGTAGTTTCGACTCCACACTTACCCAGAGCGACTTCCCAGTGCCACTAGACACAAAATGGGTCAAATGCCTCTGAGCACTATGGGACTTAACATCTTAGGTCATTAGTCCCCTAGAACGTAGAACTACTTAAACCTAACTAACCTAAGGACATCACACAACACCAAGCCATCACGAGGCAGAGAAAATCCCTACAACTACTTAAACCTAACTAACCTAAGGACATCACACAACACCAAGCCATCACGAGGAAGAGAAAATCCCTGACCCTGCCGGGAATCGAACCCGGGAACCTGGGCGTGGGAAGCGAGAACGCTACCGCATGACCACGAGATGCGGGCACTAGACATACTCTCATGTGAATTAAGCCTTAATGCTAATGTACGCGGTTCAATTGGTTTGTTCATTACGTTGAACGCCCCTGGCGATGGCTCTGCATTAAAAACAGTTTCCGCTAGGGGTCTCGGTCCGGCACACAGTTTTGCCGGCCAAAGTGGCCGAGCGGTTCTAGGCGCTACAGTCTGGAATAGGTTCGAACCCTGCTTCGGGCATGGATATGTGTTATGTCCTTAGGTTAGTTAGATTTAAGTAGTTCTGAGTTCTAGGGGACTGATGACCTCAGCAGTTAAGTCCCATAGTGCTCAGAGCCATTTGAACCATTTTTGAACCCCTAGCGGAAATAACATTCCACCAAGTTCCACAGTTCGTTGTCCAAGGTCAATTTTGGCATGATGTTGATCCAAGAAATCTATTCCTAGGATCATGTCGTAGCCCTCGCTCACCCAGCGTACTACCTCCATGCATGGAAAAAATCGGACTTTCCCCCACGCAACATGTAACGTGGTGGATCTAACTTCCTTCGTCCCATTATATTCTTAGTAGCCACTGACACTTGCGCACCTGTGTCCAACAAAATCTTAAACTTTTTAGTTCCACGGATCCTACCACTGAACATTACACCTCTGCATACGTATTCGTAGCATTGAAATTAAACGGGAGCTCCTTTAGGTGGGTCTTGGGCCCCTTCTGTCGTTTAACGCTTGTCCACCTCTCCTATCTCCATTTCTCCATCCTCCACACTGCTGATTTCCTACCTTTCCTCCATTCCTCGGTGACTGGGTACATTACCTCTACACATATCCCGTGTGACCACACTTAAAACATTTTATACACGCTGCAAATACTGTTTGCCTCTTGCGTACCCCTGTTGCCTCGTCTATTTCCTCATATTGAATTGCCAGCTGAATGGCCGAACACAAATCTATCGGAGTTCCTTCACGCACTTTCCGTGACATATGGGCTGGTAACCCTCTCAAAAAGACATCAATTGCCTTTTGCTGGGCCTCCTGCAACAGAATACTATTCGCTTCATCGCTCTGACCCAACTCGTAAGTGTACTCATTAATTTCCCTTATTCTGTCTGCAAATTTCTCCACCGCCTCCCCCTGTCTCTTTGTGATTGCACTTAACCTCTCCCTAAAGTACCGAGAGCTATTCTGTTTCTTGCATCTTTATAAAAGTCCTTCCTTTAACTGCATAAACTGTCCTGCCTTCCTTAAGGCCTCAGAACACCTTACATTATGTTTTCGCTTCACCCGATAGTCTAATCTTGGTTACATGTAACAACTGCTCATCAGACCAACCATTCATCGCAGCTGAAATTTCCAAGTCCTCCACAAACGAACGTACATCCTCAGATGCCTTGCCAGAAAACGGAATAATCAAAGTCACGGCGGCTGGATGAATCTCCTGCACCTTAGGCAACAATGACTTAACAGATGCGGTTCCCCGTTCACTTCTACTTCAATTGTGCTACTTTTTCCAACAAAATCCGCATCACTTCTGGTTCCGACACACCTTGTGTCCTTGACTCTGCCATTGTGTCCTCCAGCAGGTGTCACAGGCTATCAACAAATCAAAAAACATGGCCAGCATTGGGTATTTTGTCAGAAAATGGTCAATGACATGGGTTGACAGGGTGATGAGCTGGTCAACAGCAGAACAGTGCGCTCGAAATCCACATTGTGCAGTGGTTAGTAGATTATGAGGTTAGAACCACCACACCAACCAGCCATAAATCATATAACGAGATACCATCAAACTGTCAACCAATTTCACTTTTGCCAGCTTTTCCAAAAACATTTGAAAAGGTTGTATTCAAGTGTCTCGTTAAGCATCTGACTACAAATAATATATTGTCCAAGTCACGGTTTGAGTCTCTTAAGGGTTCTGATAGATAGAAAGCTATTTACATGTACAGTGATAATGTAGATAATGAATTAGATAACAAATTAGAGGCTACTGGCATTTGCAGTGATGTGTCAATAGCGTTTTACTGTGTGAATCAGAGCATTCTCTTAAGTGCATTAGAATACTATGGTGTCACCAGCAGTGCTGCAAAATGGTTTGAGCCTTATTTAACTACATGAAACAAAGGATGTTGTTGCAAAATATCTGTGCAGTAAACAGTGAGCCTTCATCTGATTGGGAGTTAATTACATATGGTGTTCCTCAAGTTTCCATCTTGGGTCTGTTGCTTTTTCTTGTGTGCATTAATGACTTCTCGCCAATTACATTGCCAGATGCTAAGTTTGTTTTGTTGCACATTATACAAACATTGCAATAAGTAGGAGGTCAAGTAAAAATTTAGAAATGGCTGCTATTCCAATTTTCACTAGCATTAATACATGATGTCATTAAACTTTGTAAAGACCCACCAGAACCTGTTAGATATTTACTTCCCACATGTTTATAGCAAATGAAGCATGTGTATAGCAAATGCAGATTGAAGTGGTTGACAGGGTTACATTTCTGGGATTAAAATTCGATAATAAATGCTGTTGGGAAGGGATTTGCAGTAAGAATGATGTCAGATGTAGTAGATACAAAAAACTTATTTATTTTGCCTACTTTAATTCTAATATGTCATATGGGATCACATTCTGCAGTAGCTTGCGAAGCCGAGCAACAGTGTTTAGAATCCAATAGCGTGTAACAAGGTTCATTTGTTGTGTAAATTCAAGAAAATCATGTAGAAACCTGTTCAAGGAACTTTAAATTCCAACCATTGCTTCTCAGTATACTGCATTTATTTTTAATGAAACTTATTGCATAAAAACCTAAAATCACTTACTTTGGCAAAAAAAGTGGTATAATATTCAGAAATACACATTTTCAATAAACTGCCAGCAACCATTAAAAACTTCGTTTCAGATAAAGCACAGTTTAAACAGAGTTTGAATGACTTTTTGGTAGGCAGCTCCTTCTACTCTACAGATGAATCTCTTAACAGCGACTGTTAGACCAGCTTAAGTAAAAATTTGAGATTTCAATTTTGACAGCAATAGGTCACAACTGACAAGATTAGATATTTTGTGAATGATAAATTTATTAAAAGTGCAGAACTGTGTTGCATCCTGACAGAGTATTAATTCTGTAAATATTAGGAGTTCTCGTTTACGGTAATACATTTACCTATTTTGACAGTCTGCTGATAAATGATCAGGGTAGTGAGTATTATATTCATCTGTTTTATGTTTTTTTTAATGTTATACTTTCTGACTTTTTCACACCCGAAAGAATCATCTCATTTTTGGGTCTCTGGAACGAAAACTGAATCTTATCTAATCTAATTCCATTTCACTATAGTAACAGAACTTTCTAGGTAGTAGTCCTACTGTTGTGTAGTCATTGCCAAGTCCTGTAAACATTCTCTAGGCCGTGTAGTAATTTTGCCACAAGTGTCATATTAGAGAAGACTTGAGCACTTACTCTACATTACTTTCCCACACAATTGAAATACTATGTGGGGGTAAGGTATTTATTTATTTTCATCTACACCAAAGCATTCACATGCAGTCAATGGCTTCATAGACAATTCTGATAACAACTTTTACATCAGGAACTGACAAAATGTAATTGTGGGAGTGACATAATCAAATAATTGATATATGACAAGTGCAGTGTCTCTCTAATTTCTTATGTTCTTTGTTGCTTCCTGCTCTGGTTTGACTGCTAATGCGTACACATGTGTCTTTTGTATTTGTGCACAATATAGTGTGGTTTACACTGAGGTGAAAAAAAGTCATAGACTAGCGATGGTGATAATAAACACGTATACAATTTATAAATAAACAACGCATTAACAGAGCAGTCATTTGCATTCGAGTGATTCATGTGAAAAGGTTTCCAACCTGATTGCGGCCACATGAGGGGAATTAACAGACTTTGAACATGGAATGGTAGTTGCAGCTAGATGTGCAGGACTCCATTTAAGAAATCATTAGAGACTTCAATACTCTGAGATCCACAGTGTCAAGAATGGGCCAACAGTACCAAATTTCAGGCACTGTGGAAGCTGGTGGTGGCGCCATATTTGTGTGGCCTGTGTTTACATAGAATTAACTTGCTCCCCTGGTTCAAATGGACGAATCATTGAATGGAAATAGTTATGTTCAGCTACTTAGAGACCATTTGCAGCTATTCATGTTACCAACAATAATGGAATTTTTATAGATGACAGTGCACCTCATCACCGGGCAAAAATTGTTCATAGTTGGTTTGAAGAACTTTCTGAACAATTCAAGTGGATAATTTGGGCACCCAGATCGCCCAACATGAATCCTTTCAAACATTTGTGGGGCATAATTGAGATGTCAGTTCATGCTCAAACTTGTGCACCAGCAACACTTTCAATTATAGAGACAGCATGGTTCAATATTTCTGCCGGGCACTTCCAGTGACTTACTGAGTCCACACCACGTGGTGTTGCTGCCCTACTCTGGGTAAAAGAAGGTCCAACATGATATCAGGAGCCATCCCATAAGTTTTGACACCTCATTGTATTACACCATTAGTCTGTGAATGTATTTTATGTTCAGGAGATAGTGCCATTCCATAATTTGTAAACTCAAAGAAGAAATTCTACTCTCTTGGGTAGGTTATATGCTGCAATTCATATAGATAAGTACAGTCATGAATACCATTCATAATGTTCTATATTTTGTCAGTGGCGCCATCCAGGTCACTAAAAAGGAGATCGAGATTCTACGGAGTCCGCCTCCTGTGTTTCGACCGCTAGATTCCATGCCACATACTGATCCATTTTGGAACATCGCGGCTTCAACCTCTCTGGTCATGACTCAGTGATATAACCAGATAACAATGCTTTGCACATAATTACAACAGTGTCGTAAAACATCATATTCAGAATGAACATGTTTGCAGTCATTTCATGTTCACTGGTACCAATGTGAGATCAACAGAAATATCCACTCATCAGCTTTCGCAGTCATCCCACACTGTATTTGCAAGTTCCGGCCCAACAGTTTGCACCCAGTCAATTGAAAATTTAGCTGCAGTAAATGGAGTGCATTTTCAAACAACAGCAAATTAGTTACACTTTTGAATAGTTCATTTTAGTGATCAGTAATATTGAGCAACGTGTTACTTCAGTAGTGCTGGACATTATATTATGAGCCTCCCTGCACCAAGCCTACAATACTCTCACGGTAGTGGTGAGTTCACACTGCAACAAAATCAGTGGGTCAAAGGCTCATGCAAATCCTGTACCATGAGAGGCATGATGACATGATACCATCTGTTTCTGGAGACATCTGCATAGAATGATTACCAGTTTGGATGCTTTGCTGTTACACATTTGGCACCAACAATTGCTACCAAAGTGAGGTTAACTTTAATTACTCAGGAAGGGCAGCCATAATACTAGTTACCAATAAAGCACACACTTTGCCCAAAACATATGCCACAATGGCCACCATGATAACTTCCATTCACTCTGAAGAGAGCTGAACCATCCCAGACCAGCCCAACGTGCTGCTGCCTAGCCGCCATGCCACCTCCACCTGAAAGTCACGGTGTGTTATTGAGGACCAGTGAACTCTCCATACCACTGTCAAGAGGCTAACTAAGCAGTTGAAAATGTTGCAACTATGGATCATGGCATCTGAGAGCAAACGGACCCACTGCACATGCCCACAGTGGCCTCATAGCCACAAAACCACTCAGACTAATTTTTGCTGTTCCACAGACATTTTTGTCACCTGACAACTAAGTGCAAGAAATCATGCTTGCACCTCAGTGCCGAGACTCAGTTTGGTTCAGGTGCAACAGTAGAACACCCACTTACAGCATCTAATGTTTAAGAACAGTCAGAAAGACTTCCATGAGTCTAACACAACTGGACATAGAGATGTTACCTGGTTGCTCACCATTCACAGACTTTCACTTTAATCAACACAGTGATGTAAGCACCTCACTAACAAGTTAAGCTCTGCTTGCTTTGCATGATGCATAGTTAGAACTGTGTGTATTAGAGAGTGTAGCAGAACTGTCTACTTTGCTTACATCCGTTCGGCTATCACCTATGGCCTAACCCTCTGGGGCCATAATAAGGCAAAAATGAAAACCATATTCACCTTACAAAAATGGGCTGTTAGAATAATTTCAAACAGTATGAGGCTAACACCTTCCAAACAGTTATTTCATCACTTAAATATTCTACTCTTACCATGCCTTATATAAAAAAAAGTGTTGTTAATATAAAAATGCACATTGATAATTATAAAACCAACTAAGATCCTCATTCCTACAATACAAGAATGTGCAATGACATCTACATAAAAAGAGTAAACAAGGCTTTAACACAACAACAAACCAGCAGTCAGGGTACTATTTAGTACAACAAATATTCAACTCAGCTAAGAGAAATAAAAACATTGTCTAAATTCAAGGAAGCAATATTTAAATTCTTAATGACCAACTGCTATTACAGTATAAATGAATACCTGCCCTTGTAGCAAGTAACTACATTCATTTACTATAAGTTAATAGTACCACAAATCAAATGCTTGCCACAACCTCAATGAAAATTTTTCTGAACAAAAGTGTTAAATCAATTATTTACTTGTAATGTATTTCATGTAAAAGATCCTTCTCGTACTTTTATATTGTTACAGTAATCAAAGTTGTACTGCCCAAAAATATTGTGATGGGTACAATGAACCATTGTAGTATGTAGGAAACTGTACACCCTTATCTTATTTTTGTTGCATTATGTTCTTTGACGAAATCCATACAATGTACATTGTCGCTGAATGAATAAACTACTACTACTAATACTACTACTACACAGAATGTTGATTTTGGGGGAGGGGTGGCTATTTAAAGACAGGCACAAGAACATTATGTGATTTATGAAATTACTTAGTGTTTTTAAATTTTGCTAAGCTAGATTCCACTATTTTGTGTGGACTTGAGGAATTTACTATTATCTCGTTTATGAAAAATGTTTCAGGTTAATAAATGATAAAAGCATGTGAAACATCTTTACGTTTTTGTAGTCTGACATCCCATACCTACAAATAGGGCATCTATCCTGAAATCCATATTTTATGATCTTCAGTTATCCAAAATCTTAATTAGTGACTGAATTAATTAGTGAGAGTTATTCTCTGATTCAGAAACAAATATAGCAAAAAATTATATAATCTAAGTTCAAAATCTTGCCGATATTAAAGCAAAATAGGCCATTCAAATTATGAGTGTCCAAACATTAATTAGCCATAACGTTTAATTTGTGAGCCTTCTAGTGAAACTACACTATTTTGATCAAGAAGATAAATACAAACAATTGAACAACAAATTTATATGGCATTTCACATAAATAAAAATTTTATGTATTCCTGTATATCTTACACATTGCATGTGTGACAGCAATAAATACAGAATGAAAAAGTGAATGAATTTCAGTTATTCGTGTGGGCAGAAAACACAACAGTTGTAGCAAGTTGTAAAATACTCCATCTCTTCATCCTCCTACTGAATTAAACAGACTGTTATTGATGATTAGCTCACTGGATAATTCGGTGGTCTATAAGAGTCTATTATATGTATCAAAATGCATAAGAAAGAAACAATGTTATCATAATGCTTTAAACTAATTTTCAAATCAGGTATCCTAAATAAATGTTACCTAACAGCTTTCCCTGGCCATCTTATGACATAAAATTTTACAATGTTTCTAAATATACAAGTGCATAGCATTATATGTACATAACTATAATATTTCAAAACACATTTATATCAGAGAACCTCATGGGCAATAACTTATTCTTGATATTTCCCAAATTTTTCACTGTGTTAACACAGTTCATTACTCATTATTGGTACCATCTTCACAAAAACCACTCTCACAGTTTGTTGTAGTTTCCTTGTGTAATTTCTCCTTCAAATGTTCACTCACGTCCATTGTATTCTATTGTACTGATGCAAAGTGGTGTTCAGCATTTACAAACATGAATAGACAAACAAATTTTCTAAATTAGAGCAGTTGTAATTCCTATCTCTATATTTCTAGTAAGAATGATTATTCATTAATTGGAAATTTACTTATAAATGAACATAACTATCAGTATAATGTCACACAGAAAATTTACAACAACACATGTATATAAATCAAATGAGAATGGAGCTGCTTTATTTACTCAACTGGTCTCCTCTGACTCTGACCAATTAACCTTCTTGAAATGAAGTTAGTGAAATACTCTGCATTTTTAATTCCTGTTACAAAATAATATCAAAGAAATGAACTTTGCAGCCATTTATATTAAACAAGTCACTAAATAAATTAGTAAGTCACATAGCTCCATCAAATAATTTTCAGTATTTTATCTTTTTTTTTATATAAAAGAATCACTCTGTTTCTGAAAACAGTGCTGTAATGTCCAGCAGCTTCTCAACAAGGTATGTCATATTTCTTGGGCATGTCATCACAACAAAAGAACATTCTCTTGTATATCATTTCACTTTCCAATTTATCAATGCTCATTATACTGCTTATTTATTCCCTTACAAACATGTTGACTGAAGAGGTACTTTTGCAAAAGAAGCTGTTACAAAGACGGGGTCCCTAATTATTGCTGTTTCATATATACTTCATAGTACTTCATATTCACTTTCTATTTCACCAATTCATTATTATCTACTTCTCCATTACATAATACATTGCTGCTTCATATATTTCATTCTGCTTGGCTTTATACACAAAAAATGACTCTATTTGATAGTTCTCAACAGCAGCCACCCATATTAATGGCAAGACGTTACTCCCTATCACATAGCAGAGAAAAACTTATTCAAATGATCACTTTATTTTCCTCATGTCTGAAGAGCAAGTCTCTGACACACTTTGTTCTCACTGAAATTTAGTGTATGCAACATTTAGTTTTACTGCAATAGTCGTAATCTTGGCCTGAAAGACTTATAATATGGTACACACTGAACGTAATTACATTTTACATTGAACCAATGACTTTCTGAATTTCATATACTTAGGGGACGTTGGGTTAACTGCTTCTCAAAGCTAATTGGACCATCACAATTATAAACAATTCAAGAGTAATTGTTTTTTTTACCATAAAAACATTCCATTAGGTGGGCTGTACTGTGTGAGCTAATATGAATGTTGTCCATTAGCCACATTTGCAGATATAGATAAAAAACTGAAATCTGCTGGTAAGAGTAGTTTATTTTTGCATTTAACAGTTTCTCCTACAGTTTTACTTGTTTGAGTTAGAGTACGTGTTTATTGCTTTATGACACTCCATGAAATATAAGCTGTGGATTGAGTCATTTTCCTTTCATGTTGAAGATTGTTGTTAAAGTGAAGATGGAATTAAATGTATGAGTAAAATCTGCTGTTAAGTGGATTGGTTCAGTTAACATAAAACAATTTTATACAAACATCTAATAAATTAAATAAATGTAAGCTTTGCACTTTCAAGTAAAAAACATTTTTCACACAGTTTCATTTACTTTCTGTTGGAAAATGCCTGGAAATTCAACTTTATGTTGACCTCTTAAGGCTAAATATAGCAGTGCCTGCTCTGATTTCATGAGTAATTTCAAAGAAACACATTCTAGTGCCCAAGAATTACCACATATAACATTACAGCCCTTGTTGGCTTATTGATTTATTGATCCATCTTTAAGAAATTTTCATGCAATTGATGTCATTTTACGTACGCTATATAATTACAAAATAAGTCATACATTTTTAACATTCTGAATGAGTAAATATGTTTTATACTGCACATGTTTAGTAGTCATTAAACATAAATGTGTCGTGCAGAGTGACAAAAGGGGGTACTGTATGTGTAGCACAATACACAAAAAATGGCTCTGAGCACTATGGGACTTAACATAACGCAATACACACGCTAAGAAAAACATTTTAACAAATATAAATTAGACAGGCTTAATACATGTTAACCATTGGGGAAAATGCATTATGTAAATAAAGCACAACAGCATGGTACAATAATATTTTTAGTGGAACTTATGTAATAGGGTGGTCATGTCATACAGCAGTTTTAATAGATTACATCATTTTTATTACATACTTTAAATTCTTCTATTGTATAGGATGCTTTTCGTCCAAGCCACCTTTTTGTAATATTTTTGAAGACATTCAGTGATACACTGTATGCTGTAGGTGGTAGCATGTTAAATAATTGTATCCGTGTGTATGTGTAACTGTTTTGATTTTTTTAAAGCCTAGTAACTGGCGTAGCATTTTCTTTGGTATTTACTGCCTCTGACATTTGGAAAGGCTTTAGTGTTAGTAGTATCAAACATATCAGTTCACACATATTTAATGCCTATGATTTTTTATGTGCGTGCACGCATGCGATGCACCAATTGCGATGGATTATACGTTGATGCTGCAATGCAATTTCTTTTATAAGTTTTTGTTCACCTACTTCTTTACAGCGGTAGATCTTCGCACGTAAAACTCCTGACTGCAGCTACTTACGAGATCACAGAAAACCAGTGTTGAGGAAACTGTAACCTCATAGCTACACGCCGGAGGCTGCTATAAGTAAAATTTGCTGAAAATTTTCTATGTACTTTAAAGAAATGATTCGAAAAGGGGATGTCACTCGTACTTTAAACATGAAGTTCAAATTTAAACCTTCACTAGATCTTTATTTCCGTTAAGCAAGATCATCAGCCAACATTTATGAAAATTACTGCTCACAGTTGTCACCATACCTAAAAAATTCCAAAACCAATTAATTACTTGTAACACAGTCAATAATCGGCCAATTACTTCTACACACAATATTCAGTGGTTGTCTTTAATAAAAGTTTATGCTCACAATAAAATACTCAGTAAGAACATACTCAGTACCGCCACGCTATATAATTCAAAGTTCACTCGCGATTTTCGTTGGAACGAATTATCACAACACTCTAAAGTTTCTGGTCACTACCATATACCATTAACACTGGACCATAACATGGAAGTCATCACAAGACTTCATCTTACACATAATGCAAAAAGTCACATCCAGCATAACCACCTCCAATCAAAGCTAGCTCGCGACTCCCCCCTCACTCTCCCACACTCAAAACTATAACTCCTTGCTAGGCGGCCAACCATCACGCTTCTCATTGGCTGTCAGCACTTACGACCAATAAGAACTCATTTCTAGGGCACAGCTCACGCCAAAATCTAGCAAGCACCAACCACTTCTCTAGGCTCATTGACGTCATCAAATTAAGTAACACAAAACTCTCTAATTAGATAAACAAAAGAAAATGAACTATAAGCTTTACTCTACATCTGGAAATTTATTATGTAGTTGCGAATGTTCTGGCTGTCTTATACATAAGCATACATACTTGGACATCCGACATTCACTAGTAGGGGAACCACTATTGGATTCGTTCCCATGTTACAGAGTTGGAACACTTGCCAGTTCCCATAGAGAATTACATTAATGATTTTTAATAATGCCGAACGTCCCACATACACTCACGCGTACATGCTCATTCACAAGCACCCTAACACACAATACACGTATTTACTTAGAATTCTTGAAATTATTATTATAGAAAAGTTACAGAGGTTTTCTGAAACTAAAAACTTTCCAAATTTATATATGAACACTGAAAGTGTTATCAGATCATCGTACATAGTCACTGAAGGTGAACTATTACATCATTGTATATATTTAAATTATTGAATGTCAGAAAATTACGTTTTTTTTTTTTTTTAGTGAATTTTACTAACTTCCAAAGTACCACTATTTTTGATCTCAGACATTGACATATTGTTTGTTTTCACTACAGAAGGTTGTATATCAAATATGACGTTCCTCAGGTTATTCCTTTATTAGTTATTAATATTTTTCATTTCATACAATGTAAGTGGCCCGCCAGCACTACTCCACTGCTTTCACATGCGCAGCTGCAACAGATGGTCGTGACGTCAGCCTGCAGGACACAACTCATCCGTTACTGACTGTATAATACTCTACGGGCTTACATTGCAGCCCACATACATCCTGAAGTAAAGCTTTCAATAGACAAATGGGCAATCGCGCACTAGTTGCAATGCCACATTACGTACCAGACAGACATCTCCCAATCTGGCAACAAATAACACATATTTCACTGGGAGAACATGCAAGCGCATCTGCAGATGACAATGTTGAGAATCTTGGACCAGCCAGAAGATAATCAAACAGAAATTACACATACATTATAAGTTTGGCAATGTACTAATATGGGTGCATGGAAAACAATGAGACATACAAGCAAACAAAAACAAACTGTCCTTAATAGTACAACAGTTCAACAATGAACAGAGGCAGCAGCAGAAGACAGAAGAGCACAGCTATTGCCGAAAAGGCATAAATTAAATTAAGTATGACAAATACTGGCAGAAAGCAGCAGTAGCTCTGAAGATCCTGATCATGTCCAGTACGTTGATTCCTCTGATGCTAACTTGTACGCAAGTGGCTTTGAAAACTTTGAAACAGTGCAGAAAGGTGACTTCATTGTAGTTAAGGTACAAGATAAAACTGACACAAGTAGTCACAATTATTTGCTGGAGTGATTAAAATGTATGTTGATGACTGAAGTAAAATTATATAAGACAGTAGGTTATAATACAAAATTTGCAGCTGCAGAAAAAGATACCTTTGTTGCTTCAAATGAAATAATTACCAAACTATCCAATGCACTAGGTCTCACTATGAAGACATGATTTGGTTCCAGAATAATATCACTAAACTCAGTGTGCACTAGTTTTATTATTTCTATCATTTTTTCATTAATATCCTCATAAATGTGTGTTTATCATTGTTACAAAAGTTCTTGCAATTTTTTGGTATTTACGGTCATGTAATTCATTTATTTAATTGAGAGGTTCAATTAACCCTGCAATATGGTCCAGGTTCCACCTGTTGCCTGCTACATACCTGAAAAGCCACAAGTTACATATTTAGCTTTTTCTGTGCTTTCTTAGAAGTCCTGGGGTGTAAGGGATGTTTAAATGATTTAGTGCAGATGCAGGAGACACTGGCCACAGTTTGCGAAAAGCTGAAAGGACTTTTGGCTACAGTCAGCGATCCTGAGACTTCTGCCTTGAGGTGTAGCAGTGGTGGATCATTCGGTATATCACATGGGAAACTTCAGGTGTCACTTGTCTGACCCACAGGCTCTACTACTGAGGCAGCCTCCAGATGGCTCAGCAAGCGGTGTAGGCCTTGATTGCAGTGAGAATGGTGAGTGATAATGCTTTCACACCAGTCCTTCAGCAGGACGAGCAGGAAAATGGGGGTTGGTGTTTGCTGCCAATTGGGATCTCCACTGTTAAGTATGTTATGGAGCCTCATAGAGAAATAGCATTCAAGGCCTGTAAGAAAACCAATGTGTACTCAATATATCTGCCAGAAGGCCACATCCAAAAAAGTGGAGAGGGCCTTGCATGCAGCTATCAAGCATGCAGTCTGCAGTCATCTGTGAGTTCTGGCTACTTTTGGCACCAATGATGCCTGTTACATGGGTTCTGAGTCTATCCTCAGTTCATAGCAGTGGCTCGTGGAAGTGGACAAGCCAGCTGGCCTCGCCTGTGGGGTGCAACCAGAGCTGGCAATTTGCAGCATTGTTTCCAGAGGTGATTGGGTTCCTTTGGTTTGGAGACCAGTGAAGTGTCTCAACCAAAGGCCCTACCACTATTTTTACCAGTACTGGTTGATATTGTTTTTCTTATGATGTGATAGTACATTATCTGTACAATATTATACACAATGCCATAATATTAAGCAGTCACACTAGTCAAATGATGATTTCATCGTTCATAAATTCCTCAGTTGAATAGTAGTAATCTCCACCTGGAGATCACATAGTTTTCTCTTTAGTGAACCTATCTCCATGATCAGTACGTCTCTACCCTTGAGTTTATTGTAAATTTTCACTCCCATGTACTGGGGTGTCCGTTGGTAGAGTTTCAAGAGCTGTTGTGGAAGCATGAAATTATCTTTGTGTCTAGTGTTGTACATACGTTTGAAATGGTTTTCTTCTGTTAGCTCAGGTTTATTATGTAAAAAGATGATAATTTCAAGTATGTACAGTGAAGGGATAGGTAATATTTTTAGATTATTGAATAATGGGTGGAAGGATGTTCTGGGAGGGGCAGCACACATTTTTCTAACAAATCTTTTTTAAAGTGGCAGGATTCGTGACATGTAGCTTGAACTTCCCCAAAAAATTAAACCGTATCTAATTACGGATTAAAAGTAACTGTGGTTCATCATTGCAGCTTATGTCTGTTATACCGGATCCATTGCAAAGGCAAGGCTGTTTAATGTTGCAGTTAATAATCTATATGTGCTTGCCAGCTTAGATTTTTGTCCAAGTTTAGTCCTAAGAATTTAAAGGACTGAGCTTGGTCCATAACTTGATTTTGTGTACAATACTGAAGTCACTGATTTTTGATTGATTGGTTCTCAATTGTGTAAACAAGGTCTTTGACAAGTTAAGTTTATGGCCATTATGTTGAAACCATGTATCTAGGTTGTTTAGTGTGTTTATAACACCATCCAGAATTTCTCCTACATTTTGTTTTTCAAGGAGTACATAAGTACTTCACCAACATAACTGGCTAGGCATTGATATTCAGAAACTAGACTAAACTCCATCCGAACAAGCCTTGGAAGGCCCAACGGTACCGACCGGCCACTGTATCATCCTCAGCCCACCAGCATCACTGGAAGTGGATATGGAGAGGCATGTGGTCACCCCGTCACTCTCCCAGCAGTATGTCAGTTTATGAGACCGGAGTCACTACTTCTCAATCAAGTAGTTCTAAGTTTGCCTTACAAGGGCTGAGTGCGTCCATCCAAGTGCTAGCCTATCCCAACAGTACTTAACATCGGTGATCTGATGGAAAAAGCTGTTACCACTGCAGGAAGACCACTTGCATTGATACTAAGAAGTAAATCATTTATGTAAAAGAGAAACAATATTTACCCTAAGATTCAGCCTTGAGGGACTCCTTGTGGTATTGTACCCCACTGAGATGTGTAATTTACAGTGTTAGATGTTATGATTACCCTTTGCTTCCTGTTTGTCAGATAAGATCTGAGCCACTGCAGAGCATTTGGTCTGACGCCATATCTGTCTAGTTTATGAAGCAGCATCGAATGCCTTTGCAAGGTCACAGAAGACACCTACTACTTTGTTGCTTTTATCTAGTGATGATCAGATTTTTTCAATGAATTCATTAACAACACTCATGGTGCTTTTGCCTTTTTGGAACCCATACTGGTTTTTACGAATAAAACCATGTTTCACAATAAAATTTATTATATGAATAGCAGCTATATTTTCAAATACTTTGTATAGCACTGGAAGGATAGAGATGGGGGGTAATTTCACATATACTCTCTTGATCCTTTTCTGTGCAGTGGTTTTACCTCTGCATACTGAAGCACATCAGGGAAGATGGCATGCTCAAATGACTGATTGATTATTAAGGACAGAGGGTGTGCTACTTTATCAAACACAAATTTAATTACTTTGGTGGGTATTTGATCCCCTCCTGAAGCATTTTTGTTTGTTAATGACAAAATAGCATTTTTACATCTTAGGCTGAGATTTTACTAAGTATCTCAAAGTGGTCACTATTCTTGTTTAGCCCAAAGAAATTAACACTGTTTTTATAAGTAATCACATTTACGTCAGATTTTGTTACATTTATGAGAAACTTATTAAAACATTGAGCTATTTGAGAGCGTTTGAAATAGTAACGTTGTTTCGTATGTTTTTTGAAATTTCCTGGTGGTTACCTGTTGTACCTAATTCTGATTTAATAATAGACCATATTGCTTTAGTCTTATTCGTATGTCCTAAAATGAACTCATCGTTTGACATTCTTTTGGCAGCTTCAATTGCACTTTTAAATACAACATTGTAATGTCCCACATAGTTAACAAATTCAGGGTTTTTATTGTGTTTCATTTCTTTATGTAAGTCTCATTTTCGAGCATTAGACACTTTTAAGCCTGGAGTCATCGTGTTTAGTTTACTTTTAACTTTTTGGTGCCAGATCCTAGGTGGGAATGAGTCATTGAATACCTATAGAAAACTTTTTAGAAAATTATCAAACTTCTCAGTACTTGACACACTATTATTTATGGGCCATTTCACTGCATCTATCTTGTTGCAAAATAGGTTTGAGTTAGTTTTACTAAAGTCTCTTTTCATAAAACCTTTATTAACATTTGGTTTATTTTTTCTGGCAGCTAAATAAACAATGCAGAATGGTCACAAATTCCTACGTCTAAACAGGACTTGGTTACACTGTTGAACACATAATTTGTTAAATTTTGGAAATTTGTGGTAAGATCCTATGGGACCAAACTGCTGAGGCCTTCGGTCCTTAAGCTTACACCCTACTTAATCTAACTTAAACTAACTCACACTAATGAAAACACACGCATCCACACCCTCCACAGGGAAGGCTGCAATACACCTAAGACTGTGTGGCTACTCTGTGCAGCATGATTTGTTAAGATGTTGCCTATACAAGTAGTTGAAATGGCATTCTCTATAGTGAATTCACAAAAATTTAGTTTAAAACCAGAGTTAAGAATCATGTCAACAAACTGTTTTGAGCCACTGTCTTGACTTATCATATTTACATTAAAATCACTGCTATGGTGATATTTTTTCTCCTTTCTTTCTTAAGTTTATCAAGAAGACACTGGAGTTCAGACAAGAAAGTTTTAGTTACTGCACTTCCCAGACTTCTGTAAATTGATATGACTACTTTTAGTTCAGCACAACTTTCAAAGAAGAATTCCTAACTTAAATAATCAAAATCTGTCTCTATTTCATATGTTATGCTGGTATCGGGAAGTATGCATGAGCCCCCATGGGATCTTTCTTTTCTGTAAAAGCTGCATATGTTATGCTGGTATCGGGAAGTATGCACGAGCCCCCATGGGATCTTTCTTTTCTGCAAAAGCTGCATGCTACATTGAAATGTTCCAGTTTATTAAAATATTTTATAGGGTCACTAGTTAACCGATGCTCACTTGAATGGACAACCTTGATTTTTTGCTTTGATTGTGGATAATTTGAAGGTATTCTATTTTTAAACTATCTGCCTTCAGGTCATTTATATTCCAATGAATTAAATAATTTTTTCACCTTTCTTTATCTGTATAAGTATACGTTTTCTTAGATTTCTTACCTCAGTTTTTTCTTCACAACGCTTACTAATAAAAAAAATCCTTCTGATGGGCTAGTGGTGAGACTCTTCTCTTTTTAGGGAAACAAGTGACTCCTGTTGCTTCTGCTGTTGTTGATGTAGTTTCCATTATTGGTGTTGCTTTTTTCCCTTGGCTCCCGTCACTATACACAGCAACTGGAGCTGTTCCTTCCTCATTTATTTCCACAGGAGAAGCTTGAACTACTGCTGCTGTATTCAGAGTGCTAGCATAACTTTTCCTGTGACATATTCGTTATATGGTATCTGTTGTTGACACTGTATATGTACTGTCAATCTCTAAGTGATCTTTTGGTTCTGTTTCTGGGGTTTCTGGCATGAAGATAAATGGTCCACTTCCGACCTTGAGAGATGTCACTTCCGTTACCTCACACATCTTATTTATAGAATTAGACACAACACACTTGTTGATGAGAGGCATGGCTACCTAGATACCATGCTTAAAGCATAACTTTTGACAAATTATTTCTAAAAGCTTGCAAATAATTAATTTCTTTAACACTCTGTTCAGATGGTGGCCATAATTTGTGTGGAGTTTTCTTCCAAGTTCACACATATCCACAAATGTTGCATTTTTAAATTGTCTGCAGATATTTTGAACGTCTTTGTTTGCTTTTTGTACCTTTGATTTACAGAGGACCAGTTTGGTAGGTCATGGCAATCTGCAACTGAAAAAAGTGAACACATTTGTCTTTCTAAACTCAAGCAATCTTGGCATAAGAGAAATGAGTTCATTTCCATTGTTTGCTGCTATGTCGTATGTTCCAGTGAGGAAAACAGAGAAATCATTTGTGCTCAGCTCCAATACTTTTTCACGGCTTACTGCAGTCACAGCTTTGAAACTAGCACCTATTTCACAACGGCGTTGATTTTGTAAGTACATCTATTACTTCATTCGGTGGCTATTCCTCATTATTGACTATCTGCAAACAGATCAATTTTACTGCACTTGTTAAGGGAAGTTTACATGTTTCAAAAATAATGTTGTCAACTGCTATGTTTTCTTTTGAACTAGTGCCTTCTAGTATGAGGTACTCTGATGAACACTCAACAGATGAGATGCAGACAGCAAAATTAGATAACGTTCAGAGTAAAGACACATCAACTGTCAAAATTTTATCAGGAAATTGTTAAAAGATTTGTATCAAAGTTCCTGAGTTTACTCCCCTCTAGGTAATTTCTAATGCTCAAATTATTATTGAGACTGAAATCTGGCTCGAAGCCATGTAGAAATCTCTGAAGTATTTAGTGGGCTATGTAACATGTATCACAAAGACAGATTAGGCATCATAGGAGGGGAAGTATTCAACACAACTGACAAAAGTATTGTCTCTAATGAGATTGATTTTGAGGGTGACTCTGAGGTTATCTGGCACATACGACAAGTCTATGTGAGATCAAGTTAATCACTGGATATTTTCACTGCAGTGATAATTTTTGAGTCATTAAAGAATGTCTATGCCCAGTAGTGCAGAAATACCAAGATCATGCTACATTAGTTGAAGGCAACTGTAACGTACTAATTATAGACTGGGACGTCTATGGATTCATTCCAGGGTATATGGATAGACAGTCTTGTGAAATTTTAGGGTGGTTTGAAAAGTTCTTGGAAAGGAATAGAAAAAAAGTACTTACATCACTGAAACTTTATTTTTCAATGTAATCTCCTTGTAGATTAATGCACTTGGTCCAACGATGTTCCGCTCTGATCTCGAAAATGAGTTTCCTCCAGGTGTGTAAAATAGTTGTCAACTCCAGCTAACAGTTCTTTGTTTGAAGTGAATCTTCGTCTGCCTAGTAAAATTTTCAGTTTTGGGAAGATGGAGACATATCAGGTGAATAAGGCAGGTGTGGCAACAATTCATACCCTAGGTCATGTTATTTTGTCATGGCAACGGTACGTGTACGAGGGTGCATCATCTTGATGAAAGATGACTTTGTTTCTTGCTAAACATGGCCTTTTTTTTTGTATCTTTTGTTGCAATTTGTCCAGGAGGTTAGCATAGTATTCTCCAGTAATTGTCTACCCACTGGGGTATAGAGACAGTGATTAGTGACAATAATGTCATCATAGCAACTTTGGTTACTATGGTTCATAAATCCATCAAAAAGTCTTGGAGAGTATTTTTGTCAGAAAGAGAAGATTGACAGTTTTATTTTCCTCACTTTTCGATGCACACTCGTGTCTAGGAACAGACGGGAAAATCTGAACAATTACATGTTTAAATGTTCATTACATATTCTGAAACCCAAAACAGATCATGAAATAAACACAAATATACAGCAGATCTGATGTTTAAAAGATTTTCCTAGAATCCAAAGCACTATCCTACAGATGAGAAAAATAGCTGGAATTTTTGATGTCCTAAAATGCTGGTCTCTATATGTTCTAAATCCACAATGACAGGTTGGCGATAGCATTCCACCAATACCAACCAGAGGAGGCTGGTCTGCCTGGATTCGTCTCCGAACACTAGAACAGAGAAGGTATCATGCAACTCCCTAATGTCACAGAACTTTCTGTAGATATCTTGCTCTGTCCCATCTTGTTCAAACCAGTCTGCAGAGACTCCCATGCACCCACAAAGGCACAAGGCTTTAGCAACAGCGAAACACGGGAAGTAACATAATTCACAGAAGTTACCACATCCAGTTGATAGTGTTGTGTGTATTACCTGTGAAGAAAATTTTTTTGCGGCCGGTAAGATCTGTGTTTGTTATGGTTTTCATCAAAATTCTATATGCTGCACTGAACTGTTGTAATAACTTAGCTATTCTGATTTCTTAGAAATGAAAGCCTGTAGGAAGACTTCTTCAAAATTAAATCTCATTTAAACATTTTGAGTTGTTAAGAAATGGAGTTCTCGAACTTTATTTTTAGTCACTGAAGAACATAATAATGAAACTCACTAAAAGCAGAAGGAGACATGCAGCAAAACTGGAGATACTGTGGGGAAATTTGCATTTACAAAACAAGATGCTGAAATAGCAGGTAAGAGTTTATGCGAATGTCAAGGTCTACATTCAGAAAATTTGTAAATCAAATCAGTGTCTACTACATTCAGTGTTTATTATTAATTTTAAGTACCATTAGGGAGTAAATGGTTTAGGGTGTAAGTATAAGAATTTCAGTGTTATAGTGGACAATTTTCATATTATACCTGTGAGGCTGAAAGAGAAAATGCTGTAGGACAGATTACATTGCTTGTGGGCCAGTACAGTGAGAAAGATTTCTAAGTGCAAAAGAGGTAGTACTGATCTTTTTGGGTTTACCAAAGAGACACACTTGCTGATCAAATGTTCCAACTTCATTCTAGATAATTTAGTCCTGTTTTCTTGCCAACTGGCAATTACTGTCTCATCACTGTTTACTATCTGAGGCTAACGTCAGGTTATTTACACAAGGTCAAGTTATTTGCACAAGGTCAGGTGCTGATGTTACACCCATATGCTTACATCTGTGATGTAACTGTGAAGTGATGTGGTCTGTGATGTCATGGCGAGGTTTGATGTTTTTGAGTCTGTCTGTGTTTGTAGATGGTATGTTGTATTTGGTGGCACTCTCTCATGCTGGATGTTTGTGTGATGGAAGATTCCCCAAGCATCATAGTAATGTCACAGGAGACTATATAAATGGCAGCTTAACAGCCTGTCGAGGACTCCGCTAGTATTCTGCCTCCGACGAGGTCACTGCGCTACTCTGCCTCAGGGGCAGACTAAGACTCTCACGGCATCTAGTTGCACCGAGTAGTAGTTACACCTCCCAAAGTTTAGTTCAGGTGTCAGTGCCTCGTAAGCTTGAGTAATGTTTACTCTAACTTTCTCTCTTCTTCATTTGAAGCTTATTTATGACCACACTGAGTTACCTGGTTTAAAAGTTATTCCAGCTCTACAGATTCTGCTCCAGAACTACAAGCTGGATGAGCCCACCCCGCCTCAGCCAGGTTAGTGTCTAGCTGTCTCTTCCTGATCCGCTCGCAGGAAACCAATCAGACGCAACATAAAAATTTGGTGCCAGTTGTGTGTGCTTGGGCAGCTGTTTGGACATTCATTTACAAGATTTGGCATAGGTTTGCCAACCATTTAGTTATGGCCCATAAACTTGAGGTATAGGTGTGAAGCTTCTTATTTTGGGTAAAGCTCAGCCCGAAGTTGAGATTGTCTGATGGCTTAGAGAGAGAAATTAGTAGTGGGTTTACTACGGGCATGAGGGAACGCCATTCCATCAACTCCACCCATGGAAGGAGATGACATCAGAGGCCATCAGGTGGACAAGGCAGTCCATCAGAAGCATCTACATCACCCTTGTGGGTCTGCCACAGCCGACGACACACAGCAACAACAAAAGAAAATTTAAACTAAAGGTGAGCCAAAGGTTTAACAATAACATCATGTCTAATGAACAAAATGTTTGTGATAGTCAGGAAAATCCATCCGCACCTCCAAGGCAGTATATTAACATTAGTGAGGCTATCAAATTGCTATCGCATCCTTTTCATGGAAATAAGACAGAATTAAATGAATTTTTGGATAATTGAGACAGTGTTTTCGACGTGGTAGCACCAGAGCAGCATGATGTTTTGTTGAAATTTGTAAAAGCACGTATATTTGGGGCTGCTAGAAGCAAATTGCTGGTGCGAGATTTAACTGCTGCTTGGCCTTCAGTCAGAGCTATCTTAGTAGAAAATTACGCATGCAAGGGAATGCTAGGCTATTACGCTTGCAAAATGTTCATGAGCAGACAGGAACCGTGGGGAAAACATAGCCCAATGGGGTTTGAGAATAGACGCACTTCAGCACCAGTCCTGCAAGGCAATAAAAGAGGTGATGAAGGAATCATAGTTAGCAGGCAGCCTTGCATTAGTGTTCAAATTAGGTTGTACAGTATTCATACAAGGCTTGTATGACACCAATATTAAGACAATAGTAAGGGCTAGAGATGACTCAATAACTCTCTCCAAAGCAGTAGATATCGCATCAACAGAACAAAGCACGATTGCATCTGCACAAGAGAAACCAATGGAAAGGAGAGCTCAGAAAATAGAATCTCATAAAATTCAAAAGTGTTTTAATTGTGGAAAACTGGGGCACATAGCAAAGAAGTGTTCTGATAATAAGAGGGTACGCAGTGTAGGCATGGTTCCAATACAGATGAAACTGCGAAAATAAGAAAAGGGCAACAAAGAACGTTTTGCAGAAAAGCAGAAAGAAGGTTAGGTTTATGGGGAACATTACGACCCAATGACAAATATTGTGTGTTTTAAGTGTAATCAAAAGGGTCATTATGCTCTAAACTGTAAGAATTGGCCCTTAATACAAGAGAAATATGGGCACAGGAAAACTAAGAGCAGGCGCAATGAGGCAGTAGCATTGCGACCTATCTGGCAAGGTATAAAAGGTAGACTGCACTAACAGAAATGAGTATATCATGGTAAAATGTGAAAAGGGTGTACAGAATCCAATGAGGCTTTTGATAGATAGTGGGGCACAAATAAGTCTGTTGAAAAAGAACAGTGTACAGGAATCAGAAAAGTGCAGTCCCACTCAGAGTATTAGAATTAAAGGTATTAGCAAAGATGTTGTTAAAACAGAAGGCACCCTAGAAATTGAGTTACAGGTTGAAGATGGAATTGTAAGACACCAATTCCATGTAATAGGGGCAGAAGCGGATCTGCCATTAGGTGGACTTTCAGGCAGTCATTTTCTTGCAAGGCATAAGGCAATGATAGATTACGGAACAAGAGATGTTATGATTTGTGGGAAATGATTTTAAGTTGCGAGCGGCCCAAGAGTTGCGTCGAGTAGTAGTTGTAAAGAGAGCGTTAGGAAGCGCTACTAGAAATGTGAAGAATACTGTGGGTGCTAGCAGGATAGAGACACCGCAAAATGTTTATCCATTTAATGTCAGAACCGTGAAATGAGGTCAAGATGTGTTGAAGGAAGGAGTAAGTACTTCGACGGCAATAGAAGTCATGTAGGAGAAAAATGTTAGAAAGAAATCTATGGCGGTAAGAAAAGCCACGTATGAGAAAAATGTTAGAAAGAAGTCTATGGCGGTAAGAGCCAGACACAAGAAAAATGTCAGTAAGCAGTTGATGAGTCCCACAAAGGAAAGGTGCAATCATAGCTGCTTAGGAGGAGATGATTTCGCAAAGGCAAGAAATGAAAAGTGTAATGATTCAGTTTTGGTAAAAGCTGAGTTAGTAAAGGTAGAGCCTGACAAAAGGTCTAGACACAGTTATGCAGAGGTGTTGCAGAACACAGATTTGAAGGTCAATTTAGCTGCAGTTGAAGCTGCGGAATTAGAGAACTGTTATGATAGTAAGCCTACTGTGAGACGTGAAGGATGTACAATGAAACAAAAGTGTACATTAATTGTAGGCCCTAGAGAAGAAAGGATTGTAAAAGTAAGAGTAAGTTTATTTGATGCATCGGAAGTGATCATTCCAAAACGAGAATTAGAGACCGGTTTAATTATACCCAATGCATTATTTGCTGTAAGGGAAGGTAAATGTATTATAAGTGTCTTAAATACTAATGAAAAGAAAGTTGAGTTAGACAATCCTGTATTGTTAGCCGAGGAGTTACCTCTGGTGGAAGAAGCAACGGTAAGACACGTACAAAAAGTACATTCAGATAGGAAATCCAGAGCAACTAAATTAAAAGAAGTACTGCGTGTAAATCACTTAAATAGTGAAGAGAAGAAAGCTATAATAGAGGTATGTCTAGCTTACAATGATGTGTTCTAATTGCTGGGAGATAAGTTAACCTATACAGAGGCTGTTAAACATGAAATTCCCCTAATTCCAGAAGCCAAAGAAAAGTGGTTAACATGAGGCCTTATCGAATATCACAGGCACAGAAAGATCTATTGCAGGCCGAAACTGATAAGATGTTACAAGATGACATTGTAGTACCCAGTAGTAGTGCCTGGTGTTAACCTTTAATATTAGTGCCCAAAAAGATGTACACCAGTGGAAAGCAAAAATGGCGTGTAGTAGCCAACTACAGATAATTAAATGAATTAACAGTTAATAATGTATTTCCCTTACCAAGGATAGATGAAATTTTAGACAGATTGGGTAAAGCAAAGTATTTCTCCACTCAGGATATAGCCAAGGGCTATTATCAAGTGCTATTAGACGAATGAGACCAAGGAAAGACCGCTTATAGCACTCTCTATGGCCATTATGAGTATAAAAGGATGCCTATGGGATTTAAAATGGCTCCAAATCCTTTTCAAAAGTTAATAAATATGGTCTTAATGGGACTCCAAGGTGAGAAGGTCTTCATGTATTTGGATGATGTGTTAATTTTCAGTTTGTCATTAGAAGAACATAATCACAGGCTAGAAGAGGTTTTCGAGAGACTCAGACAGTATAATTTAAAATTGCAGATAGACAAATGCGAATTCCTGCGAAAAGAAGTTACATTTATGGGACATGTACTTACAGCCGATGGACTGAAGCCAGACCCCTGTAAGGTTGAAGCAGTGCAACAGTATCCAAGGCCAGCGAACGCAACTCAGTTGAAGGCACTCCTTGGATGAAGTGGCTACTAACGGTGACTTTTGGACAATTATAGTAAGATAGCAAAGCCACTGTACGAATTGTTGAAAAAGGGGACTAACTATAAGTGGGGAAATGAGCAAGAAGAGACATTTCAACAGCTGAAAGAAAAACTGTTGAAGCCCCCTATTTTAGCATACCTTGATTTTAGTAAGGACTGTATTGTCACCACAGACACAAGTCAGACCTCTCTTGGAGCAGTCTAATCACAAGGAAAGTTAGGAAGTAATTTACCTGTTGCATATGCATCGAGAACTTTGAATAAAGTGAAGAAAAATTATAGTACAATCGAAAGGGAAATTTTAGCCATATTTTGGACAGTCAAACATTTTCGACAATATTTTTTTGGACGTAAGTTCACTGTCTGTACGGGTCATAAACCACTATTGTGGATAAGTAGTGTATCAGATCCTTCATCCTGATTGTTAAAATTTAGGCTCAAACTTGAAGAGTATGATTATCAGATTGTATACAAAAGTGGCAAAAGAAATTTGGTAGCAGACGTGCTATCACGAATAAGAAACATTGAGACAACAAATCAGAATGTAGAAATGAATGTAAATGCATTAGAAGTAAATGATAGCGTCGAGTCAGGAGAAGCCGTAGATGAAAGTAAAGCCCAAGAACAATCAAAAAGTCTAAGCCCAGAAGAGAAGTTGAAAATTCTTCAGCAGTACCATGACTCACCAATTGGGGGACATCAAGGAATTGGTAGGACATATGAAAGAATTAAACGATATTGTACATGGGATGGTATGAAAGCAGATATTGAGCAGTACATTCGCAAGTGCCAAAGCTGGCAAAGAAATAAGTTAACACAAAATGAAACTAAGATGCCTATGGAAATAACATCGACCCCAGAACATGTATTTGAGCATTGTGATGTTGACATAGTTGGTCCACTCACACTAACAGATCAAGGCCATAAGTACATACTTATGTTCTAAGATGCATTAACAAAATTTCTAGTAGTGGAAGCAATTCAGCAGCAAGACACAGGAACAGTTGCTAGACTATTGGTAAAGAAATTTATTTTAAGCTATGGCTTACTATCAACATTACTAAGTGATATGGGAAGCAATTTTATGAGTGAAACAATGTGAAGAGTGTGTAGATTATTACATATAGAAATGATACACACTACTAGTTACCATCTGCAAGCCAATGGAGCATTAGAGAGAACACATCGGAATTTGACAGAGACACTGACACACTATATAAATAGAAATCAAATGAATTGGGTCACTTGGGTTCCATATGCAGTGTTTGTATTTAACACTACTCCACATAGTGCCACAGGTTATACCCCGCATGAGGTGTTCTTTGGAAGAGTATGCAACATTCCAGGTGTATTACAAAAAAGGCCCACAGATGTAATCTACAATTATGATGATTATGTTATTGAACTGAAAGAAATATTATGAAATGTGCATCAGAGCACACGAGAGTTAATGACACAAACAAAGGTTAAAAATAAAGGGTACAATGACCAAACACAAAATCCACAGAAGTTTGAGATAGGAGACAAGATGCTTCTATTTGATGAGAATGTATGAAGAGCCCGATCAAAGAAGTTAGATAGTCCATGGCGAGGCCCATATCTTGTAACTGAAGTAAAGGGTCCTAATGTAGTAATTCAGTTAAGAGGGGCAAGTACCTAAAAGTGCATGCAAATAAATTAAAAGAGTTCTTTTAAATTGCAGGAAAATGACAACGTTCATGAAGATAGGATTGGTCATCCTAATTACGGGATTTGCATCAGTAAGGATACAACCGGATCTACAGGTTACCAAATTCCAGTCATCCCCAGGTTTATATTATGAAAACAAAGATATGGTCAGTTTATATAGTGTTACCTGGGGAATTGTAAGCTACTTTAATCTGGTAGATCTAAAACAAAAATTTGAGTCCACCGGAACCTTAGCAGCAAGAGTAGTAGAGTTTTGCCAGCAAAAGTTCTTACAATGGAATATGAGCATGTTAGAATGCAATAGTGCAAAACAGGTGCTACGATGGCATGTACGTAAGATGACAAACTCACAAGGTCTAATAGGGCAATTAGCACATCACGGTCACAGGATTAGAAAGCGTGGAATTTTAAACTTTGTTAGTGAAATAACCAAAGTGCTTTTTAGAACACTAGATGAAGATTACGCACCTCATTTTAAAAGCAAGATCAACCTGCTTGAAGGTGAACAGAAGGAATTACTTAGGTCGTCAAAAGAACAGGTAACTATTGTTAAGGCAACATTATATATTTTCAACCATACTGTAAATTCAATAGGAAGAAATGAAAAGATTATTACACAAGGGATATTGAAACTGAATCAGCAGGTGTTGCAATATGAGAATTCAACAGACCGACAATTCAGAAAAATTGCTATTTCGGTGACACTAAATGAGCAACTTACATAGTTAATATCAATATTCAATGAACTAGAGAGAGAGTATGATTTATTGATAACAGTTATTGCCAATGCTAAGAAGGGAATATTAAAATCACACTTAATAAATCCTATTCAAGTTGTAAAATATCTTGAACTAACTAAAGATGAGATTAAAGATAAGCATTTCCCAGTAGCTCTAACAGAAGACGTGGGGTACCAGTTAAAGATGGTGATTGATTTAGATGTATTTGTTGCTGGTAATATATTAAGTTATGTACTAAACACTCCATTAGTCGATAAGTGTGCTTCACATATACAAGCTCTGGCCATTACCAGTCGAGGTTGATAGAAATAAATAAATAGAAATAGAAATAAATGGTTAACTAAGTACCCGGGTGTTAAAATTACGAACAACTTCAGTTGGAAGGACCACATAGATAATATTGTCGGGAAGGCGAGCCAAAGGTTGCGTTTCATTGGCAGGACACTTAGAAGATGCAACAAGTCCACTAAAGAGACAGCTTACACTACACTCGTTCGTCCTCTGTTAGAATATTGCTGCGCAGTGTGGGATCCTTACCAGGTGGGATTGACGGAGGACATCGAAAGGGTGCAAAAAAGGGCAGCTCGTTTTATATTATCACGTTATAGGGGAGAGAGTGTGGCAGATATGATACACGAGTTGGGATGGAAGTCATTAAAGCATAGACGTTTTTCGTCGCAGCGAGACCTTTTTACGAAATTTCAGTCACCAACTTTCTCTTCCGAATTCGAAAATATTTTGTTGAGCGCAACCTACATAGGTAGGAATGATCATCAAAATAAAATAAGAGAAATCAGAGCTCGAACAGAAAGGTTTAGGCGTTCGTTTTTCCCGCTCGCTGTTCGGGAGTGGAATAGTAGAGAGATAGTATGATTGTGGTTCGATCAACCCTCTGCCAAGCACTTAAATGTGAACTACAGAGTAGTCATGTAGATGTAGATGTAGATGTTTATGTATATAGCACCAGAGATGGAATTTTTATTAATTGACGATGCTAAAAGACAGTATGTAAAATTAAGCAATGAACAGTTGGTTTGTAAAAAGATTGAACCTGATCACAGTATATGTAAACAGACCTTTGTCTTACTTTCCACTTATGATCATGAAGTTTGTGAAGCTAGAATGCTTCAACCAATAATTAAAATTTCTGCTGATTGCATTCAGAAGTACGTAATATTGAATGAAAGTGTCTGGACACAAATTAGAGGAAATGAATGGCTTTTTGTAGCACCTAAGGACGAGGGATTCACAATATTATGTAACGAGCAAACGCCATCAGACATAATTATACGAGGAACCGGTAAACTGAAATTTTTGAGCAAGTGTAAAGGTTATGGAGCTCAGATATTAATCCAATCTGAACATATTATTAGATCAAATGTATCTATTAATGACATTGTGCCAAATTTAAATATGAACATAGATTGTTGTATGGTAAATGATGAAAAATGTAAAATACCAGACTTACCTCTGTATTTACCTATTACACCAGTTGTTAGACAGTAAGATGATTTGACAGCAGCAGGACATAAGTTGGACGAATTGGAAAATGAGATATAGTATAAACAAAGAACACTTTTAAAATGTTTACAGTTGATAGTACACCTATCTGGAGTTACTTTGGTACAGGTATAGTCATGCTGATTGTGGTATTGTGTATATGTAGATATTGTAATTGTTGTCGAAGTTGTTTCAAATTCTTGTTCAAAAGTATGGACAATGATTGTAGTAGAAGAATATGTGTAAGAAATAAAATTGTGAATCAATATGTAAACAAAGAGATAGTTCAATATCAGCATAGTGGTAATACTAATTAAGAAGGGGAAAGAATTGTTTGAACCAGTGTCGAGTATTTACACTGAAAATCCTAGTGATATAGTTTTATGGGAATGCAGCCATGTTCCAGAGAGAAATATCGATTTAGAGCAAAGAAAACCTTTAATGTATTTATCTACGAATAACAAACATTAATGAAAATATGTATACTGTATATTATTGTAAATGAGTTTTCAAATTGTATATTATCTAACAGCCTTAAAATGAGTGTGAAATGTATTGTTCATTTGCTCAAACAAAGGTTGAGGTAAATGTATAAGTTAGTTGGAATCAAGGAAAATTGTATTGAGATATGAAGATTTATAAAAAATGTGAATTCAAATTGTGTATTGTCTGAGAAACTTAAAATGAGTATGAAATGTATTGTGCATTTATTGAAACAAAGGTTGAAATAATTGTAAAGTCAATTGTAATCAAAGAAAACTGTATTGATGTGTGGCAGATTTACAAATAAAGCATAACAAGTTTATAAGGCAGTAGGAGCACTTGAAAATTTTGCACTCTCCGGAATGGAGATTGCAAAATTTTCCCCTTAGGGGGAGGTATCACGAATAAATTATGAATAGACCTATGTTAAGCTGTCTGTGAAGTTACGGTCCTGTGACATAGCAGTAGGAGATGCTGTTATATGCATTAAACAGATGGAAAGCCTCCACACAAGGTTAGTACACAACAGAAATAGGTGGTGCGGCGTAGTGCCTGGTAACAGGAAACTTCCACTCAGAGCGGTTACTTGACAGACTCAGGGATCGGAAGGCAGCCAGAGTGATGGAAGATTCCCCAAGCATCATAGTAACGTCACAGGAAACTATATAAATGGCAGCTTAACAGCCTGTCGAGGATTCCGCTAGTATTCTGCCTCCGACAAAGACACTGCGCTACTCTGCCTCAGGGGCGGGACTTACACTCTCACGGCATCTAGTTGCACAGAGTAGTAGTTACACCTCCCACAGTTTAGTTCACGTGTCAGTGCCTTGTAAGCTTGAGTAATGTTTACTCTAACTTTCTCTCTTCTTCATTAGAAGCTTATTTACGATCACACCGAGTTCCCCGGTTTAAAAGTTATTCCAGCTTTACAGATTCTGCTCCAGAACTACGAGCTGGACGAGCACACTCCGCCTCAGCCAGGTTAGTGTCTAGCTCCCTCTTCCTGATCCGCTCACAGGAAACCAATCAGACTTGACAACCTGATAAGAAAGATGCAGTTCAACAGATGAAGCCTACTCAAAAGCAGAACTTCTAAGCTACAGTTAGTAAGTTTGCAATGACCATATGGACAACTCATCCCAGAGACTGGAGTGCCTAATAAAAAATCACTGCATTAACAATTAACACAACTGCTGATAGTGGACGAAGCACACTGCTCAGCACATTACTGCAGACTAAGATGGTCACTCCTTCAGAACAAAAAGGTACACACATATGGGGCTGAGAACAATACTGATTCCATGTGGGTGCCAAGGTATTTTGAGCTATATGCAACATGTTGATTTGTAGAGTAGCATATAGTAGATATATGTGAGTCCTGGCACATTGTGGCAGATCAGGCTGGCATCCTCCACCTGCTCTACTTACACCCAAACTAGTACCAATATTTTTCTCTCTCTTTTCTGTCTCGGGGTGTCTTTTTGGTTCTGACTTCCAGTAATATCCATATGTGATTTACAAATTTTACTATAGTAAATAGAAGAGAAATTATTTTGAGCTACTAGATAGATTTGGTAATGATGTGTGACAATGCTGGCCTGCTTTGTTTATCGCTTCATTTGTTGCCCTCAGTTTCGATGTACTGGCTGGAAAAATAGGGATGTACCTACTATAAATGATGTAGCCAACAGATGCACAGTCCTGTTTCACAGTCTTTTACCTTCACTTTTCACAACCCCTCTCCCAATAATACAGAGTTATATATGGTCAGTGCACTGTTGTTCTAAATTCCTATAAGCCTCATTAATAGTTAGCAGGCGAAAATAAAAATACTGCTACAATAGTTTACTGTTTAACATCTATGAGCAGTAAAAGCCTAACCACAAAGTTCATAGTTCTTGAAGAATAGAAAGGTATGTATGGAGCAGACACTGCCACTGTTTTAACACACGGCCTAATTGTGTAACACTTACTACATTGTTAAGTTGATGCATTGATGTTGTTCTAATCAACACAGGTTCCTCATCTGAAACTTGGCCATGACCAAAAACTGGGCCCTTGTATATCCTCACAATAATAGGTACTGAAACTACACACTGTCTGAAGTTAAATCTACAGATATTACAATTAAAACTAAAGTCATTAAATTAACTGAATACATCGAAAAATTCCTTCCTTTGAACAGTTTCTTCTCCTGCAAGGTTTAGGCTACATTATTTGTTTAAATTGTAGAATTAACAAATATAGTTACGCAAACAATACTTTTGACTAAACTGTTAATTACTTTGGAATTAATTGAGGGCTGTCTTTCCTAACAAGTTTTCCAAGAGAGTCAAATAAATATTTAAAGAATGCTAATGTTTCATCTTTCATATGTTTATAATTATTATAGAGGTTTTATCTGTTTATAAAGTCAATAACAGAATGTAAGTTATGAAACAATTACTGATTTCATCATATAATGAAAGATACTACCTATTAATACTCAAAATAAATCAGAAAATCCAATACATACATAAAACAAAGCAAAAAATTAGCTCTGGTGTTTTATTCTTTAAAACTGATGGCCAACCTTTCTCTTTTATGAAAATGCAGATTATATTCACTTATCCCCTCATGAACCATAGACCTTGCCATTAGTGGGCAGCCTTGCGTGCCTCAGCGATAAAGATAGCCATACCGTAGGTACAACCACAATGGAGGGGTATCTGTTGAGAGGCCAGACAAATGTGTGGTTCCTGAAGAGGGGCAGCAGCCTCTTCAGTAGTTGCAAGGGCAACAGTCTAGATGATTGGCTGATCTGGCCTTGTAACAATAACCAAAACGGCCTTGCTGTGCTGGTACTGCAAACAGCTGAAAGCAAGGGGAAACTACGGCCGTAATTTTTCCTGAGGGCATGCAGCTGTACTGTATGATTAAATGGATGGCGTCCTCTTGGGTAAAATATTCTGGACATAAAATAGTCCCCCATTTGGATCTCCGGGCGGGGACTACTCAAGAGGATGTCGTTATCAGGAGAAGGAAAACTGGCGTTCTACGGATCGGAGTGTGCAATGTCAGATCCCTTAATTGGGCAGGTAGGTTAGAAAATTTAAAAAGGTAAATGGATAGGTTAAAGTTAGATATAGTGGGAATTAGTGAAATTCAGTGGCAGGAGGAACAAGACTTCCAGTCAGGTGACTACAGGGTTTCAAACACAAAATCAAATAGGGGTAATGCAGGAGTAGGTTTAATAATGAACAGGAAAATAGGAATGCAGGTAAGCTACTAGCAAAAGCATAGTGAATGCATTATTGTGGCCAAGATAGATACGAAGCCCACAACTACTACAGTAGTACAAGTTTATATGCCAATTAGCTCTGCAGATGACAAAGAAATTGAAGAATTGTATGATTACGTAAAAGAAATTATTCAGATAGTGAAGGGGGACGAAAATTTTATAGTCATGGGTGACTGGAATTCGAGTGTAGGAAAAGGGAGAGAAGGAAACATGGTAAGTGAATATGGATTGGGGCTAAGAAGTGAAAGAGGAAGCCGCCTGGTAGAATTTTGCACGCAGCACAACTTAATCATAGCTAACACTTGGTTCAAGAATCATAAAAGAAGGTTACATACATGGAAGAACCCTGGAGATACTAAAAGGTATCAGATAGATTATATAACGGTAAAACAGAGATTTAGGAACCAGGTTTTAAATTGTAAGTCATTTCCAGGGGCAGATGTGGACTCTGACCACAATCTATTGGTTATGACATGTAGATTAAAACTGAAGAAACTGCAAAAAGGTGGGAATTTAAGGAGATGGGACCTGGATAAACTGAAAGAACCAGAGGTTGTGCAGAGTTTCAGGGAGAGAATAAGGGAACAATTGACAGGAATGGGGGAAAGAAATACAGTAGAAGAAGAATGGGTAGCTTTGAGGGGTGAAGTAATGAAGGCAGTAGAGGACCAAGTAGGTAAAAAGGCGAGGGCTAGTAGAAATCCTTTGGTAACAGATGAAATATTGAATTTAATTGATGAAAGGAGAAAATATAAAAATGCAGTAAATGAAGCAGGCAAAAAGGAATACATACGTCTCAAAAATGAGATCGACAGGAAGTGCATAATGGCTAACCAGGGATGGCTGAAGGACAAATTTAAGGATGTAGAGGCTTATCTCACCAGGGGTAAGATGGATACAGAAAAATTAAAGAGACCTTTGGAGATAAGGGAACCACATGTATGAACATCAAGAGCTCAGATGGAAACCCATTTCTAAGCAAAGAAGGGAAAGAAGAAAGGTAGGAGGAGTATATAGAGGGTCTATACAAGGGTGATGTACTTGAGGACAATATTATGGAAATGGAAGAGAATGTAGATGAAGATGAAAAGGGAGACACGACACTGCGTGAAGAGTTTGACAGAGCACTGAAAGACCTGAGTCAAAACAAGGCCCCCGGAGTAAACAACATTCCATTGGAACTACTGACTGCCTTGGAAACTGTCCTGACAAAACTCTACCATCTGGTGAGCAAGATGTATGAAACAGGCGAAATACCCTCAGAGTTCAAGAAGAATACAATAATTCCAATCTCAAAGAAAGCAGATGTTGACAGATGTGAACATTACCGAACAATCAGTTTAATAAGCCACAGCTGCTAAATACTAAGTCAAATTCTTTACAGGCGAATGGAAAAATTAGTAGAAGCCGACCTCGGGGAAGATCAGTTTGGATTCCATAGAAATACCGGAACACGTGAGGCAATACTGACCTTACGACTTATCTTAGAAGAAAGATTAAGGAAAGGCAAACCTACGTTTCTAGCATTTGTAATCTTAGAGAAAGCTTTTGACAATGTTGCCTGGAATACTCTCTTTCAAATTCTAAATGTGACAGGGGTAAAATACAGGGAGCGGAAGACTATTTACAATTTGTAGTGAAACCAGATGGCAGTTTTAAGAGTCGAGGGACATGAAAGATAAGCAGTGGTTAGGAAGGGAGTAAGACAGAGTTGTAGCCTCTCCCCGATGTTATTCAATCTGTATATTGAGCAAGTAGTAAAGGAAACAAAAGAAAAATTCGGAGTAGGTATTAAAATCCATGGAGAAGAAATAAAGATTTTGAGGTATGCCAATGACATTGTAATTCTGTCAGAGACAGCAAAGGAATTGGAAGAGCAGTTGAATGGAATGGATAGCGTCTTGAAAGGAGGATATAAGATGAACATCAACAAAAGCAAAACAAGGATAATGGAATGTAGTCAAATTAAGTCGGGTGATGCTGAGGGAATTAGATTAGGAAGTGAGACACTTAAAGTAGTAAAGGAGTTTTGCTATTTGGGAAGCAAAATAACTGATGATGGTCGAAGTAGAGAGGATATAAAATGTAGACTGGCAATGGCAAGGAAAGCGTTTCTGAAGAAAAGAAATTTGTTAACATCGAGTGTAGATTTAGGTGTCAGGAAGTCTTTTCTGAAAGTATTTGTATGGAGTGTAGCCATGTATGGAAGTGAAACATGGACGATAAATCATTTGGGCAAGAAGAGAATAGAAGCTTTCAAAATGTGGTGCTACAGAAAAATGCTGAAGATTAGATGGGTAGATCACATAACTAATGAGGAAGTGTTGAATAGGATTGGGGAGAAGAGAAGTTTGTGGCACAACTTGACCAGAAGAAGGGATCGTTTGGTAGGACATGTTCTGAGGCATCAAGGGATCACCAATTTAGTATTGGAGGTCAGCGTGGAGGGTAAAAATCGTAGAGGGTGACCAAGCGATGAATACATTAAGCAGATTCAGAAGGATGTAGGTTGCAGTAGGTACTGGGAGATGAAGAAGCTTGCACAGGATAGAGTAGCATGGAGAGCTGCATCAAACCAGTCTCAGGGCTGAAGATCACAACAACAACATTCACGTATATTAATGATAATTAGTTAAAATTGGAGAAACGAATTTAAGAGGGCAGATGGCAAAGCAAGAGGGGAAGTAAAATTATCCCAGCTTGCTTTGTCACAGATGATACCACTTGCAGATTTTGATTCTGTGCTTATTATATTCCATCTTTGACAGCTATACATCTGTTACTCCTATATTTATAAACAAGGTCACTTACTTCATTAACTCATCGAGCCATTAATTATGAATTTTGCATAATCAACCATGATGTTCTATGATGCACTTGTGTCCATAAAAAGATTAGTGCCAATGCATATTCATAAAATGATTCCATATACTTTTCCTAAGTCCTAGATCACTACAAGTTTTACAGGCCAAATTATTATTATTAATTGTAGTCTATCCTGAATAGTAATTTTTTTTCCTGTGAAGTTAAGAAATTGGTCATCATCCAACAATAGGATGTTGAAGACAATATGTGAAAAAGTGAAACCAAAATAGTGGTGGTGCATACATTTTTTTGGCAAACACCAAGCTGTACTCATTAAGATTTTCAGCTTTATTACTTCATACTGATGTGCTACTGAAGAGGCATCACAGAAGAGGCTACATAAACCAGGTTGGTGGGCTTTACAGTACTTGTGCAGTACAGTATCCTTAGTGTGGGTGACACAAACATAGAAAATTCAATGTAAGCAGCCACATTGTTACAGCCCATGTTAAAAATCATAACTATATTTTTGTACTGTATGCCAGACACTAATACTGAAGCATTTGCAGAGACCTTGGAGAAAATTAACTAAGTTTTTGCAAAATGGTCTGAGGACAGAATATATATTCTTGGAGACATAAATACTGATTTTAAACTAATGCAATCAAACAATTTAGTTATCCTAAAATGCTTAGATTGGATGACTTTCATTGCAATAATGATAGTTCATAACAATTATTCTGTCATCACCAGTGTTCATTAATGATACTTCAGAGAACTTCTGGGTTTCGACTACCTCGCACTGTGTTCTGAAATGAAAACCATCCCCCCTCCCACAGGGGTATTCCACTGCTTACCCAATTCTTGCGATATCCTTGTCTGCCCCTATTACGAACCAATAGGCCCATGGGGCTTATCCTGCAATAGATGCAAAACCTGGCCCATACAACAACACGCTCCAGTCCTGTCCTAAGCATCTCCCATCCCCCCATCAAAGGCAGACACAAATGTGAAAGCAGTTATGTGATCTACGAAGTTATCTGCAACCACCCTCTGGCATTTTACAAGGTCATGACCACTAACAAGTTGTGTGTCCGCATCAACGGCCACCGCAATACTGGACAATCCTGCTCAGTTCCCTTTTTCTATTTTCCAAATTTTGCCATGTCCCTAAAATATTGTTGTTCACTTTTCACATGTGGGATTTCAAAATGTTGACACCAACAGTTTTTGTTAGTTCTACATGAGTACATAAAATACACTTAATTTACTTTTCATTGTAAGCATCAATCACTCATAGTGATATCTCAGACTGAAATCATGATTTAATGTATAGTTCACTGCAACAGGCGTGCAACTGTTGCCATTTGAAGAATTGTAAGATTCAGGTTTTGGATTCTGCAGTCTCTCAATTCTAAAATCACTGTTCTTTTATTTTGAACTATGCCATACAGTACTGGGAAGTTCATAAGCCATGTTGCTTATTCACTACCTGTATGTTGTAACTTTGCTTAAAACAAATTTTGGTTACTGCTCTTAAAATATTTTGGTAGGCTTATTCATAATTTTTTGTTTGAAGTAAAGGTGTCGTGATCATGTATCTTATTACACGTATTTGATTAATCTTAATGGTATAATGAAAATAAAAAGTAAATGTGACAGTAAATTCTTTTTTATGTTTTCTTGTATCATGTCCTGACATGAGGTCCTTCCTACACAAGATTATACCTACTTTTTTGAAGCTCTTTCTCTTAGGTACATATCATGAATATTTATGCTGGGTACTACCTTTGTGGATGTAGGTCTGGCACAAGTGTTATTGCTCTCTTTCACAACAATAGTGTTCTGTTATGGTGTGTACGAATCCAAAGAAATACTAGGAGGGAATTATGTTTGATCCAAGAACTGTAATGCTTATCCCTAACTAATTAAAATTTTTGTCATTAACACAAATCAAATTCTATGTTATTCATCTATCAAAGATAATTTAAATCCAGGGAGTTATGTAAGGGCAATGAATGGTTTCCTGTATTTTTGTATTTATTCTATTTGGCCTTCAGCAGTGTAAACTACTTTGCCAAGGTTTCCTGTATTTGGAATGTGTTTATTGTTTATGGATTCATCTCATCAACAAACTTGTTGCATTAGTATGTAGACTACTCCATAATGTCAGTGTAAGATGTGCATATTAACACTGTATACATATTTAGTCCCCGCTTGTAATTTTAGTTTTCTTAAATTTGCCAGATGAACTTGTAATTGCATTAACAGCAACTCTTACAGGCATATCTTGTACATGAAGAATAGAAATCTTTACAAAACTGACTCATTCCTCATATGATTTGTTCACTGCATGAAATAGAAACAAACACTTCAAGTATCAATGAGCACACTGTACCGTATAGTATTTAGTATCGCGGTTTTGGGCAACCTGTTTTTCCAGTTGGAAATGAAGTTTCTTACAAAATGCTTTCTTTAATGTGCACTGCTTTCATATTTAGTTACATGGGTAGCCCCATTTTATTTTTAATGCCTTATTAGGAAGTTTTTCTTCATCATTAGGGTTTCTACAGTTGGCCAGTGAAAAGCTAAACACACTATGTAACATTACTGACCTGGTTATATTGCTGGTATTCTTTGGTAATGTTAAACTTTTGACATCTCATTCTCTGGAATTGGTTGGAGATTTAACCTAATATTTCAATGATGGACATGACACCATTGATTTAAACTTGAGATTACTTCACATTTCTTGGCACCAAAACATATAATGATGAATATTTACTTCTGCTATTAACTATTTTTACAGTTCAAGTAAACCAAGTCAGCTACTACGCTTGATGAACTCTAAACAGCAGCAGGTTCTTTCCATGGTGAAGTCGCCATTCAAGTCTACAAAAAATAGCATTTGATAGAACTCCGTCACTGAAGCTTTACTAACACTTTAATGCAGGGAAGTTACATGGCCATCTACAGCCAGATTTTCCAAACAAGTACGTGAAATAATCACACTGAGTGAGTGTAACAGTAAGATCTGCTCATGTTAGTGACTTTGACACTGAAATGTGGAATGGATGAGTGCATGCTATGAATTTTTACAGTGAGATATTAAGATGAAAATAGTTAATCAAGACTCTGCTAAGGAGAAGTTCCTGTAACAATTACTGGGAGCAAAATTCCTACTGCTATATAAAGAGGGCAATGTCAAAATTAGTGGCAATGACATTATGGGAAAGCAAGTAATAATTTGGTTTATCTATGTGATAGATGATTGGGAAATAAATAAGGTTGGGTGGAATATTTTATTCATACCAGATACACTGCTGTGGGAATTTACCGAGCTTCGCAGGATGGAGTTTTCTTAATTGTCAAATTACTCTGATAAAATTATTTTCCAGTTCAGAAAAATTAGAGCAAGAAAATTAAAACTAAAGTTATAATATCATAAACATACTTAATGGTCCAAATGATAATATTTTCTGGGTGGTGGAAACTTTAATTACGAATAACTTTTTAGTTAATGAATTTTCACACATAATAAAATGGTTACTGAGAGAGTTAAATGAGGACTTTCAAATAGTTTATATCATTCTGGAAATTATCAATTGTTACCTCACGATGTGTTTCTGCACATATGGCTTTTGAATAACAAATTCTCTTAAAGGAACATGTACAGTGAGAAATTAATTATACCATTGGCATTAGCAGAACTCCAACCGATGAATAATGAATTTTACTGAAACGCCACTCAGGTATGAATTTGGGTGCTTTATGTAAATCTGATACATCTACTACCAGCATAATACAAAAAGGAAATAAGAAAGTTATGTGAGTAGTAGAGTTATAGTTATTACTGATTTTTTTTAGGCACAACACAGCATTCTCAGGTGCAGTAGGATGCACAGGGATGGGAAAGCCAACTGATGCCCATCTACCACCCCCACTGATGTACTTCCCACTGCTGCTGACAACACAATAAAAATAATTTGAACATATGTCTTGTTCTATTTGAATTGCATGTGCAGCTCTTGCTCATTCTAAGTATGTGGAATTTTGTATACAACTAACAACACTGTGCCACCATAGTTGTTTGTCAGCCATGAAATTATTTTAATCAAAATTTAGAAGAGAACATAATAATCGTTTATCACTAAATATGGCAAAGGCCCATCAAAGCATTTAGCAATAACCACAAAAGCTTTCTATTATTTTCCCACTAATATAATCTGACAAGTACCAAAAAATTTTGAAACTTAAAGATCTATACATTATATGGGCACTGTGACTGGTAATCTGTAGGTAGCTAGTATGTAGCCATAAACACAAAGAAGAGTGTTTTTAATTAGTCAAAACACACACAAACTATATCTGAGGAACAAACTCATTATATAGAAAAAACGATCTGCTGCCCTAATTATTACAAAAGGTAGATTGGCATAACAAAATCATAACTCTATCCACCTGTTTCAACCAGTAATGCCATCAACGTGGTTTACACTATTTCAAGCACATACAATATGACGACCACGACAACACTCATTACACCTGTAAACATACATAAGTAACATGTGGAGTATAACTTCAGCAACAGGATGAAACTAACAACTACTGCCAAACAAATATTTGCCCAAAAATCTAGCACACGAAATCCTCAAAATGTAACACACAAAACTCACAAAAACGAAAACTAGTGGTGGTGTAAATTTCAATAGGCCTATCTCAAATGAAGACTACAACACCAGTAACCAATAAACAACTCAAAATCATAATTTTCACTTTACTTACATAGCTCCAACAAAGCCTTAGATACAAGGAACCAACATACAACTCAAACATTGTGTTGCAAATTTCACTTCACCAATATACCTCAAACAAAGCTGAACTTGCACACAACTCCAAAACCCTATGACACAAATTGACCTATATGGCAGCAAAAAACAAAGCCGAATGTACAAAAGCCCAACACACACAAATTTTAAAATCCATTATCCACACTTTCACTTACTTTACATAAAGCAAAGCCCACAGTACAACAATCCAAACCGTGCTCATATGGCTAATACCAGAAACATATTCTAATGGTACATCAATACACCTGATACCAACCAATCACAATCCAACACAATCATCACATACCAAGACGAAAAATTCCAGAAAAATTGCGTCACCACCAATTTTAATATACACAAACTATAATCAACTCATAGCATACAAAGAAAATAAAACAAAAATACCATCTCCCACTGCAACAAGCAACGATCTACTCAAATATTTCAATTTCTACGTTCACACTACAAACAAATTTACAACAAGTGCTTCAACTTTTGACTCTCTGCACTTCAATTTTCTCTGTCACTTGCAGCGCCGAAGATTCGCAATTTACACGCTACACGACTGCCGAGCTCGGCTATTGCCCCACAACCATTTCAACCGATCAACTTACTCCCAGAATGTGAACGTATATTACGCCTCTTATTCCCTCTCCAACAATTTTTCAACCCGCTTTACGTCTGTTTTGAATCAGAATAGCACAAAACCTATTACTGAGTTACTACTAGAGTTCAATGCAGGATCTGCTATCTTGATCAAAACAATAACAAACACAGATCTTTCTGCCGGCCAAAATTTACCTATTCAAAGTTAATACTCACAACGCCTTCAACTGGCTGTGGTAACTACTTTGAACTATGTCACTTTCCTTGTTTCGCTGTCGTTAAAGTATTGTGCGATTCACTGACCAACACTGTACTTATATCGGTTTATTACTTATTTACAAATATTACAAAACGAAGTAAACTGATTAATTGAAGGTATGCTAGGTCGGAAATACAAGATTATTACATTTCACTGTAATGGTTCGACACTCGTTAACTATCGATAGCCGAGCCCGGCAGTCGTGTAGCCTATAAATTGCGAAACTGCGACGTTGTAAGTGACAGAGAAAATTCAAGTTGAGAGAACAGTTATTTGAAGCACGCGTCGTAAATTATTTTGTAGTGTGAGCGTAGAATTTGAAATGTTGGTGTTGAAAACCACTTTAACTCCGCCTGCAGTTACTGTAGGAGTGAATTAAGTAGCTCTGCAGTTGCTGTTGCCGGTCCCAAGCCCGGAGAAAGGAGGAGGGTTGGCGCAAAAGCCGTAAAAGAATCGACATAAAATAGTTTGAGAGATCCTGTAAACGTTAATAACATAGTACTAATGACGAAGACAATAATAATAATATAGATTAACCCATAGATCTTCAACTTCATTGCGTGATGCACATAAAGCAGCTAGTGGTACCTCGCGCCTCTCTAAATATAGACTTATTACTGCTTGTGGCCATCGGAGGGATCGAACATACCAGGCAGGAATGCTGGAGCTTCCCGAATCTATGCAACCGAAACGCAAACGCTTTTGGACATAACTGTATTGAATAAAACTTTTCGTGGTTAACGCTATTCTTATAACGGTTTGTGAATGGACAACTTTCATCCCCTTCCCGGTTTTGACAATTCCCGCTATTATCTGTCAGTGTAACAGCGCTAAAAGGATCTGTCGTTCGAAAGAATAGCGTGTACAGTTTCCAATTCGAGACAAAGTTATTGTAGAAGTGGACATACGGAATCGGGTATTCTAATAACTGCTTCTCAGTATATTTATCAGTTAATTAATTAAATTTGTTGCAAATGATATCTCTATTTGGAACCAATAGCTCAATATATATTATCAATACTAGTACTAAGAACAATTTACATAAAAATCTAAAATCACTTACCTTGTTCCAAAAAGGACCCTAATATTCAGTAACACACATTTTCAATAAATCACCAGCAACCATTAAAAACTAGGTTTCAGATAAAGCACAGTTTAAACAGAGTTTGAAAGCCTTTTTGGTAGACAACGTCTACTCTGTACACGAATATCTTCACAGGAATTGTTAGACCACCTTAAGAAAAATTTCGGTTTTGACAGCACTTGGTCACTTCAGTCAAGATTAAGTAAGTTGTGTATGATGATACATTTGTCAAAAGTTAATAACTAGGTTTCATTCTGACTGTGTATCTATTCTGTAAATGTTGTTGTTGTCGTCTTCAGTCCTGAGACTGGTTTGATGCAGCTCTCCATGCTACTGTATCCTGTGCAAGCTTCTTCATCTCCCAGTACCTACTGCAACCTACATACTTCTGAATCTGCTTAGTGTATTCATCTCTTGGTGTCCCTCTACGATTTTTACCCTCCACACTGCCCTCCAATGCTAAATTTATGATCCCTTGATGCCTCAAAACATGTCCTACCATCGATCCCTTCTTCTAGTCAAGTTGTGCCACAAACTTCTCTTCTTCCCAATCCTATTCAATACCTCCTCATTAGTTACGTGATCTATCCACCTTATCTTCAGCATTCTTCTGTAGCACCACATTTCGAAAGCTTCTATTCTCTTCTTGTCCAAACTAGTTATTGTCCATGTTTCACTTCCATACATGACTACACTCCATACAAATACTTTCAGAAACACTTTCCTTGCCATTGCCAGTCTACATTTTATATCGTCTCTCCTTCGACCATCATCAGTTATTTTGCTTCCCAAATAGCAAAATTCCTTTACTACTTTAAGTGTCTCATTTCCTAATCTAATTCCCCCAGCATCACCCGACTTAATTTGACTACATTCCATTATCCTCGTTTTGCTTTTGTTGATGTTCATCTTATATCCTCCTTTCAAGACACTATCCATTCCATTCAACTGCTATTCCAATTCCTTTGCTGTCTCTGACAGAATTACAATGTTATCGGCGAACCTCAAAGTTTTTACTTCTCCATGAATTTTAATACCTACTCCAAATTTTTCTTTTGTTTCCTTTACTGCAATATACAGATTGAATAACATCGGGGAGAGGCTACAACCCTGTCTCACTCCTTTCCCAACCACTGCTTCCCTTTCATGCCCCTCGACTCTTATAACTGTCATCTGGTTTCTGTACAAATTGTAAATAGTCTTTCGCTCCCTGTATTTTACCCCTGCCATCTTTAGAATTTGAAAGAGAGTATTCCAGTCAACATTGTCAAAAGCTTTCTCTAAGTCTACAAATGCGAGAAACATAGGTTTGCCTTTTCTTAATCTTTCTTCTAAGATAAGCGTAAGGTCAGTATTGCCTCACGTGTTCCAACATTTCTACGGAATCCAAAGTGATCCTTCCCTAAGTCCACATCTACCAGTTTTTCCATTCATCAATAAAGAATTCCTGTTAGTATTTTGCAGCTGTGACTTCTTAAACTGATAGTTCGGTAATTTTCACATCTGTCAACACCTGCTTTCTTTGGGATTGTAATAATTATATTCTTCTTGACGTCTGAGGGTATTTCGCCTTTCTCATACATCTTGCTCACCAGCTGGTAGAGTTTTGTCAGGACTGGCTCTCCCAAGGCTGTCAGTAGTTCTAATGGAATGTTGTCTACTCCGGGGGCCTTGTTTTGACTCAGGTCTTTCAGTGCTCTGTCGAACTCTTCACGCAGTATCGTATCTCCCATTTCATCTTCATCTACATCCTTTTTCCATTTCCATAATATTGTCCTCATGTACATCGCCCTTGTATAAACCTTCTATATACTCCTTCCACCTTTCTGCTTCCCTTCTTTGCTTAGAACTGGGTTGCCATCTGAGCTCTTTATATTCATACACGTGGTTCTCTTCTCTTCAAAGGTCTCTTTAATTTTCCTGTAGGCAGTATCTATCTTACCCCTAGTGAGATAAGCTTCTACATCCTTACATTTGTCATCTAGCCATCCCTGCTTAGCCGTTTTGCACTTCCTGTCGATCTCATTTTTTAGATGTATGTATTCCTTTTTGCCTGCTTCATTTACTGCATTTTTATATTTTCTCCTTTCATCAATTAAATTCAATATTTCTTCTGTTACCCAAGATTTCTAGCAGCCCTAGTGTTTTACCTAATTTATCCTCTGCTGCCTTCACTACTTCATCCCTCAGAGCTACCCATTCCTCTTCTACTGCGTTTCTTTCTCCCATTCCTGTCAATTGTTCCCTTATACTCTCCTTGAAACTCTGTACGACCTCTGGTTCTTTCAGCTTATCCAGATCCCATGTCCTTGAATTCCCACCTTTTTGCAGTTTCTTCAGTTTTAACCTACAGGTCATAACCAATAGATTGTTGTCAGAGTCCACATCTGCACATGGAAATGTCCTACAATTTAAAACCTGATTCCTAAATCTCTGTCTTACCATTATATAATCTATCTGATACCTTTTAGTATCTCCAGGATTCTTCCATGTATACAACCTTCTTTTATGATTCTTGAACCATGTGTTAACTATGATTAAGTTATGCTCTGTGCAAAATTCTACCAGGCGGCTTCCTCTTTCATTTCTTAGCCCCAATCCATAATCACCTATTATGTTTCCTTCTCTCCCTTTTCCTACTGACGAATTCCAGTCACCCATGACTATTAAATTTTCGTCTCCCTTCACTACTTGAATAATATCTTTTATCTCATCATACATTTCATCAATTTCTTCATCATCTGCAGAGCTAGTTGGCATATAAACTTGTACTACTGTAGTAGGCATGGGCTTTGTGTCTATCTTGGCCACAATAATGCGTTCACTATGATGTTTGTAGTAGCTTACCTGCACTCCTATTTTTTTATTCATTATTAAACCCACTCCTGCATTACCCCTATTTGATTTTTTATTTATAACCCTGTATTCACCTGACCAAAAGTATTGTTCCTCCTGCCACCAAACTGCACTAATTCCCACTATATCTAACTTTAACTTATCCATTTCCCTTTTTAAATTTTCTAACCTACCTGCCCGATTAAGGGATCTGACATTCCTCGCTCCAATCCGTAGAACCCCAGTTTTTTTCTCCTGATAACGACGTCCTCCTGAGTAGTCCCCGCCCAGAGATCCGAATGGGGGACTATTTTACCTCCGGAATATTTTACCCAAGAGGACGCCATCATCATTTAATCATACAGTAAAGCTGTATGTCCTCGGGAAAAATTACGGCTGTAGTTTCCCCTTGCCTTCAGCCGTTCGCAGTACCAGCACAGCAAGGCCGTTTTGGTTAATGTTGCAAGGCCAGATCAGTCCATCATCCAGGCTGTTGCCCCTGCAACTACTGAAAAGGCTGCTGCCCCTCTTCAGGACCACATGTTTGTCTGGCCTCTCAACAGATACCCCTCCGTTATGGTTGCACCTACGGTACGGCCATCTGTATCGCTGAGGCACGCAAGCCCCCCCACCAACGGCAAGGTCCATGGTTCATGGGGGGATTCTGTAAATAGCAGTTCTAATTTACTGTAATGTGTTCACATATTGTGTGAATCTCCTGCAAATGATTCGGGAAGTGAGCGTTATATTCGTATGTTCTATATTCTTTATGTTATACTTTCTGAGATGTTCCACACCCATGAGACTTGTCTCATTTTTGGGTCAATGGAATGAAAACTTCATCTAATGTAGAAAGAAAATTTCATCTCATCAAAACAGTTGATAAAAATAATGAATTAAAATACCACATAGTCCAGTACGAGTATGTATTTAGAATATGATTTATCACCACTTTGTAATGTTTAGTTGTGTCTCAGCTACATTTTCAGGCATGACAGAGAAAGAATTCCAAGTATGACCAGTAGTAAATTTGGCGAAAATTACAGTGATCCCTTAGATTGCCCTCATCAGAAGAAAAGTTGGTTTTCTAATTTATTATTGAGCTTACTGTTGATTTGCTAATTTTATAAGCAACCTTGCCTTTCATTTGCAGAAATGCACTGATTACACTGAAAGTAACATTGCTGTTTACTTGATTAGTAGAAAACTGAAATAATCATAGGGATTTTAGAGATTTGTTTCCCACTCTGATGCCTTACTGCCCCCTTTCTCTATCATCATCATCATGATAATCATCATCTGGGAGAGTAAATCCCATTGGTGAAGATTGTAGACAATGTTTAGCATACTCACTGTTTAAAAGTGCTGTACATTAAAGCATAGGTGTTCAAACTGAGTGCCTAAATTCAAGTCATCATGTGACCAGAAACAAATGATAAATAATTTAAAACATATTTTGGTTCACTTGTTCATGATAATTACAATTCTGTTTGCCTCTTGCTTGTGGAAATTCGCCATACACCAAAATTTTCTGCCATGTTCTTATTGGTAACGACTTGTTTATGCATAGGTGTCGATGCATTAAGGTTGATTACATGCAGGTATATGAGGCGTAGATGCGCATTAAGGCTGATTACACGCAAATGAAGAGAGTAGGAAGTAGGCCTACAGTTAAAGATGTGTTTAGTTGTGTAGATGGTTGTTGTATCAAAGGAAATATCTTTCTTGTGAATTCACTGTGGTACTGCAAAACATTTAACTGCAGGTGCCATATAAATAAGCAAAAATTAAACGTCTTGCAGGGCAAATCAGCTTGTTGAACAGATACAGAAGTAGAGCAAGTTGTACATGTGAAACAATAATCTTGTGTTTTTTTACCGTGTTTGTGCAGTCACAGACAGGTAAGGCCAAATTGGGAGAGGAACAGATAGCTCTAAAAATAAATGAGACTTTGGTGACAAGTGCATGTAGTGATGGAAACCTCTTAAACAAGTACTTTGTTTGTGTTACTGACAGCTTGGGGTTTTCAGGTTCAGTAAACAGTGCAATGGAGTATCTGAGACCTGTCTTTACAAATAACCGCAGTAAAATGGGAATGACACTCACATCTCCCTAAGAAGTAGTACCCATCATAAAATCCTTAACATCTAAGTATTCCAGTGGTTATGGTAATATATCAACAAAGTTAACCAAAGAGTGCTCACGCAAGGTCAGTTCTGGCTGAAGATATTTGTGTAATCAATCTCTTACCAGTAGAACATTTTCTTAGTGCCTAGAAATATAAAGCCTCTTTACAACAATGGGGATGACCAGATACCATTAAACTATCAACCAATTTCACTTTTGCCAGCTTTTCCAAAAACATTTGAAAGGGTTGTGTTCAGGAGTCTCCTTAAGCATCTGACTGCAAATAATATATTGTCCAAATCACAGTTTGGGTTTCTTAAGGGTTCTGATAGAGATAAAGCTATTTACATCTACAGTGATAACTTACGTAATGGATTAGATAACAAATTAGAGGCAAGTGGCATTTCCTGTTACCTGTCAAAAGCGTTTGACTGTGTGAATCACAGCATTCTCTTAGGTGTCACTAGCAGTGCTGCAAAATGGTTTGAGTCTTATTTAACTACCGTAACAGGAAATAAAGGGTGTCATTGAGAAATACCTGTGCAGTAAACAGTCAGCCTTCATCTGATTGGGAATTAATTATATGTGGCATACCTCCTCTTGGGTCTGTTGCTTTTTCTTGTGTTCATTAATGACTTCTCACCAATTACATTGCCAGAGGCTACATTTGTTTTGTTGCAGATGATACAAACATTGCAGCAAGTAGGAAGTCAAGTACAGATTCAGAAGTGGCTGCTGATAAAATTTTCACTGACATTAATAAATGATTTAAAGCTAATTCACTGTCATTAAACTTTGAAAAGACCCACCGGAACCTGTTAGAGATTTCCTTCTAGCAAGTGTACAGCACATGAAGACATGCAGATCAAAGAGGTTGACAATGGTAAATTTCTGTGATTATAACTCAATAATAAATGCTGCTGGGAAGGGATTTGCAATAAGAATGATGTCAGATGTAGTGGATATTTAAAAAAAAGAAAAAAAACACTTGCATAATTTGCTTACATTCATTCTATTATATCATATGTGATCGTATTCTGGAGTAACTTGCAAAGTCGAGCAAAAGTTTTTAGCATCCAAAAACATATAACAAAGACTCATTTGTTTTGTAAATTCAGGAAAATCATGTAGAAATCTGTTCAAGGAACTTTGAATACTGACCATTTCTTCCAAGTATATTTATTCTTAATGAAATTTGTTGCAAGTAATATATCTCTATTTCCAACCAATTGCTCAATACATAGGAATAAGAACAAGCTACATAGAACCTAAAATCACCTGTCTTTATCCAGAAAGGAACACACATTTTTAATAAATCACCAGCAACCATTAAAAAGATGAAGCACAGTTTAAACAGAGTTTGAAAGACTTTTTGGTAGGCAACTTCTTCTACTCTACAGATGAATATCTTAACAGTGTCTGTTAGATCTTCAATTTTGACAGCAATTGGTCACAACTGGCAAGATTATGTATTTTGTGAATGATAAATTTATTAAAAGTGCATAGCTGTGTTTCATATTCAAATTAAAAAAAAAACACAACAACAACTCTGTCTGACTTGTTTCACACCCAAGAGAATCATTTCATTTTTGGGCCCCTGGGTCGAAAACTGAATCTAATCGAATTCCATTTCACTATATTCGTAATTATTCACATTACTTTCTAGGTAGTAGTCCTACTCCTGTGTTGACATTGTCAGGTCCTATAAACATCTCTTGTCCATATAGAAATTTTGCCACAAGTGTCATATCAGAATAGACTCAAGCACTTATTCTACATTACTTGCCAGCAGAATTGAAATACTGAGTGGGGACAAGGTATTCAGTTACTTTCATCTACACCAAAGCATTCACATGTAGTCAATAGCTACAGGAATAATTTTGATAACAACATTTACATTGGGAATTGACAAAATGTGGTTGTGGAAGTCATGTAATCAACTAAAAACAAAGATTCCAAGACTTTCCTGACGAAGCAACTGCCAGTTGCGAAAGCTCGAATTCTGTGTGTGTGTTTGTGTGTTTTGTTCATGTGCCTGTCTGCCGGCACTTTCCCGCTTGGTAAGTCTTGGAATCTTTGTTTTTAATATATTTTTCCCATGTGGAAGTTTCTTTCTATTCTATATTCATGTAATCAACTAATTGATATGTGACAAGTGCAGTGTCTCTCTAATTTCTCACGTTCATGTTGCTTCTGTTCTGGTTTGTTTGGTAATGTGTATACCTGTGTCTTTTGTATTTGTGCACAATGAAGTGTGGTTTACACTTTTTTTAGTCATAGACTAGTGTTGGCAGTAGTATCACGTATACAATGTATAAAAGGACAATGCATTAGCAGAGTGGTCATTTGTATACGGGTGATTCATGTGAAAAGGTTTCCAACCTGACTGTGGCCACATGAGGGGAATTAACAGCCTTTGACCATGGAATGGTAGCTGGAGCTAGTTTTGTGAGACATTCCATTTCAGAAATCATTAGGGACTTTAATATTCTGAGATCCACAGTGTCAAGCATGTGTCAACAGTACCAAATTTCAGGCACTGTGGGAGCTGGTGGTGGCTCCATATTTGTGTGGGTTGTGTTTTTATAGAATGGACTTGCCCCTCTGGTCCAACTGGACCAATCATTGAATGAAAATGGTTATGTTCAGCTACTTGAAGACCATTTGCAGCTATTCGTGTTTCAAACAATGATGGAATTTTTATAGATGACAGTGCACCTCGTCACCAGGCCACAACTGTTCTCGGTCGGTTTAAAGAACATCCAGGTGGATGATTCGGGCACCAGATTGCCCGACATGAATCCTTTCAACTATTTATGGGACATAATTGAGATGTCAGTTCATGTGCAAACTTGTGCACCAGCAACACTTGCAATTATAGAGACTGCATGGTTCAATGTTTCTGCAAGGGATTTCCAGTGACTTATTGAGTTCATGCCATGATGTGTTGCTGCACTACTCCGGGTAAAAGCAGGTCCAACATGATAACTGGAGGCATCCCATAACTTTTGACACCTCAGTGAATTACACCATTAGTCCGTGAATATATTTTATGTTTAGGAGATAGTGCCCTTCCATAATCTGTGAACCCAAAGAAGAAACTCTACTCTCTTGGGTAGGCTATCTGCTGCAATTCATATAGATAAGTACAGTCATGAAAACCAGTCATAATGTTCTATATTCTGTCAGTGGCGCCATCCAGGTTATTAAAAATGAGACTGAGATTTTACAGTGCCTGTCTCCTGTGTTTCAACTGCTAGATTCTGTGCCATACACTGATCCATTTCGGAACATCACGGTTTCAACCACACTGGTCATGGCACAGTGATATAACCACATAACAATGCTTTGCACATAATTACAACAATGTCGTAAGACATAAAATTCAGAGTGAACATGTTTCCAGTCATTTTACACTCACTGAAACATCCACTCATTGGCTTCCACAGTCCTCCACAGTCCTCTCACACTGTATTTGCAAGTTCAGGCCCCACTGTTTGCGCCTAGTCAATTGTCAATTCAGTTGCAGTAAATGGAGAGCATTTTCAAACAGAAAATTAGTGACACTTTTGAACAGTTCACTTTAGCGTTCAGTGATCTTGATCAACATGTTACTTCAGTGGTGTTGGACATTATATTACGATCGTCCCTGCACCAAGCCTACAATGCTCTCATGGTGGTGCTAATTTGACATTGTACAAAATCGATAGGTCAAAGTCTCATGCAAATGCTATACAATCAGAGGCATGGGGACATGATACCATCTGAATTCTGGAGACATCTACATGGAATGATTATCAGTTTGGATGCTTTGCTGTTACACGTTTGGCAACAACAATTGCTACCAAAGTGAGGTTAACTTTAATTGCTCAGGATGAGCAGCCATTATACTAGTTATCAATGAAGCACACACCTTGCTTGACACATATGGCACAGTGGCTGCCACAATAACTTCCATCCACTCTGAAGAAAGCTGAACCATTCCAGACCAGCCCAAAGTGCTGCTGCCTCGCAACCGTGCCACCTCTACCTGAAAGTCACATAGAGTTTTCGAGAACCTGTGGACTCTCCGTGCTACTGTCAAGAGGCTAACTAAGCTGTTGGAAATCTTACAGCTATGAATTGTGACAGCTGAGAGCAAATGTACCCCCTCTGCACATGCCCAAAGTGGTCTCATAACCATGGGACCACTCAGACTAATGTTTGCTGTTCCACAGACCTTTTGGTCACCTGGCAGCTAATTGCAAGAAATCATGTTTGCACCCAAATGCCGAGACATGATTTGGTTCAGGTGCAACAGCAGGACACCCACTTACAGCACCTGCTGTTTAAGAACAGTTAGTCGTCTACATCAAAAATAAAGTATAGGACTGCTCAGCCTACCACTTGTATCGGCATGACTCCAAAGCTGCCAACTAATGAATGGCTACACAACACTACATCACAAAGGTTGTTCGTTACCAACCACTATTCAGGGATAGTGTTATTAATCGAACAGGATCAGAGATCAGCACACTGCTGACTACATTCTACCCAGATGCAAAACAACACACTATGGCCAATTTAGTGGCAGTTAACAAGTCCGTCATATGCACATATGGTCACCAAATATTTGAGGTTGACAATGGTCTCTTCAAGAACTCCAAGTGGACTTTTGCATTATCCAACATTCCTCAACCTATTTTGGGTGCTGATTTCATCACACAGCCTGCACTGACCACCAATTTACTAAATGAATGACTGATACATTCTGTCAACAGACTTACTATTCTTGCAGGAAAGTGTCATTCATCAAAGTACACAATGCCCAGAGTGTATAATTTAAGTGCTAATACCTCAAATGACCATCTTCATTACTGGGAGTCCTACTGCCACAACTTGAAATCACACCTCCAGACCATGAGAAAAGATTACATAACAATGAGGTGTGAAATAATCACGTCACATGAGGATAATGTGATGTTGAAGGATATCCTATTGGAAACAGATGACAAACTCCAAGTGGCCCATAAAACATTAGAACAACATAGGACACCTCCGCATTACATCCGTGCTCTGCACACAACTGTGTCCATGGATTAATAGTGGCCTGTAAAACTACAGGGCAGGTGCACACATACTGTGGTGCACCATATCTGTACCAAACCTGGTCTGCAATTTCATCAGGAGCCCATTGGACTGCATGGAAATGACTACCACTGATTTCCAGTGGCTACACAACGGCACCAGGGGAACCATCAACTCACACCCCTCCCCCTCTGTCTGCTACCTATGGCACTCCTCCCAACCATCATTCTACAGTACTGGCTGTGTCACTGACTGCAGTTACATGTCCATCATGTACAGCCACCCACACACAAGCTGGCTTTGAGGTCAAATTCGAAATCCATCTCATCTTTTAGATGAGTGGATTGGGGGGGTGGGGAAGGGGGGGGGGGGTTTGTGTGAGAGTGATATAATCAACTAATAGGTGTGTGAAAAGTGCAGTGTGTCTTTAATTTCTCATATTCTTTGTTACTTCCTCTTCTGGTTTCTTCACTAATGCACTGTTATTCCCTGTATGTATTTTATATGTAGTAGATGGTCTCCCTACATGGTCCCACATTGTACAGCAATTCATACTATAGGCCTATATTGAAATGTACACAATAAAATTAACAAATGTGAATATTGGTTAAACTTTGAAACTGAACATCTCTTTATGGACCTAGGGATTGTTAGATGTATATACTACCTTGTGGTGTTCCTGGTTAACAGCAAGAGTGAATTTAGGATGAACTCAGCAATTCACAATCACATAACTAGATGAAGTAATAATTCCTATATCAGCTATGTATTCCTTTCTAGGGTTCAGAATGGAGTTTAATTTTCAGGTATATAAATAAAAGGTAACCAGTGGGCTGCAGACATAAAACTAAACATCTGCAAATATTTAAAAACAAAATAAAAGAATACTTCATTAGCCACTCTTTCAACAATTTATCAGAATATTTGAGGTGAAGAATGTAAATTCTGTTAAGAATCAGAGTTGTGAGTTGATAAGGACAGTATATTAGTATCACCATTCAAAGATTTGATCTGAACCTATAACTGCATTTTCCCCCAGTTACATACTACTATAGTTTCTCAAATGTAATGTATGGTTGCCAAAGTTTGTGAGCTAAAGGCATAGCCTGTTATGTGTTTTCTTTCATAAAGTGCACTATAGAATTAATTAAAATGAATATAAAGCTCCAGTTATCAATATCCTTTCTCAAAAGATTAACTTTTGGAGACACAATAAGCAACAAGCTCTTAGGCCAGTAGTTGCTGCACTCACAGCTCACCAACCCACATTAGTTTATTTAACCAGCTGGTACAGAAAAGTGGAATTTCATTTAAATTACTCTAGCACAGGTATGATTTGTTAACAATTAATGAAAATTTTGAGAATTTTTAGCAAGAGTTCTTTATTGTGTACAAAACACTGAAGATAACGTAAAATGAACTTCCAGTGTGCTATATTTTAAACTGACCAGTGAAACAAAACACGTACACCACAGTCTCTCACTGTGAGTTTCCAACAGTTCTGTTGCAAAAGTCGGCGTGAAGTTTGTGTGTGCATCTTCCTTTGCCTTTTCAGTGTCATAATATACAATAAATGCATTGTTCACTGAAATATTTAGTAGTTTTATAAGACAGTTAAGTCATTTTGAAGCATGTAACTTCTTTTGTGATGCAGAATGTGGCATTTAGAAGGGCAGGTCAATGACAGTAGCAGTACTTGACTTAGTTACAAATATAAGTCAGGGTTTTGAAGACAAAAGATTTTACAGCACTGGTACTTTGTGACCATAGTAAGTTATTCAGTTGTACCTCATGTAAGACCCTCCTCAGCAATATAAAATCATAAGGTGATGGGGGAGCTGTTGAGCAAATTCTTGAATCCTGCCTGAATAATAAACAGAAAATTGTATTAGTACAAGGAGCAGACTCAATTGAAAAGAAGTTGAAACAGAGTGCAGCATAGCAAACTGTAATGGTGCCCTTGTTGTTACTGATTTTTGTTAATGACAGAAGTACCAATGGGACCACCTTACAGTTTGGAAATAACCACATTTGTTCTCAAAAAGCAAGAATGTTGCTCAGGCTTTTCAACAAGCAGAAGCCCTATTAAGTTAGGCAAGGGTCTGGTTTCGTCTGAACAAGATAAAAATTAATGTCTACAAAACACAGAGAATGACATGCAGCCTCAGTGATACTGGATCACTGGGTGACACAGCAGCCACTAAACTCACGGGCTTTTTCATTCATACTATGTTAACATGGTAACTGCACACAAAAATTGTATATTCCAAACTTTCCTGGGTCCTGTATCTCCTGCGGAAATTAAAAGGTGTAATATCAGACCAGTACTGGTAGCTACTGACTGTGTACTCTGTAATGTTCTAAAGCTGCATGAGACATGAGCTGCTGCTGTGGAGTCTTTCTGTAGTCTGTAAAATAAATGCAAAAAAAAAAAAGATAATCGTAAACCAATTGTTTCTGACTGTTCCTAGCCAATATTTATTCAACTACCTTGCTCATACAGAGATAAATCATGAGAACTACAGAACGAGAAATAAATTTCATCTACACAGCACTGGCAATAGAGACAGAATAGAAAGCCCTGGCTGTTAACAAAGACAAAAAGAGCTTCCACATTGTGGCTTTCGAACTGTTGAGTGCACTACCTAAGGCTATCCTTTCATTACCAATGGAGCAATATAGGACTAAAATTATGGGTACATTTAAAGGGCAACCTTTGTACAGTACTGAATAATTCTTCTCTGGTGATAAGACAGTGTCTACCTAGGCCAGAACTCAGTGCTATGACAAGAACAGCAGCTCTGATATTTAACTACAATATGTTCTAGTACTGATTTCACAGTTCTATTATCGTTGTACAGCATATCATAATCTAGTTGTTCTCTTTAGTATACTGTACAGCATCAATTTTAGTATCATAGTTTAAATTGAGGTGTTGCACTCATTTTATTGTGGTAATATTATTGTAATCTTGATGCAGTCTGTCCAGCTATGGCTGGTTAACAACACAGAGCTGGTAATAAATGGAGATGATGTCAGACTGCTTTTTGATGATAATAAGCAATATTATCCAACCCACAGGATTATTTGTTTGGCTCTGTGTTATAATACTGCAAATTTCAGTAGATGTGAGTGGGCAAAGAAAAAAGTTACCTTGGGAACAGCACAAAGCTTTTACAATGACTGTGTACAGAAGGATTGATAAAAGAAGAAAGTTTGTCATGAATGTTCATGAAGTGATTGTTGAATATTTCACATAAATTTTTTGCTCAGAGGAAACACCATCTTCATTCTTAATGCATGTTATTGATTGAGTCTTTTCCCTTTTTACCAACAGTCTCATTGATGGCTTTTAATGTGGCTTTTGCTTTACTACTTGAATTGAGTGTAAACTACTAGTTGTACATTTTCTTGGCTTCTCAGCAGACTTGTTCAGTTTGAAATAGTTATTGAATAACTTGCTGTCTGTAGTTCTACTGTAAGCATATAGCAGTCACTTATTTCTACAAAAGGTTTGTATCCCTGATGTTAGCAACTTATTACTAGGCATTTTGCATTTATTTGGCTCAGATCTAAGTTTGATTGGAAATGCTACATCTTCATGTTTCAACAGAATACTCAAATTCTTGTACCTTACATCCAACGTCACAGTCACAATGTACACCCTTCCATCCAGCTTCATGGAGCACATGTGTAAAAGTGAATACTATATTATTTTTGATGTAAAGCATGATATTTCAACACACACACCACTCTTTGGTGAGTTTGTGCTAGACTACCACCAGCTTTTGCAACAACTTCTTCCTTTCTGTGCTGCGTTCCTGTCCTCCTCCTGTTCTTTTTGCTCTTCCTTGAAGAATATGTGTGGGATAGTTTTGGGAATGTGTTCTGAAGTTTTAGTATCTTGACATCAGAACAGTCCCTCAACTGATTTTCTTTCTTTCTTCATTCGCCATGCCGTACCCTTCTTCTGCTTCAACATTCCTTTTTGTTTCTTTTTCCTCCCTATGTGCTCCTGAAGGCTGACCTACATGTTTGACATGTAACAGGTGAGTGGGTAGAGCATAATTCCCAGCCCCATGTTGACAGGTGGGGTTTGCACATACTTCTTCGTACAGGCCAGTCCCAGGGAGGAGTGCCTTCCCAAATTGCCAGTTCATCACTCTATCAGGAGTTTGGTAGGTGTGACCTGGGGTGATCCCCCCTCGGAGTGACCCCGTTAGGAAGGAGCACGCCATTGAAGATGCTGGCAATCATTGGAGATTTCCTCATAATGAGCCAATCATCATTTCAGTTTATGGCTACTACAAACAAATGGAATGAGCCTAAAGATTCAATGACTCTCTAGCTGCACCTTGATCCCCCATGGTATCACATACTGAAGTAGTTCAGTCCTTTGCTATTGTTAATGCGTTTATTATTCAAAAAAGTGTTGATGCACTTGCAGGCCCTGTAAAATCTTACTCAGATTTATGTAATGGAACTTTGCTTTTGGGGTCCAATTGTGTTTTTCAGGCCCAACAACTGCTTGCTACTTCACTTCTCCACAGCTATCCTGTTCATGTTGAGGGTCATTTAATGCTGAATTCTTTGCATGGTGTTATTTACACTAGGCTGCTTGGAGGTCTGATGCAGGGAGAAATCCAAACTTATCTCTCTCTGCAGGGCATCACTGCAGTCCATCAGGTAATGAAAAAGGTTGATGCAACATTACTGTCTACACGCACTCTTTTTCTCACATTTGATTGAGTAGTGCTTCCACCGAAAATCAAAGAAGATTATGAAGTGATCACAGTCTGACTGTACATTCCAAACCTGATGTGTTGTTACCAGTGTCAACATTAAAACCAAACACACATGTCCTGACTGAGTGAGGTGGCGCAGTGGTTAGCACACTGGACTCGCATTTGGGAGGACGATGGTTCAAGCCCGCGTTCGGCCATCCTGATTTAGGTTTTCCGTGATTTCTCTAAATTGCTCCAGGCAAATGCCGGGATGGTTCCTTTGAAAGGGCATGGCCGACTTCCTTCCCTAATCCGATGAGACCAATGACCTCACTGTTTGGTCTCTTCCCCCAACCAATCCAATCCAATCACATGTCCTGTTGAAACATGACCAAATGTGGTACCTGTGGTAGTGATGCTCGCAAGGGCAATTGCCTGCCTCCTTCTCCCTGCTGTATCAATTACAATGGTGACCAGGCAGCCTCATCCTGAGAATGTCCCACGTACCTTGATGAGCAGGCCATCCAGGAGATCTGGCCAAAGGAAAAAGTACTTCACCCTGTTGCTCGCAAGTTGTTGGCTAGACCATATGAGACTTACAGTACCGATCTCACTATGACTCGCTCCATGTAGGTTATGGCCATGCAGTCTTGCAACTTCAAATTCAGCACTGCAGTTGTAAAATCATTGGGCATTGCAGTAGCATAACCATCTCCTTCTCCTCCAGCTGTGTAACAAACCACCAAATCTTCACCTCCTGCAGTGAAATCACCTGCTACACAACTGACAGGCTGGAAAGGAAGAAAGGAATTCTCTCCTGAAGATTTTTTACGTCCCTGCAGGCAACAATCATCTGAGTCTTCATCTGCCAACTGCAAAGGCTCTAAAAAATCAATCAACTTGACCATTCTTCTCATTCCCTGGCTCAGAGGTCCTCTTCAATGGTGTTACTACATGATACTCTCACCATGCTGACCTACAATCCACCAGTGTTCACTGCCCACCAAGTGAGTAACGATGCTACTGTCACTGTAGGACGCCTCACCTGGCAACCCAGAAGCTTGTATCCGACGCACTACTGCCCATTTACTATATCCCTCACACCTTCACATTGCGGAAGCAACACAGAATGTGCATCGCAATTCAAATCTACGGGCTACATACCTGCTTTTCACCAAGGGAGTAATGATGCTATTGTCACTATACGTAGCCTCACATAGCAACCCAGTAGCTTGTATCCGATGCACTACTGCCCATTTACTATATCCCTCACACCTTCACATTGTGGATGCAACACAGAATGTGCATCGCAAATCAAATCTACGGGCTACATAGGGGCTTTTCACCAAGGGAGTAACGATGCTACTGTCTCTGTACGTAGCCTCACCTGACAACCCAGTAGCTTGTATCCGATGCACTTCTGCCCATTTACTAGATCCCCCACACCTTCACATTGTGGATGCAACAGAATGTGCATCGCAATTCAAATCTACGGGGTGCATAGCGGCTTTTCACCAAGTGAGTAACGATGCTACTGTCACTGTACGTAGCCTCACCTGGCAACACTGTAGCTTGTATCCGATGCACTACTACCCATTTACTACATCCCTCACACCTTAACATTGTGGATGCAACACAGAATGTGCATCGCAATTCAAACACGGGCTACATAGCGGCTTATCACAAAAGGAGTAACGATGTCATTGTCAGTGTACGTAGCCTCACCTGGCAACCCACTAGCTTGTATCCGACGGACTACTGCCCATTTACAATATCCCTCACACCTTCACATTGTGGATGCAACACAGAATGTGCATCGCAAATCAAATTTAGGGGCTACATAGCGGCTTCTTACCAAGGGAGTAACGATGCTACTGTCTCTGTACGTAGCCTCACCTGACATACCAGTAGCTTGTATCCGACACACTACTGCCCAATTAATACATCACTCACACCTTCACTTTATGGATGCAACACAGAATGTGCATCGCAATTTACCTCTACAGGCTGCATAGTGGCTTTTCACCAAGGGAGTAACGATGCTACTGTCACTGTACGTAGCCTCACCTGGCAACACAGTAGCTTGTATCCGATGCACTACTGCCCATTTACTACATCCCTCACACCTTAACATTGTGGATGCAACACAGAATGTGCATCGCAATTCAAACACGGGCTACATAGCGGCTTTTCACAAAAGGAGTAACGATGTCATTGTCAGTGTACGTAGCCTCACCTGGCAACCCAGTAGCTTGTATCCGACGGACTACTACCCATTTACAATATCCCTCTCACCTTCACATTGAGGATGCAACACAGATTGTGCATCGCATTTCAAATCTAAGTGCTACATAGCGGCTATTCACCAAGAGAGTAACACTGCTAATGTCACTGTACGTAGCCTCACCTAACAACCCAGTAGCTTGTATCCGACGCACTACTGCCCATTTACTATATCTCTCGCACCATCACATTGCCGATGCAACACAGAATTTGTATCACAATTGAAATCAAGAGGCTACATGGCGGCTCTTCGCAAAGAGAGTTATGATGCTAGTGTCACCGTACGTGGCCTCTCCTGGCAATGCAGTTGCTTGTATCCTATGCACTAGTGCCCATTTATTATATCCGTCATACTTTCACATTAGCGATGCAACACATAATTTGCATCGCAATTCTAATCCACGGGCTACATAGCGGGTTTTCACCAAGGTCGTAACAATGCTACAATCACTGTATTAAGCCTCACCTGGCAACCCAGTAGCTTGTATCCGACGCACTACTGCTTATTTACTATATCCCTCACAGCTTCACATTGTGGATGCAACACAGAATGTGCATCGCAATTCAAATCCACAGGCTACATAGCCGCTTTTCACCAAGGGAGTAACAATGCTACTGTCACTGTAGGCGGCCTCACATGGCAACCCAGTACCTTGTATCCGACGCACTGCTGCCCATTTACTATATCCCTCACACCTTCACATTGTGGATTCAACACTGAATGTGCATCGAAATTCAAATCCAAAGGCTTTATAGCGGCTTTCCAACAAGGGAGTAACGATGCTACTGTCACTGTACGTAACCTCAACTGGCAACCCAATAGCTTGTAACCGAAGCACTACTTCCCACTTACTATATCCCTCACACCTTCACATTGTGGATGCAGCACAGAATGTGCATCGCAATTCAAATCCACGTTCTACATAGCAGCTTTTCACCAAGGGAGTAACAATGCTACTGTCACTGTAGGCAGCCTCACATGGCAACCAAGTAGCTTGTATCCGACGCCCTGCAGCCCATTTACTATATCCCCACACCTTCAGATTGTGGATGCAACACTGAATGTGCATCGAAACTCAAATCCACGGGCTTTATTGCGGCTTTTCACCAAGGGAGTTACGATGCTATTGCCACTGTACGTAGCCTCACCTGGCAACTCAATAGCTTGTAACCGATGCACTACTTCCCACTTACTATATCCCTCACACCTTCACTTTGTGGATGCAACACAGAATGCGCTTCGCAATTCCAATCCACGGGCTACATAGCGGCTTTTCACCAAGGGAGTAACGATGCTACTGTCACTGTACGTAGCCTCACCTGGCAACCCAGTAGCTTGTATCTGACGCACTACTGCCCATTTACTATATCCCTCACACCTTCACATTGTGGATGCAACACAGAATGTGCATCGCAATTCAAATCTACGGGCTACAAAGCGGCTTTTCACCAAGGGAATAACGATGCTATTGTCACTGTACGTAGCCTTACCTGGCAACCTAGTAGCTTGTATCCGACGCACTACTGCCCATTTACTATATCCCTAACACCTTCACATTGTGGATGCAACACAGAATGTGCATCAAAGTTCAAATCCACGAGCTACATAGCGGCTTTTGACCAAGTGAGTAACGATGCTGCTGACACTGTACGTATCCTCACCTGGCAACCCAGTAGCTTGTATCCGACGCACTACTGCCCATTTACTATATCCCTCACACATTCACATTGTGGATGCATCACAGAATGTGCATCGAATTCAAATCGATGGGCTACATAGCGGCTTTTCACCAGGGGAGTAACGATGCTACTGTCCCTATATGTAGCCTCACCTGGCAACCCTGTCGCTTGTATCCGACGCACTACTGCCCATTTACTATATCCCTCACACCTTCACATTGTGGATGCAACACAGAATGTGCATCGCAATTCAAATCCACGGGCATCATAGCGGCTTTTCACCAAGGGAGTAACAATGCTAATGTCACTGTAGGCAGCCTCACCTGGCAACCCAGTAGCTTGTGTCCGACGCACTATTGCCCATTTACTATATCCCTCACACCTTCACAATGTGGATGCATACAGAATGTGCATCGCAATTGAAATCCACGGGCTACATAGCGGCTTTTCACCAAGGGAGTAACAAAGCTACTGTCACTGTAGGCAGCCTAACCGGGCAACCCAGTAACTTGTATCCGACGCACTACAGCCCATATACTATATCCCTCACACTTTCACATTGCCGATGCATCACAGAATGTGCATCGAATTCAAATCGACGGGCTACATAGCGGCTTTTAAACAAGGGGATAACGATGCTACTATCACTGTGCGTAGCCTCACCTGGCAAACCAGTAGCTTGTATCCGACGCACTACTGCCCATTTACTATATCCCTCACACCTTCACATTGTGGATGCTACACAGAATGTGCATCACAATTCAAATCTACGTGCTACATAGCGGCCTTTCACCAAGGGAGTAACAATGCTACTGTCACTGTAGGCAGCCTCACCTGGCAACACAGTAGCTTGTATCCGACGCACTACTGCCCATTTACTATATCCCTCACTCCGTCACATTGCCGATGCAACACAGAATGTGCATCACAATTCAAATCGACGGGCTACAAAGCAGCTTTTCAACAAGGGAGTAACGATGCTATTGTCGATGTACGTAGCCTCACCTGGCAACCCAGTAGCTTGTATCTGACGCACTACTGCCCATTTACTATATCCCCCACACCTTCAGATTGTGGATGCAACACAGAATGTGCATCACAGTTCAAATCCACGGGCTACATGGCAGCTTTTGACCGAGGGAGTAACGATGCTACTGACACTGTACGTATCCTCACCTGGCAACCCAGTAGCTTGTATCCGACGCACTACTGCCCATTTACTATATTCCTCACACTGTCAGATTGTGGATGCAACACAGAATGTCCATCGCAATTCAAATCTACGGGCTACATAGCGGCTTTTCACCAAGGGAGTAACGATGCTACTGTCACTGTACGTAGCCTCACCTAGCAACCCAGCAGCTTGTATCCGATGCACTACTGCCCGTTTACTACATCCCTCACACTTTCACATTGTGGATGCAACACAGAATGTACATCGCAATACAAATCCACGGGCTACATAGCGGCTTTTCAACAACGGAGTAACAATGCTACTGTCACTGTAGGAAGCCTCACCTGGCAACACAGTAACTTGTATCCGACGCACTACTACCCATTTACTATATTCATCACACTGTCAGATTGTGGATGCAACACAGAATGTCCATCGCAATTCAAATCTATGGGCTACATAGCGGCTTTTCACCAAGGGAGTAACGATGCTATTCTCACTGTACGTATAATCACCTGGCAACCCAGTAGCTTGTATCCGATGCACTACTGCCATTCACTACATCCCTCACACCTTCATATTGTGGGTGCAACACAGAATGTGCATCGCAATTCAAATCCACGGGCTACATAACAGGTTTTCACCAAGTGAGTAACAATGCTACTGTCACTGTAGGCAGCCTAACCTGGCAACCCAGTAACTTGTATCCGACGCAATACTACCCATTTACTATATCCCTCACACCTTCACATTGCCGATGCAACACAGAATGTGCATCCCAATTCAAATCTACGGGCTACATAGCGGCTTTTCACCAAGGGAGTAACGATGCTACTGTCACTGTACGTAGCCTCACCTGGCAACCCAGTAGCTTGTATCCGATGCACTACTGCCCATTTACTATATCCCTCAGACCTTCAAATTGTGGATGCAACACAGAATGTACATCGCAATTCAAATCCACGGGCTACATAGCGGCTTTTCACCAAGGGAGTAACAATGCTACTGTCACTGTAGGCAGCCTCACCTGGCGACACAGTAGCTTGTATCCGATGCACTATCGGCCCATTTACTATATCCCTCACTCCTTCACATTGCCGATGCAACACAGAATGTGCATCACAATTCAAATCTACGTGCTACATAGCGGCTTTTCACCAAGGGAGTAACCTTGCTATTGTCACTGTACGTAGCCTCACCTGGCAACCCAGTAGCTTGTATCCGACGCACTACTGCCCATTTACTATATCCCTCACACCTTCACATTGTGGATGCAACACAGAATGTACATAGCAATTCAATTCCACGGGTTACATAGCGGCTTTTCACCAAGGGAGTAACGATGCTAATGTCACTGTACGTAGCCTCACCTGGCAGCCCAGTAGCTTGTGTCTGACGCAATACTGCCCATTTACAATATCCCTCACACCTTCACATTGTGGATGCAACACAGAATGTGCATCACAGTTCAAATCCATATGCTACATAGTTGCTTTTGACCAAGTGAGTAACGATGCTACTGACACTGTACGTATCCTTACATGGCAACCCAGTAGCTTCTATCCGACGCACTACTCCTTATTTACCATATTCCTCACACATTCACATTGTGGATGCAACACAGAATGTCCATCGCAATTCAAATCTACGCGTTACATAGCGGCTTTTCACCAAGGGAGTAACGATGCTACTGTCACTGTACGTAGCCTCACCTGGCAGTCCAGTAGCTTCTATCCGACGCACTACTGCCCATTTACTATATCCCTCACACCTTCACATTGTGGATGCAACACAGAATGTATATCGCAATTCAAATCTACGGGCTACATAGCGGCTTTTAACCAAGGGAGTGACAATGCTACTGTCACTGTACGTAGCCTAACCTGGCAGCCTAGTAGCTTGTATCCGATGCACAACTGCCCATTTACTACATCCCTCACACCTTCACATTGTGGATGCAACACAGAATGTACATCGCAATTCAAATCCACGGGCTACATAGCGGCTTTTAACTAAGGGAAAAACGATGCTACTGTCACTGTGCGTAGCCTCACCTGGCGACCCAATAGCTTGTATCCGACGCACTACTGCCCATTTACTATATCCCTCAGACCTTCAAATTGTGGATGCAACACAGAATGTACATCGCAATTCAAATCCACGGGCTACATAGCGGCTTTTCACCATGGAGTAACAATGCTACTGTCACTGTACGTAGCCTCGCCTGGCAACCCAGTAGCTTGTATCCGACGCACTACTGCCCATTTACTATATCCCTCACACCTTCACATTGTGGATGCACCACAGAATGTGCATCGCAATTCAAATCGACGGGCTGCATAGCGGCTTTTCACCAAGGGAGTAACAATGCTACTGTCACTGTAGGCAGCCGCATCTGGCAACGCAGTAGCTTGTATCCGACGCACTACTGCCCATTTACTATATACCTCACACCTTCACATTGCCGATGCAACACAGAATGTGCATCGCGATTCAAATCTACGGGCTACATAGCGGTTTTCACCAAGGGAGTAATGATGTTACTGTCACTGTACGTAGCCTCACCTGGCAACCCAGTAGCTTGTATCCGACGCACTGCTACCCACTTACTATATCCCTCATACCTTCACATTGCCGATGCAACACAAAATGTGCATCGCCATTCAAATTTACGGGCTACATAGCGGCTTTTCACCAAGGGAGTAACGATGCTACTGTCACTGTATGTAGCCTCACCTGGCAACCCAGTGGCTTGTATCCGATGTACTACTGCCCATTTACTATATCCTTCACACCTTCACATTGTGGATGCAACACAGAATGTGCATCGCAATTCAAATCCACGGGCCACATAGCGGCTTTTCACCAATGGAGTAACGATGCTACTGTCACTGTACGTAACCACACCTGGCAACCCAGTAGCTTGTATCCGACGCACTACTGCCCATTTACTACGAGTACATCCCTCACACCTTCACATTGTGGATGCAACACAGAATGCGCTTCGCAATTCCAATCCACGGGCTACATAGCGGCTTTTCACCAAGGGAGTAACGATGCTACTGTCACTGTACGTAGCCTCACCTGGCAACCTAGTAGCTTGTATCCGACGCACTACTGCCCAATTAATACATCTCTCACACCTTCACATTGTGGATGCAACACAGAATGGGCATCGCAATTCAAATCGACTGGCTACATAGCGGCTTTTCACCAAGGGAGTAACAATGCTACTGTCTCTTTACATAGCCTCATCTGACAACCCAGTAGCTTGAATCACACGCACTACTTCCCAATTAATACATCCCTCACACCTTCACTTTCTTAATGCAACACAGAATGTGCATCGCAATTTACCTCTACAGGCTGCATAGTGGCTTTTCACCAAGGGAGTTACGATGCTACTGTCTCTGTACGTAGCCTCACCTGGCAACCCAGTAGCTTGTATCCGAAGCACTACTGCCCATTTACTATATCCTTCACACCTTCACATTGCGGAAGCAACACAGAATGTGCATCGCAATTCAAATCTACGGGCTACATACCGGCTTTTCACCAAGGGTGTAACGATGCTATTGTCACTGTACGTAGCCTCACATAGCAACTCAGTAGCTTGTATCCGATGCACTACTGCACATTTGGTACATCCGTCACACCTTCACATTGCGGATGCAGCACAGAATGTGCATTGCAATTCAAATCCACGGACTACATAGGGGCTATTCACCAAGGGAGTAACAATGCTACAATCACGGTAGGCAGCCTCATCTCGCAACCCAGTAGCTTGTATCCGGTGCACTACAGCCCATTTACTATATCCCTCATACCTTCACACTGTGGATGCAACACAGAATGTGCATCGCAAATGAAATCTAGGGGCTACATAGCGGCTTTTCACCATGGGAGTAACGATGCTACTGTCTCTGTACGTAGCCTCACCTGACAAACCAGTAGCTTGTATCCGACGCACTACTGCCCAATTAATACATCCCTCACACGTTCACATTGTGGATGCAACACAGAATGTGCATCGCAATTTACCTCTGCAGGCTACAAAGTGACTTTCCACCAAGGGAGTAACGATGCTACTGTCACTGTACGTAGCCTCACCTGGCAACCTAGTAGCTTGTATCCGACGCACTACTGCCCATTTACTATATCTCTCACACCTTCACATTGTGGATGCAACACAGAATGTGCATCGCAATTTACCTCTACATGCTACATAGAGGCTTTCCACCAAGGGAGTAACGATGCTACTGTCACGGTAGGCAGCCTCACCTCGCAACCCAGTAGCTTGTATCCGGTGCACTACAGCCCATTTACTATATCCCTCATACCTTCACATTGTGGATGCAACACACAATGTGCATAGCAATTCAAATCCACGGGCTACATAGCGGCTTTTCACCAAGGGAGTAACAATGCTACTGTCACTGTAGGCAGCCTCACCTGGCAACCCAGTAGCTTGTATCCGATGCACTACTGCCCATTTACTACATCCCTCACACCTTCACATTGTGGATGCAACACACAATGTGCATCGCAATTCAAATCTACAGGCTACATAGCGGCTTTTTAACAAGAGAGTAATAATGCTACAATCACTGTGGGCAGACTCACCTGGCAACCCAGTAACTTGTATCCGACGCACTACTGCCCATTTACTATATCCCTCACACCTTCACATTGTGGATGCAACACAGAATGTGCATCGCAAATCAAATCTACGGGCTACATAGCGGCTTTTCAGCAAGGGAGTAACGATGCTACTGTCTCTGTACGTAGACTCACCTGACAACCCAGTAGCTTGTATCCGACGCACTTCTGCCCATTTACTACATCCCTCACACCTTCACATTGTGGATGTAACACAGAATGTGTATCGCAATTCAAATCGACGGGCTACATAGCGGCTTTTCACCAAGGGAGTAGCAATGCTATTGTCACTGTAGGCAGCCTCACCTGGCAACCCAGTAGCTTGTATCCGACGCACTACTGCCCATTTACTATATCCCTCACACCTTCACATTGTGGATGTAACACAGAATGTGCATCGCAATTCAAATCTACGGGGTGCATAGCGGCTTTTCACCAAGGGAGTAACGATGCTACTGTCACTGTACGTAGCCTCACCTGGCAACACAGTAGCTTGTATCCGATGCACTACTGCCCATTTACTACATCCCTCACAACTTCATATTGTGGATGCAACACAGAAAGTGCATCGCAATTCAAACATGGGCTACATAGCGGCTTTTCACAAAAGGAATAACGATGTCATTGTCAGTGTACGTAGCCTCACCTGGCAACCCAGTAGCTTGTATCCGATGCACTACTGCCCATTTACTACATCCCTCACACATTCACATTGTGGATGCAACACAGAATGTGCATCGCAATTCAAATCCACGGGCTATATAGCGGCTATTCACCAAGGGAGTAACAATGCTACTGTCACTGTACGCAGCCTCACCTGGAAACCCAGTAGCTTGTATTCGATGCACTACAGCCCATTTACTACATCTCTCACACCTTCACTTTGTGATTGCAACACACAATGTGCATCGCAATTCAAATCTATGGTATACATAGCGGCTTTTCACCAAGAGTGTAAAAATGCTACAATCACTGTAGGCAGACTCACCTGGCAACCCAGTAGCTTGTATCCGACACACTACTGCCCATTTACTATATCCCTCACACCTTCACATTGTGGATGCAACACAGAATAAGCATCACAAATCAAATCTACGGGCTACATAGCGGCTTTTCACCAAGGGAGTAAAGATGCTACTGTCTCTGTACGTAGCCTCACCTGACAACCCAGTAGCTTGTATCCGACGCACTACTGCCCAATTAATACATCCCTCACACCTTCACATTGTGGATGCAACACAGAATGTGCATCGCAATTTACCTCTGCAGGCTACAAAGTGGCTTTCCACCAAGGGAGTAATGATGCTACTGTCACCGTACGTAGCCTCACCTGGCAACCTAGTAGCTTTTTTCCGACGCACTACTGCCCATTTACTATATCCCTCACACCTTCACATTGCCGATGCAACATAGAATATTCATCGCAATTGAAATCTAGAGGCTACATGGCGGCTCTTCTCAAAGAGAGTAACGATGCTACTGTTACCGTACGTGTGCTCTCCTGGTAAGGCATTAGCTTGTATCCTATGCACTAGTGCCCATTTATTATATCCGTCATACCTTCAAATTAGCGATGCAACACATAATTTGCATCGCAATTCAAATCTACGGGCTACATAGCAGCTTTTCACCAAGTGAGTAACGATGCTACTGTCACTGTAGGCAGCCTCACCCGGCAACCAACTAGCTTGTATCCGACGCACTACTGCCCATTTACTATATCCCTCACACCTTCACATTGCGGAAGCAACATAGAATGTGCATCGCAATTCAAATCTACGGGCTATATACCGGCTTTTCACCAAGGGTGTAACGATGCTATTGTCACTGTACGTAGCCTCACATAGCAACTCAGTAGCTTGTATCCGATGCACTACTGCACATTTGGTACATCCGTCACACCTTCACATTGCGGATAAAGCACAGGATGTGCATTGCAATTCAAATCCACGGGCTACATAGGGGCTATTCACCAAGGGAGTAACAATGCTACTGTCACTGTAGGCAGCCTCACCTCGCAACCCAGTAGCTTGTATCCGGTGCACTACAGCCCATTTACTATATCCCTCATACCTTCACATTGTGGATGCAACACAGAATGTGCATCGCAAATGAAATCTAGGGGCTACATCGCGGCTTTTCACCATGGGAGTAACGATGCTACTGTCTCTGTACGTAGCCTCACCTGACAACCCAGTAGCTTGTATCCGACGCACTACTGCCCAATTAATACATCCCTCACACGTTCACATTGTGGATGCAACACAGAATGTGCATCGCAATTCAAATCTACGGGTTGCATAGCGGCTTTTCATCAAGGGAGTAACGATGCTACTGTCACTGTACGTAGCCTCACCTGGAAAACCAGTAGCTTGTATCCGACGCACTACTGCCCATTTACTATATCCCTCACACCTTCACATTGTGGATGCAACACAGAATGTGCATCGCAATTTACCTCTACAGGCTACATAGTGGTTTTTCACCAAGGGAGTAACGATGCTACTGTCACTGTACGGAGACTCACCTGGCAACTCAGTAGCTTGTATCCGACGCACTACTGAGCATTTAGTATATCGCTCACACCTTCACATTTTGGATGCAACACAGAATGTGCATCGCAATTCAAACCTACGGGCTACATAGCGGCTTTTCACCAAGGGAGTAACGATGCTACTGTCACTGTACGTAGCCTCACCTGGCAACCCAGTAGCTTGTATCCGACGCACTACTGCCCATTTACTATATCACTCACAGCTTCACTTTGCGATGCAACACATAATTTGCATCGCAATTCTAATCCACTGGCTACATAGCGGCTTTTCACCAAGGTCGTAACAATGCTACAATCACTGTACTAAGCCTCACCTGGAAACCCGGTAGCTTGTATCCGACGCACTACTGTCCATTTACTATATCCCTCACACCTTCACATTGCGGAAGCAACACAGAATGTGCATCGCAATTCAAATCTACGGGCTACATAGCGGCTTTTCACCAAGGGAGTAACGATGCTATTGTCACTGTACGTAGCCTCACATAGCAACCCAGTAGCTTGTATCCGGTGCACTACAGTCCATTTACTACATCCCTCACACCTTCACATTGTGGATGCAACACACAAAGTGCATCGCAATTCAGATTCACGGGCTAAATAGCGGCTTTTCACCAAGGGAGTAACAATGCTACTGTCACTGTAGGCAGCCTCACCTAGCAACCCAGTAGCTTGTATCCGATGCACTACTGCCCATTTACAATATCCCTCACACCTTCACATGGTGGATGCAACACAGATTGTGCATCGCTATTCAAATAGAAGTGCTACATAGCGGCTATTCACCAAGAGAGTAACAATGCTAATGTCACTGTACGTAGCCTCACCTGGCAACCCAGTAGCTTGTATCCGACGCACTACTGCCCATTTACTATATCCCTCACACCTTCACATTGTGGATGCAACACAGAATGTGCATCGCAATTCAAATCGACGGGCTACATAGCGGCTTTTCACCAAGGGAGTAACAATGCTACTGTCTCTTTACGTAGCCTCATCTGACAACCCAGTAGCTTGAATCCGACGCACTACTTCCCAATTAATACATCCCTCACACCTTCACTTTCTTAATGCAACACAGAATGTGCATCGCAATTTACCTCTACAGGCTGCATAGTGGCTTTCACCAAGGGAGTTACGATGCTACTGTCTCTGTACGTAGCCTCACCTGGCAACCCAGTAGCTTGTATCCGAAGCACTACTGCCCATTTACTATATCCCTCACACCTTCACATTGCCGATGCAACATAGAATATTCATCGCAATTGAAATCTAGAGGCTACATGGCGGCTCTTCTCAAAGAGAGTAACGATGGTACTGTTACCGTAGGTGTGCTCCCCTGGTAAGGCATTAGCTTGTATCCTATGCACTAGTGCCCATTTATTATATCCGTCATACCTTCACATTAGCGATGCAACACATAATTTGCATCGCAATTCAAATCTACGGGCTACATAGCAGCTTTTCACCAAGTGAGTAACGATGCTACTGTCACTGTAGGCAGCCTCACCCTGCAACCAACTACCTTGTATCCGACGCACTACTGCCCATTTACTATATCCCTCACACCTTCACATTGCGGAAGCAACACAGAATGTGCATCGCAATTCAAATCTACGGGCTACATACCGGCTTTTCACCAAGGGTGTAATGATGCTATTGTCACTGTACGTAGCCTCACATAGCAACTCAGTAGCTTGTATCCGATGCACTACTGCACATTTGGTACATCCGTCACACCTTCACATTGTGGATGCAACACAGAATGTGCATCGCAATTCAAATCCACGGGGTTATAGCGGCTTTCCACCAAGGGAGTAACGATGCTATTGTCACTGTACGTAGCCTCACCTGGGAACCCAGTAGCTGGTATCCGATGCACTACTGCCCATTTACTATATCCCTCAAACCTTCACATTGTAGACGCAACACAGAATGTGCATCGCAATTCAAATCCACGGGCTACATAGCGGCTTTTCACCAAGGGAGTAACAATTCTACTGTCACTGTAGGCAGCCTCACCTGGCAACCCAGTAGCTTGTATCCGACGGCCTACTGCCCATTTACAATATCCCTCATACCTTCACATTGCCAATGCAACACAGAATGTGCATCGCAATTCAAATCTACGGGCTACATACCGGCTTTCCACCAAGGGTGTAACGATGCTATTGTCACTGTACGTAGCCTCACATAGCAACTCCGTAGCTTGTATCCGATGCACTACTGCACATTTGGTACATCCGTCACACCTTCACATTGCGGATGCAGCACAGAATGTGCATTGCAATTCAAATCCAAGGGCTACATAGGGGCTATTCACCAAGGGAGTAACAATGCTACTGTCACTGTAGGCAGCCTCACCTCGTAACCCAGTAGCTTGTATCCGGTGCACTACAGCCCATTTACTATATCCCTCATACCTTCACATTGTGGATGCAACACAGAATGTGCATCGCAAATGAAATCTAGGGGCTACATAGCGGCTTTTCACAAAGGGAGTAACGATGCTACTGTCACTGTACGTAGCCTCACCTGACAACCCAGTAGCTTGTATCCGACGCACTCTTGCCCAATTAATACATCCCTCACACGTTCACATTGTGGATGCAACACAGAATGTGCATCGCAATTTACCTCTGCAGGCTACAAAGTGACTTTCCACCAAGGGAGTAACAATGCTACTGTCACTGTAGGCAGCCTCACCTGGCAACCCAGTAGCTTGTATCCGATGCACTACAGCCCATTTACTACATCCCTCACACCTTCACATTGTGGATGCAACACAGAATGTGCATTGAAATTCAAATCCACGGGCTACATAGCGGCTATTCACCAAGGGAGTAAAAATGCTACTGTCACTGTAGGCAGCCTCACCTGGCAACCCAGTAGCTTGTATCCGATGCACTACAGCCCATTTACTACATCTCTCACACCTTCAAATTGTGGATGCAACACACAATGTGCATCGCAATTCAAATCTACAGGCTACATAGCGGCTTTTCAACAAGAGAGTAATAATGCTACAATCACTGTGGGCAGACTCACCTGGCAACCCAGTACCTTGTATCCGACGCACTACTGCCCATTTACTATATCCCTCACACCTTCACATTGTGGATGCAACACAGAATGTGCATCGCAATTCAAATCTACGGGCTACATACCGGCTTTTCACCAAGGGTGTAATGATGCTACTGTCACTGTAGGCAGCCGCTTCTGGCAACGCAGTAGCTTGTATCCGACGCACTACTGCCCATTTACTATATACCTCACACCTTCACATTGCCGATGCAACACAGAATGTGCATCGCGATTCAAATCTACGGGCTACATAGCGGCTTTTCACCATGGGAGTAACGATGCTACTGTCTCTGTACGTAGCCTCACCTGACAACCCAGTAGCTTGTATCCGACGCACTACTGCCCAATTAATACATCCCTCACACGTTCACATTGTGGATGCAACACAGAATGTGCATCGCAATTTACCTCTGCAGGCTACAAAGTGACTTTCCACCAAGGGAGTAACGATGCTACTGTCACTGTACGTAGCCTCACCTGGCAACCTAGTAGCTTGTATCCGACGCACTACTGCCCATTTACTATATCTCTCACACCTTCACATTGTGGATGCAACACATAATGTGCATCGCAATTTACATGTACATGCTACATTGCGGCTTTTCACAAAGGGAGTAACGATGCTACTGTCACTGTACGTAGCCTCACCTGACAACCCAGTAGCTTGTATCCGACGCACTACTGCCCAATTAATACATCCCTCACACGTTCACATTGTGGATGCAACACAGAATGTGCATCGCAATTTACCTCTGCAGGCTACAAAGTGACTTTCCACCAAGGGAGTAACAATGCTACTGTCACTGTAGGCAGCCTCACCTGGCAACCCAGTAGCCTGTATCCGATGCACTACAGCCCATTTACTACATCCCTCACACCTTCACATTGTGGATGCAACACAGAATGTGCATTGAAATTCAAATCCACGGGCTACATAGCGGCTATTCACCAAGGGAGTAAAAATGCTACTGTCACTGTAGGCAGCCTCACCTGGCAACCCAGTAGCTTGTATCCGATGCACTACAGCCCATTTACTACATCTCTCACACCTTCAAATTGTGGATGCAACACACAATGTGCATCGCAATTCAAATCTACAGGCTACATAGCGGCTTTTCAACAAGAGAGTAATAATGCTACAATCACTGTGGGCAGACTCACCTGGCAACCCAGTACCTTGTATCCGACGCACTACTGCCCATTTACTATATCCCTCACACCTTCACATTGTGGATGCAACACAGAATGTGCATCGCAATTCAAATCTACGGGCTACATACCGGCTTTTCACCAAGGGTGTAATGATGCTATTGTCACTGTACGTAGCCTCACATAGCAACTCAGTAGCTTGTATCCGATGCACTACTGCACATTTGGTACATCCGTCACACCTTCACATTGTGGATGCAACACAGAATGTGCATCGCAATTCAAATCCACGGGGTTATAGCGGCTTTCCACCAAGGGAGTAACGATGCTATTGTCACTGTACGTAGCCTCACCTGGGAACCCAGTAGCTGGTATCCGATGCACTACTGCCCATTTACTATATCCCTCAAACCTTCACATTGTAGACGCAACACAGAATGTGCATCGCAATTCAAATCCACGGGCTACATAGCGGCTTTTCACCAAGGGAGTAACAATTCTACTGTCACTGTAAGCAGCCTCACCTGGCAACCCAGTAGCTTCTATCCGACGGACTACTGCCCATTTACAATATCCCTTACACCTTCACATTGCCAATGCAACACAGAATGTGCATCGCAATTCAAATCTACGGGCTACATACCGGCTTTTCACCAAGGGTGTAACGATGCTATTGTCACTGTACGTAGCCTCACATAGCAACTCAGTAGCTTGTATCCGATGCACTACTGCACATTTGGTACATCCGTCACACCTTCACATTGCAGATGCAGCACAGAATGTGCATTGCAATTCAAATCCAAGGGCTACATAGGGGCTATTCACCAAGGGAGTAACAATGCTACTGTCACTGTAGGCAGCCTCACCTCGCAACCCAGTAGCTTGTATCCGGTGCACTACAGCCCATTTACTATATCCCTCATACCTTCACATTGTGGATGCAACACAGAATGTGCATTGCAAATGAAATCTAGGGGCTACATAGCGGCTTTTCACCATGGGAGTAACGATGCTACTGTCTCTGTACGTAGCCTCACCTGACAACCCAGTAGCTTGTATCCGACGCACTATTGCCCAATTAATACATCCCTCACACATTCACATTGTGGATGCAACACAGAATGTGCATCGCAATTTACCTCTGCAGGCTACAAAGTGACTTTCCACCAAGGGAGTAACGATGCTACTGTCACTGTACGTAGCCTCACCTGGCAACCTAGTAGCTTTTATCCGACGCACTACTGCCCATTTACTATATCTCTCACACCTTCACATTGTGGATGCAACACATAATGTGCATCGCAATTTACATCTACATGCTACATAGCGGCTTTTCACAAAGGGAGTAACGATGCTACTGTCACTGTACGTAGCCTCACCTGACAACCCAGTAGCTTGTATCCGACGCACTACTGCCCAATTAATACATCCCTCACACGTCCACATTGTGGATGCAACACAGAATGTGCATCGCAATTTACCTCAGCAGGCTACAAAGTGACTTTCCACCAAGGGAGTAACAATGCTACTGTCACTGTAGGCAGCCTCACCTGGCAAGCCAGTAGCTTGTATCCGATGCACTACTGCCCATTTACTACATCCCTCACACCTTCACATTGTGGATGCAACACAGAATGTGCATTGAAATTCAAATCCACGGGCTACATAGCGGCTATTCACCAAGTGAGTAAAAATGCTACTGTCACTGTAGGCAGCCTCACCTGGCAACCCAGTAGCTTGTATCCGATGCACTACAGCCCATTTACTACATCTCTCACACCTTCAAATTGTGGATGCAACACACAATGTGCATCGCAATTCAAATCTACAGGCTACATAGCGGCTTTTCAACAAGAGAGTAATAATGCTACAATCCCTGTGGGGAGACTCACCTGGCAACCCAGTAACTTGTATCCGACGCACTACTGCCCATTTACTATATCCCTCACACCTTCACATTGTGGATGCAACACAGAATGTGCATCACAAATCAAATCTACGGGCTACATAGCGGCTTTTCACCAAGGGAGTAACAATGCTACTGTCTCTGTACGTAGACTCACCTGACAACCCAGTAACTTGTATCCGACGCACTTCTGCCCATTTACTACATCCCTCACACCTTCACATTGTGGATGTAACACAGAATGTGTATCGCAATTCAAATCGACGGGCTACACAGCGGCTTTTCACCAAGGGAGTAGCAATGCTATTGTCACTGTAGGCAGCCTCACCTGGCAACCCAGTAGCTTGTATCCGAAGCACTACTGCCCATTCACTATATCCCTCACCCCTTCACATTGTGGATGTAACACAGAATGTGCATCGCAATTCAAATCTACGGGGTGCATAGCGGCTTTTCACCAAGGGAGTAACGATGCTACTGTCACTGTACGTAGCCTCACCTGGCAACACAGTAGCTTGTATCCGATGCACTACTGCCCATTTACTACATCCCTCACAACTTCATATTGTGGATGCAACACAGAAAGTGCATCGCAATTCAAACATGGGCTACATAGCGGCTTTTCACAAAAGGAGTATCGATGTCATTGTCAGTGTACGTAGCCTCACCTGGCAACCCAGTAGCTTGTATCCGACGGACTACTGCCCATTTACAATATCCCTCACACCTTCACATTGTGGATGCAAAACAGAATGTGCATCGCAAATCAAATTTAGGGGCTACATAGCGGTTTTTCACCAAGGGAGTGACGATGCTACTGTCTCTCTACATAGCCTCACCTGACATACCAGTAGCTTGTATCCGACGCACTACTGCCCAATTAATACATCCCTCACACCTTCACTTTGTGGATGCAAGACAGAATGTGCATCGCAATTTACCTCTACAGGCTGCATAGTGGCTTTTCACCAAGGGAGTTACGATGCTACTGTCACTGTAGGCAGCCTCACCTGGAAACCCAGTAGCTTGTATCCGATGCACTACTGCCCATTTACTATATCCCTCACACCTTCACATTGTGGATGCAACACAGAATATGCATCGCAGTTCACATCCACGGGCTACAGAGCGGCATTTCACCAAGGGAATAACAATGCTACTGTCACTGCAGGCAGCCTCACCTGGCAACCCAGTACCTTGTATCCGATGCACTACTGCCCATTTACTACATCCCTCACACATTCACATTGTGGATGCAAAACAGAATGTGCATCGCAATTCAAATCCACGGGCTATATAGCGGCTATTCACCAAGGGAGTAACAATGCTACTGTCACTGTACGCAGCCTCACCTGGAAACCCAGTAGCTTGTATTCAATGCACTACAGCCCATTTACTACATCTCTCACACCTTCACTTTGTAAATGCAACACACAATGTGCATCGCAATTCAAATCTATGGTATACATAGCGGCTTTTCACCAAGAGTGTAAAAATGCTACAATCACTGTAGGCAGACTCAACTGCCAACCCAGTAGCTTGTATCCGACACACTACTGCCCATTTACTATATCCCTCACACCTTCACATTGTGGATGCAACACAGAATGTGCATCACAAATCAAATCTACGGCGGCTTTTCACCAAGGGAGTAACGATGCTACTGTCTCTGTACGTAGCGTCACCTGACAACCCAGTAGCTTGTATCCGACGCACTACTGCCCAATTAATACATCCCTCACACCTTCACATTGTGGATGCAACACAGAATGTGCATCGCAATTTACCTCTGCAGGCTACAAAGTGGCTTTCCACCAAGGGAGTAATGATGCTACTGTCACCGTACGTAGCCTCACCTGGCAACCTAGTAGCTTGTTTCCGACGCACTACTGCCCATTTACTATATCTCTCACACCTTCACATTGTGGATGCAACACAGAATGTGCATCGCAATTTACCTCTACAGGCTACATAGCGGCTTTTCACCAAGGGAGTAACGATGCTACTGTCACTGTACGTAGCCTCACCTGGCAACACAGTAGCTTGTATCCGATGTACTACTGCCCATTTACTATATCCCTCACACCTGCACATTGTGGATGCAACACAGAATGTGCATCGCAATTCAAACACGGGCTACATAGCGGCTTTTCACAAAAGGAGTAACGATGTCATTGTCAGTGTATGTAGAATCACATGGCAACCCAGTAGCTTGTATCCGACGGACTACTGCCCATTTACAATATCCCTCACACCTTCACATTGTGGATGCAACACAGAATGTGCATCGCAAATGAAATTTAGTGGCTACATAGCGGCTTTTCACCAAGGGAGTAACAATGCTACTGTCACTGTAGGCAGCCTCACCTGGCAACCCAGTAGCTTGTATCCGATGCACTACTGCCCATTTACTACATCCCTAACACCTTCACATTGTGGATGCAACACAGAATATGCATCGAAATTCAAATCCACGGGCTACATAGCGGCTATTCACCATGGGAGAAAAAATGCTACTGTCACTGTAGGCAGCCTCACCTGGCAACCCAGTAGCTTGTATTCAATGCACTACAGCCCATTTACTACAACTCTCACACATTCACATTGTGGATGCAACACACAATGTGCATCGCAATTCAAATCTACAGGCTACATAGCGGCTTTTCAACAAGAGAGTAATAATGCTACAATCACTGTGGGCAGACTCACCTGGCAACCCAGTAGCTTGTATCCGACATACTACTGCCCATTTGCTATATCCCTCACACCTTCACATTGTGGATGCAACACAGAATGTGCATGGCAATTCAAATCTACGGGCTAAATAGCGGCTTTTCTCCAAGGGAGTAACGATGCTACTGTCACTGTACGTAGCCTCACATAGCAACCCACTGGCTTGCATCCGATGCACTACTGCTCATTTACTACATCCCTCACACTTTCACATTGTGGATGCAACACAGAATGTGCATCGCAATTCAAATCCACGGGCTACATAGCGGCTTTTCACCAAGGGAGTATCGATGCTAGTGTCACTGTACGTAGCCTCACCTGGCAACCCAGTAGCTTGTATCGGACGCCCTTCTGCCCTTTTACTACATCCCTCACACCTTCACATTGTGGATGCAACACAGAATGTGCATCGCAATTCAAATCGACGGGCTACATAGCGGCTTTTCACCAAGGGAGTAACAATGCTATTGTCACTGTAGGCAGCTTCACCTGGCAACCCAGTAGCTTGTATTCAACGCACTACTGCCCATTTACTATATCCCTCACACCTTCACATTGTGAATGTAACACTGAATGTTCATCGCAATTCAAATCTACGGGCCACATGGCGGCTTCTCACCAAGGGAGTAACAATGCTACTGTCACTGTAGGCAGCCTCACCTGGCAACCCAGTAGCTTGTATCCTATGCACTACAGCCCATTTACTACATCCTTCACACCTTCGCATTGTGGATGCAACACAGAATGTGCATCGCATTTCAAATCTACGGGCTACATAGCGGCTTTTCACCAAGGGAGTAACAATGCTACTGTCACTGTACGTAGCCTCACCTGGCCACCCAGTAGCTTGTATCCGATGCACTACTGCCCATTTACTACATCCCTCACACCTTCACATTGTGGCTGCAACACAGAATGTGCATCGCAATTCAAATCTAAGTGCTACATAGCGGCTTCTCTTCAAGGGAGTAACAAGGCTACTGTCACTTTAGGCAGCCTTACCTGTCAACCCAGTAACTTGTATCCGACGCACTACTGCCGATTTACTATATCCCTCACAGATTCACATTGTGGATGCAACACAGAATGTGCATCGCAATTTACCTCTACAGGCTACATAGCGGCTTTTCACCAAGGGAGTAACGATGCTACTGTCACTGTACGTAGCCTCACCTGGCAACACAGTAGCTTGTATCCGATGCACTACTGCCCATTTACTATATCCCTCACACCTGCACATTGTGGATGCAACACAGAATGTGCATCGCAATTCAAACACGGGCTACATAGCGGCTTTTCACAAAAGGAGTAACGATGTCATTGTCAGTGTATGTAGAATCACATGGCAACCCAGTAGCTTGTATCCGACGGACTACTGCCCATTTACAATATCCCTCACACCTTCACATTGTGGATGCAACACAGAATGTGCATCGCAAATGAAATTTAGTGGCTACATAGCGGCTTTTCACCAAGGGAGTAACAATACTACTGTCACTGTGCGTAGTCTCACCTGGCAACCCAGTACCTTGTATCCGATGCAATACTGCCCATTTACTATATCCCTCACACCTTCACTTTACCGTTGCAACACAGAATGTGCATCACATTTCAAATCTACAGGCTAAATAGCGGCTTTTCTCCAATGGAGTAACGTTCTACTGTCACTGTACGTAGCATCACATAGCAACCCAGTAGCTTGTATCCGATGCACTACTGCCCATTTAGTACATCCCTCACACCTTCTCATTGTGGATGCAACACAGAATGTGCATCGCATTTCAAATCTACGGGCTACATAGCGGCTTTTCACCAAGGGAGTAACAATGCTATTGTCAGTGTAGGCAGCCTTACCTGGCAACCCAGTAGCTTGTATCCGACGCACTACTGCCCATTTACTATATCCCTCACACCTTCACATTGTGGATGTAACACAGAATGTGCATCGCAATTCAAATCTACGGGGTGCATAGTGGCTTTTCACCAAGGGAGTCACGATGCTACTGTCACTGTACGTAGCCTCATCTAGCAACCCAGTAGCTTGTATCCGATGCACTACTGCCCATTTACTACATCCCTCACACCTTCACTTTGTGGATGCATCACAGAATGTGCATCGCAATTCAAATCTATCGGCTACATAGCGGCTTCTCACCAAGGGAGTAACAAGGCTACTGTTTAAACTCGGAGAGAACTTTCCAAATGATTTATTCGTTTCCACTACATTGCTTCGTTCACCTCAGTCCGCATCACAGGCCCCACATTGCTCAGGAAATATCCGCAGCGGCCTGTGAAACGCAACGCTGTGTCGTGGTGGCCTTGTTCGCCATCTGTAGAGTTCCAGTTACATCAGGATGGCTGCACCAGCAGCCAACTCATCGGCCACTGTCCCTGTTGATTCCGCGCTGCTCTGCCGGGAGCTGTAGGTTAGCCCCATTGCTGCGTCTTCATCGGATGGTGTAGCTGGGAACGCGGTGGCAACGACCACCCCTGTTCTGGCATCCCAACCTGTGGCCCTCATCTTGTAAGTCTCCGGTGTGTGTTGGGAGACGAGACAACTGCCCATGGTAGGGACCTGAAGAGTGGCCCGCTCTCGCTGTCTGCGGACCCCGCGTCGGTCTCAGAGTGTCGAACCAACGACCCGCCAGCCATGGACTGGTACGCTGTCGCCCCATCTGCTGCCGTATCTCGCCGGTAGTGTGACATGCACCGCCGTCCAGGAGAGCTGCCACACTTGAATGAATCTCGTTAGAAAACAACACCTATTTTTTTCGGCCGCACGCCTCTGTTTCGCTAACGCATCACTCCGAGTCATGTACACTCCACAACACGATTGCGCCAGTGGGCTACTTCTTCCTGTAACTTGTGACATGCGAACTACTCTGTTTACTCTTTTCAGCGGTTTGATGGCCACTGTGGCCTCCAGTCCACTTCGCAACCACTAGTCAGTGTAACTTACTGCATTGCAGCCCACACCTGGTTGTAGCTCGTGCGCTCCGAAATATTGCACCAAATCTAACTTCCCTATCTTAAACTGTGCTGCCGCTACATGTATGATGAAGTAACTACAATAAGAAATTTGTCATGTCAATGCCTTGTTCATTTTGTACTGCTTTACAGTTTTGTCATTTAAAAAATAAAATTCGAAAAAAAGAAGCAAAAATTATTTTGCACAGAGGTAAGGATTTTGAGGAGCATAATTTGTCAGCAGCTCTAGTGGCATTTCAGAAATTATGTATGTAAACACAGCAGAATAATAGCATAATTTATGTTGCAGGGAACGGCTAGAATGTACTAGGCAATAGCTACCAGTGGACTATAAACCAAGCACACACAGTGTCATATAGTGTACATAAATTGTTACTGTATTTTTTTCTATGTAGCAGAACAATTTGACACTTTGTGCCAATTCATCATGGCTACTGAGATGTCATGATCCCGGCTGTGCTTTGTGTACTACACATGCAAATATAGATGACACTTGGAGCTGTGGCTGATGGGAGCGACCGTAAAGGCATTTCCCATTTACAGTCGCTGCCGTCAGCCACCGCACTGAGGGTCAACTTTCTTTGCGCATGTAGTACATGAAGCACAGCTGTGATGCATGATGTCTCAGTCACCATGATGAATCGGCACAAAGTGTCAAATTGTTCAGCTACATAGAAAAAATACAGTAACCATTTATGTATGCTATATGATGCTGTGTGTGTTTAGTTAAATGGTAGTATCTCTCACTGAGTAAAAGGCTATTTTCTTTACTTTTTTTTTCTTCTTTGTTGAATTTTGATTCCCCCCAGAGGGGCAGGGGCGCGGAAGGGGGCGGGGACAGGATGTCAACAGTATAATATGCCGCTCTGCAGCCTACAGAAGAATTTAAAAACATAATGAGTAGAGAATAAACAATAAAAATAGGTGATAAAACACTGACTGTGTAAAACTGTAATAGGGCGAAAAATGGCAGAAGTTAAAATATAAAAACAAAGAGCTGGTGTTGCGAATTTAAACACATAAAATTAGACATGGACAATTAAAAAAAAACGTGCTGACAGTCTGGTTTCTGTTTGCAAGAGTTAATAAAAACAACACACCTAGTGACAGGATGGTGTCTGTTCACAACATGTAAAAAAACGGGACGCGCAACACTGACACATCACTTAAATACTGCACTATAAAGTAGACTCGAAGGCAGATGGGGGGGGGGGGGGAGAGAGGACCCAGCCAGAAGAGGGGAGGAGGGGGAAGGAGAGGAAAAGCAAAAGGGCGGAGCCAATGGAGGGAGAGGACACAGAAAGGGGGAGGGAGGGCAGGGTGGACACGAGAGGGAGTGGAGAAGGCAAGGGAGGGGAAAGCAAAAGGACTCGGAGGAGAGTGAAAGGCTATCCATAGTGCCATCTCTTATAGCTATTGAGAAACACACTGACAACTGAGTAAGGTAAGCGATTCACCACCAAACACTGTGCTTATATCAGTTTATTACATATTTACCCATACTGCAAAACAAAGTAAATTGACTAATTCAAGGTATGATAGGCCCATGGAAATAAAAGAATAATAAATTTCATTTAATGGTTTACACTCCTTAACTATTGATAGTCGTGCCCAGCAGTCTTGCAGCCTATAAATTGCAAACCTTCGGCACTGCAATTGATTGCAAAAATTAAAGTGTAGAAGAGTTAAAAGCAGAAATTTGTTTGTAGTGTGAATGTAGAAATTGAAGGGTTAGTGTGGAAAACCACTTTAACCTGCAGTTACTGTAGGAGTGAAATAAGTAGCTCTGCAGTTTCTGGTGTCAGTCCCAAGCCTGGAGAAAGGAGGAGGGTTGGCGAAGTACTGAAGCCATTAAAGAATTGACATAAAATAGAAGGAGAGATCCAGTAAAGTTTAATACCTTAGTAGTAATGATGATGATTATAATAATGATGATGATGATGATAATAATAATAATAATAATAATAATAATAATAATAGCAATTAACCCATATATTTTCAACTTAATTGCGTGATGCAAATAAAGCAACTACCAGTATCTCACGCCTCTGTATATATAGTCTTATTGCTGAATGTGGACATCAGAGGGACTGAACATAACAAGCAGTGATGCTGGAGCTTCCAGAATCTATTCAACCAAAACACAAACACTTTTGGGCATAACAGTTTCTATTGAATAAAACTTTTCATGGTTAACACTATTTTGTAACAGTTTATGAATGGATAACTTTCTCCCCCTCTGCGCTTATGACAATTCCTGCTATTATCTATCAGTGTAACAGCACCAAAGAACTTACTTGTCAGGACTAAAGGCTAGTGTGTTCAGTTTCCAAGTCAAGACAAAGTTACTGAAGAAGTGGACAGACACAAGTATCAGGTATTCCTTAATCAGAGTTGTTGCAAGTAATATGTCTCTATTTATAACCAATAGCTCAATATATAGCATATTTACATACAAATAGTATATATTACACCTACATAAAAACCTGAAATAACTTACCCTGGTCCCAAAGGGAGCCCAAGATTCAGGAACACATATTTTCAGTTAATTAGAAGCAATAATTAAAAACTTGGTTTCAGATAAAGAACAGTTTAAACAGAGTTTGAATGACTTTTTGGTGGGCAACTCATCTACTCTGTGCATGAATATCTTCACAAGGATTGTTAGACCAGCTTAAGAAAAATTCAGTTTTGACAGCACTTGGTCACAACAGTCAAGATTAGGTATGTTGTGTATGATGATAAATTTATCAAAAGTTTATAACTTGGTTTCATTCTGACAGTGTATTTATTCTGTAAATATTAGCAGTTCCAGTTTATTGTAATGTCACACTGCCAAATATTCAACTGCAGCTGCCAGGTAAATAAGCAACATACAACTTTTTGCAGGGCAAATCAGTTTGTTGATACAGAAATAAAGCAAGTTATACACATAAAACAATAATCTTGTGTTTTGTGCCTTGCTTGTGCAGTTGAGATAGGTAGAGCCAAAAAGGAAGAGGAACAAATAGCTCTAAAAATAAATGAGACTTTGGTGACAAGTGCATCTTGCGTTACAAATCACTTAAATAAGTACTTTGTTTCTGTTACTGACAGCTTGGGGTTTTCAGGTTCAGTAAACAGTGCAATGGAGTACCTGAGACCAGTATTTACAAATACCTGCAGTAAAATGGGAACTACACTAAAATCTTCCAAAGAAGTAGCATTCATCGTAAAATCCTTAACATCTAAGTATTCTAGTGGTTATTGTAATATATCAACAAAGTTAATCAAAGAGTGCTCATGCAAGGTGAGTTCCATCTGCAGCTATTTCTGTAATCAATCTCTTATCAGTGAAACATTTCCATACTGGCTAAAATATAAAGCCTCTTTACAAGAAGGGGGATAACGAGATACCATCAAACTGTCAACCAATTTCACTTTTGCCAGCTTTTCCAAAAACATTTGAAAAGGTTGTATTCAAGTGTCTCGTTAAGCATCTGACTACAAATAATATATTGTCCAAGTCACGGTTTGAGTCTCTTAAGGGTTCTGATAGATAGAAAGCTATTTACATGTACAGTGATAATGTAGATAATGAATTAGATAACAAATTAGAGGCTACTGGCATTTGCAGTGATGTGTCAATAGCGTTTTACTGTGTGAATCAGAGCATTCTCTTAAGTGCATTAGAATACTATGGTGTCACCAGCAGTGCTGCAAAATGGTTTGAGCCTTATTTAACTACATGAAACAAAGGATGTTGTTGCAAAATATCTGTGCAGTAAACAGTGAGCCTTCATCTGATTGGGAGTTAATTACATATGGTGTTCCTCAAGTTTCCATCTTGGGTCTGTTGCTTTTTCTTGTGTGCATTAATGACTTCTCGCCAATTACATTGCCAGATGCTAAGTTTGTTTTGTTGCACATTATACAAACATTGCAATAAGTAGGAGGTCAAGTAAAAATTTAGAAATGGCTGCTATTCCAATTTTCACTAGCATTAATAAATGATGTCATTAAACTTTGTAAAGACCCACCAGAACCTGTTAGATATTTACTTCCCACATGTTTATAGCAAATGAAGCATGTGTATAGCAAATGCAGATTGAAGTGGTTGACAGGGTTACATTTCTGGGATTAAAATTCGATAATAAATGCTGTTGGGAAGGGATTTGCAGTAAGAATGATGTCAGATGTAGTAGATACAAAAAACTTATTTATTTTGCCTACTTTAATTCTAATATGTCATATGGGATCACATTCTGCAGTAGCTTGCGAAGCCGAGCAACAGTGTTTAGAATCCAATAGCGTGTAACAAGGTTCATTTGTTGTGTAAATTCAAGAAAATCATGTAGAAACCTGTTCAAGGAACTTTAAATTCCAACCATTGCTTCTCAGTATACTGCATTTATTTTTAATGAAACTTATTGCATAAAAACCTAAAATCACTTACTTTGGCCAAAAAAGTGGTATAATATTCAGAAATACACATTTTCAATAAACTGCCAGCAACCATTAAAAACTTCGTTTCAGATAAAGCACAGTTTAAACAGAGTTTGAATGACTTTTTGGTAGGCAGCTCCTTCTACTCTACAGATGAATCTCTTAACAGCGACTGTTAGACCAGCTTAAGTAAAAATTTGAGATTTCAATTTTGACAGCAATAGGTCACAACTGACAAGATTAGATATTTTGTGAATGATAAATTTATTAAAAGTGCAGAACTGTGTTGCATCCTGACAGAGTATTAATTCTGTAAATATTAGGAGTTCTCGTTTACGGTAATACATTTACCTATTTTGACAGTCTGCTGATAAATGATCAGGGTAGTGAGTATTATATTCATCTGTTTTATGTTTTTTTTAATGTTATACTTTCTGACTTTTCACACCCGAAAGAATCATCTCATTTTTGGGTCTCTGGAACGAAAACTGAATCTTATCTAATCTAATTCCATTTCACTATAGTAACAGAACTTTCTAGGTAGTAGTCCTACTGTTGTGTAGTCATTGCCAAGTCCTGTAAACATTCTCTAGGCCGTGTAGTAATTTTGCCACAAGTGTCATATTAGAGAAGACTTGAGCACTTACTCTACATTACTTTCCCACACAATTGAAATACTATGTGGGGGTGAGGTATTTATTTATTTTCATCTACACCAAAGCATTCACATGCAGTCAATGGCTTCATAGACAATTCTGATAACAACTTTTACATCAGGAACTGACAAAATGTAATTGTGGGAGTGACATAATCAAATAATTGATATATGACAAGTGCAGTGTCTCTCTAATTTCTTATGTTCTTTGTTGCTTCCTGCTCTGGTTTGACTGCTAATGCGTACACATGTGTCTTTTGTATTTGTGCACAATATAGTGTGGTTTACACTGAGGTGAAAAAAAGTCATAGACTAGCGATGGTGATAATAAACACGTATACAATTTATAAATAAACAACGCATTAACAGAGCAGTCATTTGCATTCGAGTGATTCATGTGAAAAGGTTTCCAACCTGATTGCGGCCACATGAGGGGAATTAACAGACTTTGAACATGGAATGGTAGTTGCAGCTAGATGTGCAGGACTCCATTTAAGAAATCATTAGAGACTTCAATACTCTGAGATCCACAGTGTCAAGAATGGGCCAACAGTACCAAATTTCAGGCACTGTGGAAGCTGGTGGTGGCGCCATATTTGTGTGGCCTGTGTTTACATAGAATTAACTTGCTCCCCTGGTTCAAATGGACGAATCATTGAATGGAAATAGTTATGTTCAGCTACTTAGAGACCATTTGCAGCTATTCATGTTACCAACAATAATGGAATTTTTATAGATGACAGTGCACCTCATCACCGGGCAAAAATTGTTCATAGTTGGTTTGAAGAACTTTCTGAACAATTCAAGTGGATAATTTGGGCACCCAGATCGCCCAACATGAATCCTTTCAAACATTTGTGGGGCATAATTGAGATGTCAGTTCATGCTCAAACTTGTGCACCAGCAACACTTTCAATTATAGAGACAGCATGGTTCAATATTTCTGCCGGGCACTTCCAGTGACTTACTGAGTCCACACCACGTGGTGTTGCTGCCCTACTCTGGGTAAAAGAAGGTCCAACACGATATCAGGAGCCATCCCATAAGTTTTGACACCTCATTGTATTACACCATTAGTCTGTGAATGTATTTTATGTTCAGGAGATAGTGCCATTCCATAATTTGTAAACTCAAAGAAGAAATTCTACTCTCTTGGGTAGGTTATATGCTGCAATTCATATAGATAAGTACAGTCATGAATACCATTCATAATGTTCTATATTTTGTCAGTGGCGCCATCCAGGTCACTAAAAAGGAGATCGAGATTCTACGGAGTCCGCCTCCTGTGTTTCGACCGCTAGATTCCATGCCACATACTGATCCATTTTGGAACATCGCGGCTTCAACCTCTCTGGTCATGACTCAGTGATATAACCAGATAACAATGCTTTGCACATAATTACAACAGTGTCGTAAAACATCATATTCAGAATGAACATGTTTGCAGTCATTTCATGTTCACTGGTACCACATGTGAGATCAACAGAAATATCCACTCATCAGCTTTCGCAGTCATCCCACACTGTATTTGCAAGTTCCGGCCCAACAGTTTGCACCCAGTCAATTGAAAATTTAGCTGCAGTAAATGGAGTGCATTTTCAAACAACAGCAAATTAGTTACACTTTTGAATAGTTCATTTTAGTGATCAGTAATATTGAGCAACGTGTTACTTCAGTAGTGCTGGACATTATATTATGAGCCTCCCTGCACCAAGCCTACAATACTCTCACGGTAGTGGTGAGTTCACACTGCAACAAAATCAGTGGGTCAAAGGCTCATGCAAATCCTGTACCATGAGAGGCATGATGACATGATACCATCTGTTTCTGGAGACATCTGCATAGAATGATTACCAGTTTGGATGCTTTGCTGTTACACATTTGGCACCAACAATTGCTACCAAAGTGAGGTTAACTTTAATTACTCAGGAAGGGCAGCCATAATACTAGTTACCAATAAAGCACACACTTTGCCCAAAACATATGTCACAATGGCCACCATGATAACTTCCATTCACTCTGAAGAGAGCTGAACCATCCCAGACCAGCCCAACGTGCTGCTGCCTAGCCGCCATGCCACCTCCACCTGAAAGTCACGGTGTGTTATTGAGGACCAGTGAACTCTCCATACCACTGTCAAGAGGCTAACTAAGCAGTTGAAAATGTTGCAACTATGGATCATGGCATCTGAGAGCAAACGGACCCACTGCACATGCCCACAGTGGCCTCATAGCCACAAAACCACTCAGACTAATTTTTGCTGTTCCACAGACATTTTTGTCACCTGACAACTAAGTGCAAGAAATCATGCTTGCACCTCAGTGCCGAGACTCAGTTTGGTTCAGGTGCAACAGTAGAACACCCACTTACAGCATCTAATGTTTAAGAACAGTCAGAAAGACAGTATAGGACTGCTCAGCCTAGCACTTGTACCGGCATGACTCCAAAGCTGCCGACTACTGAATGGCTACTCAACAATACATCATAAAGATTATTCGTTACCAACCACTATTCATGGCTAGTGTTATTAACCAAACAGAATCAGAGATCAACACACTGCTGACTACATTTTACCCAGATGCAAAACAACACACTATGACCAATTTAATGGCTGTTAACAAGTCTGTCATATGTGTATATGGTCACAAAATGTTTGAGGTTGACAATGACTTCTTTGAGAACTGCAAGTGATCATACACATTACCCAACATTGCTCAAACTATTTTGGGCGCTGATTTCCTCACACAGGCCGCCATGACCACCAATTTACCAAATGAATGACTGATAAACTCCATCAGCAGTCACACTATTGTTGCAGTAAAGGGTTACTCATCAAAGTACACAATGCCCAGGGTGTACAATTTAAGTGCTAACACCTCAAATGGTCATCGTCATTCTTGGGAACCTTCTGCCACAACTTGAAATCACACCTCCAGTCCATGAGAAAAGATTACATAACAATGAGGTGCGAAATAATCAAGTCACATGAAGATAATGTGATGTTGAAGGATACCCTACTGGAAATAGAAGGCCAACTCCAAGTGGCCCAAAAGACATTAGAACAACTTAGGACAGCCCCGCATTGCATCCGTGCTCTGCACATGACTGTGTCCATGGATTAACAGAGGCCCATAAAACTACAGGGCAGGGCCATAGATACTACGATGCACCATATCTGTACCAAACCTGGTCTGTAATTTCGTCATGAGCCCATACCATTGTGTGGACATGACTACCACCGATTTCCAGTGGCTACACAGTGGCACTGGGGGAACCAACACCTCACACGCCTCCCCCTCTGTCTGCTACTAATGACACTCCTCCCCACCATCATTCTACAGCACTGGCTGTGTCACTGACTGCATTACATGTCCATCATGCCCAGCCACACACAAGCTGGCTGTGAGGTCAAATTCAAACTCCCTCTCATTTTTAGGTGGGGGAGGGCGGGGGGGGGGGGGGGGGGGAGGGTGCTGTGTGGGAGTGACATAATCAACTAATAGATATGTGACAAGTGCAGTGCTTCTTTAACTTCTCATGTTCTCTGTTGCTTACTGTTCTGGTTTGTTCAGTAATACACTGTTATTCCCTGAATGTATTTTACACATGGTCCCACATTGCACAGTAATTCATACTGTAGGCTTATACTAAAATGTACACAATAAAATTAACAAATGCATATATTGTTTAAACTTTGGAACTGAACATCTTTTAAAGCCATTTCATGTACCTAGGGAATGTTACATGAATACACTCCCTAGTGATGTTTCTGGTTAACAGGAATAACGCATTTAGGATGAAGTCAACAACTCATAATCACATAACTAGAGGAAGAAATCATTTCCATATCAGCTATGTATCTCTTTTTAGAGTTCAGAAAGGAGTTTTATTTTCGGGTACAAAAGTCTATAAAAGGTAACCAGTGGGCTGCAGGTAGAAAACTGAACATTTGCATATATTTGAAAACCAAAGGAAATAACACATCATTAGCCACTCTTTCAACAATTTATCAGAACATTTGAAGTGAAGCATGTAAATTCCATTAGAAATTAAGCACACTGTTTCATATAGATACATGACAGTGGCAAGACATCAACTTCTTTAAAACATGTCAAGTGAGGAAAGAGAAAGGCAATTGTTTCATTATTTTCACTTTTGTATAATAAATATATTTTTGCTAGGTATGTCCCACACTGGAATGCAGTGTGGGATTACAAAATGCACAAGTGCAAAGCAGGCACATTTTAGTGTTTCTGTGTTAATGTCTTTACTGAGAATACTAAAAGCTTAGTTCAAATTTAATGAATTCTCTTTTTGTATTCCTTCTGTCTAGTACTATCTGTCAACATACTCTGAGGAATTTTGTGGTTGTATTTTTATGTTTGTATTAACAATCAGAGTTTTGAGTTGATGAGAAAAGTATATTAGTATCACCAGAAAACATTACCTACATACCTTTCTGCATACTTATGGACAGATCATTGCAAAGTATAATAAACAGAATTGCTCAAAGTTTGAAAATTCAGGAATTCCTTGCTCCTTTGACCAACATTTTCACCATTTGTTTGATGATTACAACCTTTTTGGGCTCTTTTCAAAAGATATGATATGAACCAATATCTGCACTTTCCCCTAATTCCATAGTACCATAGATTCTGAAATGTAATGTATGGTTGTCAAAGTTTGTGAGCTCAAGGAATAGCCTGTTTTGAGTTTTCCTTCATAAAGTGCACTATAGAATTAATAAATATGAATATAAAGCTCCATTTATCAATACCCTTTGTCGAAACACAAACTTTTCCAGCCTCAATAAGCAATAACTTCTGAAGAAGCTCTTCAAATTAATAGTTGTTGCACTTGCAGCTAACCTACTGGCACTAGTTTATGTGGCCAGCTGGTAAAGAAACAAGGAATTTCATTTAAATTACTCTAGTACAGGAATGATTTGCTAACAATTAATGAAAATTTTGAGAATTTTTAACAAGATTCCTTTATTATGTAAAAAACACAGATGATAACTTGAAATGAACTTCCAGTGTGCTATACTTTAAACCAATCATTGAAACAAAACACACCACAGTAATTCCCTGTGATTTTCCAACAGTTCTGTTACAAAAGACAGCATGCAATTAGTATGTCTATCTTCCTTTGCCTTATCAGTGGCTTAATACATGAAAAAAGTGTTGTTCACTGAAATTCTAAGACAGGTAAGTTATTTTGAAGAAAGTAACTTCTTTTGTGATGCACAATATCACCTTTAGAAGAGCAGGTCAGTGATAGTAGCTGTACTTGACTTAGTTCCAAATGTAAGTCAGGGTTTTGAAGACAAAAGAATCTATAGCACTGGTACCTTGTGACCTTAGTAAGGCATTCAATTGTACCTAATGTAAGGCAGTCCTCAGCAATGTAAAATCATATGGTGTTGGGGGAGTGTTGAGCAAATTCTTGAATCCTACCTGAATAACAGACAGTAGATTGTATCAGTGCAAGGAGCAGACTCATTGACCAGAAGTTGAAATAGAGTGCAACATAGCAGCCTGTAATGGGGCCTTCATTGTTCCTGACTTTTGTTAATGACATAAGCACCAATGGGCACACCTTGCAGTTTGCAGATAATAACATTTGTTCTCAAAAAAGAGAATGTTGGTCAGTCTTTTCAACAAGTAGAAGCCCTATTATGCAAAGGCAATGCCTAATTTACTATGAACAAGATGAAAATTAATGAATACAAAACACAGAGGATGACATGCAGCCTTATTGATACTGGAGCACTGGGTGGCACAGCGGCCATTAAACTCATGGGCTTTTCAATGTTACTATGTTAACATAGCAATGTACTAACAGTATACACTCTAATGTTCAAAAGCTGCATGAGACATAGGCTGCCGCTGTGGAGTCACTCTGCAGACTGCAAGAATATACATTGTTGTACAAAGAAATGCAAAAAATGACCATGTAAACCAATTGTTTCTAGATTATGAGTTCTGACTGTTTGTAGACAATATTTATTCAACTGCTTTGCTCATACAGAAATAAATCATGAGCACTACAGAAAGAGAAATAAATCTCATCAACATAGCACTGGCAGTAGAGTCAGTAAAGAAATCCCTAGATGTTGATTAACAAAAACACAAAGGGTGTCCACATGGTGGCTTTCAAACTGTTGAATAACTGTAACAACCAATGGAGCAATTTAGGAGAAAAATTTTGTCTGAACTATGCACTGTGTTCTAGTACTGATTTCATAGTTGTATTACCATTTTACAGTATATCATAATGTATTTGTTCTCTTTAGTATATTTATTAGTATCAGTTTTAGTATCATAGTTTAAATTGAAGTGTTGCATTCATTTTATTGTAGAAATACTACTGTAATATTGATGCGTTCTGTTCAACTATGGCTGGTGAACAACACAGAGCTGGTAATAAATGAACATGATGTCAGATTGCTTTTTGATGATAATAAGCAATATTATCCAAACCACATGATTATTTGCGTGGCTCTGTGTTATAATACTGCAAATTTCAGAAGATGTGAGTGGGCAAGGAAAAAGTTATCTTGGGAGCAGCACAAAGCTTTTACAATGACTGGGTACAGAAGGATTGATAAAAGAAGAAAGTTTGTCATGAATGTTCCTGAAGTGATTGTTGAATATTTCACATAAATTTTTTGCTCAGAATGAATACCATCTTCATTCTTAATGCATGTTATTGATTGACTTTTTTTCCTTTTTACCAACAGACTCATTGATGACTTTCCATACTGCTTTTGATTTATTACCTGAATTGAGTACAAACTGCCAGTTGTACATTTTCTAGGCTTCACAACAAACTTGTTCAGTTTAAAATAGTTATTGAATAACTTTCTGTCTGTAGTTTTACTGTAAGAATATAGCAGTCTATTATTTCCACAAAAGGTTTGTATTCCTGACATCAGCAGTTTATTGCTAGATATTTTGCATATATTTGGCTTAGATTTAAGTTTGATTGGAAATGCCACATCTTAATGTTTCTACAGAATACTCAAATTCTTGTACGTTACAGTTAACATCACTATCACAATGCACACCCTTCCATTCAGCTTCATGGAGCACATGTGTGAAAGTGAATAGGCTGTATTATTTTTAATGAAATTTTTCAAACTTTCCTGATGATCTGTCAACACCTTGAGGGGTCAGATATTCTTCCAGATATCAGCCCTGCAATGCATGCCTATCCTCCTGCTGTTCTTTTTGCCATCGCTCATATAATATGTCTGGGTTAGTTTTGGGGATGTGTTCTGAAGTTTTAGTATCCTGTCATCAGAACAGTCCCTCAATTGTTTTTCTTTCTTTCTTCATTTGCCATCTCCTACCATTCCTCTGCTTCAACATTTGAGATTCCTCTTTGTTTCTTCTTCCTCCCAAGTGTAACACGTTAGGTGTTAGTCCGAACCCCGGGTCGACACATAGGGGTCGCACGTATACCCTGGTACATGCCAGGCCCAGGGAGGGGTGACTGGCTGAGCTCTTACCTTCCCAAATTGCCAATTTGTTACTCTATCAGGAGTTTCAAAGGTGTGACCTGAGGTGTGAACAATCACCTAAGGCAGGTAAGCCCCTCTTAGAGGGATCCCAGTTGGAAGGAGCACGCCATCGGAGATGCTGAGAATCATGGAAGATTTTCTCGCAATAAGCCAATCATTATTTCGGTCTACATCTTGTACTAAATGTAAATGGAATGAAGATGAAGTTTCAGAGAATCTCCCAGCAGTACCTCGGACCTTCATGGTATCACATACTGAGAAGGTCAGACCTTTGTTACTGTTAATGTGTTTATTATTCAAAAATGTGTTGATGCAATTGCAGGCCCTGTGAAATCTTGCTCCCATTTATGCAATGGAAATTTGTGTTTGGAGTCTAATTGTGATTTCAGGCCCAACAATTGCTTGAAGCTTCACTCCTCACAGCTATCCTTTTCATGTTGAAGCCCACTGAACACTGAATTCTTTGCATGGTGTTATTTACACTAGGCTGCTTGGAGGTTTAACTGAGGGAGGATTCCAAACTTACCCCTCTGATCAGGGCATCCCTGCAGTCCATCAGGTAATGAAAAATGTTGATGCAACATTAGTGCCTACATGTACTCTTTTGTTCATGTTTGATTGAGTACTGCTTCCACCAAAGATCAAAGTAGATTGTGCAGTGATCGTGATCCAACTGTACATTGCAAACCCAATGTGTAGGCACCAGTTTCAACATTACAACCAAAGTCACACGTCCTGTTCAAACATGACCAAACACGTTATTTGTGGTAGGGTTGCTTGGAAGGGTGATTGCCCACCCCATCCTTCATGCTGCATCAATTGCAACGGCGATCATCAGCCTCATTCAGAGAATGTCCCATATATCTTGATGAGCTGGTCATCCAGGAGATCTGGTAGAAGGAAGAAGTGCCTTACCCTGTTGCTTGCAAGTTGTTGGCTAGACAAAAGCCCTGTGTTTCACCATCTGGCACTTACAGTACCATTCTTGCTACGCCTTGCTCCATGAAGGACCTGGCCACCCAGTCTTGCAGCTTCAAATTATGCACTGCAGTTGTAAATTCGCCAAGCATTGCGGTAGCATAACCATTTCCTTCTCCTCCAGCTGTGTAACAAATCATCAAATCTTCGCCTCCTGCAGTGAAATTACCTGCTACACAACTAGTAGGATGGAAAGGAGGAAAGGAATACTCTCCTGATGATTATTTATGTAACTCCTGCCAGCAAAGTTCTGAGTCTTCTTCTGCCAACCACAAAAGTTCTAAGAAATCAAACAAGGGCAAACGGTTTTCCCCTTCCCTGACTCAGAGCTCCTCTTCAATGGTGTCACTGCATTATACCCTTAGCTAGCTGATCTACATTTCACTAGTGCACACTGCCCACCATTTTCCTTACGTAGAATCTGCAGGCCGACCCAGTGAGAATGCCAACACCTCTGTAGATCTCATGGAACAAGATCCTCCAGCCTGTGCACCCTGTAACAGTGAGTCTTCAAAGGCTGTCACTCAGCAGCCACCAAGGAGACAAACCTTCATTTTTTTTCCTCATTCCCTTTCACCATTATGACCCTCCTCCTATGGAACATTCATGGCATTAGATCCAAGGAGGAGGAACTATGGCTGCTCTTGGAATCGTAGCGTCCCCTCTTTCTCTACCTCCAAAAAACAAAACTGCATTCTTGGGACTGCTTTGACCTCTCGTATTTCCTTCTGGTCTGTTTTGACCTTCCTACTGAGGACAGCATTCCATATCATGCTGCTCATTTGGGATGGCGTTCATAGCCAAACCATCTTACTGCCAGGTGTTGCAGTCCACATTAGACTTCCTCGCTTCACATTTTCTCTTTGCAACATACACATCCCTCCATCATTTAGTGTCACCAGGACAAACTTCCTCCAGCTTACTGATCAACTCCCTCACATCTGCTCAGTGTCTTTAATGCACACTCTTCCATTTGCAGCTCTTCCTGAATCTGTCAGTGTGTGCCCTCTTGGCTGACCTCAATCAACTCAACCTCTCTATTTTAATAATGGAGCACCGATGTTCCTCTCAGACTCCACACACAACTATTCCCATTTGGACCTGTTGTTGTGCAGTGCCCAGTTTGCCTGTCATCTAGAGTGGTCCATTCTCTCTAATATGTACTCAAGCATACATCTCCCATGTGCTATCTGTTTGCTGACCCCTATCCCATCTACGTGTAGACCCAGTTGGCAGCTTTCTAAAGCTGACTGGAGGTTTTAGTCCTCCCTGGATACCTTCAACAAACATTTCCCCAGTTGTGATGATCAGGCAGAGTACCTCACGAACATTGTCCTTACCGTCATACAACATTTCATACCTTGCACTTCATCTCTACCGTGCTGTGCACTGGTCCCCAGGTGAACTGAGGCATGTTGCAACATGAGTTGTTTGTGAAGACCTGCTCTCTGCAGTTTTAACCATCATGCTATGATGTTGAACTGTTCTCATTGTAAACAGTTTCATGCACAGTGTCATTGCATTCTTTGCTATAGCAAAACAGCTACCTAGATTTCATTTTCTAGTTCTTTTAACAGTTCTACTTCCTCTTCTGTCATGTGGGGGCAGCCACAATCGCCTGTTTGGGACTAAGGTCCATTCCCTGATTTCCAGGGGGAGGTGATGTCATCTGTGGTGATTTCAAGCTCCACCCACTATCATCCCACCTTCCTCCCACAGAAACGAGTTGAGGTGGCTTGGGTGATACCCTTCTCCTCTCAGAGTAGTGAATGCTACAATGCTGCCTCTACCTTGAGGGAACTAGATCATTCTCTCACTTCACCTCGATCTTCCATCTCAGGGCCAGAAGATGTTCGCATTCAGATGTTGTAGCACTTTTCTATCACAGGCAAGCACTTTCTCCTTCATACATACAATCGCATTTGGGCAGATGGCACATTTCCCAGATGCTGATGTGAAGTCACTATCATACACATATCTAAGCCCAGTAAAGACAAACACCTTGCTTCTAGCTACTGCCCCATTTCTTTCATCAGCTGTATTTGCAAGGTGATAGAACATATGATTTATGGCTGGTTGGTGTGGTGGTTCTAACCTCATAATCTACTAACCACTGCACAATGTGGATTTCGAGCGCACTGTTCTGCTGTTGACCAGCTCATCACCCTGTCAACCCATGTCATTGACCATTTTCTGACAAAATACCCAATGCTGGCCATGTTTTTTGATTTGTTGATAGCCTATGACACCTGCTGGAGGACTGGTATCCTCTGTACTCTATACATGTGGGGCTTTCAATGCCACCTGTTCTGTTTCATTCAAAAATTTTTAAAGACCAGGTATTCAAGGTACGTGTGGGTACATTCTTGCCAGACACCTTCATCCAGGAAAATGGGGTGCCTCATGGTTCCACCTTGTGTGCCATACTCTTTGCTACAGCCATTAATCCTACAATGGCCTGTCTCCCACCAGATCTCACCGGCTCTCTTTTTGTTGACGATTTTGCAATGTACTGCAGTTCTCCACATACTTGTATCCTTGAGCAGCGTCTTCAGAAACATCTTGATCGTCTTTACTCATGGAATATCGACAATGGCTTAAACTTTTCCACTGACAAAACAGTTTGTATGAATTTCTGGCAGTGCAATTGGTTTCTTCCACCATCTTTACATTTTGGGCTTGTTGCTTTTCCATTTGCTGAACCTATGAAAATCTTGGAGCTCCTGCTTAATAGAAAATTTTCCTGGTCCTCCCATGTGTCTTGCCCGGCTGCACGCTTTACCGAGTGTCCTGATGTCTTACATGGTCTCAGCACTACTTTCTGGGGAGCATATCAGACCATCCTCCTCCATTTGTACCAAACTCTTGTCCATTCGAAATTAGACTATGTGTGTTTCATTTATCCATCTGCATGTCCATCCATTTTACACCATCTTAATAGAACCGAGCATCACGGAATCCGCGTGGCCACTGGTGCCTTTTACACTAGCCCAATTGAGAGTCTCTATGCAGAAGCTGCCGGACAACTGCTGTTATACCAGTGTGATGTTCTCCTCAGAATATATGCCTGCTGTCTCCCATGCCTAGCCCTTCATCCTGCACCTCCTTTTTCTATGACTCCCTTGACAGCCAGTATGGGGTGCATCCCTCTTCTCTGTTATTTCCCAGAGTTTGCTTTCAGCACCTATTCCAACAGCTTAACTTCACACTCCCTGCCACTTTCCAGGTTGGTATGAACCCTTCACCACCTTGGATTACATGGGGGCCTGTGTTTATTTTGGACTTCATTTACTTCCTAAGCAAACTTCTCCTGATTTGGTCTATCGTAGTAAGTTTCTTGACCCTTGCACACAACATATTGACACCACCTCTGTGTACAGTAACGGTTCTAAGACTGACTTCGGAGTCCCGTTTGCTTTCATCATTGACACCAACCATTTTCGGTATTGGCTTCCAGAACACTGCTCAATATTTACAGCAGAGCTCTTTACCCTGTATCAGGCTACCTAATACATCCAGTGAGACAAGTTTTTATTTGTGTCGTATTCCAATTCTCTCAGTGCCCTTCAGAACCTCTGTCTGCTGTACAAAGTCCATTCCTTGGTACAGTGGGTCCATGGAGGCTACCATTTTCTCTCTGTTGAGAAAGACATTGTGATGTTCATACAGTATCCTGGTAATGTCAGTCCGATGGGAAGGCTGCTGATGCTGTTCACAAGGCTGCAGCCCTCTGACCTCATTCAGATAGCTCTTCCAACTCTTTGGATGATCCCTATGTTGCCATCCATTGGCAAATGGTATCACTTTGGCATCACCAAAAAATGGCTCTAAGCACTATGGGATTTAAAATATGAGATCATCAGTCCCCTAGAAGTAGAACTACTTAAACCTAACTAACCTAAGGACATCATACACATCCATGCCCAAGGCAGGATTCGAACCTGCAACAGAAGCAGCAGCGCAGTTCTGGACTTAAGAGCATAGAACCACTCAGCCACAGTGGCCAGCTTGGCATCACCATTGGAGCATTCTCCATGGGAACGTGCTCCAGGGAATTAAACCTCTCCCAGTGGCTTGGCCAACCTCATCAAACGAGGATATTGTTTTTGCTAGGTTGCATATTTGGCATTGTCGTTTTAGCCAGTGCTATTTGTTAAGTGGTGATCCCCTGCCACTTTGTGCTCACTGTCATCAGCCTTTGATGATTCGCTATTTCCTGACAGAATATCCTTGTTTTAACCACTTATGTTCTCATATATGTTTGCTTTCTGATTTGTAGGCTGTATTAGCAAAGGATGCATGGGTTGTTGACAATGTTTTACTCTTTATCCTACATAGCATCATGGCGAATGGCATTTAATCTTTGGTTCAGAACCACCACTGTCTCTACAGCATATTTTGTGGACCTTATTCTTAGCCCGCTTTCCATCAGTCTCTTTTGAGTTCTGTTACTTCTTGATATTATAAGATTATGACATGGGAATGTATGACCACAGTTGCTTTTGTGGCCTAAAATACTTGACACCACTGAAGCCACAAATGACAGAGGTTTTGGGGTCAGTGGTAGACACACTACAGGGCATCTAGTTCAGAGCTGTCCTTGAAGTAACCAATTTGTAACAATTCGTTGTGTCACTGTGGTGCTAACTACTCTAGATGCAGCACAATTCACCAGAGCCACACACCTAATATGATGGTCTTCCCTCTCAGTAGAGACATGTGACCGTCCAGAACCCTCATCTTCTTGTGACTGTACTTTCTTGTGACCACTGCTGCCAGTGATCATGTACAGTGGTTACATTTCTGCCAAGTCTTACTGCAGTATCACAGAAGGAACATCTGGTTTCTCATAGCTCTATTACATGAACTCACTCAAACTCAGTGAGGTGCTGATAATGGCATTTTGTTGCCTTAAAGGTGTACTTGACTAACATCAACTCGTTATGTTTGGTCCCAGAGGTCACCAATGCTGTGGTCATTACAGAGCGTATTTAAAGCAAACCTGATTTGCATCCTCATAGTGGCACTACTAGCGGCCCTCTTATGCGACTAGCATGAAATTTCAATAGACATCATCTTTCAGATGCAGAAACACATATACCAACTTTCATTTGTGTCACAGAACTCCCTCTTGGTGCTGCAATTTTTTTTTTTTCAGTCAGTGTATTTAAGTACATCCTCGCACAGCCATGGGCACCTGCATGGTACCCTCCACTTCCTCTACCAATCTGTTTACACACCATCCAGAGAGGAATCATTCCTAGAACCCAAAAACTCCAAATCCCTTGTCTGTTTGTGATTTATTATTGATATCTTCATGATCTGGACCTATGGCCAAGATGTCCTATCTTCATTCATCCACAACCTTAATATCTCTCCCACCTTCTTCATCTGGTCCTCTTCAGCCTATTCCTGGCATTTACTTCCACCTTGCTTTCGGCTTCATTTATATCTTTGTCCACATCAAACCCACTAATCACCAACAATACCTACTTTTTCAGCACTGTTACCCTTTACGCACCAAACAATTGTGCCCATGTAGCATGGCCACTTGTGGACAGCATATCTGCTTTGACGATAATCTGTGACATACCCATAACCTGTTGATGCACTTGGCTCCATGTATCTCAAAGCCTCATATTTCATGGTTTTGAAATAATATGCTGAATACCAATTCTATAAAGGATAGTGCAAAATTATCTAGACCACACAATAGTTAAATTTAATAGTGGTTTCTCCTATTTTATTTGCAACATAGCAATGTTGATGGCCAGTTGCAGTTTTAAAGATCACAGTTTAGACAGGTGAAGAGACACACACCTCTTCCTTCATCAACACATCTGTGTGAGAATTAATTCAACCACTAATCAGAGTCACAATGTTTATTGAATTTAATAGTGGCATAATATGCAGTGACAGCAACGTGCACTTAACAGTGTCCATTATATAACTTACTATACAATCACCAAAACAAATTATACTGTCCAGTAAGATGACCCTTTGCATTTACATATGTGACACATGGGTGTCATGCAGATCATGTCAGAGCACAGATTTTCACATGAGGTATTAGGTCTTTGATAATTACCCTGGACTTTGACTCTGAATGTTATAGTATGTTTCTGAGAGCTAGGGTGTCACAGAACTTTCTGATGCATTGATGTTGTTTGTTTGGTATTACTTCCATGAGTCTAACACAACTGGACATAGAGATGTTACCTGGTTGCTCACCATTCACAGACTTTCACTTTAATCAACACAGTGATGTAAGCACCTCACTAACAAGTTAAGCTCTGCTTGCTTTGCATGATGCATAGTTAGAACTGTGTGTATTAGAGAGTGTAGCAGAACTGTCTACTTTGCTTACATCCGTTCGGCTATCACCTATGGCCTAACCCTCTGGGGCCATAATAAGGCAAAAATGAAAACCATATTCACCTTACAAAAATGGGCTGTTAGAATAATTTCAAACAGTATGAGGCTAACACCTTCCAAACAGTTATTTCATCACTTAAATATTCTACTCTTACCATGCCTTATGTAAAAAAAGTGTTGTTAATATAAAAATGCACATTGATAATTATAAAACCAACTAAGATCCTCATTCCTACAATACAAGAATGTGCAATGACATCTACATAAAAAGAGTAAACAAGGCTTTAACACAACAACAAACCAGCAGTCAGGGTACTATTTAGTACAACAAATATTCAACTCAGCTAAGAGAAATAAAAACATTGTCTAAATTCAAGGAAGCAATATTTAAATTCTTAATGACCAACTGCTATTACAGTATAAATGAATACCTGCCCTTGTAGCAAGTAACTACATTCATTTACTATAAGTTAATAGTACCACAAATCAAATGCTTGCCACAACCTCAATGAAAATTTTTCTGAACAAAAGTGTTAAATCAATTATTTACTTGTAATGTATTTCATGTAAAAGATCCTTCTCGTACTTTTATATTGTTACAGTAATCAAAGTTGTACTGCCCAAAAATATTGTGATGGGTACAATGAACCATTGTAGTATGTAGGAAACTGTACACCCTTATCTTATTTTTGTTGCATTATGTTCATTGACTAAATCCATACAATGTACATTGTCGCTGAATGAATAAACTACTACTACTAATACTACTACTACACAGAATGTTGATTTTGGGGGAGGGGTGGCTATTTAAAGACAGGCACAAGAACATTATGTGATTTATGAAATTACTTAATGTTTTTAAATTTTGCTAAGCTAGATTCCACTATTTTGTGTGGACTTGAGGAATTTACTATTATCTCGTTTATGAAAAATGTTTCAGGTTAATAAATGATAAAAGCATGTGAAACATCATTACGTTTTTGTAGTCTGACATCCCATATCTACAAATAGGGCATCTATCCTGAAATCCATATTTTATGATCTTCAGTTATCCAAAATCTTAATTAGTGACTGAATTAATTAGTGAGAGTTATTCTCTGATTCAGAAACAAATATAGCAAAAAATTATATAATCTAAGTTCAAAATCTTGCCGATATTAAAGCAAAATAGGCCATTCAAATTATGAGTGTCCAAACATTAATTAGCCATAACGTTTAATTTGTGAGCCTTCTAGTGAAACTACACTATTTTGATCAAGAAGATAAATACAAACAATTGAACAACAAATTTATATGGCATTTCACATAAATAAAAATTTTATGTATTCCTGTATATCTTACACATTGCATGTGTGACAGCAATAAATACAGAATGAAAAAGTGAATGAATTTCAGTTATTCGTGTGGGCAGAAAACACAACAGTTGTAGCAAGTTGTAAAATACTCCATCTCTTCATCCTCCTACTGAATTAAACAGACTGTTATTGATGATTAGCTCACTGGATAATTCGGTGGTCTATAAGAGTCTATTATATGTATCAAAATGCATAAGAAAGAAACAATGTTATCATAATGCTTTAAACTAATTTTCAAATCAGGTATCCTAAATAAATGTTACCTAACAGCTTTCCCTGGCCATCTTATGACATAAAATTTTACAATGTTTCTAAATATACAAGTGCATAGCATTATATGTACATAACTATAATATTTCAAAACACATTTATATCAGAGAACCTCATGGGCAATAACTTATTCTTGATATTTCCCAAATTTTTCACTGTGTTAACACAGTTCATTACTCATTATTGGTACCATCTTCACAAAAACCACTCTCACAGTTTGTTGTAGTTTCCTTGTGTAATTTCTCCTTCAAATGTTCACTCACGTCCATTGTATTCTATTGTACTGATGCAAAGTGGTGTTCAGCATTTACAAACATGAATAGACAAACAAATTTTCTAAATTAGAGCAGTTGTAATTCCTATCTCTATATTTCTAGTAAGAATGATTATTCATTAATTGGAAATTTACTTATAAATGAACATAACTATCAGTATAATGTCACACAGAAAATTTACAACAACACATGTATATAAATCAAATGAGAATGGAGCTGCTTTATTTACTCAACTGGTCTCCTCTGACTCTGACCAATTAACCTTCTTGAAATGAAGTTAGTGAAATACTCTGCATTTTTAATTCCTGTTACAAAATAATATCAAAGAAATGAACTTTGCAGCCATTTATATTAAACAAGTCACTAAATAAATTAGTAAGTCACATAGCTCCATCAAATAATTTTCAGTATTTTATCTTTTTTTTTTTTTTTCATAAAAGAATCACTCTGTTTCTGAAAACAGTGCTGTAATGTCCAGCAGCTTCTCAACAAGGTATGTCATATTTCTTGGGCATGTCATCACAACAAAAGAACATTCTCTTGTATATCATTTCACTTTCCAATTTATCAATGCTCATTATACTGCTTATTTATTCCCTTACAAACATGTTGACTGAAGAGGTACTTTTGCAAAAGAAGCTGTTACAAAGACAGGGTCCCTAATTATTGCTGTTTCATATATACTTCATAGTACTTCATATTCACTTTCTATTTCACCAATTCATTATTATCTACTTCTCCATTACATAATACATTGCTGCTTCATATATTTCATTCTGCTTGGCTTTATACACAAAAAATGACTCTATTTGATAGTTCTCAACAGCAGCCACCCATATTAATGGCAAGACGTTACTCCCTATCACATAGCAGAGAAAAACTTATTCAAATGATCACTTTATTTTCCTCATGTCTGAAGAGCAAGTCTCTGACACACTTTGTTCTCACTGAAATTTAGTGTATGCAACATTTAGTTTTACTGCAATAGTCGTAATCTTGGCCTGAAAGACTTATAATATGGTACACACTGAACGTAATTACATTTTACATTGAACCAATGACTTTCTGAATTTCATATACTTAGGGGACGTTGGGTTAACTGCTTCTCAAAGCTGATTGGACCATCACAATTATAAACAATTCAAGAGTAATTGTTTTTTTTACCATAAAAACATTCCATTAGGTGGGCTGTACTGTGTGAGCTAATATGAATGTTGTCCATTAGCCACATTTGCAGATATAGATAAAAAACTGAAATCTGCTGGTAAGAGTAGTTTATTTTTGCATTTAACAGTTTCTCCTACAGTTTTACTTGTTTGAGTTAGAGTACGTGTTTATTGCTTTATGACACTCCATGAAATATAAGCTGTGGATTGAGTCATTTTCCTTTCATGTTGAAGATTGTTGTTAAAGTGAAGATGGAATTAAATGTATGAGTAAAATCTGCTGTTAAGTGGATTGGTTCAGTTAACAGAAAACAATTTTATACAAACATCTAATAAATTAAATAAATGTAAGCTTTGCACTTTCAAGTAAAAAACATTTTTCACACAGTTTCATTTACTTTCTGTTGGAAAATGCCTGGAAATTCAACTTTATGTTGACCTCTTAAGGCTAAATATAGCAGTGCCTGCTCTGATTTCATGAGTAATTTCAAAGAAACACATTCTAGTGCCCAAGAATTACCACATATAACATTACAGCCCTTGTTGGCTTATTGATTTATTGATCCATCTTTAAGAAATTTTCATGCAATTGATGTCATTTTACGTACGCTATATAATTACAAAATAAGTCATACATTTTTAACATTCTGAATGAGTAAATATGTTTTATACTGCACATGTTTAGTAGTCATTAAACATAAATGTGTCGTGCAGAGTGATAAAAGGGGGTACTGTATGTGTAGCACAATACACAAAAAATGGCTCTGAGCACTATGGGACTTAACATAACGCAATACACACGCTAAGAAAAACATTTTAACAAATATAAATTAGACAGGCTTAATACATGTTAACCATTGGGGAAAATGCATTATGTAAATAAAGCACAACAGCATGGTACAATAACATTTTTAGTGGAACTTATGTAATAGGGTGGTCATGTCATACAGCAGTTTTAATAGATTACATCATTTTTATTACATACTTTAAATTCTTCTATTGTATAGGATGCTTTTCGTCCAAGCCACCTTTTTGTAATATTTTTGAAGACATTCAGTGATACACTGTATGCTGTAGGTGGTAGCATGTTAAATAATTGTATCCGTGTGTATGTGTAACTGTTTTGATTTTTTTAAAGCCTAGTAACTGGCGTAGCATTTTCTTTGGTATTTACTGCCTCTGACATTTGGAAAGGCTTTAGTGTTAGTAGTATCAAACATATCAGTTCACACATATTTAATGCCTATGATTTTTTATGTGCGTGCACGCATGCGATGCACCAATTGCGATGGATTATACGTTGATGCTGCAATGCAATTTCTTTTATAAGTTTTTGTTCACCTACTTCTTTACAGCGGTAGATCTTCGCACGTAAAACTCCTGACTGCAGCTACTTACGAGATCACAGAAAACCAGTGTTGAGGAAACTGTAACCTCATAGCTACACGCCGGAGGCTGCTATAAGTAAAATTTGCTGAAAATTTTCTATGTACTTTAAAGAAATGATTCGAAAAGGGGATGTCACTCGTACTTTAAACATGAAGTTCAAATTTAAACCTTCACTAGATCTTTATTTCCGTTAAGCAAGATCATCAGCCAACATTTATGAAAATTACTGCTCACAGTTGTCACCATACCTAAAAAATTCCAAAACCAATTAATTACTTGTAACACAGTCAATAATCGGCCAATTACTTCTACACACAATATTCAGTGGTTGTCTTTAATAAAAGTTTATGCTCACAATAAAATACTCAGTAAGAACATACTCAGTACCGCCACGCTATATAATTCAAAGTTCACTCGCGATTTTCGTTGGAACGAATTATCACAACACTCTAAAGTTTCTGGTCACTACCATATACCATTAACACTGGACCATAACATGGAAGTCATCACAAGACTTCATCTTACACATAATGCAAAAAGTCACATCCAGCATAACCACCTCCAATCAAAGCTAGCTCGCGACTCCCCCCTCACTCTCCCACACTCAAAACTATAACTCCTTGCTAGGCGGCCAACCATCACGCTTCTCATTGGCTGTCAGCACTTACGACCAATAAGAACTCATTTCTAGGGCACAGCTCACGCCAAAATCTAGCAAGCACCAACCACTTCTCTAGGCTCATTGACGTCATCAAATTAAGTAACACAAAACTCTCTAATTAGATAAACAAAAGAAAATGAACTATAAGCTTTACTCTACATCTGGAAATTTATTATGTAGTTGCGAATGTTCTGGCTGTCTTATACATAAGCATACATACTTGGACATCCGACATTCACTAGTAGGGGAACCACTATTGGATTCGTTCCCATGTTACAGAGTTGGAACACTTGCCAGTTCCCATAGAGAATTACATTAATGATTTTTAATAATGCCGAACGTCCCACATACACTCACGCGTACATGCTCATTCACAAGCACCCTAACACACAATACACGTATTTACTTAGAATTCTTGAAATTATTATTATAGAAAAGTTACAGAGGTTTTCTGAAACTAAAAACTTTCCAAATTTATATATGAACACTGAAAGTGTTATCAGATCATCGTACATAGTCACTGAAGGTGAACTATTACATCATTGTATATATTTAAATTATTGAATGTCAGAAAATTACGTTTTTTTTTTTTTTTTTTTAGTGAATTTTACTAACTTCCAAAGTACCACTATTTTTGATCTCAGACATTGACATATTGTTTGTTTTCACTACAGAAGGTTGTATATCAAATATGACGTTCCTCAGGTTATTCCTTTATTAGTTATTAATATTTTTCATTTCATACAATGTAAGTGGCCCACCAGCACTACTCCACTGCTTTCACATGCGCAGCTGCAACAGATGGTCGTGACGTCAGCCTGCAGGACACAACTCATCCGTTACTGACTGTATAATACTCTACGGGCTTACATTGCAGCCCACATACATCCTGAAGTAAAGCTTTCAATAGACAAATGGGCAATCGCGCACTAGTTGCAATGCCACATTACGTACCAGACAGACATCTCCCAATCTGGCAACAAATAACACATATTTCACTGGGAGAACATGCAAGCGCATCTGCAGATGACAATGTTGAGAATCTTGGACCAGCCAGAAGATAATCAAACAGAAATTACACATACATTATAAGTTTGGCAATGTACTAATATGGGTGCATGGAAAACAATGAGACATACAAGCAAACAAAAACAAACTGTCCTTAATAGTACAACAGTTCAACAATGAACAGAGGCAGCAGCAGAAGACAGAAGAGCACAGCTATTGCCGAAAAGGCATAAATTAAATTAAGTATGACAAATACTGGCAGAAAGCAGCAGTAGCTCTGAAGATCCTGATCATGTCCAGTACGTTGATTCCTCTGATGCTAACTTGTACGCAAGTGGCTTTGAAAACTTTGAAACAGTGCAGAAAGGTGACTTCATTGTAGTTAAGGTACAAGATAAAACTGACACAAGTAGTCACAATTATTTGCTGGAGTGATTAAAATGTATGTTGATGACTGAAGTAAAATTATATAAGACAGTAGGTTATAATACAAAATTTGCAGCTGCAGAAAAAGATACCTTTGTTGCTTCAAATGAAATAATTACCAAACTATCCAATGCACTAGGTCTCACTATGAAGACATGATTTGGTTCCAGAATAATATCACTAAACTCAGTGTGCACTAGTTTTATTATTTCTATCATTTTTTCATTAATATCCTCATAAATGTGTGTTTATCATTGTTACAAAAGTTCTTGCAATTTTTTGGTATTTACGGTCATGTAATTCATTTATTTAATTGAGAGGTTCAATTAACCCTGCAATATGGTCCAGGTTCCACCTGTTGCCTGCTACATACCTGAAAAGCCACAAGTTACATATTTAGCTTTTTCTGTGCTTTCTTAGAAGTCCTGGGGTGTAAGGGATGTTTAAATGCTTTAGTGCAGATGCAGGAGACACTGGCCACAGTTTGCGAAAAGCTGAAAGGACTTTTGGCTACAGTCAGCGATCCTGAGACTTCTGCCTTGAGGTGTAGCAGTGGTGGATCATTCGGTATATCACATGGGAAACTTCAGGTGTCACTTGTCTGACCCACAGGCTCTACTACTGAGGCAGCCTCCAGATGGCTCAGCAAGCGGTGTAGGCCTTGATTGCAGTGAGAATGGTGAGTGATAATGCTTTCACACCAGTCCTTCAGCAGGACGAGCAGGAAAATGGGGGTTGGTGTTTGCTGCCAATTGGGATCTCCACTGTTAAGTATGTTATGGAGCCTCATAGAGAAATAGCATTCAAGGCCTGTAAGAAAACCAATGTGTACTCAATATATCTGCCAGAAGGCCACATTCAAAAAAGTGGAGAGGGCCTTGCATGCAGCTATCAAGCATGCAGTCTGCAGTCATCTGTGAGTTCTGGCTACTTTTGGCACCAATGATGCCTGTTACATGGGTTCTGAGTCTATCCTCAGTTCATAGCAGTGGCTCGTGGAAGTGGACAAGCCAGCTGGCCTCGCCTGTGGGGTGCAACCAGAGCTGGCAATTTGCAGCATTGTTTCCAGAGGTGATTGGGTTCCTTTGGTTTGGAGACCAGTGAAGTGTCTCAACCAAAGGCCCTACCACTATTTTTACCAGTACTGGTTGATATTGTTTTTCTTATGATGTGATAGTACATTATCTGTACAATATTATACACAATGCCATAATATTAAGCAGTCACACTAGTCAAATGATGATTTCATCGTTCATAAATTCCTCAGTTGAATAGTAGTAATCTCCACCTGGAGATCACATAGTTTTCTCTTTAGTGAACCTATCTCCATGATCAGTACGTCTCTACCCTTGAGTTTATTGTAAATTTTCACTCCCATGTACTGGGGTGTCCGTTGGTAGAGTTTCAAGAGCTGTTGTGGAAGCATGAAATTATCTTTGTGTCTAGTGTTGTACATACGTTTGAAATGGTTTTCTTCTGTTAGCTCAGGTTTATTATGTAAAAAGATGATAATTTCAAGTATGTACAGTGAAGGGATAGGTAATATTTTTAGATTATTGAATAATGGGTGGAAGGATGTTCTGGGAGGGGCAGCACACATTTTTCTAACAAATCTTTTTTAAAGTGGCAGGATTCGTGACATGTAGCTTGAACTTCCCCAAAAAATTAAACCGTATCTAATTACGGATTAAAAGTAACTGTGGTTCATCATTGCAGCTTATGTCTGTTATACCGGATCCATTGCAAAGGCAAGGCTGTTTAATGTTGCAGTTAATAATCAATATGTGCTTGCCAGCTTAGATTTTTGTCCAAGTTTAGTCCTAAGAATTTAAAGGACTGAGCTTGGTCCATAACTTGATTTTGTGTACAATACTGAAGTCACTGATTTTTGATTGATTGGTTCTCAATTGTGTAAACAAGGTCTTTGACAAGTTAAGTTTATGGCCATTATGTTGAAACCATGTATCTAGGTTGTTTAGTGTGTTTATAACACCATCCAGAATTTCTCCTACATTTTGTTTTTCAAGGAGTACATAAGTACTTCACCAACATGACTGGCTAGGCATTGATATTCAGAAACTAGACTAAACTCCATCCGAACAAGCCTTGGAAGGCCCAACGGTACCGACCGGCCACTGTATCATCCTCAGCCCACCAGCATCACTGGAAGTGGATATGGAGAGGCATGTGGTCACCCCGTCACTCTCCCAGCAGTATGTCAGTTTATGAGACCGGAGTCACTACTTCTCAGTCAAGTAGTTCTAAGTTTGCCTTACAAGGGCTGAGTGCGTCCATCCAAGTGCTAGCCTATCCCAACAGTACTTAACATCGGTGATCTGATGGAAAAAGCTGTTACCACTGCAGGAAGACCACTTGCATTGATACTAAGAAGTAAATCATTTATGTAAAAGAGAAACAATATTTACCCTAAGATTCAGCCTTGAGGGACTCCTTGTGGTATTGTACCCCACTGAGATGTGTAATTTACAGTGTTAGATGTTATGATTACCCTTTGCTTCCTGTTTGTCAGATAAGATCTGAGCCACTGCAGAGCATTTGGTCTGACGCCATATCTGTCTAGTTTATGAAGCAGCATCGAATGCCTTTGCAAGGTCACAGAAGACACCTACTACTTTGTTGCTTTTATCTAGTGATGATCAGATTTTTTCAATGAATTCATTAACAACACTCATGGTGCTTTTGCCTTTTTGGAACCCATACTGGTTTTTACGAATAAAACCATGTTTCACAATAAAATTTATTATATGAATAGCAGCTATATTTTCAAATACTTTGTATAGCACTGGAAGGATAGAGATGGGGGGTAATTTCACATATACTCTCTTGATCCTTTTCTGTGCAGTGGTTTTACCTCTGCATACTGAAGCACATCAGGGAAGATGGCATGCTCAAATGACTGATTGATTATTAAGGACAGAGGGTGTGCTACTTTATCAAACACAAATTTAATTACTTTGGTGGGTATTTGATCCCCTCCTGAAGCATTTTTGTTTGTTAATGACAAAATAGCATTTTTACATCTTAGGCTGAGATTTTACTAAGTATCTCAAAGTGGTCACTATTCTTGTTTAGCCCAAAGAAATTAACACTGTTTTTATAAGTAATCACATTTACGTCAGATTTTGTTACATTTATGAGAAACTTATTAAAACATTGAGCTATTTGAGAGCGTTTGAAATAGTAACGTTGTTTCGTATGTTTTTTGAAATTTCCTGGTGGTTACCTGTTGTACCTAATTCTGATTTAATAATAGACCATATTGCTTTAGTCTTATTCGTATGTCCTAAAATGAACTCATCGTTTGACATTCTTTTGGCAGCTTCAATTGCACTTTTAAATACAACATTATAATGTCCCACATAGTTAACAAATTCAGGGTTTTTATTGTGTTTCATTTCTTTATGTAAGTCTCATTTTCGAGCATTAGACACTTTTAAGCCTGGAGTCATCGTGTTTAGTTTACTTTTAACTTTTTGGTGCCAGATCCTAGGTGGGAATGAGTCATTGAATACCTATAGAAAACTTTTTAGAAAATTATCAAACTTCTCAGTACTTGACACACTATTATTTATGGGCCATTTCACTGCATCTATCTTGTTGCAAAATAGGTTTGAGTTAGTTTTACTAAAGTCTCTTTTCATAAAACCTTTATTAACATTTGGTTTATTTTTTCTGGCAGCTAAATAAACAATGCAGAATGGTCACAAATTCCTACGTCTAAACAGGACTTGGTTACACTGTTGAACACATAATTTGTTAAATTTTGGAAATTTGTGGTAAGATCCTATGGGACCAAACTGCTGAGGCCTTCGGTCCTTAAGCTTACACCCTACTTAATCTAACTTAAACTAACTCACACTAATGAAAACACACGCATCCACACCCTCCACAGGGAAGGCTGCAATACACCTAAGACTGTGTGGCTACTCTGTGCAGCATGATTTGTTAAGATGTTGCCTATACAAGTAGTTGAAATGGCATTCTCTATAGTGAATTCACAAAAATTTAGTGTAAAACCAGAGTTATGAATCATGTCAACAAACTGTTTTGAGCCACTGTCTTGACTTATCATATTTACATTAAAATCACTGCTATGATGATATTTTTTCTCCTTTCTTTCTTAAGTTTATCAAGAAGACACTGGAGTTCAGACAAGAAAGTTTTAGTTACTGCACTTCCCAGACTTCTGTAAATTGATATGACTACTTTTAGTTCAGCACAACTTTCAAAGAAGAATTCCTAACTTAAATAATCAAAATCTGTCTCTATTTCATATGTTATGCTGGTATCGGGAAGTATGCATGAGCCCCCATGGGATCTTTCTTTTCTGTAAAAGCTGCATATGTTATGCTGGTATCGGGAAGTATGCACGAGCCCCCATGGGATCTTTCTTTTCTGCAAAAGCTGCATGCTACATTGAAATGTTCCAGTTTATTAAAATATTTTATAGGGTCACTAGTTAACCGATGCTCACTTGAATGGACAACCTTGATTTTTTGCTTTGATTGTGGATAATTTGAAGGTATTCTATTTTTAAACTATCTGCCTTCAGGTCATTTATATTCCAATGCATTAAATAATTTTTTCACCTTTCTTTATCTGTATAAGTATACGTTTTCTTAGATTTCTTACCTCAGTTTTTTCTTCACAACGCTTACTAATAAAAAAAATCCTTCTGATGGGCTAGTGGTGAGACTCTTCTCTTTTTAGGGAAACAAGTGACTCCTGTTGCTTCTGCTGTTGTTGATGTAGTTTCCATTATTGGTGTTGCTTTTTTCCCTTGGCTCCCGTCACTACACACAGCAACTGGAGCTGTTCCTTCCTCATTTATTTCCACAGGAGAAGCTTGAACTACTGCTGCTGTATTCAGAGTGCTAGCATAACTTTTCCTGTGACATATTCGTTATATGGTATCTGTTGTTGACACTGTATATGTACTGTCAATCTCTAAGTGATCTTTTGGTTCTGTTTCTGGGGTTTCTGGCATGAAGATAAATGGTCCACTTCCGACCTTGAGAGATGTCACTTCCGTTACCTCACACATCTTATTTATAGAATTAGACACAACACACTTGTTGATGAGAGGCATGGCTACCTAGATACCATGCTTAAAGCATAACTTTTGACAAATTATTTCTAAAAGCTTGCAAATAATTAGTTTCTTTAACACTCTGTTCAGATGGTGGCCATAATTTGTGTGGAGTTTTCTTCCAAGTTCACACATATCCACAAATGTTGCATTTTTAAATTGTCTGCAGATATTTTGAACGTCTTTGTTTGCTTTTTGTACCTTTGATTTACAGAGGACCAGTTTGGTAGGTCATGGCAATCTGCAACTGAAAAAAGTGAACACATTTGTCTTTCTAAACTCAAGCAATCTTGGCATAAGAGAAATGAGTTCATTTCCATTGTTTGCTGCTATGTCGTATGTTCCAGTGAGGAAAACAGAGAAATCATTTGTGCTCAGCTCCAATACTTTTTCACGGCTTACTGCAGTCACAGCTTTGAAACTAGCACCTATTTCACAACGGCGTTGATTTTGTAAGTACATCTATTACTTCATTCGGTGGCTATTCCTCATTATTGACTATCTGCAAACAGATCAATTTTACTGCACTTGTTAAGGGAAGTTTACATGTTTCAAAAATAATGTTGTCAACTGCTATGTTTTCTTTTGAACTAGTGCCTTCTAGTATGAGGTACTCTGATGAACACTCAACAGATGAGATGCAGACAGCAAAATTAGATAATGTTCAGAGTAAAGACACATCAACTGTCAAAATTTTATCAGGAAATTGTTAAAAGATTTGTATCAAAGTTCCTGAGTTTACTCCCCTCTAGGTAATTTCTAATGCTCAAATTATTATTGAGACTGAAATCTGGCTCGAAGCCATGTAGAAATCTCTGAAGTATTTAGTGGGCTATGTAACATGTATCACAAAGACAGATTAGGCATCATAGGAGGGGAAGTATTCAACACAACTGACAAAAGTATTGTCTCTAATGAGATTGATTTTGAGGGTGACTCTGAGGTTATCTGGCACATACGACAAGTCTATGTGAGATCAAGTTAATCACTGGATATTTTCACTGCAGTGATAATTTTTGAGTCATTAAAGAATGTCTATGCCCAGTAGTGCAGAAATACCAAGATCATGCTACATTAGTTGAAGGCAACTGTAACGTACTAATTATAGACTGGGACGTCTATGGATTCATTCCAGGGTATATGGATAGACAGTCTTGTGAAATTTTAGGGTGGTTTGAAAAGTTCTTGGAAAGGAATAGAAAAAAAGTACTTACATCACTGAAACTTTATTTTTCAATGTAATCTCCTTGTAGATTAATGCACTTGGTCCAACGATGTTCCGCTCTGATCTCGAAAATGAGTTTCCTCCAGGTGTGTAAAATAGTTGTCAACTCCAGCTAACAGTTCTTTGTTTGAAGTGAATCTTCGTCTGCCTAGTAAAATTTTCAGTTTTGGGAAGATGGAGACATATCAGGTGAATAAGGCAGGTGTGGCAACAATTCATACCCTAGGTCATGTTATTTTGTTATGGCAACGGTACGTGTATGAGGGTGCATCATCTTGATGAAAGATGACTTTGTTTCTTGCTAAACATGGCCTTTTTTTTTTGTATCTTTTGTTGCAATTTGTCCAGGAGGTTAGCATAGTATTCTCCAGTAATTGTCTACCCACTGGGGTATAGAGACAGTGATTAGTGACAATAATGTCATCATAGCAACTTTGGTTACTATGGTTCATAAATCCATCAAAAAGTCTTGGAGAGTATTTTTGTCAGAAAGAGAAGATTGACAGTTTTATTTTCCTCACTTTTCGATGCACACTCGTGTCTAGGAACAGACGGGAAAATCTGAACAATTACATGTTTAAATGTTCATTACATATTCTGAAACCCAAAACAGATCATGAAATAAACACAAATATACAGCAGATCTGATGTTTAAAAGATTTTCCTAGAATCCAAAGCACTATCCTACAGATGAGAAAAATAGCTGGAATTTTTGATGTCCTAAAATGCTGGTCTCTATATGTTCTAAATCCACAATGACAGGTTGGCGATAGCATTCCACCAATACCAACCAGAGGAGGCTGGTCTGCCTGGATTCGTCTCCGAACACTAGAACAGAGAAGGTATCATGCAACTCCCTAATGTCACAGAACTTTCTGTAGATATCTTGCTCTGTCCCATCTTGTTCAAACCAGTCTGCAGAGACTCCCATGCACCCACAAAGGCACAAGGGTTTAGCAACAGCGAAACACGGGAAGTAACATAATTCACAGAAGTTACCACATCCAGTTGATAGTGTTGTGTGTATTACCTGTGAAGAAAATTTTTTTGCGGCCGGTAAGATCTGTGTTTGTTATGGTTTTCATCAAAATTCTATATGCTGCACTGAACTGTTGTAATAACTTAGCTATTCTGATTTCTTAGAAATGAAAGCCTGTAGGAAGACTTCTTCAAAATTAAATCTCATTTAAACATTTTGAGTTGTTAAGAAATGGAGTTCTCGAACTTTATTTTTAGTCACTGAAGAACATAATAATGAAACTCACTAAAAGCAGAAGGAGACATGCAGCAAAACTGGAGATACTGTGGGGAAATTTGCATTTACAAAACAAGATGCTGAAATAGCAGGTAAGAGTTTATGCGAATGTCTCGGTCTACATTCAGAAAATTTGTAAATCAAATCAGTGTCTACTACATTCAGTGTTTATTATTAATTTTAAGTACCATTAGGGAGTAAATGGTTTAGGGTGTAAGTATAAGAATTTCAGTGTTATAGTGGACAATTTTCATATTATACCTGTGAGGCTGAAAGAGAAAATGCTGTAGGACAGATTACATTGCTTGTGGGCCAGTACAGTGAGAAAGATTTCTAAGTGCAAAAGAGGTAGTACTGATCTTTTTGGGTTTACCAAAGAGACACACTTGCTGATCAAATGTTCCAACTTCATTCTAGATAATTTAGTCCTGTTTTCTTGCCAACTGGCAATTACTGTCTCATCACTGTTTACTATCTGAGGCTAACGTCAGGTTATTTACACAAGGTCAAGTTATTTGCACAAGGTCAGGTGCTGATGTTACACCCATATGCTAACATCTGTGATGTAACTGTGAAGTGATGTGGTCTGTGATGTCATGGCGAGGTTTGATGTTTTTGAGTCTGTCTGTGTTTGTAGATGGTATGTTGTATTTGGTGGCACTCTCTCATGCTGGATGTTTGTGTGATGGAAGATTCCCCAAGCATCATAGTAATGTCACAGGAGACTATATAAATGGCAGCTTAACAGCCTGTCGAGGACTCCGCTAGTATTCTGCCTCCGACGAGGTCACTGCGCTACTCTGCCTCAGGGGCAGACTAAGACTCTCACGGCATCTAGTTGCACCGAGTAGTAGTTACACCTCCCAAAGTTTAGTTCAGGTGTCAGTGCCTCGTAAGCTTGAGTAATGTTTACTCTAACTTTCTCTCTTCTTCATTTGAAGCTTATTTATGACCACACTGAGTTACCTGGTTTAAAAGTTATTCCAGCTCTACAGATTCTGCTCCAGAACTACAAGCTGGATGAGCCCACCCCGCCTCAGCCAGGTTAGTGTCTAGCTGTCTCTTCCTGATCCGCTCGCAGGAAACCAATCAGACGCAACATAAAAATTTGGTGCCAGTTGTGTGTGCTTGGGCAGCTGTTTGGACATTCATTTACAAGATTTGGCATAGGTTTGCCAACCATTTAGTTATGGCCCATAAACTTGAGGTATAGGTGTGAAGCTTCTTATTTTGGATAAAGCTCAGCCCGAAGTTGAGATTGTCTGATGGCTTAGAGAGAGAAATTAGTAGTGGGTTTACTACGGGCATGAGGGAACGCCATTCCATCAACTCCACCCATGGAAGGAGATGACATCAGAGGCCATCAGGTGGACAAGGCAGTCCATCAGAAGCATCTACATCACCCTTGTGGGTCTGCCACAGCCGACGACACACAGCAACAACAAAAGAAAATTTAAACTAAAGGTGAGCCAAAGGTTTAACAATAACATCATGTCTAATGAACAAAATGTTTGTGATAGTCAGGAAAATACATCCGCACCTCCAAGGCAGTATATTAACATTAGTGAGGCTATCAAATTGCTATCGCATCCTTTTCATGGAAATAAGACAGAATTAAATGAATTTTTGGATAATTGAGACAGTGTTTTCGATGTGGTAGCACCAGAGCAGCATGATGTTTTGTTGAAATTTGTAAAAGCACGTATATTTGGGGCTGCTAGAAGCAAATTGCTGGTGCGAGATTTAACTGCTGCTTGGCCTTCAGTCAGAGCTATCTTAGTAGAAAATTACGCATGCAAGGGAATGCTAGGCTATTACGCTTGCAAAATGTTCATGAGCAGACAGGAACCGTGGGGAAAACATAGCCCAATGGGGTTTGAGAATAGACGCACTTCAGCACCAGTCCTGCAAGGCAATAAAAGAGGTGATGAAGGAATCATAGTTAGCAGGCAGCCTTGCATTAGTGTTCAAATTAGGTTGTACAGTATTCATACAAGGCTTGTATGACACCAATATTAAGACAATAGTAAGGGCTAGAGATGACTCAATAACTCTCTCCAAAGCAGTTGATATCGCATCAACAGAACAAAGCACGATTGCATCTGCACAAGAGAAACCAATGGAAAGGAGAGCTCAGAAAATAGAATCTCATAAAATTCAAAAGTGTTTTAATTGTGGAAAACTGGGGCACATAGCAAAGAAGTGTTCTGATAATAAGAGGGTACGCAGTGTAGGCATGGTTCCAATACAGATGAAACTGCGAAAATAAGAAAAGGGCAACAAAGAACGTTTTGCAGAAAAGCAGAAAGAAGGTTAGGTTTATGGGGAACATTATGACCCAATGACAAATATTGTGTGTTTTAAGTGTAATCAAAAGGGTCATTATGCTCTAAACTGTAAGAATTGGCCCTTAATACAAGAGAAATATGGGGCACAGGAAAACTAAGAGCAGGCGCAATGAGGCAGTAGCATTGCGACCTATCTGGCAAGGTATAAAAGGTAGACTGCACTAACAGAAATGAGTATATCATGGTAAAATGTGAAAAGGGTGTACAGAATCCAATGAGGCTTTTGATAGATAGTGGGGCACAAATAAGTCTGTTGAAAAAGAACAGTGTACAGGAATCAGAAAAGTGCAGTCCCACTCAGAGTATTAGAATTAAAGGTATTAGCAAAGATGTTGTTAAAACAGAAGGCACCCTAGAAATTGAGTTACAGGTTGAAGATGGAATTGTAAGACACCAATTCCATGTAATAGGGGCAGAAGTGGATCTGCCATTAGGTGGACTTTCAGGCAGTCATTTTCTTGCAAGGCATAAGGCAATGATAGATTACGGAACAAGAGATGTTATGATTTGTGGGAAACGATTTTAAGTTGCGAGCGACCCAAGAGTTGCGTCGAGTAGTAGTTGTAAAGAGAGCGTTAGGAAGCGCTACTAGAAATGTGAAGAATACTGTGGGTGCTAGCAGGATAGAGACACCACAAAATGTTTATCCATTTAATGTCAGAACCGTGAAATGAGGTCAAGATGTGTTGAAGGAAGGAGTAAGTACTTCGACGGCAATAGAAGTCATGTAGGAGAAAAATGTTAGAAAGAAATCTATGGCGGTAAGAAAAGCCACGTATGAGAAAAATGTTAGAAAGAAGTCTATGGCGGTAAGAGCCAGACACAAGAAAAATGTCAGTAAGCAGTTGATGAGTCCCACAAAGGAAAGGTGCAATCATAGCTGCTTAGGAGGAGATGATTTCGCAAAGGCAAGAAATGAAAAGTGTAATGATTCAGTTTTGGTAAAAGCTGAGTTAGTAAAGGTAGAGCCTGACAAAAGGTCTAGACACAGTTATGCAGAGGTGTTGCAGAACACAGATTTGAAGGTCAATTTAGCTGCAGTTGAAGCTGCGGAATTAGAGAACTGTTATGATAGTAAGCCTACTGTGAGACGTGAAGGATGTACAATGAAACAAAAGTGTACATTAATTGTAGGCCCTAGAGAAGAAAGGATTGTAAAAGTAAGAGTAAGTTTATTTGATGCATCGGAAGTGATCATTCCAAAACGAGAATTAGAGACCGGTTTAATTATACCCAATGCATTATTTGCTGTAAGGGAAGGTAAATGTATTATAAGTGTCTTAAATACTAATGAAAAGAAAGTTGAGTTAGACAATCCTGTATTGTTAGCCGAGGAGTTACCTCTGGTGGAAGAAGCAACGGTAAGACACGTACAAAAAGTACATTCAGATAGGAAATCCAGAGCAAGTAAATTAAAAGAAGTACTGCGTGTAAATCACTTAAATAGTGAAGAGAAGAAAGCTATAATAGAGGTATGTCTAGCTTACAATGATGTGTTCTAATTGCTGGGAGATAAGTTAACCTATACAGAGGCTGTTAAACATGAAATTCCCCTAATTCCAGAAGCCAAAGAAAAGTGGTTAACATGAGGCCTTATCGAATATCACAGGCACAGAAAGATCTATTGCAGGCCGAAACTGATAAGATGTTACAAGATGACATTGTAGTACCCAGTAGTAGTGCCTGGTGTTAACCTTTAATATTAGTGCCCAAAAAGATGTACACCAGTGGAAAGCAAAAATGGCGTGTAGTAGCCAACTACAGATAATTAAATGAATTAACAGTTAATAATGTATTTCCCTTACCAAGGATAGATGAAATTTTAGACAGATTGGGTAAAGCAAAGTATTTCTCCACTCAGGATATAGCCAAGGGCTATTATCAAGTGCTATTAGACGAATGAGACCAAGGAAAGACCGCTTATAGCACTCTCTATGGCCATTATGAGTATAAAAGGATGCCTATGGGATTTAAAATGGCTCCAAATCCTTTTCAAAAGTTAATAAATATGGTCTTAATGGGACTCCAAGGGGAGAAGGTCTTCATGTATTTGGATGATGTGTTAATTTTCAGTTTGTCATTAGAAGAACATAATCACAGGCTAGAAGAGGTTTTCGAGAGACTCAGACAGTATAATTTAAAATTGCAGATAGACAAATGCGAATTCCTGCGAAAAGAAGTTACATTTATGGGACATGTACTTACAGCCGATGGACTGAAGCCAGACCCCTGTAAGGTTGAAGCAGTGCAACAGTATCCAAGGCCAGCGAACGCAACTCAGTTGAAGGCACTCCTTGGATGAAGTGGCTACTAACGGTGACTTTTGGACAATTATAGTAAGATAGCAAAGCCACTGTACGAATTGTTGAAAAAGGGGACTAACTATAAGTGGGGAAATGAGCAAGAAGAGACATTTCAACAGCTGAAAGAAAAACTGTTGAAGCCCCCTATTTTAGCATACCTTGATTTTAGTAAGGACTGTATTGTCACCACAGACACAAGTCAGACCTCTCTTGGAGCAGTCTAATCACAAGGAAAGTTAGGAAGTAATTTACCTGTTGCATATGCATCGAGAACTTTGAATAAAGTGAAGAAAAATTATAGTACAATCGAAAGGGAAATTTTAGCCATATTTTGGGCAGTCAAACATTTTCGACAATATTTTTTTGGACGTAAGTTCACTGTCTGTACGGGTCATAAACCACTATTGTGGATAAGTAGTGTATCAGATCCTTCATCCTGATTGTTAAAATTTAGGCTCAAACTTGAAGAGTATGATTATCAGATTGTATACAAAAGTGGCAAAAGAAATTTGGTAGCAGACGTGCTATCACGAATAAGAAACATTGAGACAACAAATCAGAATGTAGAAATGAATGTAAATGCATTAGAAGTAAATGATAGCGTCGAGTCAGGAGAAGCCGTAGATGAAAGTAAAGCCCAAGAACAATCAAAAAGTCTAAGCCCAGAAGAGAAGTTGAAAATTCTTCAGCAGTACCATGACTCACCAATTGGGGGACATCAAGGAATTGGTAGGACATATGAAAGAATTAAACGATATTGTACATGGGATGGTATGAAAGCAGATATTGAGCAGTACATTCGCAAGTGCCAAAGCTGGCAAAGAAATAAGTTAACACAAAATGAAACTAAGATGCCTATGGAAATAACATCGACCCCAGAACATGTATTTGAGCATTGTGATGTTGACATAGTTGGTCCACTCACACTAACAGATCAAGGCCATAAGTACATACTTATGTTCTAAGATGCATTAACAAAATTTCTAGTAGTGGAAGCAATTCAGCAGCAAGACACAGGAACAGTTGCTAGACTATTGGTAAAGAAATTTATTTTAAGCTATGGCTTACTATCAACATTACTAAGTGATATGGGAAGCAATTTTATGAGTGAAACAATGTGAAGAGTGTGTAGATTATTACATATAGAAATGATACACACTACTAGTTACCATCTGCAAGCCAATGGAGCATTAGAGAGAACACATCGGAATTTGACAGAGACACTGACACACTATATAAATAGAAATCAAATGAATTGGGTCACTTGGGTTCCATATGCAGTGTTTGTATTTAACACTACTCCACATAGTGCCACAGGTTATACCCCGCATGAGGTGTTCTTTGGAAGAGTATGCAACATTCCAGGTGTATTACAAAAAAGGCCCACAGATGTAATCTACAATTATGATGATTATGTTATTGAACTGAAAGAAATATTATGAAATGTGCATCAGAGCACACGAGAGTTAATGACACAAACAAAGGTTAAAAATAAAGGGTACAATGACCAAACACAAAATCCACAGAAGTTTGAGATAGGAGACAAGATGCTTCTATTTGATGAGAATGTATGAAGAGCCCGATCAAAGAAGTTAGATAGTCCATGGCGAGGCCCATATCTTGTAACTGAAGTAAAGGGTCCTAATGTAGTAATTCAGTTAAGAGGGGCAAGTACCTAAAAGTGCATGCAAATAAATTAAAAGAGTTCTTTTAAATTGCAGGAAAATGACAACGTTCATGAAGATAGGATTGGTCATCCTAATTACGGGATTTGCATCAGTAAGGATACAACCGGATCTACAGGTTACCAAATTCCAGTCATCCCCAGGTTTATATTATGAAAACAAAGATATGGTCAGTTTATATAGTGTTACCTGGGGAATTGTAAGCTACTTTAATCTGGTAGAGCTAAAACAAAAATTTGAGTCCACCGGAACCTTAGCAGCAAGAGTAGTAGAGTTTTGCCAGCAAAAGTTCTTACAATGGAATATGAGCATGTTAGAATGCAATAGTGCAAAACAGGTGCTACGATGGCATGTACGTAAGATGACAAACTCACAAGGTCTAATAGGGCAATTAGCACATCACGGTCACAGGATTAGAAAGCGTGGAATTTTAAACTTTGTTAGTGAAATAACCAAAGTGCTTTTTAGAACACTAGATGAAGATTACGCACCTCATTTTAAAAGCAAGATCAACCTGCTTGAAGGTGAACAGAAGGAATTACTTAGGTCGTCAAAAGAACAGGTAACTATTGTTAAGGCAACATTATATATTTTCAACCATACTGTAAATTCAATAGGAAGAAATGAAAAGATTATTACACAAGGGATATTGAAACTGAATCAGCAGGTGTTGCAATATGAGAATTCAACAGACCGACAATTCAGAGAAATTGCTATTTCGGTGACACTAAATGAGCAACTTACATAGTTAATATCAATATTCAATGAACTAGAGAGAGAGTATGATTTATTGATAACAGTTATTGTCAATGCTAAGAAGGGAATATTAAAATCACACTTAATAAATCCTATTCAAGTTGTAAAATATCTTGAACTAACTAAAGATGAGATTAAAGATAAGCAGTTCCCAGTAGCTCTAACAGAAGACGTGGGGTACCAGTTAAAGATGGTGATTGATTTAGATGTATTTGTTGCTGGTAATATATTAAGTTATGTACTAAACACTCCATTAGTCGATAAGTGTGCTTCACATATACAAGCTCTGGCCATTACCAGTCGAGGTTGATAGAAATAAATAAATAGAAATAGAAATAAATGGTTAACTAAGTACCCGGGTGTTAAAATTACGAACAACTTCAGTTGGAAGGACCACATAGATAATATTGTCGGGAAGGCGAGCCAAAGGTTGCGTTTCATTGGCAGGACACTTAGAAGATGCAACAAGTCCACTAAAGAGACAGCTTACACTACACTCGTTCGTCCTCTGTTAAAATATTGCTGCGCAGTGTGGGATCCTTACCAGGTGGGATTGACGGAGGACATCGAAAGGGTGCAAAAAAGGGCAGCTCGTTTTATATTATCACGTTATAGGGGAGAGAGTGTGGCAGATATGATACACGAGTTGGGATGGAAGTCATTAAAGCATAGACGTTTTTCGTCGCAGCGAGACCTTTTTACGAAATTTCAGTCACCAACTTTCTCTTCCGAATTCGAAAATATTTTGTTGAGCGCAACCTACATAGGTAGGAATGATCATCAAAATAAAATAAGAGAAATCAGAGCTCGAACAGAAAGGTTTAGGTGTTCGTTTTTCCCGCTCGCTGTTCGGGAGTGGAATAGTAGAGAGATAGTATGATTGTGGTTCGATGAACCCTCTGCCAAGCACTTAAATGTGAACTGCAGAGTAGTCATGTAGATGTAGATGTAGATGTTTATGTATATAGCACCAGAGATGGAATATTTATTAATGGACGATGCTAAAAGACAGTATGTAAAATTAAGCAATGAACAGTTGGTTTGTAAAAAGATTGAACCTGATCACAGTATATGTAAACAGACCTTTGTCTTACTTTCCACTTATGATCATGAAGTTTGTGAAGCTAGAATGCTTCAACCAATAATTAAAATTTCTGCTGATTGCATTCAGAAGTACGTAATATTGAATGAAAGTGTCTGGACACAAATTAGAGGAAATGAATGGCTTTTTGTAGCACCTAAGGACGAGGGATTCACAATATTATGTAACGAGCAAACGCCATCAGACATAATTATACGAGGAACCGGTAAACTGAAATTTTTGAGCAAGTGTAAAGGTTATGGAGCTCAGATATTAATCCAATCTGAACATATTATTAGATCAAATGTATCTATTAATGACATTGTGCCAAATTTAAATATGAACATAGATTGTTGTATGGTAAATGATGAAAAATGTAAAATACCAGACTTACCTCTGTATTTACCTATTACACCAGTTGTTAGACAGTAAGATGATTTGACAGCAGCAGGACATAAGTTGGACGAATTGGAAAATGAGATATAGTATAAACAAAGAACACTTTTAAAATGTTTACAGTTGATAGTACACCTATCTGGAGTTACTTTGGTACAGGTATAGTCATGCTGATTGTGGTATTGTGTATATGTAGATATTGTAATTGTTGTCGAAGTTGTTTCAAATTCTTGTTCAAAAGTATGGACAATGATTGTAGTAGAAGAATATGTGTAAGAAATAAAATTGTGAATCAATATGTAAACAAAGAGATAGTTCAATATCAGCATAGTGGTAATACTAATTAAGAAGAGGAAAGAATTGTTTGAACCAGTGTCGAGTATTTACACTGAAAATCCTAGTGATATAGTTTTATGGGAATGCAGCCATGTTCCAGAGAGAAATATCGATTTAGAGCAAAGAAAACCTTTAATGTATTTATCTACGAATAACAAACATTAATGAAAATATGTATACTGTATATTATTGTAAATGAGTTTTCAAATTGTATATTATCTAACAGCCTTAAAATGAGTGTGAAATGTATTGTTCATTTGCTCAAACAAAGGTTGAGGTAAATGTATAAGTTAGTTGGAATCAAGGAAAATTGTATTGAGATATGAAGATTTATAAAAATGTGAATTCAAATTGTGTATTGTCTGAGAAACTTAAAATGAGTATGAAATGTATTGTGCATTTATTGAAACAAAGGTTGAAATAATTGTAAAGTCAATTGTAATCAAAGAAAACTGTATTGATGTGTGGCAGATTTACAAATAAAGCATAACAAGTTTATAAGGCAGTAGGAGCACTTGAAAATTTTGCACTCTCCGGAATGGAGATTGCAAAATTTTCCCCTTAGGGGGAGGTATCACGAATAAATTATGAATAGACCTATGTTAAGCTGTCTGTGAAGTTACGGTCCTGTGACATAGCAGTAGGAGATGCTGTTATATGCATTAAACAGATGGAAAGCCTCCACACAAGGTTAGTACACAACAGAATGAGGTGGTGCGGCGTAGTGCCTGGTAACAGGAAACTTCCACTCAGAGCGGTTACTTGACAGACTCAGGGATCGGAAGGCAGCCAGAGTGATGGAAGATTCCCCAAGCATCATAGTAACGTCACAGGAAACTATATAAATGGCAGCTTAACAGCCTGTCGAGGATTCCGCTAGTATTCTGCCTCCGACAAAGACACTGCGCTACTCTGCCTCAGGGGCGGGACTTACACTCTCACGGCATCTAGTTGCACAGAGTAGTAGTTACACCTCCCACAGTTTAGTTCACGTGTCAGTGCCTTGTAAGCTTGAGTAATGTTTACTCTAACTTTCTCTCTTCTTCATTAGAAGCTTATTTACGATCACACCGAGTTCCCCGGTTTAAAAGTTATTCCAGCTTTACAGATTCTGCTCCAGAACTACGAGCTGGACGAGCACACTCCGCCTCAGCCAGGTTAGTGTCTAGCTCCCTCTTCCTGATCCGCTCACAGGAAACCAATCAGACTTGACAACCTGATAAGAAAGATGCAGTTCAACAGATGAAGCCTACTCAAAAGCAGAACTTCTAAGCTACAGTTAGTAAGTTTGCAATGACCATATGGACAACTCATCCCAGAGACTGGAGTGCCTAATAAAAAATCACTGCATTAACAATTAACACAACTGCTAATAGTGGACGAAGCACACTGCTCAGCACATTACTGCAGACTAAGATGGTCACTCCTTCAGAACAAAAAGGTAGACACATATGGGGCTGAGAACAATACTGATTCCATGTGGGTGCCAAGGTATTTTGAGCTATATGCAACATGTTGATTTGTAGAGTAGCATATAGTAGATATATGTGAGTCCTGGCACATTGTGGCAGATCAGGCTGGCATCCTCCACCTGCTCTACTTACACCCAAACTAGTACCAATATTTTTCTCTCTCTTTTCTGTCTCGGGGTGTCTTTTTGGTTCTGACTTCCAGTAATATCCATATGTGATTTACAAATTTTACTATAGTAAATAGAAGAGAAATTATTTTGAGCTACTAGATAGATTTGGTAATGATGTGTGACAATGCTGGCCTGCTTTGTTTATCGCTTCATTTGTTGCTCTCAGTTTCGATGTACTGGCTGGAAAAATAGGGATGTACCTACTATAAATGATGTAGCCAACAGATGCACAGTCCTGTTTCACAGTCTTTTACCTTCACTTTTCACAACCCCTCTCCCAATAATACAGAGTTATATATGGTCAGTGCACTGTTGTTCTAAATTCCTATAAGCCTCATTAATAGTTAGCAGGCGAAAATAAAAATACTGCTACAATAGTTTACTGTTTAACATCTATGAGCAGTAAAAGCCTAACCACAAAGTTCATAGTTGTTGAAGAATAGAAAGGTATGTATGGAGCAGACACTGCCACTGTTTTAACACACGGCCTAATTGTGTAACACTTACTACATTGTTAAGTTGATGCATTGATGTTGTTCTAATCAACACAGGTTCCTCATCTGAAACTTGGCCATGACCAAAAACTGGGCCCTTGTATATCCTCACAATAATAGGTACTGAAACTACACACTGTCTGAAGTTAAATCTACAGATATTACAATTAAAACTAAAGTCATTAAATTAACTGAATACATCGAAAAATTCCTTCCTTTGAACAGTTTCTTCTCCTGCAAGGTTTAGGCTACATTATTTGTTTAAATTGTAGAATTAACAAATATAGTTACGCAAACAATACTTTTGACTAAACTGTTAATTACTTTGGAATTAATTGAGGGCTGTCTTTCCTAACAAGTTTTCCAAGAGAGTCAAATAAATATTTAAAGAATGCTAGTGTTTCATCTTTCATATGTTTATAATTATTATAGAGGTTTTATCTGTTTATAAAGTCAATAACAGAATGTAAGTTATGAAACAATTACTGATTTCATCATATAATGAAAGATACTACCTATTAATACTCAAAATAAATCAGAAAATCCAATACATACATAAAACAAAGCAAAAAATTAGCTCTGGTGTTTTATTCTTTAAAACTGATGGCCAACCTTTCTCTTTTATGAAAATGCAGATTATATTCACTTATCCCCTCATGAACCATAGACCTTCGCCATTAGTGGGCAGCCTTGCGTGCCTCAGCGATAAAGATAGCCATACCGTAGGTACAACCACAATGGAGGGGTATCTGTTGAGAGGCCAGACAAATGTGTGGTTCCTGAAGAGGGGCAGCAGCCTCTTCAGTAGTTGCAAGGGCAACAGTCTAGATGATTGGCTGATCTGGCCTTGTAACAATAACCAAAACGGCCTTGCTGTGCTGGTACTGCAAACAGCTGAAAGCAAGGGGAAACTACGGCCGTAATTTTTCCTGAGGGCATGCAGCTGTACTGTATGATTAAATGATGATGGCGTCCTCTTGGGTAAAATATTCTGGACATAAAATAGTCCCCCATTTGGATCTCCGGGCGGGGACTACTCAAGAGGATGTCGTTATCAGGAGAAAGAAAACTGGCGTTCTACGGATCGGAGTGTGCAATGTCAGATCCCTTAATTGGGCAGGTAGGTTAGAAAATTTAAAAAGGTAAATGGATAGGTTAAAGTTAGATATAGTGGGAATTAGTGAAATTCAGTGGCAGGAGGAACAAGACTTCCAGTCAGGTGACTACAGGGTTTCAAACACAAAATCAAATAGGGGTAATGCAGGAGTAGGTTTAATAATGAACAGGAAAATAGGAATGCAGGTAAGCTACTAGCAAAAGCATAGTGAATGCATTATTGTGGCCAAGATAGATACGAAGCCCACAACTACTACAGTAGTACAAGTTTATATGCCAATTAGCTCTGCAGATGACGAAGAAATTGAAGAATTGTATGATTACGTAAAAGAAATTATTCAGATAGTGAAGGGGGACGAAAATTTTATAGTCATGGGTGACTGGAATTCGAGTGTAGGAAAAGGGAGAGAAGGAAACATGGTAAGTGAATATGGATTGGGGCTAAGAAGTGAAAGAGGAAGCCGCCTGGTAGAATTTTGCACGCAGCACAACTTAATCATAGCTAACACTTGGTTCAAGAATCATAAAAGAAGGTTACATACATGGAAGAACCCTGGAGATACTAAAAGGTATCAGATAGATTATATAACGGTAAAACAGAGATTTAGGAACCAGGTTTTAAATTGTAAGTCATTTCCAGGGGCAGATGTGGACTCTGACCACAATCTATTGGTTATGACATGTAGATTAAAACTGAAGAAACTGCAAAAAGGTGGGAATTTAAGGAGATGGGACCTGGATAAACTGAAAGAACCAGAGGTTGTGCAGAGTTTCAGGGAGAGAATAAGGGAACAATTGACAGGAATGGGGGAAAGAAATACAGTAGAAGAAGAATGGGTAGCTTTGAGGGATGAAGTAATGAAGGCAGTAGAGGACCAAGTAGGTAAAAAGGCGAGGGCTAGTAGAAATCCTTTGGTAACAGATGAAATATTGAATTTAATTGATGAAAGGAGAAAATATAAAAATGCAGTAAATGAAGCAGGCAAAAAGGAATACATACGTCTCAAAAATGAGATCGACAGGAAGTGCATAATGGCTAACCAGGGATGGCTGAAGGACAAATTTAAGGATGTAGAGGCTTATCTCACCAGGGGTAAGATGGATACAGAAAAATTAAAGAGACCTTTGGAGATAAGGGAACCACATGTATGAACATCAAGAGCTCAGATGGAAACCCATTTCTAAGCAAAGAAGGGAAAGAAGAAAGGTAGGAGGAGTATATAGAGGGTCTATACAAGGGTGATGTACTTGAGGACAATATTATGGAAATGGAAGAGAATGTAGATGAAGATGAAAAGGGAGACACGACACTGCGTGAAGAGTTTGACAGAGCACTGAAAGACCTGAGTCGAAACAAGGCCCCCGGAGTAAACAACATTCCATTGGAACTACTGACTGCCTTGGAAACTGTCCTGACAAAACTCTACCATCTGGTGAGCAAGATGTATGAAACAGGCAAAATACCCTCAGAGTTCAAGAAGAATACAATAATTCCAATCTCAAAGAAAGCAGATGTTGACAGATGTGAACATTACCGAACAATCAGTTTAATAAGCCACAGCTGCTAAATACTAAGTCAAATTCTTTACAGGCGAATGGAAAAATTAGTAGAAGCCGACCTCGGGGAAGATCAGTTTGGATTCCATAGAAATACCGGAACACGTGAGGCAATACTGACCTTACGACTTATCTTAGAAGAAAGATTAAGGAAAGGCAAACCTACGTTTCTAGCATTTGTAATCTTAGAGAAAGCTTTTGACAATGTTGCCTGGAATACTCTCTTTCAAATTCTAAATGTGACAGGGGTAAAATACAGGGAGCGGAAGACTATTTACAATTTGTAGTGAAACCAGATGGCAGTTTTAAGAGTCGAGGGACATGAAAGATAAGCAGTGGTTAGGAAGGGAGTAAGACAGAGTTGTAGCCTCTCCCCGATGTTATTCAATCTGTATATTGAGCAAGTAGTAAAGGAAACAAAAGAAAAATTTGGAGTAGGTATTAAAATCCATGGAGAAGAAATAAAGATTTTGAGGTATGCCAATGACATTGTAATTCTGTCAGAGACAGCAAAGGAATTGGAAGAGCAGTTGAATGGAATGGATAGCGTCTTGAAAGGAGGATATAAGATGAACATCAACAAAAGCAAAACAAGGATAATGGAATGTAGTCAAATTAAGTCGGGTGATGCTGAGGGAATTAGATTAGGAAGTGAGACACTTAAAGTAGTAAAGGAGTTTTGCTATTTGGGAAGCAAAATAACTGATGATGGTCGAAGTAGAGAGGATATAAAATGTAGACTGGCAATGGCAAGGAAAGCGTTTCTGAAGAAAAGAAATTTGTTAACATCGAGTGTAGATTTAGGTGTCAGGAAGTCTTTTCTGAAAGTATTTGTATGGAGTGTAGCCATGTATGGAAGTGAAACATGGACGATAAATCATTTGGGCAAGAAGAGAATAGAAGCTTTCAAAATGTGGTGCTACAGAAAAATGCTGAAGATTAGATGGGTAGATCACATAACTAATGAGGAAGTGTTGAATAGGATTGGGGAGAAGAGAAGTTTGTGGCACAACTTGACCAGAAGAAGGGATCGTTTGGTAGGACATGTTCTGAGGCATCAAGGGATCACCAATTTAGTATTGGAGGTCAGCGTGGAGGGTAAAAATCGTAGAGGGTGACCAAGCGATGAATACATTAAGCAGATTCAGAAGGATGTAGGTTGCAGTAGGTACTGGGAGATGAAGAAGCTTGCACAGGATAGAGTAGCATGGAGAGCTGCATCAAACCAGTCTCAGGGCTGAAGATCACAACAACAACATTCACGTATATTAATGATAATTAGTTAAAATTGGAGAAACGAATTTAAGAGGGCAGATGGCAAAGCAAGAGGGGAAGTAAAATTATCCCAGCTTGCTTTGTCACAGATGATACCACTTGCAGATTTTGATTCTGTGCTTATTATATTCCATCTTTGACAGCTATACATCTGTTACTCCTATATTTATAAACAAGGTCACTTACTTCATTAACTCATCGAGCCATTAATTATGAATTTTGCATAATCAACCATGATGTTCTATGATGCACTTGTGTCCATAAAAAGATTAGTGCCAATGCATATTCATAAAATGATTCCATATACTTTTCCTAAGTCCTAGATCACTACAATTTTTACAGGCCAAATTATTATTATTAATTGTAGTCTATCCTGAATAGTAATTTTTTTTCCTGTGAAGTTAAGAAATTGGTCATCATCCAACAATAGGATGTTGAAGACAATATGTGAAAAAGTGAAACCAAAATAGTGGTGGTGCATACATTTTTTTGGCAAACACCAAGCTGTACTCATTAAGATTTTCAGCTTTATTACTTCATACTGATGTGCTACTGAAGAGGCATCACAGAAGAGGCTACATAAACCAGGTTGGTGGGCTTTACAGTACTTGTGCAGTACAGTATCCTTAGTGTGGGTGACACAAACATAGAAAATTCAATGTAAGCAGCCACATTGTTACAGCCCATGTTAAAAATCATAACTATATTTTTGTACTGTATGCCAGACACTAATACTGAAGCATTTGCAGAGACCTTGGAGAAAATTAACTAAGTTTTTGCAAAATGGTCTGAGGACAGAATATATATTCTTGGAGACATAAATACTGATTTTAAACTAATGCAATCAAACAATTTAGTTATCCTAAAATGCTTAGATTGGATGACTTTCATTGCAATAATGATAGTTCATAACAATTATTCTGTCATCACCAGTGTTCATTAATGATACTTCAGAGAACTTCTGGGTTTCGACTACCTCGCACTGTGTTCTGAAATGAAAACCATCCCCCCTCCCACAGAGGTATTCCACTGCTTACCCAATTCTTGCGATATCCTTGTCTGCCCCTATTACGAACCAATAGGCCCATGGGGCTTATCCTGCAATAGATGCAAAACCTGGCCCATACAACAACACGCTCCAGTCCTGTCCTAAGCATCTCCCATCCCCCCATCAAAGGCAGAGACAAATGTGAAAGCAGTTATGTGATCTACGAAGTTATCTGCAACCACTCTCTGGCATTTTACAAGGTCATGACCACTAACAAGTTGTGTGTCCGCATCAACGGCCACCGCAATACTGGCCAATCCTGCTCAGTTCCCTTTTTCTATTTTCCAAATTTTGCCATGTCCCTAAAATATTGTTGTTCACTTTTCACATGTGGGATTTCAAAATGTTCACACCAACAGTTTTTGTTAGTTCTACATGAATACATAAAATACACTTAATTTACTTTTCATTGTAAGCATCAATCACTCATAGTGATATCTCAGACTGAAATCATGATTTAATGTATAGTTCACTGCAACAGGCGTGCAACTGTTGCCATTTGAAGAATTGTAAGATTCAGGTTTTGGATTCTGCGGTCTCTCAATTCTAAAATCACTGTTCTTTTATTTTGAACTATGCCATACAGTACTGGGAAGTTCATAAGCCATGTTGCTTATTCACTACCTGTATGTTGTAACTTTGCTTAAAACAAATTTTGGTTACTGCTCTTAAAATATTTTGGTAGGCTTATTCATAATTTTTTGTTTGAAGTAAAGGTGTCGTGATCATGTATCTTATTACACGTATTTGATTAATCTTAATGGTATAATGAAAATAAAAAGTAAATGTGACAGTAAATTCTTTTTTATGTTTTCTTGTATCATGTCCTGACATGAGGTCCTTCCTACACAAGATTATACCTACTTTTTTGAAGCTCTTTCTCTTAGGTACATATCATGAATATTTATGCTGGGTACTACCTTTGTGGATGTAGGTCTGGCACAAGTGTTATTGCTCTCTTTCACAACAATAGTGTTCTGTTATGATGTGTACGAATCCAAAGAAATACTAGGAGGGAATTATGTTTGATCCAAGAACTGTAATGCTTATCCCTAACTAATTAAAATTTTTGTCATTAACACAAATCAAATTCTATGTTATTCATCTATCAAAGATAATTTAAATCCAGGGAGTTATGTAAGGGCAATGAATGGTTTCCTGTATTTTTGTATTTATTCTATTTGGCCTTCAGCAGTGTAAACTACTTTGCCAAGGTTTCCTGTATTTGGAATGTGTTTATTGTTTATGGATTCATCTCATCAACAAACTTGTTGCATTAGTATGTAGACTACTCCATAATGTCAGTGTAAGATGTGCATATTAACACTGTACACATATTTAGTCCCCGCTTGTAATTTTAGTTTTCTTAAATTTGCCAGATGAACTTGTAATTGCATTAACAGCAACTCTTACAGGCATATCTTGTACATGAAGAATAGAAATCTTTACAAAACTGACTCATTCCTCATATGATTTGTTCACTGCATGAAATAGAAACAAACACTTCAAGTATCAATGAGCACACTGTACCGTATAGTATTTAGTATTGCGGTTTTGGGCAACCTGTTTTTCCAGTTGGAAATGAAGTTTCTTACAAAATGCTTTCTTTAATGTGCACTGCTTTCATATTTAGTTACATGGGTAGCCCCATTTTATTTTTAATGCCTTATTAGGAAGTTTTTCTTCATCATTAGGGTTTCTACAGTTGGCCAGTGAAAAGCTAAACACACTATGTAACATTACTGACCTGGTTATATTGCTGGTATTCTTTGGTAATGTTAAACTTTTGACGTCTCATTCTCTGAAATTGGTTGGAGATTTAACCTAATATTTCAATGATGGACATGACACCATTGATTTAAACTTGAGATTACTTCACATTTCTTGGCACCAAAACATATAATGATGAATATTTACTTCTGCTATTAACTATTTTTACAGTTCAAGTAAACCAAGTCAGCTACTACGCTTGATGAACTCTAAACAGCAGCAGGTTCTTTCCATGGTGAAGTCGCCATTCAAGTCTACAAAAAATAGCATTTGATAGAACTCCGTCACTGAAGCTTTACTAACACTTTAATGCAGGGAAGTTACATGGCCATCTACAGCCAGATTTTCCAAACAAGTACGTGAAATAATCACACTGAGTGAGTAACAGTAAGATCTGCTCATGTTAGTGACTTTGACACTGAAATGTGGAATGGATGAGTGCATGCTATGAATTTTTACAGTGAGATATTAAGATGAAAATAGTTAATCAAGACTCTGCTAAGGAGAAGTTCCTGTAACAATTACTGGGAGCAAAATTCCTACTGCTATATAAAGAGGGCAATGTCAAAATTAGTGGCAATGACATTATGGGAAAGCAAGTAATAATTTGGTTTATCTATGTGATAGATGATTGGGAAATAAATAAGGTTGGGTGGAATATTTTATTCATACCAGATGCACTGCTGTGGGAATTTACCGAGCTTCGCAGGATGGAGTTTTCTTAATTGTCAAATTACTCTGATAAAATTATTTTCCAGTTCAGAAAAATTAGAGCAAGAAAATTAAAACTAAAGTTATAATATCATAAACATACTTAATGGTCCAAATGATAATATTTTCTGGGTGGTGGAAACTTTAATTACGAATAACTTTTTAGTTAATGAATTTTCACACATAATAAAATGGTTACTGAGAGAGTTAAATGAGGACTTTCAAATAGTTTATATCATTCTGGAAATTATCAATTGTTACCTCACGATGTGTTTCTGCACATATGGCTTTTGAATAACAATTTCTCTTAAAGGAACATGTACAGTGAGAAATTAATTATACCATTGGCATTAGCAGAACTCCAACCGATGAATAATGAATTTTACTGAAACGCCACTCAGGTATGAATTTGGGTGCTTTATGTAAATCTGATACATCTACTACCAGCATAATACAAAAAGGAAATAAGAAAGTTATGTGAGTAGTAGAGTTATAGTTATTACTGATTTTTTTTAGGCACAACACAGCATTCTCAGGTGCAGTAGGATGCACAGGGATGGGAAAGCCAACTGATGCCCATCTACCACCCCCACTGATGTACTTCCCACTGCTGCTGACAACGCAATAAAAATAATTTGAACATATATCTTGTTCTATTTGAATTGCATGTGCAGCTCTTGCTCATTCTAAGTATGTGGAATGTTGTATACAACTAACAACACTGTGCCACCATAGTTGTTTGTCAGCCATGAAATTATTTTAATCAAAATTTAGAAGAGAACATAATAATCGTTTATCACTAAATATGGCAAAGGCCCATCAAAGCATTTAGCAATAACCACAAAAGCTTTCTATTATTTTCCCACTAATATAATCTGACAAGTACCAAAAAATTTTGAAACTTAAAGATCTATACATTATATGGGCACTGTGACTGGTAATCTGTAGGTAGCTAGTATGTAGCCATAAACACAAAGAAGAGTGTTTTTAATTAGTCAAAACACACACAAACTATATCTGAGGAACAAACTCATTATATAGAAAAAACGATCTGCTGCTCTAATTATTACAAAAGGTAGATTGGCATAACAAAATCATAACTCTATCCACCTGTTTCAACCAGTAATGCCATCAACGTGGTTTACACTATTTCAAGCACATACAATATGACGACCACGACAACACTCATTACACCTGTAAACATACATAAGTAACATGTGGAGTATAACTTCAGCAACAGGATGAAACTAACAACTACTGCCAAACAAATATTTGCCCAAAAATCTAGCACACGAAATCCTCAAAATGTAACACACAAAACTCACAAAAACGAAAACTAGTGGTGGTGTAAATTTCAATAGGCCTATCTCAAATGAAGACTACAACACCAGTAACCAATAAACAACTCAAAATCATAATTTTCACTTTACTTGCATAGCTCCAACAAAGCCTTAGATACAAGGAACCAAGATACAACTCAAACATTGTGTTGCAAATTTCACTTCACCAATATACCTCAAACAAAGCTGAACTTGCACACAACTCCAAAACCCTATGACACAAATTGACCTATATGGCAGCAAAAAACAAAGCCAAATGTACAAAAGCCCAACACACACAAATTTTAAAATCCATTATCCACACTTTCACTTACTTTACATAAAGCAAAGCCCACAGTACAACAATCCAAACCGTGCTCATATGGCTAATACCAGAAACATATTCTAATGGTACATCAATACACCTGATACCAACCAATCACAATCCAACACAATCATCACATACCAAGACGAAAAATTCCAGAATTCAAGAAAAATTGCGTCACCACAAATTTCAATATACACAAACTATAATCAACTCATTGCATACAAAGAAAATAAAACAAAAATACCATCTCCCACTGCAACAAGCAACGATCTACTCAAATATTTCAATTTCTACGTTCACACTACAAACAAATTTACAACAAGTGCTTCAACTTTTGACTCTCTGCACTTCAATTTTCTCTGTCACTTGCAGGCCGAAGATTCGCAATTTACACGCTACACGACTGCCGAGCTCGGCTATTGCCCCACAACCATTTCAACCGATCAACTTACTCCCAGAATGTGAACGTATATTACGCCTCTTATTCCCTCTCCAACAATTTTTCAACCCGCTTTACGTCTGTTTTGAATCAGAATAGCACAAAGCCTATTACTGAGTTACTACTAGAGTTCAATGCAGGATCTGCTATCTTGATCAAAACAATAACAAACACAGATCTTTCTGCCCGCCAAAATTTACCTATTCAAAGTTAATACTCACAACGCCTTCAACTGGCTGTGGTAACTACTTTGAACTATGTCACTTTCCTTGTTTCGCTGTCGTTAAAGTATTGTGCGATTCACTGACCAACACTGTACTTATATCGGTTTATTACTTATTTACAAATATTACAAAACGAAGTAAACTGATTAATTGAAGGTATGCTAGGTCGGAAATACAAGATTATTACATTTCACTGTAATGGTTCGACACTCGTTAACTATCGATAGCCGAGCCCGGCAGTCGTGTAGCCTATAAATTGCGAAACTGCGACGTTGTAAGCATTCTTCGGCGGACCTCGGAAGAGTTCCGCCCTTCGATACCTTGCAGAGTACTGCTACGTATCGAAGTGCTAGGGCTTCGCAGAAGTCGCAGTCGCAGTCGCAGTCGCAGTCGCAGTTCCGGAACCGCCAGCAGCAGCAGCAGCAGCAGCAGCAGCAGCAGCAGCAGTTTCCAGTGCCGCCAGTTTTGCAGTAGCAGTCGTCGCCGGACCCAGCCGCAGCTTCCGGACCCAGCCGCCGCCGCCGCCGCCGCCGCCGCCGCCGCAGCTTCCGGCCCCCGCCGCCGCCGCCGCCGCCGCCGCCGCCGCAGCTTCCGGCCCCCGCCGCCGCCGCCGCCGCCGCCGCCGCCAGGACCCATTGCTTCGTCTTCCTCTCCTGCTTTCGTTGTCGTCGCTATTCTCGTCTTCGTCTTTGCCTTCATCCTTTCGCTCCTCGACGTCTCTCATCTGTCATCTGTAATCTGTTCCTGACTTTGTCCCTTGTCTGTCCCCATTCTTCTTTTCTGTGTTTCCAGTTTTCCTTACTGCCATCATGACCACCCCCACCACCACCGCCACTACCACCGCCATCGTCTATACGACGCCCTCCCTCGCTGCCACTACTCTTACTTGGTGTGCTCAGTCGCCCCCGTCCTACTATATCCCGCCCCTCCTCACCCTTCCCACCCCAGCTCCCTTTGTCGCCCCATCCCCTGCTCCTTCTCCCCAAGCCTCCACACACGACCCCTTTCCCCCACTCCCCCACACCACTCATGCGGCCCCTGCCAGGGTTGTGTCTCGTCGGGCTACGACCCATGCCGCACCATCGCCGGCGCCAGCACCACCACCTGCAGCAGCGCCACAACCAGCAGCAGCACCAACAGCAGCACCAACAGCAGCACCAGCACCAGCACCGACACCGGGACCTGCCGCTTCCCGTCATCTCCCCGTCACTCCAGTGCCCCACGCCTCCTCCCATCCTGTCCCCGCTGTTAAGCGTCCCAGTGGCACCCCCGCCTCCTCTGCACCCAAGAAGTCCCAGCATCTTCCCCCTCCCCCACCCCTAGATGCCATGGATGTCTCCCCTCCAGCCCCCTCTACTTCCTCTTCTAACTCCCCCTCCTACAAGTATCTCCTCTCCCGTCCTGATCCCTCTCTCCTGGAGGCCCGCAACCTGACCTTGCTCCTCCGCCAATACTTCCCTGCAGCCCCCATCTCCCTTCTTACCCCCCGTAGGGACTCTGTCTTGATCACCTCCCCAAGCCCTACCCTACACTCCGACATCCTCTCCCGAATTCCTCTCACCCGATTTGGACCTAATGCCTCCCTTGCCCCTGCTCCTTCCCCTTCCTCCCCCCGTCAACCCCAACCCCCACGTCGCCCGCCGACCCTCACCGCCGTGATCACTCGGCTTAGCCCGACGATCACGGAGGAAGAGGTGCTGGCGGAGTTGAAGGCCCACCCGTACCTGGAGGTGCGAGCTGTTCGCCGCATTTTCAACTCTGCGGGCCCCACTCGCCTTATGCGAGTTTTCTCCGAACACGCTCCCTCCATCGACCATCTCCTTAAGGAGGGTGCCCTCCTCTTCCACCGCCGGTATAAGGTTGACCCCTCCCGCTCCCCACCACAATCCATTCGCTGCCAGAGGTGTCTGCGTTATAACGCACACCCAACATCAGAGTGCCGCGAGGCCCCAGTCTGCCCGCATTGTAAGCAAGCGCACTTCCTCCGGCAGTGCCCCAACCTTCAGTCTCCTCCCTCCTGCAATACCTGCAACCTCCAACACCCTACCTACTCCCAGAAATGCAAGGCTCGACCTCCTCCATCCGCTCCTGAACTCACTGTTCCTCTCCGCCCTTTGGATGACCCCACCCCTCCTGGCAATTCCCTCCGTCCTCCCCCCACCGCAGAGGACATCATCAGGTTCGTCACAATAGTGCTCCAGAACGTCCATCCCTTTCAGCGTCCCCACACCCTCCACCAGATTACCCTCGCTGCCCGTTCCGTGTTCCACCTCAACACCTACGCCACCTATTCCCACAACCAGGCCCATTTCACCTTCTCCCGTCTCGACACCCTCGTTTAAATTCCCATTATGGCACGACAGCACCGTATCCTGTTCAATAACATCCGCTCCCTTCCCACCAACAAGCACCTCCTTATGCATACCCTTACGACCCACCGTGTGGATGCCTTCCTTCTGAACGAAACCTTTCTTCAGCCCCACCACACCGTCCACACCTCGCCCTACCTCCTTCACCGGTCTGACAATCCACTCCAGATAGCGCGTGGCGGAGTTGCCATTGGCCACCACCGCCAGATCCCTGTCCGGCTCCAACCCCTCCTTCCTGACCCCACAGAACACTTGATCCTTAGTCTCTTCTTCCCCGGCCTTACCCTTACCTGTGCCACCATCTATGTCCGCCCCGCTGCACCTATTCCTTTCGACTTCCTTTCCCACATCGACCGTACCTTCTCCTCCTACGTGATCGCCGCCGACCTTAACATCCATAGTCGTTCTGCCGCCCAGTTACGGCGGTGGCATCGGTTCCTTGCCACCCTCCAAGGCGACGTCCTTCCAATTCCCCAACACACCCGCCCTGAATCCAATACCACTCCCGATGTCGTCCTAGCCTCCCCCACCCTGCTTGGCCGCATAGCGGTGGACGTCCTTGATCCCATTGGCAGTGACCATCTCCCTGTCCTCCTCACTGTATCAGACGGTCGTCGCCCCCGTCCCGACCCGCGCCATGACCCTCCCCCGAAATATGTCCATGACTACTCCCGTGCCAACTGGAATGCCTACCGGGACTCCCTTGCTCTCCAGGTCGATAGCCACCCCCTCACCTACCACCAACCTGATGACGTTACCCGTGCTGCCTCCTTTCTCCAGCAGACCTTGTCTGAGGCCGTGGAGGCCCACGTCCCTACCATTGCCATCCATCCGCACCGCCCCACCTTACCCCCACAGGCCGTCCTTCTCCTGCGTGAATCCCGCCGGCTCTACCGTGCCTTCCTTCACACACGTGACCAGGACACACTACGACGCCACCGGCAACTACAGCGACACATCAGGAACTTACTCACGGCAAAGAAACGCCGGGACTGGCGACAGACATGCACCCGTCTTAATGCCACCTTACCTATCAACTCGTCCAAGTACTGGTCAGCCTTCCGCCGCCTTACCGGATCTAAACCCTCTCCCTACTACCCTCTCCTTCATGATGACCACCCCTTCCCTGATGCCCTTAGTAAGGCCAACCATTTCGCCTCCTACCTCTCCGATATCCTTACCATCCCTGACGATCCCCAGTTCGATTATTCCCTCTTTCCTGATGTCCGTGATCGAACTGATACCTCTGTCCCCCCGCTTGCTCCTGGCTTCCAGTACTTGGACAACATCACACACACAGAACTAAATACCCCAATCACCACTCAAGATATCATTGCTACACTTCGCCCTAAACGCAACACTGCTCCCGGTCACGATCGTGTTACTTACCGTCACCTCCGTGAAGCTCCTGCCTCCTTCCTCTCCACATTGGCCAGGCTCTACAATGTGGTCCTGTCCACCGGCTACTACCCCGACCTGTGGAAAACCTCCCGGATCCTGATGTTCCTCAAGCCCGACAAACCGCCTTCCGCTGTCTCCTCCTACCGTCCCATCAGCCTTACCTCGGTCTTCAGCAAGGTCCTGGAATCCATTCTTACCCACCGCCTACACAAGCACCTTCACCAACACCGCCTCCTCCCCCCTACCCAATGTGGCTTTCGGCCGTCCTTCTCAGCCGATGACCTCCTCCTTCACCTCACTCACCTCCTCTCCGAACAACTCAATTCCCGTCGTTCCGCCATCTTCCTTTCCCTCGACCTCGAACGCGCATATGACCGTGTGTGGCATTCCGGTCTCCTTTTCAAGCTCCAAACCTTTGCTCTTCCTCTCAACTATGTCCGTCTGGTCGCTTCCTTCCTTTCCCACCGTCCTTCCTATGTCACCATCCACAACACTGATTCCTACACCTTCTACCCCTCCGCCGGTGTGCCCCAAGGTTCCGTCCTTTCCCCTCTTCTCTACCTCCTTTACACGGCAGACATGCCTCCACCTGCACCTCCCCTACACCTTCTCCAGTACGCCGATGACACTGCCTTCCTTGCCCTCGCTCCCACCCTGCAACGCTCCCAGCACCTTCTCCAATCCTATCTTGACCGGTTCACCACTTGGTGTAACCAGTGGTTACTCAAGGTCAATCCTTCCAAGACCCAGGCGATCATTGTAGGCAAAACCACTCGTTCCTTCCGTCTCCTTGATTTCTATCTTACTATTTATGGCCGTCCCATCACCCTCACACCTACTCTCAAGTACCTTGGTGTCACCCTCGACCGTCGCCTCTCCTGGAACCCACATCTCCGGACGATCCAAGCCAAGGCACGCTCCCGCCTCCGCCTCCTTAAGCTCCTTTCTGGCCGTACATGGGGTCTGGACCCTTCCACCATCCTCTACACCTACAAGTCCCTCATCCGTCCTATCCTTTGCTATGCTCATCCCGCCTGGATCTCTGCCCCTCCTACCTTCTACAAGTCCATTCAGATCCTAGAACGCCATGCGCTCCGCCTCGCCTATCGCATCCGTCTCCCTTCCCCCACGCGGATCCTCTATGACCTGATTCCCTTCCCGCACCTCCTCCTTTTCCTCGAACGGTTACGGATCCTCTACACCTCCCGCAAGCTTGATCCTCCACACCCTCTTGTCTCTCCCATCCTCTCCCACCCCAACCCGCTGCCGCGCCTGCATTCCTATATCCCACCTGCTCTCCATCTTTACACCCTCCACACCCTCTCCCTCGGTGGCTTCCGTCAACTCCCCCTCCCTGATGATGCCCTCCTCCCCTCCATCTACCCCTCCTACCAACTTTGAGCCTTACCTTCCCTCTCCTCTCCTTTTCCTGTGGGCACCCTCTCTCCCTTCTCTCCCTCCCTCCCCTCCCCTTTCTCCTTGGGCTTCCACTCCCCCTACCCTCCCCCTTCTCCTCCATCCCTCTCCTCCACTGGCATCTTCCCCTCCCCCTCTCTCTCCTCTTCCCCACACCTTTTCCCCTTGGCAGGCCACGACTCTGCTGTCTTCCATCTGTTACTTTCATCGTCCTACGCCGAAGACCATCGCATGTGTTTGTGCCTCGACTCTCCTGCAGTGTGTTTGTGTTTCGTCGTTTGTGCTCCGCTGGTTCACGTGTGGCCATCTGCCATCTGCGTTTGTGCACCGTGTTTCTCCGCTTTTATCCATTGTGCTACGCACGTGACCGACTCCGTTTTAACTCTGTTTTGTCTACTGTTTGTACCCCGCCGTCTTGATTGTTTTTATATCTCACTCATCTCTGTTCTGTGTATACTCTGAGGCCGAAGAGCGGCATACCTGGTCCGCTGCCGGCCTACCTGTTTGTCACAGGTATTAAAATCACAATAAAGGAAAAAAAAAAAAAAAAAAACGTTGTAAGTGACAGAGAAAATTCAAGTTGAGAGAACAGTTATTTGAAGCACGCGTCGTAAATTATTTTGTAGTGTGAGCGTAGAATTTGAAATGTTGGTGTTGAAAACCACTTTAACTCCGCCTGCAGTTACTGTAGGAGTGAATTAAGTAGCTCTGCAGTTGCTGTTGCCGGTCCCAAGCCCGGAGAAAGGAGGAGGGTTGGCGCAAAAGCCGTAAAAGAATCGACATAAAATAGTTTGAGAGATCCTGTAAACGTTAATAACATAGTTCTAATGACGAAGACAATAATAATAATATAGATTAACCCATAGATCTTCAACTTCATTGCGTGATGCACATAAAGCAGCTAGTGGTACCTCGCGCCTCTCTAAATATAGACTTATTACTGCTTGTGGCCATCGGAGGGATCGAACATACCAGGCAGGAATGCTGGAGCTTCCCGAATCTATGCAACCGAAACGCAAACGCTTTTGGACATAACTGTATTGAATAAAACTTTTCGTGGTTAACGCTATTCTTATAACGGTTTGTGAATGGACAACTTTCATCCCCTTCCCGGTTTTGACAATTCCCGCTATTATCTGTCAGTGTAACAGCGCTAAAAGGATCTGTCGTTCGAAAGAATAGCGTGTACAGTTTCCAATTCGAGACAAAGTTATTGTAGAAGTGGACATACGGAATCGGGTATTCTAATAACTGCTTCTCAGTATATTTATCAGTTAATTAATTAAATTTGTTGCAAATGATATCTCTATTTGGAACCAATGGCTCAATATATATTATCAATACTAGTACTAAGAACAATTTACATAAAAATCTAAAATCACTTACCTTGTTCCAAAAAGGACCCTAATATTCAGTAACACACATTTTCAATAAATCACCAGCAACCATTAAAAACTAGGTTTCAGATAAAGCACAGTTTAAACAGAGTTTGAAAGCCTTTTTGGTAGACAACGTCTACTCTGTACACGAATATCTTCACAGGAATTGTTAGACCACCTTAAGAAAAATTTCGGTTTTGACAGCACTTGGTCACTTCAGTCAAGATTAAGTAAGTTGTGTATGATGATACATTTGTCAAAAGTTAATAACTAGGTTTCATTCTGACTGTGTATCTATTCTGTAAATGTTGTTGTTGTCGTCTTCAGTCCTGAGACTGGTTTGATGCAGCTCTCCATGCTACTCTATCCTGTGCAAGCTTCTTCATCTCCCAGTACCTACTGCAACCTACATACTTCTGAATCTGCTTAGTGTATTCATCTCTTGGTGTCCCTCTACGATTTTTACCCTCAACACTGCCCTCCAATGCTAAATTTATGATCCCTTGATGCCTCAAAACATGTCCTACCATCGATCCCTTCTTCTAGTCAAGTTGTGCCACAAACTTCTCTTCTTCCCAATCCTATTCAATACCTCCTCATTAGTTACGTGATCTATCCACCTTATCTTCAGCATTCTTCTGTAGCACCACATTTCGAAAGCTTCTATTCTCTTCTTGTCCAAACTAGTTATTGTCCATGTTTCACTTCCATACATGACTACACTCCATACAAATACTTTCAGAAACACTTTCCTTGCCATTGCCAGTCTACATTTTATATCGTCTCTCCTTCGACCATCATCAGTTATTTTGCTTCCCAAATAGCAAAATTCCTTTACTACTTTAAGTGTCTCATTTCCTAATCTAATTCCCCCAGCATCACCCGACTTAATTTGACTACATTCCATTATCCTCGTTTTGCTTTTGTTGATGTTCATCTTATATCCTCCTTTCAAGACACTATCCATTCCATTCAACTGCTATTCCAATTCCTTTGCTGTCTCTGACAGAATTACAATGTTATCGGCGAACCTCAAAGTTTTTACTTCTTCTCCATGAATTTTAATACCTACTCCAAATTTTTCTTTTGTTTCCTTTACTGCAATATACAGATTGAATAACATCGGGGAGAGGCTACAACCCTGTCTCACTCCTTTCCCAACCACTGCTTCCCTTTCATGCCCCTCGACTCTTATAACTGTCATCTGGTTTCTGTACAAATTGTAAATAGTCTTTCGCTCCCTGTATTTTACCCCTGCCATCTTTAGAATTTGAAAGAGAGTATTCCAGTCAACATTGTCAAAAGCTTTCTCTAAGTCTACAAATGCGAGAAACATAGGTTTGCCTTTTCTTAATCTTTCTTCTAAGATAAGCGTAAGGTCAGTATTGCCTCACGTGTTCCAACATTTCTACGGAATCCAAACTGATCCTTCCCTAAGTCCACATCTACCAGTTTTTCTATTCATCAGTAAAGAATTCCTGTTAGTATTTTGCAGCTGTGACTTCTTAAACTGATAGTACGGTAATTTTCACATCTGTCAACACCTGCTTTCTTTGGGATTGTAATAATTATATTCTTCTTGACGTCTGAGGGTATTTCGCCTTTCTCATACATCTTGCTCACCAGCTGGTAGAGTTTTGTCAGGACTGGCTCTCCCAAGGCTGTCAGTAGTTCTAATGGAATGTTGTCTACTCCGGGGGCCTTGTTTTGACTCAGGTCTTTCAGTGCTCTGTCGAACTCTTCACGCAGTATCGTATCTCCCATTTCATCTTCATCTACATCCTTTTTCCATTTCCATAATATTGTCCTCATGTACATCGCCCTTGTATAAACCTTCTATATACTCCTTCCACCTTTCTGCTTCCCTTCTTTGCTTAGAACTGGGTTGCCATCTGAGCTCTTTATATTCATACACGTGGTTCTCTTCTCTTCAAAGGTCTCTTTAATTTTCCTGTAGGCAGTATCTATCTTACCCCTAGTGAGATAAGCTTCTACATCCTTACATTTGTCATCTAGCCATCCCTGGTTAGCCGTTTTGCACTTCTTGTCGATCTCATTTTTTAGATGTATGTATTCCTTTTTGCCTGCTTCATTTACTGCATTTTTATATTTTCTCCTTTCATCAATTAAATTCAATATTTCTTCTGTTACCCAAGATTTCTAGCAGCCCTAGTGTTTTACCTAATTTATCCTCTGCTGCCTTCACTACTTCATCCCTCAGAGCTACCCATTCCTCTTCTACTGCGTTTCTTTCTCCCATTCCTGTCAATTGTTCCCTTATACTCTCCTTGAAACTCTGTACGACCTCTGGTTCTTTCAGCTTATCCAGATCCCATGTCCTTGAATTCCCACCTTTTTGCAGTTTCTTCAGTTTTAACCTACAGGTCATAACCAATAGATTGTGGTCAGAGTCCACATCTGCACATGGAAATGTCCTACAATTTAAAACCTGATTCCTAAATCTCTGTCTTACCATTATATAATCTATCTGATACCTTTTAGTATCTCCAGGATTCTTCCATGTATACAACCTTCTTTTATGATTCTTGAACCATGTGTTAACTATGATTAAGTTATGCTCTGTGCAAAATTCTACCAGGCGGCTTCCTCTTTCATTTCTTAGCCCCAATCCATAATCACCTATTATGTTTCCTTCTCTCCCTTTTCCTACTGACGAATTCCAGTCACCCATGACTATTAAATTTTCGTCTCCCTTCACTACTTGAATAATATCTTTTATCTCATCATACATTTCATCAATTTCTTCATCATCTGCAGAGCTAGTTGGCATATAAACTTGTACTACTGTAGTAGGCATGGGCTTTGTGTCTATCTTGGCCACAATAATGCGTTCACTATGATGTTTGTAGTAGCTTACCTGCACTCCTATTTTTTTATTCATTATTAAACCCACTCCTGCATTACCCCTATTTGATTTTTTATTTATAACCCTGTATTCACCTGACCAAAAGTATTGTTCCTCCTGCCACCAAACTGCACTAATTCCCACTATATCTAACTTTAACTTGTCCATTTCCCTTTTTAAATTTTCTAACCTACCTGCCCGATTAAGGGATCTGACATTCCTCGCTCCAATCCGTAGAACCCCAGTTTTTTTCTCCTGATAACGACGTCCTCCTGAGTAGTCCCCGCCCGGAGATCCGAATGGGGGACTATTTTACCTCCGGAATATTTTACCCAAGAGGACGCCATCATCATTTAATCATACAGTAAGGCTGTATGTCCTCGGGAAAAATTACGGCTGTAGTTTCCCCTTGCCTTCAGCCGTTCGCAGTACCAGCACAGCAAGGCCGTTTTGGTTAATGTTGCAAGGCCAGATCAGTCCATCATCCAGGCTGTTGCCCCTGCAACTACTGAAAAGGCTGCTGCCCCTCTTCAGGACCACATGTTTGTCTGGCCTCTCAACAGATACCCCTCCGTTGTGGTTGCACCTACGGTACGGCCATCTGTATCGCTGAGGCACGGAAGCCCCCCCACCAACGGCAAGGTCCATGGTTCATGGGGGGATTCTGTAAATAGCAGTTCTAATTTACTGTAATGTGTTCACATATTGTGTGAATCTCCTGCAAATGATTCGGGAAGTGAGCGTTATATTCGTATGTTCTATATTCTTTATGTTATACTTTCTGAGATGTTCCACACCCATGAGACTTGTCTCATTTTTGGGTCAATGGAATGAAAACTTCATCTAATGTAGAAAGAAAATTTCGTCTCATCAAAACAGTTGATAAAAATAATGAATTAAAATACCACATAGTCCAGTACGAGTATGTATTTAGAATATGATTTATCACCACTTTGTAATGTTTAGTTGTGTCTCAGCTACATTTTCAGGCATGACAGAGAAAGAATTCCAAGTATGACCAGTAGTAAATTTGGCGAAAATTACAGTGATCCCTTAGATTGCCCTCATCAGAAGAAAAGTTGGTTTTCTAATTTATTATTGAGCTTACTGTTGATTTGCTAATTTTATAAGCAACCTTGCCTTTCATTTGCAGAAATGCACTGATTACACTGAAAGTAACATTGCTGTTTACTTGATTAGTAGAAAACTGAAATAATCATAGGGATTTTAGAGATTTGTTTCCCACTCTGATGCCTTACTGCCCCCTTTCTCTATCATCATCATCATGATAATCATCATCTGGGAGAGTAAATCCCATTGGTGAAGATTGTAGACAATGTTTAGCATACTCACTGTTTAAAAGTGCTGTACATTAAAGCATAGGTGTTCAAACTGAGTGCCTAAATTCAAGTCATCATGTGACCAGAAACAAATGATAAATAATTTAAAACATATTTTGGTTCACTTGTTCATGATAATTACAATTCTGTTTGCCTCTTGCTTGTGGAAATTCGCCATACACCAAAATTTTCTGCCATGTTCTTATTGGTAACGACTTGTTTATGCATAGGTGTCGATGCATTAAGGTTGATTACATGCAGGTATATGAGGCGTAGATGCGCATTAAGGCTGATTACACGCAAATGAAGAGAGTAGGAAGTAGGCCTACAGTTAAAGATGTGTTTAGTTGTGTAGATGGTTGTTGTATCAAAGGAAATATCTTTCTTGTGAATTCACTGTGGTACTGCAAAACATTTAACTGCAGGTGCCATATAAATAAGCAAAAATTAAACGTCTTGCAGGGCAAATCAGCTTGTTGAACAGATACAGAAGTAGAGCAAGTTGTACATGTGAAACAATAATCTTGTGTTTTTTTACCGTGTTTGTGCAGTCACAGACAGGTAAGGCCAAATTGGGAGAGGAACAGATAGCTCTAAAAATAAATGAGACTTTGGTGACAAGTGCATGTAGTGATGGAAACCTCTTAAACAAGTACTTTGTTTGTGTTACTGACAGCTTGGGGTTTTCAGGTTCAGTAAACAGTGCAATGGAGTATCTGAGACCTGTCTTTACAAATAACCGCAGTAAAATGGGAATGACACTCACATCTCCCTAAGAAGTAGTACCCATCATAATATCCTTAACATCTAAGTATTCCAGTGGTTATGGTAATATATCAACAAAGTTAACCAAAGAGTGCTCACGCAAGGTCAGTTCTGGCTGAAGATATTTGTGTAATCAATCTCTTACCAGTAGAACATTTTCTTAGTGCCTAGAAATATAAAGCCTCTTTACAACAATGGGGATGACCAGATACCATTAAACTATCAACCAATTTCACTTTTGCCAGCTTTTCCAAAAACATTTGAAAGGGTTGTGTTCAGGAGTCTCCTTAAGCATCTGACTGCAAATAATATATTGTCCAAATCACAGTTTGGGTTTCTTAAGGGTTCTGATAGAGATAAAGCTATTTACATCTACAGTGATAACTTACGTAATGGATTAGATAACAAATTAGAGGCAAGTGGCATTTCCTGTTACCTGTCAAAAGCGTTTGACTGTGTGAATCACAGCATTCTCTTAGGTGTCACTAGCAGTGCTGCAAAATGGTTTGAGTCTTATTTAACTACCGTAACAGGAAATAAAGGGTGTCATTGAGAAATACCTGTGCAGTAAACAGTCAGCCTTCATCTGATTGGGAATTAATTATATGTGGCATACCTCCTCTTGGGTCTGTTGCTTTTTCTTGTGTTCATTAATGACTTCTCACCAATTACATTGCCAGAGGCTACATTTGTTTTGTTGCAGATGATACAAACATTGCAGCAAGTAGGAAGTCAAGTACAGATTCAGAAGTGCCTGCTGATAAAATTTTCACTGACATTAATAAATGATTTAAAGCTAATTCACTGTCATTAAACTTTGAAAAGACCCACCGGAACCTGTTAGAGATTTCCTTCTAGCAAGTGTACAGCACATGAAGACATGCAGATCAAAGAGGTTGACAATGGTAAATTTCTGTGATTATAACTCAATAATAAATGCGGCTGGGAAGGGATTTGCAATGAGAATGATGTCAGATTTAGTGGATATAAAAAAAATTAAAAAAAAAAACACTTGCATAATTTGCTTACATTCATTCTATTATATCATATGTGATCGTATTCTGGAGTAACTTGCAAAGTCGAGCAAAAGTTTTTAGCATCCAAAAACATATAACAAAGACTCATTTGTTTTGTAAATTCAGGAAAATCATGTAGAAATCTGTTCAAGGAACTTTGAATACTGACCATTTCTTCCAAGTATATTTATTCTTAATGAAATTTGTTGCAAGTAATATATCTCTATTTCCAACCAATTGCTCAATACATAGGAATAAGAACAAGCTACATAGAACCTAAAATCACCTGTCTTTATCCAGAAAGGAACACACATTTTTAATAAATCACCAGCAACCATTAAAAAGATGAAGCACAGTTTAAACAGAGTTTGAAAGACTTTTTGGTAGGCAACTTCTTCTACTCTACAGATGAATATCTTAACAGTGTCTGTTAGATCTTCAATTTTGACAGCAATTGGTCACAACTGGCAAGATTATGTATTTTGTGAATGATAAATTTATTAAAAGTGCATAGCTGTGTTTCATATTCAAATTAAAAAAACACAACAACAACTCTGTCTGACTTGTTTCACACCCAAGAGAATCATTTCATTTTTGGGCCCCTGGGTCGAAAACTGAATCTAATCGAATTCCATTTCACTATATTCGTAATTATTCACATTACTTTCTAGGTAGTAGTCCTACTCCTGTGTTGACATTGTCAGGTCCTATAAACATCTCTTGTCCATATAGAAATTTTGCCACAAGTGTCATATCAGAATAGACTCAAGCACTTATTCTACATTACTTGCCAGCAGAATTGAAATACTGAGTGGGGACAAGGTATTCAGTTACTTTCATCTACACCAAAGCATTCACATGTAGTCAATAGCTACAGGAATAATTTTGATAACAACATTTACATTGGGAATTGACAAAATGTGGTTGTGGAAGTCATGTAATCAACTAAAAACAAAGATTCCAAGACTTTCCTGACGAAGCAACTGCCAGTTGCGAAAGCTCGAATTCTGTGTGTGTGTTTGTGTGTTTTGTTCATGTGCCTGTCTGCCGGCGCTTTCCCGCTTGGTAAGTCTTGGAATCTTTGTTTTTAATATATTTTTCCCATGTGGAAGTTTCTTTCTATTCTATATTCATGTAATCAACTAATTGATATGTGACAAGTGCAGTGTCTCTCTAATTTCTCACGTTCATGTTGCTTCTGTTCTGGTTTGTTTGGTAATGTGTATACCTGTGTCTTTTGTATTTGTGCACAATGAAGTGTGGTTTACACTTTTTTTAGTCATAGACTAGTGTTGGCAGTAGTATCACGTATACAATGCATAAAAGGACAATGCATTAGCAGAGTGGTCATTTGTATACGGGTGATTCATGTGAAAAGGTTTCCAAGCTGACTGTGGCCACATGAGGGGAATTAACAGCCTTTGACCATGGAATGGTAGCTGGAGCTAGTTTTGTGAGACATTACGTTTCAGAAATCATTAGGGACTTTAATATTCTGAGATCCACAGTGTCAAGCATGTGTCAACAGTACCAAATTTCAGGCACTGTGGGAGCTGGTGGTGGCTCCATATTTGTGTGGGTTGTGTTTTTATAGAATGGACTTGCCCCTCTGGTCCAACTGGACCAATCATTGAATGGAAATGGTTATGTTCAGCTACTTGAAGACCATTTGCAGCTATTCGTGTTTCAAACAATGATGGAATTTTTATAGATGACAGTGCACCTCGTCACCAGGCCACAACTGTTCTCGGTCGGTTTAAAGAACATCCAGGTGGATGATTCGGGCACCAGATTGCCCGACATGAATCCTTTCAACTATTTATGGGACATAATTGAGATGTCAGTTCATGTGCAAACTTGTGCACCAGCAACACTTGCAATTATAGAGACTGCATGGTTCAATGTTTCTGCAAGGGATTTCCAGTGACTTATTGAGTTCATGCCATGATGTGTTGCTGCACTACTCCGGGTAAAAGCAGGTCCAACATGATAACAGGAGGCATCCCATAACTTTTGACACCTCAGTGAATTACACCATTAGTCCGTGAATATATTTTATGTTTAGGAGATAGTGCCCTTCCATAATCTGTGAACCCAAAGAAGAAACTCTACTCTCTTGGGTAGGCTATCTGCTGCAATTCATATAGATAAGTACAGTCATGAAAACCAGTCATAATGTTCTATATTCTGTCAGTGGCGCCATCCAGGTTATTAAAAATGAGACTGAGGTTTTACAGTGCCTGTCTCCTGTGTTTCAACTGCTAGATTCTGTGCCATACACTGATCCATTTCGGAACATCACGGTTTCAACCACACTGGTCATGGCACAGTGATATAACCACATAACAATGCTTTGCACATAATTACAACAATGTCGTAAGACATAAAATTCAGAGTGAACATGTTTCCAGTCATTTTACACTCACTGAAACATCCACTCATTGGCTTCCACAGTCCTCCACAGTCCTCTCACACTGTATTTGCAAGTTCAGGCCCCACTGTTTGCGCCTAGTCAATTGTCAATTCAGTTGCAGTAAATGGAGAGCATTTTCAAACAGAAAATTAGTGACACTTTTGAACAGTTCACTTTAGTGTTCAGTGATCTTGATCAACATGTTACTTCAGTGGTGTTGGACATTATATTACGATCGTCCCTGCACCAAGCCTACAATGCTCTCATGGTGGTGCTAATTTCACATTGTACAAAATCGATAGGTCAAAGTCTCATGCAAATGCTATACAATCAGAGGCATGGGGACATGATACCATCTGAATTCTGGAGACATCTACATGGAATGATTATCAGTTTGGATGCTTTGCTGTTACACGTTTGGCAACAACAATTGCTACCAAAGTGAGGTTAACTTTAATTGCTCAGGATGAGCAGCCATTATACTAGTTATCAATGAAGCACACACCTTGCTTGACACATATGCCACAGTGGCTGCCACAATAACTTCCATCCACTCTGAAGAAAGCTGAACCATTCCAGACCAGCCCAAAGTGCTGCTGCCTCGCAACCGTGCCACCTCTACCTGAAAGTCACATAGAGTTTTCGAGAACCTGTGGACTCTCCGTGCTACTGTCAAGAGGCTAACTAAGCTGTTGGAAATCTTACAGCTATGGATTGTGACAGCTGAGAGCAAATGTACCCCCTCTGCACATGCCCAAAGTGGTCTCATAACCATGGGACCACTCAGACTAATGTTTGCTGTTCCACAGACCTTTTGGTCACCTGGCAGCTAATTGCAAGAAATCATGTTTGCACCCAAATGCCGAGACATGATTTGGCTCAGGTGCAACAGCAGGACACCCACTTACAGCACCTGCTGTTTAAGAACAGTTAGTCGTCTACATCAAAAATAAAGTATAGGACTGCTCAGCCTACCACTTGTATCGGCATGACTCCAAAGCTGCCAACTAATGAATGGCTACACAACACTACATCACAAAGGTTGTTCGTTACCAACCACTATTCAGGGATAGTGTTATTAATCGAACAGGATCAGAGATCAGCACACTGCTGACTACATTCTACCCAGATGCAAAACAACACACTATGGCCAATTTAGTGGCAGTTAACAAGTCCGTCATATGCACATATGGTCACCAAATATTTGAGGTTGACAATGGTCTCTTCAAGAACTCCAAGTGGACTTTTGCATTATCCAACATTCCTCAACCTATTTTTGGTGCTGATTTCATCACACTGCCTGCACTGACCACCAATTTACTAAATGAATGACTGATACATTCTGTCAACAGACTTACTATTCTTGCAGGAAAGTGTCATTCATCAAAGTACACAATGCCCAGAGTGTATAATTTAAGTGCTAATACCTCAAATGACCATCTTCATTACTGGGAGTCCTACTGCCACAACTTGAAATCACACCTCCAGACCATGAGAAAAGATTACATAACAATGAGGTGTGAAATAATGACGTCACATGAGGATAATGTGATGTTGAAGGATATCCTATTGGAAACAGATGACAAACTCCAAGTGGCCCATAAAACATTAGAACAACATAGGACACCTCCGCATTACATCCGTGCTCTGCACACAACTGTGTCCATGGATTAATAGTGGCCTGTAAAACTACAGGGCAGGTGCACACATACTGTGGTGCACCATATCTGTACCAAACCTGGTCTGCAATTTCATCAGGAGCCCATTGGACTGCATGGAAATGACTACCACTGATTTCCAGTGGCTACACAACGGCACCAGGGGAACCATCAACTCACACCCCTCCCCCTCTGTCTGCTACTTATGGCACTCCTCCCAACCATCATTCTACAGTACTGGCTGTGTCACTGACTGCAGTTACATGTCCATCATGTACAGCCACCCACACACAAGCTGGCTTTGAGGTCAAATTCGAAATCCATCTCATCTTTTAGATGAGTGGATTGGGTGGCGCAAGGGGGGGGGGGGGGGGGGGTTGTGTGAGAGTGATATAATCAACTAATAGGTGTGTGAAAAGTGCAGTGTGTCTTTAATTTCTCATATTCTTTGTTACTTCCTCTTCTGGTTTCTTCACTAATGCACTGTTATTCCCTGTATGTATTTTATATGTAGTAGATGGTCTCCCTACATGGTCCCACATTGTACAGCAATTCATACTATAGGCCTATATTGAAATGTACACAATAAAATTAACAAATGTGAATATTGGTTAAACTTTGAAACTGAACATCTCTTTATGGACCTAGGGATTGTGAGATGTATATACTACCTTGTGGTGTTCCTGGTTAACAGCAAGAGTGAATTTAGGATGAACTCAGCAATTCACAATCACATAACTAGATGAAGTAATAATTCCTATATCAGCTATGTATTCCTTTCTAGGGTTCAGAATGGAGTTTAATTTTCAGGTATATAAATAAAAGGTAACCAGTGGGCTGCAGACATAAAACTAAACATCTGCAAATATTTAAAAACAAAATAAAAGAATACTTCATTAGCCACTCTTTCAACAATTTATCAGAATATTTGAGGTGAAGAATGTAAATTCTGTTAAGAATCAGAGTTGTGAGTTGATAAGGACAGTATATTAGTATCACCATTCAAAGATTTGATCTGAACCTATAACTGCATTTTCCCCCAGTTACATACTACTATAGTTTCTCAAATGTAATGTATGGTTGCCAAAGTTTGTGAGCTAAAGGCATAGCCTGTTATGTGTTTTCTTTCATAAAGTGCACTATAGAATTAATTAAAATGAATATAAAGCTCCAGTTATCAATATCCTTTCTCAAAAGATTAACTTTTGGAGACACAATAAGCAACAAGCTCTTAGGCCAGTAGTTGCTGCACTCACAGCTCACCAACCCACATTAGTTTATTTAACCAGCTGGTACAGAAAAGTGGAATTTCATTTAAATTACTCTAGCACAGGTATGATTTGTTAACAATTAATGAAAATTTTGAGAATTTTTAGCAAGAGTTCTTTATTGTGTACAAAACACTGAAGATAACGTAAAATGAACTTCCAGTGTGCTATATTTTAAACTGACCAGTGAAACAAAACACGTACACCACAGTCTCTCACTGTGAGTTTCCAACAGTTCTGTTGCAAAAGTCGGCGTGAAGTTTGTGTGTGCATCTTCCTTTGCCTTTTCAGTGTCATAATATACAATAAATGCATTGTTCACTGAAATATTTAGTAGTTTTATAAGACAGTTAAGTCATTTTGAAGAATGTAACTTCTTTTGTGATGCAGAATGTGGCATTTAGAAGGGCAGGTCAATGACAGTAGCAGTACTTGACTTAGTTACAAATATAAGTCAGGGTTTTGAAGACAAAAGATTTTACAGCACTGGTACTTTGTGACCATAGTAAGTTATTCAGTTGTACCTCATGTAAGACCCTCCTCAGCAATATAAAATCATAAGGTGATGGGGGAGCTGTTGAGCAAATTCTTGAATCCTGCCTGAATAATAAACAGAAAATTGTATTAGTACAAGGAGCAGACTCAATTGAAAAGAAGTTGAAACAGAGTGCAGCATAGCAAACTGTAATGGTGCCCTTGTTGTTACTGATTTTTGTTAATGACAGAAGTACCAATGGGACCACCTTACAGTTTGGAAATAACCACATTTGTTCTCAAAAAGCAAGAATGTTGCTCAGGCTTTTCAACAAGCAGAAGCCCTATTAAGTTAGGCAAGGGTCTGGTTTCGTCTGAACAAGATAAAAATTAATGTCTACAAAACACAGAGAATGACATGCAGCCTCAGTGATACTGGATCACTGGGTGACACAGCAGCCACTAAACTCACGGGCTTTTTCATTCATACTATGTTAACATGGTAACTGCACACAAAAATTGTATATTCCAAACTTTCCTGGGTCCTGTATCTCCTGCGGAAATTAAAAGGTGTAATATCAGACCAGTACTGGTAGCTACTGACTGTGTACTCTGTAATGTTCTAAAGCTGCATGAGACATGAGCTGCTGCTGTGGAGTCTTTCTGTAGTCTGTAAAATAAATGCAAAAAAAAAAGATAATCGTAAACCAATTGTTTCTGACTGTTCCTAGCCAATATTTATTCAACTACCTTGCTCATACAGAGATAAATCATGAGAACTACAGAACGAGAAATAAATTTCATCTACACAGCACTGGCAATAGAGACAGAATAGAAAGCCCTGGCTGTTAACAAAGACAAAAAGAGCTTCCACATTGTGGCTTTCGAACTGTTGAGTGCACTACCTAAGGCTATCCTTTCATTACCAATGGAGCAATATAGGACTAAAATTATGGGTACATTTAAAGGGCAACCTTTGTACAGTACTGAATAATTCTTCTCTGGTGATAAGACAGTGTCTACCTAGGCCAGAACTCAGTGCTATGACAAGAACAGCAGCTCTGATATTTAACTACAATATGTTCTAGTACTGATTTCACAGTTCTATTATCGTTGTACAGCATATCATAATCTAGTTGTTCTCTTTAGTATACTGTACAGCATCAATTTTAGTATCATAGTTTCAATTGAGGTGTTGCACTCATTTTATTGTGGTAATATTATTGTAATCTTGATGCAGTCTGTCCAGCTATGGCTGGTTAACAACACAGAGCTGGTAATAAATGGAGATGATGTCAGACTGCTTTTTGATGATAATAAGCGATATTATCCAACCCACAGGATTATTTGTTTGGCTCTGTGTTATAATACTGCAAATTTCAGTAGATGTGAGTGGGCAAAGAAAAAAGTTACCTTGGGAACAGCACAAAGCTTTTACAATGACTGTGTACAGAAGGATTGATAAAAGAAGAAAGTTTGTCATGAATGTTCATGAAGTGATTGTTGAATATTTCACATAAATTTTTTGCTCAGAGGAAACACCATCTTCATTCTTAATGCATGTTATTGATTGAGTCTTTTCCCTTTTTACCAACAGTCTCATTGATGGCTTTTAATGTGGCTTTTGCTTTACTACTTGAATTGAGTATAAACTACCAGTTGTACATTTTCTTGGCTTCTCAGCAGACTTGTTCAGTTTGAAATAGTTATTGAATAACTTGCTGTCTGTAGTTCTACTGTAAGCATATAGCAGTCACTTATTTCTACAAAAGGTTTGTATCCCTGATGTTAGCAACTTATTACTAGGCATTTTGCATTTATTTGGCTCAGATCTAAGTTTGATTGGAAATGCTACATCTTCATGTTTCAACAGAATACTCAAATTCTTGTACCTTACATCCAACGTCACAGTCACAATGTACACCCTTCCATTCAGCTTCATGGAGCACATGTGTAAAAGTGAATACTATATTATTTTTGATGTAAAGCATGATATTTCAACACACACACCACTCTTTGGTGAGTTTGTGCTAGAGTACCACCAGCTTTTGCAACAACTTCTTCCTTTCTGTGCTGCGTTCCTGTCCTCCTCCTGTTCTTTTTGCTCTTCCTTGAAGAATATGTGTGTGATAGTTTTGGGAATGTGTTCTGAAGTTTTAGTATCTTGACATCAGAACAGTCCCTCAACTGATTTTCTTTCTTTCTTCATTCGCCATGCCGTACCCTTCTTCTGCTTCAACATTCCTTTTTGTTTCTTTTTCCTCCCTATGTGCTCCTGAAGGCTGACCTACATGTTTGACATGTAACAGGTGAGTGGGTAGAGCATAATCCCCAGCCCCATGTTGACAGGTGGGGTTTGCACATACTTCTTCGTACAGGCCAGTCCCAGGGAGGAGTGCCTTCCCAAATTGCCAGTTCATCACTCTATCAGGAGTTTGGTAGGTGTGACCTGGGGTGATCCCCCCTCGGAGTGACCCCATTAGGAAGGAGCACGCCATTGAAGATGCTGGCAATCATTGGAGATTTCCTCATAATGAGCCAATCATCATTTCAGTTTATGGCTACTACAAACAAATGGAATGAGCCTAAAGATTCAATGACTCTCTAGCTGCACCTTGATCCCCCATGGTATCACATACTGAAGTAGTTCAGTCCTTTGCTATTGTTAATGCGTTTATTATTCAAAAAAGTGTTGATGCAATTGCAGGCCCTGTAAAATCTTACTCAGATTTATGTAATGGGACTTTGCTTTTGGGGTCCAATTGTGTTTTTCAGGCCCAACAACTGCTTGCTACTTCACTTCTCCACAGCTATCCTGTTCATGTTGAGGGTCATTTAATGCTGAATTCTTTGCATGGTGTTATTTACACTAGGCTGCTTGGAGGTCTGATGCAGGGAGAAATCCAAACTTATCTCTCTGTGCAGGGCATCACTGCAGTCCATCAGGTAATGAAAAAGTTTGATGCAACATTACTGTCTACATGCACTCTTTTTCTCACATTTGATTGAGTAGTGCTTCCACCAAAAATCAAAGAAGATTATGAAGTGATCACAGTCTGACTGTACATTCCAAACCTGATGTGTTGTTACCAGTGTCAACATTAAAACCAAACACACATGTCCTGACCGAGTGAGGTGGCGCAGTGGTTAGCACACTGGACTCGCATTTGGGAGGACGATGGTTCAAGCCCGCGTTCGGCCATCCTGATTTAGGTTTTCAGTGATTTCTCTAAATTGCTCCAGGCAAATGCCGGGATGGTTCCTTTGAAAGGGCATGGCCGACTTCCTTCCCTAATCCGATGAGACCAATGACCTCACTGTTTGCTCTCTTCCCCCAACCAATCCAATCCAATCACATGTCCTGTTGAAACATGACCAAATGTGGTACCTGTGGTAGTGATGCTCGCAAGGGCAATTGCCTGCCTCCTTCTCCCTGCTGTATCAAATGCAATGGTGACCAGGCAGCCTCATCCTGAGAATGTCCCACGTACCTTGATGAGCAGGCCATCCAGGAGATCTGGCCAAAGGAAAAAGTACTTCACCCTGTTGCTCGCAAGTTGTTGGCTAGACCATATGAGACTTACAGTACCATTCTCACTATGACTCGCTCCATGTAGGTTATGGCCATGCAGTCTTGCAACTTCAAATTCAGCACTGCAGTTGTAAAATCATTGGGTATTGCAGTAGCATAACCATCTCCTTCTCCTCCAGCTGTGTAACAAACCACCAAATCTTCACCTCCTGCAGTGAAATCACCTGCTACACAACTGACAGGCTGGAAAGGAAGAAAGGAATTCTCTCCTGAAGATTTTTTACGTCCCTGCAGGCAACAAACATCTGAGTCTTCATCTGCCAACTGCAAAGGCTCTAAAAAATCAATCAACTTGACCATTCTTCTCATTCCCTGGCTCATAGGTCCTCTTCAATGGTATTACTACATGATACTCTCACCATGCTGACCTACAATATACCAGTGTTCACTGCCCACCAAGTGAGTAACGATGCTACTGTCACTGTAGGCAGCCTCACCTGGCAACCCAGTAGCTTGTATCCGACGCACTACTGCCCATTTACTATATCCCTCACACCTTCACATTGCGGAAGCAACACAGAATGTGCATCGCAATTCAAATCTACGGGCTACATACCTGCTTTTCACCAAGGGAGTAATGATGCTATTGTCACTATACGTAGCCTCACATAGCAACCCAGTAGCTTGTATCCGACGCACTACTGCCCATTTACTATATCCCTCACACCTTCACATTGTGGATGCAACACAGAATGTGCATCGCAAATCAAATCTACGGGCTACATAGGGGCTTTTCACCAAGGGAGTAACGATGCTACTGTCTCTGTACGTAGCCTCACCTGACAACCCAGTAGCTTGTATCCGATGCACTTCTGCCCATTTACTACATCCCCCACACCTTCACATTGTGGATGCAACAGAATGTGCATCGCAATTCAAATCTACGGGGTGCATAGCGGCTTTTCACCAAGTGAGTAACGATGCTACTGTCACTGTACGTAGCCTCACCTGGCAACACTGTAGCTTTTATCCGATGCACTACTACCCATTTACTACATCCCTCACACCTTAACATTGTGGATGCAACACGGAATGTGCATCGCAATTCAAACACGGGCTACATAGCGGCTTATCACAAAAGGAGTAACGATGTCATTGTCAGTGTACGTAGCCTCACCTGGCAACCCACTAGCTTGTATCCAACGGACTACTGCCCATTTACAATATCCCTCACACCTTCACATTGTGGATGCAACACAGAATGTGCATCGCAAATCAAATTTAGGGGCTACATAGCGGCTTCTTACCAAGGGAGTAACGATGCTACTGTCTCTGTACGTAGCCTCACCTGACATACCAGTAGCTTGTATCCGACACACTACTGCCCAATTAATACATCACTCACACCTTCACTTTATGGATGCAACACAGAATGTGCATCGCAATTTACCTCTACAGGCTGCATAGTGGCTTTTCACCAAGGGAGTAACGATGCTACTGTCACTGTACGTAGCCTCACCTGGCAACACAGTAGCTTGTATCCGATGCACTACTGCCCATTTACTACATCCCTCACACCTTAACATTGTGGATGCAACACAGAATGTGCATCGCAATTCAAACACGGGCTACATAGCGGCTTTTCACAAAAGGAGTAACGATGTCATTGGCAGTGTACGTAGCCTCACCTGGCAACCCAGTAGCTTGTATCCGATGGACTACTGCCCATTTACAATATCCCTCTCACCTTCACATTGAGGATGCAACACAGATTGTGCATCGCATTTCAAATCTAAGTGCTACATAGCGACTATTCACCAAGAGAGTAACACTGCTAATGTCACTGTACGTAGCCTCACCGAACAACCCAGTAGCTTGTATCCGACGCACTACTGCCCATTTACTATATCTCTCGCACCATCAGATTGCCGATGCAACACAGAATTTGTATCACAATTGAAATCAAGAGGCTACATGGCGGTTCGTCGCAAAGAGAGTCATGATGCTAGTGTCACCGTACGTGGCCTCTCCTGGCAATGCAGTTGCTTGTATCCTATGCACTAGTGCCCATTTATTATATCCGTCATACTTTCACATTAGCGATGCAACACATAATTTGCATCGCAATTCTAATCCACGGGCTACATAGCGGGTTTTCACCAAGGTCGTAACAATGCTACAATCACTGTATTAAGCCTCACCTGGCAACCCAGTAGCTTGTATCCGACGCACTACTGCTTATTTACTATATCCCTCACAGCTTCACATTGTGGATGCAACACAGAATGTGCATCGCAATTCAAATCCACAGGCTACATAGCCGCTTTTCACCAAGGGAGTAACAATGCTACCGTCACTGTACGTAGCCTCACAAAATGTGCATCGCAATTCAAATCTACGGGCTACATAGCGGCTTTTCACCAAGGGAGTAACGAAACTACTGTCACTGTATGTAGAATCACCTGGCAACCCAGTAGCTTGTATCCGATGCACTACTGGCCATTTACTATATCCTTCACACCTTCACATTGTGGATACAACACAGAATGTGCATCGCAATTCAAATCCACGGGCTACATAGCGGCTTTTCGCCAAGGGAGTAACAATGCTACTGTCACTGTAGGCGGCCTCACATGGCAACCCAGTACCTTGTATCCGACGCACTGCTGCCCATTTACTATATCCCTCACACCTTCACATTGTGGATTCAACACTGAATGTGCATCGAAATTCAAATCCAAAGGCTTTATAGCGGCTTTCCAACAAGGGAGTAACGATGCTACTGTCACTGTACGTAACCTCAACTGGCAACCCAATAGCTTGTAACCGAAGCACTACTTCCCACTTACTATATCCCTCACACCTTCACATTGTGGATGTAGCACAGAATGTGCATCGCAATTCAAATCCACGTTCTACATAGCAGCTTTTCACCAAGGGAGTAACAATGCTACTGTCACTGTAGGCAGCCTCACATGGCAACCCAGTAGCTTGTATCCGACGCACTGCAGCCCATTTACTATATCCCCACACCTTCAGATTGTGGATGCAACACTGAATGTGCATCGAAACTCAAATCCACGGGCTTTATTGCGGCTTTTCACCAAGGGAGTTACGATGCTATTGCCACTGTACGTAGCTTCACCTGGCAACTCAATAGCTTGTAACCGATGCACTACTTCCCACTTACTATATCCCTCACACCTTCACTTTGTGGATGCAACACAGAATGCGCTTCGCAATTCCAATCCACGGGCTACATAGCGGCTTTTCACCAAGGGAGTAACGATGCTACTGTCACTGTACGTAGCCTCACCTGGCAACCCAGTAGCTTGTATCTGACGCACTACTGCCCATTTACTATATCCCTCACACCTTCACATTGTGGATGCAACACAGAATGTGCATCGCAATTCAAATCTACCGGCTACATAGCGGCTTTTCACAAAGGGGGTAACGATGCTACTGTCACTGTATGTAGCCTCACCTGGCAACCCAGTAGCTTGTATCCGATGCACTACTGCCCATTTACTACATTCCTCACACCTTCACGTTGTGGAGGCAACACAGAATGTACATCGCAATTCAAATCCACGGGCTACATAGCGTCTTTTCACCAAAGGAGTAACAATGCTACTGTCCTTGTAGGTAGCCTCACCTGGCAACACAGTAGCTTGTATCCGACATACTACTGCACATTTACTATATCCCTCACTCCTTCACGTTGCCGATGCTACACAGAATGTGCATCACAATTCAAATCTACGGGCTACAAAGCGGCTTTTCACCAAGGGAATAACGATGCTATTGTCACTGTACGTAGCCTCACCTGGCAACCTAGTAACTTGTATCCGACGCACTACTGCCCATTTACTATATCCCTAACACCTTCACATTGTGGATGCAACACAGAATGTGCATCAAAGTTCAAATCCACGAGCTACATAGCGGCTTTTGACCAAGTAAGTAACGATGCTGCTGACACTGTACGTATCCTCACCTGGCAACCCAGTAGCTTGTATCCGACGCACTACTGCCCATTTACTATATCCCTCACACATTCACATTGTGGATGCATCACAGAATGTGCATCGAATTCAAATCGACTGGCTACATAGCGGCTTTTCACCAGGGGAGTAACGATGCTACTGTCCCTATACGTAGCCTCACCTGGCAACCCTGTCGCTTGTATCCGACGCACTACTGCCCATTTACTATATCCCTCACACCTTCACATTGTGGATGCAACACAGAATGTGCATCGCAATTCAAATCCACGGGCATCATAGCGGCTTTTCACCAAGGGAGTAACAATGCTAATGTCACTGTAGGCAGCCTCACCTGGCAACCCAGAAGCTTGTGTCCGACGCACTATTGCCCATTTACTATATCCCTCACACCTTCACAATGTGGATGCATACAGAATGTGCATCGCAATTGAAATCCACGGGCTACATAGCGGCTTTTCACCAAGGGAGTAACAAAGCTACTGTCACTGTAGGCAGCCTAACCGGGCAACCCAGTAACTTGTATCGGATGCACTACTGCCCATTTACTATATCCCTCACACCTTCACATTGCCGATGCATCACAGAATGTGCATCGAATTCAAATCGACGGGCTACATAGTGGCTTTTAAACAAGGGGATAACGATGCTACTGTCACTGTGCGTAGCCTCACCTGGCAAACCAGTAGCTTGTATCCGACGCACTACTGCCCATTTACTATACCCCTCACACCTTCACATTGTGGATGCAACACAGAATGTGCATCACAATTCAACTCTACGTGCTACATAGCGGCTTTTCACCAAGGGAGTAACAATGCTACTGTCACTGTAGGCAGCCTCACCTGGCAACACAGTAGCTTGTATCCGACGCACTACTGCCCATTTACTATATCCCTCACTCCGTCACATTGCCGATGCAACACAGAATGTGCATCACAATTCAAATCGACGGGCTACAAAGCAGCTTTTCAACAAGGGAGTAACGATGCTATTGTCGATGTACGTAGCCTCACCTGGCAACCCAGTAGCTTGTATCCGACGCACTACTGCCCATTTACTATATCCCTCACACCTTCACATTGTGGATGCAACACAGAATGTACATCGCAATTCAATTCCACGGGTTACATAGCGGCTTTTCACCAAGGGAGTAACGATGCTACTGTCACTGTACGTAGCCTCACCTGGCAACCCAGTAGGTTGTATCTGACGCACTACTGCCCATTTACTATATCCCCCACACCTTCAGATTGTGGATGCAACACAGAATGTGCATCACAGTTCAAATCCACGGGCTACATGGCGGCTTTTGACCAAGGGAGTAACGATGCTACTGACACTGTACGTATCCTCACCTGGCAACCCAGTAGCTTGTATCCGACGCACTACTGCCCATTTACTATATTCCTCACACTGTCAAATTGTGGATGCAACACAGAATGTCCATCGCAATTCAAATCTACGGGCTACATAGCGGCTTTTCACCAAGGGAGTAACGATGCTACTGTCACTGTACGTAGCCTCACCTGGCAACCCAGCAGCTTGTATCCGATGCACTACTGCCCGTTTACTACATCCCTCACACTTTCACATTGTGGATGCAACACAGAATGTACATCGCAATACAAATCCACGGGCTACATAACAGGTTTTCACCAAGTGAGTAACAATGCTACTGTCACTGTAGGCAGCCTAACCTGGCAACCCAGTAACTTGTATCCGACGCAATACTACCCATTTACTATATCCCTCACACCTTCACATTGCCGATGCAACACAGAATGTGCATCGCAATTCAAATCTACGGGCTACATAGCGGCTTTTCACCAAGAGAGTAACGATGCTACTGTCACTGTACGTAGCCTCACCTGGCAACCCAGTAGCTTGTATCCCATGCACTACTGCCCATTTACTATATCCCTCAGACCTTCACATTGTGGATGCAACACAGAATGTACATCGCAATTCAAATCCACGGGCTACATAGCGGCTTTTCACCAAGGGAGTAACAATGCTACTGTCACTGTAGGCAGCCTCACCTGGCGACACAGTAGCTTGTATCCGATGCACTATCGGCCCATTTACTATATCCCTCACTCCTTCACATTGCCGATGCAACACAGAATGTGCATCACAATTCAAATCTACGTGCTACATAGCGGCTTTTCACCAAGGGAGTAACGATGCTATTGTCACTGTACGTAGCCTCACCTGGCAACCCAGTAGCTTGTATCCGACGCACTACTGCCCATTTACTATATCCCTCACACCTTCACATTGTGGATGCAACACAGAATGTACATAGCAATTCAATTCCACGGGTTACATAGCGGCTTTTCACCAAGAGAGTAACGATGCTACTGTCACTGTACGTAGCCTCACCTGGCAGCCCAGTAGCTTGTGTCTGACGCAATACTGCCCATTTACAATATCCCTCACACCTTCACATTGTGGATGCAACACAGAATGTGCATCACAGTTCAAATCCACGGGCTACATGGTGGCTTTTGACCAAGTGAGTAACGATGCTACTGACACTGTACGTATCCTTACATGGCAACCCAGTAGCTTCTATCCGACGCACTACTGCTTATTTACTATATTCCTCACACTTTCACATTGTGGATGCAACACAGAATGTCCATCGCAATTCAAATCTACGCGTTACGTAGCGGCTTTTCACCAAGGGAGTAACGATGCTACTGTCACTGTACGTAGACTCACCTGGCAGTCCAGTAGCTTGTATCCGATGCAATACTGCCCATTTACTGCATCCCTCACACATTCACATTGTTGATGCATCACAGAATGTGCATTGAATTCACATCGACGGGCTACATAGCGGCTTTTAACCAAGGAATAACGATGCTACTGTCACTGTGCGTAGCCTCACCTGGCAACCCAGTAGCTTGTATCCGACGCACTACTGCCCATTTACTATATCCCTCACACCTTCACATTGTGGATGCAACACAGAATGTATATCGCAATTCAAATCTACAGGCTACATAGCGGCTTTTAACCAAGGGAGTGACAATGCTACTGTCACTGTACGTAGCCTAACCTGGCAGCCTAGTAGCTTGTATCCGATGCTCAACTGCCCATTTACTACATCCCTCACACCTTCACATTGTGGATGCAACACAGAATGTACATCGCAATTCAAATCCACGGGCTACATAGCGGCTTTTAACTAAGGGAAAAACGATGCTACTGTCACTGTGCGTAGCCTCACCTGGCGACCCCGTAGCTTGTATCCGACGCACTACTGCCCATTTACTATATCCCTCACACCTTCACATTGTGGATGCACCACAGAATGTGCATCGCAATTCAAATCGACGGGCTGCATAGCGGCTTTTCACCAAGGGAGTAACAATGCTACTGTCACTGTAGGCAGCCGCACCTGGCAACGCAGTAGCTTGTATCCGACGCACTACTGCCCATTTACTATATACCTCACACCTTCACATTGCCGATGCAACACAGAATGTGCATCGCGATTCAAATCTACGGGCTACATAGCGGTTTTCACCAAGGGAGTAATGATGCTACTGTCACTGTACGTAGCCTCACCTGGCAACCCAGTAGCTTGTATCCGACGCACTGCTACCCACTTACTATATCCCTCATACCTTCACATTGCCGATGCAACACAAAATGTGCATCGCCATTCAAATTTACGGGCTACATAGCGGCTTTTCACCAAGGGAGTAACAATGCTATTGTCACTGTAGGCAGCCTCACCTGGCAACCCAGCAGCTTGTATCCGACGGACTACTGCCCATTTACAATATCCCTCACACCTTCACATTGTGGATGCAACACAGAATGTGCATCGCAAATGAAATCTAGGGGCTACATAGCGGCTTTTCACCAAGGGAGTAACAATGCTACTGTCTCTTTACGTAGCCTCATCTGACAACCCAGTAGCTTGAATCCCACGCACTACTTCCCAATTAATACATTTCTCCACCTTCACTTTCTTAATGCAACACAGAATGTGCATCGCAATTTACCTCTACAGGCTGCATAGTGGCTTTTCACCAAGGGAGTTACGATGCTACTGTCTCTGTACGTAGCCTCACCTGGCAATCCAGTAGCTTGTATCCGAAGCACTACTGCCCATTTACTATATCTCTCACACCTTCACATTGTGGATGCAACACAGAATGTGCATCGCAATTTACCTCTACATGCTACACAGCGGCTTTTCACCAAGGGAGTAACGATGCTACTGTCACGGTAGGCAGCCTCACCTCGCAACCCAGTAGCTTGTATCCGGTGCACTACAGCCCATTTACTATATCCCTCATACCTTCACATTGTGGATGCAACACACAATGTGCATAGCAATTCAAATCCACGGGCTACATAGCGGCTTTTCACCAAGGGAGTAACAATGCTACTGTCACTGTAGGCAGCCTCACCTGGCAACCCAGTAGCTTGTATCCGATGCACTACTGCCCATTTACTACATCCCTCACACCTTCACATTGTGGATGCAACACAGAATGTGCATCACAATTCAAATCCACGGGCTACATAGCGGCTATTCACCAAGGGAGTAAAAATGCTACTGTCACTGTAGGCATTCTCACCTGGCAACCCAGTAGCTTGTATCCGATGCACTACAGCCCATTTACTACATCTCTCACACCTTCAAATTGTGGATGCAACACACAATGTGCATCGCAATTCAAATCTACAGGCTACATAGCGGCTTTTCAACAAGAGAGTAATAATGCTACAATCACTGTGGGCAGACTCACCTGGCAACCCAGTAACTTGTATCCGACGCACTACTGCCCATTTACTATATCCCTCACACCTTCACATTGTGGATGCAACACAGAATGTGCATCGCAAATCAAATCTACGGGCTACATAGCGGCTTTTCAGCAAGGGAGTAACGATGCTACTGTCTCTGTACGTAGACTCACCTGACAACCCAGTAGCTTGTATCCGACGCACTTCTGCCCATTTACTACATCCCTCACACCTTCACATTGTGGATGCAACACAGAATGTGCATCGCAAATCAAATCTACGGGCTACATAGCGGCTTTTCAGCAAGGGAGTAACGATTCTACTATCTCTGTACGTAGACCTACCTGACAACCCAGTAGCTTGTATCCGACGCACTTCTGCCCATTTACTACATCCCTCACACCTTCACATTGTGGATGTAACACAGAATGTCTATCGCAATTCAAATCGACGGGCTACATAGCGGCTTTTCACCAAGGGAGTAGCAATGCTATTGTCACTGTAGGCAGCCTCACCTGGCAACCCAGTAGCTTGTATCCGACGCACTACTGCCCATTTACTATATCCCTCACACCTTCACATTGTGGATGTAACACAGAATGTGCATCGCAATTCAAATCTACGGGGTGCATAGCGGCTTTTCACCAAGGGAGTAACGATGCTACTGTCACTGTACGTAGCCTCACCTAGCAACACAGTAGCTTGTATCCGATGCACTACTGCCCATTTACTACATCCCTCACAACTTCATATTGTGGATGCAACACAGAAAGTGCATCGCAATTCAAACATGGGCTACATAGCGGCTTTTCACGAAAGGAATAACGATGTCATTGTCAGTGTACGTAGCCTCACCTGGCAACCCAGTAGCTTGTATCCGACGGACTACTGCCCATTTACAATATCCCTCACACCTTCACATTGTGGATGCAACACAGAATGTGCATCGCAAATCAAATTTAGGGGCTACATAGCGGCTTTTCAGCAAGGGATTGACGATGCTACTGTCTCTGTACGTAGCCTCACATGACATACCAGTAGCTTGTATCCGACGCACTACTGCCCAATTAATACATGACTCACACCTTCACTTTGTGGATGCAAGACAGAATGTGCATCGCAATTTACCTCTACAGGCTGCATAGTGGCTTTTCAACAAGGGAGTTACGATGCTACTGTCACTGTAGGCAGCCTCACCTGGAAACCCAGTAGCTTGTATCCGATGCACTACTGCCCATTTACTATATCCCTCACAACTTCACATTGTGGATGCAACACAGAATATGCACCGCAGTTCACATCCACGGGCTACATAGCGGCTTTTCACCAAGGGAATAACAATGCTACTGTCACTGCATACAGCCTCACCTGGCAACCCAGTACCTTGTATCCGATGCACTACTGCCCATTTACTACATCCCTCACACATTCACATTGTGGATGCAACACAGAATGTGCATCGCCATTCAAATCCACGGGCTATATTGCGGCTATTCACCAAGGGAGTAACAATGCTACTGTCACTGTACGCAGCCTCACCTGGAAACCCAGTAGCTTGTATTCGATGCACTACAGCCCATTTACTACATCTCTCACACCTTCACTTTGAGATTGCAACACACAATGTGCATCGCAATTCAAATCTATGGTATACATAGCGGCTTTTCACCAAGAGTGTAAAAATGCTACAATCACTGTAGGCAGACTCACCTGGCAACCCAGTAGCTTGTATCCGACACACTACTCCCCATTTACTATATCCCTCACACCTTCAAATTGTGGATGCAACACAGAATGTGCATCACAAATCAAATCTACGGGCTACATAGCGGCTTTTCACCAAGGGAGTAACGATGCTACTGTCTCTGTACGTAGCCTCACCTGACAACCCAGTAGCTTGTATCCGACGCACTACTGCCCAATTAATACATCCCTCACACCTTCACATTGTGGATGCAACACAGAATGTGCATCGCAATTTACCTCTGCAGGCTACAAAGTGGCTTTCCACCAAGGGAGTAATGATGCTACTGTCACCGTACGTAGCCTCACCTGGCAACCTAGTAGCTTTTTTCCGACGCACTACTGCCCATTTACTATATCCCACACACCTTCACATTGCCGATGCAACATAGAATATTCATCGCAATTGAAATCTAGAGGCTACATGGCGGCTCTTCTCAAAGAGAGTAACGATGCTACTGTTACCGTACGTGTGCTCTCCTGGTAAGGCATTAGCTTGTATCCTATGCACTAGTGCCCATTTATTATATCCGTCATAACTTCACATTAGCGATGCAACACATAATTTGCATCGCAATTCAAATCTACAGGCTACATAGCGGCTTTTCACCAAGTGAGTAACGATGCTACTGTCACTGTAGGCAGCCTCACCCTGCAACCAACTAGCTTGTATCCGACGCACTACTGCCCATTTACTATATCCCTCACACCTTCACATTGCGGAAGCAAAACAGAATGTGCATCGCAATTCAAATCTACGGGCTATATACCGGCTTTTCACCAAGGGTGTAACGATGCTATTGTCACTGTACGTAGCCTCACATAGCAACTCAGTAGCTTGTATCCGATGCACTACTGCACATTTGGTACATCCGTCACACCTTCACATTGCGGATGCAGCACAGAAAGTGCATTGCAATTCAAATCCACGGGCTACATAGGGGCTATTCACCAAGGGAGTAACAATGCTACTGTCACTGTAGGCAGCCTCACCTCGCAACCCAGTAGCTTGTATCCGGTGCACTACAGCCCATTTACTATATACCTCATACCTTCACATTGTGGATGCAACACAGAATGTGCATCGCAAATGACATCTAGGGGCTACATAGCGGCTTTTCACCATGGGAGTAACGATGCAACTGTCTCTGTACGTAGCCTCACCTGACAACCCAGTAGCTTGTATCCGACGCACTGCTGCCCAATTAATACATCCCTCACACGTTCACATTGTGGATGCAACACAGAATGTGCATCGCAATTCAAATCTACGGGGTGCATAGCGGCTTTTCACCAAGGGAGTAACGATGCCATTGTCACTGTACGTAGCCTCATATAGCAACCCAGTAGCTTGTATCCGGTGCACTACAGTCCATTTACAATATCCCTCACACCTTAACATTGTGGATGCAACACAGAATGTGCAACGCAATTCAAACACGGGCTACATAGCGGCTTTTCACAAAAGGAGTAACGATGTCATTGTCAGTGTACGTAGCCTCACCTGGCAAGCCAGTAGCTTTTATCCGACAGACTACTGCCCATTTACAACATCCATCACACCTTCACATGGTGGATGCAACACAGATTGTGCATCGCTATTCAAATAGAAGTGCTACATAGCGGCTATTCACCAAGAGAGTAACAATGCTAATGTCACTGTACGTAGCCTCACCTGGCAACCCAGTAGCTTGTATCCGACGCACTACTGCCCATTTACTATATCCCTCACACCTTCACATTGTGGATGCAAAACAGAATGTGCATCGCAATTTACCTCTGCAGGCTACAAAGTGGCTTTCCACCAAGGGAGTAACGATGCTACTGTCACTGTACGTAGCCTCAGCTGGCAACCTATTAGCTTGTATCCGGTGCACTACAGTCCATTTACAATATCCCTCACACCTTAACATTGTGGATGCAACACAGAATGGGCATCGCAATTCAAATCGACGGGCTACATAGCGGCTTTCCACCAAGGGAGTAACAATGCTACTGTCTCTTTACGTAGCCTCATCTGACAACCCAGTAGCTTGAATCCGACGCACTACTTCCCAATTAATACATCCCTCACACCTTCACTTTCTTAATGCAACACAGAATGTGCATCGCAATTTACCTCTACAGGCTGCATAGTGGGTTTTCACCAAGGGAGTTACGATGCTACTTTCTCTGTACGTAGCCTCACCTGGCAACCCAGTAGCTTGTATCTGAAGCACTACTGCCCATTTACTATATCCCTCACACCTTCACATTGCCGATGCAACATAGAATATTCATCGCAATTGAAATCTAGAGGCTACATGGCGCCTCTTCTCAAAGAGAGTAACGATGCTACTGTTACCGTACGTGTGCTCCCCTGGTAAGGCATTAGCTTGTATCCTATGCACTAGTTCCCATTTATTATATCCGTCATACCTTCACATTAGCGATGCAACACATAATTTGCATCGCAATTCAAATCTACGGGCTACATAGCAGCTTTTCACCAAGTGAGTAACGATGCTACTGTCACTGTAGGCAGCCTCACCCTGCAACCAACTACCTTGTATCCGACGCACTACTGCCCATTTACTATATGTCTCACACCTTCACATTGCGGAAGCAACACAGAATGTGCATCGCAATTCAAATCTACGGGCTACATACCTGCTTTTCACCAAGGGAGTAACAATGCTATTGTCACTGTACGTAGCCTCACCTGGGAACCCAGTAGCTGGTATCCGACGGACTACTGCCCATTTACAATATCCCTCACACCTTCACATTGCCAATGCAACACAGAATGTGCATCGCAATTCAAATCTACGGGCTACATAGCAGCTTTCACCAAGGGAGTAACAATTCTACTGTCACTGTAGGCAGCCTCACCTGGCAACCCAGTAGCTTGTATCCGACGGACTACTGCCCATTTACAATATCCCTCACACCTTCACATTGCCAATGCAACACAGAATGTGCATCGCAATTCAAATCTACGGGCTACATACCGGCTTTTCACCAAGGGTGTAACGATGCTATTGTCACTGTACGTAGCCTCACATAGCAACTCAGTAGCTTGTATACGATGCACTACTGCACATTTGGTACATCCGTCACACCTTCACATTGCGGATGCAGCACAGAATGTGCATTGCAATTCAAATCCAAGGGCTACATAGGGGCTATTCACCAAGGGAGTAACAATGCTACTGTCACTGCAGGCAGCCTCACCTCGCAACCCAGTAGCTTGTATCCGGTGCACTACAGCCCATTTACTATATCCCTCATACCTTCACATTGTGGATGCAACACAGAATGTGCATCGCAAATGAAATCTAGGGGCTACATAGCGGCTTTTCACCATGGGAGTAACGATGCTACTGTCTCTGTACGTAGCCTCACCTGGCAACCCAGTAGCTTGTATCCGACGCACTACTGCCCAATTAATACATCCCTCACACGTTCACATTGTGGATGCAACACAGAATGTGCATCGCAATTTACCTCTGCAGGCTACAAAGTGACTTTCCACCAAGGGAGTATCGATGCTACTGTCACTGTATGTAGCCTCACCTGGCAACCTAGTAGCTTGTATCCGACGCACTACTGCCCATTTACTATATCTCTCACACCTTCACATTGTGGATGCAACACATAATGTGCATCGCAATTTACATCTACATGCTACATAGCGGCTTTTCACAAAGGGAGTAACGATGCTACTGTCACTGTACGTAGCCTCACCTGACAACCCAGTAGCTTGTATCCGACGCACTACTGCCCAATTAATACATCCCTCACACGTCCACATTGTGGATGCAACACAGAATGTGCATCGCAATTTACCTCTGCAGGCTACAAAGTGACTTTCCACCAAGGGAGTAACAATGCTACTGTCACTGTAGGCAGCCTCACCTGGCAAGCCAGTAGCTTGTATCCGATGCACTACCGCCCATTTACTACATCCCTCACACCTTCACATTGTGGATGCAACACAGAATGTGCATTGAAATTCAAATCCACGGGCTACATAGCGGCTATTCACCAAGGGAGTAAAAATGCTACTGTCACTGTAGGCAGCCTCACCTGGCAACCCAGTAGCTTGTATCCGATGCACTACAGCCCATTTACTACATCTCTCACACCTTCAAATTGTGGATACAACACACAATGTGCATCGCAATTCAAATCTACAGGCTACATAGCAGCTTTTCAACAAGAGAGTAATAATGCTACAATCACTGTGGGCAGACTCACCTGGCAACCCAGTAACTTGTATCCGACGCACTACTGCCCATTTACTATATCCCTCACACCTTCACATTGTGGATGCAACACAGAATGTGCATCACAAATCAAATCTACGGGCTACATAGCGGCTTTTCACCAAGGGAGTAACAATGCTACTGTCTCTGTACGTAGACTCACCTGACAACCCAGTAGCTTGTATCCGATGCACTTCTGCCCATTTACTACATCCCTCACACCTTCACATTGTGGATGTAACACAGAATGTGTATCGCAATTCAAATCGACGGGCTACACAGCGGCTTTTCACCAAGGGAGTAGCAATGCTATTGTCACTGTAGGCAGCCTCACCTGGCAACCCAGTAGCTTGTATCCGACGCACTACTGCCCATTTACTATATCCCTCACACCTTCACATTGTGGATGTAACACAGAATGTGCATCGCAATTCAAATCTACGGGGTGCATAGCGGCTTTTCACCAAGGGAGTAACGATGCTACTCTCACTGTACGTAGCCTCACCTGGCAACACAGTAGCTTGTATCCGATGCACTACTGCCCATTTACTACATCCCTCACTACTTCATATTGTGGATGCAACACAGAAAGTGCATCGCAATTCAAACATGGGCTACATAGCGGCTTTTCACAAAAGGAGTATCGATGTCATTGTCAGTGTACGTAGCCTCACCTGGCAACCCAGTAGCTTGTATCCGACGGACTACTGCCCATTTACAATATCCCTCACACCTTCACATTGTGGATGCAAAACAGAATGTGCATCGCAAATCAAATTTAGGGGCTACATAGCGGCTTTTCACCAAGGGAGTGACGATGCTACTGTCTCTCTACATAGCCTCACCTGACATACCAGTAGCTTGTATCCGACGCACTACTGCCCAATTAATACATCCCTCACACCTTCACTTTGTGGATGCAAGACAGAATGTGCATCGCAATTTACCTCTACAGGCTGCATAGTGGGTTTTCACCAAGGGAGTTACGATGCTACTTTCTCTGTACGTAGCCTCACCTGGCAACCCAGTAGCTTGTATCTGAAGCACTACTGCCCATTTACTATATCCCTCACACCTTCACATTGCCGATGCAACATAGAATATTCATCGCAATTGAAATCTAGAGGCTACATGGCGCCTCTTCTCAAAGAGAGTAACGATGCTACTGTTACCGTACGTGTGCTCCCCTGGTAAGGCATTAGCTTGTATCCTATGCACTAGTGCCCATTTATTATATCCGTCATACCTTCACATTAGCGATGCAACACATAATTTGCATCGCAATTCAAATCTACGGGCTACATAGCAGCTTTTCACCAAGTGAGTAACGATGCTACTGTCACTGTAGGCAGCCTCACCCTGCAACCAACTACCTTGTATCCGACGCACTACTGCCCATTTACTATATGTCTCACACCTTCACATTGCGGAAGCAACACAGAATGTGCATCGCAATTCAAATCTACGGGCTACATACCTGCTTTTCACCAAGGGAGTAACAATGCTATTGTCACTGTACGTAGCCTCACCTGGGAACCCAGTAGCTGGTATCCGACGGACTACTGCCCATTTACAATATCCCTCACACCTTCACATTGCCAATGCAACACAGAATGTGCATCGCAATTCAAATCTACGGGCTACATAGCAGCTTTCACCAAGGGAGTAACAATTCTACTGTCACTGTAGGCAGCCTCACCTGGCAACCCAGTAGCTTGTATCCGACGGACTACTGCCCATTTACAATATCCCTCACACCTTCACATTGCCAATGCAACACAGAATGTGCATCGCAATTCAAATCTACGGGCTACATACCGGCTTTTCACCAAGGGTGTAACGATGCTATTGTCACTGTACGTAGCCTCACATAGCAACTCAGTAGCTTGTATACGATGCACTACTGCACATTTGGTACATCCGTCACACCTTCACATTGCGGATGCAGCACAGAATGTGCATTGCAATTCAAATCCAAGGGCTACATAGGGGCTATTCACCAAGGGAGTAACAATGCTACTGTCACTGCAGGCAGCCTCACCTCGCAACCCAGTAGCTTGTATCCGGTGCACTACAGCCCATTTACTATATCCCTCATACCTTCACATTGTGGATGCAACACAGAATGTGCATCGCAAATGAAATCTAGGGGCTACATAGCGGCTTTTCACCATGGGAGTAACGATGCTACTGTCTCTGTACGTAGCCTCACCTGGCAACCCAGTAGCTTGTATCCGACGCACTACTGCCCAATTAATACATCCCTCACACGTTCACATTGTGGATGCAACACAGAATGTGCATCGCAATTTACCTCTGCAGGCTACAAAGTGACTTTCCACCAAGGGAGTATCGATGCTACTGTCACTGTATGTAGCCTCACCTGGCAACCTAGTAGCTTGTATCCGACGCACTACTGCCCATTTACTATATCTCTCACACCTTCACATTGTGGATGCAACACATAATGAGCATCGCAATTTACATCTACATGCTACATAGCGGCTTTTCACAAAGGGAGTAACGATGCTACTGTCACTGTACGTAGCCTCACCTGACAACCCAGTAGCTTGTATCCGACGCACTACTGCCCAATTAATACATCCCTAACACGTCCACATTGTGGATGCAACACAGAATGTGCATCGCAATTTACCTCTGCAGGCTACAAAGTGACTTTCCACCAAGGGAGTAACAATGCTACTGTCACTGTAGGCAGCCTCACCTGGCAAGCCAGTAGCTTGTATCCGATGCACTACCGCCCATTTACTACATCCCTCACACCTTCACATTGTGGATGCAACACAGAATGTGCATTGAAATTCAAATCCACGGGCTACATAGCGGCTATTCACCAAGGGAGTAAAAATGCTACTGTCACTGTAGGCAGCCTCACCTGGCAACCCAGTAGCTTGTATCCGATGCACTACAGCCCATTTACTACATCTCTCACACCTTCAAATTGTGGATGCAACACACAATGTGCATCGCAATTCAAATCTACAGGCTACATAGCAGCTTTTCAACAAGAGAGTAATAATGCTACAATCACTGTGGGCAGACTCACCTGGCAACCCAGTAACTTGTATCCGACGCACTACTGCCCATTTACTATATCCCTCACACCTTCACATTGTGGATGTAACACAGAATGTGCATCGCAATTCAAATCTACGGGGTGCATAGCGGCTTTTCACCAAGGGAGTAACGATGCTACTCTCACTGTACGTAGCCTCACCTGGCAACACAGTAGCTTGTATCCGATGCACTACTGCCCATTTACTACATCCCTCACTACTTCATATTGTGGATGCAACACAGAAAGTGCATCGCAATTCAAACATGGGCTACATAGCGGCTTTTCACAAAAGGAGTATCGATGTCATTGTCAGTGTACGTAGCCTCACCTGGCAACCCAGTAGCTTGTATCCGACGGACTACTGCCCATTTACAATATCCCTCACACCTTCACATTGTGGATGCAAAACAGAATGTGCATCGCAAATCAAATTTAGGGGCTACATAGCGGCTTTTCACCAAGGGAGTGACGATGCTACTGTCTCTCTACATAGCCTCACCTGACATACCAGTAGCTTGTATCCGACGCACTACTGCCCAATTAATACATCCCTCACACCTTCACTTTGTGGATGCAAGACAGAATGTGCATCGCAATTTACCTCTACAGGCTGCATAGTTGCTTTTCACCAAGGGAGTTACGATGCTACTGTCACTGTAGGCAGCCTCACCTGGAAACCCAGTAGCTTGTATCCGATGCACTACTGCCCATTTACTATATCTCTCACACCTTCACATTGTGGATGCAACACAGAATATTCATCGCAGTTCACATCCACGGGCTACAGAGCGGCTTTTCACCAAGGGAATAACAATGCTACTGTCACTGCAGGCAGCCTCACCTGGCAACACAGTACCTTGTACCCGATGCACTACTGCCCATTTACTACATCCCTCACACATTCACATTGTGGATGCATAACAGAATGTGCATCGCAATTCAAATCCACGGGCTATATAGCGGCTATTCACCAAGGGAGTAACAATGCTACTGTCACTGTACGCAGCCTCACCTGGAAACCCAGTAGCTTGTATTCGATGCACTACAGCCCATTTACTACATCTCTCACACCTTCACTTTGTGAATGCAACACACAATGTGCATCGCAACTCAAATCTATGGTATACATAGCGGCTTTTCACCAAGAGTGTAAAAATGCTACAATCACTGTAGGCAGACTCAACTGGCAACCCAGTAGCTTGTATCCGACACACTACTGCCCATTTACTATATCCCTCACACCTTCACATTGTGGATGCAACACAGAATGTGCATCACAAATCTAATCTCTGGCGGCTTTTCACCAAGGGAGTAACGATGCTACTGTCTCTGTACGTAGCCTCACCTGACAACCCAGTAGCTTGTATCCGACGCACTACTGCCCAATTAATACATCCCTCACACCTTCACATTGTGGATGCAACACAGAATGTGCATCGCAATTTACCTCTGCAGGCTACAAAGTGGCTTTCCACCAAGGGAGTAATGATGCTACTGTCACCGTACGTAGCCTCACCTGGCAACCTAGTAGCTTGTTTCCGACGCACTACTGCCCATTTACTATATCTCTCACACCTTCACATTGTGGGTGCAACACAGAATGTGCATCGCAATTTACCTCTACAGGCTACATAGCGGCTTTTCACCAAGGGAGTAACGATGCTACTGTCACTGTACGTAGCCTCACCTGACAACCCAGTAGCTTGTATCCGACGCACTACTGCCCAATTAATACATCCCTCACACGTCCACATTGTGGATGCAACACAGAATGTGCATCGCAATTTACCTCTGCAGGCTACAAAGTGACTTTCCACCAAGGGAGTAACAATGCTACTGTCACTGTAGGCAGCCTCACCTGGCAAGCCAGTAGCTTGTATCCGATGCACTACCGCCCATTTACTACATCCCTCACACCTTCACATTGTAGATGCAACACAGAGTGTGCATTGAAATTCAAATCCACGGGCTACATAGCGGCTATTCACCAAGGGAGTAAAAATGCTACTGTCACTGTAGGCAGCCTCACCTGGCAACCCAGTAGCTTGTATCCGATGCACTACAGCCCATTTACTACATCTCTCACACCTTCAAATTGTGGATGCAACACACAATGTGCATCGCAATTCAAATCTACAGGCTACATAGCGGCTTTTCAACAAGAGAGTAATAATGCTACAATCACTGTGGGCAGACTCACCTGGCAACCCAGTAACTTGTATCCGACGCACTACTGCCCATTTACTATATCCCTCACACCTTCACATTGTGGATGCAACACAGAATGTGCATCACAAATCAAATCTACGGGCTACATAGCGGCTTTTCACCAAGGGAGTAACAATGCTACTGTCTCTGTACGTAGACTCACCTGACAACCCAGTAGCTTGTATCCGACGCACTTCTGCCCATTTACTACATCCCTCACACCTTCACATTGTGGATGTAACACAGAATGTGTATCGCAATTCAAATCGACGGGCTACACAGCGGCTTTTCACCAAGGGAGTAGCAATGCTATTGTCACTGTAGGCAGCCTCACCTGGCAACCCAGTAGCTTGTATCCGACGCACTACTGCCCATTTACTATATCCCTCACACCTTCACATTGTGGATGTAACACAGAATGTGCATCGCAATTCAAATCTACGGGGTGCATAGCGGCTTTTCACCAAGGGAGTAACGATGCTACTCTCACTGTACGTAGCCTCACCTGGCAACACAGTAGCTTGTATCCGATGCACTACTGCCCATTTACTACATCCCTCACTACTTCATATTGTGGATGCAACACAGAAAGTGCATCGCAATTCAAACATGGGCTACATAGCGGCTTTTCACAAAAGGAGTATCGATGTCATTGTCAGTGTACGTAGCCTCACCTGGCAACCCAGTAGCTTGTATCCGACGGACTACTGCCCATTTACAATATCCCTCACACCTTCACATTGTGGATGCAAAACAGAATGTGCATCGCAAATCAAATTTAGGGGCTACATAGCGGCTTTTCACCAAGGGAGTGACGATGCTACTGTCTCTCTACATAGCCTCACCTGACATACCAGTAGCTTGTATCCGACGCACTACTGCCCAATTAATACATCCCTCACACCTTCACTTTGTGGATGCAAGACAGAATGTGCATCGCAATTTACCTCTACAGGCTGCATAGTTGCTTTTCACCAAGGGAGTTACGATGCTACTGTCACTGTAGGCAGCCTCACCTGGAAACCCAGTAGCTTGTATCCGATGCACTACTGCCCATTTACTATATCTCTCACACCTTCACATTGTGGATGCAACACAGAATATTCATCGCAGTTCACATCCACGGGCTACAGAGCGGCTTTTCACCAAGGGAATAACAATGCTACTGTCACTGCAGGCAGCCTCACCTGGCAACACAGTACCTTGTACCCGATGCACTACTGCCCATTTACTACATCCCTCACACATTCACATTGTGGATGCATAACAGAATGTGCATCGCAATTCAAATCCACGGGCTATATAGCGGCTATTCACCAAGGGAGTAACAATGCTACTGTCACTGTACGCAGCCTCACCTGGAAACCCAGTAGCTTGATTTCGATGCACTACAGCCCATTTACTACATCTCTCACACCTTCACTTTGTGAATGCAACACACAATGTGCATCGCAATTCAAATCTATGGTATACATAGCGGCTTTTCACCAAGAGTGTAAAAAGGCTACAATCACTGTAGGCAGACTCAACTGGCAACCCAGTAGCTTGTATCCGACACACTACTGCCCATTTACTATATCCCTCACACCTTCACATTGTGGATGCAACACAGAATGTGCATCACAAATCTAATCTCCGGCGGCTTTTCACCAAGGGAGTAACGATGCTACTGTCTCTGTACGTAGCCTCACCTGACAACCCAGTAGCTTGTATCCGACGCACTACTGCCCAATTAATACATCCCTCACACCTTCACATTGTGGATGCAACACAGAATGTGCATCGCAATTTACCTCTGCAGGCTACAAAGTGGCTTTCCACCAAGGGAGTAATGATGCTACTGTCACCGTACGTAGCCTCACCTGGCAACCTAGTAGCTTGTTTCCGACGCACTACTGCCCATTTACTATATCTCTCACACCTTCACATTGTGGGTGCAACACTGAATGTGCATCGCAATTTACCTCTACAGGCTACATAGCGGCTTTTCACCAAGGGAGTAACGATGCTACTGTCACTGTACGTAGACTCACCTGGCAACACAGTAGCTTGTATCCGATGCACTACTGCCCATTTACTATATCCCTCACACCTGCACATTGTGGATGCAACACAGAATGTGCATCGCAATTCAAACACGGGCTACATAGCGGCTTTTCACAAAAGGAGTAACGATGTCATTGTCAGTGTATGTAGAATCACATGGCAACCCAGTAGCTTGTATCCGACGGACTACTGCCCATTTACAATATCCCTCACACCTTCACATTGTGGATGCAACACAGAATGTGCATCGCAAATGAAATTTAGTGGCTACATAGAGGCTTTTCACCAAGGGAGTAACAATGCTACTGTCTCTGTACGTAGCCTCACCCGACAACCCAGTAGCTTGAATCCGACGCACTACTGCCCAATTAATACATCCCTCACACCTTCACTTTCTGGATGCAACACAGAATGTGCATCGCAATTTACCTCTACAGGCTGCATAGTGGCTTTTCACCAAGGGAGTTACAATGCTACTGTCACTGTACGTAGCCTCACCTGGCAACCGAGTAGCTTGTATCCGACGCACTACTGCGCATTTACTATATCCCTCACACCTTCACATTGCCGATGCAACACAGAATATTCATCGCAATTGAAATCTAGAGGCTACATGGCGGCTCTTCACTAAGAGAGTAACGATGCTACTGTTACCGTACGTGTGCTCCCCTGGTAAGGCAGTAGCTTGTATCCTATGCACTAGTGCCCATTTATTATATCCATCATACCTTCACATTAGCGATGAAACACATAATTTGCATCGCAATTCAAATCTACGGGCTACATAGCGGCTTTTCACCAAGGGAGTAACAATTCTACTGTCACAGTATGCAGCCTCACCTGGCAACGCAGTAGCATGTATCCGATGCACTACAGCCCATTTACTACATCCCTCACATATTCACATTGTGGATGCAACACAGAATGTGCATCGCAATTCAAATCTAAGTGCTACATAGCGGCTTCTCACCAAGGGAGTAACAATGCTACTGTCACTGTAGGCAGCCTCACCTGGCAACCCAGTAGCTTGTATCCGATGCACTACTGCCCATTTACTACATCCCTAACACCTTCACATTGTGGATGCAACACAGAATATGCATCGAAATTCAAATCCACGGGCTACATAGCGGCTATTCACATTGGGAGAAAAAATGCTACTGTCACTGTAGGCAGCCTCACCTGGCAACCCAGTAGCTTGTATTCAATGCACTACAGCCCATTTACTACAACTCTCACACATTCACATTGTGGATGCAACACACAATGTGCATCGCAATTCAAATCTACAGGCTACATAGCGGCTTTTCAACAAGAGAGTAATAATGCTACAATCACTGTGGGCAGACTCACCTGGCAACCCAGTAGCTTGTATCCGACATACTACTGCCCATTTGCTATATCCCTCACACCTTCACATTGTGGATGCAACACAGAATGTGCATGGCAATTCAAATCTACGGGCTAAATAGCGGCTTTTCTCCAACGGAGTAACGATGCTACTGTCACTGTACGTAGCCTCACATAGCAACCCACTAGCTTGCATCCGATGCACTACTGCTCATTTACTACATCCCTCACACTTTCACATTGTGGATGCAACACAGAATGTGCATCGCAATTCAAATCCACGGGCTACATAGCGGCTTTTCACCAAGGGTGTATCGATGCTAGTGTCACTGTACGTAGCCTCACCTGGCAACCCAGTAGCTTGTATCGGACGCCATTCTGCCCTTTTACTACATCCCTCACACCTTCACATTGTGGATGCAACACAGAATGTGCATCGCAATACAAATCGACGGGCTACATAGCGGCTTTTCACCAAGGGAGTAACAATGCTATTGTCACTGTAGGCAGCTTCACCTGGCAACCCAGTAGCTTGTATTCAACGCACTACTGCCCATTTACTATATCCCTCACACCTTCACATTGTGAATGTAACACTGAATGTTCATCGCAATTCAAATCTACGGGGTGCATAGCGCCTTTTCACCAAGGGTGTAACGATGCTACTGTCACTGTACGTAGCCTCACCTTACAACCCAGTAGCTTGTATCCGATGCACTACTGCCCACTTACTACATCCCTCACACCTTCACATTGTGGATGCAACACAAAATCAGCATCGCAATTCAAATCTAATTGCTACATAGCGGCTTTTCAACAAGAGAGTAATAATGCTACAATCACTGTGGGCAGACTCACCTGGCAACCCAGGAGCTTGTATCCAACGCACTACTGCCCAATTAATACATCCCTCACACCTTTACATTGTGGATGCAACACAGAATGTGCATCGCAATTTACCTCTACAGGCTACATAGCGGCTTTTCACCAAGGGAGTAACGATGCTACTGTCACTGTACGTAGCCTCACCTGGCAACCCAGTATCTTCTATCCGACGCACTTCTACCCATGTACTGCATCCCTCACACCTTCACTTTTCCGTTGCAACACAGAATGTGCATCGCAATTCAAATCTACGGGCTACATACCGGCTTTTCACCTAGGGAATAACAATGCTACTGTCACTGTAGGCAGCCTCACCTGGCAACCCAGTAGCTTGTATCCGATGCACTACTGCCTATTTACTACATCCCTCACACCTTCACATTGTGGATGCAACACAGAATGTGCATCGAAATTCAAATCCACGGGCTACATAGCGGCTATTCACCATGGGAGTAAAAATGCCACTGTCACTGTAGGCAGCCTCACCTGGCAACCCAGTAGCTTGTATTCAATGCACTACAGCCCATTTACTACAACTCTCACACATTCACATTGTGGATGCAACACACAATGTGTATCGCAATTCAAATCTACAGGCTACATAGCGGCTTTTCAACAAGAGAGTAATAATGCTACAATCACTGTGGGCAGCCTCACCTGGCAACCCAGTAGCTTGTATCCGACGTACTACTGCCCATTTGCTTTATCCCTCACACCTTCACATTGTGGATGCAACACAGAATGTGCATCGCAATACAAATCGACGGGCTACATAGCGGCTTTTCACCAAGGGAGTAACAATGCTATTGTCACTGTAGGCAGCTTCACCTGGCAACCCAGTAGCTTGTATTCAACGCACTACTGCCCATTTACTATATCCCTCACACCTTCACATTGTGAATGTAACACTGAATGTTCATCGCAATTCAAATCTACGGGGTGCATAGGGGCTTTTCACCAAGGGAGTAACGATGCTACTGTCACTGTACGTAGCCTCACCTTACAACCCAGTAGCTTGTATCCGATGCACTACTGCCCACTTACTACATCCCTCACACCTTCACAGTGTGGATGCAACACAAAATCAGCATCACAATTCAAATCTAAGTGCTACATAGCGGCTTTTCAACAAGAGAGTAATAATGCTACAATCACTGTGGGCAGACTCACCTGGCAACCCAGTAGCTTGTATCCGACGCACTTCTACCCATTTACTGCATCCCTCACACTTTCACTTTTCCGTTGCAACACAGAATGTGCATCGCAATTCAAATCTACGGGCTAAATAGCGGCTTTTCTCCAAGGGAGTAACGATGCTACTGTCACTGTACGTAGCCTCACATAGCAACCCACTAGCTTGTATCCGATGCACTACTGCTCATTTACTACATCCCTCACATTTCACATTGTGGATACAACACAGAATGTGCATCGCAATTCAAATCCACGGGCTACATAGCGGCTTTTTACCAAGGGAGTATCGATGCTAGCGTCACTGTACGTAGCCTCACCTCTCAACCCAGTAGCTTGTATCCGACGCACTTCTGCCCTTTTACTACATCCCTCACACCTTCACATTGTGGATGCAACACAGAATGTGCATCGCAATTCAAATCGACGGGCTACATAGCGGCTTTTCAGCAAGGGAGTAACAATGTTATTGTCACTGTAGGCAGCTTCACCTGGCAACCCAGTAGCTTGTATCCGGTGCACTACTGCCCATTTACTACATCCCTCACACCTTCACATTGTGGATGCAACACAGAATGAGCATCGCAATTCAAATCCACGGGCTACATAGCGGCTTGTCACCAAGGGAGTAACGATGCTACTGTCACTGTAGGCAGCCTCACCTGGCAACCCAGTAGCTTGTATCCAATGCACTACTGCTCATTTACTACATCCCTCACACCATCACATTGTGGATGTAACACAGAATGTGCATCGTAATTCAAATCTACGGGGTGCATAGCAGCTTTTCATCAAGGGAGTAATTATGCTACTTTCACTGTACGTAGCCTCACCTGGCAACCCTGTAGCTTGTATCCCATGCACTACTGCCCGTTTAATATATCCCTCACACCTTCACATTGCCGATGCAACACAGAATGTGCATCGCAATTCAAGTCCACGCGCTACATAGCGGCTTTTCACCAAGGGAGTAACGATGCTACTGTCACTGTACGTAGCCTCACCTTGCAACCTAGTAGCTTGTATCCGATGCACTACTGCCCATTTACTACATCCCTCACACCTTCACATTGTGGATGCAACACAGAATGTGCATCGCAATTCAAATCCACGGGCTACTTAGCGGCTTTTCACCAAGGGAGTAACGATGCTACTGTCACTGTAGGCAGCCTCACCTGGCAACCCAGTAGCTTGTATCCTATGCACTACAGCCCATTTACTACATCCTTCACACCTTCGCATTGTGGATGCAACACAGAATGTGCATCGCATTTCAAATCTACGGGCTACATAGCGGCTTTTCACCAAGGGAGTAACAATGCTACTGTCACTGTACGTAGCCTCACCTGGCCACCCAGTAGCTTGTATCCGATGCACTACTGCCCATTTACTACATCCCTCACACCTTCACATTGTGGCTGCAACACAGAATGTGCATCGCAATTCAAATCTAAGTGCTACATAGCGGCTTCTCTTCAAGGGAGTAACAAGGCTACTGTCACTTTAGGCAGCCTTACCTGTCAACCCAGTAACTTGTATCCGACGCACTACTGCCCATTTACTATATCCCTCACAGATTCACATTGTGGATGCAACACAGAATGTGCATCGCAAATCAAATCCACGCGCTACATAGCGGCTTTTCACCAAGGGAGTAACAATACTACTGTCACTGTGCGTAGTCTCACCTGGCAACCCAGTACCTTGTATCCGATGCAATACTGCCCATTTACTATATCCCTCACACCTTCACTTTTCCGTTGCAACACAGAATGTGCATCACATTTCAAATCTACAGGCTAAATAGCGGCTTTTCTCCAATGGAGTAACGATGCTACTGTCACTGTACGTAGCATCACATAGCAACCCAGTAGCTTGTATCCGATGCACTACTGCCCATTTAGTACATCCCTCACACCTTCTCATTGTGGATGCAACACAGAATGTGCATCGCATTTCAAATCTACGGGCTACATAGCGGCTTTTCACCAAGGGAGTAACAATGCTATTGTCAGTGTAGGCAGCCTTACCTGGCAACCCAGTAGCTTGTATCCGACACACTACTGCCCATTTACTATATCCCTCACACCTTCACATTGTGGATGTAACACAGAATGTGCATCGCAATTCAAATCTACGCGGTGCATAGTGGCTTTTCACCAAGGGAGTCACGATGCTACTGTCACTGTACATAGCCTCATCTAGCAACCCAGTAGCTTGTATCCGATGCACTACTGCCCATTTACTACATCCCTCACACCTTCACTTTGTGGATGCATCACAGAATGTGCATCGCAATTCAAATCTACGGGCTACATAGCGGCTTCTCACCAAGGGAGTAACAAGGCTACTGTTAAAACTCGGAGAGAACTTTCCAAATGATTTATTCGTTTCCACTACATTGCTTCGTTCACCTCAGTCCGCATCACAGGCCCCACATTGCTCAGGAAATATCCGCAGCGGACTGTGAAACGCAACGCTGTGTCGTGGTGGCCTTGTTCGCCATCTGTAGAGTTCCAGTTACATCAGGATGGCTGCACCAGCAGCCAACTCATCGGCCACTGTCCCTGTTGATTCCGCGCTGCTCTGCCGGGAGCTGTAGGTTAGCCCCATTGCTGCGTCTTCATCGGATGGTGTAGCTGGGAACGCGGTGGCAACGACCACCCCTGTTCTGGCATCCCAACCTGTGGCCCTCACCTTGTAAGTCTCCGGTGTGTGTTGGGAGACGAGACAACTGCCCATGGTAGGGACCTGAAGAGTGGCCCGCTCTCGCTGTCTGCGGACCCTGCGTCGGTCTCAGTGTGTCGAACCAACGACCCGCCAGCCATGGACTGGTACGCTGTCGCCCCATCTGCTGCCGTATCTCGCCGGTAGTGTGACATGCACCGCCGTCCAGGAGAGCTGCCACACTTGAATGAATCTCGTTAGAAAACAACACCTATTTTTTTCGGCCGCACGCCTCTGTTTCGCTAACGCATCACTCCGAGTCATGTACACTCCACAACACGATTGCGCCAGTGGGCTACTTCTTCCTGTAACTTGTGACATGCGAACTACTCTGTTTACTCTTTTCAGCGGTTTGATGGCCACTGTGGCCTCCAGTCCACTTCGCAACCACTAGTCAGTGTAACTTACTGCATTGCAGCCCACACCTGGTTGTAGCTCGTGCGCTCCGAAATATTGCACCAAATCTAACTTCCCTATCTTAAACTGTGCTGCCGCTACATGTATGATGAAGTAACTACAATAAGAAATTTGTCATGTCAATGCCTTGTTCATTTTGTACTGCTTTACAGTTTTGTCATTTAAAAAATAAAATTCGAAAAAAAGAAGCAAAAATTATTTTGCACAGAGGTAAGGATTTTGAGGAGCATAATTTGTCAGCAGCTCTAGTGGCATTTCAGAAATTATGTATGTAAACACAGCAGAATAATAGCATAATTTATGTTGCAGGGAAGGGCTAGAATGTACTAGGCAATAGCTACCAGTGGACTATAAACCAAGCACACACAGTGTCATATAGTGTACATAAATTGTTACTGTATTTTTTTCTATGTAGCAGAACAATTTGACACTTTGTGCCAATTCATCATGGCTACTGAGATGTCATGATCCCGGCTGTGCTTTGTGTACTACACATGCAAATATAGATGACACTTGGAGCTGTGGCTGATGGGAGCGACCGTAAAGGCATTTCCCATTTACAGTCGCTGCCGTCAGCCACCGCACTGAGGGTCAACTTTGTTTGCGCATGTAGTACACGAAGCACAGCTGTGATGCATGATGTCTCAGTCACCATGATGAATCGGCACAAAGTGTCAAATTGTTCAGCTACATAGAAAAAATACAGTAACCATTTATGTATGCTATATGATGCTGTGTGTGTTTAGTTAAATGGTAGTATCTCTCACTGAGTAAAAGGCTATTTTCTTTACTTTTTTTTTTCTTCTTTGTTGAATTTTGATTCCCCCCAGAGGGGCACGGGCGCGGAAGGGGGCGGGGACAGGATGTCAACAGTATAATATGCCGCTCTGCAGCCTACAGAAGAATTTAAAAACATAATGAGTAGAGAATAAACAATAAAAATAGGTGATGAAACACTGACTGTGTAAAACTGTAATAGGGCGAAAAATGGCAGAAGTTAAAATATAAAAACAAAGAGCTGGTGTTGCTAATTTAAATACATGAAATTAGACGTGGACAATTTAAAAAAACGTGCTGACAGTCTGGTTTCTGTTTGCAAGAGTTAAAAAAAACAACACACCTAGTGACAGGTTGGTGTCTGTTCACATCATGTAAAAAAAAACGGTTTGCGCAACACTGACACATCACTTAAATACTGCACTATAAAGTAGACTTGAACGCAGATGATGGTGGGGGGGGGGGAGGGGGGAGAGGACCCAGCCAGAAGAGGGGAGGAGGGGGAAGGAGAGGAAAAGCAAAAGGGCGGAGCCAATGGAGGGAGAGGACACAGAAAGGGGGAGGGAGGGCAGGGTGGACACGAGAGGGAGTGGAGAAGGCAAGGGAGGGGAAAGCAAAAGGACTCGGAGGAGAGTGAAAGGCTATCCATAGTGCCATCTCTTATAGCTATTGAGAAACACACTGACAACTGAGTAAGGTAAGCGATTCACCACCAAACACTGTGCTTATATCAGTTTATTACATATTTACCCATACTGCAAAACAAAGTAAATTGACTAATTCAAGGTATGATAGGCCCATGGAAATAAAAGAATAATAAATTTCATTTAATGGTTTACACTCCTTAACTATTGATAGTCGTGCCCAGCAGTCTTGCAGCCTATAAATTGCAAACCTTCGGCACTGCAATTGATTGCAAAAATTAAAGTGTAGAAGAGTTAAAAGCAGAAATTTGTTTGTAGTGTGAATGTAGAAATTGAAGGGTTAGTGTGGGAAACCACTTTAACCTGCAGTTACTGTAGGAGTGAAAGAAGTAGCTCTGCAGTTTCTGGTGTCAGTCCCAAGCCTGGAGAAAGGAGGAGGGTTGGCGAAGTACTGAAGCCATTAAAGAATTGACATAAAATAGAAGGAGAGATCCAGTAAAGTTTAATACCTTAGTAGTAATGATGATGATTATAATAATGATGATGATAATAATAATAATAATAATAATAATAATAATAATAATAATAATAATAATAATAGCAATTAACCCATATATTTTCAACTTAATTGCGTGATGCAAATAAAGCAACTACCAGTATCTCACGCCTCTGTATATATAGTCTTATTGCTGAATGTGGACATCAGAGGGACTGAACATAACAAGCAGTGATGCTGGAGCTTCCAGAATCTATTCAACCAAAACACAAACACTTTTGGGCATAACAGTTTCTATTGAATAAAACTTTTCATGGTTAACACTATTATGTAACAGTTTATGGATGGATAACTTTCTCCCCCTCTGCCCTTATGACAATTCCTGCTATTATCTATCAGTGTAACAGCACCAAAGAACTTACTTGTCAGGACTAAAGGCTAGTGTGTTCAGTTTCCAAGTCAAGACAAAGTTACTGAAGAAGTGGACAGACACAAGTATCAGGTATTCCTTAATCAGAGTTGTTGCAAGTAATATGTCTCTATTTATAACCAATAGCTCAATATATAGCATATTTACATACAAATAGTATATATTACACCTACATAAAAACCTGAAATAACTTACCCTGGTCCCAAAGGGAGCCCAAGATTCAGGAACACATATTTTCAGTTAATTAGAAGCAATAATTAAAAACTTGGTTTCAGATAAAGAACAGTTTAAACAGAGTTTGAATGACTTTTTGGTGGGCAACTCATCTACTCTGTGCATGAATATCTTCACAAGGATTGTTAGACCAGCTTAAGAAAAATTCAGTTTTGACAGCACTTGGTCACAACAGTCAAGATTAGGTATGTTGTGTATGATGATAAATTTATCAAAAGTTTATAACTTGGTTTCATTCTGACAGTGTATTTATTCTGTAAATATTAGCAGTTCCAGTTTATTGTAATGTCACACTGCCAAATATTCAACTGCAGCTGCCAGGTAAATAAGCAACATACAACTTTTTGCAGGGCAAATCAGTTTGTTGATACAGAAATAAAGCAAGTTATACACATAAAACAATAATCTTGTGTTTTGTGCCTTGTTTGTGCAGTTGAGATAGGTAGAGCCAAAAAGGAAGAGGAACAAATAGCTCTAAAAATAAATGAGACTTTGGTGACAAGTGCATCTTGCGTTACAAATCACTTAAATAAGTACTTTGTTTCTGTTACTGACAGCTTGGGGTTTTCAGGTTCAGTAAACAGTGCAATGGAGTACCTGAGACCAGTATTTACAAATACCTGCAGTAAAATGGGAACTACACAAAAATCTTCCAAAGAAGTAGCATTCATCGTAAAATCCTTAACATCTAAGTATTCTAGTGGTTATTGTAATATATCAACAAAGTTAATCAAAGAGTGCTCATGCAAGGTGAGTTCCATCTGCAGCTATTTCTGTAATCAATCTCTTATCAGTGAAACATTTCCATACTGGCTAAAATATAAAGCCTCTTTACAAGAAGGGGGATAACGAGATACCATCAAACTGTCAACCAATTTCACTTTTGCCAGCTTTTCCAAAAACATTTGAAAAGGTTGTATTCAAGTGTCTCGTTAAGCATCTGACTACAAATAATATATTGTCCAAGTCACGGTTTGAGTCTCTTAAGGGTTCTGATAGATAGAAAGCTATTTACATGTACAGTGATAATGTAGATAATGAATTAGATAACAAATTAGAGGCTACTGGCATTTGCAGTGATGTGTCAATAGCGTTTTACTGTGTGAATCAGAGCATTCTCTTAAGTGCATTAGAATACTATGGTGTCACCAGCAGTGCTGCAAAATGGTTTGAGCCGTATTTAACTACATGAAACAAAGGATGTTGTTGCAAAATATCTGTGCAGTAAACAGTGAGCCTTCATCTGATTGGGAGTTAATTACATATGGTGTTCCTCAAGTTTCCATCTTGGGTCTGTTGCTTTTTCTTGTGTGCATTAATGACTTCTCGCCAATTACATTGCCAGATGCTAAGTTTGTTTTGTTGCACATGATACAAACATTGCAATAAGTAGGAGGTCAAGTAAAAATTTAGAAATGGCTGCTATTCCAATTTTCACTAGCATTAATAAATGATGTCATTAAACTTTGTAAAGACCCACCAGAACCTGTTAGATATTTACTTCCCACATGTTTATAGCAAATGAAGCATGTGTATAGCAAATGCAGATTGAAGTGGTTGACAGGGTTACATTTCTGGGATTAAAATTCGATAATAAATGCTGTTGGGAAGGGATTTGCAGTAAGAATGATGTCAGATGTAGTAGATACAAAAAACTTATTTATTTTGCCTACTTTAATTCTAATATGTCATATGGGATCACATTCTGCAGTAGCTTGCGAAGCCGAGCAACAGTGTTTAGAATCCAATAGCGTGTAACAAGGTTCATTTGTTGTGTAAATTCAAGAAAATCATGTAGAAACCTGTTCAAGGAACTTTAAATTCCAACCATTGCTTCTCAGTATACTGCATTTATTTTTAATGAAACTTATTGCATAAAAACCTAAAATCACTTACTTTGGCCAAAAAAGTGGTATAATATTCAGAAATACACATTTTCAATAAACTGCCAGCAACCATTAAAAACTTCGTTTCAGATAAAGCACAGTTTAAACAGAGTTTGAATGACTTTTTGGTAGGCAGCTCCTTCTACTCTACAGATGAATCTCTTAACAGCGACTGTTAGACCAGCTTAAGTAAAAATTTGAGATTTCAATTTTGACAGCAATAGGTCACAACTGACAAGATTAGATATTTTGTGAATGATAAATTTATTAAAAGTGCAGAACTGTGTTGCATCCTGACAGAGTATTAATTCTGTAAATATTAGGAGTTCTCGTTTACGGTAATACATTTACCTATTTTGACAGTCTGCTGATAAATGATCAGGGTAGTGAGTATTATATTCATTTGTTTTATGTTTTTTTTAATGTTATACTTTCTGACTTTTTCACACCCGAAAGAATCATCTCATTTTTGGGTCTCTGGAACGAAAACTGAATCTTATCTAATCTAATTCCATTTCACTATAGTAACAGAACTTTCTAGGTAGTAGTCCTACTGTTGTGTAGTCATTGCCAAGTCCTGTAAACATTCTCTAGGCCATGTAGTAATTTTGCCACAAGTGTCATATTAGAGAAGACTTGAGCACTTACTCTACATTACTTTCCCACACAATTGAAATACTATGTGGGGGTAAGGTATTTATTTATTTTCATCTACACCAAAGCATTCACATGCAGTCAATGGCTTCATAGACAATTCTGATAACAACTTTTACATCAGGAACTGACAAAATGTAATTGTGGGAGTGACATAATCAAATAATTGATATATGACAAGTGCAGTGTCTCTCTAATTTCTTATGTTCTTTGTTGCTTCCTGCTCTGGTTTGACTGCTAATGCGTACACATGTGTCTTTTGTATTTGTGCACAATATAGTGTGGTTTACACTGAGGTGAAAAAAAGTCATAGACTAGCGATGGTGATAATAAACACGTATATAATTTATAAATAAACAACGCATTAACAGAGCAGTCATTTGCATTCGAGTGATTCATGTGAAAAGGTTTCCAACCTGATTGCGGCCACATGAGGGGAATTAACAGACTTTGAACATGGAATGGTAGTTGCAGCTAGATGTGCAGGACTCCATTTAAGAAATCATTAGAGACTTCAATACTCTGAGATCCACAGTGTCAAGAATGGGCCAACAGTACCAAATTTCAGGCACTGTGGAAGCTGGTGGTGGCGCCATATTTGTGTGGCCTGTGTTTACATAGAATTAACTTGCTCCCCTGGTTCAAATGGACGAATCATTGAATGGAAATAGTTATGTTCAGCTACTTAGAGACCATTTGCAGCTATTCATGTTACCAACAATAATGGAATTTTTATAGATGACAGTGCACCTCATCACCGGGCAAAAATTGTTCATAGTTGGTTTGAAGAACTTTCTGAACAATTCAAGTGGATAATTTGGGCACCCAGATCGCCCAACATGAATCCTTTCAAACATTTGTGGGGCATAATTGAGATGTCAGTTCATGCTCAAACTTGTGCACCAGCAACACTTTCAATTATAGAGACAGCATGGTTCAATATTTCTGCCGGGCACTTCCAGTGACTTACTGAGTCCACACCACGTGGTGTTGCTGCCCTACTCTGGGTAAAAGAAGGTCCAACATGATATCAGGAGCCATCCCATAAGTTTTGACACCTCATTGTATTACACCATTAGTCTGTGAATGTATTTTATGTTCAGGAGATAGTGCCATTCCATAATTTGTAAACTCAAAGAAGAAATTCTACTCTCTTGGGTAGGTTATATGCTGCAATTCATATAGATAAGTACAGTCATGAATACCATTCATAATGTTCTATATTTTGTCAGTGGCGCCATCCAGGTCACTAAAAAGGAGATCGAGATTCTACGGAGTCCGCCTCCTGTGTTTCGACCGCTAGATTCCATGCCACATACTGATCCATTTTGGAACATCGCGGCTTCAACCTCTCTGGTCATGACTCAGTGATATAACCAGATAACAATGCTTTGCACATAATTACAACAGTGTCGTAAAACATCATATTCAGAATGAACATGTTTGCAGTCATTTCATGTTCACTGGTACCAATGTGAGATCAACAGAAATATCCACTCATCAGCTTTCGCAGTCATCCCACACTGTATTTGCAAGTTCCGGCCCAACAGTTTGCACCCAGTCAATTGAAAATTTAGCTGCAGTAAATGGAGTGCATTTTCAAACAACAGCAAATTAGTTACACTTTTGAATAGTTCATTTTAGTGATCAGTAATATTGAGCAACGTGTTACTTCAGTAGTGCTGGACATTATATTATGAGCCTCCCTGCACCAAGCCTACAATACTCTCACGGTAGTGGTGAGTTCACACTGCAACAAAATCAGTGGGTCAAAGGCTCATGCAAATCCTGTACCATGAGAGGCATGATGACATGATACCATCTGTTTCTGGAGACATCTGCATAGAATGATTACCAGTTTGGATGCTTTGCTGTTACACATTTGGCACCAACAATTGCTACCAAAGTGAGGTTAACTTTAATTACTCAGGAAGGGCAGCCATAATACTAGTTACCAATAAAGCACACACTTTGCCCAAAACATATGTCACAATGGCCACCATGATAACTTCCATTCACTCTGAAGAGAGCTGAACCATCCCAGACCAGCCCAACGTGCTGCTGCCTAGCCGCCATGCCACCTCCACCTGAAAGTCACGGTGTGTTATTGAGGACCAGTGAACTCTCCATACCACTGTCAAGAGGCTAACTAAGCAGTTGAAAATGTTGCAACTATGGATCATGGCATCTGAGAGCAAACGGACCCACTGCACATGCCCACAGTGGCCTCATAGCCACAAAACCACTCAGACTAATTTTTGCTGTTCCACAGACATTTTTGTCACCTGACAACTAAGTGCAAGAAATCATGCTTGCACCTCAGTGCCGAGACTCAGTTTGGTTCAGGTGCAACAGTAGAACACCCACTTACAGCATCTAATGTTTAAGAACAGTCAGAAAGACAGTATAGGACTGCTCAGCCTAGCACTTGTACCGGCATGACTCCAAAGCTGCCGACTACTGAATGGCTACTCAACAATACATCATAAAGATTATTCGTTACCAACCACTATTCATGGCTAGTGTTATTAACCAAACAGAATCAGAGATCAACACACTGCTGACTACATTTTACCCAGATGCAAAACAACACACTATGACCAATTTAATGGCTGTTAACAAGTCTGTCATATGTGTATATGGTCACAAAATGTTTGAGGTTGACAATGACTTCTTTGAGAACTGCAAGTGATCATACACATTACCCAACATTGCTCAAACTATTTTGGGCGCTGATTTCCTCACACAGGCCGCCATGACCACCAATTTACCAAATGAATGACTGATAAACTCCATCAGCAGTCACACTATTGTTGCAGTAAAGGGTTACTCATCAAAGTACACAATGCCCAGGGTGTACAATTTAAGTGCTAACACCTCAAATGGTCATCGTCATTCTTGGGAACCTTCTGCCACAACTTGAAATCACACCTCCAGTCCATGAGAAAAGATTACATAACAATGAGGTGCGAAATAATCAAGTCACATGAAGATAATGTGATGTTGAAGGATACCCTACTGGAAATAGAAGGCCAACTCCAAGTGGCCCAAAAGACATTAGAACAACTTAGGACAGCCCCGCATTGCATCCGTGCTCTGCACATGACTGTGTCCATGGATTAACAGAGGCCCATAAAACTACAGGGCAGGGCCATAGATACTACGATGCACCATATCTGTACCAAACCTGGTCTGTAATTTCGTCATGAGCCCATACCATTGTGTGGACATGACTACCACCGATTTCCAGTGGCTACACAGTGGCACTGGGGGAACCAACACCTCACACGCCTCCCCCTCTGTCTGCTACTAATGACACTCCTCCCCACCATCATTCTACAGCACTGGCTGTGTCACTGACTGCATTACATGTCCATCATGCCCAGCCACACACAAGCTGGCTGTGAGGTCAAATTCAAACTCCCTCTCATTTTTAGGTGGGGGAGGGCGGGGGGGGGGGGGGGGGGGGAGGGTGCTGTGTGGGAGTGACATAATCAACTAATAGATATGTGACAAGTGCAGTGCTTCTTTAACTTCTCATGTTCTCTGTTGCTTACTGTTCTGGTTTGTTCAGTAATACACTGTTATTCCCTGAATGTATTTTACACATGGTCCCACATTGCACAGTAATTCATACTGTAGGCTTATACTAAAATGTACACAATAAAATTAACAAATGCATATATTGTTTAAACTTTGGAACTGAACATCTTTTAAAGCCATTTCATGTACCTAGGGAATGTTACATGAATACACTCCCTAGTGATGTTTCTGGTTAACAGGAATAACGCATTTAGGATGAAGTCAACAACTCATAATCACATAACTAGAGGAAGAAATCATTTCCATATCAGCTATGTATCTCTTTTTAGAGTTCAGAAAGGAGTTTTATTTTCGGGTACAAAAGTCTATAAAAGGTAACCAGTGGGCTGCAGGTAGAAAACTGAACATTTGCATATATTTGAAAACCAAAGGAAATAACACATCATTAGCCACTCTTTCAACAATTTATCAGAACATTTGAAGTGAAGCATGTAAATTCCATTAGAAATTAAGCACACTGTTTCATATAGATACATGACAGTGGCAAGACATCAACTTCTTTAAAACATGTCAAGTGAGGAAAGAGAAAGGCAATTGTTTCATTATTTTCACTTTTGTATAATAAATATATTTTTGCTAGGTATGTCCCACACTGGAATGCAGTGTGGGATTACAAAATGCACAAGTGCAAAGCAGGCACATTTTAGTGTTTCTGTGTTAATGTCTTTACTGAGAATACTAAAAGCTTAGTTCAAATTTAATGAATTCTCTTTTTGTATTCCTTCTGTCTAGTACTATCTGTCAACATACTCTGAGGAATTTTGTGGTTGTATTTTTATGTTTGTATTAACAATCAGAGTTTTGAGTTGATGAGAAAAGTATATTAGTATCACCAGAAAACATTACCTACATACCTTTCTGCATACTTATGGACAGATCATTGCAAAGTATAATAAACAGAATTGCTCAAAGTTTGAAAATTCAGGAATTCCTTGCTCCTTTGACCAACATTTTCACCATTTGTTTGATGATTACAACCTTTTTGGGCTCTTTTCAAAAGATATGATATGAACCAATATCTGCACTTTCCCCTAATTCCATAGTACCATAGATTCTGAAATGTAATGTATGGTTGTCAAAGTTTGTGAGCTCAAGGAATAGCCTGTTTTGAGTTTTCCTTCATAAAGTGCACTATAGAATTAATAAATATGAATATAAAGCTCCATTTATCAATACCCTTTGTCGAAACACAAACTTTTCCAGCCTCAATAAGCAATAACTTCTGAAGAAGCTCTTCAAATTAATAGTTGTTGCACTTGCAGCTAACCTACTGGCACTAGTTTATGTGGCCAGCTGGTAAAGAAACAAGGAATTTCATTTAAATTACTCTAGTACAGGAATGATTTGGTAACAATTAATGAAAATTTTGAGAATTTTTAACAAGATTCCTTTATTATGTAAAAAACACAGATGATAACTTGAAATGAACTTCCAGTGTGCTATACTTTAAACCAATCATTGAAACAAAACACACCACAGTAATTCCCTGTGATTTTCCAACAGTTCTGTTACAAAAGACAGCATGCAATTAGTATGTCTATCTTCCTTTGCCTTATCAGTGGCTTAATACATGAAAAAAGTGTTGTTCACTGAAATTCTAAGACAGGTAAGTTATTTTGAAGAAAGTAACTTCTTTTGTGATGCACAATATCACCTTTAGAAGAGCAGGTCAGTGATAGTAGCTGTACTTGACTTAGTTCCAAATGTAAGTCAGGGTTTTGAAGACAAAAGAATCTATAGCACTGGTACCTTGTGACCTTAGTAAGGCATTCAATTGTACCTAATGTAAGGCAGTCCTCAGCAATGTAAAATCATATGGTGTTGGGGGAGTGTTGAGCAAATTCTTGAATCCTACCTGAATAACAGACAGTAGATTGTATCAGTGCAAGGAGCAGACTCATTGACCAGAAGTTGAAATAGAGTGCAACATAGCAGCCTGTAATGGGGCCTTCATTGTTCCTGACTTTTGTTAATGACATAAGCACCAATGGGCACACCTTGCAGTTTGCAGATAATAACATTTGTTCTCAAAAAAGAGAATGTTGGTCAGTCTTTTCAACAAGTAGAAGCCCTATTATGCAAAGGCAATGCCTAATTTACTATGAACAAGATGAAAATTAATGAATACAAAACACAGAGGATGACATGCAGCCTTATTGATACTGGAGCACTGGGTGGCACAGCGGCCATTAAACTCATGGGCTTTTCAATGTTACTATGTTAACATAGCAATGTACTAACAGTATACACTCTAATGTTCAAAAGCTGCATGAGACATAGGCTGCCGCTGTGGAGTCACTCTGCAGACTGCAAGAATATACATTGTTGTACAAAGAAATGCAAAAAATGACCATGTAAACCAATTGTTTCTAGATTATGAGTTCTGACTGTTTGTAGACAATATTTATTCAACTGCTTTGCTCATACAGAAATAAATCATGAGCACTACAGAAAGAGAAATTAATCTCATCAACATAGCACTGGCAGTAGAGTCAGTAAAGAAATCCCTAGATGTTGATTAACAAAAACACAAAGGGTGTCCACATGGTGGCTTTCAAACTGTTGAATAACTGTAACAACCAATGGAGCAATTTAGGAGAAAAATTTTGTCTGAACTATGCACTGTGTTCTAGTACTGATTTCATAGTTGTATTACCATTTTACAGTATATCATAATGTATTTGTTCTCTTTAGTATATTTATTAGTATCAGTTTTAGTATCATAGTTTAAATTGAAGTGTTGCATTCATTTTATTGTAGAAATACTACTGTAATATTGATGCGTTCTGTTCAACTATGACTGGTGAACAACACAGAGCTGGTAATAAATGAACATGATGTCAGATTGCTTTTTGATGATAATAAGCAATATTATCCGAACCACATGATTATTTGCGTGGCTCTGTGTTATAATACTGCAAATTTCAGAAGGTGTGAGTGGGCAAGGAAAAAGTTATCTTGGGAGCAGCACAAAGCTTTTACAATGACTGGGTACAGAAGGATTGATAAAAGAAGAAAGTTTGTCATGAATGTTCCTGAAGTGATTGTTGAATATTTCACATAAATTTTTTGCTCAGAAGGAATACCATCTTCATTCTTAATGCATGTTATTGATTGACTTTTTTTCCTTTTTACCAACAGACTCATTGATGACTTTCCATACTGCTTTTGATTTATTACCTGAATTGAGTACAAACTGCCAGTTGTACATTTTCTAGGCTTCACAACAAACTTGTTCAGTTTAAAATAGTTATTGAATAACTTTCTGTCTGTAGTTTTACTGTAAGAATATAGCAGTCTATTATTTCCACAAAAGGTTTGTATTCCTGACATCAGCAGTTTATTGCTAGATATTTTGCATATATTTGGCTTAGATTTAAGTTTGATTGGAAATGCCACATCTTAATGTTTCTACAGAATACTCAAATTCTTGTACGTTACAGTTAACATCACTATCACAATGCACACCCTTCCATTCAGCTTCATGGAGCACATGTGTGAAAGTGAATAGGCTGTATTATTTTTAATGAAATTTTTCAAACTTTCCTGATGATCTGTCAACACCTTGAGGGGTCAGATATTCTTCCAGATATCAGCCCTGCAATGCATGCCTATCCTCCTGCTGTTCTTTTTGCCATCGCTCATATAATATGTCTGGGTTAGTTTTGGGGATGTGTTCTGAAGTTTTAGTATCCTGTCATCAGAACAGTCCCTCAATTGTTTTTCTTTCTTTCTTCATTTGCCATCTCCTACCATTCCTCTGCTTCAACATTTGAGATTCCTCTTTGTTTCTTCTTCCTCCCAAGTGTAACACGTTAGGTGTTAGTCCGAACCCCGGGTCGACACATAGGGGTCGCACGTATACCCTGGTACATGCCAGGCCCAGGGAGGGGTGACTGGCTGAGCTCTTACCTTCCCAAATTGCCAATTTGTTACTCTATCAGGAGTTTCAAAGGTGTGACCTGAGGTGTGAACAATCACCTAAGGCAGGTAAGCCCCTCTTAGAGGGATCCCAGTTGGAAGGAGCACGCCATCGGAGATGCTGAGAATCATGGAAGATTTTCTCACAATAAGCCAATCATTATTTCGGTCGACATCTTGTACTAAATGTAAATGGAATGAAGATGAAGTTTCAGAGAATCTCCCAGCAGTACCTCGGACCTTCATGGTATCACATACTGAGAAGGTCAGACCTTTGTTACTGTTAATGTGTTTATTATTCAAAAATGTGTTGATGCAATTGCAGGCCCTGTGAAATCTTGCTCCCATTTATGCAATGGAAATTTGTGTTTGGAGTCTAATTGTGATTTCAGGCCCAACAATTGCTTAAAGCTTCACTCCTCACAGCTATCCTTTTCATGTTGAAGCCCACTGAACACTGAATTCTTTGCATGGTGTTATTTACACTAGGCTGCTTGGAGGTTTAACTGAGGGAGGATTCCAAACTTACCCCTCTGATCAGGGCATCCCTGCAGTCCATCAGGTAATGAAAAATGTTGATGCAACATTAGTGCCTACATGTACTCTTTTGTTCATGTTTGATTGAGTACTGCTTCCACCAAAGATCAAAGTAGATTGTGCAGTGATCGTGATCCAACTGTACATTGCAAACCCAATGTGTAGGCACCAGTTTCAACATTACAACCAAAGTCACACGTCCTGTTCAAACATGACCAAACACGTTATTTGTGGTAGGGTTGCTTGGAAGGGTGATTGCCCACCCCATCCTTCATGCTGCATCAATTGCAACGGCGATCATCAGCCTCATTCAGAGAATGTCCCATATATCTTGATGAGCTGGTCATCCAGGAGATCTGGTAGAAGGAAGAAGTGCCTTACCCTGTTGCTTGCAAGTTGTTGGCTAGACAAAATCCCTGTGTTTCACCATCTGGCACTTACAGTACCATTCTTGCTACGCCTTGCTCCATGAAGGACCTGGCCACCCAGTCTTGCAGCTTCAAATTATGCACTGCAGTTGTAAATTCGCCAAGCATTGCGGTAGCATAACCATTTCCTTCTCCTCCAGCTGTGTAACAAATCATCAAATCTTCGCCTCCTGCAGTGAAATTACCTGCTACACAACTAGTAGGATGGAAAGGAGAAAAGGAATACTCTCCTGATGATTATTTATGTAACTCCTGCCAGCAAAGTTCTGAGTCTTCTTCTGCCAACCACAAAAGTTCTAAGAAATCAAACAAGGGCAAACGGTTTTCCCCTTCCCTGACTCAGAGCTCCTCTTCAATGGTGTCACTGCATTATACCCTTAGCTAGCTGACCTACATTTCACTAGTGCACACTGCCTACCATTTTCCTTACGTAGAATCTGCAGGCCGACCCAGTGAGAATGCCAACACCTCTGTAGATCTCATGGAACAAGATCCTCCAGCCTGTGCACCCTGTAACAGTGAGTCTTCAAAGGCTGTCACTCAGCAGCCACCAAGGAGACAAACCTTCATTTTTTTTCCTCATTCCCTTTCACCATTATGACCCTCCTCCAATGGAACATTCATGGCATTAGATCCAAGGAGGAGGAACTATGGCTGCTCTTGGAATCGTAGCGTCCCCTCTTTCTCTACCTCCAAGAAACAAAACTGCATTCTTGGGACTGCTTTGACCTCTCGTATTTCCTTCTGGTCTGTTTTGACCTTCCTACTGAGGACAGCATTCCATATCATGCTGCTCATTTGGGATGGCGTTCATAGCCAAACCATCTTACTGCCAGGTGTTGCAGTCCACATTAGACTTCCTCGCTTCACATTTTCTCTTTGCAACATACACATCCCTCCATCATTTAGTGTCACCAGGACAAACTTCCTCCAGCTTACTGATCAACTCCCTCACATCTGCTCAGTGTCTTTAATGCACACTCTTCCATTTGCAGCTCTTCCTGAATCTGTCAGTGTGTGCCCTCTTGGCTGACCTCAATCAACTCAACCTCTCTATTTTAATAATGGAGCACCGATGTTCCTCTCAGACTCCACACACAACTATTCCCATTTGGACCTGTTGTTGTGCAGTGCCCAGTTTGCCTGTCATCTAGAGTGGTCCATTCTCTCTAATATGTACTCAAGCATACATCTCCCATGTGCTATCTGTTTGCTGACCCCTATCCCATCTACGTGTAGACCCAGTTGGCAGCTTTCTAAAGCTGACTGGAGGTTTTAGTCCTCCCTGGATACCTTCAACAAACATTTCCCCAGTTGTGATGATCAGGCAGAGTACCTCACGAACATTGTCCTTACCGTCATACAACATTTCATACCTTGCACTTCATCTCTACCGTGCTGTGCACTGGTCCCCAGGTGAACTGAGGCATGTTGCAACATGAGTTGTGTGTGAAGACCTGCTCTCTGCAGTTTTAACCATCATGCTATGATGTTGAACTGTTCTCATTGTAAACAGTTTCATGCACAGTGTCATTGCATTCTTTGCTATAGCAAAACAGCTACCTAGATTTCATTTTCTAGTTCTTTTAACAGTTCTACTTCCTCTTCTGTCATGTGGGGGCAGCCACAATCGCCTGTTTGGGACTAAGGTCCATTCCCTGATTTCCAGGGGGAGGTGATGTCATCTGTGGTGATTTCAAGCTCCACCCACTATCATCCCACCTTCCTCCCACAGAAACGAGTTGAGGTGGCTTGGGTGATACCCTTCTCCTCTCAGAGTAGTGAATGCTACAATGCTGCCTCTACCTTGAGGGAACTAGATCATTCTCTCACTTCACCTCGATCTTCCATCTCAGGGCCAGAAGATGTTCGCATTCAGATGTTGTAGCACTTTTCTATCACAGGCAAGCACTTTCTCCTTCATACATACAATCGCATTTGGGCAGATGGCACATTTCCCAGATGCTGATGTGAAGTCACTATCATACACATATCTAAGCCCAGTAAAGACAAACACCTTGCTTCTAGCTACTGCCCCATTTCTTTCATCAGCTGTATTTGCAAGGTGATAGAACATATGATTTATGGCTGGTTGGTGTGGTGGTTCTAACCTCATAATCTACTAACCACTGCACAATGTGGATTTCGAGCGCACTGTTCTGCTGTTGACCAGCTCATCACCCTGTCAACCCATGTCATTGACCATTTTCTGACAAAATACCCAATGCTGGCCATGTTTTTTGATTTGTTGATAGCCTATGACACCTGCTGGAGGACTGGTATCCTCTGTACTCTATACATGTGGGGCTTTCAATGCCACCTGTTCTGTTTCATTCAAAAATTTTTAAAGACCAGGTATTCAAGGTACGTGTGGGTACATTCTTGCCAGACACCTTCATCCAGGAAAATGGGGTGCCTCATGGTTCCACCTTGTGTGCCATACTCTTTGCTACAGCCATTAATCCTACAATGGCCTGTCTCCCACCAGATCTCACCGGCTCTCTTTTTGTTGACGATTTTGCAATGTACTGCAGTTCTCCACATACTTGTATCCTTGAGCAGCGTCTTCAGAAACATCTTGATCGTCTTTACTCATGGAATATCGACAATGGCTTAAACTTTTCCACTGACAAAACAGTTTGTATGAATTTCTGGCAGTGCAATTGGTTTCTTCCACCATCTTTACATTTTGGGCTTGTTGCTTTTCCATTTGCTGAACCTATGAAAATCTTGGAGCTCCTGCTTAATAGAAAATTTTCCTGGTCCTCCCATGTGTCTTGCCCAGCTGCACGCTTTACCGAGTGTCCTGATGTCTTACATGGTCTCAGCACTACTTTCTGGGGAGCATATCAGACCATCCTCCTCCATTTGTACCAAACTCTTGTCCATTCGAAATTAGACTATGTGTGTTTCATTTATTCATCTGCATGTCCATCCATTTTACACCATCTTAATAGAACCGAGCATCACGGAATCCGCGTGGCCACTGGTGCCTTTTACACTAGCCCAATTGAGAGTCTCTATGCAGAAGCTGCCGGACAACTGCTGTTATACCAGTGTGATGTTCTCCTCAGAATATATGCCTGCTGTCTCCCATGCCTAGCCCTTCATCCTGCACCTCCTTTTTCTATGACTCCCTTGACAGCCAGTATGGGGTGCATCCCTCTTCTCTGTTATTTCCCAGAGTTTGCTTTCAGCACCTATTCCAACAGCTTAACTTCACACTCCCTGCCACTTTCCAGGTTGGTATGAACCCTTCACCACCTTGGATTACATGGGGGCCTGTGTTTATTTTGGACTTCATTTACTTCCTAAGCAAACTTCTCCTGATTTGGTCTATCGTAGTAAGTTTCTTGACCCTTGCACACAACATATTGACACCACCTCTGTGTACAGTAACGGTTCTAAGACTGACTTCGGAGTCCCGTTTGCTTTCATCATTGACACCAACCATTTTCGGTATTGGCTTCCAGAACACTGCTCAATATTTACAGCAGAGCTCTTTACCCTGTATCAGGCTACCTAATACATCCAGTGAGACAAGTTTTTATTTGTGTCGTATTCCAATTCTCTCAGTGCCCTTCAGAACCTCTGTCTGCTGTACAAAGTCCATTCCTTGGTACAGTGGGTGCATGGAGGCTACCATTTTCTCTCTGTTGAGAAAGACATTGTGATGTTCATACAGTATCCTGGTAATGTCAGTCCGATGGGAAGGCTGCTGATGCTGTTCACAAGGCTGCAGCCCTCTGACCTCATTCAGATAGCTCTTCCAACTCTTTGGATGATCCCTATGTTGCCATCCATTGGCAAATGGTATCACTTTGGCATCACCAAAAAATGGCTCTAAGCACTATGGGATTTAAAATATGAGATCATCAGTCCCCTAGAAGTAGAACTACTTAAACCTAACTAACCTAAGGACATCATACACATCCATGCCCAAGGCAGGATTCGAACCTGCAACAGAAGCAGCAGCGCAGTTCTGGACTTAAGAGCATAGAACCACTCAGCCACAGTGGCCAGCTTGGCATCACCATTGGAGCATTCTCCATGGGAACGTGCTCCAGGGAATTAAACCTCTCCCAGTGGCTTGGCCAACCTCATCAAACGAGGATATTGTTTTTGCTAGGTTGCATATTTGGCATTGTCGTTTTAGCCAGTGCTATTTGTTAAGTGGTGATCCCTTGCCACTTTGTGCTCACTGTCATCAGCCTTTGATGATTCGCTATTTCCTGACAGAATATCCTTGTTTTAACCACTTATGTTCTCATATATGTTTGCTTTCTGATTTGTAGGCTGTATTAGCAAAGGATGCATGGGTTGTTGACGATGTTTTACTCTTTATCCTACATAGCATCATGGCGAATGGCATTTAATCTTTGGTTCAGAACCACCACTGTCTCTACAGCATATTTTGTGGACCTTATTCTTAGCCCGCTTTCCATCAGTCTCTTTTGAGTTCTGTTACTTCTTGATATTATAAGATTATGACATGGGAATGTATGACCACAGTTGCTTTTGTGGCCTAAAATACTTGACACCACTGAAGCCACAAATGACAGAGGTTTTGGGGTCAGTGGTAGACACACTACAGGGCATCTAGTTCAGAGCTGTCCTTGAAGTAACCAATTTGTAACAATTCGTTGTGTCACTGTGGTGCTAACTACTCTAGATGCAGCACAATTCACCAGAGCCACACACCTAATATGATGGTCTTCCCTCTCAGTAGAGACATGTGACCGTCCAGAACCCTCATCTTCTTGTGACTGTACTTTCTTGTGACCACTGCTGCCAGTGATCATGTACAGTGGTTACATTTCTGCCAAGTCTTACTGCAGTATCACAGAAGGAACATCTGGTTTCTCATAGCTCTATTACATGAACTCACTCAAACTCAGTGAGGTGCTGATAATGGCATTTTGTTGCCTTAAAGGTGTACTTGACTAACATCAACTCGTTATGTTTGGTCCCAGAGGTCACCAATGCTGTGGTCATTACAGAGCGTATTTAAAGCAAACCTGATTTGCATCCTCATAGTGGCACTACTAGCGGCCCTCTTATGCGACTAGCATGAAATTTCAATAGACATCATCTTTCAGATGCAGAAACACATATACCAACTTTCATTTGTGTCACAGAACTCCCTCTTGGTGCTGCAATTTTTTTTTTTTCAGTCAGTGTATTTAAGTACATCCTCGCACAGCCATGGGCACCTGCATGGTACCCTCCACTTCCTCTACCAATTTGTTTACACACCATCCAGAGAGGAATCATTCCTAGAACCCAAAAACTCCAAATCCCTTGTCTGTTTGTGATTTATTATTGATATCTTCATGATCTGGACCTATGGCCAAGATGTCCTATCTTCATTCATCCACAACCTTAATATCTCTCCCACCTTCTTCATCTGGTCCTCTTCAGCCTATTCCTGGCATTTACTTCCACCTTGCTTTCGGCTTCATTTATATCTTTGTCCACATCAAACCCACTAATCACCAACAATACCTACTTTTTCAGCACTGTTACCCTTTACGCACCAAACAATTGTGCCCATGTAGCATGGCCACTTGTGGACAGCATATCTGCTTTGACGATAATCTGTGACATACCCATAACCTGTTGATGCACTTGGCTCCATGTATCTCAAAGCCTCATATTTCATGGTTTTGAAATAATATGCTGAATACCAATTCTATAAAGGATAGTGCAAAATTATCTAGACCACACAATAGTTAAATTTAATAGTGGTTTCTCCTATTTTATTTGCAACATAGCAATGTTGATGGCCAGTTGCAGTTTTAAAGATCACAGTTTAGACAGGTGAAGAGACACACACCTCTTCCTTCATCAACACATCTGTGTGAGAATTAATTCAACCACTAATCAGAGTCACAATGTTTATTGAATTTAATAGTGGCATAATATGCAGTGACAGCAACGTGCACTTAACAGTGTCCATTATATAACTTACTATACAATCACCAAAACAAATTATACTGTCCAGTAAGATGACCCTTTGCATTTACATATGTGACACATGGGTGTCATGCAGATCATGTCAGAGCACAGATTTTCACATGAGGTATTAGGTCTTTGATAATTACCCTGGACTTTGACTCTGAATGTTATAGTATGTTTCTGAGAGCTAGGGTGTCACAGAACTTTCTGATGCATTGATGTTGTTTGTTTGGTATTACTTCCATGAGTCTAACACAACTGGACATAGAGATGTTACCTGGTTGCTCACCATTCACAGACTTTCACTTTAATCAACACAGTGATGTAAGCACCTCACTAACAAGTTAAGCTCTGCTTGCTTTGCATGATGCATAGTTAGAACTGTGTGTATTAGAGAGTGTAGCAGAACTGTCTACTTTGCTTACATCCGTTCGGCTATCACCTATGGCCTAACCCTCTGGGGCCATAATAAGGCAAAAATGAAAACCATATTCACCTTACAAAAATGGGCTGTTAGAATAATTTCAAACAGTATGAGGCTAACACCTTCCAAACAGTTATTTCATCACTTAAATATTCTACTCTTACCATGCCTTATGTAAAAAAAGTGTTGTTAATATAAAAATGCACATTGATAATTATAAAACCAACTAAGATCCTCATTCCTACAATACAAGAATGTGCAATGACATCTACATAAAAAGAGTAAACAAGGCTTTAACACAACAACAAACCAGCAGTCAGGGTACTATTTAGTACAACAAATATTCAACTCAGCTAAGAGAAATAAAAACATTGTCTAAATTCAAGGAAGCAATATTTAAATTCTTAATGACCAACTGCTATTACAGTATAAATGAATACCTGCCCTTGTAGCAAGTAACTACATTCATTTACTATAAGTTAATAGTACCACAAATCAAATGCTTGCCACAACCTCAATGAAAATTTTTCTGAACAAAAGTGTTAAATCAATTATTTACTTGTAATGTATTTCATGTAAAAGATCCTTCTCGTACTTTTATATTGTTACAGTAATCAAAGTTGTACTGCCCAAAAATATTGTGATGGGTACAATGAACCATTGTAGTATGTAGGAAACTGTACACCCTTATCTTATTTTTGTTGCATTATGTTCTTTGACTAAATCCATACAATGTACATTGTCGCTGAATGAATAAACTACTACTACTAATACTACTACTACACAGAATGTTGATTTTGGGGGAGGGGTGGCTATTTAAAGACAGGCACAAGAACATTATGCGATTTATGAAATTACTTAATGTTTTTAAATTTTGCTAAGCTAGATTCCACTATTTTGTGTGGACTTGAGGAATTTACTATTATCTCGTTTATGAAAAATGTTTCAGGTTAATAAATGATAAAAGCATGTGAAACATCATTACGTTTTTGTAGTCTGACATCCCATATCTACAAATAGGGCATCTATCCTGAAATCCATATTTTATGATCTTCAGTTATCCAAAATCTTAATTAGTGACTGAATTAATTAGTGAGAGTTATTCTCTGATTCAGAAACAAATATAGCAAAAAATTATATAATCTAAGTTCAAAATCTTGCCGATATTAAAGCAAAATAGGCCATTCAAATTATGAGTGTCCAAACATTAATTAGCCATAACGTTTAATTTGTGAGCCTTCTAGTGAAACTACACTATTTTGATCAAGAAGATAAATACAAACAATTGAACAACAAATTTATATGGCATTTCACATAAATAAAAATTTTATGTATTCCTGTATATCTTACACATTGCATGTGTGACAGCAATAAATACAGAATGAAAAAGTGAATGAATTTCAGTTATTCGTGTGGGCAGAAAACACAACAGTTGTAGCAAGTTGTAAAATACTCCATCTCTTCATCCTCCTACTGAATTAAACAGACTGTTATTGATGATTAGCTCACTGGATAATTCGGTGGTCTATAAGAGTCTATTATATGTATCAAAATGCATAAGAAAGAAACAATGTTATCATAATGCTTTAAACTAATTTTCAAATCAGGTATCCTAAATAAATGTTACCTAACAGCTTTCCCTGGCCATCTTATGACATAAAATTTTACAATGTTTCTAAATATACAAGTGCATAGCATTATATGTACATAACTATAATATTTCAAAACACATTTATATCAGAGAACCTCATGGGCAATAACTTATTCTTGATATTTCCCAAATTTTTCACTGTGTTAACACAGTTCATTACTCATTATTGGTACCATCTTCACAAAAACCACTCTCACAGTTTGTTGTAGTTTCCTTGTGTAATTTCTCCTTCAAATGTTCACTCACGTCCATTGTATTCTATTGTACTGATGCAAAGTGGTGTTCAGCATTTACAAACATGAATAGACAAACAAATTTTCTAAATTAGAGCAGTTGTAATTCCTATCTCTATATTTCTAGTAAGAATGATTATTCATTAATTGGAAATTTACTTATAAATGAACATAACTATCAGTATAATGTCACACAGAAAATTTACAACAACACATGTATATAAATCAAATGAGAATGGAGCTGCTTTATTTACTCAACTGGTCTCCTCTGACTCTGACCAATTAACCTTCTTGAAATGAAGTTAGTGAAATACTCTGCATTTTTAATTCCTGTTACAAAATAATATCAAAGAAATGAACTTTGCAGCCATTTATATTAAACAAGTCACTAAATAAATTAGTAAGTCACATAGCTCCATCAAATAATTTTCAGTATTTTATCTTTTTTTTTATATAAAAGAATCACTCTGTTTCTGAAAACAGTGCTGTAATGTCCAGCAGCTTCTCAACAAGGTATGTCATATTTCTTGGGCATGTCATCACAACAAAAGAACATTCTCTTGTATATCATTTCACTTTCCAATTTATCAATGCTCATTATACTGCTTATTTATTCCCTTACAAACATGTTGACTGAAGAGGTACTTTTGCAAAAGAAGCTGTTACAAAGACGGGGTCCCTAATTATTGCTGTTTCATATATACTTCATAGTACTTCATATTCACTTTCTATTTCACCAATTCATTATTATCTACTTCTCCATTACATAATACATTGCTGCTTCATATATTTCATTCTGCTTGGCTTTATACACAAAAAATGACTCTATTTGATAGTTCTCAACAGCAGCCACCCATATTAATGGCAAGACGTTACTCCCTATCACATAGCAGAGAAAAACTTATTCAAATGATCACTTTATTTTCCTCATGTCTGAAGAGCAAGTCTCTGACACACTTTGTTCTCACTGAAATTTAGTGTATGCAACATTTAGTTTTACTGCAATAGTCGTAATCTTGGCCTGAAAGACTTATAATATGGTACACACTGAACGTAATTACATTTTACATTGAACCAATGACTTTCTGAATTTCATATACTTAGGGGACGTTGGGTTAACTGCTTCTCAAAGCTAATTGGACCATCACAATTATAAACAATTCAAGAGTAATTGTTTTTTTTACCATAAAAACATTCCATTAGGTGGGCTGTACTGTGTGAGCTAATATGAATGTTGTCCATTAGCCACATTTGCAGATATAGATAAAAAACTGAAATCTGCTGGTAAGAGTAGTTTATTTTTGCATTTAACAGTTTCTCCTACAGTTTTACTTGTTTGAGTTAGAGTACGTGTTTATTGCTTTATGACACTCCATGAAATATAAGCTGTGGATTGAGTCATTTTCCTTTCATGTTGAAGATTGTTGTTAAAGTGAAGATGGAATTAAATGTATGAGTAAAATCTGCTGTTAAGTGGATTGGTTCAGTTAACATAAAACAATTTTATACAAACATCTAATAAATTAAATAAATGTAAGCTTTGCACTTTCAAGTAAAAAACATTTTTCACACAGTTTCATTTACTTTCTGTTGGAAAATGCCTGGAAATTCAACTTTATGTTGACCTCTTAAGGCTAAATATAGCAGTGCCTGCTCTGATTTCATGAGTAATTTCAAAGAAACACATTCTAGTGCCCAAGAATTACCACATATAACATTACAGCCCTTGTTGGCTTATTGATTTATTGATCCATCTTTAAGAAATTTTCATGCAATTGATGTCATTTTACGTACGCTATATAATTACAAAATAAGTCATACATTTTTAACATTCTGAATGAGTAAATATGTTTTATACTGCACATGTTTAGTAGTCATTAAACATAAATGTGTCGTGCAGAGTGACAAAAGGGGGTACTGTATGTGTAGCACAATACACAAAAAATGGCTCTGAGCACTATGGGACTTAACATAACGCAATACACACGCTAAGAAAAACATTTTAACAAATATAAATTAGACAGGCTTAATACATGTTAACCATTGGGGAAAATGCATTATGTAAATAAAGCACAACAGCATGGTACAATAATATTTTTAGTGGAACTTATGTAATAGGGTGGTCATGTCATACAGCAGTTTTAATAGATTACATCATTTTTATTACATACTTTAAATTCTTCTATTGTATAGGATGCTTTTCGTCCAAGCCACCTTTTTGTAATATTTTTGAAGACATTCAGTGATACACTGTATGCTGTAGGTGGTAGCATGTTAAATAATTGTATCCGTGTGTATGTGTAACTGTTTTGATTTTTTTAAAGCCTAGTAACTGGCGTAGCATTTTCTTTGGTATTTACTGCCTCTGACATTTGGAAAGGCTTTAGTGTTAGTAGTATCAAACATATCAGTTCACACATATTTAATGCCTATGATTTTTTATGTGCGTGCACGCATGCGATGCACCAATTGCGATGGATTATACGTTGATGCTGCAATGCAATTTCTTTTATAAGTTTTTGTTCACCTACTTCTTTACAGCGGTAGATCTTCGCACGTAAAACTCCTGACTGCAGCTACTTACGAGATCACAGAAAACCAGTGTTGAGGAAACTGTAACCTCATAGCTACACGCCGGAGGCTGCTATAAGTAAAATTTGCTGAAAATTTTCTATGTACTTTAAAGAAATGATTCGAAAAGGGGATGTCACTCGTACTTTAAACATGAAGTTCAAATTTAAACCTTCACTAGATCTTTATTTCCGTTAAGCAAGATCATCAGCCAACATTTATGAAAATTACTGCTCACAGTTGTCACCATACCTAAAAAATTCCAAAACCAATTAATTACTTGTAACACAGTCAATAATCGGCCAATTACTTCTACACACAATATTCAGTGGTTGTCTTTAATAAAAGTTTATGCTCACAATAAAATACTCAGTAAGAACATACTCAGTACCGCCACGCTATATAATTCAAAGTTCACTCGCGATTTTCGTTGGAACGAATTATCACAACACTCTAAAGTTTCTGGTCACTACCATATACCATTAACACTGGACCATAACATGGAAGTCATCACAAGACTTCATCTTACACATAATGCAAAAAGTCACATCCAGCATAACCACCTCCAATCAAAGCTAGCTCGCGACTCCCCCCTCACTCTCCCACACTCAAAACTATAACTCCTTGCTAGGCGGCCAACCATCACGCTTCTCATTGGCTGTCAGCACTTACGACCAATAAGAACTCATTTCTAGGGCACAGCTCACGCCAAAATCTAGCAAGCACCAACCACTTCTCTAGGCTCATTGACGTCATCAAATTAAGTAACACAAAACTCTCTAATTAGATAAACAAAAGAAAATGAACTATAAGCTTTACTCTACATCTGGAAATTTATTATGTAGTTGCGAATGTTCTGGCTAACTTATACATAAGCATACATACTTGGACATCCGACATTCACTAGTAGGGGAACCACTATTGGATTCGTTCCCATGTTACAGAGTTGGAACACTTGCCAGTTCCCATAGAGAATTACATTAATGATTTTTAATAATGCCGAACGTCCCACATACACTCACGCGTACATGCTCATTCACAAGCACCCTAACACACAATACACGTATTTACTTAGAATTCTTGAAATTATTATTATAGAAAAGTTACAGAGGTTTTCTGAAACTAAAAACTTTCCAAATTTATATATGAACACTGAAAGTGTTATCAGATCATCGTACATAGTCACTGAAGGTGAACTATTACATCATTGTATATATTTAAATTATTGAATGTCAGAAAATTACGTTTTTTTTTTTTTAGTGAATTTTACTAACTTCCAAAGTACCACTATTTTTGATCTCAGACATTGACATATTGTTTGTTTTCACTACAGAAGGTTGTATATCAAATATGACGTTCCTCAGGTTATTCCTTTATTAGTTATTAATATTTTTCATTTCATACAATGTAAGTGGCCCGCCAGCACTACTCCACTGCTTTCACATGCGCAGCTGCAACAGATGGTCGTGACGTCAGCCTACAGGACACAACTCATCCGTTACTGACTGTATAATACTCTACGGGCTTACATTGCAGCCCACATACATCCTGAAGTAAAGCTTTCAATAGACAAATGGGCAATCGCGCACTAGTTGCAATGCCACATTACGTACCAGACAGACATCTCCCAATTTGGCAACAAATAACACATATTTCACTGGGAGAACATGCAAGCGCATCTGCAGATGACAATGTTGAGAATCTTGGACCAGCCAGAAGATAATCAAACAGAAATTACACATACATTATAAGTTTGGCAATGTACTAATATGGGTGCATGGAAAACAATGAGACATACAAGCAAACAAAAACAAACTGTCCTTAATAGTACAACAGTTCAACAATGAACAGAGGCAGCAGCAGAAGACAGAAGAGCACAGCTATTGCCGAAAAGGCATAAATTAAATTAAGTATGACAAATACTGGCAGAAAGCAGCAGTAGCTCTGAAGATCCTGATCATGTCCAGTACGTTGATTCCTCTGATGCTAACTTGTACGCAAGTGGCTTTGAAAACTTTGAAACAGTGCAGAAAGGTGACTTCATTGTAGTTAAGGTACAAGATAAAACTGACACAAGTAGTCACAATTATTTGCTGGAGTGATTAAAATGTATGTTGATGACTGAAGTAAAATTATATAAGACAGTAGGTTATAATACAAAATTTGCAGCTGCAGAAAAAGATACCTTTGTTGCTTCAAATGAAATAATTACCAAACTATCCAATGCACTAGGTCTCACTATGAAGACATGATTTGGTTCCAGAATAATATCACTAAACTCAGTGTGCACTAGTTTTATTATTTCTATCATTTTTTCATTAATATCCTCATAAATGTGTGTTTATCATTGTTACAAAAGTTCTTGCAATTTTTTGGTATTTACGGTCATGTAATTCATTTATTTAATTGAGAGGTTCAATTAACCCTGCAATATGGTCCAGGTTCCACCTGTTGCCTGCTACATACCTGAAAAGCCACAAGTTACATATTTAGCTTTTTCTGTGCTTTCTTAGAAGTCCTGGGGTGTAAGGGATGTTTAAATGCTTTAGTGCAGATGCAGGAGACACTGGCCACAGTTTGCGAAAAGCTGAAAGGACTTTTGGCTACAGTCAGCGATCCTGAGACTTCTGCCTTGAGGTGTAGCAGTGGTGGATCATTCGGTATATCACATGGGAAACTTCAGGTGTCACTTGTCTGACCCACAGGCTCTACTACTGAGGCAGCCTCCAGATGGCTCAGCAAGCGGTGTAGGCCTTGATTGCAGTGAGAATGGTGAGTGATAATGCTTTCACACCAGTCCTTCAGCAGGACGAGCAGGAAAATGGGGGTTGGTGTTTGCTGCCAATTGGGATCTCCACTGTTAAGTATGTTATGGAGCCTCATAGAGAAATAGCATTCAAGGCCTGTAAGAAAACCAATGTGTACTCAATATATCTGCCAGAAGGCCACATCCAAAAAAGTGGAGAGGGCCTTGCATGCAGCTATCAAGCATGCAGTCTGCAGTCATCTGTGAGTTCTGGCTACTTTTGGCACCAATGATGCCTGTTACATGGGTTCTGAGTCTATCCTCAGTTCATAGCAGTGGCTTGTGGAAGTGGACAAGCCAGCTGGCCTCGCCTGTGGGGTGCAACCAGAGCTGGCAATTTGCAGCATTGTTTCCAGAGGTGATTGGGTTCCTTTGGTTTGGAGACCAGTGAAGTGTCTCAACCAAAGGCCCTACCACTATTTTTACCAGTACTGGTTGATATTGTTTTTCTTATGATGTGATAGTACATTATCTGTACAATATTATACACAATGCCATAATATTAAGCAGTCACACTAGTCAAATGATGATTTCATCGTTCATAAATTCCTCAGTTGAATAGTAGTAATCTCCACCTGGAGATCACATAGTTTTCTCTTTAGTGAACCTATCTCCATGATCAGTACGTCTCTACCCTTGAGTTTATTGTAAATTTTCACTCCCATGTACTGGGGTGTCCATTGGTAGAGTTTCAAGAGCTGTTGTGGAAGCATGAAATTATCTTTGTGTCTAGTGTTGTACATACGTTTGAAATGGTTTTCTTCTGTTAGCTCAGGTTTATTATGTAAAAAGATGATAATTTCAAGTATGTACAGTGAAGGGATAGGTAATATTTTTAGATTATTGAATAATGGGTGGAAGGATGTTCTGGGAGGGGCAGCACACATTTTTCTAACAAATCTTTTTTAAAGTGGCAGGATTCATGACATGTAGCTTGAACTTCCCCAAAAAATTAAACCGTATCTAATTACGGATTAAAAGTAACTGTGGTTCATCATTGCAGCTTATGTCTGTTATACCGGATCCATTGCAAAGGCAAGGCTGTTTAATGTTGCAGTTAATAATCAATATGTGCTTGCCAGCTTAGATTTTTGTCCAAGTTTAGTCCTAAGAATTTAAAGGACTGAGCTTGGTCCATAACTTGATTTTGTGTACAATACTGAAGTCACTGATTTTTGATTGATTGGTTCTCAATTGTGTAAACAAGGTCTTTGACAAGTTAAGTTTATGGCCATTATGTTGAAACCATGTATCTAGGTTGTTTAGTGTGTTTATAACACCATCCAGAATTTCTCCTACATTTTGTTTTTCAAGGAGTACATAAGTACTTCACCAACATGACTGGCTAGGCATTGATATTCAGAAACTAGACTAAACTCCATCCGAACAAGCCTTGGAAGGCCCAACGGTACCGACCGGCCACTGTATCATCCTCAGCCCACCAGCATCACTGGAAGTGGATATGGAGAGGCATGTGGTCACCCCGTCACTCTCCCAGCAGTATGTCAGTTTATGAGACCGGAGTCACTACTTCTCAATCAAGTAGTTCTAAGTTTGCCTTAGAAGGGCTGAGTGCGTCCATCCAAGTGCTAGCCTATCCCAACAGTACTTAACATCGGTGATCTGATGGAAAAAGCTGTTACCACTGCAGGAAGACCACTTGCATTGATACTAAGAAGTAAATCATTTATGTAAAAGAGAAACAATATTTACCCTAAGATTCAGCCTTGAGGGACTCCTTGTGGTATTGTACCCCACTGAGATGTGTAATTTACAGTGTTAGATGTTATGATTACCCTTTGCTTCCTGTTTGTCAGATAAGATCTGAGCCACTGCAGAGCATTTGGTCTGACGCCATATCTGTCTAGTTTATGAAGCAGCATCGAATGCCTTTGCAAGGTCACAGAAGACACCTACTACTTTGTTGCTTTTATCTAGTGATGAGCAGATTTTTTCAATGAATTCATTAACAACACTCATGGTGCTTTTGCCTTTTTGGAACCCATACTGGTTTTTACGAATAAAACCATGTTTCACAATAAAATTTATTATATGAATAGCAGCTATATTTTCAAATACTTTGTATAGCACTGGAAGGATAGAGATGGGGGGTAATTTCACATATACTCTCTTGATCCTTTTCTGTGCAGTGGTTTTACCTCTGCATACTGAAGCACATCAGGGAAGATGGCATGCTCAAATGACTGATTGATTATTAAGGACAGAGGGTGTGCTACTTTATCAAACACAAATTTAATTACTTTGGTGGGTATTTGATCCCCTCCTGAAGCATTTTTGTTTGTTAATGACAAAATAGCATTTTTACATCTTAGGCTGAGATTTTACTAAGTATCTCAAAGTGGTCACTATTCTTGTTTAGCCCAAAGAAATTAACACTGTTTTTATAAGTAATCACATTTACGTCAGATTTTGTTACATTTATGAGAAACTTATTAAAACATTGAGCTATTTGAGAGCGTTTGAAATAGTAACGTTGTTTCGTATGTTTTTTGAAATTTCCTGGTGGTTACCTGTTGTACCTAATTCTGATTTAATAATAGACCATATTGCTTTAGTCTTATTCGTATGTCCTAAAATGAACTCATCGTTTGACATTCTTTTGGCAGCTTCAATTGCACTTTTAAATACAACATTATAATGTCCCACATAGTTAACAAATTCAGGGTTTTTATTGTGTTTCATTTCTTTATGTAAGTCTCATTTTCGAGCATTAGACACTTTTAAGCCTGGAGTCATCGTGTTTAGTTTACTTTTAACTTTTTGGTGCCAGATCCTAGGTGGGAATGAGTCATTGAATACCTATAGAAAACTTTTTAGAAAATTATCAAACTTCTCAGTACTTGACACACTATTATTTATGGGCCATTTCACTGCATCTATCTTGTTGCAAAATAGGTTTGAGTTAGTTTTACTAAAGTCTCTTTTCATAAAACCTTTATTAACATTTGGTTTATTTTTTCTGGCAGCTAAATAAACAATGCAGAATGGTCACAAATTCCTACGTCTAAACAGGACTTGGTTACACTGTTGAACACATAATTTGTTAAATTTTGGAAATTTGTGGTAAGATCCTATGGGACCAAACTGCTGAGGCCTTCGGTCCTTAAGCTTACACCCTACTTAATCTAACTTAAACTAACTCACACTAATGAAAACACACGCATCCACACCCTCCACAGGGAAGGCTGCAATACACCTAAGACTGTGTGGCTACTCTGTGCAGCATGATTTGTTAAGATGTTGCCTATACAAGTAGTTGAAATGGCATTCTCTATAGTGAATTCACAAAAATTTAGTTTAAAACCAGAGTTAAGAATCATGTCAACAAACTGTTTTGAGCCACTGTCTTGACTTATCATATTTACATTAAAATCACTGCTATGGTGATATTTTTTCTCCTTTCTTTCTTAAGTTTATCAAGAAGACACTGGAGTTCAGACAAGAAAGTTTTAGTTACTGCACTTCCCAGACTTCTGTAAATTGATATGACTACTTTTAGTTCAGCACAACTTTCAAAGAAGAATTCCTAACTTAAATAATCAAAATCTGTCTCTATTTCATATGTTATGCTGGTATCGGGAAGTATGCATGAGCCCCCATGGGATCTTTCTTTTCTGTAAAAGCTGCATATGTTATGCTGGTATCGGGAAGTATGCACGAGCCCCCATGGGATCTTTCTTTTCTGCAAAAGCTGCATGCTACATTGAAATGTTCCAGTTTATTAAAATATTTTATAGGGTCACTAGTTAACCGATGCTCACTTGAATGGACAACCTTGATTTTTTGCTTTGATTGTGGATAATTTGAAGGTATTCTATTTTTAAACTATCTGCCTTCAGGTCATTTATATTCCAATGCATTAAATAATTTTTTCACCTTTCTTTATCTGTATAAGTATACGTTTTCTTAGATTTCTTACCTCAGTTTTTTCTTCACAACGCTTACTAATAAAAAAATTCCTTCTGATGGGCTAGTGGTGAGACTCTTCTCTTTTTAGGGAAACAAGTGACTCCTGTTGCTTCTGCTGTTGCTGATGTAGTTTCCATTATTGGTGTTGCTTTTTTCCCTTGGCTCCCGTCACTACACACAGCAACTGGAGCTGTTCCTTCCTCATTTATTTCCACAGGAGAAGCTTGAACTACTGCTGCTGTATTCAGAGTGCTAGCATAACTTTTCCTGTGACATATTCGTTATATGGTATCTGTTGTTGACACTGTATATGTACTGTCAATCTCTAAGTGATCTTTTGGTTCTGTTTCTGGGGTTTCTGGCATGAAGATAAATGGTCCACTTCCGACCTTGAGAGATGTCACTTCCGTTACCTCACACATCTTATTTATAGAATTAGACACAACACACTTGTTGATGAGAGGCATGGCTACCTAGATACCATGCTTAAAGCATAACTTTTGACAAATTATTTCTAAAAGCTTGCAAATAATTAGTTTCTTTAACACTCTGTTCAGATGGTGGCCATAATTTGTGTGGAGTTTTCTTCCAAGTTCACACATATCCACAAATGTTGCATTTTTAAATTGTCTGCAGATATTTTGAACGTCTTTGTTTGCTTTTTGTACCTTTGATTTACAGAGGACCAGTTTGGTAGGTCATGGCAATCTGCAACTGAAAAAAGTGAACACATTTGTCTTTCTAAACTCAAGCAATCTTGGCATAAGAGAAATGAGTTCATTTCCATTGTTTGCTGCTATGTCGTATGTTCCAGTGAGGAAAACAGAGAAATCATTTGTGCTCAGCTCCAATACTTTTTCACGGCTTACTGCAGTCACAGCTTTGAAACTAGCACCTATTTCACAACGGCGTTGATTTTGTAAGTACATCTATTACTTCATTCGGTGGCTATTCCTCATTCTTGACTATCTGCAAACAGATCAATTTTACTGCACTTGTTAAGGGAAGTTTACATGTTTCAAAAATAATGTTGTCAACTGCTATGTTTTCTTTTGAACTAGTGCCTTCTAGTATGAGGTACTCTGATGAACACTCAACAGATGAGATGCAGACAGCAAAATTAGATAACGTTCAGAGTAAAGACACATCAACTGTCAAAATTTTATCAGGAAATTGTTAAAAGATTTGTATCAAAGTTCCTGAGTTTACTCCCCTCTAGGTAATTTCTAATGCTCAAATTATTATTGAGACTGAAATCTGGCTCGAAGCCATGTAGAAATCTCTGAAGTATTTAGTGGGCTATGTAACATGTATCACAAAGACAGATTAGGCATCATAGGAGGGGAAGTATTCAACACAACTGACAAAAGTATTGTCTCTAATGAGATTGATTTTGAGGGTGACTCTGAGGTTATCTGGCACATACGACAAGTCTATGTGAGATCAAGTTAATCACTGGATATTTTCACTGCAGTGATAATTTTTGAGTCATTAAAGAATGTCTATGCCCAGTAGTGCAGAAATACCAAGATCATGCTACATTAGTTGAAGGCAACTGTAACGTACTAATTATAGACTGGGACGTCTATGGATTCATTCCAGGGTATATGGATAGACAGTCTTGTGAAATTTTAGGGTGGTTTGAAAAGTTCTTGGAAAGGAATAGAAAAAAAGTACTTACATCACTGAAACTTTATTTTTCAATGTAATCTCCTTGTAGATTAATGCACTTGGTCCAACGATGTTCCGCTCTGATCTCGAAAATGAGTTTCCTCCAGGTGTGTAAAATAGTTGTCAACTCCAGCTAACAGTTCTTTGTTTGAAGTGAATCTTCGTCTGCCTAGTAAAATTTTCAGTTTTGGGAAGATGGAGACATATCAGGTGAATAAGGCAGGTGTGGCAACAATTCATACCCTAGGTCATGTTATTTTGTTATGGCAACGGTACGTGTACGAGGGTGCATCATCTTGATGAAAGATGACTTTGTTTCTTGCTAAACATGGCCTTTTTTTTTTGTATCTTTTGTTGCAATTTGTCCAGGAGGTTAGCATAGTATTCTCCAGTAATTGTCTACCCACTGGGGTATAGAGACAGTGATTAGTGACAATAATGTCATCATAGCAACTTTGGTTACTATGGTTCATAAATCCATCAAAAAGTCTTGGAGAGTATTTTTGTCAGAAAGAGAAGATTGACAGTTTTATTTTCCTCACTTTTCGATGCACACTCGTGTCTAGGAACAGACGGGAAAATCTGAACAATTACATGTTTAAATGTTCATTACATATTCTGAAACCCAAAACAGATCATGAAATAAACACAAATATACAGCAGATCTGATGTTTAAAAGATTTTCCTAGAATCCAAAGCACTATCCTACAGATGAGAAAAATAGCTGGAATTTTTGATGTCCTAAAATGCTGGTCTCTATATGTTCTAAATCCACAATGACAGGTTGGCGATAGCATTCCACCAATACCAACCAGAGGAGGCTGGTCTGCCTGGATTCGTCTCCGAACACTAGAACAGAGAAGGTATCATGCAACTCCCTAATGTCACAGAACTTTCTGTAGATATCTTGCTCTGTCCCATCTTGTTCAAACCAGTCTGCAGAGACTCCCATGCACCCACAAAGGCACAAGGCTTTAGCAACAGCGAAACACGGGAAGTAACATAATTCACAGAAGTTACCACATCCAGTTGATAGTGTTGTGTGTATTACCTGTGAAGAAAATTTTTTTGCGGCCGGTAAGATCTGTGTTTGTTATGGTTTTCATCAAAATTCTATATGCTGCACTGAACTGTTGTAATAACTTAGCTATTCTGATTTCTTAGAAATGAAAGCCTGTAGGAAGACTTCTTCAAAATTAAATCTCATTTAAACATTTTGAGTTGTTAAGAAATGGAGTTCTCGAACTTTATTTTTAGTCACTGAAGAACATAATAATGAAACTCACTAAAAGCAGAAGGAGACATGCAGCAAAACTGGAGATACTGTGGGGAAATTTGCATTTACAAAACAAGATGCTGAAATAGCAGGTAAGAGTTTATGCGAATGTCTCGGTCTACATTCAGAAAATTTGTAAATCAAATCAGTGTCTACTACATTCAGTGTTTATTATTAATTTTAAGTACCATTAGGGAGTAAATGGTTTAGGGTGTAAGTATAAGAATTTCAGTGTTATAGTGGACAATTTTCATATTATACCTGTGAGGCTGAAAGAGAAAATGCTGTAGGACAGATTACATTGCTTGTGGGCCAGTACAGTGAGAAAGATTTCTAAGTGCAAAAGAGGTAGTACTGATCTTTTTGGGTTTACCAAAGAGACACACTTGCTGATCAAATGTTCCAACTTCATTCTAGATAATTTAGTCCTGTTTTCTTGCCAACTGGCAATTACTGTCTCATCACTGTTTACTATCTGAGGCTAACGTCAGGTTATTTACACAAGGTCAAGTTATTTGCACAAGGTCAGGTGCTGATGTTACACCCATATGCTTACATCTGTGATGTAACTGTGAAGTGATGTGGTCTGTGATGTCATGGCGAGGTTTGATGTTTTTGAGTCTGTCTGTGTTTGTAGATGGTATGTTGTATTTGGTGGCACTCTCTCATGCTGGATGTTTGTGTGATGGAAGATTCCCCAAGCATCATAGTAATGTCACAGGAGACTATATAAATGGCAGCTTAACAGCCTGTCGAGGACTCCGCTAGTATTCTGCCTCCGACGAGGTCACTGCGCTACTCTGCCTCAGGGGCAGACTAAGACTCTCACGGCATCTAGTTGCACCGAGTAGTAGTTACACCTCCCACAGTTTAGTTCAGGTGTCAGTGCCTCGTAAGCTTGAGTAATGTTTACTCTAACTTTCTCTCTTCTTCATTTGAAGCTTATTTATGACCACACTGAGTTACCTGGTTTAAAAGTTATTCCAGCTCTACAGATTCTGCTCCAGAACTACAAGCTGGATGAGCCCACCCCGCCTCAGCCAGGTTAGTGTCTAGCTGTCTCTTCCTGATCCGCTCGCAGGAAACCAATCAGACGCAACATAAAAATTTGGTGCCAGTTGTGTGTGCTTGGGCAGCTGTTTGGACATTCATTTACAAGATTTGGCATAGGTTTGCCAACCATTTAGTTATGGCCCATAAACTTGAGGTATAGGTGTGAAGCTTCTTATTTTGGATAAAGCTCAGCCCGAAGTTGAGATTGTCTGATGGCTTAGAGAGAGAAATTAGTAGTGGGTTTACTACGGGCATGAGGGAACGCCATTCCATCAACTCCACCCATGGAAGGAGATGACATCAGAGGCCATCAGGTGGACAAGGCAGTCCATCAGAAGCATCTACATCACCCTTGTGGGTCTGCCACAGCCGACGACACACAGCAACAACAAAAGAAAATTTAAACTAAAGGTGAGCCAAAGGTTTAACAATAACATCATGTCTAATGAACAAAATGTTTGTGATAGTCAGGAAAATACATCCGCACCTCCAAGGCAGTATATTAACATTAGTGAGGCTATCAAATTGCTATCGCATCCTTTTCATGGAAATAAGACAGAATTAAATGAATTTTTGGATAATTGAGACAGTGTTTTCGATGTGGTAGCACCAGAGCAGCATGATGTTTTGTTGAAATTTGTAAAAGCACGTATATTTGGGGCTGCTAGAAGCAAATTGCTGGTGCAAGATTTAACTGCTGCTTGGCCTTCAGTCAGAGCTATCTTAGTAGAAAATTACGCATGCAAGGGAATGCTAGGCTATTACGCTTGCAAAATGTTCATGAGCAGACAGGAACCGTGGGGAAAACATAGCCCAATGGGGTTTGAGAATAGACGCACTTCAGCACCAGTCCTGCAAGGCAATAAAAGAGGTGATGAAGGAATCATAGTTAGCAGGCAGCCTTGCATTAGTGTTCAAATTAGGTTGTACAGTATTCATACAAGGCTTGTATGACACCAATATTAAGACAATAGTAAGGGCTAGAGATGACTCAATAACTCTCTCCAAAGCAGTTGATATCGCATCAACAGAACAAAGCACGATTGCATCTGCACAAGAGAAACCAATGGAAAGGAGAGCTCAGAAAATAGAATCTCATAAAATTCAAAAGTGTTTTAATTGTGGAAAACTGGGGCACATAGCAAAGAAGTGTTCTGATAATAAGAGGGTACGCAGTGTAGGCATGGTTCCAATACAGATGAAACTGCGAAAATAAGAAAAGGGCAACAAAGAACGTTTTGCAGAAAAGCAGAAAGAAGGTTAGGTTTATGGGGAACATTATGACCCAATGACAAATATTGTGTGTTTTAAGTGTAATCAAAAGGGTCATTATGCTCTAAACTGTAAGAATTGGCCCTTAATACAAGAGAAATATGGGGCACAGGAAAACTAAGAGCAGGCGCAATGAGGCAGTAGCATTGCGACCTATCTGGCAAGGTATAAAAGGTAGACTGCACTAACAGAAATGAGTATATCATGGTAAAATGTGAAAAGGGTGTACAGAATCCAATGAGGCTTTTGATAGATAGTGGGGCACAAATAAGTCTGTTGAAAAAGAACAGTGTACAGGAATCAGAAAAGTGCAGTCCCACTCAGAGTATTAGAATTAAAGGTATTAGCAAAGATGTTGTTAAAACAGAAGGCACCCTAGAAATTGAGTTACAGGTTGAAGATGGAATTGTAAGACACCAATTCCATGTAATAGGGGCAGAAGTGGATCTGCCATTAGGTGGACTTTCAGGCAGTCATTTTCTTGCAAGGCATAAGGCAATGATAGATTACGGAACAAGAGATGTTATGATTTGTGGGAAACGATTTTAAGTTGCGAGCGACCCAAGAGTTGCGTCGAGTAGTAGTTGTAAAGAGAGCGTTAGGAAGCGCTACTAGAAATGTGAAGAATACTGTGGGTGCTAGCAGGATAGAGACACCACAAAATGTTTATCCATTTAATGTCAGAACCGTGAAATGAGGTCAAGATGTGTTGAAGGAAGGAGTAAGTACTTCGACGGCAATAGAAGTCATGTAGGAGAAAAATGTTAGAAAGAAATCTATGGCGGTAAGAAAAGCCACGTATGAGAAAAATGTTAGAAAGAAGTCTATGGCGGTAAGAGCCAGACACAAGAAAAATGTCAGTAAGCAGTTGATGAGTCCCACAAAGGAAAGGTGCAATCATAGCTGCTTAGGAGGAGATGATTTCGCAAAGGCAAGAAATGAAAAGTGTAATGATTCAGTTTTGGTAAAAGCTGAGTTAGTAAAGGTAGAGCCTGACAAAAGGTCTAGACACAGTTATGCAGAGGTGTTGCAGAACACAGATTTGAAGGTCAATTTAGCTGCAGTTGAAGCTGCGGAATTAGAGAATTGTTATGATAGTAAGCCTACTGTGAGACGTGAAGGATGTACAATGAAACAAAAGTGTACATTAATTGTAGGCCCTAGAGAAGAAAGGATTGTAAAAGTAAGAGTAAGTTTATTTGATGCATCGGAAGTGATCATTCCAAAACGAGAATTAGAGACCGGTTTAATTATACCCAATGCATTATTTGCTGTAAGGGAAGGTAAATGTATTATAAGTGTCTTAAATACTAATGAAAAGAAAGTTGAGTTAGACAATCCTGTATTGTTAGCCGAGGAGTTACCTCTGGTGGAAGAAGCAACGGTAAGACACGTACAAAAAGTACATTCAGATAGGAAATCCAGAGCAAGTAAATTAAAAGAAGTACTGCGTGTAAATCACTTAAATAGTGAAGAGAAGAAAGCTATAATAGAGGTATGTCTAGCTTACAATGATGTGTTCTAATTGCTGGGAGATAAGTTAACCTATACAGAGGCTGTTAAACATGAAATTCCCCTAATTCCAGAAGCCAAAGAAAAGTGGTTAACATGAGGCCTTATCGAATATCACAGGCACAGAAAGATCTATTGCAGGCCGAAACTGATAAGATGTTACAAGATGACATTGTAGTACCCAGTAGTAGTGCCTGGTGTTAACCTTTAATATTAGTGCCCAAAAAGATGTACACCAGTGGAAAGCAAAAATGGCGTGTAGTAGCCAACTACAGATAATTAAATGAATTAACAGTTAATAATGTATTTCCCTTACCAAGGATAGATGAAATTTTAGACAGATTGGGTAAAGCAAAGTATTTCTCCACTCAGGATATAGCCAAGGGCTATTATCAAGTGCTATTAGACGAATGAGACCAAGGAAAGACCGCTTATAGCACTCTCTATGGCCATTATGAGTATAAAAGGATGCCTATGGGATTTAAAATGGCTCCAAATCCTTTTCAAAAGTTAATAAATATGGTCTTAATGGGACTCCAAGGGGAGAAGGTCTTCATGTATTTGGATGATGTGTTAATTTTCAGTTTGTCATTAGAAGAACATAATCACAGGCTAGAAGAGGTTTTCGAGAGACTCAGACAGTATAATTTAAAATTGCAGATAGACAAATGCGAATTCCTGCGAAAAGAAGTTACATTTATGGGACATGTACTTACAGCCGATGGACTGAAGCCAGACCCCTGTAAGGTTGAAGCAGTGCAACAGTATCCAAGGCCAGCGAACGCAACTCAGTTGAAGGCACTCCTTGGATGAAGTGGCTACTAACGGTGACTTTTGGACAATTATAGTAAGATAGCAAAGCCACTGTACGAATTGTTGAAAAAGGGGACTAACTATAAGTGGGGAAATGAGCAAGAAGAGACATTTCAACAGCTGAAAGAAAAACTGTTGAAGCCCCCTATTTTAGCATACCTTGATTTTAGTAAGGACTGTATTGTCACCACAGACACAAGTCAGACCTCTCTTGGAGCAGTCTAATCACAAGGAAAGTTAGGAAGTAATTTACCTGTTGCATATGCATCGAGAACTTTGAATAAAGTGAAGAAAAATTATAGTACAATCGAAAGGGAAATTTTAGCCATATTTTGGGCAGTCAAACATTTTCGACAATATTTTTTTGGACGTAAGTTCACTGTCTGTACGGGTCATAAACCACTATTGTGGATAAGTAGTGTATCAGATCCTTCATCCTGATTGTTAAAATTTAGGCTCAAACTTGAAGAGTATGATTATCAGATTGTATACAAAAGTGGCAAAAGAAATTTGGTAGCAGACGTGCTATCACGAATAAGAAACATTGAGACAACAAATCAGAATGTAGAAATGAATGTAAATGCATTAGAAGTAAATGATAGCGTCGAGTCAGGAGAAGCCGTAGATGAAAGTAAAGCCCAAGAACAATCAAAAAGTCTAAGCCCAGAAGAGAAGTTGAAAATTCTTCAGCAGTACCATGACTCACCAATTGGGGGACATCAAGGAATTGGTAGGACATATGAAAGAATTAAACGATATTGTACATGGGATGGTATGAAAGCAGATATTGAGCAGTACATTCGCAAGTGCCAAAGCTGGCAAAGAAATAAGTTAACACAAAATGAAACTAAGATGCCTATGGAAATAACATCGACCCCAGAACATGTATTTGAGCATTGTGATGTTGACATAGTTGGTCCACTCACACTAACAGATCAAGGCCATAAGTACATACTTATGTTCTAAGATGCATTAACAAAATTTCTAGTAGTGGAAGCAATTCAGCAGCAAGACACAGGAACAGTTGCTAGACTATTGGTAAAGAAATTTATTTTAAGCTATGGCTTACTATCAACATTACTAAGTGATATGGGAAGCAATTTTATGAGTGAAACAATGTGAAGAGTGTGTAGATTATTACATATAGAAATGATACACACTACTAGTTACCATCTGCAAGCCAATGGAGCATTAGAGAGAACACATCGGAATTTGACAGAGACACTGACACACTATATAAATAGAAATCAAATGAATTGGGTCACTTGGGTTCCATATGCAGTGTTTGTATTTAACACTACTCCACATAGTGCCACAGGTTATACCCCGCATGAGGTGTTCTTTGGAAGAGTATGCAACATTCCAGGTGTATTACAAAAAAGGCCCACAGATGTAATCTACAATTATGATGATTATGTTATTGAACTGAAAGAAATATTATGAAATGTGCATCAGAGCACACGAGAGTTAATGACACAAACAAAGGTTAAAAATAAAGGGTACAATGACCAAACACAAAATCCACAGAAGTTTGAGATAGGAGACAAGATGCTTCTATTTGATGAGAATGTATGAAGAGCCCGATCAAAGAAGTTAGATAGTCCATGGCGAGGCCCATATCTTGTAACTGAAGTAAAGGGTCCTAATGTAGTAATTCAGTTAAGAGGGGCAAGTACCTAAAAGTGCATGCAAATAAATTAAAAGAGTTCTTTTAAATTGCAGGAAAATGACAACGTTCATGAAGATAGGATTGGTCATCCTAATTACGGGATTTGCATCAGTAAGGATACAACCGGATCTACAGGTTACCAAATTCCAGTCATCCCCAGGTTTATATTATGAAAACAAAGATATGGTCAGTTTATATAGTGTTACCTGGGGAATTGTAAGCTACTTTAATCTGGTAGAGCTAAAACAAAAATTTGAGTCCACCGGAACCTTAGCAGCAAGAGTAGTAGAGTTTTGCCAGCAAAAGTTCTTACAATGGAATATGAGCATGTTAGAATGCAATAGTGCAAAACAGGTGCTACGATGGCATGTACGTAAGATGACAAACTCACAAGGTCTAATAGGGCAATTAGCACATCACGGTCACAGGATTAGAAAGCGTGGAATTTTAAACTTTGTTAGTGAAATAACCAAAGTGCTTTTTAGAACACTAGATGAAGATTACGCACCTCATTTTAAAAGCAAGATCAACCTGCTTGAAGGTGAACAGAAGGAATTACTTAGGTCGTCAAAAGAACAGGTAACTATTGTTAAGGCAACATTATATATTTTCAACCATACTGTAAATTCAATAGGAAGAAATGAAAAGATTATTACACAAGGGATATTGAAACTGAATCAGCAGGTGTTGCAATATGAGAATTCAACAGACCGACAATTCAGAAAAATTGCTATTTCGGTGACACTAAATGAGCAACTTACATAGTTAATATCAATATTCAATGAACTAGAGAGAGAGTATGATTTATTGATAACAGTTATTGTCAATGCTAAGAAGGGAATATTAAAATCACACTTAATAAATCCTATTCAAGTTGTAAAATATCTTGAACTAACTAAAGATGAGATTAAAGATAAGCAGTTCCCAGTAGCTCTAACAGAAGACGTGGGGTACCAGTTAAAGATGGTGATTGATTTAGATGTATTTGTTGCTGGTAATATATTAAGTTATGTACTAAACACTCCATTAGTCGATAAGTGTGCTTCACATATACAAGCTCTGGCCATTACCAGTCGAGGTTGATAGAAATAAATAAATAGAAATAGAAATAAATGGTTAACTAAGTACCCGGGTGTTAAAATTACGAACAACTTCAGTTGGAAGGACCACATAGATAATATTGTTGGGAAGGCGAGCCAAAGGTTGCGTTTCATTGGCAGGACACTTAGAAGATGCAACAAGTCCACTAAAGAGACAGCTTACACTACACTCGTTCGTCCTCTGTTAGAATATTGCTGCGCAGTGTGGGATCCTTACCAGGTGGGATTGACGGAGGACATCGAAAGGGTGCAAAAAAGGGCAGCTCGTTTTATATTATCACGTTATAGGGGAGAGAGTGTGGCAGATATGATACACGAGTTGGGATGGAAGTCATTAAAGCATAGACGTTTTTCGTCGCAGCGAGACCTTTTTACGAAATTTCAGTCACCAACTTTCTCTTCCGAATTCGAAAATATTTTGTTGAGCGCAACCTACATAGGTAGGAATGATCATCAAAATAAAATAAGAGAAATCAGAGCTCGAACAGAAAGGTTTAGGTGTTCGTTTTTCCCGCTCGCTGTTCGGGAGTGGAATAGTAGAGAGATAGTATGATTGTGGTTCGATGAACCCTCTGCCAAGCACTTAAATGTGAACTGCAGAGTAGTCATGTAGATGTAGATGTAGATGTTTATGTATATAGCACCAGAGATGGAATTTTTATTAATGGACGATGCTAAAAGACAGTATGTAAAATTAAGCAATGAACAGTTGGTTTGTAAAAAGATTGAACCTGATCACAGTATATGTAAACAGACCTTTGTCTTACTTTCCACTTATGATCATGAAGTTTGTGAAGCTAGAATGCTTCAACCAATAATTAAAATTTCTGCTGATTGCATTCAGAAGTACGTAATATTGAATGAAAGTGTCTGGACACAAATTAGAGGAAATGAATGGCTTTTTGTAGCACCTAAGGACGAGGGATTCACAATATTATGTAACGAGCAAACGCCATCAGACATAATTATACGAGGAACCGGTAAACTGAAATTTTTGAGCAAGTGTAAAGGTTATGGAGCTCAGATATTAATCCAATCTGAACATATTATTAGATCAAATGTATCTATTAATGACATTGTGCCAAATTTAAATATGAACATAGATTGTTGTATGGTAAATGATGAAAAATGTAAAATACCAGACTTACCTCTGTATTTACCTATTACACCAGTTGTTAGACAGTAAGATGATTTGACAGCAGCAGGACATAAGTTGGACGAATTGGAAAATGAGATATAGTATAAACAAAGAACACTTTTAAAATGTTTACAGTTGATAGTACACCTATCTGGAGTTACTTTGGTACAGGTATAGTCATGCTGATTGTGGTATTGTGTATATGTAGATATTGTAATTGTTGTCGAAGTTGTTTCAAATTCTTGTTCAAAAGTATGGACAATGATTGTAGTAGAAGAATATGTGTAAGAAATAAAATTGTGAATCAATATGTAAACAAAGAGATAGTTCAATATCAGCATAGTGGTAATACTAATTAAGAAGAGGAAAGAATTGTTTGAACCAGTGTCGAGTATTTACACTGAAAATCCTAGTGATATAGTTTTATGGGAATGCAGCCATGTTCCAGAGAGAAATATCGATTTAGAGCAAAGAAAACCTTTAATGTATTTATCTACGAATAACAAACATTAATGAAAATATGTATACTGTATATTATTGTAAATGAGTTTTCAAATTGTATATTATCTAACAGCCTTAAAATGAGTGTGAAATGTATTGTTCATTTGCTCAAACAAAGGTTGAGGTAAATGTATAAGTTAGTTGGAATCAAGGAAAATTGTATTGAGATATGAAGATTTATAAAAATGTGAATTCAAATTGTGTATTGTCTGAGAAACTTAAAATGAGTATGAAATGTATTGTGCATTTATTGAAACAAAGGTTGAAATAATTGTAAAGTCAATTATAATCAAAGAAAACTGTATTGATGTGTGGCAGATTTACAAATAAAGCATAACAAGTTTATAAGGCAGTAGGAGCACTTGAAAATTTTGCACTCTCCGGAATGGAGATTGCAAAATTTTCCCCTTAGGGGGAGGTATCACGAATAAATTATGAATAGACCTATGTTAAGCTGTCTGTGAAGTTACGGTCCTGTGACATAGCAGTAGGAGATGCTGTTATATGCATTAAACAGATGGAAAGCCTCCACACAAGGTTAGTACACAACAGAATGAGGTGGTGCGGCGTAGTGCCTGGTAACAGGAAACTTCCACTCAGAGCGGTTACTTGACAGACTCAGGGATCGGAAGGCAGCCAGAGTGATGGAAGATTCCCCAAGCATCATAGTAACGTCACAGGAAACTATATAAATGGCAGCTTAACATCCTGTCGAGGATTCCGCTAGTATTCTGCCTCCGACAAAGACACTGCGCTACTCTGCCTCAGGGGCGGGACTTACACTCTCACGGCATCTAGTTGCACAGAGTAGTAGTTACACCTCCCACAGTTTAGTTCACGTGTCAGTGCCTTGTAAGCTTGAGTAATGTTTACTCTAACTTTCTCTCTTCTTCATTAGAAGCTTATTTACGATCACACCGAGTTCCCCGGTTTAAAAGTTATTCCAGCTTTACAGATTCTGCTCCAGAACTACGAGCTGGACGAGCACACTCCGCCTCAGCCAGGTTAGTGTCTAGCTCCCTCTTCCTGATCCGCTCACAGGAAACCAATCAGACTTGACAACCTGATAAGAAAGATGCAGTTCAACAGATGAAGCCTACTCAAAAGCAGAACTCCTAAGCTACAGTTAGTAAGTTTGCAATGACCATATGGACAACTCATCCCAGAGACTGGAGTGCCTAATAAAAAATCACTGCATTAACAATTAACACAACTGCTAATAGTGGACGAAGCACACTGCTCAGCACATTACTGCAGACTAAGATGGTCACTCCTTCAGAACAAAAAGGTAGACACATATGGGGCTGAGAACAATACTGATTCCATGTGGGTGCCAAGGTATTTTGAGCTATATGCAACATGTTGATTTGTAGAGTAGCATATAGTAGATATATGTGAGTCCTGGCACATTGTGGCAGATCAGGCTGGCATCCTCCACCTGCTCTACTTACACCCAAACTAGTACCAATATTTTTCTCTCTCTTTTCTGTCTCGGGGTGTCTTTTTGGTTCTGACTTCCAGTAATATCCATATGTGATTTACAAATTTTACTATAGTAAATAGAAGAGAAATTATTTTGAGCTACTAGATAGATTTGGTAATGATGTGTGACAATGCTGGCCTGCTTTGTTTATCGCTTCATTTGTTGCTCTCAGTTTCGATGTACTGGCTGGAAAAATAGGGATGTACCTACTATAAATGATGTAGCCAACAGATGCACAGTCCTGTTTCACAGTCTTTTACCTTCACTTTTCACAACCCCTCTCCCAATAATACAGAGTTATATATGGTCAGTGCACTGTTGTTCTAAATTCCTATAAGCCTCATTAATAGTTAGCAGGCGAAAATAGAAATACTGCTACAATAGTTTACTGTTTAACATCTATGAGCAGTAAAAGCCTAACCACAAAGTTCATAGTTGTTGAAGAATAGAAAGGTATGTATGGAGCAGACACTGCCACTGTTTTAACACACGGCCTAATTGTGTAACACTTACTACATTGTTAAGTTGATGCATTGATGTTGTTCTAATCAACACAGGTTCCTCATCTGAAACTTGGCCATGACCAAAAACTGGGCCCTTGTATATCCTCACAATAATAGGTACTGAAACTACACACTGTCTGAAGTTAAATCTACAGATATTACAATTAAAACTAAAGTCATTAAATTAACTGAATACATCGAAAAATTCCTTCCTTAGAACAGTTTCTTCTCCTGCAAGGTTTAGGCTACATTATTTGTTTAAATTGTAGAATTAACAAATATAGTTACGCAAACAATACTTTTGACTAAACTGTTAATTACTTTGGAATTAATTGAGGGCTGTCTTTCCTAACAAGTTTTCCAAGAGAGTCAAATAAATATTTAAAGAATGCTAGTGTTTCATCTTTCATATGTTTATAATTATTATAGAGGTTTTATCTGTTTATAAAGTCAATAACAGAATGTAAGTTATGAAACAATTACTGATTTCATCATATAATGAAAGATACTACCTATTAATACTCAAAATAAATCAGAAAATCCAATACATACATAAAACAAAGCAAAAAATTAGCTCTGGTGTTTTATTCTTTAAAACTGATGGCCAACCTTTCTCTTTTATGAAAATGCAGATTATATTCACTTATCCCCTCATGAACCATAGACCTTGCCATTAGTGGGCAGCCTTGCGTGCCTCAGCGATAAAGATAGCCATACCGTAGGTACAACCACAATGGAGGGGTATCTGTTGAGAGGCCAGACAAATGTGTGGTTCCTGAAGAGGGGCAGCAGCCTCTTCAGTAGTTGCAAGGGCAACAGTCTAGATGATTGGCTGATCTGGCCTTGTAACAATAACCAAAACGGCCTTGCTGTGCTGGTACTGCAAACAGCTGAAAGCAAGGGGAAACTACGGCCGTAATTTTTCCTGAGGGCATGCAGCTGTACTGTATGATTAAATGATGATGGCGTCCTCTTGGGTAAAATATTCTGGACATAAAATAGTCCCCCATTTGGATCTCCGGGCGGGGACTACTCAAGAGGATGTCGTTATCAGGAGAAAGAAAACTGGCGTTCTACGGATCGGAGTGTGCAATGTCAGATCCCTTAATTGGGCAGGTAGGTTAGAAAATTTAAAAAGGTAAATGGATAGGTTAAAGTTAGATATAGTGGGAATTAGTGAAATTCAGTGGCAGGAGGAACAAGACTTCCAGTCAGGTGACTACAGGGTTTCAAACACAAAATCAAATAGGGGTAATGCAGGAGTAGGTTTAATAATGAACAGGAAAATAGGAATGCAGGTAAGCTACTAGCAAAAGCATAGTGAATGCATTATTGTGGCCAAGATAGATACGAAGCCCACAACTACTACAGTAGTACAAGTTTATATGCCAATTAGCTCTGCAGATGACGAAGAAATTGAAGAATTGTATGATTACGTAAAAGAAATTATTCAGATAGTGAAGGGGGACGAAAATTTTATAGTCATGGGTGACTGGAATTCGAGTGTAGGAAAAGGGAGAGAAGGAAACATGGTAAGTGAATATGGATTGGGGCTAAGAAGTGAAAGAGGAAGCCGCCTGGTAGAATTTTGCACGCAGCACAACTTAATCATAGCTAACACTTGGTTCAAGAATCATAAAAGAAGGTTACATACATGGAAGAACCCTGGAGATACTAAAAGGTATCAGATAGATTATATAACGGTAAAACAGAGATTTAGGAACCAGGTTTTAAATTGTAAGTCATTTCCAGGGGCAGATGTGGACTCTGACCACAATCTATTGGTTATGACATGTAGATTAAAACTGAAGAAACTGCAAAAAGGTGGGAATTTAAGGAGATGGGACCTGGATAAACTGAAAGAACCAGAGGTTGTGCAGAGTTTCAGGGAGAGAATAAGGGAACAATTGACAGGAATGGGGGAAAGAAATACAGTAGAAGAAGAATGGGTAGCTTTGAGGGATGAAGTAATGAAGGCAGTAGAGGACCAAGTAGGTAAAAAGGCGAGGGCTAGTAGAAATCCTTTGGTAACAGATGAAATATTGAATTTAATTGATGAAAGGAGAAAATATAAAAATGCAGTAAATGAAGCAGGCAAAAAGGAATACATACGTCTCAAAAATGAGATCGACAGGAAGTGCATAATGGCTAACCAGGGATGGCTGAAGGACAAATTTAAGGATGTAGAGGCTTATCTCACCAGGGGTAAGATGGATACAGAAAAATTAAAGAGACCTTTGGAGATAAGGGAACCACATGTATGAACATCAAGAGCTCAGATGGAAACCCATTTCTAAGCAAAGAAGGGAAAGAAGAAAGGTAGGAGGAGTATATAGAGGGTCTATACAAGGGTGATGTACTTGAGGACAATATTATGGAAATGGAAGAGAATGTAGATGAAGATGAAAAGGGAGACACGACACTGCGTGAAGAGTTTGACAGAGCACTGAAAGACCTGAGTCGAAACAAGGCCCCCGGAGTAAACAACATTCCATTGGAACTACTGACTGCCTTGGAAACTGTCCTGACAAAACTCTACCATCTGGTGAGCAAGATGTATGAAACAGGCGAAATACCCTCAGAGTTCAAGAAGAATACAATAATTCCAATCTCAAAGAAAGCAGATGTTGACAGATGTGAACATTACCGAACAATCAGTTTAATAAGCCACAGCTGCTAAATACTAAGTCAAATTCTTTACAGGCGAATGGAAAAATTAGTAGAAGCCGACCTCGGGGAAGATCAGTTTGGATTCCATAGAAATACCGGAACACGTGAGGCAATACTGACCTTACGACTTATCTTAGAAGAAAGATTAAGGAAAGGCAAACCTACGTTTCTAGCATTTGTAATCTTAGAGAAAGCTTTTGACAATGTTGCCTGGAATACTCTCTTTCAAATTCTAAATGTGACAGGGGTAAAATACAGGGAGCGGAAGACTATTTACAATTTGTAGTGAAACCAGATGGTAGTTTTAAGAGTCGAGGGACATGAAAGATAAGCAGTGGTTAGGAAGGGAGTAAGACAGAGTTGTAGCCTCTCCCCGATGTTATTCAATCTGTATATTGAGCAAGTAGTAAAGGAAACAAAAGAAAAATTCGGAGTAGGTATTAAAATCCATGGAGAAGAAATAAAGATTTTGAGGTATGCCAATGACATTGTAATTCTGTCAGAGACAGCAAAGGAATTGGAAGAGCAGTTGAATGGAATGGATAGCGTCTTGAAAGGAGGATATAAGATGAACATCAACAAAAGCAAAACAAGGATAATGGAATGTAGTCAAATTAAGTCGGGTGATGCTGAGGGAATTAGATTAGGAAGTGAGACACTTAAAGTAGTAAAGGAGTTTTGCTATTTGGGAAGCAAAATAACTGATGATGGTCGAAGTAGAGAGGATATAAAATGTAGACTGGCAATGGCAAGGAAAGCGTTTCTGAAGAAAAGAAATTTGTTAACATCGAGTGTAGATTTAGGTGTCAGGAAGTCTTTTCTGAAAGTATTTGTATGGAGTGTAGCCATGTATGGAAGTGAAACATGGACAATAAATCATTTGGGCAAGAAGAGAATAGAAGCTTTCAAAATGTGGTGCTACAGAAAAATGCTGAAGATTAGATGGGTAGATCACATAACTAATGAGGAAGTGTTGAATAGGATTGGGGAGAAGAGAAGTTTGTGGCACAACTTGACCAGAAGAAGGGATCGTTTGGTAGGACATGTTCTGAGGCATCAAGGGATCACCAATTTAGTATTGGAGGTCAGCGTGGAGGGTAAAAATCGTAGAGGGTGACCAAGCGATGAATACATTAAGCAGATTCAGAAGGATGTAGGTTGCAGTAGGTACTGGGAGATGAAGAAGCTTGCACAGGATAGAGTAGCATGGAGAGCTGCATCAAACCAGTCTCAGGGCTGAAGATCACAACAACAACATTCACGTATATTAATGATAATTAGTTAAAATTGGAGAAACGAATTTAAGAGGGCAGATGGCAAAGCAAGAGGGGAAGTAAAATTATCCCAGCTTGCTTTGTCACAGATGATACCACTTGCAGATTTTGATTCTGTGCTTATTATATTCCATCTTTGACAGCTATACATCTGTTACTCCTATATTTATAAACAAGGTCACTTACTTCATTAACTCATCGAGCCATTAATTATGAATTTTGCATACTCAACCATGATGTTCTATGATGCACTTGTGTCCATAAAAAGATTAGTGCCAATGCATATTCATAAAATGATTCCATATACTTTTCCTAAGTCCTAGATCACTACAATTTTTACAGGCCAAATTATTATTATTAATTGTAGTCTATCCTGAATAGTAATTTTTTTTCCTGTGAAGTTAAGAAATTGGTCATCATCCAACAATAGGATGTTGAAGACAATATGTGAAAAAGTGAAACCAAAATAGTGGTGGTGCATACATTTTTTTGGCAAACACCAAGCTGTACTCATTAAGATTTTCAGCTTTATTACTTCATACTGATGTGCTACTGAAGAGGCATCACAGAAGAGGCTACATAAACCAGGTTGGTGGGCTTTACAGTACTTGTGCAGTACAGTATCCTTAGTGTGGGTGACACAAACATAGAAAATTCAATGTAAGCAGCCACATTGTTACAGCCCATGTTAAAAATCATAACTATATTTTTGTACTGTATGCCAGACACTAATACTGAAGCATTTGCAGAGACCTTGGAGAAAATTAACTAAGTTTTTGCAAAATGGTCTGAGGACAGAATATATATTCTTGGAGACATAAATACTGATTTTAAACTAATGCAATCAAACAATTTAGTTATCCTAAAATGCTTAGATTGGATGACTTTCATTGCAATAATGATAGTTCATAACAATTATTCTGTCATCACCAGTGTTCATTAATGATACTTCAGAGAACTTCTGGGTTTCGACTACCTCGCACTGTGTTCTGAAATGAAAACCATCCCCCCTCCCACAGAGGTATTCCACTGCTTACCCAATTCTTGCGATATCCTTGTCTGCCCCTATTACGAACCAATAGGCCCATGGGGCTTATCCTGCAATAGATGCAAAACCAGGCCCATACAACAACACGCTCCAGTCCTGTCCTAAGCATCTCCCATCCCCCCATCAAAGGCAGAGACAAATGTGAAAGCAGTTATGTGATCTACGAAGTTATCTGCAACCACTCTCTGGCATTTTACAAGGTCATGACCACTAACAAGTTGTGTGTCCGCATCAACGGCCACCGCAATACTGGCCAATCCTGCTCAGTTCCCTTTTTCTATTTTCCAAATTTTGCCATGTCCCTAAAATATTGTTGTTCACTTTTCACATGTGGGATTTCAAAATGTTCACACCAACAGTTTTTGTTAGTTCTACATGAGTACATAAAATACACTTAATTTACTTTTCATTGTAAGCATCAATCACTCATAGTGATATCTCAGACTGAAATCATGATTTAATGTATAGTTCACTGCAACAGGCGTGCAACTGTTGCCATTTGAAGAATTGTAAGATTCAGGTTTTGGATTCTGCGGTCTCTCAATTCTAAAATCACTGTTCTTTTATTTTGAACTATGCCATACAGTACTGGGAAGTTCATAAGCCATGTTGCTTATTCACTACCTGTATGTTGTAACTTTGCTTAAAACCAATTTTGGTTACTGCTCTTAAAATATTTTGGTAGGCTTATTCATAATTTTTTGTTTGAAGTAAAGGTGTCGTGATCATGTATCTTATTACACGTATTTGATTAATCTTAATGGTATAATGAAAATAAAAAGTAAATGTGACAGTAAATTCTTTTTTATGTTTTCTTGTATCATGTCCTGACATGAGGTCCTTCCTACACAAGATTATACCTACTTTTTTGAAGCTCTTTCTCTTAGGTACATATCATGAATATTTATGCTGGGTACTACCTTTGTGGATGTGGGTCTGGCACAAGTGTTATTGCTCTCTTTCACAACAATAGTGTTCTGTTATGGTGTGTACGAATCCAAAGAAATACTAGGAGGGAATTATGTTTGATCCAAGAACTGTAATGCTTATCCCTAACTAATTAAAATTTTTGTCATTAACACAAATCAAATTCTATGTTATTCATCTATCAAAGATAATTTAAATCCAGGGAGTTATGTAAGGGCAATGAATGGTTTCCTGTATTTTTGTATTTATTCTATTTGGCCTTCAGCAGTGTAAACTACTTTGCCAAGGTTTCCTGTATTTGGAATGTGTTTATTGTTTATGGATTCATCTCATCAACAAACTTGTTGCATTAGTATGTAGACTACTCCATAATGTCAGTGTAAGATGTGCATATTAACACTGTATACATATTTAGTCCCCGCTTGTAATTTTAGTTTTCTTAAATTTGCCAGATGAACTTGTAATTGCATTAACAGCAACTCTTACAGGCATATCTTGTACATGAAGAATAGAAATCTTTACAAAACTGACTCATTCCTCATATGATTTGTTCACTGCATGAAATAGAAACAAACACTTCAAGTATCAATGAGCACACTGTACCGTATAGTATTTAGTATTGCGGTTTTGGGCAACCTGTTTTTCCAGTTGGAAATGAAGTTTCTTACAAAATGCTTTCTTTAATGTGCACTGCTTTCATATTTAGTTACATGGGTAGCCACATTTTATTTTTAATGCCTTATTAGGAAGTTTTTCTTCATCATTAGGGTTTCTACAGTTGGCCAGTGAAAAGCTAAACACACTATGTAACATTACTGACCTGGTTATATTGCTGGTATTCTTTGGTAATGTTAAACTTTTGACGTCTCATTCTCTGAAATTGGTTGGAGATTTAACCTAATATTTCAATTATGGACATGACACCATTGATTTAAACTTGAGATTACTTCACATTTCTTGGCACCAAAACATATAATGATGAATATTTACTTCTGCTATCAACTATTTTTACAGTTCAAGTAAACCAAGTCTCTAAACAGCAACAGGTTCTTTCCATGGTGAAGTCGCCATTCAAGTCTACAAAAAATAGCATTTGATAGAACTCCGTCACTGAAGCTTTACTAACACTTTAATGCAGGGAAGTTACATGGCCATCTACAGCCAGATTTTCCAAACAAGTACGTGAAATAATCACACTGAGTGAGTGTAACAGTAAGATCTGCTCATGTTAGTGACTTTGACACTGAAATGTGGAATGGATGAGTGCATGCTATGAATTTTTACAGTGAGATATTAAGATGAAAATAGTTAATCAAGACTCTGCTAAGGAGAAGTTCCTGTAACAATTACTGGGAGCAAAATTCCTACTGCTATATAAAGAGGGCAATGTCAAAATTAGTGGCAATGACATTATGGGAAAGCAAGTAATAATTTGGTTTATCTATGTGATAGATGATTGGGAAATAAATAAGGTTGGGTGGAATATTTTATTCATACCAGATGCACTGCTGTGGGAATTTACCGAGCTTCGCAGGATGGAGTTTTCTTAATTGTCAAATTACTCTGATAAAATTATTTTCCAGTTCAGAAAAATTAGAGCAAGAAAATTAAAACTAAAGTTATAATATCATAAACATACTTAATGGTCCAAATGATAATATTTTCTGGGTGGTGGAAACTTTAATTATGAATAACTTTTTAGTTAATGAATTTTCACACATAATAAAATGGTTACTGAGAGAGTTAAATGAGGGCTTTCAAATAGTTTATATCATTCTGGAAATTATCAATTGTTACCTCACGATGTGTTTCTGCACATATGGCTTTTGAATAACAATTTCTCTTAAAGGAACATGTACAGTGAGAAATTAATTATACCATTGGCATTAGCAGAACTCCAACCGATGAATAATGAATTTTACTGAAACGCCACTCAGGTATGAATTTGGGTGTTTTATGTAAATCTGATACATCTACTACCAGCATAATACAAAAAGGAAATAAGAAAGTTATGTGAGGAGTAGATTTATAGTTATTACTGATTTTTTTTAGGCACAACACAGCATTCTCAGGTGCAGTAGGATGCACAGGGATGGGAAAGCCAACTGATGCCCATCTACCACCCCCACTGATGTACTTCCCACTGCTGCTGACAACGCAATAAAAATAATTTGAACATATGTCTTGTTCTATTTGAATTGCATGTGCAGCTCTTGCTCATTCTAAGTATGTGGAATGTTGTATACAACTAACAACACTGTGCCACCATAGTTGTTTGTCAGCCATGAAATTATTTTAATCAAAATTTAGAAGAGAACATAATAATCGTTTATCACTAAATATGGCAAAGGCCCATCAAAGCATTTAGCAATAACCACAAAAGCTTTCTATTATTTTCCCACTAATATAATCTGACAAGTACCAAAAAATTTTGAAACTTAAAGATCTATACATTATATGGGAACTGTGACTGGTAATCTGTAGGTAGCTAGTATGTAGCCATAAACACAAAGAAGAGTGTTTTTAATTAGTCAAAACACACACAAACTATATCTGAGGAACAAACTCATTATATAGAAAAAAGGATCTGCTGCTCTAATTATTACAAAAGGTAGATTGGCATAACAAAATCATAACTCTATCCACCTGTTTCAACCAGTAATGCCATCAACGTGGTTTACACTATTTCAAGCACATACAATATGACGACCACGACAACACTCATTACACCTGTAAACATACATAAGTAACATGTGGAGTATAACTTCAGCAACAGGATGAAACTAACAACTACTGCCAAACAAATATTTGCCCAAAAATCTAGCACACGAAATTCTCAAAATGTAACACACAAAACTCACAAAAACGAAAACTAGTGGTGGTGTAAATTTCAATAGGCCTATCTCAAATGAAGACTACAACACCAGTAACCAATAAACAACTCAAAATCATAATTTTCACTTTACTTACATAGCTCCAACAAAGCCTTAGATACAAGGAACCAAGATACAACTCAAACATTGTGTTGCAAATTTCACTTCACCAATATACCTCAAACAAAGCTGAACTTGCACACAACTCCAAAACCCTATGACACAAATTGACCTATATGGCAGCAAAAAACAAAGCCGAATGTACAAAAGCCCAACACACACAAATTTTAAAATCCATTATCCACACTTTCACTTACTTTACATAAAGCAAAGCCCACAGTACAACAATCCAAACCGTGCTCATATGGCTAATACCAGAAACATATTCTAATGGTACATCAATACACCTGATACCAACCAATCACAATCCAACACAATCATTACATACCAAGACGAAAAATTCCAGAATTCAAGAAAAATTGCGTCACCACCAATTTCAATATACACAAACTATAATCAACTCATAGCATACAAAGAAAATAAAACAAAAATACCATCTCCCACTGCAACAAGCAACGATCTACTCAAATATTTCAATTTCTACGTTCACACTACAAACAAATTTACAACAAGTGCTTCAACTTTTGACTCTCTGCACTTCAATTTTCTCTGTCACTTGCAGCGCCGAAGATTCGCAATTTACACGCTACACGACTGCCGAGCTCGGCTATTGCCCCACAACCATTTCAACCGATCAACTTACTCCCAGAATGTGAACGTATATTACGCCTCTTATTCCCTCTCCAACAATTTTTCAACCCGCTTTACGTCTGTTTTGAATCAGAATAGCACAAAGCCTATTACTGAGTTACTACTAGAGTTCAATGCAGGATCTGCTATCTTGATCAAAACAATAACAAACACAGATCTTTCTGCCCGCCAAAATTTACCTATTCAAAGTTAATACTCACAACGCCTTCAACTGGCTGTGGTAACTACTTTGAACTATGTCACTTTCCTTGTTTCGCTGTCGTTAAAGTATTGTGCGATTCACTGACCAACACTGCACTTCTATCGGTTTATTACTTATTTACAAATATTACAAAACGAAGTAAACTGATTAATTGAAGGTATGCTAGGTCGGAAATACAAGATTATTACATTTCACTGTAATGGTTCGACACTCGTTAACTATCGATAGCCGAGCCCGGCAGTCGTGTAGCCTATAAATTGCGAAACTGCGAGGTTGTAAGTGACAGAGAAAATTCAAGTTGAGAGAACAATTATTTGAAGCACGCGTCGTAAATTATTTTGTAGTGTGAGCGTAGAATTTGAAATGTTGGTGTTGAAAACCACTTTAACTCCGCCTGCAGTTACTGTAGGAGTGAATTAAGTAGCTCTGCAGTTGCTGTTGCCGGTCCCAAGCCCGGAGAAAGGAGGAGGGTTGGCGCAAAAGCCGTAAAAGAATCGACATAAAATAGTTTGAGAGATCCTGTAAACGTTAATAACATAGTTCTAATGACGAAGACAATAATAATAATATAGATTAACCCATAGATCTTCAACTTCATTGCGTGATGCACATAAAGCAGCTAGTGGTACCTCGCGCCTCTCTAAATATAGACTTATTACTGCTTGTGGCCATCGGAGGGATCGAACATACCAGGCAGGAATGCTGGAGCTTCCCGAATCTATGCAACCGAAACGCAAACGCTTTTGGGCATAACTGTATTGAATAAAACTTTTCGTGGTTAACGCTATTCTTATAACGGTTTGTGAATGGACAACTTTCATCCCCTTCCCGGTTTTGACAATTCCCGCTATTATCTGTCAGTGTAACAGCGCTAAAAGGATCTGTCGTTCGAAAGAATAGCGTGTACAGTTTCCAATTCGAGACAAAGTTATTGTAGAAGTGGACATACGGAATCGGGTATTCTAATAACTGCTTCTCAGTATATTTATCAGTTAATTAATTAAATTTGTTGCAAATGATATCTCTATTTGGAACCAATAGCTCAATATATATTATCAATACTAGTACTAAGAACAATTTACATAAAAATCTAAAATCACTTACCTTGTTCCAAAAAGGACCCTAATATTCAGTAACACACATTTTCAATAAATCACCTGCAACCATTAAAAACTAGGTTTCAGATAAAGCACAGTTTAAACAGAGTTTGAAAGCCTTTTTGGTAGACAACGTCTACTCTGTACACGAATATCTTCACAGGAATTGTTAGACCACCTTAAGAAAAATTTCGGTTTTGACAGCACTTGGTCACTTCAGTCAAGATTAAGTAAGTTGTGTATGATGATACATTTGTCAAAAGTTAATAACTAGGTTTCATTCTGACTGTGTATCTATTCTGTAAATGTTGTTGTTGTCGTCTTCAGTCCTGAGACTGGTTTGATGCAGCTCTCCATGCTACTCTATCCTGTGCAAGCTTCTTCATCTCCCAGTACCTACTGCAACCTACATACTTCTGAATCTGCTTAGTGTATTCATCTCTTGGTGTCCCTCTACGATTTTTACCCTCCACACTGCCCTCCAATGCTAAATTTATGATCCCTTGATGCCTCAAAACATGTCCTACCATCGATCCCTTCTTCTAGTCAAGTTGTGCCACAAACTTCTCTTCTTCCCAATCCTATTCAATACCTCCTCATTAGTTACGTGATCTATCCACCTTATCTTCAGCATTCTTCTGTAGCACCACATTTTGAAAGCTTCTATTCTCTTCTTGTCCAAACTAGTTATTGTCCATGTTTCACTTCCATACATGACTACACTCCATACAAATACTTTCAGAAACACTTTCCTTGCCATTGCCAGTCTACATTTTATATCGTCTCTCCTTCGACCATCATCAGTTATTTTGCTTCCCAAATAGCAAAATTCCTTTACTACTTTAAGTGTCTCATTTCCTAATCTAATTCCCCCAGCATCACCCGACTTAATTTGACTACATTCCATTATCCTCGTTTTGCTTTTGTTGATGTTCATCTTATATCCTCCTTTCAAGACACTATCCATTCCATTCAACTGCTATTCCAATTCCTTTGCTGTCTCTGACAGAATTACAATGTTATCGGCGAACCTCAAAGTTTTTACTTCTTCTCCATGAATTTTAATACCTACTCCAAATTTTTCTTTTGTTTCCTTTACTGCAATATACAGATTGAATAACATCGGGGAGAGGCTACAACCCTGTCTCACTCCTTTCCCAACCACTGCTTCCCTTTCATGCCCCTCGACTCTTATAACTGTCATCTGGTTTCTGTACAAATTGTAAATAGTCTTTCGCCCCCTGTATTTTACCCCTGCCATCTTTAGAATTTGAAAGAGAGTATTCCAGTCAACATTGTCAAAAGCTTTCTCTAAGTCTACAAATGCGAGAAACATAGGTTTGCCTTTTCTTAATCTTTCTTCTAAGATAAGCGTAAGGTCAGTATTGCCTCACGTGTTCCAACATTTCTACGGAATCCAAACTGATCCTTCCCTAAGTCCACATCTACCAGTTTTTCTATTCATCAGTAAAGAATTCCTGTTAGTATTTTGCAGCTGTGACTTCTTAAACTGATAGTACGGTAATTTTCACATCTGTCAACACCTGCTTTCTTTGGGATTGTAATAATTATATTCTTCTTGACGTCTGAGGGTATTTCGCCTTTCTCGTACATCTTGCTCACCAGCTGGTAGAGTTTTGTCAGGACTGGCTCTCCCAAGGCTGTCAGTAGTTCTAATGGAATGTTGTCTACTCCAGGGGCCTTGTTTTGACTCAGGTCTTTCAGTGCTCTGTCGAACTCTTCACGCAGTATCGTATCTCCCATTTCATCTTCATCTACATCCTTTTTCCATTTCCATAATATTGTCCTCATGTACATCGCCCTTGTATAAACCTTCTATATACTCCTTCCACCTTTCTGCTTCCCTTCTTTGCTTAGAACTGGGTTGCCATCTGAGCTCTTTATATTCATACACGTGGTTCTCTTCTCTTCAAAGGTCTCTTTAATTTTCCTGTAGGCAGTATCTATCTTACCCCTAGTGAGATAAGCTTCTACATCCTTACATTTGTCATCTAGCCATCCCTGCTTAGCCGTTTTGCACTTCCTGTCGATCTCATTTTTTAGATGTATGTATTCCTTTTTGCCTGCTTCATTTACTGCATTTTTATATTTTCTCCTTTCATCAATTAAATTCAATATTTCTTCTGTTACCCAAGATTTCTAGCAGCCCTAGTGTTTTACCTAATTTATCCTCTGCTGCCTTCACTACTTCATCCCTCAGAGCTACCCATTCCTCTTCTACTGCGTTTCTTTCTCCCATTCCTGTCAATTGTTCCCTTATACTCTCCTTGAAACTCTGTACGACCTCTGGTTCTTTCAGCTTATCCAGATCCCATGTCCTTGAATTCCCACCTTTTTGCAGTTTCTTCAGTTTTAACCTACAGGTCATAACCAATAGATTGTGGTCAGAGTCCACATCTGCACATGGAAATGTCCTACAATTTAAAACCTGATTCCTAAATCTCTGTCTTACCATTATATAATCTATCTGATACCTTTTAGTATCTCCAGTATTCTTCCATGTATACAACCTTCTTTTATGATTCTTGAACCATGTGTTAACTATGATTAAGTTATGCTCTGTGCAAAATTCTACCAGGCGGCTTCCTCTTTCATTTCTTAGCCCCAATCCATAATCACCTATTATGTTTCCTTCTCTCCCTTTTCCTACTGACGAATTCCAGTCACCCATGACTATTAAATTTTCGTCTCCCTTCACTACTTGAATAATATCTTTTATCTCATCATACATTTCATCAATTTCTTCATCATCTGCAGAGCTAGTTGGCATATAAACTTGTACTACTGTAGTAGGCATGGGCTTTGTGTCTATCTTGGCCACAATAATGCGTTCACTATGATGTTTGTAGTAGCTTACCTGCACTCCTATTTTTTTATTCATTATTAAACCCACTCCTGCATTACCCCTATTTGATTTTTTATTTATAACCCTGTATTCACCTGACCAAAAGTATTGTTCCTCCTGCCACCAAACTGCACTAATTCCCACTATATCTAACTTTAACTTATCCATTTCCCTTTTTAAATTTTCTAACCTACCTGCCCGATTAAGGGATCTGACATTCCTCGCTCCAATCCGTAGAACCCCAGTTTTTTTCTCCTGATAACGACGTCCTCCTGAGTAGTCCCCGCCCGGAGATCCGAATGGGGGACTATTTTACCTCCGGAATATTTTACCCAAGAGGACGCCATCATCATTTAATCATACAGTAAAGCTGTATGTCCTCGGGAAAAATTACGGCTGTAGTTTCCCCTTGCCTTCAGCCGTTCGCAGTACCAGCACAGCAAGGCCGTTTTGGTTAATGTTGCAAGGCCAGATCAGTCCATCATCCAGGCTGTTGCCCCTGCAACTACTGAAAAGGCTGCTGCCCCTCTTCAGGACCACATGTTTGTCTGGCCTCTCAACAGATACCCCTCCGTTGTGGTTGCACCTACGGTACGGCCATCTGTATCGCTGAGGCACGCAAGCCCCCCCACCAACGGCAAGGTCCATGGTTCATGGGGGGATTCTGTAAATAGCAGTTCTAATTTACTGTAATGTGTTCACATATTGTGTGAATCTCCTGCAAATGATTCGGGAAGTGAGCGTTATATTCGTATGTTCTATATTCTTTATGTTATACTTTCTGAGATGTTCCACACCCATGAGACTTGTCTCATTTTTGGGTCAATGGAACGAAAACTTCATCTAATGTAGAAAGAAAATTTCATCTCATCAAAACAGTTGATAAAAATAATGAATTAAAATACCACATAGTCCAGTACGAGTATGTATTTAGAATATGATTTATCACCACTTTGTAATGTTTAGTTGTGTCTCAGCTACATTTTCAGGCATGACAGAGAAAGAATTCCAAGTATGACCAGTAGTAAATTTGGCGAAAATTACAGTGATCCCTTAGATTGCCCTCATCAGAAGAAAAGTTGGTTTTCTAATTTATTATTGAGCTTACTGTTGATTTGCTAATTTTATAAGCAACCTTGCCTTTCATTTGCAGAAATGCACTGATTACACTGAAAGTAACATTGCTGTTTACTTGATTAGTAGAAAACTGAAATAATCATAGGGATTTTCGAGATTTGTTTCCCACTCTGATGCCTTACTGCCCCCTTTCTCTATCATCATCATCATGATAATCATCATCTGGGAGAGTAAATCCCATTGGTGAAGATTGTAGCCAATGTTTAGCATACTCACTGTTTAAAAGTGCTGTACATTAAAGCATAGGTGTTCAAACTGAGTGCCTAAATTCAAGTCATCATGTGACCAGAAACAAATGATAAATAATTTAAAACATATTTTGGTTCACTTGTTCATGATAATTACAATTCTGTTTGCCTCTTGCTTGTGGAAATTCGCCATACACCAAAATTTTCTGCCATGTTCTTATTGGTAACGACTTGTTTATGCATAGGTGTCGATGCATTAAGGTTGATTACATGCAGGTATATGAGGCGTAGATGCGCATTAAGGCTGATTACACGCAAATGAAGAGAGTAGGAAGTAGGCCTACAGTTAAAGATGTGTTTAGTTGTGTAGATGGTTGTTGTATCAAAGGAAATATCTTTCTTGTGAATTCACTGTGGTACTGCAAAACATTTAACTGCAGGTGCCATATAAATAAGCAAAAATTAAACGTCTTGCAGGGCAAATCAGCTTGTTGAACAGATACAGAAGTAGAGCAAGTTGTACATGTGAAACAATAACCTTGTGTTTTTTTACCGTGTTTGTGCAGTCACAGACAGGTAAGGCCAAATTGGGAGAGGAACAGATAGCTCTAAAAATAAATGAGACTTTGGTGACAAGTGCATGTAGTGATGGAAACCTCTTAAACAAGTACTTTGTTTGTGTTACTGACAGCTTGGGGTTTTCAGGTTCAGTAAACAGTGCAATGGAGTATCTGAGACCTGTCTTTACAAATAACCGCAGTAAAATGGGAATGACACTCACATCTCCCTAAGAAGTAGTACCCATCATAAAATCCTTAACATCTAAGTATTCCAGTGGTTATGGTAATATATCAACAAAGTTAACCAAAGAATGCTCATGCAAGATCAGTTCTGGCTGAAGCTATTTGTGTAATCAATCTCTTACCAGTAGAACACTTCCTTAGTGCCTAAAAATATAAAGCCTCTCTACAAGAAGGGGGATGACGAGATACCACCAAACTATCAACCAATTTCACTTTTGCCAGCTTTTCCAAAAACATTTGAAACGGTTGTGTTCAGGAGTCTCCTTAAGCATCTGACTGCAAATAATATATTGTCCAAATCACAGTTTGGGTTTCTTAAGGGTTCTGATAGAGATAAAGCTATTTACATCTACAGTGATAACTTACGTAATGGATTAGATAACAAATTAGAGGCAAGTGGCATTTCCTGTTACCTGTCAAAAGCGTTTGACTGTGTGAATCACAGCATTCTCTTAGGTGTCACTAGCAGTGCTGCAAAATGGTTTGAGTCTTATTTAACTACCGTAACAGGAAATAAAGGGTGTCATTGAGAAATACCTGTGCAGTAAACAGTCAGCCTTCATCTGATTGGGAATTAATTATATGTGGCATACCTCCTCTTGGGTCTGTTGCTTTTTCTTGTGTTCATTAATGACTTCTCACCAATTACATTGCCAGAGGCTACATTTGTTTTGTTGCAGATGATACAAACATTGCAGCAAGTAGGAAGTCAAGTACAGATTCAGAAGTGGCTGCTGATAAAATTTTCACTGACATTAATAAATGATTTAAAGCTAATTCACTGTCATTAAACTTTGAAAAGACCCACCGGAACCTGTTAGAGATTTCCTTCTAGCAAGTGTACAGCACATGAAGACATGCAGATCAAAGAGGTTGACAATGGTAAATTTCTGTGATTATAACTCAATAATAAATGCGGCTGGGAAGGGATTTGCAATGAGAATGATGTCAGATTTAGTGGATATAAAAAAAAATTAAAAAAAAAACACTTGCATAATTTGCTTACATTCATTCTATTATATCATATGTGATCGTATTCTGGAGTAACTTGCAAAGTCGAGCAAAAGTTTTTAGCATCCAAAAACATATAACAAAGACTCATTTGTTTTGTAAATTCAGGAAAATCATGTAGAAATCTGTTCAAGGAACTTTGAATACTGACCATTTCTTCCAAGTATATTTATTCTTAATGAAATTTATTGCAAGTAATATATCTCTATTTCCAACCAATTGCTCAATACATAGGAATAAGAACAAGCTACATAGAACCTAAAATCACCTGTCTTTATCCAGAAAGGAACACACATTTTTAATAAATCACCAGCAACCATTAAAAAGATGAAGCACAGTTTAAACAGAGTTTGAAAGACTTTTTGGTAGGCAACTTCTTCTACTCTACAGATGAATATCTTAACAGTGTCTGTTAGATCTTCAATTTTGACAGCAATTGGTCACAACTGGCAAGATTATGTATTTTGTGAATGATAAATTTATTAAAAGTGCATAGCTGTGTTTCATATTCAAATTAAAAAAAAACAACAACAACTCTGTCTGACTTGTTTCACACCCAAGAGAATCATTTCATTTTTGGGCCCCTGGGTCGAAAACTGAATCTAATCGAATTCCATTTCACTATATTCGTAATTATTCACATTACTTTCTAGGTAGTAGTCCTACTCCTGTGTTGACATTGTCAGGTCCTATAAACATCTCTTGTCCATATAGAAATTTTGCCACAAGTGTCATATCAGAATAGACTCAAGCACTTATCCATTACTTGCCAGCAGAATTGAAATACTGAGTTCGGACAAGGTATAATTTTGATAACAACATTTACATTGGGAATTGACAAAATGTGGTTGTGGAAGTCATGTAATCAACTAATTGATATGTGACAAGTGCAGTGTCTCTCTAATTTCTCACGTTCATGTTGCTTCTGTTCTGGTTTGTTTGGTAATGTGTGTACCTGTGTCTTTTGTATTTGTGCACAATGAAGTGTGGTTTACACTTTTTTTAGTCATAGACTAGTGTTGGCAGTAGTATCACGTATACAATGTATAAAAGGACAATGCATTAGCAGAGTGGTCATTTGTATACGGGTGATTCATGTGAAAAGGTTTCCAATCTGACTGTGGCCACATGAGGGGAATTAACAGCCTTTGACCATGGAATGGTAGCTGGAGCTAGTTTTGTGAGACATTCCATTTCAGAAATCATTAGGGACTTTAATATTCTGAGATCCACAGTGTCAAGCATGTGTCAACAGTACCAAATTTCAGGCACTGTGGGAGCTGGTGGTGGCTCCATATTTGTGCGGGTTGTGTTTTTATAGAATGGACTTGCCCCTCTGGTCCAACTGGACCAATCATTGAATGAAAATGGTTATGTTCAGCTACTTGAAGACCATTTGCAGCTATTCCACAGTCCTCTCACACTGTATTTGCAAGTTCAGGCCCCACTGTTTGCGCCTAGTCAATTGTCAATTCAGTTGCAGTAAATGGAGAGCATTTTCAAACAGAAAATTAGTGACACTTTTGAACAGTTCACTTTAGCGTTCAGTGATCTTGATCAACATGTTACTTCAGTGGTGTTGGACATTATATTACGATCATCCCTGCACCAATCCTACAATGCTCTCATGGTGGTGCTAATTTGACATTGTACAAAATCGATAGGTCAAAGTCTCATGCAAATGCTATACAATCAGAGGCATGGGGACATGATACCATCTGAATTCTGGAGACATCTACATGGAATGATTATCAGTTTGGATGCTTTGCTGTTACACGTTTGGCAACAACAATTGCTACCAAAGTGAGGTTAACTTTAATTGCTCAGGATGAGCAGCCATTATACTAGTTATCAATGAAGCACACACCTTGCTTGACACATATGCCACAGTGGCTGCCACAATAACTTCCATCCACTCTGAAGAAAGCTGAACCATTCCAGACCAGCCCAAAGTGCTGCTGCCTCGCAACCGTGCCACCTCTACCTGAAAGTCACATAGAGTTTTCGAGAACCTGTGGACTCTCCGTGCTACTGTCAAGAGGCTAACTAAGCTGTTGGAAATCTTACAGCTATGGATTGTGACAGCTGAGAGCAAATGTACCCCCTCTGCACATGCCCAAAGTGGTCTCATAACCATGGGACCACTCAGACTAATGTTTGCTGTTCCACAGACCTTTTGGTCACCTGGCAGCTAATTGCAAGAAATCATGTTTGCACCCAAATGCCGAGACATGATTTGGTTCAGGTGCAACAGCAGGACACCCACTTACAGCACCTGCTGTTTAAGAACAGTTAGTCGTCTACATCAAAAATAAAGTATAGGACTGCTCAGCCTACCACTTGTATCGGCATGACTCCAAAGCTGCCAACTAATGAATGGCTACACAACACTACATCACAAAGGTTGTTCGTTACCAACCACTATTCAGGGATAGTGTTATTAATCGAACAGGATCAGAGATCAGCACACTGCTGACTACATTCTAACCAGATGCAAAACAACACACTATGGCCAATTTAGTGGCAGTTAACAAGTCCGTCATATGCACATATGGTCACCAAATATTTGAGGTTGACAATGGTCTCTTCAAGAACTCCAAGTGGACTTTTGCATTATCCAACATTCCTCAACCTATTTTGGGTGCTGATTTCATCACACTGCCTGCACTGACCACCAATTTACTAAATGAATGACTGATACATTCTGTCAACAGACTTACTATTCTTGCAGGAAAGTGTCATTCATCAAAGTACACAATGCCCAGAGTGTATAATTTAAGTGCTAATACCTCAAATGACCATCTTCATTACTGGGAGTCCTACTGCCACAACTTGAAATCACACCTCCAGACCATGAGAAAAGATTACATAACAATGAGGTGTGAAATAATCACGTCACATGAGGATAATGTGATGTTGAAGGATATCCTATTGGAAACAGATGACAAACTCCAAGTGGCCCATAAAACATTAGAACAACATAGGACACCTCCGCATTACATCCGTGCTCTGCACACAACTGTGTCCATGGATTAATAGTGGCCTGTAAAACTACAGGGCAGGTGCACACATACTGTGGTGCACCATATCTGTACCAAACCTGGTCTGCAATTTCATCAGGAGCCCATTGGACTGCATGGAAATGACTACCACTGATTTCCAATGGCTACACAACGGCACCAGGGGAACCATCAACTCACACCCCTCCCCCTCTGTCTGCTACCTATGGCACTCCTCCCAACCATCATTCTACAGTACTGGCTGTGTCACTGACTGCAGTTACATGTCAATCATGTACAGCCACCCACAAACAAGCTGGCTTTGAGGTCAAATTCGAAATCCATCTCATCTTTTAGATGAGTGGATTGGGGGGGTGGGGAAGGGGGGGGTTGTGTGAGAGTGATATAATCAACTAATAGATGTGTGAAAAGTGCAGTGTGTCTTTAATTTCTCATATTCTTTGTTACTTCCTCTTCTGGTTTCTTCACTAATGCACTGTTATTCCCTGTATGTATTTTATATGTAGTAGATGGTCTCCCTACATGGTCCCACATTGTACAGCAATTCATACTATAGGCCTATACTGAAATGTACACAATAAAATTAACAAATGTGAATATTGGTTAAACTTTGCAACTGAACATCTTTTAAAACCCTCTTTATGGACCTAGGGATTGTTAGATGTATATACTACCTTGTGGTGTTCCTGGTTAACAGCAAGAGTGAATTTAGGATGAACTCAGCAATTCACAATCACATAACTAGATGAAGTAATAATTCCTATATCAGCTATGTATTCCTTTCTAGGGTTCAGAATGGAGTTTAATTTTCAGGTATATAAATAAAAGGTAACCAGTGGGCTGCAGACATAAAACTAAACATCTGCAAATATTTAAAAACAAAATAAAAGAATACTTCATTAGCCACTCTTTCAACAATTTATCAGAATATTTGAGGTGAAGAATGTAAATTCTGTTAAGAATCAGAGTTGTGAGTTGATAAGGACAGTATATTAGTATCACCATTCAAAGATTTGATCTGAACCTATAACTGCATTTTCCCCCAGTTACATACTACTATAGTTTCTCAAATGTAATGTATGGTTGCCAAAGTTTGTGAGCTAAAGGCATAGCCTGTTATGTGTTTTCTTTCATAAAGTGCACTATAGAATTAATTAAAATGAATATAAAGCTCCAGTTATCAATATCCTTTCTCAAAAGATTAACTTTTGGAGACACAATAAGCAACAAGCTCTTAGGCCAGTAGTTGCTGCACTCACAGCTCACCAACCCACATTAGTTTATTTGACCAGCTGGTACAGAAAAGTGGAATTTCATTTAAATTACTCTAGCACAGGTATGATTTGTTAACAATTAATGAAAATTTTGAGAATTTTTAGCAAGAGTTCTTTATTGTGTACAAAACACTGAAGATAACGTAAAATGAACTTCCAGTGTGCTATATTTTAAACTGACCAGTGAAACAAAACACGTACACCACAGTCTCTCACTGTGAGTTTCCAACAGTTCTGTTGCAAAAGTCGGCGTGAAGTTTGTGTGTGCATCTTCCTTTGCCTTTTCAGTGTCATAATATACAATAAATGCATTGTTCACTGAAATATTTAGTAGTTTTATAAGACAGTTAAGTCATTTTGAAGAATGTAACTTCTTTTGTGATGCAGAATGTGGCATTTAGAAGGGCAGGTCAATGACAGTAGCAGTACTTGACTTAGTTACAAATATAAGTCAGGGTTTTGAAGACAAAAGATTTTACAGCACTGGTACTTTGTGACCATAGTAAGTTATTCAGTTGTACCTCATGTAAGACCCTCCTCAGCAATATAAAATCATAAGGTGATGGGGGAGCTGTTGAGCAAATTCTTGAATCCTGCCTGAATAATAAACAGAAAATTGTATTAGTACAAGGAGCAGACTCAATTGAAAAGAAGTTGAAACAGAGTGCAGCATAGCAAACTGTAATGGTGCCCTTGTTGTTACTGATTTTTGTTAATGACAGAAGTACCAATGGGACCACCTTACAGTTTGGAAATAACCACATTTGTTCTTAAAAAGCAAGAATGTTGCTCAGGCTTTTCAACAAGCAGAAGTCCTATTAAGTTAGGCAAGGGTCTGGTTTCGTCTGAACAAGATAAAAATTAATGTCTACAAAACACAGAGAATGACATGCAGCCTCAGTGATACTGGATCACTGGGTGACACAGCAGCCACTAAACTCATGGGCTTTTTCATTCATACTATGTTAACATGGTAACTGCACACAAAAATTGTATATTCCAAACTTTCCTGGGTCCTGTATCTCCTGCGGAAATTAAAAGGTGTAATATCAGACCAGTACTGGTAGCTACTGACTGTGTACTCTGTAATGTTCTAAAGCTGCATGAGACATGAGCTGCTGCTGTGGAGTCTTTCTGTAGTCTGTAAAATAAATGCAAAAAAAAAAAAAAGATAATCGTAAACCAATAGTTTCTGACTGTTCTTAGCCAATATTTATTCAACTACCTTGCTCATACAGAGATAAATCATGAGAACTACAGAACGAGAAATAAATTTCATCTACACAGCACTGGCAATAGAGACAGAATAGAAAGCCCTGGCTGTTAACAAAGACAAAAAGAGCTTCCACATTGTGGCTTTCGAACTGTTGAGTGCACTACCTAAGGCTATCCTTTCATTACCAATGGAGCAATATAGGACTAAAATTATGGGTACATTTAAAGGGCAACCTTTGTACAGTACTGAATAATTCTTCTCTGGTGATAAGACAGTGTCTACCTAGGCCAGAACTCAGTGCTATGACAAGAACAGCAGCTCTGATATTTAACTACAATATGTTCTAGTACTGATTTCACAGTTCTATTATCGTTGTACAGCATATCATAATCTAGTTGTTCTCTTTAGTATACTGTACAGCATCAATTTTAGTATCATAGTTTAAATTGAAGTGTTGCACTCATTTTATTGTGGTAATATTATTGTAATCTTGATGCAGTCTGTCCAGCTATGGCTGGTTAACAACACAGAGCTGGTAATAAATGGAGATGATGTCAGACTGCTTTTTGATGATAATAAGCGATATTATCCAACCCACAGGATTATTTGTTTGGCTCTGTGTTATAATACTGCAAATTTCAGTAGATGTGAGTGGGCAAAGAAAAAAGTTACCTTGGGAACAGCACAAAGCTTTTACAATGACTGTGTACAGAAGGATTGATAAAAGAAGAAAGTTTGTCATGAATGTTCATGAAGTGATTGTTGAATATTTCACATAAATTTTTTGCTCAGAGGAAACACCATCTTCATTCTTAATGCATGTTATTGATTGAGTCTTTTCCCTTTTTACCAACAGTCTCATTGATGGCTTTTAATGTGGCTTTTGCTTTACTACTTGAATTGAGTATAAACTACCAGTTGTACATTTTCTTGGCTTCTCAGCAGACTTGTTCAGTTTGAAATAGTTATTGAATAACTTGCTGTCTGTAGTTCTACTGTAAGCATATAGCAGTCACTTATTTCTACAAAAGGTTTGTATCCCTGATGTTAGCAACTTATTACTAGGCATTTTGCATTTATTTGGCTCAGATCTAAGTTTGATTGGAAATGCTACATCTTCATGTTTCAACAGAATACTCAAATTCTTGTACCTTACATCCAACGTCACAGTCACAATGTACACCCTTCCATCCAGCTTCATGGAGCACATGTGTAAAAGTGAATACTATATTATTTTTGATGTAAAGCATGATATTTCAACACACACACCACTCTTTGGTGAGTTTGTGCTAGACTACCACCAGCTTTTGCAACAACTTCTTCCTTTCTGTGCTGCGTTCCTGTCCTCCTCCTGTTCTTTTTGCTCTTCCTTGAAGAATATGTGTGTGATAGTTTTGGGAATGTGTTCTGAAGTTTTAGTATCTTGACATCAGAACAGTCCCTCAACTGATTTTCTTTCTTTCTTCATTCGCCATGCCGTACCCTTCTTCTGCTTCAACATTCCTTTTTGTTTCTTTTTCCTCCCTATGTGCTCCTGAAGGCTGACCTACATGTTTGACATGTAACAGGTGAGTGGGTAGAGCATAATCCCCAGCCCCATGTTGACAGGTGGGGTTTGCACATACTTCTTCGTACAGGCCAGTCCCAGGGAGGAGTGCCTTCCCAAATTGCCAGTTCATCACTCTATCAGGAGTTTGGTAGGTGTGACCTGGGGTGATCCCCCCTCGGAGTGACCCCATTAGGAAGGAGCACGCCATTGAAGATGCTGGCAATCATTGGAGATTTCCTCATAATGAGCCAATCATCATTTCAGTTTATGGCTACTACAAACAAATGGAATGAGCCTAAAGATTCAATGACTCTCTAGCTGCACCTTGATCCCCCATGCTATCACATACTGAGGTAGTTCAGTCCTTTGCTATTGTTAATGCGTTTATTATTCAAAAAAGTGTTGATGCAATTGCAGGCCCTGTAAAATCTTACTCAGATTTATGTAATGGGACTTTGCTTTTGGGGTCCAATTGTGTTTTTCAGGCCCAACAACTGCTTGCTACTTCACTCCTCCACAGCTATCCTGTTCATGTTGAGGGTCATTTAATGCTGAATTCTTTGCATGGTGTTATTTACACTAGGCTGCTTGGAGGTCTGATGCAGGGAGAAATCCAAACTTATCTCTCTGTGCAGGGCATCACTGCAGTCCATCAGGTAATGAAAAAGTTTGATGCAACATTACTGTCTACATGCACTCTTTTTCTCACATTTGATTGAGTAGTGCTTCCACCAAAAATCAAAGAAGATTATGAAGTGATCACAGTCTGACTGTACATTCCAAACCTGATGTGTTGTTACCAGTGTCAACATTAAAACCAAACACACATGTCCTGACCGAGTGAGGTGGCGCAGTGGTTAGCACACTGGACTCGCATTTGGGAGGACGATGGTTCAAGCCCGCGTTCGGCCATCCTGATTTAGGTTTTCAGTGATTTCTCTAAATTGCTCTAGGCAAATGCCGGGATGGTTCCTTTGAAAGGGCATGGCCGACTTCCTTCCCTAATCCGATGAGACCAATGACCTCACTGTTTGGTCTCTTCCCCCAACCAATCCAATCCAATCACATGTCCTGTTGAAACATGACCAAATGTGGTACCTGTGGTAGTGATGCTCGCAAGGGCAATTGCCTGCCTCCTTCTCCCTGCTGTATCAATTGCAATGGTGACCAGGCAGCCTCATCCTGAGAATGTCCCACGTACCTTGATGAGCAGGCCATCCAGGAGATCTGGCCAAAGGAAAAAGTACTTCACCCTGTTGCTCGCAAGTTGTTGGCTAGACCATATGAGACTTACAGTACCATTCTCACTATGACTCGCTCCATGTAGGTTATGGCCATGCAGTCTTGCAACTTCAAATTCAGCACTGCAGTTGTAAAATCATTGGGTATTGCAGTAGCATAACCATCTCCTTCTCCTCCAGCTGTGTAACAAACCACCAAATCTTCACCTCCTGCAGTGAAATCACCTGCTACACAACTGACAGGCTGGAAAGGAAGAAAGGAATACTCTCCTGAAGATTTTTTACGTCCCTGCAGGCAACAAACATCTGAGTCTTCATCTGCCAACTGCAAAGGCTCTAAAAAATCAATCAACTTGACCATTCTTCTCATTCCCTGGCTCAGAGGTCCTCTTCAATGGTGTTACTACATGATACTCTCACCATGCTGACCTACAATCCACCAGTGTGCACTGCCCACCAAGTGAGTAACGATGCTACTGTCACTGTAGGCAGCCTCACCTGGCAACCCAGTAGCTTGTATCCGACGCACTACTGCCCATTTACTATATCCCTCACACCTTCACATTGCGGAAGTAACACAGAATGTGCATCGCAATTCAAATCTACGGGCTACATACCTGCTTTTCACCATGGGAGCAACGATGCTACTGTCACTATACGTAGCCTCACATAGCAACCCAGTAGCTTGTATCCGATGCACTACTGCACATTAAGTACATCCGTCACACCTTCACATTGTGGATGCAGCACAGAATGTGCATTGCAATTCAAATCCACGGGCTACATAGGGGCTATTCACCAAGGGAGTAACAATCCTACTGTCACTGTAGGCAGCCTCACCTCGCAAACCAGTAGCTTGTATCCGGTGCACTACTGCCCATTTACTACATCCCTCACACCTTCACATTGTGGATGCAACACACAAAGTGGGTCGCAATTCAAATTCACGGGCTACATAGCGGCTTTTCACCAAGGGAGTAACAATGCTACTGTCACTGTAGGCAGCCTCACCTAGCAACCCAGTAGCTTGTATCCGATGCACTACTGCCCATTTACTAAATCCCTCACACCTTCACATTGTGGATGCAACAGAGAATGTGCATCAAAATTCAAATCCACAGGCTACATAGCGGCTATTCACCATGTGAGTAAAAATGCTACTGTCACTGTAGGCAGCCTCACCTGGCAACCCAGTAGCTTGTATCCGATGCACTACAGCCCATTTACTACATCTCTCACACCTTCACATTGAGGAAGCAACACACAAAGTGCATCGCAATTCAGATCTACAGGCTACATAGCGGCTTTTCAACAAGAGAGTAATAATGCTACAATCACTGTGGGCAGACTCACCTGGCAACCCAGTAGCTTGTATCCGACGCACTACTGCCCATTTACTATATCCCTCACACCTTCACATTGTGGATGCAACACAGAATGTGCATCGCAAATCAAATCTACGGGCTACATAGGGGCTTTTCACCAAGGGAGTAACGATGCTACTGTCTCTGTACGTAGCCTCACCTGACAACCCAGTAGCTTGTATCCGACGCACTTCTGCCCATTTACTACATCCCTCACACCTTCACATTGTGGATGCAACACAGAATGTGCATCGCAATTCAAATCGACGGGCTACATAGCGGCTTTTCACCAAGGGAGTAGCAATGCTATTGTCACTGTAGGCAGCCTCACCTGGCAACCCAGTAGCTTGTATCCGACGCACTACTGCCCATTTACTATATCCCTCACACCTTCACATTGTGGATGTAACAGAATGTGCATCGCAATTCAAATCTACGGGGTGCATAGCGGCTTTTCACCAAGTGAGTAACGATGCTACTGTCACTGTACGTAGCCTCACCTGGCAACACTGTAGCTTGTATCCGATGCACTACTACCCATTTACTACATCCCTCACACCTTCACATTGTGGATGCAACACAGAATGTGCATCGCAATTCAAACACGGGCTACATAGCGGCTTTTCACAAAAGGAGTAACGATGTCATTGTCAGTGTACGTAGCCTCACCTGGCAACCCAGTAGCTTGTATCCGACGGACTACTGCCCATTTACAATATCCCTCTCACCTTCACATTGAGGATGCAACACAGATTGTGCATCGCATTTCAAATCTAAGTGCTACATAGCTGCTATTCACCAAGAGAGTAACAATGCTAATGTCACTGTACGTAGCCTCACCTAACAACCCAGTAGCTTGTATCCGACGCACTAATGCCCATTTACTATATCTCTCACACCTTCACATTGCCGATGCAACACAGAATTTGTATCACAATTGAAATCAAGAGGCTACATGGCGGCTCTTCGCAAAGAGAGTTATGATGCTAGTGTCACCATACGAGGCCTCTCCTGGCAATGCAGTTGCTTGTATCCTATGCACTAGTGCTCATTTATTATATCCGTCATACTTTCACATTAGCGATGCAACACATAAATTGCATCGCAATTCTAATCCACGGGCTACATAGCGGGTTTTCACCAAGGTCGTAACAATGCTACAATCACTGTATTAAGCCTCACCTGGCAACCCAGTAGCTTGTATCCGACGCACTTCTGCCCATTTACTACATCCCTCACACCTTCACATTGTGGATGCAACACAGAATGTGCATCGCAATTCAAATCTACGGGGTGCATAGCGGCTTTTCACAAAGGGAGTATTAATGCTACTGTCACTGTACGTAGCCTCACCTGGCAAAACAGTAGCTTGTATCCGATGCACTACTGGCCATTTACTACATCCCTCACACCTTAACATTGTGGATGCAACACAGAATGTGCATCGCAATTCAAACACGGGCTACATGGCGGCTTTTCACAAAAGGAGTAACGATGTCATAGTCAGTGTACGTAGCGTCACCTGGCAACCCAGTACCTTGTATCAGACGCGCTACTGCCAATTTACTGTATCACTCACACCTTCACATTGTGGATGCAACACAGAATGTGCATCGCAAATCAAATTTAGGGGCTACATAGCGGCTTTTCACCAAGGGAGTAAAGATGCTACTGTCTCTGTACGTAGCCTCACCTGACATACCAGTAGCTTGTATCCGACGGACTACTGCCCAATTAATACATCCCTCACACCTTCACTTTGTGGATGCATCACAGAATGTGCATCGCAATTTACCACTAGGCTGCATAGTGGCTTTTCACCAAGGGAGTTACGATGTTACTGTCACTGTAGGCAGCCTCACCTGGCAACCCAGTTGCTTGTATCCGATGCACTACTGCCCATTTACTATATCCCTCACACCTTCACATTGTGGGTGCAACACAGAATGTGCATCGCAATTCAAATCCACGGGCTACATAGTGGCTTTTCACCATGGGAGTAACAATGCTACTGTCACTGTAGGCAGCCTCACCTGGTAACCCAGTACCTTGTATCCGATGCACTACTGCCCATTTACTACATCCCTCACACATTCACATTGTGGATGCAACACAGAATGTGCATCGCAATTCAAATCCACGGGCTATATAGCGACTATTCACCAAGGGAGTAACAATGCTACTGTCACTGTAGGCAGCCTCACCTGGCAACCCAGTACCTTGTATCCGATGCACTACTGCCCATTTACTACATCCCTCACACCTTCACATTGTGGATGCAACACAGAATGTGCATCGCAATTTACCTCTACAGGCTACATAGCGGCTTTTCACCAAGGGAGTAACGATGCTACTGTCACTGTAAGTAGCCTCACCAGGCAACCCAGTAGCTTGTATCCGATGCTTTACAGCCCATTTACTACATCTCTCACACCTTCATTTTGTGGATGCAACACACAATGTGCATCGCAATTCAAGTCTATGGGCTACATAGCGGCTTTTCACCAAGAGAGTAAATATGCTACAATCACTGTAGGCAGACTCACCTGGCAAACCAGTAGCTTGTATCCGACGCACTACTGCCCATTTACTACATCCCTCACAACTTCACATTGTGGATGCAACACAGAATGTGCATCGCAAATAAAATCTACGAGCTACATAGCGGCATTTCACCAAGGGAGTATAGATGCTACTGTCACTGTACGTAGCCTCACCTGGCAACCCAGTAGCTTGTATCCGAAACACTTCTGCCCTTTTACTACATCCCTCACACCTTCACATTATGGATGCAACACAGAATGGGCATCGCAAATGAAATCTAGTTGCTACATAGCGGCTTTTCACCAAGGGAGTAACAATGCTACTGTCTCTGTACGTAGCCTCACCTGACAACCCAGTAGCTTGAATCCGACGCACTACTTCCCAATTAATACATCCCTCACACCTTCACTTTCTGGATGCAACACAGAATGTGCATCGCAATTTACCTCTACATGCTGCATAGTGGCTTTTCACCAAGGGAGTTACGATGCTACTGTCTCTGTACGTAGCCTTACCTGGCAACCCTGTAGCTTGTATCCGACACACTTCTGCCCTTTTACTACATCCCTCACACCTTCACATTATGGATGCAACACAGAATGGGCATCGCAAATGAAATCTAGGGGCTACATAGCGGCTTTTCACCAAGGGAGTAACAATGCTACTGTCTCTGTACGTAGCCTCACCTGACAACCCAGTAGCTTGAATCCGACGCACTACTTCCCAATTAATACATCCCTCACACCTTCACTTTCTGGATGCAACACAGAATGTGCATCGCAATTTACCTCTACAGGCTGCATAGTGGCTTTTCACCAAGGGAGTTACGATGCTACTGTCTCTGTACGTAGCCTCACCTGGCAACCCAGTAGCTTGTATCCGACTCACTACTGCCCATTTACTATATCCCTCACACCTTCACATTGCCGATGCAACATAGAATATTCATCGCAATTGAAATCTAGAGGCTACATGGCGGCTCTTCACAAAGAGAGTAACGATGCTACTGTCACTGTAGGCAGCCTCACCCGGCAACCCAGTAGCTTGTATCCGACGCACTACTGCCCATTTACTATATCCCTCACACCTTCACGTTGCGGAAGCAACACAGAATGTGCATCGCAATTCAAATCTACGGGTTACATACCGGCTTTTCACCAAGGGAGTAACGATGCTATTGTCACTGTACGTAGCCTCACAAAGCAACTCAGTAGCTTGTATCCGATGCACTACTGCACATTTAGTGCATCCGTCACACCTTCACATTGTGGATGCAGCACAGAATGTACGTTGCAATTCAAATCCACGGGCTACATAGGGGCTATTCACCAAGGGAGTAACAATGCTACTGTCATTGTAGGCAGCCTCACCTGGCAACCCGGTACCTTGTATCCGGTGCACTACAGCCCATTTACTATATCCCTCACACCTTCACATTGTGGATGCAACACAGAATGAGCATAGCAAATCAAATCTACGGGCTACATAGCGGCTTTTCACCAAGGGAGTAACGATTCTACTGTCTCTGTACGTAGCCTCACCTGACAACCCAGTAGCTTGTATCGGACGCACTACTGCCCAATTAATACATCCCTCACACCTTCACATTGTGGATGCAACACAGAATGTGCATCACAATTTACCTCTGCAGGCTACAAAGTGACTTTCCACCAAGGGAGTAACGATGCTACTGTCACTGTACGTAGCCTCACCTGGCAACCTAGTAGCTTGTATCCGATGCACTACTGCCCATTTACTATATCCCTCACACCTTCACATTGTGGATGCAACACAGAATGTGCATCGCAATTTACCTCTACAGGCTACATAGCGGCTTTTCACCAAGGGAGTAACGATGCTACTGTCACTGTATGTAGCCTCACCTGGCATCCCAGTAGCTTGTATCCGACGCACTACTGCCAATTTACTATATCCCTCACAACTTCACATTGTGGATGCAACACAGAATGTGCATCGCAAATCAAATCTACGGGCTATATAGCGGCTTTTCACCAAGGGAGTATCGATGCTACTGTCACTGTTCGTAGCCTCACCTGGCAACCCAGTAGCTTGTATCCGATGCACTACTGCCCATTTACTATATCCCTCACACCTTCACATTGTGGATGTAACACAGAATGTGCATCGCAATTCAAATCTACGGGGTGCATAGCGGCTTTTCACCAAGGGAGTAACGATGCTACTGTCCTTGTACGAAGCCACACCTGACAACCCAGTAGCTTGTATCCGACGCACGACTGCCCAATTAATACATCCCTCACACCTTCACATTGTGGATGCAAAACAGAATGTGCATCGCAATTTACCTCTGCAGGCTACAAAGTGGCTTTCCACCAAGGGAGTAACGATGCTACTGTCACTGTACGTAGCCTCACCTGGCAACCTAGTAGCTTGTATCCGACGCACTACTGCCCATTTACTATATCTCTCACACCTTCACATTGTGGATGCAACACAGAATGTGCATCGCAATTCAAATCCACGGGCTACATAGCGGCTTTTCACCAAGGGAGTGACGATGCTACTGTCTCTGTACGTAGCCTAACCTGACATACCAGTAGCTTGTATCCGACGCACTACTGCCCAATTAATACATCAATCACACCTTCACTTTGTGGATGCAACACAGAATGTGCATCGCAATTTACCTCTACAGGCTGCATAGTGGCTTTTCACCAAGGGAGTTACGATGCTAGTGTCACTGTAGGCAGCCTCACCTGGCAACCCAGTTGCTTGTATCCGATGCACTACTGCCCATTTACTATATCCCTCACACCTTCACATTGTGGATGCAACACAGAATGTGCATCGCAATTCAAATCCATGGGCTACATAGTGGCTTTTCACCATGGGAGTAACAATGCTACTGTCACTGTAGGCAGCCTCACCTGGTAACCCAGTACCTTGTATCCGATGCACTACTGCCCATTTACTACATCCCTCACACATTCACATTGTGGATGCAACACAGAATGTGCATCGCAATTCAAATCCTCGGGCAATATAGCGGCTGTTCACCAAGGGAGTAACAATGCTACTGTCACTGCAGGCAGCCTCACCTGGCAACCCAGTAGCTTGTATCCGCTGCACTATAGCCCATTTACTACATCTCTCACACCTTCACTTTGTGGATGCAACACACAATGTGCATCGCAATTCAAATCTACGGGCTACATAGTGGCTTTTCACCAAGAGTGAAAAATGCTACAATCACTGTAGGCAGACTCACCTGGCAACCCAGTAGCTTGTATCCGACGCACTACTGCCCATTTACTGTATCCCTTACATCTTCACATTGTGGAAGCAACACAGAATGTGCATCGCAAATCAAATCTACGGGCTACATAGCGGCTTTTCTCCAAGGGAGTAACGATGCTACTGTCTCTGTACGTAGCCTTACCTGACAACCCAGTAGCTTGTATCCGACGCACTGCTGCCCAATTAATACATCCCTCACACCTTCACATTGTGGATGCAAAACAGAACGTGCATCGCAATTTACCTCTGCAGGCTACAAAGTGGCTTTCCACCAAGGGAGTAACGATGCTACTGTCACTAAACGTAGCCTCACCTGGAAACCTAGTAGCTTGTATCCGACGCACTACTGCCCATTTACTATATCTCTCACACCTTCACATTGTGGATGCAACACAGAATGTGCATCGCAATTTACCTCTACAGGCTACATAGCGGCTTTTCACCAAGGGAGTAACGATGCTACTGTCACTGTAAGTAGCGTCACCAGGCAACCCAGTAGCTTGTATCCGATGCTTTACAGCCCATTTACTACATCTCTCACACCTTCATTTTGTGGATGCAGCACAGAATGTGCATCGCAATTGAAATCTACGGGCTACATAGAGGCTTTTCACCAAGAGAGTAAATATGCTACAATCACTGTAGGCAGACTCACCTGGAAACCCAGTAGCTTGTATCAGACGCACTACTGCCAATTTACTATATCCCTCACAACTTCACATTGTGGATGCAACACAGAATGCTCATCGCAAATCAAATCTACGAGCTACATAGCGGCTTTTCACCAAGGGAGTATCGATGCTACTGTCACTGTACATAGCCTCACCTGGCAACCCAGTAGCTTGTATCCGACGCACTTCTGCCCTTTTACTACATCCCTCATACCTTCACGTTATGGATGCAACACAGAATGGGTATCGAAATTCAAAGCAACGGGCTACATAGCGGCTTTTCACCAAGGGAGTAACAATGCTATTGTCACTGTAGGCAGCCTCACCTGGCAACCCAGTAGCTTGTATCCGACGCACTACTGCCCATTTACTATATCCCTCACACCTTCACATTGTGGATGTAACACAGAATGTGCATCGCAATTCAAATCTACAAGGTGCATAGCGGCTTTTCACAAAAGGAGTAACGATGTCATTGTCAGTGTATGTAGGCTCACATGGCAACCCAGTAGCTTGTATCCGACGGGCTACTTCCCATTTACAATATACCTCACACCTTCACATTTTGGATGCAACACAGAATGTGCATCGCAAATGAAATCTAGGGGCTACATAGCGGCTTTTCACCAAGGGAGTAACAATGCTACTGTCTCTGTACGTAGCCTCACCTGACAACCCAGTAGCTTGTATCCGACGCACTACTGCCCAATTAATACATCCCTCACACCTTCACATTGTGGATGCAACACAGAATGTGCATCGCAATTTACCTCTGCAGGCTACAAAGTGGCTTTCCACCAAGGGAGTAATGATGCTACTGTCACCGTACGTAGCCTCACCTGGCAACCCAGTAGCTTGTATCCGACGCACTACTGCCCATTTACCATATCCCTCACACCTTCACATTGCGGAAGCAACACAGAATGTGCATCGCAATTCAAATCTACGGGCTACATAGCGGCTTTTCACCAAGTGAATAACAATGCTACTGTCACTGTAGGAAGCCTCACCTGGCAACCCAGTACCTTGTATCCGATGCACTACTGCCCATTTACTACATCCCTCACACATTCACATTGTGGATGCAACACAGAATGTACATCGCCATGCAAATCCACGGGCTATATAGCGGCTATTCACCAAGGGAGTAACAATGCTACTGTCACTGTAGGCAGCCTCACCTGGCAACCCAGTAGCTTGTATCCGTTGCACTACAGCCCATTTACTACATCTCTCACACCTTCACTTTGTGAATGCAACACACAATGTGCATCGCAATTCAAATCTACGGGTTACATAGCGGCTTTTCACCAAGAGTGTAAAAACGCTACAATCACTGTAGGCAGACTCACCTGGCAACCCAGTAGCTTGTATCCGACACACTACTGCCCATTTACTATATCCCTCACAACTTCACATTGTGGATGCAACACAGAATGTGCATCGCAAATAAAATCTCCGGGCTACATAGCGGCTTTTCACCAAGGGAGTAACGACGCTACTGTCACTGTACGTAGCCTCACCTGACAACACAGTAGCTTGTATCCGATGCACTACTGCCCAATTAATACATCCCTCACACCTTCACATTGTGGATGCAACATAGAATGTGCATTGCAATTTACCTATGCAGGCTACATAGCGGCTTTTCACCAAGGGAGTAAGTATGCTACTGTCCCTGTACGTAGCCTCACCAGGACACCCAGTAGCTTGTATCCGATGTACTACAGCCCATTTACTACATCTCTCACACCTTCACTTTGTGGAAGCAACACACAATGTGCATCGCAATTCAAATCTACGGGCTACATAGCGGCTTTTGACCAAGAGAGTAAATATGCTACAATCACTGTAGGCAGACTCACCTGGCAACCCAGTAGCTTGTATCCGATGCACTACTGCCAATTTACTATATCCCTCACAACTTCACATTGTGGATGCAACACAAAATGTGCATCGCAAATAATCTATGGGCTACATAGGAGCTTTTCACAAAGGGAGTATCGATGATACTGTCACTGTACGTAGCCTCACCTGGCAACCCAGTAGCTTGTATCCTACGTACTTCTGCCCTTTTACTACATCCCTCACACCTTCACATTATGGATGCAACACAGAATGGGCATCGCAATTCAAATCGACGGGCTACATAGCGGCTTTTCACCAAGGGAGTAACGATGCTACTGTCACTGAATGTAGCCTCACCTGGCAACCCAGTAGCTTGTATCCGATGCACTACTGCCCATATACTATATCCCTCACACCTGCATATTGTGGATGCAACACAGAATGTGCATCGCAATTCAAACACGGGCTACATAGCGGCTTTTCACAAAAGGAGTAACGATGTCATTGTCAGTGTATGTAGGCTCACATGGCAACCCAGTAGCTTGTATCCGACGGACTACTGCCCATTTACAATATCCCTCACACCTTCACATTGTGGATGCAACACAGAATGTGCATAGCAAATGAAATCTAGGGGCTACATAGTGGCTTTTCACCAAGGCAGTAACAATGCTACTGTCTCTGTACGTAGCCTCACCCGACAACCCAGTAGCTTGAATCCGACGCACTACTTCCCAATTAACACATCCCTCACACCTTCACTTTCTGGATGCAACACAGAATGTGCATCGCAATTTACCTCTGCAGGCTGCATAGTGGCTTTTCACCATGGGAGTTACAATGCTACTGTCACTGTACGTAGCCTCACATGGCAACCCAGTAGCTTGTATCCGACGCACCACTGCGCATTCACTATATCCCTCACACCTTCACATTGCCGATGCAACACAGAATATTCATCGCAATTGAAATCTAGAGGCTACATGGCGGCTCTTCACTAAGAGAGTAACGACGCTACTGTTACCGTACGTGTGCTCTCCTGGTAAGGCTGTAGCTTGTATCCTATGCACTAGTGCCCATTTATTATATCCATCATACCTTCACATTAGCGATGCAACACATAATTTGCATCGCAATTCAAATCTACGGGCTACATAGCGGCTTGTCACCAAGGGAGTAACGATGCTACTGTCACTGTAGGCAGCCTCACCTGGCAACCCAGTAGCTTGTATCCGACGCACTACTGCCCATTTACTATATCCCTCACACATTCACATTGCAGAAGCAACACAGAATGTGCATCGCAATTCAAATCTATGGGCTACATACCGGCTTTCCACCAAGGAAGTAACGATGCTACTGTCACTCTACGTAGCCTCACCTTGCAACCTAGTAGCTTGTATCCGATGCACTGCTGCCCATTTACTACATCCCTCACACCTTCACATTGTGGATGCAACACAGAATGTGCATCGCAATTCAAATCCACGGGCTACATAGCGGCTATTCATCATGGGAGTAAAAATGCTACTTTCACTGTAGGCAGCCTCACCCGGCAACCCAGTAGCTTGTATCCGACGCACTACTGCCCATTTACCATATCCCTCACACCTTCACATTGCGGAAGCAACACAGAATGTGCATCGCAATTCAAATCTACGGGGTACATAGCGGCTTTTCACCAAGTGAATAACAATGCTACTGTCACTGTAGGAAGCCTCACCTGGCAACCCAGTACCTTGTATCCGATGCACTACTGCCCATTTACTACATCCCTCACACATTCACATTGTGGATGCAACACACAATGTGCATCGCAATTCCAATCCACGGGCTACATAGCGGCTTTTCACCAAGGAAGTAACAATGCTACTGTCACTGTAGGCAGCCTCACCTGGCAACCCAGTAGCTTGTATCCGATGCACTACTGTCCTTTTACTACATCCCTCACACCTTCACATTGTGTATGCAACACAGAATGTGCATCGAAATTCAAATACACGGGCTACATAGCGGATATTCACCATGGGAGTAAAAATGCTACTGTCACTGTAGGCAGCCTCACCTGGCAACCCAGTAGCTTGTATTCAATGCACTACAGCCCATTTACTACAACTCTCACACATTCACATTGTGGATGCAACACACAATGTGCATCACAATTCAAATCTACAGGCTACATAGCAGCTTTTCAACAAGAGAGTAATAATTCTACAATCACTGTGGGCAGACTCACCTGGCAACCCAGTACCTTGTATCCGACGTACTACTGCCCATTTACTATATCCCTCACACCTTCACATTGTGGATGCAACACAGAATGTGCATGGCAATTCAAATCTACCGGCTAAATAGCGGCTTTTCTCCAAGGGAGTAACGATGCTACTGTCACTGTACGTAGCCTCACATAGCAACCCACTAGCTTGTATCCGATGCACTACTGCTCATTTACTACATCCCTCACACCTTCACATTGTGGATGCAACACAGAATGTGCATCGCAATTCAAATCCACGGGCTACATAGCGGCTTTTCACCAAGGGAGTATCGATGCTAGTGTCACTGTACGTAGCCTCTCCTGGCAACCCAGTAGCTTGTATCCAACGCACTACTGCCCATTTACTATATCCCTCACACCTTCACATTGTGAATGTAACACAGAATGTGCATCGCAATTCAAATCTACGGTGTGCATAGCGGCTTTTCACCAAGGGAGAAACGATGGTACTGTCACTGTACGTAGCCTCACCTTACAACCCAGTAGCTTGTATCCGATGCACTACTGCCCATTTACTACATCCCTCACACCTTCACATTGTGGATGCAACACAGAATGTGCATCGCAATTCAAATCTAAGTGCTACATAGCGGCTATTCACCAAGGAGTAACGATGCTAATGTCACTGTACGTAGCCTCACCTGGCAACCCAGTAGCTTGTATTCAATGCACTACAGCCCATTTACTACAACTCTCACACATTCACATTGTGGATGCAACACACAATGTGCATCACAATTCAAATCTACAGGCTACATAGCGGCTTTTCAACAAGAGAGTAATAATGCTACAATCACTGTGGGCAGACTCACCTGGCCACCCAGTAGCTTGTATCCGACGCACTACTGCCCAATTAATACATCCCTCACACCTTCACATTGTGGATGCAACACAGAATGTGCATCGCAATTTACCTCTACAGGCTACATAGCGGCTTTTCACCAAGGGAGTAACGATGCTACTGTCACTGTACGTAGCCTCACCTGGCAACCCAGTATCTTCTATCCGACGCACTTCTACCCATTTACTACATCCCTCACACCTTCACTTTTCCGTTCCAACACAGAATGTGCATCGCAATTCAAATCTACGGGCTAAATAGCAGCTTTTCTCCAAGGGAGTAACGATGCTACTGTCACTGTACGTAGCCTCACATAGCAACCCACTAGCTTGTATCCGATGCACTACTGCTCATTTACTACATCCCTCACACCTTCACATTGTGGATGCAACACAGAATGTGCATCGCAATTCAAATCCACAGGCTACATAGCGGCTTTTCACCAAGGGAGTATCGATGCTAGTGTCACTGTACGTAGCCTCACCTGGCAACGCAGTACCTTGTATCCGACGCACTTCTGCCCTTTTACTACATCCCTCACACCTTCACATTGTGGATGCAACACAGAATGTGCATCGCAATTAAAATCGACGGGCTACATAGCGGCTTTTCACCAAGGGAGTAACAATGCTATTGTCACTGTAGGCAGCTTCACCTGGCAACCCAGTAGCTTGTATCCTACGCACTACTGCCCATTTACTATATCCCTCACAACTTCACATTGTGAATGTAACACAGAATGTGCATCGCAATTCAAATCTACGGGGTGCATAGCGGCTTTTCACCAAGGGAGTTACGATGCTACTGTCACTGTACGTAGCCTCACCTTACAACCCAGTAGCTTGTATCCGATGCACTATTGCCCATTTACTACATCCCTCACACCTTCATATTGTGGATGCAACACAGAATGTGGATCGCAATTCAAATCTAAGTGCTACATAGTGGCTATTCACCAAGGGAGTAACGATGCTAATGTCACTGTACGTAGCCTCACCTGGCAACACAGTAGCTTGTATCCGATGCACTACTGCCTATTTACTACATCCCTCACACCTCCACATTGTGGATGCAACACAGAATGTGCATCGCAATTCAAATCCACGGGCTACATAGCGGCTTTTCACCAAGGGAGTAACGATGCTACTGTCACTGTAGGCAGCCTCACCTGGCAACCCAGTAGCTTGTACCCTATGCACTACAGCCCATTTACTACATCCTTCACACCTTCGCATTGTGGATGCAACACAGAATGTGCATCGCATTTCAAATCTACGGGCTACATAGCGGCTTTTCACCAAGGGAGTAACAATGCTACTGTCACTGTACGTAGCCTCACCTGGCCACCCAGTAGCTTGTATCCGATGCACTACTGCCCATTTACTACATCCCTCACACCTTCACATTGTGGCTGCAACACAGAATGTGCATCGCAATTCAAATCTAAGTGCTACATGGCGGCTTCTCACCAAGGGAGTAACAAGGCTACTGTCACTTTAGGCAGCCTTACCTGTCAACCCAGTAGCTTGTATCCGACGCACTACTGCCCATTTACTATATCCCTCACAGCTTCACATTGTGGATGCAACACAGAATGTGCATCGCAAATCAAATCCACGGGCTACATAGCGGCTTTTCACCAAGGGAATAACAATGCTACTGTCACTGTGCGTAGTCTCACCTGGCAACCCAGTACCTTGTATCCGACGCAATACTGCCCATTTACTATATCCCTCACACCTTCACTTTTCCGTTGCAACACAGAATGTGCATTGCATTTCAAATCTACAGGCTAAATAGCGGCTTTTCTCCAATGGAGTAACGATGCTACTGTCACTGTACGTAGCATCACATAGCAACCCAGTAGCTTGTATCCGATGCACTACTGCCCATTTAGTACATCCCTCACACCTTCGCATTGTGGATGCAACACAGAATGTGCATCGCATTTCAAATCTACGGGCTACATAGCGGCTTTTCACCAAGGGAGTAACAATGCTATTGTCACTGTAGGCAGCCTCACCTGGCAACCCAGTAGCTTGTATCCGACGCACTACTGCCCATTTACTATATCCCTCACACCTTCACATTGTGGATGTAACACAGAATGTGCATCGCAATTCAAATCTACGGGGTGCATAGTGGCTTTTCACCAAGGGAGTAACGATGCTACTGTCACTGTACGTAGCCTCATCTGGCAACCCTGTAGCTTGTATCCGATGCACTACTGCCCATTTACTACATCTTTCACACCTTCACATTGTGGATGCATCACAGAATGTGCATCGCAATTCAAATCTACGGGCTACATAGCGGCTTCTCACCAAGGGAGTAACAAGGCTACTGTTAAAACTCGGAGAGAACTTTCCAAATGATTTATTCGTTTCCACTACATTGCTTCGTTCACCTCAGTCCGCATCACAGGCCCCACATTGCTCAGGAAATATCCGCAGCGGCCTGTGAAACGCAACGCTGTGTCGTGGTGGCCTTGTTCGCCATCTGTAGAGTTCCAGTTACATCAGGATTGCTGCGCCAGCAGCCGACTCATCGGCCACTGTCCCTGTTGATTCCGCGCTGCTCTGCCGGGAGCTGTAGCTTAGCCCCATTGCTGCGTCTTCATCGGATGGTGTAGCTGGGAACGCGGTGCAACGACCACCCCTGTTCTGGCATCCCAACCTGTGGCCCTCACCTTGTAAGTCTCCGGTGTGTGTTGGGAGACGAGACAACTGCCCATGGTAGGGACCTGAAGAGTGGCCCGCTCTCGCTGTCTGCGGACCCCGCGTCGGTCTCAGAGTGTCGAACCAACGACCCGCCAGCCATGGACTGGTACGCTGTCGCCCCATCTGCTGCCGTATCTCGCCGGTAGTGTGACATGCACCGCCGTCCAGGAGAGCTGCCACACTTGAATGAATCTCGTTAGAAAACAACACCTATTTTTATTCGGCCGCACGCCTCTGTTTCGCTAACGCATCACTCCGAGTCATGTACACTCCACAACACGATTGCGCCAGTGGGCTACTTCTTCCTGTAACTTGTGACATGCGAACTACTCTGTTTACTCTTTTCAGCGGTTTGATGGCCACTGTGGCCTCCAGTCCACTTCGCAACCACTAGTCAGTGTAACTTACTGCATTGCAGCCCACACCTGGTTGTAGCTCGTGCGCTCCGAAATATTGCACCAAATCTAACTTCCCTATCTTAAACTGTGCTGCCGCTACATGTACGATGAAGTAACTACAGTAAGAAATTTGTCATGTCAATGCCTTGTTCATTTTGTACTGCTTTACAGTTTTGTCATTTAAAAAATAAAATTCGAAAAAAAAAGAAGCAAAAATTATTTTGCACAGAGGTAAGGATTTTGAGGAGCATAATTTGTCAGCAGCTCTAGTGGCATTTCAGAAATTATGTATGTAAACACAGCAGAATAGTAGCATAATTTATGTTGCAGGGAAGGGCTAGAATGTACTAGGCAATAGTTACCAGTGGACTATAAACCAAGCACACACAGTGTCATATAGTGTACATAAATTGTTACTGTATTTTTTTCTATGTAGCAGAACAATTTGACACTTTGTGCCAATTCATCATGGCTACTGAGATGTCATGATCCCGGCTGTGCTTTGTGTACTACACATGCAAATATAGATGACACTTGGAGCTGTGGCTGATGGGAGCGACCGTAAAGGCATTTCCCATTTACAGTCACTTCCGTCCGTCAGCCACCGCACTGAGGGTCAACTTTGTTTGCGCATGTAGTACACGAAGCACAGCTGTGATGCATGATGTCTCAGTCACCATGATGAATCGGCACAAAGTGTCAAATTGTTCAGCTACATAGAAAAAATACAGTAACCATTTATGTATGCTATATGATGCTGTGTGTGCTTAGTTAAATGGTAGTATCTCTCACTGAGTAAAAGGCTATTTTCTTTTCTTTTTTTTTTTCTTCTTTGTTGAGTTTTGATTCCCCCCAGAGGGGCAGGGGCGCGGAAGGGGGCGGGGACAGGATGTCAACAGTATAATATGCCGCTCTGCAGCCTACAGAAGAATTTAAAAACATAATGAGTAGAGAATAAACAATAAAAATAGGTGATAAAACACTGACTGTGTAAAACTGTAATAGGGCGAAAAATGGCAGAAGTTAAAATATAAAAACAAAGAGCTGGTGTTGCTAATTTAAATACATGAAATTAGACATGGAAAATTAAAAAAAAACGTGCTGACAGTCTGGTTTCTGTTTGCAAGAGTTAAAAAAAAACAACACACCTAGTGACAGGTTGGTGTCTGTTCACATCATGTAAAAAAAAACGGTATGCGCAACACTGACACATCACTTAAATACTGCACTATAAAGTAGACTTGAATGCAGATGAAGGTGGGGGGGGGGGGGGGGGGGAGAGGACCCAGCCAGAAGAGGGGAGGAGGGGGAAGGAGAGGAAAAGCAAAAGGGCGGAGCCAATGGAGGGAGAGGACACAGAAAGGGGGAGGGAGGGCAGGGTGGACATGAGAGGGAGTGGAGAAGGCAAGGGAGGGGAAAGCAAAAGGACTCGGAGGAGAGTGAAAGGCTGTCCATAGTGCCATCTCTTATAGCTATTGAGAAACACACTGACAACTGAGTAAGGTAAGCAATTCACCACCAAACACTGTGCTTATATCAGTTTATTACATATTTACCCATACTGCAAAACAAAGTAAATTGACTAATTCAAGGTATGATAGGCCCATGGAAATAAAAGAATAATAAATTTCATTTAATGGTTTACACTCCTTAACTATTGATAGTCGTGCCCAGCAGTCTTGCAGCCTATAAATTGCAAACCTTCGGCACTGCAATTGATTGCAAAAATTAAAGTGTAGAAGAGTTAAAAGCAGAAATTTGTTTGTAGTGTGAATGCAGAAATTGAAGGGTTAGTGTGGAAAACCACTTTAACCTGCAGTTACTGTAGGAGCGAAATAAGTAGCTCTGCAGTTTATGGTGTCAGTTCCAAGCCTGGAGAAAGGAGGAGGGTTGGCAAAGTACTGAAGCCATTAAAGAATTGACATAAAATAGAAGGAGAGATCCAGTAAAGTTTAATACCTTAGTAGTAATGATGATGATTATAATAATGATGATGATGATAATAATAATAATAATAATAATAATAATAATAATAATAATAATAGCAATTAACCCATATATTTTCAACTTAATTGCGTGATGCAAATAAAGCAACTACCAGTATCTCACGCCTCTGTATATATAGTCTTATTGCTGAATATGGACATCAGAGGGACTGAACATAACAAGCAGTGATGCTGGAGCTTCCAGAATCCATTCAACCAAAACACAAACACTTTTGGGCATAACAGTTTCTATTGAATAAAACTTTTCATGGTTAACACTATTTTGTAACAGTTTATGAATGGATAACTTTCTCCCCCTCTGCGCTTATGACAATTCCTGCTATTATCTATCAGTGTAACAGCACCAAAGAACTTACTTGTCAGGACTAAAGGCTAGTGTGTTCAGTTTCCAAGTCAAGACAAAGTTACTGAAGAAGTGGACAGACACAAGTATCAGGTATTCCTTAATCAGAGTTGTTGCATGTAATATGTCTCTATTTATAACCAATAGCTCAATATATAGCATATTTACATACAAATAGTATATATTACACCTACATAAAAACCTGAAATAACTTACCCTGGTCCCAAAGGGAGCCCAAGATTCAGGAACACATATTTTCAGTTAATTAGAAGCAATAATTAAAAACTTGGTTTCAGATAAAGAACAGTTTAAACAGAGTTTGAATGACTTTTTGGTGGGCAACTCATCTACTCTGTGCATGAATATCTTCACAAGGATTGTTAGACCAGCTTAAGAAAAATTCAGTTTTGACAGCACTTGGTCACAACAGTCAAGATTAGGTATGTTGTGTATGATGATAAATTTATCAAAAGTTTATAACTTGGTTTCATTCTGACAGTGTATTTATTCTGTAAATATTAGCAGTTCCAGTTTATTGTAATGTCACACTGCCAAATATTCAACTGCAGCTGCCAGGTAAATAAGCAACATACAACTTTTTGCAGGGCAAATCAGTTTGTTGATACAGAAATAAAGCAAGTTATACACATAAAACAATAATCTTGTGTTTTGTGCCTTGTTTGTGCAGTTGAGATAGGTAGAGCCAAAAAGGAAGAGGAACAAATAGCTCTAAAAATAAATGAGACTTTGGTGACAAGTGCATCTTGCGTTACAAATCACTTAAATAAGTACTTTGTTTCTGTTACTGACAGCTTGGGGTTTTCAGGTTCAGTAAACAGTGCAATGGAGTACCTGAGACCAGTATTTACAAATACCTGCAGTAAAATGGGAACTACACTAAAATCTTCCAAAGAAGTAGCATTCATCGTAAAATCCTTAACATCTAAGTATTCTAGTGGTTATTGTAATATATCAACAAAGTTAATCAAAGAGTGCTCATGCAAGGTGAGTTCCATCTGCAGCTATTTCTGTAATCAATCTCTTATCAGTGAAACATTTCCATACTGGCTAAAATATAAAGCCTCTTTACAAGAAGGGGGATAACGAGATACCATCAAACTGTCAACCAATTTCACTTTTGCCAGCTTTTCCAAAAACATTTGAAAAGGTTGTATTCAAGTGTCTCGTTAAGCATCTGACTACAAATAATATATTGTCCAAGTCACGGTTTGAGTCTCTTAAGGGTTCTGATAGATAGAAAGCTATTTACATGTACAGTGATAATGTAGATAATGAATTAGATAACAAATTAGAGGCTACTGGCATTTGCAGTGATGTGTCAATAGCATTTTACTGTGTGAATCAGAGCATTCTCTTAAGTGCATTAGAATACTATGGTGTCACCAGCAGTGCTGCAAAATGGTTTGAGCCTTATTTAACTACATGAAACAAAGGATGTTGTTGCAAAATATCTGTGCAGTAAACAGTGAGCCTTCATCTGATTGGGAGTTAATTACATATGGTGTTCCTCAAGTTTCCATCTTGGGTCTGTTGCTTTTTCTTGTGTGCATTAATGACTTCTCGCCAATTACGTTGCCAGATGCTAAGTTTGTTTTGTTGCACATGATACAAACATTGCAATAAGTAGGAGGTCAAGTAAAAATTTAGAAATGGCTGCTATTCCAATTTTCACTAGCATTAATAAATGATGTCATTAAACTTTGTAAAGACCCACCAGAATCTGTTAGATATTTACTTCTAGCATGTGTATAGCAAATGAAGCATGTGTATAGCAAATGCAGATTGAAGCGGTTGACAGGGTTACATTTCTGGGATTAAAATTCGATAATAAATGCTGTTGGGAAGGGATTTGCAGTAAGAATGATGTCAGATGTAGTAGATACAAAAACTTATATATTTTGCCTACTTTAATTCTAATATATCATATGGGATCACATTCTGGAGTAACTTGCGAAGCCGAGCAACAGTTTTTAGAATCCAATAGCGTGTAACAAGGTTCATTTGTTGTGTAAATTCAAGAAAATTGTGTAGAAACCTGTTCATGGAACTTTGAATTCTAACCATTGCTTCTCAGTATACTGCATTTATTTTTAATGAAACTTATTGCATAAAAACCTAAAATCACTTACTTTGGCCCAAAAAGTGGTATAATATTCAGAAATACACATTTTCAATAAATCGCCAGCAACCATTAAAAACTTGGTATCAGATAAAGCACAGTTTAAACAGAGTTTGAATGACTTTTTGGTCGGCACCTTCTTCTACTCTATAGATGAATCTCTTAACAGCGACTGTTAGACCAGCTTAAGTAAAAATTTGAGATTTCAATTTTGACAGCAGTAGGACACAACTGACAAGATTAGGTATTTTGTGAATGATAAATTTATTTAAAGTGCAGAACTGTATTGCATCCTGACAGAGTATTAATTCTGTAAATATTAGGAGTTCTCGTTTACGGTAATACATTTACCTATTTTGACAGTCTGCTGATAAATGATCAGGGTAGTGAGTATTATATTCATTTGTTTTATGTTTTTTTATGTTATACTTTCTGACTTTTTCACACCCAAGAGGATCATCTCTTTTTGGGTCTCTGGAACGAAAACTGAATCTTATCTAATCTAATTCCATTTCACTATAGTAACGGAACTTTCTAGGTATTAGTCCTACTGTTGTGTTGTCATTGCCAAGTCCTGTAAACATTCTCTAGGCCGTGTAGTAATTTTGCCACAAGTGACATATTAGAGAAGACTCGAGCACTTACTCTACATTACTCTCCCACACAATTGAAATACTATGTGGGGGTAAGGTATTTATTTATTTTCATCTACACCAAAGCATTCACATGCAGTCAATGGCTTCATGGACAATTCTGATAACAACTTTTACATCAGGAACTGACAAAATGTAATTGTGGGAGTGACGTAATCAAATAATTGATATATGACAAGGGCAGTGTCTCTCTAATTTCTTATGTTCTTTGTTGCTTCCTGCTCTGGTTTGATTGCTAATGTGTACACATGTGTCTTTTGTATTTGTGCACAATATAGTGTGGTTTACACTGAGGTGAAAAAAAGTCATAGACTAGTGATGGCAGTAATAAACACGTATACAATTTATAAAAGAACAACGCATTAGCAGAGCAGTCATTTGAATTTGAGTGATTCATGTGAAAAGGTTTCCAACCTGATTGTGGCCACATGAGGGGAATTAACAGACATTGAACAGGGAATGGTAGTTGCAGCTAGATGTGGAGGACTCAATTTAAGAAATCATTAGGGACTTCAATACTCAGAGATCCACAGTGTCAAGAATGGGCCAACAGTACCAAATTTCAGGCACTGTGGGAGCTGGTGGTGGCACCATATCTGTGTGGGCTGTGTTTACATAGAATTAACTTGCTCCTCTACTTCAAATGGACGAATCATTGAATGGAAATGGTTATGTTCAGCTAGTTAAAGACCATTTGCAGCTATTCATGTTTACAACAATAATGGAATTTTTATAGATGACAGTGCACCTCATCACCGGGCAAAAATTGTTCATAGTTGGTTTGAAGAACTTTCTGAACAATTCAAGTGGATAATTTGGGCACCCAGATCGCCCAACATGAATCCTTTCAAACATTTGTGGGACATAATTGAGATGTCAGTTCATGCTCAAACTTGTGCACCAGCAACACTTTCAATTGTAGAGACAGCATGGTTCAATATTTCTGCCGGGCACTTCCAATGACTTACTGAGTCCACACCACGCAGTGTTGCTGCACTACTCTCGGTAAAAGAGGGTCCAGCATGATATCAGGAGCCATCCCATAAGTTTTGACACCTCATTGTATTACACCATTAGTCTGTGAATGTATTTTATGTTCAGGAGATAGTGCCATTCCATAATTTGTGAACCCAAAGAAGAAATTCTACTCTCTTGGGTAGGTTATCTGCTGCAATTCATATAGATAAGTACAGTAATGAATACCATTCATAATGTTCTATATTTTGTCAGGTCACTAAAAAATGAGATCGAGATTCTACAGAGCCCACCTCCTGTGTTTCGACCGCTAGATTCCATGCCACATACTGATCCATTTGGGAACATCACGGCTCAACCTCTCTGGTCATGACTCAGTGATATAACCAGATAACAATGCTTTGCACATAATTACAACAGTGTCGTAAGACATCATATTCAGAATGAACATGTTTGCAGTCATTTCATGTTCACTGGTACCACATGTGAGATCAACAGAAATATCCACTCATCAGCTTTCGCAGTCATCCCACACTGTATTTGCAAGTTCCAGCCCCACAGTTTGCTCCCAGTCAATTGAAAATTTAGTTGCAGTAAATGTAGTGCATTTTCAAACAACAGCAAATTAGTTACACTTTTGAATAGTTCATTTTAGTGATCAGTAATATTGAGCAACGTGTTACTTGAGTAGTGCTGGACATTATATTATGAGCTGCCCTGCACGAAACCTACAATACTCTCACAGTAGTGGTGAGTTCACACTGCAACAAAATCAGTGGGCCAAAGGCTCATGCAAATCCTGTACCATGACAGGCATGATGACATGATACCATCTGTATTCTGGAGACATCTACATGGAACGATTACCAGTTTGGATGCTTTGCTGTTACACATTTGGCACCAACAATTGCTACCAAAGTGAGGTTAACTTTAATTACTCAGGAAGGGCAGCCATAATACTAGTTACCAATAAAGCACACACCTTGCCCAAAACATATGCCACAATGGCCACCATGATAACTTCCATTCACTCTGAAGAGAGCTGAACCATCCCAGACCAGCCCAACATGCTGCTGCCTAGCCGCCATGCCACCTCCACCTGAAAGTCACAGTGTGTTCTTGAGGGCCAGTGAACTCTCCATACCACTGTCAAGAGGCTAACTAAGCAGTTGAAAATGTTGCAACTATGGATCATGGCATCTGAGAGCAAACGGACCCAGTGCACATGCCCACAGCGGCCTCATAGCCACGAAACCACTAAGACTAATGTTTGCTGTTCCACAGACATTTTTGTCACCTGACAACTAAGTGCAAGAAATCATGCTTGCACCTCAGTGCCGAGACTCAGTTTGGTTCAGGTGCAACAGTAGAACACCCACTTACAGCATCTATTGTTTAAGAACAGTCAGAAAGACACTATAGGACTGCTCAGCCTAGCACTTGTACCGGCATGACTCCAAAGCTGCCAACTACTGAATGGCTACTCAACAATACATCATAAAGATTATTCGTTACCAACCACTATTCATGGCTAGTGTTATTAATCAAACAGGATCAGCAATCAACACACTGCTGACTACATTTTACCCAGATGCAAAACAACACACTATGACCAATTTAATGGCAGTTAACAAGTCTGTCATATGTGTATATGGTCACAAAATGTTTGAGGTTGACAATGACTTCTTTGAGAACTGCAAGTGATCATACACATTACCCAACATTGCTCAAACTATTTTGGGTGCTGATTTCCTCACACAGGCTGCCATGACCTCCAATTTACCAAATGAATGACTGATAAACTCCATCAGCAGTCACACTATTGTTGCAGTAAAGGGTTACTCATCAAAGTACACAATGTCCAAGGTGTATAATTTAAGTGCTAACACCTCAAATGGTCATCGTCATTACTGGGAATCCTTCTGCCACAACTTGAAATCACACCTCCAGTCCATGAGAAAAGATTACATAACAATGAGGTGTGAAATAATCAAGTCACATGAAGATAATGTGATGTTGAAGGATACCCTACTGGAAATAGAAGGCCAACTCCAAGTGGCCTGAAAAAACATTAGAATAAATTAGGACACCCCCGCATTGCATCTGTGCTCTGCACACGACTGTGTCCATCGATTAACAGAGGCCCGTAAAACTACAGGGCAAGGCCATAGATACTACGATGCACCATATCTGTACCAAACCTGGTCTGTAATTTCATCATGAGCCCATACCATTGTGTGGACATGACTACCACCGATTTCCAGTGGCACCGGGGGGAACCAACACCTCACACCCCTCCCCCTCTGTCTGCTACCAATGGCACTCCTCCCAACCATAATTCTACAGCACTGGCTGTGTCACTGACTGCATTACATGTCCAACATGCCCAGCCACACGCAAGCTGGCTGTGAGGTCAAATTCAAACTCCCTCTCATTTTTAGGTGGGGGAGGGGGGGGGGGTGCTGTGTGGGAGTGACATAATCAAGTAATAGATATGTGACAGGTGCAGTGCGTCTTTAACTTCTCATGTTCTCTGTTGCTTACTGTTCTGGTTTGTTCACTAATACACTGTTGTTCCCTGAATGTATTTTACACATGGTCCCACATTGCAGAGCAATTCATACTGTAGGCTTATACTAAAATGTACACAATAAAATTAACAAATGCATATATTGTTTAAACTTTAGAACTGAACATCTTTTAAACCCATTTTATGTACCTAGGGAATGTTACATGAATACACTCCCTAGTGGTGTTTCTCGTTAACAGGAAGAGCGCATTTAGGATGAAGTCAACAACTCATAATCACAAAACTAGAGGAAGAAATCATTTCCATATCAGCTATGTATCTCTTTTTAGAGTTCAGAAAGAAGTTTTATTTTCGGGTACAAAAGTCTATAAAAGGTAACCAGTGGGCTGCAGGTAGAAAACTGAACACTTGTATATATTTGAAAACCAAAGGAAATAACACCTCATTAGACACTCTTTCAACAACTTATCAGAACATTTGAAGTGAAGCATGTAAATTCCATTAAAAATTAAGCTCACTGTTTTGTATAGATACATGAAAGTGGCAAGACATCGACTTCTTTAAAACATGTCAAGTGAGGAAAGAGAATGGCAATTGTTTCATTGTTTTCACTTTTGTATAATAAATATATTTTTGAGAGGTATGTCCCAGACTGGAATGCAGTGTGGGATTACGAAATGCACAAGTGCAAAGCAGGAACATTTTAGTGTTTCTGTGTTGATGTCTTTACTGAGAATACTAAAAGCTTAGTTCAAATTTAATGAATTCTCTTTATGTATTCCTTCTGTCTAGCACTATCTGTCAACATACTCTGAGGAATTTTGTGGTTGCATTTTTATGTTTGTATCAACAATCAGAGTTTTGAGTTGATGAGAAACGTATATTAGTATCACCAGAAAACATTACCTACATACCTTTCTGCATACTTATGGACAGATCATTGCAAAGTATAATAAACAGAATTGCTCAAAGTTTGAACATTCAGGAATACCTTGTCTTACTACTTGCTCCTTTGACCAACATTTTCACCATTTGTTTGATGATTACAACTTTTTTGGGCTCTTTTCAAAAGATATGATATGAACCAATAACTGCATTTTCCCCTAATTCCATAGTACCATAGATTCTGAAATGTAATGTATGGTTGTCAAAGTTTGTGAGCTCAAGTAATAGCCTGTTTTGAGTTTTTCTTCATAAAGTGCACTATAGAATTAATAAATATGAATATAAAATTCCATTTATCAATACCCTTTCTCAAAAGACAAACTTTTCCAGACTCAATAAGCAATAACTTCTGAAGAAGCTCTTCAAATTAATAGTTGTTGCACTTGCAGCTAACCAACTGGCACTAGTTTATGTGGCCAGCTGGTACAGAAACAAGGAATTTCATTTAAATTACTCTAGTACTGGAATGACTTGGTAACAATTAATGAAAATTTTGAGAATTTTTAACAAGATTCCTTTATTATGTAAAAAACACAGATGATAACTTGAAATGAACTTCCAGTGTGCTATACTTTAAACCGATCATTGAAACAAAACACACCACAGTAATTCCCTGTGAGTTTCCAACAGTTCTGTTACAAAAGACAGCATGCAATTAGTATGTCTATCTTCCTTTGCCTTATCAGTGGCTTAATACATGAAAAAAGTGTTGTTCACTGAAATTCTAAGATAGGTAAGTTATTTTGAAGAAAGTAACTTCTTTTGTGATGCACAATATCACCTTTAGAAGAGCAGGTCAGTGATAGTAGCTGTACTTGACTTAGTTCCAAATGTAAGTCAGGGTTTTGAAGACAAAAGAATCTATAGCACTGGTACCTTGTGACCTTAGTAAGGCATTCAATTGTACCTAATGTAAGGCAGTCCTCAGCAATGTAAAATCATATGGTGTTGGGGGAGTGTTGAGCAAATTCTTGAATCCTACCTGAATAACAGACAGTAGATTGTATCAGTGCAAGGAGCAGACTCATTGACCAGAAGTTGAAATAGAGTGCAACATAGCAGCCTGTAATGGGGCCTTCATTGTTCCTGACTTTTGTTAATGACATAAGCACCAATGGGCACACCTTGCAGTTTGCAGATAATAACATTTGTTCTCAAAAAGAGAGAATGTTGGTCAGTCTTTTCAACAAGTAGAAGCCCTATTATGCAAAGGCAATGCCTAATTTACTATGAACAAGATGAAAATTAATGAATACAAAACACAGAGGATGACATGCAGCCTTATTGATACTGGAGCACTGGGTGGCACAGCGGCCATTAAACTCATGGGCTTTTCAATGTTACTACGTTAACATAGCAATGTACTAACAGTATACACTCTAATGTTCAAAAGCTGCATGAGACATAGGCTGCCGCTGTGGAGTCACTCTGCAGACTGCAAGAATATACATTGTTGTACAAAGAAATGCAAAAAATGACCATGTAAACCAATTGTTTCTAGATTATGAGTTCTGACTGTTTGTAGACAAAATTTATTCAGCTACTTTGCTCATGCAGAAATAAATCATGAGCACTACAGAAAGAGAAATAAATCTCATCAACATAGCACTGGCAACAGAGTCAGTAAAGAAAGCCCTCGATGTTGATTAACAAAAACACAAAGGGTGTCCACATGGTGGCTTTCAAACTGTTGAACAACTGTAACAACCAATGGAGCAATTTAGGAGAAAAATTTTGTCTGAACTATGCACTGTGTTCTAGTACTGATTTCATAGTTGTATTACCATTTTACAGTATATCATAATGTATTTGTTCTCTTTAGTATATTTATTAGTATCAGTTTTAGTATCATAGTTTAAATTGCAGTGTTGCATTCATTTTATTGTAGAAATACTACTGTAATCTTGATGTGTTCTGTTCAACTATGGCTGGTTAACAACACAGAGCTGGCAAGGAAAAAGTTATCTTGGGAGCAGCACAAAGCTTTTACAATGACCGGGTACAGAAGGATTGATAAAAGAAGAAAGTTTGTCATGAATGTTCCTGAAGTGATTGTTGAATATTTCACATAAATATTTTGCTCAGAGGAAATACCATCTTCATTCTTAATGCATGTTATTGATTTACTATTTTTCCTTTTACCAACAGACTCATTGATGACTTTCCATACTGCTTTTGATTTATTACTTGAATTGAGTACAAACTGCCAGTTGTACATTTTCTAGGCTTCACAACAGACTTGTTCAATTTAAGATAGTTATTGAATAACTTTCTGTCTGTAGTTTTACTGTAAGAATATAGCAGTCTCTTATTTCCACAAAAGGTTTGTATTCCTGACGTCAGCAGTTTATTGCTAGACATTTTGCATGTATTTGGCTTGGATTTAAGTTTGATTGGAAATGCTACATCTTAATGTTTCTACAGAATACTCAAATTCTTGTACGTTACAGTTAACATCACTATCACAATGCACACCCTTCCATTCAGCTTCATGGAGCACATGTGTGAAAGTGAATAGGCTCTATTATTTTTAATGTAATTTTTCAAACTTTCCTGGTGATCTGTCGACACCTTGAGGCGTCAGGTATTCTTCCAGATATCACACCTGCACTGCATGTCTATTATCCTGCTGTTCTTTTTGCCATCATTCATATAATATGTCTGGGTTAGTTTTGGGGATGTGTTCTGAAGTTTTAGTATCCTGGCATCAGAACAGTCCCTCAATTGTTTTTCTTTCTTTCTTCATTTGCCATCTCCAACCATTCCTCTGCTTCAACATTTGAGATTCCTCTTTGTTTCTTCTTCCTCCCAAGTGTAACACGTTAGGTGTTAGTCCGAACCCCGGGTCGACACATAGGGGTCGCACGTATACCCTGGTACATGCCAGGCCCAGGGAGGGGTGACTGGCTGAGCTCTTACCTTCCCAAATTGCCAATTTGTTACTCTATCAGGAGTTTCAAAGGTGTGACCTGAGGTGTGAACAATCACCTAAGGCAGGTGAGCCCCTCTTGGAGGGATCCCAGGTGGAAGGAGCACGCCATCGGAGATACTGGGAATCATGGAAGATTTTCTCGCAATAAGCCAATCATTATTTCGGTCTACATCTTGTACTAAATGTAAATGGAATCAAGATGAAGTTTCAGAGAATCTCCCAGTAGTACCTCGGACCTTCATGGTATCACATACTGAAGAAGGTCAGACCTTTGTTACTGTTAATGTGTTTATTATTCAAAAAGGTGTTGATGCAATTGCAGGCCCTGTGAAATCTTGCTCCCATTTATGCAATGGAAATTTGTGTTTGGAGTCTAATTGTGATTTCAGGCCTAACAATTGCTTGCAGCTTCACTCCTCACAGCTGTCCTTTTCATGTTGACGTCCACTGAACACTGAAGTCTTTGCATGGTGTTATTTACACTAGGCTGCTTGGAGGTTTAACTAAGGGAGGATTCCAAACTTACCTCTCTGATCAGGGCATCACTGCAGTCCATCAGGTAATGAAAAATGTTGATGCAGCATTAGTGCCTACACGTATTCTTTTATTCATGTTTGATTGAGTACTGCTTCCACTGAAGATCAAAGTAGATTATGCAGTGATCGTGATCCAACTGTACATTCCAAACCCAATGTGTAGTCACCAGTTTCAACACTACAACCAAAGCCACTGTTCAAACATGACCAAACACGTTATTTGTGGTAGGGTTGCTCGGATGGGTGATTGCCCACCCCATCCTCCGTGCTGCATCAATTGCAACGGCGATCATCAGCCTCATTCAGAGAATGTCCCATATATCTTGATGAGCTGGTCATCCAGGAGATCTGGCAGAGGGAAAAAGTGCCTTACCCTATTGCTTTCAAGTTGTTGGCTAGACAAAAGCCCTGTGTTTCACCATCTGGCACTTGCAGTACAATTCTTGCTACGCCTTGCTCCAGGAAGGGCCTGGCCACCCAGTCTTGCAGCTTCAAATTCGGCACTGCAGTTGTAAATTTGCCAAGCACTGCGGTAGCATAACCATTTCCTTCTCCTCCAGCTGTGTAACAAATCATCAAATCTTCACCTCCTGCAGTGAAATTACCTGCTACACAACTAGTAGGCTGGAAAGGAGAAAAGGAATACTCTCCTGATGATTATTTATGTAACTCCTGCCAGCAAAGTTCTGAGTCTTCTTCTGTCAACCACAAAAGTTCTAAGAAATCAAACAAAGGCAAACGGTTTTCCCCTTCCCTGACTCAGAGCTCCTCTTCAATGGTGTCACTGCATTATACCCTTAGCTAGCTGACCTACATTTCACTAGTGCACACTGCCTACCATTTTCATTACGTAGGCCAACCCAGTGAGAATGCCAACACCTCTGTAGATCTCATGGAACAAGATCCTCCAGCCTGTGCACCCTGTAACAGTGAGTCTTCAAAGGCTGCCACTCAGCAGCCACCGAGGAGACAAACCTTCATTTTTTTTCCTCGTCCCCTTTCACCATTATTACCCTCCTCCAATGGAACATTCATGGCATTAGATCCAAGGAGGAGGAACTATGACTGCTCTTGGAATCGTAGCGTCCACTCTTTCTCTGCCTCCAAGAAACAAAACTGCATTCTTGGGACTGCTTTGACCTCTCGTATTTCCTTCTGGTCTGTTTTGACCTTCCTACTGAGGACAGCATTCCATATCATGCTGCTCATCTGGGATGACGTTCATAGCCAAACCATCTTACTGCCAGCTGTTGCAGTCCACATTAGCCTTCCTCACTTCACATTTTCTCTTTGCAACATACACATCCCTCCATCATTTAGTGTCACCAGGACAAACTTCCTCCAGCTTACTGATCAACTCCCTCACCTCTGCTCAGTGTCTTTAATGCACACTCTTCCATTTGCAGCTCTTCCTGAACCCGTCAGTGTGTGCCCTCTTGGCTGACCTCAATCAACTCAACCTCTCTGTTTTAATAATGGAGCACCCATGTTCCTCTCAGACTCCACTCACAACTATTCCCTTTTGAACCTGTTGTTGTGCAGTGCCCAATTTGCCTGTCATCTAGAGTGGTCCATTCTCTCTAATATGTACTCAGGCATACATCTCCCATGTGCTATCTGTTTGCTGACCCCTATCCCATCTACGTGTAGACCCAGTTGGCAGCTTTCTAAAGCTGACTGGAGGTTTTAGTCCTCCCTGGATACCTTCAACAAACATTTCCCCAGTTGTGATGATCAGGCAGAGTACCTCACGAATGTTGTCCTTACCGTCATAGAATATTTCATACCTTGCACTTCATCTCTAACGTGCTGTGCATTGGTCCCCAGGTGAACTGAGGCATGCTGAAACATGAGTTGTGTGTGAAGACCTGCTCTCTGCAGTTTTAACCATCATGCTATGATGTCAAACTGTTCTCATTGTAAACAGTTTCATGCACAGTGTCATTGCATTCTTCGCTATAGCAAAACAGCTACCTAGATTTCATTTTCTAGTTCTTTTAACAGTTCCACTTCCTCTTCTGTCATATGGGGGCAGCCACAATCGCCTGTTTGGGACTAAGGTCCATTCCCTGATTTCCAGGGGGAGGTGATGTCATTGTAGACCTGCTAGCTATCTCCACCATCTGTGGTGATTTCGAGCTCCACCAACTATCATCCCACCTTCCTCCCACAGAAACGAGTTGAGGTGGCTTGGGTGATACCCTTCTCCTCTCAGAGTAGTGAATGCTACAATGCTGCCTCTACCTTGAGGGAACTAGATCATTCTCTCACTTCACCTCGATCTTCCATCTCAGGGCCAGAAGATGTTCACATTCAGATGTTGCAGCACTTTTCTATCACAGGCAAGCACTTTCTCCTTCATACATACAATCGCATTTGGGCAGATGGCACATTTCCCAGATGCTGATGTGAAGTCACTATCATACACATATCTAAGCCCAGTAAAGACAAACACCTTGCTTCTAGCTACTGCCCCATTTCTTTCATCAGCTGTATTTGCAAGGTGATAGAACATATGATTTATGGCTGGTTGGTATGGTGGTTCAAACCTCACAATCTACTAACCACCGCACAAAGTTGATTTCGAGCTCACTGTTCTGCAGTTGTCCAGCTCATCACCCTGTCAACCCATGTCATTAACCATTTTCTGACAAAATACCCAACGCTGGCCATGTTTTTTGATTTGTTGATAGCCTATGACACCTGCTGGAGGACTGGAATCCTCTGTACTCTACACATGTGAGGCTTTCAATGCCACCTGTTCTGTTTCATTCAAAAATTTTTAAAGACCAGGTATTCAAGGTACGTGTGGGTACATTCTTGCCAGACACCTTCATCCAGTTAAATGGGGTGCCTCATGGTTCCGCCTTGTGTGCCGTACTCTTTGCTACAGCCATTTTTGTTGACGATTTTGCAATGTACTGCAGTTCTCCACATACTTGTATCCTTGAGCAGTGACTTCAGAAACATCTTGATCGTCTTTACTCATGGAATATCGACAATGGCTTAAACTTTTCCACTGACAAGACAGTTTGTATGAATTTCTGGCAGCGCAATCGGTTTCTTCCATCATCTTTACATCTTGGGCTTCTTGCTTTTCCATTTGCTGAACCTATGAAAATCCTGGAGCTCATGCTTAATAGAAAATTTTCCTGGTCCTCCTACATGTCTTGCCTGGCTGCACACTTTACCAAGTCTCCTGATGTCTTACATGTTCTAAGCACTACTTTCTGGGGAGCACATCAGACCATCCTCCTCCATTTGTACAAAACTCTTGTCCATTCGAAATTAGACTATGTGTGTTTCATTTATTCATCTGCATGTCCATCCATTTTACACCATCTTAATACATCCGAGCATCACGGAATCCGCGTGGCCACTGGTGCCTTTTACACTAGCCCAATTGAGAGTCTCTATGCAGAAGCTGCCGGACAACTGCTGTTATACCAGTGTGATGTTCTCCTCAGAATATATGCCTGCTGTCTCCCATGCCTCGCCATTCATCCTACACCTCCTTTTTCTATGACTCCCTTGACAGCCAGTATGGGGTGCATCCCTCTTCTCTGTTATTTCCCAGAGTTTGCTTTCAGCACCTATTCCAACAGCTTAACTTCACACTCCCTGCCACTTTCCAGGTTGGTATGAACCCTTCACCACCTTGGATTACATGGGGGCCTGTGTTTATTTTGGACTTCATTTACTTCCTAAGCAAACTTCTCCTGATTTGGTCTATTGTAGTAAGTTTCTTGACCCTTGCACACAACATATTGACACCACCTCTGTGTACAGTAATGGTTCTAAGACTGACTTCGGAGTCCCATGTGCTTTCATCATTGACACCAACCATTTTCGGTATTGGCTTCCAGAACACTGCTCAATATTTACAGCAGAGCTCTTTACCCTGTATCAGGCTACCTAATACATCCAGTGAGACAAGTTTTTATTTGTGTCGTATTCCAATTCTCTCAGTGCCCTTCAGAAACTCTGTGTGCTGTACAAAGTCCATTCCTTGGTACAGTGGGTCCATGGAGGCTACCATTTTCTCTCTGTTGAGGAAGACATTGTGATGTTCATACAGTATCCTGGTAATTTCAGTCCAATGGGAAGGCTGCTGATGCTGCTTACAAGGCTGCAGCCCTCTGACCTCATTCAGATAGCTCTTCCAACCCTTTGGATGATCCCTATGTTGCCGTGCATTGACAAGTGGTATCACTTTGGCATCACCAAAAAATGGCTTTAAGCACTATGGGATTTAAAATATGAGATCATCAGTCCCCTAGAAGTAGAACTACTTAAACCTAACTAACCTAAGGACATCATACACATCCATGCCCAAGGCAGGATTCGAACCTACGACAGAAGCAGCAGCGCGGTCCCAGACTGAAGAGCCTAGAACCATTCAGCCACAGTGGCCAGCTTGGCATCACCATTTGAGCATTCTTCATGGGAACGTGCTCCAGGAAATTAAACCTCTCCCAGTGGATTGGCCAACCTCATCAAACGAGGATATTGTTTTTGCTAGCTTGCATATGTGGCATTGTCATTTTAGCCAGTGCTATTTGTTAAGTGGCGATCCCCTGCCACTTTGTGCTCACTGTCATCAGCCTTTCATGATTCGCCATTTCCTGACCAAATATCCTTGTTTTAACCACTTATGTTCTCATATATGTTTGCTTTCTGATTTGTAGGCTGTATTAGCAAAGGATGCATGGGTTGTTGACCTTGTTTTACTTTTTATCCTTCATAGAAACATGGCGAATGGCATTTAATCTTTGGTTCAGGACCACCACTGTCTCTACAGCATATTTTGTGGACCTTATTCTTAGCTCGCTTTCCATCAGTCAACTGGGCATAATGTATAGTCTCTTTTGAGTTCTGTTACTTCTTGATATTATAAGATTATGACATGGGAATGTATGACCACAGTTGATTTTGTGGCCTAAAACACTTGACACCACTGAAGCCACAAATGACAGAGGTTTTGGGGTCAGTGGTAGACACACTACAGGGCATCTAGTTCAGAGCTGTCCTTGAAGTAACCAATTTGTAACAATTCGTTGTGTCACTGTGGTGCTAACTGCTGCTCAAATTGCTGCTGCAGATGCAGCACAATTCACCAGAGCCACACACCGTGTGACTGTCCACAACCCTCATCTTCTTGTGACTGTACTTTCTTGTGACCACTGCTGCCAGTGATCATGTACAGTGGTTACATCTCTGCCAAGTGTTACTGCAATATCACAGAAGGAACATCCTGTTTCTCATAGCTCTATTGCATGGACTCACTCAAACTCAGTGAGGTGCTGATAATGGAATTTTGTTGCCTTAAAGGTGTACTTGACTAAAATCAATTCGTTATGTTTAGTCCCAAAGGTCACCAATGCTATGGTCATTACAGCGTGTATTTAAAGCAAACCTGATTTGCATCCTCATAGTGGCACTACTAGTGGCCCTCTTATGCGACTAGCATGAAATTTTAATAGACATCATCTTTCAGATGCAGAAACACATATACCAACTTTCATTTGTGTCACACAACTCCCTTTTGGTGCTGCAATTTTTTTTTTTTTTTTTTTCAGTCAGTGTATTTTTGTACATCCTCGCACAGCCATGGGCCACTTCCTCTTCCAATCTGTTTACACACCATCCAGAGAGGAATCATTCCTAGAACCCAAAAACTCCAAATCCCTTGTCTGTTTGTGATTTATTATTGATATCTTCGTGATCTGGACCTATGGCCAAGATATCCTATCTTCATTCATCCACAACCTTAATTTCTCTCCCACCTTCTTCATCTGGTCCTCTTCAGCCTATTCCTGGAATTTACTTCCACCTTCCTTTTGGCTTCATTTATATCTCTGTCCACATCAAACCCACTAATCACCAACAATACCTACTTTTTGAGCACTGTTACCCTTTACGCACCAAACAATTGTGCCCATGTAGCATGGCCACTTGTGGACAGCATATCTGCTTTGATGATAATCTGTGACATACCCATAACCTGTTGATGCACTTGGCTCCATGTATCTCAAAGCCTCATATTTCATGGTTTTGAAATAATATGCTGAATACCAATTCTATAAACGATAGTGCAAAATTATCTAGACCACACAACAGTTAAATTTAATAGTGGTTTCTCCTATTTTATTTGCAACATAGCAATGTTGATGGCCAGTTCCAGTTTTAGAGATCACAGTTTAGACAGGAGAAGAGACACACACCTCTTCCTTCATCAACACATCTGTGCGAGAATTAATTCTACCACTAATCAGAGTCACAATGTTTATTGAATTTAATAGTGGCATAATACGCGGTGACAGCAATATGCACTTAACAGTGTGCATTATATAACTTGCTATACAATCACCAAAACGAATTATACTGTCCAGTAAGATGATACTTTGCATTTACATATGTGACACATGGGTGTCATGCAGATGATGTCAGAGCACAGATTTTCACATCAGATATTAGGTCTTTGATAATTACCCTGGACTTTGACTCTGAATGTTATAGTATGATTCTGAGAGCTAGGGTGTCACAGAACTTTCTGATGCATTGATGTTGTTTGTTTGGTATTACTTCCATGAGTCTAACACAACTCGACATACAGATGTTACCAGGTTGCTTACCATTCACAGACTTTCACTTTAATCAACACAGTGATGTAAGCACCTCACTAACAAGTTAAGCTCTGCTTGCTTTGCATGATGCATAATTAGAACTGTGTGTATTAGAGAGTGTACCAGAACTGTCTACTTTGCTTACATCCATTCGGCTATCACCTATGGCCTAACCATCTGGGGTCATAATAAGGCAAAAATGAAAACCATATTCACCTTACAAAAACGGGCTGTTAGAATAATTTGAAACAGTACAAGGCTAACACCTTCCAAACAGTTATTTCAACACTTAAATATTCTACTCTTACCATGCCTTATATAAAAAAGTGTTGTTAATATAAAAATGCACATTGATAATTATAAAACCAACTAAGATCCTCATTCCTACAATACAAGAATGTGCAATGACATCCACATAAAAAGAGTAAACAAGGCTTTAACACAACAACAAACCAGCAGTCAGGGTACTATTTAGTACAACAAATATCCAACTCAGCTAAGAGAAATAAAACATTGTCTAAATTCAAGGAAGCAATATTTAAATTCTTAATGACCAACTGCTATTACAGTATAAATGAATACCTGCCCTTGTAGCAAGTAACTACATTCATTTACTATAAGTTAATAGTACCACAAATCAAATGCTTGCTACAATCTCAATCAAAATTTTTCTGAACAAAAGTGTTAAATCAATTATTTACTTCTAATGTATTTCATGTAAAAGATCCTTCTCGTACTTTTATATTGTTACAGTAATCAAAGTTGTACTGCCCAAAAATATTGTGATGGGTACAATGAACCATTGTAGTATATAGGAAACTGTACACCCTTATCTTATTTTTGTTGCACTATGTTCTTTGACGAAATCCATACAATGTACATTGTTGCTGAATGAATAAACTACTACTACTAATACTACTACTACACAGAATGTTGATTTTGGGGGAGGGGTGGCTATTTAAAGACAGGCACAAGAACATTATGTGATTTATGAAATTACTTAATGTTTTTAAATTTTGCTAAGCTAGATTCCACTATTTTGTGTGGACTTGAGGACTTTACTATTATCTCGTTTATGAAAAATGTTTCAGGTTAATAAATGATAAAACCATGTGAAACATCATTACGTTTTTGTAGTCTGAAATCCCATATTTACAAGTAGGGCATCTATCCTGAAATCCATATTTTATGATCTTCAGTTATCAAAAATCTTAATTAGTGACTGAATTAATTAGTGAGAGTTGTTCTCTGATTCAGAAAAAAATATAGCAAAAAAATTATATCATCTAATTTCAAAATCTTGCCGATATTAAAACAAAATAGGCCATCCAAATTATGAGTGTCCAAACATTAATTAGCCATAACATTTAATTTCTGAGCCTTCTAGTGAAACTACACCATTTTAATCAGGAAGATAAATACAAACAATTGTACAACAAATTTATATGGCATTTCACATAAATAAAAATTTTACGTATTCCTGTATATCTTACACATTGCATGTGTGACAGCAATAAATACAGAATGAAAAAGTGAATGAATTTCAGTTATTCGTGTGGGCAGAAAACACAACAGTTGGAGTATTTTACAACTTGCTATATCTCTTCACCCTCCTACTGAATTAAACAGACTGTTATTGATGATTAGCTCACTGGATAATTCGGTGGTCTATAAGAGTCTATTATATGTATCAAAATGCATAAAAAAGAAACAATGTTATCATAATGCTTTAAACTAATTTTCAAATCAGGTATCCTAAATAAATATTACCTAACAGCTTCCCCTGGCCATCTTATGACATAAAATTTTACAAAGTTTCTTAACATACAAGTGCATAGCATTATATGTACACAACTATAATATTTCAAAACACATTTATATCAGAGAACCTCATGGCCAATAACTTATTCTTGATATTTCCCAAATTTTTCACTGTGTTAACACAGTTCATTACTCATTATTGGTACCATCATCACAAAAACCACTCTCACGGTTTGCTGTAGGTCCCTTCTGTGATTTCTCCCTCAAATTTTCACTCACGTCCATTGTATTGTATTGTACTGATGCAAAGTGGTGTTCAGCATTTACAAACATGAATAGACAAACAAATTTTCTAAATTAGTGCAGTTGTAATTCCTATGTCTACATTTCTAGTAAGAATGATTATTCATTAATTGGAAATTTACTTATTATAAATGAACATAACTATCAGTATAATGTCAAACAGAAAATTTACAACAACACATGTATATAAATCAAATGAGAATGGAGCTGCTTTATTTACTCAACTGGTCTCCTCTGACTCTGACCAATTAACCTTCTTGAAATGAAGTTAGTGAAATACTCTGCATGTTTAATTCCTGTTACAAAATAATAACATCAAAGAAATGAACTTTGCAGCAATTTATATTAAACAAGTCACTAAATAAATTAGTAAGTCACATAGCTCCATCAAATAATTTTCAGTATTTTATCTTTTTTTTTTTTATAAAAGAATCACTCTGTTTCTGAAAACAGTGCTGTAATGTCCAGCAGCTTCTCAACAAGGTATGTCATATTTCTTGGGCATGTCATCACAACAAAAGAACATTCTCTTGTATATCATTTCACTTTCCAATTTTTCAATGCTCATTATACTGCTTATTTATTCCCTTACAAACATGTTGACTGAAGAGGTACTTTTGCAAAAGAAGCTGTTACAAAGACAGGGTCCCTAATTATTGCTGTTTCATATATACTTCATAGTACTTCATATTCACTTTCTATTTCACCAATTCATTATTATCTACTTCTCCATTACATAATACATTGCTGCTTCATATATTTCATTCTGCTTGGCTTTATACACAAAAAATGACTCTATTTGATAGTTCTCAACAGCAGCCACCCATATTAATGGCAAGACGTTACTCCCTATCACATAGCAGAGAAAAACTTATTCAAATGATCACTTTATTTTCCTCATGTCTGAAGAGCAAGTCTCTGACACACTTTGTTCTCACTGAAATTTAGTGTATGCAACATTTAGTTTTACTGCAATAGTCGTAATCTTGGCCTGAAAGACTTATAATATGGTACACACTGAACGTAATTACATTTTACATTGAGCCAATGACTTTCTGAATTTCATATACTTAGGGGACGTTGGGTTAACTGCTTCTCAAAGCTAATTGGACCATCACAATTATAAACAATTCAAGAGTAATTGTTTTTTTTTTACCATAAAAACATTCCATTAGGTGGGCTGTACTGTGTGAGCTAATATGAATGTTGTCCATTAGCCACATTTGCAGATATAGATAAAAAACTGAAATCTGCTGGTAAGAGTAGTTTATTTTTGCATTTAACAATTTCTCCTACAGTTTTACTTGTTTGAGTTAGGTTAAGTGTTTATTGCTTTATGACACTCCATGAAATGTGAGCTGTGGATGGAGTCATTTTCCTTTCCTGTTGAATATTGTTGATAAAGAGAAGGTGGAATTAAATGTATCAGTAAAATCTGCGGTTAAGTGGATTGGTTCAGTTAACATCAAACAATTTTATACAAACATCTAATAAATTACATAAATGTAAGCTTTGCACTTTCAAATAAAAAACATTTTTCACACAGTTTTATTTACTTTCTGTTGGAAAATGCCTGGAAGTTCAACTTTATGTTGACCTCTTAAGGCTAAATATAGCAGTGCCTGCTCTGATTTCATGAGTAATTCCAAACAAACACATTCTAGTGCCCAAGAATTACCACATATAACATTACAGCCCTTGTTGGCTTATTGATTTATTGATCCATCTTTAAGCAATTTTCATGCAATTGATGTCGTCATTTTACATACACTATATAATTACAAAATAAGTCATACATTTTTAACATTCTGAATGAGTAAATATGTTTTATACTGCACATGTTTAGTAGTCATTAAACATAAATGTGTCGTGCAGAGTGACAAAAGGGGGTACTGTATGTGTAACACAATACACAAAAAATGGCTCTGAGCACTATGGGACTTAACATAACGCAATACACACGCTAAGAAAAACATTTTAACAAATATAAATTAGACAGGCTTAATACATGTTAACCATTGGGGAAAATGCATTATGTAAATAAAGCACAACAGCATGGTACAATGACATTTTTAGTGGAACTTATGTAATAGGGTGGTCATGTCATACAGCAGTTAACTATTCAGTAAAAATAAATTATGTAAATAAAGCACAACTGCATGATACAACAACATTTTCAGATGTGCTCATGTAATATGGTGGTCATGTCATACAGCAGTTTTAATAGATTACATCATTTTTATTACATACTTTAAATTCTTCTATTGTATAGGATGCTTTTCGTCCAAGCCACCTTTTTGTAATATTTTTGAAGACATTCAGTGATACACTGTATGCTGTAGGTGGTAGCATGTTAAATAATTGTATCCGTGTGTATGTGTAACTGTTTTGATTTTTTTAAAGCCTAGTAACTGGCGTAGCATTTTCTTTGGTATTTATTGCCTCTGACATTTGGAAAGGCTTTAGTGTTAGTAGTATCAAACATATCAGTTCATACATATTTAATGCCTATGATTTTTTATCGTCTTACTGTGACAGATTTTTTATGTGCGTGCACGCATGCGATGCACCAATTGCGATGGATTATACGTTGCTGCTGCAATGCAATTTCTTTTATAAGTTTTTGTTCACCTACTTCTTTACAGCGGTAGATCTTCGCACGTAAAACTCCTGACTGCAGCTACTTACGAGATCACAGAAAACCAGTGTTGAGGAAACTGTAACCTCATAGCTACACGCCGGAGGCTGCTATAAGTAAAATTTGCTGAAAATTTTCTATGAACTTTAAAGAAATGATTCAAAAAGGGGATGTCACTCGTACTTTAAACATGAAGTTCAAATTTAAACCTTCACTAGATCTTTATTTCCGTTAAGCAAGATCATCAGCCAACATTTATGAAAATTACTAAAGTTTCTGCTCACAGTTGTCACCATACCTAAAACAGCCTAAACTTTTACCTTCCCAAATTCCAAAACCAATTAATTACTTGTAACACAGTCAATAATCGGCCAATTACTTCTACACACAATATTCAGTGGTTGTCTTTAGTAAAAGTTTATGCTCACAATAAAATACTCAGTAAGAACATACTCAGTACCGCCACGCTATATAATTCAAAGTTCACTCGCGATTTTCGTTGGAACGAATTATCACAACACTCTAAAGTTTCTGGTCACTACCATATACCATTAACACTGGACCATAACATGGAAGTCATCACAAGACTTCATCTTACACATAATGCAAAAAGTCACATCCAGCATAACCACCTCCAATCAAAGCTAGCTCGCGACTCCCCCCTCACTCTCCCACACTCAAAACTGTATCTCCTTGCTAGGCGGCCAACCATCACGCTTCTCATTGGCTGTCAGCACTTACGACCAATAAGAACTCATTTCTAGGGCACAGCTCACGCCAAAATCTAGCAAGCACCAACCACTTCTCTAGGCTCATTGACGTCATCAAATTAAGTAACACAAAACTCTCTAATTAGATAAACAAAAGAAAATGAACTATAAGCTTTACTCTACATCTGGAAATTTATTATGTAGTTGCGAATGTTCTGGCTGTCTTATACATAAGCATACATACTTGGACATCCGACATTCACTAGTAGGGGAACCACTATTGGATTCGTTCCCATGTTACAGAGTTGGAACACTTGCCAGTTCCCATAGAGAATTACATTAATGATTTTTAATAATGCCGAACGTCCCACATACACTCACGCGTACATGCTCATTCACAAGCACCCTAACACACAATACACGTATTTACTTAGAATTCTTGAAATTATTATTATAGAAAAGTTACAGAGGTTTTCTGAAACTAAAAACTTTCCAAATTTATATATGAACACTGAAAGTGTTATCAGATCATCGTACATAGTCACTGAAGGTGAACTATTACATCATTGTATATATTTAAATTATTGAATGTCAGAAAATTACGTTTTTTTTTTTAGTGAATTTTACTAACTTCCTAAGTACCACTATTTTTGATCTCAGACATTGACATATTGTTTGTTTTCGCAACAGAAGGTTGTATATCAAATATGATGTTCCTCAGGTTATTCCTTTATTAGTTATTAATATTTTTCATTTCGTACAATGTAAGTGGCCCGCCAGCACTACTCCACTGCTTTCACATGCGCAGCTGCAACAGATGGTCGTGACGTCAGCCTGCAGGACACAACTCATCCGTTACTGACTGTATAATACTCTACGGGCTTACATTGCAGCCCACATACATCCTGAAGTAAAGCTTTCAATAGACAAATGGGCAATCGCGCACTAGTTGCAATGCCACATTACGTACCAGACAGACATCTCCCAATTTGGCAACAAATAACACATATTTCACTGGGAGAACATGCAAGCGCATCTGCAGATGACAATGTTGAGAATCTTGGACCAGCCAGAAGATAATCAAACAGAAATTACACATACATTATAAGTTTGGCAATGTACTAATATGGGTGCATGGAAAACAATGAGACATACAAGCAAACAAAAACAAACTGTCCTTAATAGTACAACAGTTCAACAATGGACAGAGGCAGCAACAGAAGACAGAAGAGCACAGCTATTGCCGAAAAGGCATAAATTAAATTAAGTATGACAAATACTGGCAGAAAGCAGCAGTAGCTCTGAAGATCCTGATCATGTCCAGTACGTTGATTCCTCTGATGCTAACTTGTACACAAGTGGCTTTGAAAACTTTGAAACAGTGCAGAAAGGTGACTTCATTGTAGTTAAGGTACAAGATAAAACTGACACAAGTAGTCACAATTATTTGCTGGAGTGATTAAAATGTATGTTGATGACTGTGAAGTAAAATTATATAAGACAGTAGGTTATAATACAAAATTTTCAGCTGCAGAAAAAGATACCTTTGTTGCTTCAAATGAAATAATTACCAAACTATCCAATGCACTAGGTCTCACTATGAAGACATGATTTGGTTCCAGAATAATATCACTGAACTCAGTGTGCACTAGTTTTATTATTTCTATCATTTTTTCATTAATATCCTCATAAATGTGTGTTTATCATTGTTACAAAAGTTCTTGCAATTTTTTGGTATTTACAGTCATGTAATTCATTTATTTAATTGAGAGGTCCAATTAACCCTGCAATATGGTCCAGGTTCCACCTGTTGCCTGCTACATACCTGAAAAGCCACAAGTTACATATTTAGCTTTTTCTGTGCTTTCTTAGAAGTCCTGGGGTGTAAGGGATGTTTAAATGCTTTAGTGCAGATGCAGGAGACACTGGCCACAGTTTGCGAAAAGCTGAAAGGACTTTTGGCTACAGTCAGCGATCCTGAGACTTCTGCCTTGAGGTGTAGCAGTGGTGGATCATTCGGTATATCACATGGGAAACTTCAGGTGTCACTTGTCTGACCCACAGGCTCTACTACTGAGGCAGCCTCCAGATGGCTCAGCAAGCGGTGTAGGCCTTGATTGCAGTGAGAATGGTGAGTGATAATGCTTTCACACCAGTCCTTCAGCAGGACGAGCAGGAAAATGGGGGTTGGTGTTTGCTGCCAATTGGGATCTCCACTGTTAAGTATGTTATGGAGCCTCATAGAGAAATAACATTCAAGGCCTGTAAGAAAACCAATGTGTACTCAATATATCTGCCAGAAGGCCACATCCAAAAAAGTGGAGGAGGCCTTGCATGCAGCTATCAAGCATGCATGCTGCAGTCATCTGTGAGTTCTGGCTACTTTTGGCACCAATGATGCCTGTTACATGGGTTCTGAGTCTATCCTCATTTCATAGCAGTGGCTCGTGGAAGTGGACAAGCGTGCTGGCCTCGCCTGTGGTGTGATACCAGAGCTGGCAATTTGCAGCATTGTTTCCAGAGGTGATTGGGTTCCTTTGGTTTGGAGACCAGTGGAGTGTCTCAACCAAAGGCCCTACCACTATTTTTACTAGTACTGGTTGATATTGTTTTTCTTATGATGTGACAGTACATTATCTTTACATATGTGTACAATATTATACACAATGCCATAATATTAAACAGTCACACTAGTCAAATGATGATTTCATCGTTCATAATTTCCTCAGTTGAATAGTAGTATTTTCCACCTGGAGATCACATAGTTTTCTCTTTAGTGAACCTATCTCCATGGTCAGTACATCTCTACCCTTGAGTTTATTGTAAATTTTCACTCCCATGTACTGGGGTGTCCGTTGGTAGAGTTTCAAGAGCTGTTGTGGAAGCATGAAATTATCTTTGTGTCTAGTGTTGTACATACGTTTGAAATGGTTTTCTTCTGTTAGCTCAGGTTTATTATGTAAAAAGATGATAATTTCAAATATGTACAGTGAAGGGATAGGTAATATTTTTAGATTATTGAATAATGGGTGGAAGGATGTTCTGGGAGGGGCAGCACACATTTTTCTAACAAATCTTTTTTAAAGTGGCAGGATTCGTGACATGTAGCTTGAATTTCCCCAAAAAATTAAACCGTATCTAATTACGGATTAAAAGTAACTGTGGTTCATCATTGCAGCTTATGTCTGTTATACCAGATCCATTACAAAGGCAAGGCTGTTTAATGTTGCAGTTAGTAATCTATATGTGCTTGCCAGCTTAGATTTTTGTCCAAGTTTAGTCCCAAGAATTTAAAGGACTGAGCTTGGTCCATAACTTGATTTTGTTTACAATACTGAAGTCACTGATTTTTGATTGATTGGTTCTAAATTGTGTAAACAAGGTCTTTGAAAAGTTAAGTTTATGGCCATTATGTTGAAACCATGTATCTAGGTTGTTTAGTGTGTTTGTAATACCATCCAGAATTTCTCCCACATTTTGTTTTTCAATGAGTACATAAGTACTATCACCAACATGACTGGCTAGGCATTGATATTCAGAAACTAGACTAAACTCCATCCGAACAGGCCTTGGAAGGCCCAACAGTACCGAGCGGCCACTGTATCATCCTCAGCCCACCGGCATCACTGGAAGTGGATATGGAGGGGCATGTGGTCACCCCGTCACTCTCCCGGCAGTATGTCAGTTTATGAGACCAGAGTCGCCACTTCTCAATCAAGTAGTTCTAAGTTTGCCTTACAAGGGCTGAGTGTGCCCATCCAAGTCCTAGCCTATCCCGACAGTACTTAACATCGGTGATCTGATGGAAACAGGTGTTACCACTGCAGGAAGGCCACTTGCATTGATACTAAGAGGTAAATCATTTATGTAAAGAGAAACAATATTTACCTTAAGATTCAGCCTTGAGGGACTCCTTGTGGTATTGCATCCCACTGAGATGTGTAATTTACAGTGTTAGATGTTATGGTTACCCTTTGCTTCCTGTTTGTCAGATTAGATCTGAGCCACTGCAGAGCATTTGGTCTGACGCCATATCTGTCTAGTTTATGAAGCAGCATGGAGTGCTTCCCAGAATCGAATGCCTTTGCAAGGTCACAAAAGACACCTGCTACTTTGTTGCTTTTATCTAGTGATGAGCAGATTTTTTCAATGAATTCATTAACAACACTCATGGTGCTTTTCCCTTTTTGGAACCCATACTGGTTTTTAAGAATAGAACCATGTTTCACAATAAAATTTATTATATGGACAGCAGCTATATTTTCAAATACTTTGTATAGCACTGGAAGGATACAGATGGGGTGGTAATTTCACATATACTCTCTTGATCCTTTTCTGTGCAGTGGTTTTACCTCTGCATACTGAAGCACATCAGGGAAGATGGCATGCTCAAATGACTGATTGATTATTAAGGACAGAGGGTGTGCTACTTTATCAAACATGAATTTAATTACTTTGGTGGGTATTTGATCCCCTCCTGGAGCATTTTTGTTTGTTAATGACAAAATAGCATTTTTACATCTTAGGCTGAGATTTTACTAAGTATCTCAAAGTGGTCACTATTCTTGTTTAGCCCAAAGAAATTAACACTGTTTTTATAAGTAATCACATTTACGTCATATTTTGTTACATTTATGAGAAACTTATTAAAACATTGAGCTATTTGAGAGCGTTTGAAATAGTAACGTTGTTTTGTGTGTTTTTGGAAATTTCCTGGTGGTTAACTGTTGTACCTAATTCTGATTTAATAATAGACCATACTGCTTTAGTCTTATTCGTATGTCCTAAAATGAACTCATCGTTTGACATTCTTTTGGCAGCTTCAATTGCACTTTTAAATACAACATTATACTGCCTCACATAGTTAACAAATTCAGGATTTTTATTGTGTTTCATTTCTTTATGTAAGTCTCATTTTCGAGCATTAGATGACAATGAGTCATTGAATACCTATAGAAAACTTTTTAGAAAATTATCATACTTCTCAGTACTTGATACACTATTATTTATGGGCCATTTCACTGCATCTATCTTGTTGCAAATAGGTTTGAGTTAGTTTCACTAAAGTCTCTTTTCATAAAACCTTTATTAACATTTGGTTTATTTTTTCTGGCAGATAAACAAACAATGCAGAATGGTCAGAAATTCCTAAGTCTAAACAGGACTTGGTTGCACTATTGAACACATAGTTTGTTAAATTTTGGAAATTTGTGGTAAGATCCTATAGGACCAAACTGCTGAGGCCTTCGGTCCTTAAGCTTACACACTACTTAATCTAACTTAAACTAACTCACGCTAAGAGAACACAAGCATCCACGCCCTCCAACAGGGGAAGCTGCAATACACCTCAGACTGTGTGGCTACTCCGTGCAGCATAATTTGCTAAGATGTTGCCTATACAAGTAGTTGAAATGGCATTCTCTTTAGTGAATATACAAAAATTTAGTTTAAAACCAGAGTTATGAATTATGTCAACAAACTGTTTTGAGCCACTGTCTTGACTCATCATATTTACATTAAAATCAGATGCTATGATGATATTTTTCTCCTTTCTTTCTTAAGTTTATCAAGAAGACACTGGAGTTCAGACAAGAAAGTTTTAGTTACTGCACTTCCCAGACTTCTGGAAATTGATATGACTACTTTTAGTTCAGCGCAACTTTCAAAGAAGAATTCCTAACTTAAAAAATCAAAATCTGTCTTTATTTCATATGTTATGCTGGTATCGGGAAGTATGCACGAGCCCCCATGGGATCTTTCTTTTCTGCAAAGGCTGCATGCTGCATTGAAATGTTCCAGTTTATTAAAAAAAATTAGTCACTTGTTAACCGATGCTCACTTGAATGGACAACCTTGATTTTTTGCTTTGATTGTGGATAATTTGAAGGTATTCTATTTTTAAACTATCTGCCTTCAGGTCATTTATATTCCAATGCATTAAATAATTTTTTCACTTTTCTTTATCTGTATAAGTACACATTTTCATAGATTTCTTACCTCAGTTTTTTCTTCACACCGCTTACTAATAAAAAAAATCCTTCTGTTGCGCTAGTGGTGAGACTCTTCTCTTTTTAGGGAGACAAGTGACTCCTGTTGCTTCTGCTGTTGTCGATGTAGTTTCCATTATTGGTGTTGCTTTTTTCCCTTGGCTCCCGTCACTACACACAGCAACTGGTGCTGTTCCTTCCTCATTTATTTCCACAGGAGAAGCTTGAACTACTGCTGCTGTTTTCAGAGTGCTAGCATAACTTTTCCTGTGACATATTCCTTATATGGTATCTGTTGTTGACACTGTATATGTACTGTCAATCTCTAAGTGATCTTTTGGTTCTGTTTCTGGGGTTTCTGGCATGAAGATAAATGGTCCACTTCCGGCCTTGAGAGATGTCACTTCCGTTACCTCACACGTCTTATTTATAGAATTAGACACAACACACTTGTTGATGAGAGGCATGGCTACCTAGATATCATGCTTAAAGCATAACTTTTGACAAATTATTTCTAAAAGCTTGCAAATAATTAATTTCTTTCACACTGTGTTCAGATGGTGGCCATAATTTGTGTGGAGTTTTCTTCCAAGTTCACACATATCCACAAATGTTGCATTTTTAAATTGCCTGCAGGTATTTTGAACGTCTTTGTTTGCTTTTTGTACCTTTCATTTACAGAGGACCAGTTTGGTAGGTCATGGCAATGTGCAACTGAAAAAAGTGAACACATTTGTGTTTCTAAACTCAAGCAATCTTGGCATAAGAGAAATGAGTTCATTTCCATTGTTTGCTGCTACGTCGTATGTTCCAGTGAGGAAAACAGAGAAATCATTTGTGCTCAGCTCCAACACTTTTTCACGGCTTACTGCAGTCACAGGTTTGAAACTAGCACCTATTTCACAACGGCGTTGATTTTGTAAGTACATCTATTACTTCATTCGGTGGCTATTCCTCATTTTTGACTATCTGCAAACAGATCAATTTTACTGCACTTGTTAAGGGAAGTTTACATGTTTCAAAAATAATGTTGTCAACTGCTATGTTTTCTTTTGAACTAGTACCCTCTAGTATGAGGTACTGTGATGAACACTCAACAGATGACATGCAGGCAGCAAAATTAGATAACGTTCAGAGTAAAGACACTTCAACTGTCAAAATTTTATCAGCAAATTGTTAAAAGATTTGTATCAAAGTTCCTGAGTTTACTCCCCTCTAGATAATTTCTAATGCTCAAATTATTATTGAGACTGAAAGCTGGCTCAAAGCCATGTAGAAAGCTCTGAAGTATTTAGTGGGCTATGGAACATGTATCACAAAGACAGATTAGGCATCATAGGAGGGGAAGTGTTCAACACAACTGACAAAAGTATTGTCTCTAATGAGATGTCTATGGGAGATCAAGTTAATCGCTGGATATTTTCACTGCAGTGACAATTTTTGAGTCATTCAAAGAATGTCTATGCCCAGTAGTGCAGAAATACCAAGATCATGCTACATTAGTTGAAGGCAACTGTAACGTACTAATTATAGACTGGGACGTCTATGGATTCATTCCAGGGTATATGGATAGACAGTCTTGTGAAATTCGAGGGTGGTTTGAAAAGTTCTTGGAAAGGAATAGAAAAAAAGTACTTACATCACTGAAACTTTATTTTTCAATGTAATCTCCTTGTAGATTAATGCACTTGGTCCAACGATGTTCCGCTCTGATCTCGAAAATGAGTTTCCTCCAGGCGTGTAAAATAGTTGTCAACTCCAGCTAACAGTTCTTTGTTTGAAGTGAATCTTCGTCTGCCTAGTAAAATTTTCAGTTTTGGGAAGATGGAGACATATCAGGTGAATAAGGCAGGTGTGGCAACAATTCATACCCTAGGTCATGTAATTTTGTCATGGCAATGGTACGTGTACGAGGGTGCATCATCTTGATGGAAGATGACATTGTTTCTTGCTAAACGTGGCCTTTTTTGCGTATCTTTTGTTCCAATTTGTCCAGGAGGTTAGCATAGTATTCTCCAGTAATTGTCTACCCACTGGAAGTTAATCTACAAACAGAATCTCCTTCGCATCCCAGAACACTGATGCCCTGACATTTCCTGCCAATGGAATTGTCTTTGCTTTCTTTGGTGGTGGAGAATAAGCATGTTTCCACTGCTTTTACTGTTGTGTTGTGTCTGGGGAATGGCACTGCACCTAAATTTCATCTGTTGTCACAAATTGGCACAAAAAAATCTTGTACGTTTCTCGTAAAACGGGCCAAACATATGTCCACCCTCATGCATTTTTGATCCAGTGTTAAGAGTCACAGCATCCATCTTGCAGATAATTTCTTTTTTTTTATTTCTAATTCTTCAGTTAAAATGTGATATTCCCTTTCACATGACATCTGGCAAACATGAGCAATTTCACACACTTTCGGTCAGTGATACTCCATGACCAATTTGAGCACTTTTGCAATGATTTCAGACGTAGTGACACATCTTGGCCGACCACTGTGCGGATCATCATCTAATCTCTCCTGATCAAATTTAAATTAATTTATCTACTTGGCAACAGTTTAATATGAAGGAGCAGAGTCCCCAATGTATTCTGGAAATAGGCATGAGTGTCCTTTGCTTTCACACCTTTCTTTGCAAAGTACTTAATCATTCCTCTAATCTCAATTTTTACCACCTTCGCAAATCACTAAGCGGGAACAACAACAGAGCCATGTCACCACCACAGCTCTCTTCCAACAGGATTGATGTGGCATGTATTTACAGTCAGCAGTCCAATGAATATCATGTCAACAACTTGTTGCACTAGCACTGACCTCTCACCATGATTCCGAGAACTTTTCAAACCACCCTCGTACTTTAACTCCTTTTTCTGAATACTGTCTTGAGTAACTAGTTCAAGAGCCCACACTTGACGAAAATATTTTATACTTCATAACTACAAATAGACCTTCACTAATTGATGGCATCAGTATAGAGACAGGGATTAGTGACAATGATGTCATCACGGCAACTTTGGTTACTATGGTTCATAAATCAATCAAAAAGGCTTGGAGAGTATATTTGTCAGAAAGAGAAGATTGAAAGTTTTATTTTCCTCACTTTTCGATGCACACTCGTGTCTAGGAACAGACGGGAAAATCAGAACAATTACATGTCTAAATGTTCATTACATATTCTGAAACCCAAAACAGATCATGAAATAAACACAAATATACAGCAGATCTGATGTTTAAAAGATTCTCCTAGAATCCAAAGCACTATCTTACAGATGAGAAAAATAGCTGGAATTTTTGGAGAATTTTTGATGTCCTAAAATGCTGGTCTCTATATGTTCTAAATCCACAATGACAGGTTGGGGATACCATTCCACCAATCCCAACCAGAGGAGGCTGGTCTGCCTGGACTCGTCTTCGAACACTAGAACAGAGAAGGTATCATGCAACTCCCTAATGTCACAGAACTTTCTGTAGATATCTTGCTCTGTCCCATCTTGTTCAAACCAGTCTGCAGAGACTCCTATGCACCCACAAAGGCACAAGACATTAGCAACAGCGAAACACGGGAAGTAACATAGTTCACAGAAGTTACCACATCCAGTTGATAGTGTTGTGTGTATTACCTGTGAAGAAAATTTTTTTGCGGCCGGTAAGATCTGTGTTTGTTATGGTTTTCATCAAAATTCTATATGCTGCACTGAACTGTTGTAATAACTTAGCTATTCTGATTTCTAAGAGATGAAAGCCTGTAGGAAGACTTCTTCAAAATTAAATCTCATTTAAACATTTTGAGTTGTTAAGAAATGGAGTTCTTGAACTTTATTTTTAGTCACTGAAGAACATAATAATGAAACTCACTAAAAGCAGAAGGAGACATGCAGCAAAACTGGAGATACTGTGGGGAAATTTGCATTTACAAAACAAGATGCTGAAATAGCAGGTAAGAGTTTATGCGAATGTCTCGGTCTACATTCAGAAAATTTGTAAATCAAATCAGTGTCTACTACATTCAGTGTTTATTATTAATTTAAAGTACCATTAGGGAGTAAATGGTTTAGGGTGTAAGTATAAGAATTTCAGTGTTATAGTGGACAATTTTCAGATTATACCTGTGAGGCTAAAAGAGAAAATGCTGTAGGACAGATTACATAAAAGTATGCTGTTAGACCTGCTTGTGGGCCAGTACAGTGAGAAAGATTTCTAAGTGCAAAAGAGGTAGTACTGATCTTTTTGGGTTTACCAAAGAGACACACTTGCTGAACAAATGTTCCAACTTCATTCTAGATAATTTAGTCCTATTTTCTTGCCAACTGGCAATTACTGTCTCATCACTGTTTACTATCTGAGGCTAATGTCAGGTTATTTACACAAGGTCAGGTTATTTGCACAAGGTCAGGTGCTGATGTTACACCCATCTGCTTACGTCTGTGATGTAACTGTGAAGTGGTGTGGTCTGTGATGTCATGGTGAGGTTTGATGTTTTTGAGTCTGTCTGTGTTTGTAGATGGTATGTTGTATTTGGTGGCACTCTCTCATGCTGGATGTTTGTGTGATGGAAGATTCCCCAAGCATCATTGTAATGTCACAGGAGACTATATAGATGGCAGCTTAACAGCCTGTCGAGGACTCTGCTAGTATTCTGCCTCCGACGAGGTCACTGTGCTACTCTGCCTCAGGGGCAGACTAAGACTCTCACGGCATCTAGTTGCACCGAGTTTAGTTCAGGTGTCAGTGCCTCGTAAGCTTGAGTAATGTTTACTCAATTTGGTGCCAGTTGTGTGTGCTTGGGCAGCTGTTTGGACATTCGTTTACAAGATTTGGCATAGATTTGCCAACCATTTAGTTATGGCCCATAAACTTGAGGAATAGGTGTGAAGCTTCTTATTTTGAATAAAGCTCAGCCCGAAGTTGAGATTGACTGATGGCTTAGAGAGAGAAATTAGTAGTGGGTTTACTACGGGCATGAGGGAACGCCATTCCATCCACTCCACCCACGGAAGAAGATGACATCCGAGGCTATCAGGTAGACAAGGCAGTCCATCAGAAGCAGCTACATCACCCCTGTGGGTCTGCCACAGCTGACGACACACAGCAACAACAAAAGAAAATTGAAAGTAAAGGTGAGCCAAAGGTTTAACAATAACATCATGTCTAATGAACAAAATGTTTGTGATAGTCAGGCAAATCCATCCGCACCTCCAAGGCAATATATTAACATTAGTGAGGCTATCAAATTGCTATCGCATCCTTTTCATGGAAATAAGGCAGAATTAAATGAATTTTTGGATAATTGCGACAGTGTTTTTGACTTGGTAGCACCAGAGCAGCATGATGTTTTGTTGAAATTTGTAAAAGCACGTATATTTGGGGCTGCTAGAAGCAAATTGCTAGTGCGAGATTTAACTGCTGCTTGGCCTTCAGTCAGAGCTATCTTAGTAGAAAATTATGCATGCAAGAGAATGCTAGGCTATTATGCTTGCAAAATGTTCATGAGCAGACAGGAACTGTGAGGAAAACATAGCCCAATGGGATTCGCGAATAGACGCACTTCAGCATCAGTCCTGCAAGGCAATAAAAGAGGTGATGACGGAATCATAGTTAGCGGGCAGCCTTGCATTAGTGTTCAAATTAGGTTGTACAGTATTCATACAAGGCTTGTATGACACCAATATTAAGACAATAGTAAGGGCTAGAGGTGAGTCAATAACTCTCTCCGAAGCAGTAGATATTGCATCAACAGAACAAAGCACGATTGCATCTGCACAAGAGAAACCAATGGAAAGGAGAGCTCAGAAAATAGAATCTCATAAAATTCAAAAGTGTTTTAATTGTGGAAAACTGGGGCACATAGCAAAATTAGTGTTCTGATAATAAGAGGGTACGCAGTGTAAGCATGGTACCAATACAGATGAAACTGCGAAAAGAAGAAAAGGGCAACAAAGAACGTTTTGCAGAAAAGCAGAAAGAAGGTTAGGTTTATGGGGAACATTACGACCCAATGAAAAATATTGTGTGTTTTAAGTGTAATCAAAAAGGTCATTATGCTCAAAACTGTAATAATTGGCCCTTAATACAAGAGAAATGTGGGGCACAGGAAAACTAAGAGCAGGCACAATGAGGCAGTAGCATTGCGACCTATCTGGCAAGGTATAAAAGGTAGACTGCACTAACAGAAATGAGTATATCATGGTAAAATGTGAAAAGGGTGTACGGAATCCAATGAGGCTTTTGATAGATAGTGGGGCACAAATAAGTCTGTTGAAAAAGAACAGTGTACAGGAATCAGAAAAGTGCAGTCCCACTCAGAGTATTAGAATTAAAGGTATTAGCAAAGATGTTGTTAAAACAGAAGGCACCCTAGAAATTGAGTTACAGGTTGAAGATGGAATTGTAAGACACCAATTCCATGTAATAGGGGCAGAAGTGGATCTGCCATTAGATGGACTTTCAGGCAGTCATTTTGTTGCAAAGCATAAGGCAATGATAGATTATGGAACAAGAGATGTTATGATTTGTGGGAAACGATTTAAGTTGCGAACAGCCCAAGAGTCACGTCGAGTAATAGTTGTAAAGAGAGCGTTAGGAAGCGCTACTAGAAACGTGGAGAGTACTGCGGGTGCTAGCAGGATAGAGACACTGCAAAATGTTTATCCATTTATGGTCAGAACCATGAAATGAGGTCAAGATGTGTTGAAGGAAGGAGTAAGGACTTTGATGGCAATAGACGTCATGTAGGAGAATAATGTTAGAAAGAAATCTATGGCAGTAAGAAAAGCCACGTATGAGAAAAATGTTAGAAAGAAGTCTATGGCGGTAAGAGCCAGGTGCAAGAAAAATGTCAGTAAGCAGTTGTTGAGTCCCACAAAGGAAAGGTGCAATCATAGCTGCTTAGGAGGAGATGATTTCGCAAAGGCAAGAAATGAAAAGTGTAATGATTCAGTTTTGGTAATAGCTGAGTTAGTAAAGGTAGAGCCTGACAAAAGGTCTAGACACAGTTATGCAGAGGTGTTGCAGAACACAGATTTGAAGGTCAATTTAGCTGCAGTTGAAGCTGCAGAATTAGAAAACTGTTATGATAGTAAGACTACTGTGAAACGTGAAGGATATACAATGAAACAAAAGTGTACATTAATTGTAGGCCCTAGAGAAGAAAGGATTGTAAAAGTAAGAGTAAGTTTATTTGATGCATCGGAAGTGATCCTTCCAAAACGAGAATTACAGGCCGGTTTAATTGTACCCAATGCATTATTTGCTGTAAAGGAAGGTAAATGTATTATAAGTGTCGTAAATACTAATGAAAATAAAGTTGAGTTAGACGATCCTGTATTGTTAGCCGAGGACCTACCTCTGGTGGAAGAAGCAACTGTAAGACACGTACAAAAAGTACATTCAGATAGGAAATCCAGAGCAAGTAAATTAAAAGAAGTACTGTGTGTAAATAACTTAAATAGTGAAGAGAAGAAAGCTATAATAGAGGTATGTCTAGCTTACAATGATGTGTTCTAATTGCTGGGAGATAAGTTAACCTATACAGAGGCTGTTAAACATGAAATTCTGCTAATTCCAGAAGCCAAGGAAAAGTAGTTAACATGAGGCCTTATCGAATATCACAGGCACAGAAAGATCTATTGCAGGCCGAAACTGATAAGATGTTACAAGATGACATTGTAGTACCCAGTAGTAGTGCCTGGTGTTAACCTTTAATATTACTGCCCAAAAAGATGTACACCAGTGGAAAGCAAAAATGGCGTGTAGTAGCCAACTACAGATAATTAAATGAATTAACAGTAAATAATGTATTTCCCTTACCAAGGATAAATGAAATTTTAGACAGATTGGGTAAAGCAAAATATTTCTCTACTCTGGATATAGCCAAGGGCTATTATCAAGTGCTATTAGACGAATGAGACCAAGGAAAGGCTGCTTATAGCACTCTCTATGGCCATTATGAGTATAAAAGGATGCCTATGGGATTTAAAATGGCTCCAAATCCTTTTCAAAAATTAATAAATATGGTCTTAATGGGACTTCAAGGTGAGAAGGTCTTCATTTATTTGGATGATGTGTTAATTTTCGGTTTGTCATTAGAAGAACATAGTCACAGGCTAGAAGAGGTTTTTGAGAGACTCAGACAGTATAATTTAAAATTGCAGATAGACAAGTGTGAATTGCTGCGAAAAGAAGTTACATTTCTGGGACACGTACTTACAGCCAATGGACTGAAGCCAGACCCCTGTAAGGTTGAAGCAGTGCAACAATATCCAAGGCCAGTGAACACAACTCAGTTGAAGGCATTCCTTGGATGAAGTGGCTATTAACGGTGACTTTTGGACAATTATAGTAAGATAGCAAAGCCACTGTACGAATTGTTGAAAAAGGGAACTAACTATAAGTGGGGAAATGAGCAAGAAGATACATTTCAACAACTGAAAGAAAAACTGTTGAAGCCCCCCATTTTAGCATACCTTGATTTTAGCAAGGACTGTATTGTCACCACAGACACAAGTCAGACCTCTCTTGGAGCAGTCTAATCACAAGGAAAGTTAGGAAGTAATTTACCTGTTGCATATGCATCGAGAACTTTGAACAAAGTGAAGAAAAATTATAGTACAATCGAAAGGGAAATTTTAGCCATATTTTGGGCAGTCAAAAATTTTCGAGAATATTTGTTTGAACCTAAGTTCACTGTCTGTACGGGTCATAAACCACTATTGTGGATAAGTAGTGTATCAGATCCTTCATCCCGATTGTTAAAATTTAGGCTCAAACTTGAAGAGTATGACTATCAGATTGTATACAAAAGTGGCAAAAGAAATTTGGTAGCAGACGTGCTATCACGAATAAGAAACATTGAGACAACAAATCAGAATGTAGAAATGAATGTAAATGCATTAGAAGTAAATGATAGCATCGAGTCAGGAGAAGCCGTAGATGAAAATAAAGCCCAAGAACAATCCAAAAGTCTAAGGCCAGAAGAGAAATTGAAAATTCTTCAGTAGTATCATGACTCACCAATTGGGGGACATCAAGGAATTGGTAGGACGTATGAAAGAATTAAACGATATTGTACGTGGGACGGTATGAAAGCAGATATTGAGCAGTACATTTGCAAGTGTGAAAGCTGCCAAAGAAATAAGTTAACACAAAACGAAACTAAGATGCCTATGGAAATAACATCGACCCCAGAACATGTATTTGAGCATTGTGATGTTGACATAGTTGGTCCACTCACACTAACAGATCAAGGCCATAAGTACATACTTATGTTCTAAGATGCATTAACAAAATTTCTAGTAGTGGAAGCAATTCAGCAGCAAGATGCAGAAACAGTTGCTAGACTATTGGTAGAGAAAATTATTTTATGCTATGGCATACTATCAACATTACTAATTGATATGGGAAGCAATTTTATGAGTGAAACAATGTGAAAAGTGTGTAGATTATTACATATAGAAATGATACACACTACTAGTTACCATCTGCAAGCCAATGGAGCATTAGAGAGAACACATCGGAATTTGACAGAGACACTGACACACTATATAAATAGAAATCAAATGAATTGGGTCACTTGGGTTCCATATGCAGTGTTTGTATTTAACACTACTCCACATAGTGCCACAGGTTATACCCCGCATGAGGTGTTCTTTGGAAGAGTATGCAACATTCCAGGTGTATTACAAAAAAGGCCCACAGATGTAATCTACAATTATGATGATTATGTTATTGAACTGAAAGAAATATTATGAAATGTGCATCAGAGCACACGAGAGTTAATGACACAAACAAAGGTTAAAAATAAAGGGTACAATGACCAAACACAAAATCCACAGAAGTTTGAGATAGGAGACAAGATGCTTCTATTTGATGAGAATGTACGAAGAGCCCGGTCAAAGAAGTTAGATAGTCCATGGCGAGGCCCATATCTTGTAACTGAAGTAAAGGGTCCCAATGTAGTAATTCAGTTAAGAGGGGACAAGTACCTAAAAGTGCATGCAAATAAATTAAAAGAGTTCTTTTAAATTGCAGGAAAATGATAACGTTCATGAAGATAGGATTGGTCATCCTAATTATGGGATTTGCATCAGTAAGGATACAACCGGATCTACAGGTTACCAAATTCCAGTCATCCCCAGGTTTATATTATGACAACAAAGACATGGTCAGTTTATATACTGTTACCTGGGGAATTGAAAGCTACTTTAATCTGGTAGAGCTAAAACAAAAATTTGAGTCCACCGGAACCTTAGCAGCATGAGCAGTAGAGTTTTGCCAGCAAAAGTTCTTACAATGGAATATGAGCATGTTAGAATGCAATAGTGCAAAACAGGTGCTACTATGGCATGTACGTATGATAACAAACTCACAAGGTCTAATAGGGCAATTAGCACGTCACGGTCACAGGATTAGAAAGCGTGGAATTTTAAACTTTGTTGGTGAAATAACCAAAGTGCTTTTTAGAACACTAGATGAAGATTACGCATCTTATTTTAAAAGCAACATCAACCTGCTTGAAGGAGAACAGAAGGGATTACTTAGGTTGTCAAAAGAACAGGTTACTATTGTTAAGTCAACATTACATATTTTCAACCATATTGTAAATTCAATAGGAAGAAATGAAAAGATAATTACAAAAGGGATATTGAAACTGTATCAGCAGGTGTTGCAATATGAGAATTCAACAGACCGACAATTGAGAAAAATTGCTATTTCGGTGACACTAAATGAGCAACTTACACAGTTAATATCAATATTCAATGAACTAGAGAGAGAGTATGATTTATTGATAACAGCTATTGTCAATGCTAAGAAGGGAATATTACAATCACACTTAATAAATCCTATTCAAGTTGTAAAATATCTTGAACTAATTAAAGATGAGATTAAAGATAAGCAATTCACAGTAGCTCTAACAAAAGACGTGGGGTACCAGTTAAAGATGAATATTGATTTAGATGTATTTGTTGCTGGTAATATATTAAGTTATGTACTAAACACTCCATTAATCAATAACAGTGTGCTTCACATATACAAGCTCTGGCCATTACCAGTCGAGGTTGATAGAAATAAATGGTTGTTTATGTATATAGCACCAGAGAAGGAATTTTTATTAATGGACGATGCTAAAAGACAGTATGTAAAATTAAGCAATGAACAGTTGGTTTGTAAAATGATTGAACCTGATCACAGTATATGTAAACAGACCTTTGTCTTACTTTCCACTTATGATCATGAAGTTTGTGAAGCTAGAATGCTTCAACCAGTAATTAAAATTCCTGCTGATTGCATTCAGAAGTACATAATATTGAATGAAAGTGTCTGGACACAAATTAGAGGAAATGAATGGCTTTTTGTAGCACCTAAGGACGAGGGATTCACAATATTATGTAACGAGCAAACGCCATCAGACATAATTATACGAGGAACCGGTAAACTGAAATTTTTGGGCAAGTGTAAAAGTTATGGAGCTCAGATATTAATCCAATCTGAACATATTATTAGATCAAATGTATCTATTAATGACATTGTGCCAAATTTAAATATGAACATAGATTGTTGTATGGTAAATGATGAAAAACGTAAAATACCAGACTTACCTCTGTATTTATCAATTACACCAGTTGTTAGACAGTAAGATGATTTGACAGTAGCAGGACATAAGTTGGACGAATTGGAAAATAAGATATCGTATCAACAAAGGACACTTTTAAAATGTTTACAGTTGATAGTATACCTACCTGGAGTTACTTTGGTACAGGTATAGTCATGCTGATTGTGGTATTGTGTATCTGTAGATACTGTAATTGTTGTCGAAGTTGTTTCAAATTCTTGTTGAAAAGTATGGACAATGATTGTAGTAGAAGAATATGTGTAAGAAATAAAATTGTGAATCAATATGTAAACAAAGAGATAGTTCAATATCAGCATAGTGGTAATACTAATTAAGAAGAGGAAAGAATTATGTTTGAACCAGTGTCGAGTATTTACACTGAAAATCCTGGTGATATAGTTTAATGGGACTACGCCTAACAAACATGAATGAAAATATGTATACTGTATATTATTGTAAATGAGTTTTCAAATTGTATATTATCTAACAGCCTTGAAATGAGTGTGAAATGTATTGTTCATTTGCTCAAACAAATGTTGAGGTAATTGTATAAGTTAGTTGGAATCAAGGAAAATTGTATTGAGATATGAAGATTTATACAAATGTGAATTCAAATTGTGTATTGTCTGAGAAACTTAAAATGAGTATGAAATGTATGGTTCATTTATTGAAACAAAGGTTGAAATAATTGTAAAGTCAATTGTAATCAAAGAAAACTGTACTGATGTGTGGCAGATTTATAAATAAAGCATAACAAGTTTATAAGGCACTAGGAGCACTTGAAAATTTTGCACTCTCGGGAATGGAGATTGCAAAATTTTCCCCGTAGGGGGGAGATATCGTGAATAAATTATGAATAGACCTATGTTAAGCTGTCTGTGAAGTTACGGTCCTGTGACATAGCAGTAGGAGCCGTTGTTATATGCATTAAACAGATGGAAAGCCTCCATTCAAGGTTAGTACACAACAGAAATAGGTGGTGCGGCGTAGTGCCTGGTAACAGGAAACTTCCACTCAGAGCGGTTACTTGACAGACTCAGGGATCGGAAGGCAGCCAGAGTGATGGAAGATTCCCCAATCATCATAGTAACGTCACAGGAAACTATATAAATGGCAGCTTAACAGCCTGTCGAGGATTCCGCTAGTATTCTGCCTCCGACAAAGACACTGCGCTACTCTGCCTCAGGGGCGGGACTTACACTCTCACGGCATCTAGTTGCACAGAGTAGTAGTTACACCTCCCACAGTTTAGTTCAGGTGTCAGTGCCTTGTAAGCTTGAGTAATGTTTACTCTAACTTACTCTCTTCTTCATTAGAAGCTTATTTACAATCACACCGAGTTCCCCGGTTTAAAAGTTATTCCAGCTTTACAGATTCTGCTCCAGAACTACGAGCTGGACGAGCACATTCCGCCTCAGCCAGGTTAGTGTCTAGCTCCCTCTTCCTGATCCGCTCGCAGGAAACCAATCAGACATGACAACCTGATAGGGAAGATGCAGTTCAACAGATGAAGCCTACTCAAAAGCAGAACTTCTAAGCTACAGTTAGCAAGTTTGCAATGACCATATGGACAACTCATCCCAGAGACTGGAGCGCCTAATAAAAAATCACTGCATTAACAATTAACACAACTGCTGATAGTGGACGAAGCACACTGCTCAGCAGATTACTGCAGACTAAAATGGTCACTTCTTCAGAACAAAAAGGTAGACACATAAGGGGCTGAGTACAAGACTGATTCCATGTGGGTGCCAAGGTATTTTGAGCTAAATGCAACGTTTTGATTTGTAGAGTAGCATATAGTAGATATATGTGAGTCCTGGCATATTGTGGCAGATCAGGCTGGCATCCTCCACCTGCTCTACTTACTCCCAAACTAGTACCAATATTTTTCTCTCTCTTTTCTGTCTCTGGGTGTCTTTTGGTTCTGACTTCCAGTAATATTCATATGTGACGTAGGCACAAATCTGCCCATTTGTTATTTCAGACAGATTTCATTGTTATAGTTGTGGTCTCAAAACCTGACAGCAAAAATTAAATTAGTTTTATTTAAAACAATGTTAGTTAAAAGTTATGTTTGATTACAAATTTTACTACAGTAAATAGAAGAGAAAGTATTTTGAGCTACTAGATAGATTTGGTAATGATGTGTGACAATGCTGGCCTGCTTTGTTTATCTCTTCATTTGTTGCCCTCGGTTTCGATGTACTGGCTGGAAAAATGGGGGATGTACCTACTGTAAATGATGTAGCCAACAGATGCACAGTCCTGTTTCACAGTCTTTTACCTTCACTTTTCACAACCCCCCTCCCAATAATACAGAGTTATATATGGCCAGTGCACTATTGTTCTAACTTCCTATAAGCCTCATTAATAGTTAGCAGGCGAAAATCCAAATACTGCTACAATAGTTTACTGTTTAACATCTATGAGCAGTAAAAGCCTAACCACAAAGTTCATAGTTCTTGAAGAATATAAAGGTATGTATGGAGCAGAGACTGTCACTGTTTTAACACACGGCCTAACTGTGTAACACTTACTACATTGTTAAGTTGATGCATTGATGTTGTTCTAATCAACACAGGTTCCTCATCTGAAACTTGGCCATGACCAAAATCTGGGCCCTTGTATATCCTCACAATAATAGGTACTGAAACTACACACTGTTTTAAGTTAAATCTACAGATATTACAATTAAATCTTAAGTCATTAAATTAACTGAATACATCGAAAAATTCCTTCCTTTGAACAGTTTCTTCACCTGCAAGGTGTAGGCTGCATTATTTGTTTAAATTGTGAAATTAACAAATATAGTTATGCAAACAATACTTTTGACAAAACTATTAATTACTTTGGAATTAATTGAGGGCTGGCTTTCTTAACAAATTTTCCAAGAGAGTCAAATAAATATTTAAAGAATGATAGTGTTTCGTCTTTCATATGTTTATAATTATTATAGAGTTTTTATCTGCTTATAAAGTCAACAACAGAATTTAAGTTATGAAACAATTACTGATTTCATCATATAATGAAAGATACTACCTATTAATACTCAAAATAAATCAGAAAATCCATTACATACATAAAACAAAGCAAAAAATTAGATCTGGTGTTATATTCTTTAAAACTGATGGCCGACCTTTCTCTTTTATGAAAATGCTGATTATATTCATGTATCCCGCCATTAGTGGGGAGTCTTGCCGTGCCTCAGTGATACAGATAGCCGTATCTTAGGTACAACCACAACGGAGGGGTGTCTGTTGAGAGACCAGACAAACGTGTGGTTCCTGAAGAGGGGTAGCAGCCATTTCAGTAGTTTCAAGGGCAACAGTCTAGATGATTGACTGATCTGGCCTTGTAACAATAACCAAAACGGCCTTGCTGTGCTGGTACTGCAAACAGCAGAAAGCAAGGGGAAACTACAGCCGTAATTTTTCCTGAGTGCATGCAGCTTTACTGTATGATTAAATGATGATGGCGTCCTCTTGGGTAAAATATTCCGGAGGTAAAATAGTCCCCTATTCGGATCTCTGGGCGGAGACTATTCAGGAGGATGTCGTTATCAGGAGAAAGAAAACTGGCGTTCTACGGATCGGAGTGTGGACTGTCAGATCCCTTAATCAGGGAGGTAGGTTAGAAAATTTAAAAAGGGAAATGGGTAGGTTAAAGTTAGATATAGTGGGAATTAGTGAAGGTCAGTGGCAGGAGCAACAAGACTTCTGGTCGGGTGACTACAGGGTGGTAAACACAAAATCAAATAGGGGTAATGCAGGAGTAGGTTTAATAATGAACACGAAAATAGGAATGTGGGTAAGCTACTAGCAAAAGCATAGTGAATGCATTATTGTGACCAAGATAGATATGAAGCCCACAACCACTACAGTAGTACAAGTTTATATGTCAACTAGCTCTGCAGATGACGAAGAAATTGAAGAAATGTATGATGACACAAAAGAAATTATTCTGATAGTGAAGGGAGATGAAAATTTAATAGTCATGGGTGACTGGAATTCGAGTGTAGGGAAAGGGAGAGAAGGAAACGTAGTAGGTGGATATGGATTGGGCCCCAGAAATGAAAGAGGAAGCCGTCTGGTAGAATTTTGCACAGAGCATAACTTCATCATAGCTAACACTTGGTTCAAGAATCATAAAAGAAGGTTGTATACATGGAAGAACCCTGGAGATACTAAAAGGTATCAGATAGATTATATAACGGTAAGACAGAGAGTTAGGAACCAGGTTTTAAACTGTAAGACGTTTCCAGGGGCAGATGTGGACTCTGACCACAATCTTTTGGTTATGACCTGTAGATTAAAACTGAAGAGACTGCAAAAAGGTGGGAAGTTAAGGAGATGGGACCTGGATAAACTGAAAGAACCAGAGGTTGTACAGAGTTTTATTGAGAGCATAAGGGAAAAATTGACAGGAATGGGGGAAAGAAATACAGTAGAAGAACAATGGGTAGCTTTGAGGGATGAAGTAGTGAAGGCAGCAGAGGACCAAGTATGTAAAAAGACGAGGGCTAGTAGAAATCCTTGGGCAACAGATGAAATATTGAATGTAATTGATGAAAGGAGAAATATAAAAATGCAGTAAATGAAGCAGGCAAAAAGGAATACATAGATCTCAAAAATGAGATCGACAGGAAGTGCAAAATGACTAATCAGGGATGGCTAGAGGACAAATGTAAGGATGTAGTGGCTTATCTCACCAGGGGTAAGATGGATACAGAAAAATTAAAGAGACCTTTGGAGATAAGGGAACCACATGTATGAACATCAAGAGCTCAGATGGAAACCCATTTCTAAGCAAAGAAGGGAAAGCAGAAAGGTAGGAGGAGTATATAGAGGGTCTATACAAGGGTGATGTACTTGAGGACAATATTATGGAAATGGAAGAGAATGTAGATGAAGATGAAAAGGGAGACACGACACTGCGTGAAGAGTTTGACAGAGCGCTGAAAGACCTGAGTCGAAACAAGGCCCCTGGGGTAAACAACATTCCATTGGAACTACTGACTGCCTTGGGAGAGCCAGTCCTGACAAAACTCTACCATCTTGTGAGCAAGATTTATGAAACAGGCGAAATACCCTCAGAGTTCAAGAAGAATATAATAATTCGAATACCAAAGAAAGCAGGTGTTGACAGATGTGAACATTACCGAACAATCAGTTTAATAAGCCACAGCTGCAAAATACTAAGTCAAATTCTTTACAGGGAGTGAAAGGCTATTTACAATTTGTAGTGAAACCAGATGGCAATTTTAAGAGTCGAGGGACATGAAAGAGAAGCAGTGGTTAGGAAGGGAGTACGACAGGGTTGTAGCCTCTCCCAGATGTTATTCAATCTGTATATTGAGCAAGCAGTAAAGGAAACAAGAGAAAAATTTGGAGTATTAAAATCCATGGAGAAGAAATAAAAACTTTGAGGTATGCCGATGACATTGTAATTCTGTCAGAGACAGCAAAGGAATTGGAAGAGCAGTTGAATGGGGTGGATAGTGTCTTGAAAGGAGGATATTAAGATGAACGTCAACAAAAGCAAAATGAGGGTAATGGAATGTCGTCAAATTAAGTCGGGTGATGCTGAGGGAATTAGATTAGGAAGTGAGACACTTAAAGTAGTAAAGGAGTTTTGCTATTTGGGAAGCAAAATAACTGATGATGGTCGAAGTAGAGAGGATATAAAATGTAGACTGGCAATGGCAAGGAAAGCGTTTCTGAAGAAAAGAAATTTGTTAACATCGAGTGTAGATTCAAGTGTCAGGAAGTATTTGTATTTGTATGGAGTGTAGCCATGTATGGAAGTGAAACATGGATGATAAATCGTTTGGACAAGAAGAGAATAGAAGCCTTCAAAATGTGGTGCTACAGAAGAATGCTGATGATTAGATGGGTAGATCACATAACGAATGAGGAAGTGCTGAATAGGATTGGGGAGAAGAGAAGTTTGTGGCACAACTTGGCCAGAAGAAGGGATCGTTTGGTAGGACATGTTCTGAGGCATCAAGGGATCACCAATTTAGTATTGGAGGGCAGCGTGGAGGGTAAATATCGTAGAGGGTGACCAAGTGATGAATACACTAAGCAGATTCAGAAGGATGTAGGTTGCAGTAGGTACTGGGAGATGAAGAAGCTTGCACAGGATAGAGTAGCATGGAGAGCTGCATCAAACCAGTCTCAGGACTGAAGATCACAACAACAAATTTCACATATATTAATGATAATTAGTTAAAATTGGAGAAACTAATTTAAGAGGGCAGATGGCAAAGCAAGAGGGGAAGTAAAATTATCCCAGCTCGCTTTGTCACAGATGATACCACTTGCAGATTTTGACTCTGTGCTTATTATATTCCATCTTTGACAGCTATACTTCTATTACTCCTATTTTTATAAACAAGGTGGCTTACTTCATTAACTCATTGAGCCATTAGTTATGAATTTTGCATAATCAACCATGATGTTCTATGCTGCACTTGTGCCCATAAAAAGATTAGTGCCAATGCATATTCATAAAATGGCCAATGCATATTCATAAAATGATTCCATATAATTTCCAAAGTCCTAGATCACTACACTTTCTACAGGCCAAATTATTATTATTAATTGTAGTCTATACTGAACAGTAATTTTTTTCCTGTGAAGTTAAGAAATTGGTCTTCATCCAACAATAGGATGTTGAAGACAATATGTGAAAAAGTGAAACCAAAATAGTGTTGGTGCATACATTTTTTTGGCAAACACCAAGTTGTACTCATTAAGATTTTCAGCTTTATGACTTCAGACTGATGTGCTACTGAAGAGGCATCACAGAAGAGGCTACATAAACCAGGTTGGTGGGCTTTACAGTACTTGTGTAGTACAGTATCCTTAGTGTGGGTGACACAAACATAGGAAATTCAATGTAAGCAGCCACACTGTTACAGCCCATTTTAAAAATCATAACTATATTTTTGTACTGTATGTCAGACACTAATACTGAAGCATTTGCAGAGACCTTGGAGAAAATTAACTAATTTTTTGCAAAATGGTCTGAGGACAGAACATATATTCTTGGAGACATAAATACTGATTTGAGACTAATGCAACCACACAATTTAGTTATCCTAAAATGCTTAGATTGGATGACTTTTATTGCAATAATGATAGTTCATAACAATTTTTCTGTCATCACGAGTGTTCATTAATGATACTTCAGAGAACAGTTGGTTTTCGACTACCTCGCATTGTGTTCTGAAATGAAAACTATCCCCCCCCCCCCTCCCACAGAGGTATTCCACTGCTTACCCAATTCATGCGATATCCTTGTCTGCCCCTATTATGAACCAATAGGCCCATGGGGCTTATCCTGCAATAGATGCATCTCCCATCCCCCCATCAAAGGCAGAGACAAATGTGAAAGCAGTTATGTGATCTACGAAGTTATCTGCAACCACTTTCTGGCATTTTACAAGGTCATGACCACTAACAAGTTGTATGTCCGCATCAACGGCCACCGCAATACAGGCCAATCCTGCTCAGTTCCCTTTTTCTATTTTCCAAATTTGCCATGACCCTAAAATATTGTTGTTCACTTTTCACGTGTGGGATTTCAAAATGTTCACAAAAACAGTTTTTGTTAGTTCTACATGAGTACATAAAATGCACTTAATTTACTTTTCATTGTAAGCATCAATCACTCATAGTGTTATCTCAGACTGAAATAATGATTTAATGTATAGTTCACTGCAACAGATGTGCAACTGTTGCCATTTGCAGAATTGTAAGATTCAGGTTTTGGATTCTGCGGTCTCTCAATTCTAAAATCACTGTTCTTTTATTTTGAACTATGCCATACAGTACTGGGAAGTTCATAAGCCATGTTGCTTATTCACTACCTGTATGTTGAACTTTACTTAAAACAAATTTTGGTTACTGCTCTTAAAATATTTTGGTAGGCTTATTCATAATTTTTTGTTTGAAGTAAAGGTGCCGTGATAATGTATCTTATTACACATATTTGATTAATCTTAATGGTATACAGAAAATAAAAAGTAAATGTGACAGTAAATTCTTTTTTATATTTTCTTGTATCATGTCCTGACATGAGGTCCTTCCTACACAAGATTATACCTACTTTTTTGAAGCTCTTTCTCTTAGGTACATATCATGAATATTTATGCTGGGTACTACCTTTGTGGGTGTAGGTCTGGCACAAGTGTTATTGCTCTCTTTCACAACAATAGTGTTCTGTTATGGTGTGTACGAATCCAAAGAAATACTAGTATTTGTTAAAAGGAGGGAATTATGTTTGATCCAAGAACGGTAATGCTTATCCCTAACTAATTAAAATTTTTGTCATTAACACAAATCAAATTCTATATTATTCATGGAGTGAAGCAAAGAGTAGTTACAATGAAAAAAACTGAGATGGAAGATATTAACATAAATTAAGGCCAGGTGGGGAGCAAGAACCAAGGACATGTTGTAGTGCTGGTTTCCAAATGTGGAGCTCTGAGAAACTGGTGCCTAGTGGGAAGAATCCACACGGCACAAATGGTGAAACAGGCATCAAGGTCATGAATGTAATATTGTAGAGCATGTTCTGCAACAGGATATTGTGAGTTGCCAGTACATACCCTGGGTGTGTGACTATTCATCGTAATTGATAATTTAATGGGAGTCACACCAATGTAGAAGGCTGAAAAGTGTTTACATAACAGCTGGTATATGACGTGTGTCGTTTCACAGGTGGCTCTCCCTTTGATGGTGTATGTTTTTCCAGTTACAGGGCTATTATAGGTGGTGGTAGGAGTGTGCATAGGGCAAGTCTTGCAGCGGGGACGGTCACAGGGGTAGGAGCCATACAGTAGCAAGGTGGCTGCAGGTGGAGCATAGGGTCTGACAAGAATGTTGCAAAGATTTGGGGAGGGGTAGTGATGGAAAGCTAATCTAGGTGTGGTGGGCCAAATGTCAGACAGGTCATCATTTTAGGAAGTTGTGGACCAGTCAAAGTAGCTGATTAATGTATTCCAGACAAGGATAATACTGAGTCGCCAATAGTGTGCGCTGAAGGTGTTTTGTGGAGGGATCAGCAGTACGAAGATTGGATGTGATCGCCCAGGAAACGTGATTTTTAAATAGGCTGGCGAGGTAATTACATGCAGTGATGGCTGAAGTGAGTATCGTGGTGTATTGCTGTAATGGAGTCTGCAGACGAACAAATACATGTGCCTTGGATGCCAAGGCTGTATGCAGTCCACAACAATCAGTCTTTCCTTCTCATTCCATATGGTGTCTCCCCCGAACCACAGTTCTGGGTGACTTTCCCACAATCTACCCCTTTTTCTAGACCTCTCCAGTCTTTTTCCTTCACCCTGCTCCCTTCTCCTTCGACCCTTCTGCCTGCAGAAGCAGCCACTGGCTCCAAAAGCTTGCCAATCGCAACAGTCTTATGTGTGTGTTCTGCTGCTTGGCGAGTAGATTTTTTTATCTATCCAATTAAATAGTTTCAACACACCCCACAATAGATTTTTCCACATGTGTAGTGCAAACCAACCTTTCCTTCTTCCCTCCCCTCCCCCCCCCCCCCCCCCCCCCGCCCACGACCCCAAACACACAGAAATTCATGATACCAATTTCTTTTATTGGTTTCTTTGGTTTGGGTGGCAGTGGGGAGCAAGGACATAACTGACAAAACACACATAAAACTGGACATTATATAAATCTATAATGGAGATGCTGAGTCACAGATAGGTACAACAAGAAGAATGTCAAACAAAGCTTCCAGTCAAAGACACTCCTGACCACTGTCTCTGGCTGCCAAGGTCAGCCTGTGAGCAGCACTGCATGATGCTCAAATTTTGCCTTGGCGACCAAAGACTGCAGCCACGTTTGACTCTGATGAAGGGCTATTTTGCCAGAAGCTTTCTTTGACAGTCTTTTTGTCAAACCTATCTGTGAATCAGTATCTCCACTATATGGTGAGTTGCAACTATCCTTTTCACAATATTGTCAAACATTGATCTTCCTTTTTTATTGGTGTGAGATGACAAAGCAAGCCACATACAGTTACTGGTGTCACTATTCTAAACAACTGCTTTTGTTGTTATAACCAGTGCTTGATTTGTGATGGTATTCCGCACCAATACCTATGATTAAAAAAAAGCATTAAAATAATGGTTTAAAACTTTGATTAAAAAGAACACTCCCTGATAGGACACAGTACTGGCACCTCTTTTTTTTTTTTATTTTTTTTTTACAAATCAAGCATGGTCGTAACTGTTGCTACTTCTGCTTTTTTTTTTATTTCTTCAAGGTCATGTCACATCCATAAGGTCAAATCAAACTGAACATATCTAGAAGAAACTCTTGCAAATAAGTGCTCATTTTACATAGCCCATTATATACTATCATAGACTGATCACTCTGAAGTTACAAGCAGAGTAGAGGTGCAGCGTGGAAAAGAACTGAACACATGACAAATAAGAAGCTGTGTAATATTGGTTGAATGTGTTACAATTGGCTCATTATACCGTATTTTAAACATATCCACAGTGAATCTTTGATGAGATTTCTAGGACGGATGAATATTCAGTATTTCTTCATCCCATTTACATTTGGATTGCAGGAAGTTATGCAGTCAAAAGACTGGTTCAGTAACATCTGACTACAAACCCTAAACTTCATGGAATATTTCCTCGCAATAAGAGAGAAATGCAGGTGCAAGTCGCAGTCCAGCAGAAATTTTCACATGTCACTAATAGGTGTTACATCTATACCTAATACAGCTGATGTCTAACAGTTTGCAGTAACACAACACATTTTGAATAATTTAATGTATTATAACAAAACATTCTACATTCCATGCAGAACAAATCATAAAATACTTTTATTTCGTCCTTTCTCACAGCTTTACTTTTGAAGAAATGTAAGCAACTCAATCAAACAAAGTTATCCTTGGACGGACCAGTAAACTCTTCTCAAAGTGTGTATTCTTCCCCCTCCCTTCCAAGGGACACACAAGTAACATTATGCAATGATTCTGTAATTAATTTCTCTGGGTGGGGATGGGAGCAGGGATTGTGAACAACTCACATATAAAATTGATCAATATAATATATGTAAGAGACATAACTCCTTTTGCAATAAACAAATTTATTTTACTGCAGTTGTTTTTAACATGTCATACTAAAAAATCACATTAATTGCAACAGTAACTCCAGCACATGGGATACAAGTGTCATACACTTCATTAAACATTTTATGACAGTGGGTTTTCACATTGGAATGTACACCATTCCATTTTCTTGAAGTATATCTATGAGATTATTATTGGCAGTACCATAACATTACTATGTTACCAGACAAATTAATTTGGCACAGATAGTCAAATATAAAATAATGATTTTGGGTATTGGCCATGGCCTATCACTTCTAAGCATCCCATAAAACATAGGTTGGTGGCAGAGAAAGTCTGGTTGTGCAATCCTGTAGTTGGTCTGTCGTGGTACTGGATTCACCATGTGTTTCTGAAAATAAATCAAAGGTATATTGAATGAATTATTGCATATCTTTTGATAGAATCTGGTAGTAATGGAAAAAACAAACATAAGTAGAGTAAAATAACTACATGTCAAAATACAAAAGGATTAAGTATGTACTGATTAGTAACAGGAATTTTGTATGTAGAGTACACCACTCCATCACCAATGAGGTACAAATCACTCTCAAATGAAGCAACCAGGAGTAAAAACTCCTGCATTTGAGCAAATATTTAGTTGTGAAACGGTGAAGCATATAAATAGCTAATCTGATAACATGTTGCAATTACTTTGTAAATGGGCAGCTGTAGACAGTGATGTTAGTGTTTATAGTGTTTACCAACAATCATTTTGTAGGTGCATCTTCAATGGTTGGTTGGTTTGATTGAGAGAGGGGGAAAGGGACGAAACTACGAAGTCATCAGACTCTTGTTCTGAATAATACAATGCCACAAATGTGAGAATAAAATGAACAAGACAATATTGCAGCACTGTAGTATACAGAGAAGTTGCACAATTAGAAAATTGCAGCGAAATGCAGGAAGATCCGCAGCAGATAGGCACTTGGTGCAGGGAGTGGCAACTGACCCTTAACATAGACAAATGTAATGTATTGCGAATACACAGAAAGAAGGATCCTTTATTATACGATTATATGATAGCGGAACACTGGTAGCAGTTACTTCTGAAACATATTTGGGAAGTATGCGTATGGAACAATTTGAAGTGGAATGATCATATAAAATTAATTGTTGGTAAGGTGGGTGCCAGGTTGAGATTCATTCAGAGAGTCCTTAGAAAATGTAGTCCATCAACAAAGGAGGTGGCTTACAAAACACTCGTTCGAGCTATACTTGAGTATTGCTCATCAGTGTGGGATCCGTACCAGATTGAGCTGACAGAGGAGATAGAGAAGATCCAAAGAAGAGCGGCACATTTCGTCACAGGGTTATTTGGTAAGTGTGATAGTGTTACGGAGATGTTTAGCAAACTGAAGTGACAGACTCTGCAAGAGAGGCGATCTGTGTTGCGGTGCAGCTTGCTGTCCAGGTTTCGAGGGGGTGTGTTTCTGGATGAGGTATCGAACATATTGCTTCCCCCTACTTATACCTCCCGATGAGACCACAAATGTAAAATTAGCGAGATTCCAGTGCGCACTGAGGCTTTCTGGCAGTCATTCTTCCCGCGAGCCATATGCGACTGGAACAGGAAAGGGAGGTAATGACAGTGGCATGTAAAGTGCCCTCTGCTACACACCACTGGGTGCCTTGCGGAGTATAAATGTAGATGTAGATTTCATTGCTGGGCACAGTGGGACAGTGCAACAGAATATGGATCACTGTCAACTGGCGCCGAACTGACACTCTGGCGGATCTTCACGGCTCAGGAGGTAACCATGGATCACCTAAGTGTGGCCAATGCGGAGCCGGCAGAGGAAAACTGATTCCATCGATACGTAGTCTCCTTAATGAAACACTGTTTGTTGTGTGTACTGTTATGCTATTCCGTCTCCCAAAGCCGAAAAACCCTACGGCGTACGTCAGAACGACACAGGTCACGTTCAGAGATGCCCATCTCCAGAAGTGGTTTCCGCATAGTTTGTTAGGCTAACCTGTCAAAAAGTTCATTGTGTGGGATGCCAATGTGTCCTGGGGTTCACACAAACACCACTGAACAACGGGACCAGTTCAAGGCATAGATGGACTCCTGGATGGATGCTACCAAAGGATGGCGAGGGTAGCACTGGTCGATAGCTTGTAGCCTGCTCAAGGAGTCACTACACACAAGAAGTGATTCCCCGGGGCATGAATGGATATACCAAAGTGCATGAGAGATGGCCACCAGCTCTGCAGGAATACACTGTTGTTGTTGTTGTTGTTGTTAAAGTTTCTTCGTTCACTATTATTGTTGTTATTTCCACGGTTTGGTTCCCACCCTCTGTGTGATGAACCTAAAAAGTCGTTAAATCTGTTGTTTTGTTCAAAGGTTCTATCAAGTTTGTCCACATATTTCAAGAATTGTTCTATGGACTCATCTGGACCATATACTAAACCCCGTTGTACTCTTTTTGGAAGCCCCCGTTTTAGTGCATCAATTTGAGTTAGCTCATCAAATGGCTTATCCAGATGCACTAATTTTTGCAACTGTTTCTCACAATAGGCTTTCATTGACCCATCAGATTCTCTGTAACTAGGACCATTCAAGAATTCACTTTTGATTCGAGCTTGCTCAGTTTCAGACCAAAATTTGGTTAGAAAACATTTTTCGAAATCTTCAAAGGACATTTCCGCAGAACAATTCTGATTGGCCCACGAAAGCGCCTCACCATCAAGTAATTTCTTTACAAATTTTATCTTAACACTATCTGTCATTATGGACGTGAACTGCTCCTTGCAGAATTGCATGAAGTCTTTTGGGTGTATATTCTTGTCACCGGGATAAGTTTTAATGGGAAAATTTCCCCATACCCCATTACAACTATTACTAAAACCTTTTTGCAACATATTTTCTTGTATTTCTACAAATTTTCTGTCTACAGTTTTTTCGACATTACCTACTCTACTACAAATTTCTGTGACCTTTTTGTCAGAATCAGATTTAAAAGATTCAATTTCGCTTTCAAAAAATCGTTTTGTCTGGTCAAATCCATTTCTCAATTGAGAATTTTCCTCATTTACAAAATCAACAACTTTTTTAAGTTTTGACTGGTTATTTGAAATTTCGTTACTTAAATCAGTTTCAAGGACAGAAATTTTGCTCTCAACCGTGTCCACGACAACTAAGTTCTTTTTGGTTCGACTCAAAAGTAATTCGCCATTCTTCGAGAACCTGATTAGTGTGAGCAATCTGTTCTGTATTTGAATTTATTTCTCATTTTAAATCACACACAGCCTTCGAAATCGACCTGTCCACCTGTTGTTGTGTCTGTTCAATTTGTTGACGTAATTCAGCACGAGAATAGTCCATCTTCGAGTTTAACTCTGAAAACATTTGTTTTAACATTTCCAACATTCCTACACTGTCAGAAGCACTTTCCCTAATAGGTGTACTTGCTACACCGCTGTCAATAGTGAAATCTGCGTCTTTTTCCATTATTTTAGAAAGCAGGTACTTATCTTTGTGTCCGTCGGCGGTCGTTGGTGTCCGCGTTTTGCGAAATTTCTTCAATTCCAGGATGGTTTCGCTCGGTTGATTCACTCCTCTTCTTGTGACCCCAGAATCGACGTATTTACTTCTGAAGAATGACTGGTCGATCGTATATCCTCTTCTTGTGGTCCCAAAACCGACGTACTTTCTTCTTGTGATCCCAGAAGAGAAGTATTTTATTTTGAAGAGTCACTGCGTGGTCGTCAAATCCTCTGCTTCCTCCACCAAATTATAACATCCCAGCTCCTCCACCAAATTATAACATCCCAGCTTCCTCAACAAAATTATAACGTCCCAGGACTTTCTGCACCAAATTATAACATTTCAGCTCCTCAACACCAAATTAAAACATTGCATTAGGAGGTGTCTGCTTCGTGCAAAAGGTCTTGAGTTCATATTGACGACAACAAGTAATTCTTCATTACAGACGTCTATTTACAAACAGAACTGACAGACTTCACAGACTCAACAACTGACTCTCCGAGCTAACCGCACTGCATATCCGCACTGAACTGACCTGGAAACTGACAACTCGTAGGTGTATTAATATCTTTCCAAACAATGAGAGTCTTTGACAATGTTTTGTTTACAATACGATAGCAATTCACGACTTAAAACTAAATTAGACATTACAGAATTTTAGTACAGATTAAAGTAAGTAAAAGGACAGTACATATAAATTCTTACAAGCATAATTTCCAAATAGATTTTATAACATTTTTCTACCAGCTTCTGGATAACCTTCACCAGATTTGTACCGATGTTTCCAGAAATATCTTGACATTGGTTCTGGATATTTCTTGAGTGATTTAGAACAACTATCTATATGTAAAATGATTTAAATCGTGTATCAAAACGCAAACAAATCTTTTTAGCAATATTTCTTGATACAAATCGTCTTTCGAAATTAGTTTATGAAACAGTTTTCACAAGTTTTCGTATTTTTGCGATCATAATATAGAATTTCTCCATAGAAAGTTCCAGAAGTGTGCATTAAACGTTCATTTACAGACTTTCTCTTTAGCTGGTGAGTTTTTAAAAGTATCTTGTCCATATTATACGAAATAATTTAGCTCAAAACTGATAATTTATACAATTAATCAGAGCTACAGCAAACAGTGAGTCTTTCTTTTACAAAATAAAATATAATTACAAAATTGAATGAAAATAGGTTACTAACACTAATATATATTTACATTAATTCTATTTTTGTTCTTCCTGTGCAAAATGTCCTAATATTGACACAGTACCATATTTAAACATCACCAAAGTTTCCCTTTACATTTTGCATATCTGTATCGACATTCCCTAAAAGTCTGCAGTATCGAATACTTCAATATGTCCCAATATGTTGTTGTTGTTGGGATGTTTAAGGGGGACTAAACAGCTAAGGTCATCAGTCCCCCATTCCAAAAAACCGGCGAAACAAAATTTACGGAACAGGTAAAACCCCAAGGGGGGAGGAGACGCCCCTCCCCCCAGTCACTGAAAGAACACCAATGTGTCAGCGAACACTAGAGACAAGAAGAGTACAGACGAACACTGGACAGAAAGAAACGGAAGAAAATAAGAGGGTCGGAGACTGGTTGACTGACCATGGGTACAAAAATTGGGAAAGAGTCAACCATCCGAATACACACATTAAAATCTGCAACCAATGAGACACTCGAGGACAAGATACACAGAAAGGGAAAGGGACAGGTCCCCCCTAAATGGAACCATAAAAAGGACTACCACGGATAAAATTTAAAACGTCGTCAGCCATGGAGGCATCGTCGCATAAAACCAAAGGCAACATGCCCGGGAGATTAAAAGTCTGCCGGAGGATGCGCAGGCAGGGACACTCCAACAAAATGTGGGCGACCGTCAACCGGGACCCACACTGACACAGGGGGGGATCCTCCTGACGCAAAAGATGTCCGTGCGTCAGGTAGGTATGGCCGATGCGGAGCCGACACAGGACGACAGAGTCCCTGCGAGAAGCCCGCAGGGAGGACTGCCACACATCGGTCGTCTCCTTGACAGCCCGCAGTTTATTCGGAGAAGTCAGGCTACGCCACTCGTCACGCCACATCTGAAGCACCTTACGGCGCAACGCCAGCTGCAAATCACGAGCCGGGAGGCCGATCGCCAAAGTGGGGGCGTCGACCGCCCCTTTGGCCAGCCTGTCGACACGTTCATTCCCCGGGATGCCAACGTGACCTGGCGTCCAAACAAAGACCACCGAACGACCAGAGCGGGTAATGGCAAAAACAGACTCCTGAATAAAGGATACCAGAGGACAAGAGGTATAGCAGCGGTCGATAGCCTGGAGGCTGCTCAGGGAGTCACTGCAGATGACGATGGACGTACCTGAGCAGGAACGCATATGCTCAAGAGCGCGCAATATGGCCACCAGCTCTGCAGTAAAAATACTGCAGCCAGCCGGCAAGGAGCGCTGTTCAACATGGGCAGCGTGAGCAAAAGCGTAGGCAGGACGACCATCCACCAGGGAACCATCAGTGTAGACAGGCTCACAGCCTGAAAACGAGGCGACGAGCGCAAGAAAACGGTGACGGAGGGCCACATGCGGAACCGAGTCCTTGGGTTCCCGTGCCAAGTCCAGGCGGACGGACGGACGGGTCATACACCAGGGAGGCGTGGGTGCACAGGCCCGGAAGGGCGGCAGAAGAGGGAACGACCCCAGTTCCGACAGCAGGGACTGGACACGGACAGCAATGGAAAGCCCAGACCTAGGTCGCCGGTCGGGCAGAGGGAGGACCCTGGCAGGGAAAAGCAGGCGATGATTGGGATGGCCCGGTGAGCAATGCACATGGACAGCATAGTCGGCGAGCAGTCGGTGTCGGCGAATCCGCAGCGGGGGAACCCCGGCCTCCACCAGCAGACTATCCACGGGGCTCGTACGGAAAGCACCAGTTGCAAGCCGAACCCCACAGTGGTGTATGGGGTCCAACAACGTCAACACTGAGGGCGATGCAGACCCATAGGCCAGGCTCCCATAATCAAGCCTGGACTGCACAAGGGCTCTGTACAATCGCAACAGCGTGCTGCGATCTGCACCCCAAGACGCATGGCTCAGGCAGCGGAGGGCGTTGAGGTGCTGCCAGCACTTTTGCTTCAGCTGAGTAATATGAGGAACCCATGTGAGCCGGGCATCAAAGACGAGTCCTAAGAAGCGGCTAGTGTCCACCACTTCAAGTAGGTGACCGTCGAGGTAAAGTTCCGGATGAGGGTGGACCGTCCGACGCCTGCAGAAGTGCATAACTCGAGTCTTGGCCGCAGAGAACTGAAATCCATGAGTCAGAGCCCATGATGCCGCCTTGCGAACGGCTGCTTGCAGCCTGCGTTCGGCGACTCCCGTAGTCGTTGAGCTAAATGAGATGCAGAAGTCGTCGGCATACAAAGAAGGAGACACCGACGACCCCACAGCTGCAGCCAGACCATTAATGGCCACTAGAAATAAGGAAACGCTCAATACCGAGCCCTGCGGGACCCCATTTTCCTGTATATAAGATGAACTAGAGGCGGCACCGACTTGCACCCGGAAAGAGCGGCGCAATAAAAAGTTTTGAAGAAAAGCTGGAAGCTGACCACGAAGACCCCACTCGCGCAACGTAGCAAGGATGTGATGCCTCCATGTTGTGTCATATGCCTTCCGCAGATCAAAAAATACAGCAACGAGATGCTGACGGCGGGAAAAGGCCGTACGGATAGCAGATTCCAGCCGCACCAAATTGTCCGCAGCAGACCGGCCCTGACGGAAGCCACCCTGGGATGGAGCGAGGAGACCGCGCGACTCAAGGACCCAACACAAACGCCGCCCCACCATACGTTCGAGCAATTTGCACAAAACGTTGGTTAGTGTAATGGGGCGATAGCCGTCCACCGCCAGAGGGTCCGCACCGGGCTTCAAGATGGGAACGATAACACCCTCTCGCCATTGCGACGGGAACACGCCCTCGCTCCAAATGCGGTTAAAGATGGTGAGGATGTGTCTCTGGCAGTCCCTGGAGAGATGCTTCAGCATCTGCGCGTGGATGCAGTCCGGTCCTGGCGCTGTATCAGGGCAATTGGCGAGGGCAGCAAGGAATTCCCTCTCGCTGAAAGGAGCATTGTATTTTTCAGAACGACGTGTGTGGAACGATAACGGCGTCCGCTCGGCGCGCTCCTTTAGAGAGCGAAAGGCAGGAGGGTAAGTTGCAGTCGCAGAGCTCGTAGCAAAGTGCGTGGCAAGGTGGTCAGCAATGGTGGCGGCGTCCGTGCAGACAGCGCCATCCAGGGAGATTCCAGGGACACCCATAGGGGTCTGGTATCCATAAATCCGCCGGATGCGGGACCACACGACCGACGGGGAGACACGGGAGCCCAAGGATGAAATGTACCTCTCCCAGCATTCCTGCTTACGCCGTGCAATAAGACGACGGGCCAAGGCACGGAGCTTCTTAAAGGCGATGAGGGTCTCCAGAGACGGGTGCCGCTTATGACGCTGGAGAGCCCGCCTACGGTCGCGAATAGCCTCAGCAATCTCCGGCGACCACCAGGGGACAGACTTCCTCCGAGGGAGTCCAGAAGAGCGAGGGATGGCAGTCTCGGCCGCAGAAATAATTGACGAGGTCAAGACACGGACCACCTCGTCAATGTCACCCTGTGGGAGAGAAGCAATGGTGGCAGCGGAAGTAAAAGCCGGCCAGTCAGCCCTGTTGAGAGCCCAGCGGGGCAGGCGACCAGAAGAATGACACTGGGGCAGTGACAAATAGATGGGAAAATGGTCACTACCACACAGGTCAGGATGCACTCTCCAGTGAAGGGATGGGAGAAGTCCGGGGCTGCAAAGAGAGAGATCGATGGCCGAGAACGAGCCATGGGCCACACTGAAATGCGTGGGAGCACCGGTGTTCAATAGGCTAAGGTCGAGCTGAGCCAACACATGCTCCACAGCGCGACCACGGTCATCGGAGACAGTCCCACCCCATAGAGGGTTGTGGGCATTGAAATCGCCCAGAAGCAGCAATGGCGGCGGGAGTTGAGCCAGCAGCGCAGCCAAGACATGTCGGGGGAGTTGCCCATACGGAGGAATGTAAACAGAGCAAACAGTAATAGCCGGCGAGAGCTCAATCCTGACAGCGACTGCCTCTAAAGGCGTCAGAAGGGGTACTGGTGAGCTACAGACAGAGTGGTGAACAAAGAGGCAAACTCCACCTGAAGCTCGTTGACAGTCAGCGCGGTTCTTATAGTATCCCCGATAACCGCGAAGGGCAGGGGTCCGCATTGCTGGAAACCAAGTTTCCTGAAGAGCAATGCACAGAACAGGGGAAACACTCAAAAGCATCCGGAGCTCAGGCAGGTGGCGGAAATAACCGCCGCAATTCCACTGGAGAATGGAAGCAGGAAGGGACTGGGAGGGCGTTAAGTCCACTAAGAGGCAGACGGCGCCGCAGAGTCAACGGCCGCCACCGAGCGAGAGTCAGCTGTGTCCATAGGAGACGTCCCCGAGGGTTCCGTGAGGGCGAGATCCGCGGCAGAGGCGAGGATCTCCACCGCATCCCCAGAGCCAGAGCTATTGACAGCAGGCGGTACTGAAACTGCCGGAGCGTCCTTCTTCTTGGACACGTTCCGGTCCTTCTTCTCGCGTCTGTCCTTTGGCTTAGAGGGCTGGGAGAGTTTCTCTGAAGGAGCGTCGGAGGCTGACGACGACGCAGAAGCCCTACGACCAGCAGGTGGATGAACCTTCAGCCACTGGCTGACATCCGGCGGGGTAGCAGAAGAAACGGAAGAAGGGAGGGCCCCGAGGGACCCCTTCCGCGAGAGAGGAGCCGGCAGAGACGACGCCGGCGGAGACGACGCCGGCAGAGAAGGGGGAGGGGGAGGGGGAGGGATCGAGCCCCCTGGTTTTGGAGCAGATGTCACTCCTGAAGCATGTGCGGGGGGAGTGACAGAAGGGGGTTTGCCCCCAACTGCTAAGGGGGCAACAGAGGAAGGCTTGCCCCCAGACACAAGGGGGGCAGACAGAGATGGACGGCCCCGAGGGCCAACTGAAGGCGGCACAGAGGAGGCGACAACTGCCGCCCGCGAGGGCGACGATAACGTAGCTGCAGCATAAGAAGTTTGAAGAGGGACAGGATGCAACCTTTCAAATTTCAGTTTTGCCTCGCGATAAGTAAGCCGGTCCAGGGTCTTAAATTCCATAATCTTCCGCTCCTTATGAAGAACGGGGCAGTCCGGCGAGCATGGAGAGTGGTGTTCCCCACAGTTGACACAGACAGGCGGAGGCGCACATGGAGAATCGGGATGGGAGGGGCGTCCGCAATCTCGACATGTGGCACTGGATGGGCAACGGGAGGACATATGCCCAAACTTCCAGCACTGGAAGCACCGCATCGGGGGAGGGACGTATGGCTTGACGTCACAACGGTAAACCATTACCTTGACCTTCTCAGGCAATACAGCACCCTCGAAGGCCAAGATAAAGGCACCGGTGGCCACCCTGTTGGTCTTGGGTCCTCTGTGCACACGACGGACAAAATGCACACCACGTCGTTCCAAGTCAGCTCTCAGCTCGTCATCGGACTGTAACAAGAGGTCGCGATGGTAAATAATCCCCTGGACCATATTTAAGCTACTGTGGGGAGTGACGGTAACAGGGACATCTCCCAGCTTATCACACAAGAGCAACGCCCGTGACTGGGCTGGGGAGGCCGTCTTGAGGAGGATGGACCCATTCCTCATTTTAGACAAACCCGCCACTTCCCCAAACTTATCCTCCAGGTGTTCCACAAAAAACATAGGCTTTGTCGAAAGAAAGGAGTCACCATCACTTCTGCTGCAGACAAGGTATTGTGGTACATAAGGCTCCTGCTTGGCAAAAGATCTGCGTCCCTCCCATGGCGCAGCCAACGAGGGGAACGACTGAGGATCATATTGTGCAGCATCGAATTCAATTTTACCTCGCTTAGAGACGCTGGTGGCAGTGCGGCCACCAGCTTGCTGAGATTTATTGCGCTTCATTGCGCCACATCCGCCCAGATGCCACCTACTCCGAACGAGGGCTCTCCCCAAGGGCGCCACCCAGCCAAAGCAACGGGTACCTGGCCGATATCCCATTGCCCGGAGTCCCCGTGCCCCAGACAAGATGGGCACATACTCCTTGGCATGCATGGGGAGGAAACAGCTCTGGCATCTGTAGTGCGATCCCTGCGTGGTCAGGGGGCTACCACCAAGAGGGTACATGACGACCCCACCACAACGGACTGGCTACCGTGCTGGATTTTAGGTGTTGAAAGGGTCCACAATTGCCGTGGGCGCTAAGAAGGGGATTGCGCACAAGACGAGGAGGCAACCCAGAAGACATGGGGTGTAAATCCCTCCACACGACAATAGATAGCATGCAATATGGAGGTGCACGATGGACCAATAGAAAAACACCACGTAAGGCGTCCTTCCCCAAATGGCACGCACTAACAACGGAAATTTTGAAAATGGCAGGTCAAACCCAAGTGGGGACCATCACATAAGGCCGAAACTTTGAAGACTCCTTTTAGTCGCCTCTTACGACAGGCAGGAATACCGCGGGCCTATTCGTACCCCCGAACCCGCAGGGGGGGTCCCAATATGTCCTGTAATGTTACAACCTGGATGGGAGATGGTAAGGGGAAGGACTCCAGTTCAGACCGAAGGGGATCACATGCGAACCGCACTCATTAGCCTTGACCTGGGCCACCTATGCCGGAGATTGACTGCTGCAGGAGGAAAAAGGAGACAGTATTTCAGGTACCCAGGAGAACTACGAATGTGTGCAATGTAACAGGTGAGCAGTTGTGCACGTCAGATCTGCAATGGAAGGACTCCGGCCTCCACCAGGGCACTGGTCTTTGAACCTGTTATAAAAGCTGCCGTTGCTAGGTGAACGCCACAGTGGTGCACTGGGTCGAGTACACGCAACACTGAGGGCAACCGCCAAACCATAAATCACATTCCCATAATCAAGGCGGGATTGAACAAGGGCTTTGTAGAGCTGCAGCAGAAGAGAGCGATCTGCACATGAGTTGGTGTTGCTCAGGCAGCAGAGGGCATTGAGGTACTATTAACACTTCTGCTTAAGCTGATGAAGGTGAGTTGGCCAAGTCAATTGGGCATCGAAAACCAGTCATAAGAATCGATATGTCTCCACTACAGTGAGTGGATCGTCATGAAGGTAAAGTTCCGGTTCCAGATGAATGGTACGATGCTGACAAGTGCATGACACAGGACTTAGCGGCCAAAAATTGGAAGTTGTGGGCGAAAGCCCATGACTGCACCTTGTGGATGGCTCCATGTAGGCACCGCTTGGCCACACCATTACTGGCTGAACAGTACGAAATGCAGAAGTCATCTGCATACAGAAAGGGTGAGACAGACAGCCCCACAGCTGCTGATACACTGTTAATGGCCACTAAAAAATAGTGATACACTCAATACAGTGCACTGCATGACCCCATTCTCCTGGATATGGGGGAACTATGGGAGGCACCAACTTGGACACTAAAATTACGGAGTGACAGGAAATTCTATATAAAAATCGGTAGCCGGCCTCAGAGCCCCCACCCGTATAATGTGGCAAGGATATGATGTCGCCAGGTGATGTCCTTTGGTTTGCGTAGATCAAAGATGACGGTAACAAGGTGTTTGTGTCTGTAAAAGGCTGTTCGGATTGCAGACTTGAAGGAAATTAGATTATCAGTGGTAGAGCACCCCTGACAGAAGCTGTCCTGACATGGAGCCAGTAGGCCACATGACTCGTGGACCCAATCCAACCACTGACACACCATACATTCCAGCAGCTTACAAAGACTGTTGGTGAGGCTGATGGGCTGATAGCTTTCCACATCAAGCAGGTGCTCTCCCACCATTGTGATGGAAAAACACCATCACACCAGATCCGGTTGAAGGAGATTAGGAGATGGCACTTGTAGTCAGACGAGAAATGTTTAATCATCTGATTGTGGATCCAGTCTGGCCCAGGAGCTGTGTCAGTGCTATGTGCAAGAGCACTGAGGAGTTCTCACTCCGTAAATGGGGCGTTATAGGGTTCACTGTGGCGTGTAGTGAACGAGATGACTTTCCTTTCAATCCATTGTTTGAGGGTGCGAAAGGCTTGGAGGGGAGGGGGGGGGGGGGGGTAGTTCTCCGACGCAGAGGTTTGAGCAAAGTGCTCGGCAATTGCGCTTGCATCAGTACATAACACACCATTGGTGGAAATGAAGACGACACCTATTGGGGTCTGGCACCCAAAAAGACGTCTGATCTTCGTCCAGACTTGGGAAGGTGACGTATGGCACCCAATGGTCGACACATACCTCTCCCAGCACAACTGTTTCCGTTGTTTTATAAACTGGCATACACAGGCACGAAGCCGCTTAAAGGCTATCAGATGCTCCAGTGAAGGGTTTCACTTATGTCGCTATAGAGCTCATGGACACACCTAAAGAGCGAGGGATTGCGTTTTCTGCCAGAGAAACGATTGTTGTTGTCACCTGCTCAACCATCACATCAATGTTACTATGCTCAACCATCACATTGACATTACCATGTGGGGGAGAGTCAACAGTGACAGATGTGAAAGTTTCCCAGTCTGCCTTGTTTAAAGCCCATCTGGGCAGGCATCTGTGGGCCTTACACCAGGGCAGTGACAGAAAGACGGGGAAGTGATCACTACCACACAGGTCGTCATGTGCTCTCCAGTGGATAGATGCGAGAAGTCCTGGGCTGCAAGTTATTGAATCAATGGCTGAGTAACTACCACGAGCCACATTGAAATGTGTGGTGGCCCCAGTATTTAAGAGGCACAAGTCAAACTGAGATAGTAAAGTTTCGACATCTTTGCCTCGGCCAGTAAGCACAGCGTCACACCATAAGGGGTTATGGGCATTAAAATCTACCAAAAGCAGGAAAGGTTTAGGGAGATGTTCAATCAGCGCAGCTATTACGTACAGGGGTACTGCAACATCTGGAGGAAGATATACACTGTAGACAGTTATTTCCTGCGCCATCCGTATTCTGGCAGCCACAGCTTCAAGGGGTGTTTGAAGCAGCAGAGTTTCACAATACAGACTGGGATTAGGGCATAAATGCAAGCCCCACCTGACACTTGATTATAGTCACTACAGTTCCTGTAATATCCGTTATAGCCACAGAGCGCAGGGGTCCGCATTGCCGGGAAACAGGTTCCCTGGAGGGCAATGCAGAAAGCAGGCATAAAGCTTAACAGTTGCCATAACTCAGCCCCACCATCAAGGGGGCAGGCGTCTCTCGGTTCTGAGAGGCAACAGGAATAAGAGGAACTGATGGGGCGACAACTGTTCTCACAGCAGCGGCGTATGAGGTGATCATAGCCATAGGATGTAGGCGCTCAAATTTCCTCAGCCTCAGTGAAGGTCAATCAATCCTGGGTCTTATATTCCATGATTTTCCTCTCTTTCTGTAAAATCCTGCAGTCTCGGGAGCAAGGTGAATGAAGCTCTCTGCAGTTGACACAGATAGGAGGTGGGGCACATGGAGTACTGGGATGCAATGGACGTCCACAATATCGACATGTGACGCTTGAAGTAAAGCGAGAAGGTATATGGCCAAACTTCCAGCACTTAAAGCACCCCATTGGGGGAGGGACATATGGCTTGATGTCACAGCGGTGGACCATCACCTTGATCTTCTCGGGCAATTTCACCCTCGAAGGCCAAGATGAAGGCACCGGTGGCAACCTGGTAATCCATCGGACCTCGATGGATGCGCCTGACAAAATGAACACCTTGCCACTCTAAACTGGTGCGCAGCTCATCGTCATACTGCAAAAGAAGGTCTCTGTGGAATATAATCCCCTGGACCATATTTAAGCTCTTATGAGGTGCGATGGTAACAAACATGTCCCAACTTGCCATAAGCGAGTAATGCCCGTGACTGGGCAGAGGATGCTGTTTTTATCAAGAGCACATTTTGGACAAGCCCTCCACCTCCCCAAACTTGTCCTCACAAAAAACTGAGGCTTCATGGACATGAAAGATTCCCCATCAACTCTCATACATACGAGGTATCAGGGCGAATAAGTTTCACTGCCATCCTTAGCCTGGTGTTCCTCCCATGGTAGGGCCAGGGAGGGAAATGACTTGAGGTCATATTTCTTAGCATTTATGTTATACTTTGCCCACTTAGAGACTGCTGGCCCCGGACCACAAGCAAGGGATGGCGTACTACGCTTCATGGCGTGTCACCCACTCTGATGCCACCCACTTGACCAGGGGGCCTCCCCATGGACGCTCACAGCTTCAGCAAAGGCCACTTGGCAGGATGACCATTGCCAGGAGTCCTGATGCCCCAGGGAGACGGGAAACTACTCCTTGTCATATGTAGGGAGTTAACGGCACAGGCACCAGCAGAGTGAGCCCTGTGTTGTCAGGGGGCTACAACCAACAGGAAACATGGCGGCCTCACCACAATGGACTGGCTACTGTGCTGGATAGGTGGAGCAGAAAAGTCCACGGTGATTGTCGGCAGAGAAAGTGAAACTGCATAGTGCATGGTGGAAAACACACCCAGGAAGGTGTCCTCACCCAAGAGATGGAGAATAGGTGGCCCTACAATGCAACAACGAGAAAGTGGGATAAAGATCTCAATGCACAATTGATATGATGCACCACATAAGGCTCTCTTCCCAAGTTGTCTCGCTATTCAGGAAAAATTTTGAAAAATAGACGTCAAACCCTACAGGGGGCCATCACAAATTGGCCGAGCCATCAGAGGCTCCCTTTAGTTGCCTCTTATGACAGGCAGGAATACCTTACGACTAGTCTAACCCCCAGACCTGCAGGGGGGGCATCTTCAAGGTATTAAGTATTTGTGACAAAGCAAGCTGGAATCTCTTCACTTCCTCTCGTTTTGCGATCTGCCTCCTTAAATTCATTTCAGCCTAATTACCATTAACATGCATGTATATAATTTGCATTTCCATACAAGAGAAAGGGTGGTCCTCTGTCTTAAGGAATATAGCACCAGGTCTAATTTTGTACATGTAATTAATTGTTGTTGTTGTTGGGATGTTTAAGGGGGACTAAACAGCTAAGGTCATCAGTCCCCCATTCCAAAAAATACCAGCGAAACAAAATTTACGGAACAGGTAAAACCCCAAGGGGGGAGGAGACGCCCCTCCCCCCAGTCACTGAAAGAACACCAATGTGTCAGCGAACACTAGAGACAAGAAGAGTACAGACGAACACTGGACAGAAAGAAACGGAAGAAAATAAGAGGGTCGGAGACTGGTTGACTGACCATGGGTACAAAAATTGGGAAAGAGTCAACCATCCGAATACACACATTAAAATCTGGAACCAATGAGACACTCGAGGACAAGATACACAGAAAGGGAAAGGGACAGGTCCCCCCTAAATGGAACCATAAAAAGGACTACCACGGATAAAATTTAAAACGTCGTCAGCCATGGAGGCATCGTCGCATAAAACCAAAGGCAACGTGCCCGGGAGATTAAAAGTCTGCCGGAGGATGCGCAGGCGGGGACACTCCAACAAAATGTGGGCGACCGTCAACCGGGACCCACACTGACACAGGGGGGGATCCTCCTGACGCAAAAGATGTCCGTGCGTCAGGTAGGTATGGCCGATGCGGAGCCGACACAGGATGACAGAGTCCCTGCGAGAAGCCCGCAGGGAGGACTGCCACACATCGGTCGTCTCCTTGACAGCCCGCAGTTTATTCGGAGAAGTCAGGCTACGCCACTCGTCACGCCACATCTGAAGCACCTTACGGCGCAACGCCAGCTGCAAATCATGAGCCGGGAGGCCGATCGCCAAAGTGGGGGCGTCGACCGCCCCTTTGGCCAGCCTGTCGACACGTTCATTCCCCGGGATGCCAACGTGACCTGGCGTCCAAACAAAGACCACCGAACGACCAGAGCGGGTAATGGCAAAAACAGACTCCTGAATAAAGGATACCAGAGGACAAGAGGTATAGCAGCGGTCGATAGCCTGGAGGCTGCTCAGGGAGTCACTGCAGATGACGATGGACGTACCTGAGCAGGAACGCATATGCTCAAGAGCGCGCAATATGGCCACCAGCTCTACAGTAAAAATACTGCAGCCAGCCGGCAAGGAGCGCTGTTCAACATGGGCAGCGTGGGCAAAAGCGTAGGCAGGACGACCATCCACCAGGGAACTATCAGTGTAGACAGGCTCATAGCCTGAAAACGAGGCGACGAGCGCAAGAAAACGGTGACGGAGGGCCACATGCGGAACCGAGTCCTTGGGTTCCCGTGCCAAGTCCAGGCGGACGGACGGACGGGTCATACACCAGGGAGGCGTGGGTGCACAGGCCCGGAAGGGCGGCAGAAGAGGGAACGACCCCAGTTCCGACAGCAGGGACTGGACACGGACAGCAATGGAAAGCCCAGACCTAGGTCGCCGGTCGGGCAGAGGGAGGACCCTGGCAGGGAAAAGCAGGCGATGATTGGGATGGCCCGGTGAGCAATGCACATGGACAGCATAGTCGGCGAGCAGTCGGTGGCGGCGAATCCGCAGCGGGGGAACCCCGGCTTCCACCAGCAGACTATCCACGGGGCTCGTACGGAAAGCACCAGTTGCAAGCCGAACCCCACAGTGGTGTATGGGGTCCAACAACGTCAACACTGAGGGCGATGCAGACCCATAGGCCAGGCTCCCATAATCAAGCCTGGACTGCACAAGGGCTCTGTATAATCGCAACAGCGTGCTACGATCTGCACCCCAAGACGCATTGCTCAGGCAGCGGAGGGCGTTGAGGTGCTGCCAGCACTTTTGCTTCAGCTGAGTAATATGAGGAACCCATGTGAGCCGGGCATCAAAGACGAGTCCTAAGAAGCGGCTAGTGTCCACCACTTCAAGTAGGTGACCGTCGAGGTAAAGTTCCGGATGAGGGTGGACCGTCCGACGCCTGCAGAAGTGCATAACTCGAGTCTTGGCCGCAGAGAACTGAAATCCATGAGTCAGAGCCCATGATGCCGCCTTGCGAACGGCTGCTTGCAGCCTGCGTTCGGCGACTCCCGTAGTCGTTGAGCTAAATGAGATGCAGAAGTCGTCGGCATACAAAGAAGGAGACACCGACGACCCCACAGCTGCAGCCAGACCATTAATGGCCACTAGAAATAAGGAAACGCTCAATACCGAGCCCTGCGGGACCCCATTTTCCTGTATATAAGATGAACTAGAGGCGGCACCGACTTGCACCCGGAAAGAGCGGCGCAATAAAAAGTTTTGAAGAAAAGCTGGAAGCTGACCACGAAGACCCCACTCGCGCAACGTAGCAAGGATGTGATGCCTCCATGTTGTGTCATATGCCTTCCGCAGATCAAAAAATACAGCAACGAGATGCTGACGGCGGGAAAAGGCCGTACGGATAGCAGATTCCAGCCGCACCAAATTGTCCGCAGCAGACCGGCCCTGACGGAAGCCACCCTGGGATGGAGCGAGGAGACCGCGCGACTCAAGGACCCAACACAAACGCCGCCCCACCATACATTCGAGCAATTTGCACAAAACGTTGGTTAGTGTAATGGGGCGATAGCCGTCCACCACCAGAGGGTCCGCACCGGGCTTCAAGATGGGAACGATAACACCCTCTCGCCATTGCGACGGGAACACGCCCTCGCTCCAAATGCGGTTAAAGATGGTGAGGATGTGTCTCTGGCAGTCCCTGGAGAGATGCTTCAGCATCTGCGCGTGGATGCAGTCCGGTCCTGGCGCTGTATCAGGGCAATTGGCGAGGGCAGCGAGGAATTCCCTCTCGCTGAAAGGAGCATTGTATTTTTCAGAACGACGTGTGTGGAACGATAACGGCGTCCGCTCGGCGCGCTCCTTTAGAGAGCGAAAGGCAGGAGGGTAAGTTGCAGTCGCAGAGCTCGTAGCAAAGTGCGTGGCAAGGTGGTCAGCAATGGTGGCGGCGTCCGTGCAGACAGCGCCGTCCAGGGAGATTCCAGGGACACCCATAGGGGTCTGGTATCCATAAATCCGCCGGATGCGGGACCACACGAGCGACGGGGAGACACGGGAGCCCAAGGATGAAATGTACCTCTCCCAGCATTCCTGCTTACGCCGTGCAATAAGACGACGGGCCAAGGCACGGAGCTTCTTAAAGGCGATGAGGGTCTCCAGAGACGGGTGCCGCTTATGACGCTGGAGAGCCCGCCTACGGTTGCGAATAGCCTCAGCAATCTCCGGCGACCACCAGGGGACAGACTTCCTCCGAGGGAGTCCAGAAGAGCGAGGGATGGCAATCTCGGCCGCAGAAATAATTGACGAGGTCAAGACACGGACCACCTCGTCAATGTCACCCTGTGGGAGAGAAGTAATGGTGGCAGCGGAAGTAAAAGCCGGCCAGTCAGCCCTGTTGAGAGCCCAGCGGGGCAGGCGCCCAGAAGAATGACACTGGGGCAGTGACAAATAGATGGGAAAATGGTCACTACCACACAGGTCAGGATGCACTCTCCAGTGAAGGGATGGGAGAAGTCCGGGGCTGCAAAGAGAGAGATCGATGGCCGAGAACGAGCCATGGGCCACACTGAAATGCGTGGGAGCACCGGTGTTCAAGAGGCTAAGGTCGAGCTGAGCCAACACATGCTCCACAGCGCGACCACGGTCATCGGAGACAGTCCCACCCCATAGAGGGTTGTGGGCATCGAAATCGCCCAGAAGCAGCAATGGCGGCGGGAGTTGAGCCAGCAGCGCAGCCAAGACATGTCGGGGGAGTTGCCCATACGGAGGAATGTAAACAGAGCAAACAGTAATAGCCGGCGAGAGCTCAATCCTGACAGCGACTGCCTCTAAAGGCGTCAGAAGGGGTACTGGTGAGCTACAGACAGAGTGGTGAACAAAGAGGCAAACTCCACCTGAAGCTCGTTGACAGTCAGCGCGGTTCTTATAGTATCCCCGATAACCGCGAAGGGCAGGGGTCCGCATTGCTGGAAACCAAGTTTCCTGAAGAGCAATGCACAGAACAGGGGAAACACTCAAAAGCATCCGGAGCTCAGGCAGGTGGCGGAAATAACCGCCGCAATTCCACTGGAGAATGGAAGCAGGAAGGGACTGGGAGGGCGTTAAGTCCACTAAGAGACAGACGGCGCCGCAGAGTCAACGGCCGCCACCGAGCGAGAGTCAGCTGTGTCCATAGGAGAGGTCCCCGAGGGTTCCGTGAGGGCGAGATCCGCGGCAGAGGCGAGGATCTCCACCGCATCCCCAGAGCCAGAGCTATTGACAGCAGGCGGTACTGAAACTGCCGGAGCGTCCTTCTTCTTGGACACGTTCCGGTCCTTCTTCTCGCGTCTGTCCTTTGGCTTAGAGGGCTGGGAGAGTTTCTCTAAAGGAGCGTCGGAGGCTGACGACGACGCAGAAGCCCTACGACCAGCAGGTGGATGAACCTTCAGCCACTGGCTGACATCCGGCGGGGTAGCAGAAGAACCGGAAGAAGGGAGGGCCCCGAGGGACCCCTTCCGCGAGAGAGGAGCCGGCAGAGACGACGCCGGCAGAGAAGGGGGAGGGGGAGGGGGAGGTATCGAGCCCCCTGGTTTTGGAGCAGATGTCACTCCTGAAGCATGTGCGGGGGGAGTGACAGAAGGGGGTTTGCCCCCAACTGCTAAGGGGGCAACAGAGGAAGGCTTGCCCCCAGACACAAGGGGGGCAGACAGAGATGGACGGCCCCGAGGGCCAACTGAAGGCGGCACAGAGGAGGCGACAACTGCCGCCCGCGAGGGCGACGATAACGTAGCTGCAGCATAAGAAGTTTGAAGAGGGACAGGATGCAACCTTTCAAATTTCAGTTTTGCCTCGCGATAAGTAAGCCGGTCCAGGGTCTTAAATTCCATAATCTTCCGCTCCTTATGAAGAACGGGGCAGTCCGGCGAGCATGGAGAGTGGTGTTCCCCACAGTTGACACAGACAGGCGGAGGCGCACATGGAGAATCGGGATGGGAGGGGCGTCCGCAATCTCGACATGTGGCACTGGATGGGCAACGGGAGGACATATGCCCAAACTTCCAGCACTGGAAGCACCGCATCGGGGGAGGGACGTATGGCTTGACGTCACAACGGTAAACCATTACCTTGACCTTCTCAGGCAATACAGCACCCTCGAAGGCCAAGATAAAGGCACCGGTGGCCACCCTGTTGGTCTTGGGTCCTCTGTGCACACGACGGACAAAATGCACACCACGTCGTTCCAAGTCAGCTCTCAGCTCGTCATCGGACTGTAACAAGAGGTCGCGATGGTAAATAATCCCCTGGACCATATTTAAGCTACTGTGGGGAGTGACGGTAACAGGGACATCTCCCAGCTTATCACACAAGAGCAACGCCCGTGACTGGGCTGGGGAGGCCGTCTTGAGGAGGATGGACCCATTCCTCATTTTAGACAAACCCGCCACTTCCCCAAACTTATCCTCCAGGTGTTCCACAAAAAACATAGGCTTTGTCGAAAGAAAGGAGTCACCATCACTTCTGCTGCAGACAAGGTATTGTGGTACATAAGGCTCCTGCTTGGCACTAGATCTGCGTCCCTCCCATGGCGCAGCCAACGAGGGGAACGACTGAGGATCATATTGTGCAGCATCGAATTCAATTTTGCCTCGCTTAGAGACGCTGGTGGCAGTGCGACCACCAGCTTGCTGAGATTTATTGCGCTTCATTGCGCCACATCCGCCCAGATGCCACCTACTCCGAACGAGGGCTCTCCCCAAGGGCGCCACCCAGCCAAAGCAACGGGTACCTGGCCGATATCCCATTGCCCGGAGTCCCCGTGCCCCAGACAAGATGGGCACATACTCCTTGGCATGCATGGGGAGGAAACAGCTCTGGCATCTGTAGTGCGATCCCTGCGTGGTCAGGGGGCTACCACCAAGAGGGTACATGACGACCCCACCACAACGGACTGGCTACCGTGCTGGATTTTAGGTGTTGAAAGGGTCCACAATTGCCGTGGGCGCTAAGAAGGGGATTGCGCACAAGACGAGGAGGCAACCCAGAAGACATGGGGTGTAAATCCCTCCACACGACAATAGATAGCATGCAATATGGAGGTGCACGATGGACCAATAGAAAAACACCACGTAAGGCGTCCTTCCCCAAATGGCACGCACTAACAACGGAAATTTTGAAAATGGCAGGTCAAACCCAAGTGGGGACCATCACATAAGGCCGAAACTTTGAAGACTCCTTTTAGTCGCCTCTTACGACAGGCAGGAATACCGCGGGCCTATTCGTACCCCCGAACCCGCAGGGGGATGTAATTAATTTCCTAATTTATTTAGACCATTCATAGTTAATATTTTTGTTATAGGGTGAAATCAGTAATTGTTTCACGACTTAGATTCTACTGCTGACTTATAAACAAATATAAATTTTGTACTAAATATAAACATTGGGAAGAAAAACGACCAAGATTCTTAAAGTATTTGTTTCGCTCTATTCGAAAACGTAATAGCAAAGCCCAGCCCTTAATTCCAAAATAATTACCACATTTGTCAAAAGTATTGTTTGTGTGAGTATATCTGTTAGTTTTATTATGTATACAAATGTTTCAGCCTAATCTTTGTGGTAGAAGGAACTATTAAGAAGAAGGAATTTTTCGATGTATTCAGTTCATTGAATGAGTTATGTTTTAATTGTAATTTCTGTAACTTAAACATCAAACAATGCATAGTATCAGTGCCTGTTACTATGAGGCTATACTAAGGACTGATTTTTGGTCCCGAGACAGTCAGTCGAAGGCCGATTTTCAAATGGGAGTTATGCATTGGTTAAATTAATAAGAAGGCATCAACTTAACATTGGAATAGGTATAACACAAATAAGCAGTGTGTTAGAACAATTAATGACAAAGTCTGTTCAATTTATTTGGGAAATAGTGTCACACATACCGTATTATTCTGCAAGAACTGTGTGGTTAGCTTTTAACTGCTCATAGCTATTCAATGGCAAACTATTGTACCTGTATGCTGATGTTGCCTGCAATGTATTTATGAGGCTTATCCACATTTACCAATAGTGAACTGGCTATATAATTGTGTAATATTGTGGGGTTGTGAACACAAAGTGAAGAACCGAGAATCACAATTGTGCAACTGTCTGCTAAATCATTTACAGTAGACAGTGTTGATCTTCCACTTCCTATTTTTAAGCCACAATAACAATGCAACATAATGACACAGAGGACTATCAAGGAAGAAACAAAGCAAGAGAATGTACACATGCCAACAGCACCTTCACAATATATACATTTACTAATGTAGCTTGACATAACAATATCAAGAGAATAGTTATTTCTTCTATTCATTCACCATGCTCTGTACATCCCACAAAGAAAGTGAACCTACAGTGTTACGAAACAAGTAAAGATACACATTAACAAAAGACAACTAAACATTGCTTAAGCCCTACACTATATTAACAATAAATTATCACAATACTGCTAAATATCAGTTCTCTTTATGCCAGTCAAGGGTGTTCTAGTGAATTAGAAAGAAAGCTGATGTTACTTCAGTTATATTAGGTAGCTGCAGGCTACCTCAGAAACCTAATATTTACTTCATTCGTCAAGTATTATTCAAAGAAATTGGTAACCTAAATATGTAATTACACAGGACAGTTTACGACACACTACTTGTCATCCAACTAAAGGAGGAATCAAATGCTTGCACTAAAATAACCAGTGGAAGAGGTCATTCAAGAGGAATGTTTTGTTTCTCAAATATCTCCACACCATAGTATATAACTTTGTTAAATCCTAGGTAAGAATGCAAAGTTTACACAAAAGTTATATTTCTGTCTTGTATTGTTAGCGCAGATCACAGTTCTGCTTGAAATGATTTTTCACAACCACACTACACTAACTCTGACTGTGGCAGTGGCTAGGAGTCAGCCAACTCCAGTTCCTTCTTGATACCTATATGCCCACTACAATTACTGATTTTTTAGGCACAACAGAGCATTCTCAGGCGCAGTAGGATGCACAGGGAGGGGAGAGCCAACTGATGCCCCATCTACCACCCACACTGATGTACTTCCCACTGCTGCTGACAACGACAATAAAAATAATTTGAATGTATGTCTTCTTGTATTTGAATTGCATGTGCAGCTCTTGCTCATTCTAAGTATGTGGAATGTTGTATACAACCAACAACACTGCGCCACCATAGTTGTTTGTCAGCCATGAAGTTATTTTAATCAAAATTTAGAAGAGAACATAATAATCGTTTATCACTAAATATGGCAAAGGCCCATGAAAGCATTTAGCAATAAACACAAAAGCTTTCTATTATTTTCCCACTATTATAATCTGACAAGTACCAAAAAATTTTGAAACTTAAAGATCTATACATTATATGGGCACTGTGACTGGTAATCTGTAGGTAGCTAGTATGTAGCCATAAACACAAAGAAGAGTGTTTTTAATTAGTCAAAACACACACAAACTATATCTGAGGAACAAACTCATTATATAGAAAAAACGATCTGCTGCTCTAATTATTACAAAAGGTAGATTGGCATAACAAAATCATAACTCTATCCACCTGTTTCAACCAGTAATGCCATCAACGTGGTTTACACTATTTCAAGCACATACAATATGACGACCACGACAACACTCATTACACCTGTAAACATACATAAGTAACATGTGGAGTATAACTTCAGCAACAGGATGAAACTAACAACTACTGCCAAACAAATATTTGCCCAAAAATCTAGCACACGAAATCCTCAAAATGTAACACACAAAACTCACAAAAACGAAAACTAGTGGTGGTGTAAATTTCAATAGGCCTATCTCAAATGAAGACTACAACACCAGTAACCAATAAACAACTCAAAATCATAATTTTCACTTTACTTACATAGCTCCAACAAAGCCTTAGATACAAGGAACCAACATACAACTCAAACATTGTGTTGCAAATTTCACTTCACCAATATACCTCAAACAAAGCTGAACTTGCACACAACTCCAAAACCCTATGACACAAATTGACCTATATGGCAGCAAAAAACAAAGCCGAATGTACAAAAGCCCAACACACACAAATTTTAAAATCCATTATCCACACTTTCACTTACTTTACATAAAGCAAAGCCCACAGTACAACAATCCAAACCGTGCTCATATGGCTAATACCAGAAACATATTCTAATGGTACATCAATACACCTGATACCAACCAATCACAATCCAACACAATCATCACATACCAAGACGAAAAATTCCAGAAAAATTGCGTCACCACCAATTTTAATATACACAAACTATAATCAACTCATAGCATACAAAGAAAATAAAACAAAAATACCATCTCCCACTGCAACAAGCAACGATCTACTCAAATATTTCAATTTCTACGTTCACACTACAAACAAATTTACAACAAGTGCTTCAACTTTTGACTCTCTGCACTTCAATTTTCTCTGTCACTTGCAGCGCCGAAGATTCGCAATTTACACGCTACACGACTGCCGAGCTCGGCTATTGCCCCACAACCATTTCAACCGATCAACTTACTCCCAGAATGTGAACGTATATTACGCCTCTTATTCCCTCTCCAACAATTTTTCAACCCGCTTTACGTCTGTTTTGAATCAGAATAGCACAAAACCTATTACTGAGTTACTACTAGAGTTCAATGCAGGATCTGCTATCTTGATCAAAACAATAACAAACACAGATCTTTCTGCCCGCCAAAATTTACCTATTCAAAGTTAATACTCACAACGCCTTCAACTGGCTGTGGTAACTACTTTGAACTATGTCACTTTCCTTGTTTCGCTGTCGTTAAAGTATTGTGCGATTCACTGACCAACACTGTACTTATATCGGTTTATTACTTATTTACAAATATTACAAAACGAAGTAAACTGATTAATTGAAGGTATGCTAGGTCGGAAATACAAGATTATTACATTTCACTGTAATGGTTCGACACTCGTTAACTATCGATAGCCGAGCCCGGCAGTCGTGTAGCCTATAAATTGCGAAACTGCGACGTTGTAAGTGACAGAGAAAATTCAAGTTGAGAGAACAGTTATTTGAAGCACGCGTCGTAAATTATTTTGTAGTGTGAGCGTAGAATTTGAAATGTTGGTGTTGAAAACCACTTTAACTCCGCCTGCAGTTACTGTAGGAGTGAATTAAGTAGCTCTGCAGTTGCTGTTGCCGGTCCCAAGCCCGGAGAAAGGAGGAGGGTTGGCGCAAAAGCCGTAAAAGAATCGACATAAAATAGTTTGAGATATCCTGTAAACGTTAATAACATAGTTCTAATGACGAAGACGTTAATAATAATAATATAGATTAACCCATAGATCTTCAACTAAATTGCGTGATGCACATACAGCAGCTAGTGGTACCTCGCGCCTCTCTAAATATAGTCTTATTACTGCTTGTGGCCATCGGAGGGATCGAACATATCAGGCAGGAATGCTGGAGCTTCCTGAATCTATGCAACCGAACCGCAAACGCTTTTGGGCATAACTGTATTGAATAAAACTTTTCGTGGTTAGCGCTATTCTTATAACGGTTTATGAATGGACAACTTTCATCCCCTTCCCGGTTTTGACAATTCCCGCTACTATCTGTCAGTGTAACAGCGCTAAAAGGATCTGTCGTTCGAAAGAATAGCGTGTACAGTTTCCAAGTCGAGACAAAGTTATAGTAGAAGTAGACATACGGAATCGGGTATTCTAATCACTGCTTCTCAGTATATTTATCAGTTAATTAATTAAATTTGTTGCAAATGATATCTATTTGCAACCAATAGCTCAATATATATTATCAATACTAGTACTAAGAACAATTTACATAAAAATCTAAAATCACTTACCTTGTTCCAAAAAGGACCCTAATATTCAGTAACACACATTTTCAATAAATCACCAGCAACCATTAAAAACTAGGTTTCAGATAAAGCACAGTTTAAACAGAGTTTGAAAGCCTTTTTGGTAGACAACTTCTACTCTGTACACGAATATCTTCACAGGAATTGTTAGACCACCTTAAGAAAAATTTCAGTTTTGACAGCACTTGGTCACTTCAGTCAAGATTAAGTAAGTTGTGTATGATGATACATTTGTCAAAAGTTCATAACTAGGTTTCATTCTGACTGTGTATCTATTCTGTAAATAGCAGTTCTAATTTACTGTAATGTGTTAACATATTGTGTGAATCTCCTTACAAATGATTCGGGAAGTCTGTGTTATATTCATATGTTCCATATTCTTTATGTTATACTTTCTGAGATGTTCCACACCCATGAGACTTGTCTCATTTTTGGGTCAATGGAACGAAAACTTCATCTAATCTAGAAAGAAAATTTCATCTGCTCAAAACAGTTGATAAAAATAATGAATTAAAATACCACATAGTCCAGTACGAGTATGTATTTAGAATATGATTTATCACCACTTTGTAATGTTTAGTTGTGTCTCAGCTACATTTTCAGGCATGACAGAGAAAGAATTCCAAGTATGACCAGTAGTAAATTTGGCGAAAATTACAGTGATCCCTTAGATTGCCCTCATCCGAGGAAAAGTTGGTTTTCTAATTTATTATTGAGCTTACTGCTGATTTGCTAATTTTATGACCAACCTTGCCTTTCACTTGCAGAAATGCACTGATTACACTGAAAGTAACATTGCTGTTTACTTGATTAGTAGAAAACTGAAATAATCATAGGGATTTTCGAGATTTGTTTCCCACTCTGATGCCTTACTGCTCCCTTTCTCTATGATCATCATCTGGGGGAGTAAATCCCATTGGTGAAGATTGTAGACAATGTTTAGCATACTCACTGTTTAAAAGTGCTGTACATTAAAGCATAGGTGTTGAAACTGAGTGCCTAAATTCAAGTCGTCATGTGACCAGAAACAAATGATAAATAATTTAAAACATATTTTGGTTCACTTGTTCATGATAATTACAATTCTGTTTGCCTCTTGCTTGTGGAAATTCGCCATACACCAAAATTTTCTGCCATGTTCTTATTGGTAACGACTTGTTTATGCATAGGTGTCGATGCATTAAGGTTGATTACATGCAGGTATATGAGGCGTAGATGCGCATTAAGGCTGATTACACGCAAATGAAGAGAGTAGGAAGTAGGCCTACAGTTAAAGATGTGTTTAGTTGTGTAGATGGTTGTTGTATCAAAGGAAATATCTTTCTTGCGAATTCACTGTGGTACTGCAAAACATTTAACTGCAGGTGCCATATAAATAAGCAAAAATTAAACGCCTTGCAGGGCAAATCAGCTTGTTGAACAGATACAGAAGTAGAGCAAGTTGTACATGTGAAACAATAATCTTGTGTTTTTTTACCTTGTTTGTGCAGTCACAGACAGGTAAGGCCAAATTGGGAGAGGAACAGATAGCTCTAAAAATAAATGAGACTTTGGTGACAAGTGCATGTAGTGATGCAAACCTCTTAAACAAGTACTTTGTTTGTGTTACTGACAGCTTGGGGTTTTCAGGTTCAGTAAACAGTGCAATGGAGTATCTGAGACCTGTCCTTACAAATAACTGCAGTAAAATGGGAATGACACTCACATCTCCCTAAGAAGTAGTACCCATCATAAAATCCTTAACATCTAAGTATTCCACTGGTTATGGTAATATGTCAACAAAGTTAACCAAAGAGTGCTCACGCAAGGTCAGTTCTGGCTGAAGATATTTGTGTAATCAATCTCTTACCAGTAGAACATTTTCTTAGTGCCTAAAAATATAAAGCCTCTTTACAACAAGGGGGATGACGAGATACCATCAAACTATCAACCAATTTCACTTTTGCCAGCTTTTCCAAAAACATTTGAAAGGGTTGTGTTCAGGAGTCTCCTTAAGCATCTGACTGCAAATAATATATTGTCCAAATCACAGTTTGGGTTTCTTAAGGGTTCTGATAGAGATAAAGCTATTTACATCTACAGTGATAACTTACATAATGGATTAGATAACAAATTAGAGGCTACTGGCATTTCCTGTGACCTGTCAAAAGCGTTTGACTGTGTGAATCACAGCATTCTCTTAGGTGTCACCAGCAGTGCTGCAAAATGGTTTGAGTCTTATTTAACTACCGTAACAGGAAATAAAGGGTGTCATTGAGAAATACCTGTGCAGTAAACAGTCAGCCTTCATCTGATTGGGAATTAATTATATGTGGCATACCTCATCTTGGGTCTGTTGCTTTTTCTTGTGTTCATTAATGACTTCTCACCAATTACATTGCCAGAGGCTACATTTGTTTTGTTGCAGATGATACAAACACTGCAGAAAGTAGGAAGTCAAGTACAGCTTCAGAAGTGGCTGCTGATAAAATTTTCACTGACATTAATAAATGATTTAAAGCTAATTCACTGTCATTAAACCTTGAAAAGACCCACCGGAACCTGTTAGAGATTTCCTTCTAGCAAGTGTACAGCACATGAAGACATGCAGATCAAAGAGGTTGACAATGGTAAATTTCTGTGATTATAACTCAATAATAAATGTGGCTGGGAAAGAATTTGCAATGAGAATGATGTCAGATTTAGTGGATATAAAAAAAATAAAAAAATACTTGCATAACTTGCTTACTTTCATTCTATTATATCATATGTGATCGTATTCTAGAGTAACTTGCAAAGTCGAGGAAAAGTTTTTAGCATCCAAAAACATGTAATAAAGACTCATTTGTTGTGTAAATTCAGGAAAATCGTGTAGAAATCTGTTCAAGGAACTTTGAATTCTGACCATTTCTTCCAAGTATATTTATTCTTAATGAAATTTGTTGCAAGTAATATATCTCTATTTCCAACCAATTGCTCAATACATAGGAATAAGAACAAGCTACATAGAACCTAAAATCACCTATCTTTATCCAGAAAGGGGTCCAATATTCAGGAACACACATTTTTAATAAATCACCAGCAACCATTAAAAACTTGGTTTCAGATGAAGCACAGTTTAAACAGAGTTTGAAAGACTTTTTGGTAGGCAACTTCTTCTACTCTACAGATGAATATCTTAACAGTGACTGTTAGATCTTCAATTTTGACAGCAATTGGTCACAACTGACAAGATTATGTATTTTGTGAATGATTAATTTATTAAAAGTGCATAGCTGTGTTTCATATTCAAATTTAAAAAAAAAAAAAACAACAACAGCAAAAACAACTCTGTCTGACTTGTTTCACACCCAAGAGAATCATTTCATTTTTGGGCCCCTGGATCGAAAACTGAATCTAATCTAATTCCATTTCACTATATTTGCAATTATTCACATTACTTTCCAGGTAGTAGTCCTACTCCTGTGTTGACATTGTCAGGTCCTATAAACATCTCTTGTCCATATAGAAATTTTGCCATAAGTGTCATATCAGAATAGACTCTAGCACTTATTCTACATTACTTGCCCGCAGAATTGAAATACTGAGTGGGGACAAGGTATTCAGTTATTTTCATCTACACCAAAGCATTCACATGTAGTCAATAGCTGCACGAATAATTTCGATAACAACTTTTACATTGGGAATTGCCAAAATGTGGTTGTGGAAGTGATGAAACCAACTAATTGATATGTGACAAGTGCAGTGTCTCTCTAATTTCTCACGTTCATGTTGTTTCTGTTCTGGTTTGTTTGGTAATGTGTATACCTGTGTCTTTTGTATTTGTGCACAATAAAGTGTGGTTTACACTGAGGTGAAAAAAGTCATAGACTAGTGTTGGCAGTAGTATCACGTATACAATGTATAAAAGAACAATGCATTAGCAGAGTGGTCATTTGTATAAGGGTGGTTCATGTGAAAAGGTTTCCAACCTGACTGTGGCCACATGAGGGGAATTAACAGCCTTTGAACATGAAATGGTAGCTGGAGCTAGTTTTGTGAGACATTCCATTTCAGAAATCATTAGGGACTTTAATATTCCGAGATCCACAGTGTCAAGCATGTGTCAACAGTACCAAATTTCAGGCACTGTGGGAGCTGGTGGTGGCTCCATATTTGTGTGGGTTGTGTTTTTATAGAATGGACTTGCCCCTCTGGTCCAACTGGACCAATCATTGAATGGAAATGGTTATGTTCAGCTACTTGAAGACCATTTGCAGCTATTCATGTTTCAAACAATGATGGAATTTTTATAGATGACAGTGCACCTCGTCACCGGGCCACAACTGTTCTCAGTTGGTTTAAATAACATCCAGGTGGATGATTCGGGCACCAGATTGCCCGACATGAATCCTTTCAACTATTTATGGGACATAATTGAGATGTCAGTTCATGTGCAAACTTGGGCACCAGCAACACTTGCAATTATAGAGACTGCATGGTTCAATGTTTCTGCAAGGGATTTCCAATGACTTATTGAGTTAATGCCATGATGTGTTGCTGCACTACTCCAGGTAAAAGCAGGTCCAACATGATAACAGGAGGCATCCCATAACTTTTGACACCTCAGTGAATTACACCATTAGTCCGTGAATATATTTTATGTTAAGGAGATAGTGCCCTTCCATAATCTGTGAACCCAAAGAAGAAACTCTACTCTATCGGGTAAGTTATCTGCTGCAATTCTTATAGATAAGTAGAGTCATGAAAACCAGTCGTAATGGTCTATATTCTGTCAGTGGCGTCATCCAGGTCATTAAAAATGAGACTGAGATTCTACAGTGCCTGTCTCCTGTGTTTCAACTGCTAGATTCTGTGCCACACACTGATCCATTTCGGAACATCACGGTTTCAACCACACTGGTCATGGCACAGTGATATAACCACATAACAATGCTTTGCACATAATTACAACAATGTCATAAGACATAAGTTTCAGAGTGAACATGTTTCCAGTCATTTCACACTCACTGAAATATCCACTAATTGGCTTCCACAGTCCTCTCACACTGTATTTGCAAGTTCAGGCCCCACTGTTTGTGCCTACTCAATTGTCAATTCAGTTGCAGTAAATGGAGAGCATTTTCAAACAGAAAATTAGTGACACTTTTGAACAGTTCACTTTAGCGTTCAGTGATCTTGATCAACATGTTACTTCAGTGGTGTTGGACATTATATTACGATCGTCCCTGCACCAAGACTACAATGCTCTCATGGTGGTGCTAATTTCACATTGCACAAAATCGATAGGTCAAAGGCTCATGCAAATGCTATACAATCAAAGGCATGGGGACATGATACCATCTGAATTCTGGAGACATCTACATGGAATGATTATCAGTTTGGATGCTTTGCTGTTACACATTTGGCAACAACATTTGCTACCAACGTGAGGTTAACTGTAATTGCTCAGGATGAGCAGCCATTATACTAGTTACCAATGAAGCACACACCTTGCTTGACACATATGCCACAGTGGCTGCCACAATAACTTCCATCCACTCTGAAGAAAGCTGAACCATTCCAGACCAGCCCAAAGTGCTGCTGCCTCGCAACCGTGCCACCTCTACCTGAAAGTCACATAGAGTTTTCGAGAACCTGTGGACTCTCCGTGCTACTGTCAAGAGGCTAACTAAGCTGTTGGAAATCTTACAGCTATGGATTGTGACAGCTGAGAGCAAATGTACCCCCTCTGCACATGTCCAAAGTGGTCTCATAACCATGGGACCACTCAGACTAATGTTTGCGGTTCCACAGACCTTTTGGTCACCTGGCAGCTAATTGCAAGAAATCATGTTTGCACCCAAATGCCGAGACATGATTTGGTTCAGGTGCAACAGCAGGACACCCACTTACAGCACCTGCTGTTTAAGGACAGTTAGTCGTCTACATCAAAAATAAAGTATAGGACTGCTCAGCCTACCACTTGTATAGGCATGACTCCAAAGCTGCCGACTACTGAATGGCTACACAACACTACATCACAAAGGTTGTTCGTTACCAACCACTATTCAGGGATAGTGTTATTAATTGAACAGGATCAGAGATCAGCACACTGCTGACTACATTCTACCCAGATGCAAAACAACACACTATGGCCAATTTAGTGGCAGTTAACAAGTCTGTCATATGCACATATGGTCACCAAATATTTGAGGTTGACAATGGTCTCTTCAAGAACTCCAAGTGGACTTTTGCGTTAACCAACATTGCTCAACCTATTTTGGGGTCTGATTTCATCACACAGCCTGCACTGACCACCAATTTACTAAATGAATGACTGATACATTCTGTCAACAGACTTACTATTCTTGCAGGAAAGTGTCATTCATCAAAGTACACAATGCCCAGAGTGTATAATTTAAGTGCTAATACCTCAAATGACCATCGTCATTACTGGGAGTCCTACTGGCACAACTTGAAATCACACCTCCAGACCATGAGAAAAGATTACATAACAATGAGGTGTGAAATAATCGAGTCACATGAGGATAATGTGATGTTGAAGGATATCCTATTGGAAACAGATGACAAACTCCAAGTGACCCGTAAAACATTAGAACAACATAGGACACCTCCGCATTACATCCGTGCTCTGCACACAACTGTGTCCATGGATTAATAGTGGCCTGTAAAACTACAGGGCAGGTGCACACATACTGTGGTGCACCATATCTGTACCAAACCTGGTCTGCAATTTCATCATGAGCCCATTGGACTGCATGGAAATGACTACCACTGATTTCCAGTGGCTACACAATGGCACCAGGGGAACCATCAACTCACACCCCTCCCCCTCTGTCTGCTACCTATGGCACTCCTCCCAACCATCATTCTACAGTACTGGCTATGTCACTGACTGCAGTTACATGTCCATCATGTACAGCCACCCACACACAAGCTGGCTTTGAGGTCAAATTCGAAATCCATATCATCTTTTAGATGAGTGGATTGGGGGGGTGGGGAAGGGGGGGGGGGTTGTGTGTGAGTGATATAATCAACTAATAGATGTGTGAAAAGTGCAGTGTGTCTTTAATTTCTCATATTCTTTGTTACTTCCTTTTCTAGTTTGTTCACTAATGCACTGTTATTCCCTGTATGTATTTTATATGTAGTAGATGGTCTCCCTACATGGTCCCACATTTTACAGCAATTCATACTATAGGCCTATACTGAAATGTACACAATAAAATTAAAAAATGTGAATATTGGTTAAACTTTGCAACTGAACATCTTTTAGAAGCCTCTTTATGGACCTAGGGATTGTTAGATGTATATACTACCGTGTGGTGTTCCTGGTTAACAGCAAGAGTGAATTTAGGATGAACTCAGCAATTCACAATCACATAACTAGATGAAGTAATAATTCCTATATCAGCTATGTATTCCTTTCTAGGGTTCAGAATGGAGTTTAATTTTCAGGTATATAAATAAAAGGTAACCAGTGGGCTCCAGACATAAAACTGAACATCTGCAAATATTTAAAAACAAAATAAAAGAATACTTCATTAGCCACTCTTTCAACAATTTATCAGAATATTTGAAGTGAAGAATGTAAATTCTGTTAAGAATCAGAGTTGTGAGTTGATAAGAACAGTATATTAGTATCACCATTCAAAGATTTGATCTGAACCTATAACTGCATTTTCCCCCAGTTATGTACTACCATAGTTTCTCAAATGTAATGTTTGGTTGGCAAAGTTTGTGAGATAAAGGCATAGCCTGTTGTGTGTTTTCTTTCATAAAGTGCACTATAGAAATAATTAAAATGAATATAAAGCTCCAGCTATCAATATCCTTTCTCAAAAGACTAAATTTTGGAGACTCAATAAGCAACAATTTTCGAGGAAGCTCTTAGGCCAGTAGTTGCTGCACTCACAGCTAACCAACCCACATTAGTTTATTTGACCAGCTGGTACAGAAAAGTGGAATTTCATTTAAATTACTCTAGCACAGGTATGATTTGTTAACAATTAATGAAAATTTTGAGAATTTTTAGCAAGAGTTCTTTATTGTGTACAAATAACTGAAGATAACTTAAAATGAACTTCCAGTGTGCTATATTTTAAACTGACCAGTGAAACAAAACACGTACACCACAGTCTCTCACTGTGAGTTTCCAACAGTTCTGTTACAAAAGTCGGCGTGAAGTTTGTGTGTGCATCTTCCTTTGCCTTTTCAGTGTCGTAATATACTATAAATGCATTGTTCACTGAAATATTTAGTAGTTTTATAAGACAGTTAAGTCATTTTGAAGAATGTAACTTCTTTTGTGATGCAGAATATGGCATTTAGAAGGGCAGGTCAATGACAGTAGCAGTACTTGACTTAGTTACAAATATAAGTCAGGGTTTTGAAGACAAAAGAGTGTACAGCACTGATACTTTTTGACCATAGTAAGGAATTCAGTTGTACCTCATGTAAGGCCCTCCTCAGCAATATAAAATCATAAGGTGATGGGGGAGCTGTTGAGCAAATTCTTGAATCCTACCTACAAGGAGCAGACTCAATTGAAAAGAAGTTGAAACAGAGTGCACCATAGCAAACTGTAATGGTGCCCTTGTTGTTACTGATTTTTGTTAATGACAGAACCTTACAGTTTGGAAATAACCACATTTGTTCTCAAAAAGCAAGAATGTTGCTCAGGCTTTTCAACATGCAGAAGCCCTATTAAGTTAGGCAAGGGTCTGGTTTCGTCTGAACAAGATAAAAATTAATGTCTACAAAACACAGAGAATGACATGCAGCCTCAGTGATACTGGATCACTGGGTGACACAGCAGCCACTAAACTCACGGGCTTTTTCATTCATACTATGTTAACATGGTAACTGCACACAAAAATTGTAAATTCCAAACTTTCCTGGGTCCTGTATCTCCTGCGGAAATTAAAAGGTGTAATATCAGACCAGTACTGGTAGCTACTGACTGTGTACTCTGTAATGTTCTAAAGCTGCATGAGACATGAGCTGCTGCTGTGGAGTCTTTCTGTAGTCTGTAAAATAAATGCAAAAAAAAAAAGTGATAATCGTAAACCAATAGTTTCTGACTGTTCTTAGCCAATATTTATTCAACTACCTTGCTCATACAGAGATAAATCATGAGAACTACAGAAAGAGAAATAAATTTCATCTACACAGCACTGGCGATAGAGACAGAATAGAAAGCCCTGGCTGTTAACAAAGACAAAAAGAGCTTCCACATTGTGGCTTTTGAACTGTTGAGTGCACTACCTAAGGCTATCCTTTCATTACCAATGGAGCAATATAGGACTAAAATTATGGGTACATTTAAAGGGCAACCTATGTACAGCACTGAATAATTCTTCTCTGGTGATATGACAGTGTCTACCTGGGCCGGAACTCGGTGCTATGACAAGAACAGCAGCTTTGATGTTTAACTACAGTATGTTCTAGTTCTGATTTCACAGTTCTATTATCGTTGTACAGCATATCATAATCTAGTTGTTCTCTTTAGTATACTGTATAGCATCAATTTTAGTATCATAGTTTAAATTGAAGTGTTGCATTCATTTTATTGTGGTAATACTATTGTAATGTTGATGCAGTCTGTCCAGCTATGGCTGGTTAACAACACAGAGCTGGTAATAAATGGAGATGATGTCAGACTGCTTTTTGATGATAATAAGCAATATTTTCCAACCCACAGGATTATTTGTTTGGCTCTGTGTTATAATACTGCAAATTTCAGTAGATGTGAGTGGGCAAAGAAAAAAGTTACCTTGGGAACAGCACAAAGTTTTTACAATGACTGTGTACAGAAGGATTGATAAAAGAAGAAAGTTTGTCATGAATGTTCATGAAGTGATTGTTGAATATTTCACATAAATTTTTTGCTCAGAGGAAACACCATCTTCATTCTTAATGCATGTTATTGATTGAGTCTTTTCCCTTTTTACCAACAGTCTCATTGATGGCTTTTAATGTGGCTTTTGCTTTACTACTTGAATTGAGTATAAACTACCAGTTGTACATTTTCTTGGCTTCTCAGCAGACTTGTTCAGTTTGAAATAGTTATTGAATAACTTGCTGTCTGTAGTTCTACTGTAAGCATATAGCAGTCACTTATTTCTACAAAAGGTTTGTATCCCTGATGTTAGCAACTTATTACTAGGCATTTTGCATTTATTTGGCTCAGATCTAAGTTTGATTGGAAATGCTACATCTTCATGTTTCAACAGAATACTCAAATTCTTGTACCTTACATCCAACGTCACAGTCACAATGTACACCCTTCCATCCAGCTTCATGGAGCACATGTGTAAAAGTGAATACTATATTATTTTTGATGTAAAGCATGATATTTCAACACACACACCACTCTTTGGTGAGTTTGTGCTAGACTACCACCAGCTTTTGCAACAACTTCTTCCTTTCTGTGCTGCGTTCCTGTCCTCCTCCTGTTCTTTTTGCTCTTCCTTGAAGAATATGTGTGGGATAGTTTTGGGAATGTGTTCTGAAGTTTTAGTATCTTGACATCAGAACAGTCCCTCAACTGATTTTCTTTCTTTCTTCATTCGCCATGCCGTACCCTTCTTCTGCTTCAACATTCCTTTTTGTTTCTTTTTCCTCCCTATGTGCTCCTGAAGGCTGACCTACATGTTTGACATGTAACAAGTGAGTGGGTAGAGCATAATTCCCAGCCCCATGTTGACAGGTGGGGTTTGCACATACTTCCTCGTACAGGCCAGGCCCAGGGAGGAGTGCCTTCCCAAATTGCCAATTCATCACTCTATCAGGAGTTTGGGAGGTGTGACCTGGGGTGTGAACAATCACCTAAGGAAGATGATCCCCCCTCGGAGGGACCCTAGTTCGAAGGAGCACGCCATTGAAGATGCTGGCAATCATTGGAGATTTCCTCAGAATGAGCCAATCATCATTTCAGTTTATGGCTACTACAAACAAATGAAATGAGCCTAAAGATTCAATGACTCTCTAGCTGCATCTTGATCCCCCATGGTATCACATACTGAAGAAGATCAGTCCTTTGCTATTGTTAACGTGTTTATTATTCAAAAAAAGTGTTGATGCAATTGCAGGCCCTGTAAAATCTTGCTCAGATTTATGTAATGGGACTTTGCTTTTGGAGTCCAATTGTGTTTTTCAGGCCCAACAACTGCTTGCTGCTTCACTCCTCCACAGCTATCCTGTTCATGTTGAGGGTCATTTAATGCTGAATTCTTTGCATGGTGTTATTTACACTAGGCTGCTTGGAGGTCTGATGCAGGGAGAAATCCAAACTTATCACTCTGTGCAGGGCATCACTGCAGTCCATCAGGTAATGAAAAAGGTTGATGCAACATTACTGTCTACACGCACTCTTTTTCTCACATTTGATTGAGTAGTGCTTCCTCCGAAAATCAAAGAAGATTATGAAGTGATCACAGTCTGACTGTACATTCCAAACCTGATGTGTTGTTACCAGTGTCAACATTACAACCAAACACACCTGTCCTGACCGAGTGAAGTGGCGCAGTGGTTAGCACACTGGATTCGCATTTGGGGGGACGATGGCTCAAGCCTGCGTTCGGCCTTCCTGATTTAGGTTTTCCATGATTTCCCTAAATTGCTCCAGGCAAATGCCGGGATGTTTCCTTTGAAAGGGCATGGCCAACTTCCTTCCCTAATCCGATGAGACCAATGACCTCACTGTTTGGTCTCTTCCCCCAACCAATCCAATTCAATCACATGTCTTGTTGAAACATGACCAAATGTGGTACCTGTGGTAGTGATGCTCACAAGGGCAATTGCCTGCCTCCTTCTCCCTGCTGTATCAAATGCAATGGTGACCAGGCAGCCTCATCCTGAGAATGTCCCCTGTACCTTGATGTTACTATGTGATACTCTCACCAGGCTGACCTACATCCCACCAGTGTGCACTGACCACTGTTTTGCTTCTGTAGAAAATTCAGGCAACCCAATGAGAATGCAGTGCCCCTGTATATCTCATGGAACAGGCGCCTCCAGCCTGTGCACCCTGTAACAGTGAGTATTTGAAGGCTGGCTCTCAGCAGTCACAGAGATGACAACATTTCTTTTTTCTTTTCTTTTCCTCTCTCTCTCTCTCTCTCTCTCTCTCTCTCTCTCTTTTTTTGTACCCTTTTGCTGTTATGATCCTCCCCCAATGGAATGTTCACGTCAGTAGATCCAAGAAGGAGAAATTATGGCTGCTCTTGAAATCATAGCGTCCACTCTTTTTCTGCATCCTAGAAACAAAATGTCATCATCGAAACCACTCTGACCTCTCATATTTCCTTCCAGTCTACTTTCACCTTATCGCCAAGGATGGCATTCCATCTCATCGGGAGTCATGCTGCTCATCATGGTTGACATTCATAGCCAAACCATATTACTGAATACTTGGCTGCCAACTGTTGCAGTCCACATTATCCTTCCTCACTTCACATTTTCTCTTTGCAACATACACATCCCTCCATCACTTGGTGTCACCAGGGCAACTACCTCCATGTGACTGATCAACTCACTCACCTCTGCTCAGTGTCTTTAATGCTCACTGCCCCATTTGTGGCTCTTCCTGAATCTGTCAGGGAATGCCCTCTTGGCTGACTTCAATCAACTCAACCGCTCTATCTTAATAATGGAACACCTGTGTTCCTCTCAGCCTCCACACACACCTATTCCCATTTGGACCTTTTGCTCTGCAGCATCCAGTTTGCCTATCATCTCGAGTGGTCCAGTCTCTCTAATATGTACTCGAGCGTCCATCTGCCATGTGCTATCTGTTTGCTGACTCCTATCCCATCTACATGTAAACCCAACTGGCAGCTTTCTAAGGCCGACTGGAGGCTTCAGTCCTCCCTGGAGACCTTCAACGAAGATTTCCGCAGTTGTGATGGCCATGCAGAGTATGTCACGAATGTTGTCCTTACCATAATAGAGCATTCCATAACTCACACTTCATCTCTACTGTGTTGTGTACCAGACCATAGGTGGACTGAGGCATGCTGTGACATCGCTGTGAAGACTTGCTCTCTGCAATTTTAAACATCATGCCATGATGTTGAACTGTATTCATTGTAAACAGTTTCATACACAGTGTCATTGCATTCTTTGCTATAGCAAAACAGCTATCTAGATTTAATTTACTAGTTCTTTTAACAGTTCCACTTTCTCTTCGATCGTGTGGGGGGTAATTCTCATCGTCTGTGTGGGACTAAGATCCATTCCCTGATTTCCAGTATGACAGTAGCATGTGGTGTCATTGTGGACCCTATAGCTATCTCCAACGCCTTGGGCTGCTATTCTGTGAAGACTTTGAGCTCCACCCACTATCACCCAACCTTCCTCCCTCAGAAATTTGTTGGGGAGGCTCAGGTGATACGCTTCTCCTCTTGTGATTGCTACAATGCCGCCTCTACCATGAGGGAACTAGATAATTCTCTCTCTTCATCTCAATCTGCCACCCCAGAGCCAGATGATGTTCACATTCAGATGTTGCAGCACCTTTCTCTCATGGGCAAGCACTTTGTCCTTCACAAATACAATCACATTTGTGCAGATGGCACATTTCCCAGATTCTGATGTGAAGTCACTATGATTCTCATATCTAAGCCCAGTAAGGACAAACACCTTGCTTCTAGCTACTGCCCCATTTCTCTCATCAGCTATGTTTTCAAAGTGATCGAATGTATGATTTATGGCTGGTTTGTATAGTGGCTCAAACCTCACAATCTACTAACCACTGCACAATGTGGATTTCGAGCACACCATTCTGCTGTTGACCAGTTCACCACCCTGTCAACCCATGTCATTAACCGTTTTCTGACAAAATACCTGATGGTGGCCGTGTTCTTTGATTGGGAGAAAGCTTATGACACTTTCTGCAGGACTGGTATCCTTCTGTACTCTATACATGTGGGGTTTTCAATGCTGCCTGCCCTGTTTCATTCAGAAATTTTTAAAAACCAAGTATTCAAGGTATGTGGGGGTTTGATCTTGTCAGACACCTTCATCCAGGACAATGGAGTGCCTCAAGACTCCATCCTGTGCATTGTACTCTTTGCTATAGCCATTAATCCCATAATGGTCTGTCTCCCGCCAGGCATCACGAGCTCCTTTTTTGTCGATGACTTTGTGATTTATTGCGGTTCTCCACTGACTTGTATCCTGGAGCATCTTCTACAGCAATGGCTTCATCGTCTTCACTCATGGGGTATCGACAATGGCTTTCGGTTTTTCACTGGCAATACAGTTTGTATGAATTTCTGGCTACCCAATTGGTTTCTTCCACTGTCTTAACATCTTGGTCTTGTTGCTTTTCTATTCGCTGAAACTACAAAATTCCTGGAGCTCCTGCTTGATAGAAAACTTTCTTGGTCCTTCCATGTGTCTTACCCGCCTGCATGCTTTACCTAGTCTCCTAATGTCCTATATGCTCTAAGCACTACTTTCTGGGCAGCAGATCAGACCACCCTCCTCTGTTTGTACCAATCCCTTGTCCATTTGAAACTACACTATGTGTGTTTCAATTATTCATGTGCATGTCCATGCATTTTACATCACCTTAATATAATCCACCATCATGGAATCCGTTTGGCCACTGGTGCCTGTTACACTAGCCCAGTTGAGAGTCCCTATGCAGAAGCTGCCAGACAACTGCTGCTATATGGGTGTGATGTTCTCCTCAGCAGATACACTTGCCATTTGTCTGCCATGCCTAGACACCCATCCTGCACCTCCTTTTTCGATGACTACCTTGGCTGACAGTATGGGAAGCACCCCTCTTCTCTGCTGTCTCCCAGGTTTGCTTTTCACTCCTATTCCAGCAGCTTAATTTTACACTCCCTGCCAATTTTCCAGTGGGTGTGAACCCTTCACCACCATGGCATCACGCAGTGGCCTGTGTTCATCTTGGACTTCACACTCGACCTTCATGCTCAATATAGTGACAGCACCTTTGTGTACAGTAATGGTTCTAAGACTGACCGTGGTGTCCAGTGTGCCTTTGTCATTGTCACTGACCATTTTCGGTATTAGCTTACACAACACCACCCAATATTTACTGCAGAGCTCTTTGACCTCTATCAGGCTACCTGATACATCCAGCGACACGGCCTTTTTTGTTGTGTCATTCTCTTACTGCCCTTTTGAACCTCTGTGTGCTGTACACAGTTCATCCTTTAGTGCAATGTGCCCAAGGAAGCTTCCATTTGCTTTGTGTTGAGGGAGACACTGTGATGTTCATTTAGAATGGTGGTCATATTGGTCTGATGGGAAACGAGGCTGCTGACGCCGCTCACAAGGCTACAGTCTTCTTACCTCAGTATGCTCGCTCTTCCATCCCTTTGGGTGATTTCTATGTTGCCGTCTGTTGGCAGGTGGTGTCACTTTGGCACCACCACTAGTGCACTCTTCATGGGAACAAACTCCGGGGAATTAAACCCTCCCAGTGGCTTAACCAACTTTATCTCAGTCCCCCTAGTCATGAGGAAATTATTTTAGCTAGTTTGCATATTCGGCAGTATCATTTTAGTTATTGCCATTTGTTAAGTGCTGGTCCCCCACCATTTTGTGCTCATTGTCATCAGTTTTTGCCGGTTCACCATTTCCTGACCAAATGTCCTTGTTTTAACAACTTAGCCAGCCGCGGTGGCTGAGTGGTTATAAGTGCTTCAGTCCAGAACTGCGCGACTGCTATGGTTGCAGGTTCGAATCCTGCCTTGGGCATGGATGTGTGTGATGCCCTTAGATTAGTTAGGTTTAACTAGTTCTAAGTTCTAGAGGACTGATGACATCAGATGTTATGTCCCATAGTGCCCAAATCCATTGGAACAATTTTTTAACACAGGAGATGTCATCCGATGATGTCCCATATGCACTTGATTGAATGCTGATTTCATGATTGGCTAGGCCAATGTAACATTTCATCACTCTGTACAGCATGTGAGGTTACAACAGTAGTACATAGGTGAACTTTATCCTGTTCAAAAATACTCCCTGTAATGATTTTCAAGAATGGCAGCACAACAGGTTGAATCACCAGATTGACATAAAAATTTACAATCAGAAAATGTGGACTAATCATGTGATTGCATCTGGTGTCATACAAAACCATACTCCAGACCATAACTCCAGATGTAGATCCTGTGTGTCTAGAACAGGCTCGTCCAAACTGTGTTCCTGGGGCGCTAGCACCCACAATTGCTCGCGGCCTGTGCCCCAGGCGAATTCGTATGTTGTCACTGTGACAGCTGTGTCGCCTAGCTGGCCGTGCGGACCGCCTGCCAAGCCTCGCTATGCCGGTATGCAAATATTGCAATAGATAAAAATTTCTTTTGCGACCACACATTGCTGTTCTTTTCAGCAGAACTGGGGAAAACATAAGTAAAACCAATCTTTTTTGTTAGTTTTTTATTTGAGTTCAATGAATGAAACAATTAATTGTTAAAGTGTTTTAAAAACAGGATTGTAAAAAATTAATTGTATGTTCTTTTTTGGCATGTTATGAGCAGGAAACAGGTGGGCAAAATTTGTGTGCAAAATACAAATGATCGCTGAGAATTGGGAAAGCAGGGAAATCCTTTGCTGCTGGGAATCTCATCAAGGGTTGCCTGGTCGACTGGGCGGCTTGTATTTGTCCACCAAACCTCATGGAAAAATTTGAAACAATAGCTCTTTCTCCTCAAACTGTTGCTCACAGAGTCAAAGATATGGTCTCAGATTTGGAGCAGCAATTAATGTAGAGAGCGGCAAACTTCATTTCACTTTCTATCACTCTTGAAGAGTCGGCGGACGTTGCAGACATATCTCAGCTCGTCATATTCATTCGAGGTGTCGACAACACTCTACGTGATACTGAAGAATTTCTCGATCTTATACCGTAAAAAAATACAACCACAGGTTTGGATATTTTTCTAGCCGTGGAAAATGTGTTTGAGTCAAATGGTTTAAAATGGGAGCTCCTGATCAGTGTAAGGAGGGATGCAGCCCCTGCACTACCAGGGATATGCATTGGATTTCTGAGTTATGTGAGCTCAAAAATGTCTGAAGTTGGCTGTTCCTTATTCGCGACAGTCCATTGTCTGATACACCAGGAGACAATTTGTGCGAAGATTGTCAAGATTAAAAATGTTATGGACACAGTTCTTTGAACGGTTAATTATCTTCACTCGCATGGACTCACACATCGCCAATTTAAAGAATTTCTGGCTGATATCAAAGTGGACCTCCCCCATGAACCACGGACCTTGCCATTGTTGGGGAAGCTTGCGTGCGATACAGATAGCCGTACAGTAGGTGCAACCCCAGCGGAGGGGTATCTGTTGAGAGGCCAAAAAAACGTGTAGTTCCTGAAGAGGGGCAGCAGCCATTTCAGTAGTTGCAGGGGCAACAGTCTGGATGATTGACTGATCTGGCCTTGTAACACTAACCAAAATGGCCTTGCTGTTGTGGTACTGCGAACGGCTGAAAGCAAGGGGAAACTACTGCCATAATTTTTCCCGAGGGCATGCAGCTTTACTGTATGGTTAAATGATGATGGCGTGCTCTTGGGTAAAATATTGCGGAGGTAAAATAGTCCCCCATTCGGATCTCCGGGCAGGGAGTACTCAAGAGGACGTCGTTATCAGGAGATCGGAGCGTGGAATGTCAGATCCCTTAATCTGGCAGGTAGGTCAGAAAATTTAAAATGGGAAATGGATAGGTTAAAGTTAGATATAGTGGGATTTAGTGAAGTTTGATGGCAGGAGGAACAAGACTTCTGGTTAGGTGAATACAGGGTTATAAATATGAAATCAAATAGGGGTAATGCAGGAGTATGTTTAATAATGAATAAAAAAATAGGAGTGCGGGTAAGCTACTACAAACAGCTTAGTGAACGTATTATAGTGGCCAAGATAGACATGAAGCCCATGCCTAATACAGTAGTACAAGTTTATATGCCAACTATCTCTGCAGGTGACGAAGAGATTGAAGAAATGTACGATGAGATAAAAGAAATTAATCAGATAGTGAAGGGAGACGAAAATTTAATAGTTATGGGTGACTGTAATTTGACAGTAGGAAAAGGGAGAGAAGGAAACATAGTAGGTGAATATGGATTGTGGCTAAGAAATGAAAGAGGAAGCCGTCTGGTAGAATTTTGCACAGAGCATAACTTAATCATAGCTAACACTTGGATCAAGAATCATAAAAGAAGGTTGTATACATGGAAGAATCCTGAAATACTAAAAGGTATCAGATAGATTGTATAATGGTAAGACAGAGATTTAGGAACCAGGTTTTAAATTGTAAGACATTTCCAGGGGCAGATGTGGACTCGGACCACAATCTATTTGTTATGAACTCTAGATTAAAAGTGAAGAAATTGCAAAAAGGTGGGAATTTAAGGAGGTGGGACCTGGATAAATTGACTAAACCAGAGGTTGTACAGAGGACAGCATAAGGGAACAATTGACAGGAATGGGGGAAAGAAATATAGCAGAAGACGAATGGGTAGCTCTGAGGGATGAAGTAGTGAAGGCAGCAGAGGATCAAGTAGGTAAAAAGATGAGGGCAAGTAGAAATCCTTGGGTGACAGAAGAAATATTGAATTTAATTGATGAAAGGAGTAAATATAAAAATGCAGTAAATGAAGCAGGCAAAAAGGAATACAAACGTCTCAAAAATGAGATCGACAGGAAGTGCAAAACGGCTAAGCAGGCATAGCTAGAGGACAAATGTAAGGATGTAGAGGCTTATCTCACCAGGGGTAAGATGGATACAGAAAAATTAAAGATCCCTTTGGAGATAAGGGACCCACTTGTATGAGTATCAAGAGCTCAGATGGAACCCCATTTCTAAGCAAAGAAGGGAAAGCAGAAAGGTGGCAGGAATATATAGAGGGTCTATACAAGGGCGATGTACTTGAGGACAATATTATGGAAATGGAAGAGGATGTAGATGAAGATGGAATGGGGGATATGATACTGTGTGAAGAGTTTGACAGAACACTGAAAGACCTGAGTTGAAACAAGGCCCTGGGAGTAGACAACATTCCATTAGAACTGCTGACAGCCTTGGGGGAGCCAGTCCTGACAAAACTCTACCATCTGGTGAGCAAGATGTATGAGACAGGCGAAATACCCTCAGACTTCAAGAAGAATATAAGGATTTCAATCCCAAACAAAGCAGGTGTTGACAGATGTGAAAATTACCAAACTATCAGTTTAATAAGTCACAGATGCAAAATACTAACGCGAATTATTTACAGACAAATGGAAAAACTGGTAGAAGCTGACCTCGGGGAAGATCAGTTTGGATTCCGTAGAAATATTGGAACACGTGAGGCAATACTGACCTTCCGACTTGTCTTAGAAGAAAGATTAAGGAAAGGCAAACCTATGTTTCTAGCATTTGTAGACTTAGAGAATTTTCTATCAGAGACAGCAAAGGACTTGGAAGAGCAGTTGAACGGAATGGACAGTGTCTTGAAGGGAGGACATAAGATGAACATCAACAAAAGCAAAATGAGAGTAATGGAATGTAGTCAAATTAAGTCGGGTGATGCTGAGGGAATTAGATTAGGAAATGAGACACCTAAAGTAGTAAAGGAGTTTTGCTATTTGGGGAGCAAAATAACTGATGATGGTCGAAGTAGAGAGGATATAAAATGTAGACTGGCAATGGCAATGAAAGTGTTTCTGAAGAAGAGAAATTTGTTAACATCGAGTATAGATTTATGTGTCAGGAAGTCGTTTATGAAAATATTTGCATGGAGTGTAGCCATGTATGGAAGTGAAATGTGGACAATAAATAGTTTGGACGTGAAGAAAATAGAAGCTTTCGAAATGTGGTGCTACAGAAGAATGCTGAAGATTAGTTGGGTAGATCACATAACTAATGAGGAAGTGTTGAATAGGATTGGGGAGAAGAGAAGTTTGTGACACAACGTGACCAGAAGAAGGGATCGGTTGGCAGGACATGTTCTGAGCCATCGAGGGATCACCAATTTAGTATTGGAGGGCAGCGTGGAGGGTAAAAATTGTAGAGGGAGACCAAGAGATAAATACACTAAGCAGATTCAGATGGATGTAGGTTGCAGTAGGTACTGGGTGATGAAGGAGCTTGCACAGGATGGATTAGCATGGAGATCTGCATCAAACTAGTCTCAGGACTGAAGACCACAACAACAACAACAACAACAACAACAACAACAACATCGAAGTGGAATACCCAGACATCCCCTACCACAATGCAGTAAGATGTCTGAGCAGAGGAAAGGGGCTTGATCAGTTTTTCTCCTTGAGGAGCAAAATAACCACCTTTTTGGAAATGAAAGGACATCCAGAACAATTACTTTGTGATCCTAAGTGGGTGGCGAATTTGGCTTTTTTTGAGTGACCTCACTGGTCATTTAAATACTTTGAACATTACACTCCAACGCGAAAATCAGTATGTTGTTGATTTAGTGCAGACGATTCAAGCATTTAAAGAAAAACTCATTTTGTGGGAAAAACAATTTTTCGAGAAGAATTGTGGACACTTTCCTGCACAGCATTAAAGATGATGTGGATTTTTCACATTATGTTCTCAAACTTAGTAGTTTGTTAAAATTATTATGTACAAACAGCAAACTAAGCATCCAATTTCTAAACTCTGAGAAGGAATACAAAAAGGTGTAGCATGAAGTACAACAGAAAATATTTACTTGTAACTATTAACACTAGAATGAGACTCTATATCCCTTACATAAAATTATTTTTAAAATAGAATATTTGTGACTAGTTCATTTAAGAAACTGATGTATTTTTCAGAAGACATCTATGGTACATATGACAAGTGTGCATGTGCAGTACTAATAGAATCAACCTGTGGGTCAAAAAACCACTAAGTTATTCTTTGATTCTTGTTTTGGATATTGTTTTCTCTACCTTTGTGTAGTAATTCTGTCACACAAACACTACTTGTTACCTAAACAGTAAATGTTTTGCTTGTTTTACCACTCATGGACCTCTTTTTACAGAGGTGCGCTTCCTCTGTTCGTTTGTTTGCGTTGGATCTGACTGAGGGACAGTCCAGCACAGAGCAGTGCCATGCGGTCTCACTCGCTCGACAGCTCCCTCTATCGCCCCTATGCTGCTGGGCGCAATTCTTGGATGAGCCTGGTCTAGCACATGAACAGGTTGACTTCAGGCCCTCAACAGGCTTCCTTATAACCAACACACAGCCATCACTGGTACTCAGGTAGACCCAGCTTTCATCTCAAAACACAACAGACCTCCATCCTGTCCTCCAATGAGCCACTTGACACTACTGAAGCCACAAATGACAAAGGTTTTGGGGTCAGTGGAAGGCACACTACAGGGCATCTGGTTCAGAGCTGTCCTTGAAGCAACCAATTTGTAACAATTCGTTGTGTCACTGTGGTGCTAATTGCTGCAGATGCAGCACAATTCACCAGAGCCATACACCGAATATGATGGTCTTCCCTCTCAGTAGAGACATGTGACTGTCCAGAACCCTCATCTTCTTGTGACTGTACTTTCTTGTGACCACTGCTGCCGGTTTTAACGGACCTCTTCCTAAGATTTCCACAGTCTATAAGTTGTCCTACTCCTTTGTCCACATGGTGACTTCAGGCACTACAGGAGATTCAAATTTATAGGCTGAGGTTGTTAACAAGTACGAACAGTTTGGTACTTAACTCGTATCGATGGCTGCGTTGTTGTCTTCGTGAAGTCTAGAGGTGATGCCACTGCGATGTTCCTTCGGTTTTCTTTGTGTTTGGATGAGACTAACTGGTTTGTAGGGTATTTTTGTTTTTAGAGAGCAAACATTACATTATTTTTGCACATCACTATTTAATTCATTTATTCACATTTAACACTTCTACAATAATATGAAATAAGACATTGTTTTACACCACATCTGTATCACCACCTCCTCCAACCCCCACTCCTGATCCAAATACCATCAACCACCACATTCAAAGCTCGACCTCCTTCCCCCCCATGACCAAAGATAACCGTCTCTTAGTTGTTACACTCGCAGTCAAAGGCTATATTTGCATAAAGCATTACATGTAAAGAAATTACTGACATACATATTTTATGTTCTGTTATTATACCCCCCCCCCCCCCACAAGTCCATGCATGGGATTGTGTGTCACTATGGAATAAAATAATCTAATACACACATCTTGATAAAATTTCCAGTACCTAAAGTTAGTAATAAAATTAGATTCCCAAGTGATCTTAGTTATATATATATACTTTCCAAGATATACAATTTGAAGGTTACATTGGCTGTATTGAGTAATAGGTGTAATGAGTTTATAACTAATAATTAAATATGGCACCTTAAATTTAATTGACCATGGTAGCTGCAGTGCTGCATTAAGATGGGTACATAATTATATAGTATATGAATACACTCAAGTTTACTTCAATACTGACTTAATGCATCTTAGTTAAGATTATCAGTGGTTTCTTTAGAATGTATTAAGTGAACTGTGAAATGATGCATCTCTCACAATCTTTCAATATTAGTGCTTCAATAAAATACCTTATGGCATAGCTTGTGCCCAAAACAACCATTAAATCTAAAGAAGTCATTATTCTAAAATAAACAGGTTCTTTTAACCACGTACATAAAATAGACATAGTTCAAAATATTGTAATACTTATACACAATGTTAAATGGTTGACTCTTAGGGAACATTCATGTATAAGAGATGAATATAATCACATGGTGGATCCAGTGCAAATTCAATTATGTGTGATCAGCACTGTATTTTCAGAGTCAGATTGGTTTACGTATTTATGATTTAATGTTCCTTTATAATGAGGTAGCTGAGACGTTCCATATATGATTGTGACTATCATTGCAGTATCCTCACATTGTACATCTACGTCAGCTTTATAGGTCAAATTATGACAAACTCTACACTTAAATTGTGTAAGATTGTTAGTATTTATACCTTAACTTTACATCATTATTAAACAGTGTTTCATTTTTATTCACTCTCTTGTGCTCAAATAGCATATTGCCATCAATAGAAATTATTTCAAATTGTGTAACAGGGTATGGGATAAATTCCTAACAGCTCTTCATTCACTTTAGCATTAAATTATCTAAACTATTACAAAATATTCTCCCACAATACAAACTTCAAAATTAGTATCACATAATCTTCAATCCATCACAGGGGTTTCAAATGTAACACACCAACATCTGTCTCCATAATGCTCTAAACATCAATATATTCTTAATTTGCATAATTAAATTTCATGACTATCCACTATATTTTTAACACACTATAATATGCCTGGTCTTTCAATGCACACTCTCATAATCTGACAAGTACCTCCAGTTTGCTTTATCCATTAAACAATGTTCCATCTGACATAGCTTACAAATGACAAGGTTTTGTCTTCTTACACACAATCATTATTCATATCTTATCACTTTAAAAGTGTCCACATCATTAACTTTGGTTTTTGTTACGAGACATTACTATGACACTGAAGACTGGTTCGTAGTCTGACACACTAATCTCATACCAAATTTAATGAATGGGTATATTAGAGAACAAAGAGACATTAATACAGACATAATTCACATACACAAAATCTACTTAATACTTTCAGTTGACATAGTCCCACACTTTGACATGAAGTTTTCCTTGAATGATAAAGCAATAAAGTGATATAGTTGGGCCAGTCAACTAGTTCTTTCCGAGCAGTATTTTACTTATTAATGACTATTTTATGGGTCATGTTTGTAGAGTTTTAACTCTGTAACATTGCGCAGTCCAAATAACTTCTTGGATTTTGGGTAGGTTAGCCTATAAGCATTAGGGCGCAGGTTTTCCTTGATTTCAAAGGAGACTATATAGATGTCAAAAAATTTCTTTATTTCAGAACTCATCAATTTAGATTTTTCCTGTGTTTTTACTAAAACCAGATCTCCCATCCTGAACTGTACTCCTTTACTTCTTGCATCATGTCTCCGTTTTCTTACCTCTCCCTGCCTTTTCATAGTGTTCCTAACAGTTGTCTCTCTTTCCTGGGGTGTCATAGTTTGACAAGGTGGAAATCAACATTCTCAGAAATCAAATTTGCAAGTTGTCTATTAAACATTACTTCATAAGGTGAAAAACCAGTGGATGAATGCTGTAGGCTGTTCATTATATCCTCGAAGTCAGTAACATTTTCAATCCAATTAACATGATTTTTACTACAGTATGTTCTGCAGAGCCGTCCAATTTCCCTCATGTACCTTTCTGCTGGGTTACTTGATGGGTGACAAACCAAAATCAAAACATGTTTTATTCCTATATCTTCAATAAAAAATTTCCATAATTTAGATGTAAACTGTGACACATTATCAGCCATGATGGCCTGGGGTATATCAACATTTGTGAAATAATGATTCTTCAGCTTGATGATAATTTTTTTACTGGTTGCTCTCTTTAATGTATACAATTTTATAAATTTAGAGAAAACATCAACTATAACAAAGATGTAACTATACCCTCCCCTTGATCTTGGTAGTGGTCCATATAGATCAATAGCTGTCAATTCAAGGTTTTTATTTGGTAAAATGTTTTGCATAAATCCTTTAGAAGTCTGTTTACTCACTTTTACCCTCTGACAACAATCACAAGTTTCAAGTTTTTTCTTCACTCTCCTACTGATATTATAGAAGTATACATTTTCTTGTATACATTTTGTTGCTCCGCAGTGTCCAAAGCTTTCATGTATGTACCTGATTAACGTATCAAAACATTACTCAGGCCAGCATAGTTTCCAATTGTCTAAGTCAGGTCTAGGTCTCCTAAACAAAATCCCTTTTTGTACTTTGTAATAGTGATCTACCTTTTCTCCTCCATTTTTCAGTATATAACTTTTAACCAACTTGCAAATTTTCATCATGGTTTTGGTCTCTATGAATATCATTACAGATTTTCAGTATTTCAGCTTCATCTTTTACACCCTTTAAGTACATAAGTTTGAACTCTTTCTCCTCTTTTCCATAAGTATTTTCAACATCTGCACCTATTGGTAGTCTGGAAAGGGCATCTGCAATGACATTATGTCTACCCTGAATAAATTTGATCTCATAGTCAAACTGTTGAAGGAATAAGACCCACCTTGTTATACGGTCATGATAGAGTCTGCACTCCTGAATGTAAGATAGAGCTTTATTGTCAGAGGAAACAATTACCTTGTGCCCTAACAGATAACTTTTAAACTTATTAAATGCCCAGTAGATGGCAAGTAGTTCCTTCTCTGTGACTGTATATGATTTTTCATACTTTTGTAAAACCCAGCTAGCAAAAGCATAGAATGGTGTCCTAATTTTCCTTCTACTTCTATGTTTTGAAACAAGTGTGCCCCTAAACCTGTCTCACTACTATCTGTCATTATACAGATTGGTAATGACATAACAGGTCTATACAACATCTGACTTTGGGACAGTTGTTGTTTTATTTCCACGAATGCATCCTGACATTCTTGTGTCCAATCCCAAACAGTATTCTTTTTTAGTAAGTTACATAAGCAGTTTGCATTTAAAGCTTGGGTACTAAGAAATTTTCTATAGAATCCAGTGAGACCAAAAAAAGGACTTGAGTTGTTTTTTGTTCTTGGGGGTAGGGAAGTTTACAATGGCCCCAAGTTTGTCCTTATCAGGTAAGATTCCCTTTTCTGAAATATTATGCGCCAAAAATTTCAGTTCATTAACTCCAAAACAACATTTTTCCAATTTTACAGTCATTCCCCCTTCCCTCAAGTTTGAACAGACTTGTCTCAGAAGGTTTAGATGATCTTCCCAGGTTTTTCCAATCACAAGAATGTCATCTACATATACTACTAATTTTGAAGACAATTCATCACTTAATACAAAATCCAATGCTCTGATAAATTCAGCCACAGATACATTCAATCCAAAAGCAACAACACAATATTGGTAACTTTTGCCACCATACAAAAAGGTAGTATACTTCCTAGAATCAAGTTCAAGTGGTATTTGGTGAAAACCAGATGTCAAGTCTAGGCTACTCATAAATTTTACATTATCAAATTTGTGCAGAAGTTCATCCATATTGTCAGGATGGTCATTTTCTCTAATCAAGAACTTATTAAGGTGCCTAGAGTCAAGAACAAGTCTAACCCCACCATTTCTCTTAGACACAACTACTAATGGGTTGTTGTAAGCACTTCTACTTCTTTCTATAATCCCCCAAGTTTCCATTTTTTGGATTTCCCTTTCTACATCTTTTTTCCTGGAGAATGGAATGCCATATGGTTTTAAGAAGAAAGGATGATGATCTCTGAGTTGAAGTCTGCACTGATAGTCTAATACCTTCCCTGGTCTCTCACTAAATGTATCCTGAAATTCCCATAACACTTCTCTTAACTGATTTTTCTGACTTTCACTTAGATTTACAGCTTCCTTCAATTTGACTTCAACTAATTCTTCGAAATGTTGTTCATTTATAAGGTCAAAGGGTGTGTTATTACTTATGGGTTGATTATCTACCTTGCTTACAACAGCTTTGATAAGGTTGCAAGAATTACTACAGTTAAGGATGAACATTTCTGTTTTCAGAATACTATTTTTCTCAGGTTCAGTAATTATAACACTCTTATCTTCCCAAGAGAAGCTTACACCCACTTTTAAGACCCAATCCATGCCAAAAATGATATTTTCTTCTAACCTTGGGACCACAAGGCAACCCTGCTCAAACTCCACATTTTCAATTTCAAACGTTAACAATACTTGACTCTTAACTACCTTACTTTGCCTACCAGTGGCACCTCTGATTTTTACCCCTACAACCGGCATTTCTATAAAGTTCTTACGATCTCTAATTTTATCTCTAAATTTTTCTGATATTGCACATATGGGGCTTCCTGTATCAATAAGACAGTGTCCTTCCCATTGATTGACTCTTATTTTAATGTATGGACAGCCTAATTCCTTTTCATCTGCCTTCCCCTCAGGGCCTTCATATAATAAATCTTTTTCAGTTTCTTTATAATTTCCATCTACTTCCTCCCTTTCAGTCTTCATCAGGTTTACCTGAGTTTCAGATTCTAAGTTACCAGTGTCAAGTTCACACTTTGGCTGCACACAAAATATCCCCCTACTGTTTATGTACCTTTCACTCAGACTCTTTCATTTACTCTCCCACCAGTGTGGGCATAAAAATCTACTAATTATACTTAGATGATACTAAAACACTTTGCTACTACCACTCTCATTATACTGGTTCCACAGGATTTCTAAAAATTGGCTTCCTTTACTTTCAATATCACGCAAATCTAATTCTTTCACAATATTTTCACTTTTGTTATCACCACTTTGATTAACCATGAAATCATCAGGACAGACATGTAGGAATTGATTTTCAGCTGTCACTTCATTATTCTTGTCATATTCCTTTGATTCATCACCACAACTATCATCAAGTTTCAACACTTCATTATTTATTTCAATAAAAACATTGTACGCGCCTTCTGGTTTGCTTACCATACTTTTCACATCAATAATACTAACATCATCACTACTATGGTATACTTTACTGCCAGTTTCATCTATTTCTCTCTGTTTCTCACTTTCTATGGTTGATTCTTTTTCCTGTTGCTTAGGTATATCATGAGCTGATTCACTATTACCTTCTTGTGTGAACAACCTCCCCAATTCTGAACTAAAACATTTATTACTCTCTTTATCAGTAGCTTGCTCTCCCCTTTTTGCCCAGCTGTAAAAATCATTTAACATCTCCTGATACAGAATTGAGTCAGAACTTTGATCTATCCTATGTTTATTTTGTGGTGGTCTACTGTGCCACATAGCATCCCAAAATTTTTTATCAAAATTTATATAATTCACTTGATATTCCTGGTTTTTAACCTGTTTGTTAATGGTACAGTTATTTACACTATTGGGTTTTGTGTGAACGTTAGTGGTCCTATTATGTTTAAATCTGTTTGCCTCAAAGCTGTGGACCCTCATTGAGGCGGACCGGAGTTTTCCGGATGTATACCTCTATTGTCACTCCTCCAATTTGTATTCATTCTGTTGTTACCTTCCCATCTGTTGTCCCTAGTTACACCACTGTTTTCCCAGTTACTCCCTCTCCCATTAGCAGTGTACTCTCTTGTTCTATCATATTGGTGTTCATTCCGAAAATCTCTATCGTCCCTTCTAGTGTTCTCCCCACGGTAATCAGAGATCCACCTCCCACTGTAATGGTTTCCATTACTAAATTGTTGCACATTTCTCTCCATTGCCCTGTCTAATTTGTCTATATATTTTAGAAACTGGTCTAAACAGTCATCAGGTCCATGCACTAATTCCCACTGTATTCTTTCAGGTAACCTCCTTTTAGGGCCATCAATTTGCGTCATTTCGTCGAAGGGTTTATCTAGATTCACCAATTTCCTAAGTTGATCCCTGCAAAAGCCTTTCATTGAGTGGTTTCTGCCCCTGAAACTAGGCCCACTTAAAAATTCACTTTTTATTCTACCCTGTTCAGTCTCAGACCAAAACTTATTTAAGAAACTCTTCTTAAAATCATCAAATGTTTTCCGCTCATCAAAATGTTGGTTTGCCCAAGACAAAGCTTCTCCCTCAAGGAAATTTTTTACAAACTGATAATCTTTAGATTATCAGAAAAGTGTTGTAAAAAGTCTACAGGGTGCAAATTATCACAAGGAAAACTTTTTACAGGTGAATTACTCCACACACTCCCACCATTCATACATAAATTTCTAGACACAAAATTATCTTGCATTTCAGTGAATCTCTTTTCTATTACACTTAAATTACATGTTACAGACTCTTGTATCTTATTTAATTCATCATCTAAGGTGTTAACTTTTGATTCTGTATCTAGACTTACTTTGTCTACTCTTTCCTCCACAGTTCTTTGAGCTGCAGTTAACCTTTCAATCTCTTTTCCTTGACTTGAACTAACTGTGACCAATTTATTTTCTAAGGTCACAAACTTATTTTCTATATCCTCAATTTTGGATTTCACGCCCTTCAAACTTTCTCCTAATAGAAGTTTTAAATTTGAGATCTCTTCTTTCAGTACATCACCGTTACTTTTCATTTTTGCTTCCAGCGATTCACTAGTTAAGTTTAATTTCGCTTCTAGTGACTCACTGGATGCATTTATTTTTGATTCTAGGAATTCACTATTTGAGTTCATTGTTATCGTTAATTCGGACTGCATTTGTCCCATTCTGGCAAAGAGTAAACTTACCAAGTCATGTTGATCTGGTTTTCTTTCATTTTGTGAGTCATCTGGATTGTCACTTACACCACACATGTTCCAGTGTAACGTCTCTCCCACTTCCTTTTTAATTTTTTCTGATAGCGTTATGATGGCACCACGTGTTTGGACACAGTTTTGATGAAAAGTTTAAAACAAAGCAGAACTGTACTTATCTTTTCACACCACAACATCGATCACAGGTCCACCTCTCCGATAAGCCAGCACTTTCTTGGTTCTCACACAAATTTTTCTGGTCCAGGAAACGTGTACAATGTTATTCACGTTTTATGAATTATAAAATTTATAATGTTCCGCAAACAAAGCACAATTAGTCTCATCGCATTTCACAGTTTTGAAATAATATGCTGAATACCTAAAGGATACTGCAAGATTATGTAGACCACACAATAGTTAAATTTAAAAGTGGATTCTCTTACATTATTCTGCTATAGCATTGTTGATTGCCAGTTCCAGTTTTACAGATCACATTTAAACAGGTGAAGAGATATGCACCTCTTCCTACCTAAATGTATCCGGGCGAGAATTAATTCAACCACTAATCAGAGTCACAATGTTTATTGGATTTAATAGTGGCATAATATGCAGTGACTGAAATATGCAGTTAACAGTGCACATTATATAACTTGCTATACAATCACCAAAACGAATTATACTGTCCAGTAAGATAATACTTTGTGTTTACATATGTGACACATAGGTGTCATGCAGATGATGTCAAAGAACAGATTTTCAAATGAGGTATTGATATTTAGCCTGGAACTTTCACTCTGAATGGTATAGTATGTTTGTGAGTGCTAGCGTGTCACAGAACTTTCTGATACCTGGTTGCTCACAATTCACAGACTTTCCCTTTAATTGATACAGAGATTGAGTAACATACTAGTTGAGCACAGACCGTTTATTTTGGGGGAAGGGTGGCTTTTTAAAGACAGCACAAAAACATTATGTGATTTATGAAATTACTTAATATTTTTAAATTTTGCTAGGTTAGATTTCATTATTTTGCATAGGCTCAAGGACTTTGCCATTATCTGGTTTATGAAAAATGTTTCAAGCTAATAAATGATAAAAGCATGAGGAACATCATTATGTAGTCTGAGATCCCCTATCTACGAGTAGGGCATCTATCATTAAATCCACATTTTATGATCCTCTGTTATCCAAAATCTTAATTAGTGACTGAATTAATTAGTGAGAGCTGTTGTCTGATTCAGAAAAAAATATAGCAAAAAAAATTATATCATCAAAGTTCAAAATCTTGCCGATATTAAAGCAAAACAGACACTGAAATTATGAGTGTCCAAACTTCTAATGTCAATTATTCTGTACATTAATCAATGTCAGATAATTCAAAATATTGTCCTGAAAAATTGGGAATGTATGTTTTAGAATGAGTAGTAATAATACTTTCTATCCTGCCCGTTAGCTCAAAATGTATTCCCTTATATGAGGTCGTAGGAACATTAATTAGCTATAACTTTTAATTTCTGAGCCATCTAGTGATACTACATAATTTTAATCAGGGAGGTAAATACAAACAACAAACTATTATGCGTGTGACATCATTAGAAACAGAATGAAAAAGTGAAAGAATTTTAGTTATTCATGTGAGCAGCAAACACAATTGTTGGAATATTTTACAACTTGTTACATCTCTTCACCCTCCAACTGAATTAAACAGACAGTTATTGACAATTAGCTTACTGGATAATTCAGTCTATTACATGTATCGAAATACATAAAAAGAAACACTGTTATCATAATGCTTTAAACTGATTTTCAAATCAGGTATCCTAAACAAATGTTACCTAACAGCCATCCCTGGCTGTCTTAGGACATAAAATTTTATAAAATTTCTAAACATACAAGTGCATAGCATTATATGTACATAACTATAATATTTCAAAACACATTTATATCAGAGAATTTCATGGACCACAACTTATTCTTGATATTTCACAAATTTTTCACTGTGTTAACATAGTTCATTACTCATTATTGGAACCATCTTCACAAAAACCACTCTCATTGTCTGCTGTAGGCTCTTTCTGTGATTTCTGTTTCAAATTTTCACTCATGTCCATTGTATTGTTTTGTATTGTATTGATCCAAAGTGGGTTTCAGCATTTACAAACATAAAAAGGCAACAAATTTTCTAAATTAGTGCACTAGTAATTCCTGTCTCTAAATTTCTAGTACAAACAATTACTTATTAATTGGAAATTTACTCATTATAAATTTACGTAGCTATCAGTATAATGTCACACAGAAAATTTACAACAAAGCAGGTATATAAATCAAATGAGAATGGAAGCTACTTTATTTACTCAATTGGTCTCCTCTGACTATGGCCAATTAACCCTCTTGATATGAAGTTAGTGTAATTCTCTGCATGTTTAATTCCTGTTAGAAAATAATAACATCAAGTAGGAGGTAAATAGTATGGTATCAAAGAAATGAACTTTGCAGCAATTTATATTAAACAACTCTTAAAAAATTAGTACTTCATGTAGGTTCATTAAATAATTTTCAGTATTTTATCATTTTTTATAGAAGCATCACTCTGTTTCTGAATACAGTGCATTAATGTCCAACAGCTTAACAACAAGCTATGTCATATTACTTAGGCATGTCATCACAACAAAAGAATATTGTCTTGTATATCATTTCACTTTCCTATTTATCAATGCTCATTATACTGCTTATTTATTCCCTTATAAACATGTTGACTGAAGATGTACTTTTGCAAAAGAAGCTATTACGAAGATGTGGTCCCTAATCATTGCTGTTTCATATATACTTCATAGAACTTCATTCACTTTGTCACTTCATATTCACTTAATATTATTATATACTTCTCCATTACATAATATATAGTTGCTTCATATATTCGTTCTGCTTCACTTTGTGTACAAAAAAATGACTCTATGGCATAATTCTCAAAAGCAACCACCTACATTAAAGACAAGACATTTCTCTCTATTACATAGCAGAGCAAAACTTATTCTAATGATCACTTTATTGTCCTCATGTCTGAAGCATAAGTCTATGACACACTTAGTTCTCACTAAAATTTAATCTCCACAACATTTATTTTCACTACAATACTCTTTATCTTGGCCTGAAAGACTTATAATATGGCACACACATACTGAAAAGATGAGCTTTCATACATGCAATTAAAGATAGTAACATTTTACATAGGACCAATGACTTTCTGAATTTCATATACTTAGGGGAATTTGGGTTAACTGATTCTCAAAGCTAATTAGACCATCACAATTATAAACAATTCAAGAGTAAAAATTATTATTTTTTTCGTACCATAAACATGTTTCTTTAGATGGGCTGTACTGTGTGAGCTAATATGGGTGCTGTCTGTTAGCTACATTTACAGATATAGATAAGAGTAATTTATTTTTGCATTTAACAGTTTCTCCTACAGTTTTACTTATTTGAGTTAGAGTACATGTTTATTGCTTTATGATACTCCATGAAATATGAGTTGTGTATGGAGTCATTTTCCCTTCATGTTGAAAGTTGTTGATAAAGTGAAAGTGGGGTTAACTGTACCAGTAAAATTTGGGGTTAAGTGGATTGCTTCAGTCAACCCCAGATAGTTGCTAATGAATGAAAATGCCTTTTATTCAGACATCTAATAAATTACATAAATGTAAGCTTTGCACTTTCAAGTAAAAATCATTTTTCATGCAGTTTCACTTGCTTTCTGCCAGAAATTGCCTGAAAATTCAACTTTATGTTGACCTGCTCTGGTTTCATGAGTAATTTCAAAGAAACACATTATAGTGCCCAAGAATTACCATATATAACATTACAGCCCTTGTTGGTGTAGCATTTCCTTTGGTATTTACTGCCTCTGATATTTGGAAAGGCTTTAGTATTAGTAGTATCAAACCTATCAATTCACACATATTTAATGCCTAATATTTTTTATTGTTGTATGTACTGGACAGACCTCTCCCAATTCATCAACAAATAACAAATGATTCATTGGGAGAGCATGAAAACACATCTGCAGATGGCAATGTTGAGAATCTTGGACACTAGCCAGAAGATAAGTAAGCAGAAATTACTAAGACTGGTGCGAGGAACACAACGAGGTATTGAAGGAATGGACAGAGGCAGCACCAAAAGACAGAATAGCAAAGCTATTGCCAAAAAAGCATATATTAAATTAAGTATGCCAAATACTGGCAAAAAGCAGCAGTAGCTCTGAAGATCATGATCATGTCCAGTACATTGATTCCTCGGGTGCTGACTTGTACACAAGTGCTTTTGAAAATGATGAAACATTGCACAAAGGTGACTTCATTGTAGTTAAAGTGCAAGATAAAACTGTCACAAGTAGTCACAATTATTTCCTGGAGTGATTAAAATGTATGTTGATGACTATGAAGTAAAATTATATAAGACAGTAGTTTATACTACAAAATTTGTAGCAACAGCAGAAGCAGATACCTTTTTTGCTTTAACTGAAATATTTGCCAAACTATCCAATGCACTAGGTCTCACTATGAACGCATGATTTGATTCCAGAATACATCACTAAATTCAGTGTGCAGTACTTTTATTATTTCTATCATTTTTTCTTTAATATACTAATAAATGTGTGTTTATCTTTGTTACTAAAGTTGTTGCAATTTTTTATATTTATAGTCATGTAATTCATTGATTTAATTGAGAAGTCCAATTTCCCTGCAATATGGTACAGGTTCCAACTGTTGCCTGCTACATACCTGCAGAGCAGCAAGTTATGTATTTAGCTTTGCTGTGCTTTCTTAGGAGTCCTGGGGCGTAAAGGATGTTTAAATGCTTTGGTGCAGATGCAGGAGAAGCTGGCCAAAGTTTGTAAACAGCTGAAGGTACTTTTGGCTACAGTCTGCTGCCTTGAGGTGAAGCAGTGGTGGAGCATCTGGCATTAGCATGAGAAACCTCAGGTGTCACTTGTTTGACCAACAGGCTCTGCTACTAAGGCACCTCCAGATAGCCCACCAAGGGGGGTGTTCGCCTTGACTGAAGTGACAACTGTGGGTGATAATGCTTCCACACAGTCTTTCAGCAGGGTCTGAGCAGGCAAATGGGGGTTGGGGTTTGCTGCCTATTGGGATCTCCACAGTTAAGTATGTTATAGAGCCTCATAGAGAAATAGCAGTCAGGGCCTGTAAGAAAGCCAATGTGTACTCAATATATCTGCCAGAATGCCACATCCAAAAAAGTGGAGGAGGCCTTGCATGCAGCTATCAAGCATGCAGGCTGCAGTCATCTGTGAGTTCTGGCTGCTTTTGGCACCAATGATGCCTGTTACATGAGTTCTGAGCCTATCCTCAGTTCATGTCAGTGGCTCTTGAAAGTGGACAAGCCTGCCGGACTCGCCTGTGGAGTGCAATCACAGCTGGCAATTTGCAGCATTGTTTATAGAGGTGATTGGGTTCCTTTGGTTTGGAGACCAGTGGAGTGTCTCAAGCAAAGTCTATGTTGGCTCTGTGATGATTTTGGCTGCTGGTTTCTGGAGCTATGTTATTGGGTGAAGAGATGTAGGCCTCCTCTTGACGGGTCAGGGGTGCACTACACAAAGGAAGGAGCTAGTTGGGGTGCAGGAGTATTTGTGGAGTGCACAAGGGGTTTTTAAAGGCTATGTGATAGTTTGTATTTGTATTTCCATTTTATTTGTCTCATAACATACATTTACAGATCTACTGATGATGCTGTACAGGAGACACGTCAATTTTAGTCTTACGATATTAATTACATAATTCCCTAACACTACTTTTAGCAGTACTAGTTAATTTTGGATGCAGCAATATTATTAAATTGTTTTTTCTTATGATGTGGCAGTACATTACCTTTACATATGTGTACAATATTATGCACAATACCAGAATATTAAACAGTCACACTATTCTAATGATGGTTTCATCATTCATAAATTATTCAATTGAATATTAGCTTATCTCCACTGGGAGATTATATAGTTTTCTCTTCAGTGAACCTGTCTCTATGCTCAGTATATCTCTACCCTTGAGTTAATTGTAAATTTTCTTTATCATGTATTAGGGTGTCTGTTGGTAGAGCTTTAAGCGATGTTGTGGAAGCATGAATTCCTCTTTGTGTCTAGTGTTGTACATATGTTTGAAATGGTTTTCTTCCATTAGGTCAGTTTTACTATGTAAAAAGATGATAATTTCAAATATTTACAATGCAGGGGTAGGTAATATTTATAGGTTCTTGAATAATGGCTGTCAGGATGTTATGGAGGGCACCACACATATTTCTAACAATTCTTTTTTGAAGCAATTGAATTTGTGACATGTATCTTGATTTTCCCCAAAAAATTAAACCTTATCTAATTACAGATTCAAAGTAATTGTGGTTCATCACTGCAGCTTATGTCTGTTATACCAAATAGTATATCCATTGCAAAGGCAAGGCTGTTTAATGTTGCAGTTAAATAATCTATATGTGCTTGCCAGCTTAGATTTTTGTCCAAGTTGAGGCCTGAGCTTTGTCCATAACTTGATTTTTATGTACAATACTGAAGTAATTGACTTGTTACTGTATGGTTCTAAATTGTGTAAACAATGTCATTGAAAAGTTAAGTTTAAGGACATTTTGTTGAAACCATGTACATAGGTTGTTTAGTCTGTTTATGACACCATCCAGAATTTCTCTCACATTTTGTTTTCCAAGGAATACTGAAGTATGATCAGTAAACATGACTGGCTGGGCATTGATATTAAGAGGTAAATCATTTATGTAAAAGAGAAACAATTTTGTCCCAAAGATTGAGCCGTGAGGGACTCCTTGGGATATTGTACACAACTGAGATTCATAATTTATGGTGTCAGATGTTATTATTACCCTTTGTTTCTTGTTTGTCAGATAAGACCTGAGCCACTGCAGAGCATTTTGTCTCATGCCATATCTGTCTAGTTTATGAAGCAGCATGGAGTGATTTATAGAATTGAATGCCTTTGCAAAGGTTGCAAGAAGACACTTGCTACTTTGTTGCTTTTGTCTAGTGATGAGTAGATTTTTTTTCAATGAATTAATTAATAACACTCATTGTGATTTTCCCTTTTTGGAACCTATATTGGTTTTTAAGACTAAAACCATGTTTCACAATAAAATTTATTATATGGACAGCAGTTATTTTTTTCAAATACTTTGTATAGCACTGGAAGGGTAGAGATGGAGTGGTAATTTCACATAGCCTCTGTTGATCCTTTTTTGTGCAGTTGTTTTACCTCTGCATACTTAAGTACATCAGGGAAGATGGCTTGCTCAAATGACTGATTGATTATTGAGGACAGAGGGTGTGCTACTTTATCAGATACAAATTTTATTACTTTGGTGGGTATTTGATCCAATCCTGGAGCATTTTTGTTTGTTAATGACAAAATAGCATTTTTACATCTTCAGCTGAGATTTTACTAAATATCACAATCTGGTCACTATTCCTGTTTAGGCCAAAGAAATTAACACTGTTTTGATAAGTAATCACATTTACATCAGATTTTGTTACATTTATGAGAAACTTATTAAAATTTGAGCTATTTGAGCAGGGTTTGAAATAGTAACGTTGTTTTGTTTGATTTTTAAACTTCCTGGTGGTTAACTGTTGTACCTAATTCTGATTTACTAACAGACAATACTGCTTTAGTCTTATTCATATGTCCTTAAATAAACCCATCATTTGACATTCTTTTGGCAGCTTTAACAGCACTTTTAAATACAACTTTATAACATCTCACATAGTTAACAAATTTAGGGTTTTTATTGTGTTTCATGTCTTTTTGTAGCTCTTGGTATCAAGCACTAGATACTTTTGAGCATGGAATAATCCAGTTAGGTTACTTTTAACTTTTTGGTGCCAGATCCTAGATGGAAATAATTCATTGAATACCTCTAGAAAACTTTTTAGAAAATTATCATAGTTCTCGGTACTTGACACACTATTATTTATGGGCCATATCACTGCATCTATCTTGTTGCGGAATAGGTTTGAGTTAGTTTTACTGAAGTTTCATTTTATAAAACCTTCATTAGCATTCGGTTTATTTTTTTCTGGCAGCTGAATAAACAATGCAGAATGGTCAGAAATTCCTAAGTCTAAACATGTCTTGTTTTCACTGTAGAACAAATAATTTCTTAAGATGTTGTCTATAGAAGTAGCTGAATTTGCATTTTATCTAGTGAATTCACAATAATCTAGTTAAAAACCAGAGTTTTGAATTATGTCAACGAACTGTTTTGAGCCATTGTCTTGACTTTTCACATTTACATTGAAATCAGCTGCTATGATGATATTTTTTCTTTGTTAAGTTTATCAATTTGGAATTTGGACAAGAAAATTTTAGTAGGAAATTTGTGGTAAGTTCCCAAACTGCTGAGGTCATCAGTTCCTAGCCTTACACACTACTTGATCTAACTTACGCCAAGGACAACACACACACACACACACACCCATGCCTGACTCCAACTTCCGACAGGGGGAGCCACACAAGCTGTGGCAAGGCGCCTCAGAGTGCACAGCAACCCCACATCACAAAAAGTTTTAGTTACTGCACTTCATGGAATTCTGTAAATTGATATGACTATTGTGTTCCTGTCCTTTAGTTCAGCACAGCAACTTTCTAATAAGAACTCCTAATTTAAATAATCAAAATCTGTCTTTGTTTAATATGTTTCATATGTTATGCTGGTATGGGGAAGAATACACGATCCCCCATGGGATCTGTCTTTTCTGAAAAAGCTGCTTGCTACTTTTAAATGTTTATTTAAAAAAATTTTTGTAGTCACTTGTTAACTAGTGCTCATTTAAACAGACAACTTTGATATTTTTGCTATGATTGAGGATAATTTGCAGTTCTTCAGCTTTGATACTATCTGCCTTCAGACCATTTATATTCCACTGCATTAAATAACTTTTTTCCCCTCTCTTTACCTGCCTACCTCAGTGTTTCCTGTATATCAGTTATTAATAAAAAATCCTTTCTGCTGGTGTTGAGACTCTCCTTTTGTTAAGGAGACGGGTGACTCCTGTTGCTTCTGCTGTTGTTGATGCAGTTTCTGTTATTGGTGTTGCCTTTTTTCTTTGGCTCCCTTCATTAGACACTGCAACTTGTGCTGTTTCTTCTTCATTTATTTCCACAGGATATGCTGGAACAGCTGCTGCTTTTTTTCGGGGTGCTAGCATTCCTTTTCCTGTGACATATTCCTTGTGTGGTATCTGTTGTTGACACTGCATATGTACTGTCAATCTCCAAGTGATCTAGTGGTTCTGTTTCTGATGCTTCTGGCACAGAGATAAATGGTCCATTTTCGGCCTTGAGAGTTGCCACATGCCACTCACTGTGGCAGAGTGGTTCTAGACACTTCAGTCCAGAACCGCGCTGCAGCTACGGTTGCAGGTTCGAATCCTATCTCAGGCATGGATGTGTGTGATGTTCTTAGGTTAGTTAGGTTTAAGTAGTTCTAAGTCCAAGGGACTGATGACCTCAGATGTTAAGTCTCACAGTGCTTAGAGCCATTTGAACCATTTGAAGAGATGTCACTTCTGTTACCACCCACGTCTTATTTATAGCATTAGACACAACACATTTGTTGTTGAGAGGTATGGCTACCTAGATATCCTGCTTAAGGCGCAATTTTTACCTATATTTTTTCTAAAATCTTGCAAATAATGAATTTCTTCCCCACACTGTTGATATGGTGGCCACGATTTGTGTGGAATCTTCCTCCAAGTTCACTTATATCCATGAATGTTGCATTTTTAAACTGTTTGCATATATTTTGAACGTCTTTGTTTGCTTTCCATACCTCTTCATTTACACAGGAACAGTTTGGTAGGTCATGGTGGTGTGCAACTGGAAAATGTTCACATTTGTGTTTCTAAACTCAAGCAATCTTGGCATAAGAATAATGAGTTCATTTGTATTGTTAACTGCTATGTCGTATGTCCCAGTGAGGAAAACAGAGAAATCATTTGTGCTCAGCTCCGATACTTTTTCATGGATTACTGCAGTCACAGCTTTGAAACTGGCACCTGTTTCACAATGGTGTTGATTCTGTCAGTACATCTATTACTTAATCCGGTGGCTATTCCTTGTCCTTGACTATCTGCAAACAGATCAATTTTACTGCACTTGTTAAGGGAAGTTTACATGTTTCAAAAACGCTGTTGTCGACTACCATGCTTTCTTTTGAACTAGTGCCCTCTAGCATGAGGTACTCTGATGAACACTCAACAGATGACGTGCAGATAGCACAATTAGACAACGTTCAGAGTAAAGACACTTCAACTGTCAACATTTTATCGGCTAATTGTTAAAACATTTGTATCAAATTTCCTGAATTTACTCCCCTCTAGGTTATTTCTAATGGCCAAATTATTCTTGAGACTGAAAGCTGTCTCAAAGCCAAGCAGAAAGGTCTGAAATATTTAGGGGGCAATGAAACATGCACAACAATTCCTTCGTATCAACCCCTCCAAAACCCAGGCAATCATCATAGGCCACACCACCCGCTCCTTCTGTCTCCATGATTGCTACCTAACCAATTATGGTTGTCCCATCCAGCTCACCCTCACCCTGATATATCTTGGCCTCACCTTCGACCGTCACCTCACCTAAACCCCTCATCTCCTGACCATATAGCAGAAAGCCCACTCCCACCTCTGCCTCCACAAACTCCTGTCTGGCCGGACATGGGAATTGCATCCTTCCACCATTCTCCACACCTACAAGTCCCTCATCCATCCCACTACCCTCTTGTATTCCAGCATTGCCTGGATATCCGCCCCCCTCCCATCCCCCCCTCCCGCATTTATAAGGCCCTCCAAATCCTAGAACGCCATGTTCTCTCCTCTATGACCTCATTCCTTCCCCCACCTCCTCCTTTTACTCCAACATCTCCGCATACTTTACACTATCTGCAGGCTTGATCCCCCTCCCCTTGGTTTCGTCCTTCCTCTTCTCCTCCCACCTGTTGGTACACCTCTATCGCTGTATACCTCGCTCTCACCATCTTCACACCCTCCATCTACTTAATCAGGGCAATTTTCAGCACCTCCTGCTACCGGATGCTGAATTTTGCCATGACTTCTACCCTTGCCTGACCTTGTTCCCCTCCCCCTCCCCAGGGTCCCCCTTTTCCTCTCCACTCCTTCTCCCAGAGTGGATTTTGCTCCTTCCCGTCCCTAAGTCTCTGCACCCTCTCCTCAACTGTTTCCCTCTCACTTTTTTCCCTCCACGATCCCCTTAGATGCGCCCCCCACCAGTCTACCCCTCTCCCACCCTCTCCTCACACCTTCCTCCCTTCATCACCCTGGCAGAGCCTCTCAGCTTGTTCAGTGCCATCAGTGTGCTATGTCAGTGTCGTGTTTGGTTCCGTTTTCCTGTACCGTCAAGAGATGTGATTTTAATTGTGTGCTTGGCTTGTAAATAGTGTTACTGTCAGTAATTGTTATGTGCTACGCCATCTGTCGCTACTTTTATGCTTCTGCCATACTTCGGCTTGTGTTTCTTATAATCGTCACAGTGTGTGGATTTTTGTGTACAGTTTTTAGCTTCTTATCACCATTTTACAGTCACTCCCTTTTTTTTTAAATGTCTCCGTGTTCTGTACTCAGTGTCTGTCTCTCAGCTGAAGAGCGGTGCCTATGCTGCTGCCAGCTCGCCCCATATGGGGTACTGAAATACAATAAAGAAAAATTGTATAACAAATACAGGTTAGACACAATTGGAGAGGGAGTGTTCAATGTAACTGACAAAAATATTGTCTCTAATGAGATAGATTTAGAGTGCGACTGTGAAGTTATCTGGACATATACAGCATTAGCTGGAGACAACCGTAACGTACCAAGTATACACTGGGACGTCTACGGATTCATTGCAGGGGATATGGACAGTCTTGTGAAGCAGTTTTCAGTCCTTTCTCCAAACACTGTCCTGAGCAGTTAGTTTAACAGCTCACACAAAATGAAAATATTTTAGACCTCATAGGTACAAAAGGGCCTTAACAGATTGATGGCATCAGTATAGTGACAGGTATTAGTAACCATGATGTCATCATAGCAACATTGGTAACTAAGGTTCATAAATCAACCAAAAAGGTTAGGAGAGTATTTTTGCTGGAATCGGAAGGTATACAGTTTTATTTTCCTCACTTTTCGAAGCACACTCGTGTCTAAGAACAGATGGGAAAATCAGAACAATTACATATCTAAAAGTTCTTGACATACTTCGAAACTCACGAAAGATCGTGAGATAAACATAAACATACAGCAGATCTGATGCCTAAAGAGCAGTGTGAACGTAATATTTTACATCTGATAGCTCCAAAAGTGTGTTTTGGGCTACGAATTCTGCCCCAAGGGGTGTGTGCAACACAGCTGGAATTTGTTGCCAACAACTGAGACACCTTTCGGTCGCAGTGTACGAAAATCGAACAACTAAACTACATGACCTATGCTACTGCATGATAACGCACTCTGTTGATTTGAGAAACAAAACTATCCAGGAGATTGATAGGAAAGTCGTCTATCAGGCACTTGTATTGATAGGGAAGTCCTCTCTCGAGCACTTATCCCTCTCGTCATATATTCGTAAAATTTTACCTTTCCCGCTCTTGATCGATCAACCGTCAAAGCAATTCATTTCTGGACGAAAATACTCTTAAAACTACACTGGTTTAATGACATCGTTAGAACCAGTAGATTTTTACTGGCGCAGAATTTGTAAACAACTTTAGCATTGTCAGATCGTTTTAGATATCGTGAAAGAAAATTCTACTGCTGATTAATTTCTCTTTAATGATTACTGTTGCGTTTAGTAAACTAATGGAAAATGCAATTAAAGTATTCACTGTACTAATACAAATTAAATTCAGCATTAAGTGTCTGTAAGACGATTGAGTCTATTTTAACACGAATTAGTAGGATATTACCGACTTTGGACTTCGGAAAGATGTGTATTTACTTCATTTACTGTATCATTCGCAAGTATTATGAAAATGTGGCATTTCATAGATAAAATTATGTATTCATAACAACAACAAATATGTCGGCAGAAAACAAAAGTGGCATTATGAATTTGGCAGTACCGTAAAGTTTTTGCTCTGACATTAAGGGTTACTGAAAGTAGTAAGACGAATTTTGCTCGAGCGTTGTCTTACGATTCCCTTATTGAGTTTGTATCTGCCTGCTTGTAGCTCTGCTACAAAAGAATTAAAAATCTAGCTTTCAGCGACTCTCGAAAGGCGAACGAAAGCAGCTTGCACCTGGTAGCCAAGCATGTTACGATGGAACTGGTTTTTTCCTAAAGTGGGAAGACAGCCTTTTGTGGTTGAGTTGTTGGCAAATGTCAGTCAGACGTGTGCCGTTGGTCTAAGCTTTTCGGTGTGTTGAAATTGTACCAATGATTTTTCTACAGGTTTTGTGTGTTGCAAATAGAGAGTTGAAGTCTCCCATTAGTACTTTCACGTCATCCTGGTGAATTTTGCTCATAGTATTTTGGAGTGCGTTCCAGAATTTTTCGACATTTTCGATGTTTTTCTTATTTTTGGTGTTGGTGGGGCCACGTGCATTGGTAAGTGTATATTTTTTACTGGGGCTCTGAATGAGCATAGTCATGAGTCGATGGTTGATGGGCCGGCCGCGGTGGCCGAGCGGTTCTAGGCGCTTCAGTCCGGAACCGCGCGATTGCTACGGTCGCAGTTTCGAATCCTGCCTCGGGCATGGATATGTGTTTTATGTCCTTAGGTTAGTTAGGTTTAAATAGTTCTACGTTCTAGGGGAATGAAGACCTCCGCTGTTAAGTACCATAGTGCTCAGAGCCACTTGAACCTTTTGATTGTTGATGGTTTTGATTTCTTAGACAGAGTTGTTGATAGATCTGTGTTCGAGAAATGTAACGCCGAAGATTGGCACGCCTTTTGCTACCTGTTGTTGTATTTTGCTCTTGAAGATGCAATGGTTTCCGTAACGCAAAGTTTCATTGTCAATTAGTCGTGGTTCTTGAAGAACAAGGAAGAGAATTTTTTGTTGGTCGATCTCTTTTGTGACAGTATTTAGTTTTCAAGTTTGGATCAATGAATCGATGTTTAGTTTTCAAATGCATGTTTTCTGCTTGTGCGGAAATTTACCAGAGGTGTTCGGTATTCTCTGCCGTGTTAACCTGGACTTCCCAGAATCCGAAAATCCAACTGCCGCCTGTCGACAGCCGGGCCGGGTTTTGTACCACCTGGGGCAAAGTTGACTTTGCTTGCATAGTTCATGTTTGCTTGTGTTTCATTGGTTTGGCTTGAGTGATTCCAGGACCGGACAGGACCAGAGGGTGTTAAAGCCTTTGGAAGCAAATATTTTCAGCCGAGCTCATTGAGCTAACTGACGGTGACCAGAGCAACGGTAATTTTCACTCTGACGTGTCTGGATTTTGAGTTCAACGGATTGAGTAGCCGTTCAGGATTGTGTTAGTATTTGGTTCACCCCAAGTATTTGATTTCCTCGGTACCCCCCATATGGGGGAGGGTTTCACTAACCGCCACACGAGATTATTATTATTATTATTATTGTCATTATGTCATCAGCAAATCCGATATGGTGTATCTTCCCACCACTAAAATAGATGTGTATTGTTCGATTCAGTGTTTCCATCACATAAATATGGGTTATAATTACGTCACATTGCTGCTAGTAGACATATTTCCCACTTTTTTTTAACAGTTGCTACCTGTTACTCCATCATAGGAATTTATGTGCGCAACATTATTGCAATACAGACATTCAAATTATCCGATTTGTGTAATTTCATTTCGATACCAGATCGTTCTAATCGGATTCAGCCGGTCAGTCTTGATGTGGATATCCGACTACGACTCTCATAATATGATAGACTGGGTAAACCACAATCTTAATCGGACTGTTGTATCTAGATCTCTTATTTATGACAGGGCCTTAATTCTTAAAAACTGTGGAAAATAATAATCCAATGTGCTTATTACATATACGGTATTTAAATATAAATATATGAATTAACGAGATAACAGTTTATTTACATCATAGCAGAGAAGTGCGAGATTGGTTTCTCTCACTCCATCATGTAGACGATGCGAAAAAAAAATTGCATTGCGATTGAAAACTACAGGCTCCATGGCGGCTTCTATCCAGGAGACTAACGATACTGCAGTCACTGTACGTAGTTTCTCCTGGCACCCCAGTACCTTGTATCCGATGCAGTACTGCCCATTTACGATATCCCTCACTTTTTCATATTCACGATGCGACACAGAAATTGCATCACGATTGAAAACTACAGGCTCCATGGCGACATCTCACCAAATGACTAACGATACTTGGCCTTTGTACGTAGACTCTCCTGGCAGCCAGTACATGTATCCGATGCACTACTGTCCATTTACTATATACCCCACACTTTCACACTGACGATACGACACAGAATTTGCATCGCGATTCAAAACTACAGGCTACATGGCGGCTTCTAAACCAAGAGACTAACGATACTGCCTTCACTGTACTTAGCCTCTCATGGAAGCCCAATAACTTGTATCCGATGCACTACTGCCCATTTACTATATCCCTCATTTCTTCACGTTGACGATACGACAAAGAATTTGCATCGCGATTGAAAACTACAGGCTCCATGGCGCCTTCTCACCAAATGACTAACGATACTGCAGTCACTGTACGTAGCCTATACTGGCAGTCCAGTAGCTTGTATCCGATACATTACTGCCCATTTACTATATACCCAACACCTTCACACTCACGATGCGACAGAATTTGCATCGCGATTGGAAACTTCAGGTTCCATCCGGTTTCTCACCAAGAGACTAACGATTCGTCTGTCATAGTACATAGCCTCTCCTGACAGCCCAGTAGCTTCTATCCGATGCACTACTGCCCATTTACTGTATCCCTCACACCTTCACACTGACGATGCGACAAAGAATTTGCATCACGATTCAACACTACAGGCTACATGGCTGCTTCTCACCAAGAGATTAATGATACTACAGTCACAATACGTAACCTCACCTGGGAGAACAGTACATTGTAACTAATGAACTACTAAGCAATTACTATATCCGTCGCACCTTCACACAGACGAATCAATACAGAAATTTCTTCGCGATTGAGAATTATAACCTCCATGGTGGTTTGTCTTCAAGAGACTAAAGATTCTGCAGTCACACAACGTAGCCTCTCCTGGCTGCCCAGTAGCTTGTATCCTATGAACTGCTGCCCATTTACTGTATCCCTCACACCTTCACATTGATGAAGTGACACAGAAATTTCATCGCATTTGAAAACTACACGTTCCATGGCGGCTTCTCACCATAAGACTAACGATACTACTATCAATGTATCTAGCCCCTCGCAGCCTAGTAAATTGTACCCGATGCACTACTGCCCATTTACTATAATCCTCACTCTTTCACATTGACGATGCGACACAGAAATTGCATCGTGATTGAAAACTTATGGTTCCATTGCGGTTTATCAATAAGAGTTCAACTATACTTCAGTCAATGTGCATAGCCTCTCCTGGCAGCCTAGTAGTTTGTATCTGATGCACTACTGCCCATTTAATATATTCCTCACAAATTCACATTGTCACTGCGACACAGAAATGGCATAGCGATTGAAAACTACACGCTCCATGGCGATTTCTCTTCAAGAGACTAATGATACTACAGTCACTATACGTAAACTATTTTGGGACCCCAGTACCTTGTAACTGTGCACTTCTACATAATTACTATATCCCTCACAACTTCACATTGACGATACGGTACAGATACTTGATCACGATTGAAAACTAGTGGCCCCATAGCGCCTCTTCGGCAAGGGACTAATGATACTACTTTCACTGTATGTAAACTCTCCTGACAGCCTAGTAGCTTGTATCCAATGCACTACTGCCCATTGTCTATATCCCTAACACCATCACATTGACGATGCGACATAGTAATTGCATCGCAGATTGAAAACGACTTGCTCCATGGCGGTTTCTCAAAAAGAGACTAACGATACTAGGGTCACAGTAACGAAGTCACTCCAGACAGCCCAAGTAGCTTGTATCACATGCACTACTAGCCATTTACTATATCCTTCCCTCCTTCACATTGGCGAAGCGGCACACAAATTGCATCGCGATGAAAACTACAGGCAGCATGGAGGCTTCTCACAAATGGACTAAATATACTACAGTCACTGTACGTAGCCTCTCCTGGCAGCACAGTAATTTGTATCCGATGCACTACTGCATATTTACTATAACCCTCACTCCTTCACATTGACGTTGCATCACAGAAATTGCATCACGATTGCGAACTACAGGCTACATGGCAACTTCTCACCAAGAGATTAACGATATTGCAGTCACTATACGTAGCCTCTTCCGGCAGCCCAGTAGCTTGTATCCGATGCACTGCTGCACGTTTACTATATGCTCACAACAGAAAATGCATTGCGACTGGAAACTACAGATTACATGGGGACTTCTCTCCAATAGACTACAGTCACTATATCTAACCTCAACAGGGAGCCCAGAACCTTGTACTCATGCACTACTGCTTAATTACTATGTCCCTCGCACCTTCACATTGACGATGCAATACACAACATTCCATGGCGGCTTCTCACCAATAAACTAACGATACTACGGTCACTGTATGTAGCGCCTCCTGGTAAGCCAGTAGCTTGTATCCGATGCACTACTGCCCATTTTCTATATGCCTCACTCCCTCACATTGTCGATGCTACACAAATATGCATTGCGATTAGAAACTGCAGGCGTCATGGGTGCTTCTCACCAAGACACTGACAATACTACCGTCTCTGTACGTAGCCTCTTCTAGCAGCCCAGGAGCCTGCATCTGTAGTAGAGATGGGTAGTTCGCGAACGAACGGGTGCAAAGTAACGGTTCACCAAGATGAACGAATTCCAAGGAACGATAGGTTCATTGTTCACTTCGATCGCCGCGGTCTACTTATAGTTCCTGGGAACGAGGAACGATCGGTACATAGTTCACTACTTCACTTCGTTCACGGCGGCCACTTCGGCAGTTCTCGTTCCAGCCTCTGTCGCGTGCTCGTCTCAGTCTCCCTCGGCCGCACTCATTATTCTTCTCATGACCACCTGTCTCAGTTCCACTGCAGACTGCTCCTAGTTAGTTGAGTATCCAGTTGTTCGTTTCGTTTACTGCGCTCGCTTTTTTTTACATGTGTTCCAAACTGTTCTTGCACTTGGCTCTGGCTATTCAGCGTCCACGACCGGTAATCAAAAAAGTATTTTATAGTTACGTAAATTACATGAAAGTTACGTTGTATGTAATTGGTACGTCTTTTCAGGTAACAAAAGGGCATATCAGCTCACTTCAAAAAATGGTTCAAATGGTTCTGAGCACTATGCGACTTAACTTTTGAGGTCTTCAGTCGCCTAGAACTTAGAACTACTTAAACCTAACTAACCTAAGGACATCATACACATCTATGCCCTAGGCAGGATTCGAACCTGTGACTGTAGCGGTCGCTCGGCTCCAGACTGTAGCACCTAGAACTGCACGGCCATATCAGCTCACTTCATTATAACGATGAACAGCAGAAGACATACTTATAACAGACAAATTATTTTGTTATTCATATATTTTTTGGTTTCATCGACTTGATTTAGAAGCTAACTTTAAATAATTTGCTAAATTTTTAGTGTAAGGAAATTCATATTAAACGATTTTCGTGTATCTTTCATATACAAAAGAATTACTTTTTGAGGGCTCTAATTATTTTTAAGTTTGGTTGTTTCCAATTTGCATTACCTGCTAGTTTGGTTTCTTTGGGGAAAAAAAAGTATGTTGTGGGTCATTTTGGCTCAGTAGGAAAAGCGGTGAGTCTCCATTTCAAAAGACATAGATTGCCAGAAAATCGTATTTACTTATTATCTCAAAAACATTTGTTCAGAAGGAGCTTTCAAACCAAAAACATTAATACTGCGAACTTTATTATTATTATTATTGCTGCATTAACTTTAATAATGCAACATAACCTAATTTTTACTAAGCGTGTGACTTAAGTATGAGAAAACCACATTTTATTTAAGCTTCCATAAAGTCTCTACTTCGCCTACGAACTCAGAGACAACGTGAAGCATATATAGGGTGTACATGATTATTGTTACCAACATAGCATAGCTATGTAGTGGAAGTCGAAACGAAGAATTTTATACAAGACACTTGTGGTCTATTAAGTTGGGAAACAGCCACCAACAGGTTTACAAGACTACATGAGTTATAGCCCATGCGCGTCGCGTGAGATTTCCATGTTCTCTTCTCCAGCACTCTACACATCGTCATCGATTGTTTCGCAATTTTTCATTGCTTTAGCTTGTTGTTTCTTCACTGCCTAATTATTACATGTTTGTCTGTTTGTTGTATCTGCTCGTAACGGGCAACATATCGTCCGTAATTGGCGAGCAGTCTGTACTCGGGGCCGGTTTTCCTTGCGCCACCATATATTATCTCCCTGTGATCAGCCACTCAAGGCTAACCTAACCTAACCTAACCTAACCGGTTCGCTAAACTGGAGGTTGTGCAGAATCACAGGAATTACTTCTAAACGTGTATAAGAATTCTGTAACGAATAAAAACTCTATACTTCATGGAAGAGGCAAGTGCCCCCTCTTGGTGCCCTCGATCCTTCAGTCACCTACACTACTAGTTTTCAGATTTTCATAAGAGCCATATACCAAGCACAAATGAACGGTGAACAAGTAACAATGATCGGTTCCCAAACAAGAACGATCAGCAGTAAACTAGTTCCCAAGAATGATCGAGTTTGCCCATCTCTAATCCGTAGTACTACTGCGCATTTACTATATCCTTCGCACCTTCTTATTGACGATGCGACACTGATGTTTCATCGTGATTGAAAACTACAGCCTCCATGGCTCCTTTTCACCAAGAGACTAACAATACTACGGTCACTATACATACCCTCTCTTGGCAGACTAGTAGCTCGAATCCGATGCAGTACTGCCCATTTGCTATATCCCTCACACCTTCACATTAACGATGCGACACACAATTTGCATCGCGAGTGAAAACTACAGGCTACATGGCGGCTTCTCACCAAGAGACTAACGACTCTACGGTCGCTGTACGTAGCGGCACCTGGCAGGCCAGAAGCTTGTATCCGATGCACTACTGCCCATTTACAATATGCCTCACTCCCTCACATTGACGATGCGACACAAAATTGCATTGAGACTACAAACTACTGTCTTCATGGTTGCTTCTCACCAAGAGACTGACAGTACTACGTCACTGTATGTAGCATATCCTGGCAGCACGGTAGCTTGCATCCGTTGCTCTACTGCCCATTTACTATATCCCTGGCACCTTCATATTGACGATACAACACAGATATTGCATCGTGATTGAAAATTGGAGGCTCCATTGTGCCTTTTCCCAAAGAGACTAACGATACTACGGTCACTGTACGTAACCTTACTGAAAGCCCAGTATCTTGTATCTGATGCACAACTATAACCCTCATACCTTCACATTGAAGATGCGACACAGAAATCGCATCACGATTGAAAACTACAGGCTCCATGGCGGCTTCTCACCAATAGATTAACGATACTACGGGCACTGTATATAGCTTCACGTGACATCCTAGTAGCCCTTATCTGATGCAGTACTGCCCTTTTACTATATCCCTCACTCCCTCACACTGAAAATGCGAAACAGAAATTCAATCACGATTCAAAACTATAGGCTCCATGGCGGCATCTCAGTAAGTCTCTCACAACACTACAGTCACTGTACGTAGCCTCTCTTGTCTTCCCAGTAGCTTGCATCCGTTGTACTACCGCTTATTTACTATATCCCTCACACTTTCACATTGACGATTTGACACAAAAAATGCATCGCGATTGAAATCTAGTCTCTCCATGGCGGCTTCTCACCAAGAGACAAACAGTACTACGCTCACACTACGTAGCCTCTCCTGGCAGCCCAGTAGCTTCTGTGCTTTGAACTACTGCCCATTTACTATACCCCCCACACCTTCACATTGATGATGTGAAACAGAAATTGCATCGCGATTGAAAAGTACAAACCCCATAGCGGCCTCTCATAAAGAGACTAACAATATTACAGTCACTGTACGTAGCCTCTCTTGGCAGCCCAGTAGCCCAAATCCGATGCACTACTGCCCTTTTACGATTTCCCTCACTCCCTCACATTGACGATGCGACACAGAAATTGCATCGCGATTGTAACCTACAGGCTGCATGGCTGCTTCTCTCCAAGAGACTAGCGATACTACAGTCACTACACGTAACTTTACCTCGGAGCCAGGACCTTGTAACTGATGCTTTACTACCTAATTACTATATCCCTCGCTCCTTGACATTGATGATGCGATTCACAAACTGCATCACGATTGAAAACTACAGGCCCAATGGCACCTTTTCACCAAGAGACGATACTACGGTCACTATACGTAGCCTATCCTGGCATTATGGTAACTTGCATCCGATGCACTGCTTCCCACTTACTATATCCCTGGCACTTTCATATTGACGTTGCAACACAGAAATTGCATCGCGATTGAAAACTACAGGCTCCATGACGACTTCTCTCCAGGAGACTAAAGATACTACAGTCACTGTACGTAAACTCACCTGAGAGAGCAGTATTTTGTAACTGATGAACTTCTACATAATTACTATAACCCCCCACACCTTCACATTGACGATGGGACACAGGAATTTCATCATGATTGTAAACCACCGGCTCCATGGCAGCAGTTCATGGTAAACTAATACTTTTTATTCACATCAGTTATCATGAGGGAGTAAGGGCATTGGCACGTAAGTTTAACGATTTGTATCTCCTTAAGCAGGCTTCTGCAAGATGGTTGTTTAATAAACTTTACATATGGTGCCTCAACCAATGTATGCTCACTGACCTCTACTTAAAATATCTGAAAGTCATTTGTGTATTTTTGGAAATATGTAATATGAGTCTTTGTATGATTAAGCCTTAAAGCTTGAGCTCTTCAGTGGATTATTTTTGAGTAGTAAGTATCAGAGTATTTGAAGAATCATGTAACATCCATGGTAAATAATTGATGTAGGTCAATAACAGGAGTGAGACAATCATCAAACCTTACAAGAAACTATAATTGTAGTTTTCCCACTCTGGAATAAATTGTTAATATGAACGCCTGTTACCTATAATTAAGATGTGACATCAGCCGTTTAAAGGGAATGCCTATAATGCCATTACATTTACCTATAATTAAGATGTGACATCAGCCGTTTAAAGGGAATGCCTATAATGCCATTACTTTTTCGATTCCTTATAAGATCTGTATGGTCCAAACAAAGTCTAGATAAGATCATAAGTCAACAGACTAATTTTCCTTTTTTATTTCTACTAGAATGGAATTTGTGGAATAGTATATGGATTTCTCTGTAGAAAAGCCTGTTCAGAGGTTAGACAAAGCTTCTGTTAAATAATATTATCAGAATGGTGGTTTAATATTCTGTAACAAGCTACCCTTTCAAACTGTTTTCTGAACCCAAAAACGAGGGAGATGTGTCTATAATAGAATTTACCTGCTTGTCTCCACTTTTTTAAATAGGGTACTGCACATTTCATCTTTCAGGAAAAGTATCTTGATTCATCAAATAATTACAAGGATAACTCAAAATCCCTGTTGGTGCTGTTATATATGTACAAGAGTTTAGTAACAGTATTGAAATATTATCATGATTGAAATACTGAATTATGTACACATATAAAAAAAAGTTTTGCATCACCCGGTTTCCAGAACACCTGAAGATAGATGTTGACTGTGGACATAGTATCACAGACACAGTCGCTTTGGCTGTTCACAGATGTCACTAAACCCACCCAAAGACGTAAACAACCATGCACGAGCAGTACCTATTAGACAGAGGGTGTCCGACAGCTGATCCACCACCAAGGAGGTACATGGCTCAAATTGTCTGTAGTTCAACCATGCCTAGACGGTCAGTACCGTGGTTCAATCGCATCCGCATTGTTACCTTGTGTTAGGAAGGGCTCTCAACAAGGGAAGTTTCCAGGTGTCTCAGAGTGAACCAAAGCGATGTTGTTCGGACATGGAGGAGATACAGAGAGACAGGAACTGTCGATGACATGCCTCGCTCAGGCCACCCAAGAGCTATTACCGCAGTGGATGACTGCTACTTATGGATTATGTCTCAGAGCAATTCTGACAGTATGTTGAATAATGCTTTTCGTGCAGCAACAGGATGTCGTGTTATGACTCAAACTGTGCGCAACAGGCTGCATGATGCGCAACTTCATTCCCGACGTCCATGGCGAGGTCCATCTTTGCAACCACGACACCATGCAGCACGGTGCACATGGGCCCAACAACATGCCGAATGGACCGCTCAGGATTGGCATCGTGTTCTCTTCACCGTTCAGCGTCGCTTATGCCTTCAACCAAATAGTCGTCAGAGACATATTTGGTGGCAACCCGGTGAGGCGGTACACCTTAGACACACTGTCGAGCGAGTGCAGTGAGGTGGAGGTTACCCAACGTTTTGGGGTGGCATTACGGGGAGCCGACGTACACCACTGGTGATCGTGAAAGGCGCCGTAATGGCTGTACGATAAATGAATGCCATCCTCCCACCGATAGTGCAACCATGTCAGCAGCATATTGGGGAGCCTCTCGTCTTCATGGATGACAATTCACACCCCCATCGTGCACATCATGTTAATGACGTCCTACATGATAATGACATCGCTCGACTAGAGTAGCCAGCATGTGCTCCAGACATGAACACTATCGAACATGCCTGGAATGGATTGAAAAGGGCTTCTTTAAGGTCAACATGACCCACCAACCACTTTGAGGATCTACACCGAATCGCTGTTGAGGAGTGAGATAATCTGGACCAGTAGTGCCATGACGAACTTGTGGATAGTATGCCATGATGAATACAGGCATGTATCAATGCAAGAGGACGTGCTACTGGGTATTAGAGACACCGGTGCATACAGCAATCTGGACCACCACCTCTGAAGGACTTGCTGTATGGTGGTACAACATGCAATATGTGGTCTTCATGAGCAATAAAAAGGGCAGAAATTATTTTAATGTTGATCTCTACTCCAATTTACTGTACAGGTTCCAGAACTCTCGGAACCGAGCTCATTCTGAACTTTTTTTAATATGTGTATGTACAAGAGTTTAATAACAATGTTGAAGTATTATCATAACTGAAATAGTTATAGCTTTTTAGAGAACTACAGAAATCTGTGATATCCTGGAAAGTCAATGTCATAAAACTACTGCCTACTTGTGGACTACACGAAGTGTAAGGAAATGTAGTGGGTTTGTTTTCTATCGTCCAGTTTTTGTCAGTGTCTGCAGCTACTGTATGGAAGAATTCACTGAATTTTGTGGCCAGTGATTTGAATTTATCATCAGCTGCCTCACAACTGCTGTCATCCTGTTGCTGAACATGATTTTCCTTACCAAGTTCATTACTTTCCTAGTGATCTAAGTAGCCTTTCTATTGTTCATAGATCTTTTTTCTCCTTCAGAGTACAATTTTTGGTGACACGGTGCAGAATCTTCCAACATCATTTGGACATAAGATTGTGAATTTTTAAATGTTGAATGAAGTTATCCCACTGCATCAAAGTAGTGTCTGCCCTAGCGCCCTTGGCAAACACCTTTCCATTCAAACTTCCCGGCAGATTAAAATTGTGTGCCAAGCCGCGACACAGGCTCAGGACCTTTGCCTTCCACAGCGAAGTGGATCTACTGCCTGAGTTACCCAAGCACTACTTATGATCAGTACCCCATAACTTTACTTCCGCCAGTATCTCACCTCCTACCTTCCAAATTTCACAGAAGCTGTCTTGCAAAACTTGCAACATCAGAACTCCTGGAAGACAGAATATTGCAGAGATATGGCTTAACCACATCATGGGGGATGTTTCCAGAATGAAATTTTCACTCTGCAGTAGAGTGCTAGTCTTTTTGGAAGGTAGGAGATGAGGTACTGGCGGAAGTAAAGCTGTTGGAATGAGTTGAGAGTCATGCTTAGGTAGCCCAGTCAGTAGAGCATTTGCCCGCAAAAGCAAAGGGTCTGGGTTTGTGTTTCAGTCTGGCACACAAAACTGTTAATCTCCCAAGAAGCTTGACATCAGAGCACACACTTTTCCATTGTTTATCCAGTAAATTCTGTTTAAATACTATACTGTAACGCAGTCAACATCTGTATAATTCTGTGAAACTGTACTTTTACCGTTCTTGGTAGAACTGACTAACAGGAATGTTTACTTACTACAGTACAATTATGGTCAGGTAAATCATATTTGACTGGGCTAACATCTGTTTCATGGGAGCATATTAGATTTTGAAATAAACTATTAATCACTGTTGTACTATGTCCATTTATTTTTGTTGGGAAATGGATGTGGTACTGGGGAAATAAATTTCAGCTGGAGTTCAGTAACTCCGTTATCACTCAGTGTGCCTAGAATAAGAGATTAAATATCGATATTATTAATATCAGAGGTTCGAGTCTCAAAGAAATAACAGACTCTGGTAATACAATACCTTTAATAAAACTTCTATTTCAGAAGTGAAAGTCAGATGAAGAGTCGCAGTCAAAATAAATACAGTTTCTCCATCTCCTATTACGAGAGAAACACAGTTAATATTCATATGCTGTTATGCAGGAAAGGGGCGCCTGGGTCTCATTTCCTTCACAATGTGCATTTGGCACTTGAGATATAACTTAAATAGAAATACTAATGCAACATAAATAGAATTAAGGGACCAGCATTGATCCATTATGGTGTATACAATAAACTGCCAACAATTAGTTTATGATTAACGTCCGGCACTTCAATGAATGTTTGGCGACAGTAGTGATACAACTGACCACCAAAAGTAAACCGATTGTATAAAAATGTTTTTCCTTGTATTATCTTCCTTGATCAGGTTGGAAAATAGGAGCTCAGATATGTGACTTCTCTTATGTATTGTGTTTCATTATTTGTGCATTTAGTAAAAAATAAAGTATTTTTCTCTATATTTTTACTTGTGTGCTGCATGAGAAGAAAGTACCTGAACTACGTACAAATGTGGTTATCTCAAGTTGCCACAATTTTCCTTTTTCACGGTATCGATTCCAACATGGAGAAATCTACTGCTGTCATTTCGCAATTGGACCTTTCAACTAGTGAACAATTCGCAGATGTGTTTGACAAACAGTCTTTCGCTACTCCTCAAAATGCTTTCTTGGAAAATTTTGCACTGCCCACAGAATCACACCTATAGAAAGCCATGGAGAGTGAGTTAGTGATTGGTGCTTTCCCTTCCCAAGTGTTCTACACCCTATGCACCTTGGTGGGACAAAATCTACTATCAGAGCAATCATTAAAGGTTTTTTGGTTCTCAGTCTGGAACTGCACGACCGCTACAGAGGCAGGTTTCAATCCTGTCTCGGGCATGGACATGTGTCCTTAGGTTAGTTAGGTTTAAGCAGTTCTAAGTTCTAGGGGACTGATGACCTCAGAAGTTAAGTCCCATAGTGCTCACAGCCATTTGAACCATTTTTTGGTTCTGATGTTTGCTCCCACATGTCCAGGGAAATATTGTCAGCTTTTTCAGACCTTCCCATTGATGATGTGGCACGAAAAACAGACTCTTTGACTAGCACTTATGCTGATTCAGATTTGTGTGAAATGAAAGCTGAGGTTATGGCAGATAGCCCCGAGCCAAACATTTCAACCTCAGCAGCTTCTGGGGGTCCTGCAGAGTGCATTATTTCCCTTCCTGCGCCAGGGCCATCTATGAGTCATCTCATCGATGAGCTGCCCTGCCTTAATGCCAGGTTGCAATGACAAGAAGCAGCCACGCAGCACCCTTCAAGTGACAGGCCAACATACAGATGGCGCTGGTTCCATAAACATTTTGGCAAAGCTGCTCGATATTGTATGAAACCATGCTTTTACCGAAACTTCCCAGATGATGCCAGTAGGTGCGCATATTTGTCAACGTCAAAGTACCAAATAGCCATACACAATGGAACTGTACCTACAGTGACACGTTCTCACACACTTTTCATAAAGGACAAACATATTGGGAATAATTTCTTAGTGGACTCAGGATATGGGATCAGTGTTTACCGTAAGTCACATAATATGCACTCCTCTAGTGAGCAAGCACTTATTCTTGTAACAGTTAACGGCCCCCAAATGGAAATGTTTGGAATGGTGCAGTTGACTTTGCAGTTCAGTGATGAGCTGCAATCCACTTTGGCCTTGTGGTTGCTGATGTCAAAGGTGGAATTATCGATGCTGCCTTTTTCTGTCATTTTGCTTTCATGATGGATTTAGCGCATCAGTGTCTTCGGAAAGCGCCACGCTCTCTTACTACCTATGCAGCACCAGTTCCTGTTGTCAGCGACGCCATTGGGCTCTGTGACTCAAAGATATCTGCGACAGCTACGCCAACTGTGTCACGTCTGAAGGATTCATTACCATTTCCATACCCATGTGGACTTCACACACGTTCTGCTGCTAATATAATGAAGCTATATGAGAGTTGGCACAGGCTTATGGCTCAAATTTCTACAGTACAAGTTCGCCATAATGCAAAACTCAATACCATTAATAGCCTGCATGAAACCAATATTTTCTGTAGGTGTTCTTGTGAGGTCAGTGATATGTGATTGTGCTGCTGTCAACACTGACAATGAAAAAATATTAGATGCTCACTGAATCTGGAAAATTTAAGCATCCAGTCAATGACAGTTATGTTCACGTAATTCGACCCATGTAATATGCTGAGATAAAAATTAACTTTAAAGCTGGAGATATGAAGTGGAATTTTATTTTGAAGTTACATTATCGTCAAGAGTGTGAATCTTTAAAATTAGCCAATTCAGTCTCTGATTCACATGCGAATTTCCATAATACAAAAATGAATGTTTCTTTAGCAGCCCAGAAAATGAGCTTCAGCGTTCAGGACACCATTAAATTTTTAGCAATTTCCAAGCACTCAGATATTCATGGCACCTCTGCCACTGTAGAATTCATCATAATTATTGATAAACTGTTTGATGGGTGCAACTCAGGAGAGTTCATGTTAAGGGCATTAAGCAACGACTGAGAGCGGAAAATGCAAGTTATTGGAGTGAATTTCTTTGTCTTGCAGAAAAATTCCTTCAAACATTAAGGATTGATGGTCTTTGCACATTAGTATATCCACTAAAAGCATTTGTGATGGTACTTTTATTTGCATACATGATCTTAGAAGCCTCTTCCAGAAGTTTCTGTTTTGGTGTACAAAACCTCTTAAGTATTTTTTAACATACAAACTCTCACAAGATGATCTAGAACTCTTTTTTTCTTCCATCAGATCTAGATTTGGTTGGAACAATAATCCAACGACATTACAGTTCCAGTCCGCTCTGGGCACAATGTTACTACCGCAAGTGACAAGAGTAATGTAGATGACATTGAGAAAGTAAGCTCCTTCAGAGTTCATGAATTCACGTGTAATAATAAGCAAGGTTATACGTTCATTGATGTTAGTGTATATACTAGTTACTTTGAGGCTCTTGATTCAGCACTACTCAGTGAATTCTAGGAGAATATTAGTTGTTATATATCAGAATATGTTGTGAAAAGATTATGCAAATGTTAAGATGTGCGGAGTCTAAAGAACTTATTAGTGTTCCTTACATTTGCCCAAATGATCACACTTACTGCAAGACTGCTGTGGCAAATCTAGCTGCCTTTACTATGAAGATTGACAGAGATGGTTTGCTTCTCTCATTTCTAGTAGTGTTTAAAATAGTGCAGCGTACAGAAAAATGCTTACCTTAAACTCAAAACACTTTTATGACAACTTTATTAACTGAGTTTTTTAATTCTTTGGTGAACGAACCAATGTATTTGGTGAAGCACATACACTAGTCTCTGCCACTGACTGTGGAGACATGCACGAGTCACAATTAATACGACGTATTTCTACATTGTATCTTCAGATAAGATTAAAGGCACACATAAACAAAGGGACCAGCTGCTGCACAAGGTAACTATTCTGGTATGGGGCAGAGGTTGGGGAAGCTAATTACACTTGTCAATGTATGACATGTGAATATATACCGAATGAACCAAAACACTAAATAAAAATTAAACTTTCGTGTTTCTTTGATACTAATTTTACAACCCTCCTTTTCGAAAATTCTTACCTGTAAATTGTTGACATACCAATTAAGCGATTCATTTTAATGTTAAAGATATTTCTCCTGTTAACAGCTGAAATTAGCAACAAAGCAATGATTTAGCACTTATGTTGCCTATTGATGTGTACAGAACTCTTCGCGTTAGGTATGAGAAATGCATTTTGCATCACACGTGTTATTGTGTGAAAGTTCACCACATATATGTAATGGGTGGGTGCCGGGGATGCCGTATTAAAACTCAGCAAGAACTCTCCAAATGATTTATTCGTTTCCATTACAGAGCTTCGTTCACCTCAGTCCGTGTCACAGGCCCCGCATTGCTCAGGAAGTACCCCCAGCGGCCTGTGAAATGCAACGCTGTACCGTTCCGGCCTTGTTCGCCACCTGTAGAGTTCCAATTACGTCAGGATGGCTGCAGCAGCAGCCGACTCGGCGGCCACCGTCCCTGTTGACTACGCGCTGCTCCGCCAGGAGCCGTAGGTCGGTATATACCGCATATCGAAAAGATGATCTGACGGGGCAAAGGGCAAAGGGTGGTGTTGCAGTTTTTGTCCGTGATGTGCACCCCTCATCTGAGCTCCCTCTCGTCACCGACTTGCAAGCAGTTGCAGTTGACATTCTTGTGGGTCGGAGGCTCACAGTCTGTTCTGTTTATTTACCACCTCCGGATGCGATAGACACTGAGGCTCTCACGGACCTTATTAGCCAACTCCCTCGCCCATTTCTTCTTCTGGGGGACTTCAACGCTCATAATGTCTTATGGGGCTCTCCGACTACTTGCCCCAGGGGTCGCATTCTGGAAAGCGTCATGATGTCTGAAGAACTGTGCCTCCTCAACTCTGGTGCTCCCACTCATTTCTGTACTGCTTCCGGATCGTCATCGGCTATTGACCTTTCCTTTTGCTCTCCAGCACTCGCGGATTCTGCTCTGTGGGAGGCTGCAGCTGACCTCCATTCTAGTGACCACTTCCCCCTCTGGATTCGCCTCCTGGATGAGGCTGTGGCATTACCAGTGCCGCCCCGGTGGCACCTTTGCAGAGCTGACTGGACACTTTTCAGCCAACTGGCTGTTTTGGAACACCGTGCCAGCGTCCACGAATGGGTAGACCATGTTGCAGCCGTGATCTCTCATGCTGCTGAATTGTCCATCCCACGGTCATCCGGTCATCCCAAGAGGCGTCCTGTCCCTTGGTGGACCACTGAGTGCCACTCAGCCATCCGCGCCCGCCGTGCAGCACTGCGCCGCTTCAAGTGCCGTCCCTCAGCTGACAATCTTGCGGCCTTTCGGGTGGCAAGGGCCAGAGCGCGGCGAGTGATTAAAGAGAGCAAACGACGGTCATGGCAATCGTTCTTGAATTCCATCTCTCGCTCCACTAGTTCTACGAAAGTATGGGAAGCCATCAGGAGGATTTCCGGGAAACTCAGCCAGCTACCTGTCACGGCATTGCTGCATCAGGGATGTCTCCTCACGGCGCCGAGAGACATTGCTCAGACACTGGCCATGCATTTCGCGGAATCTACCGCCACTATTAACTGTGATCCAGATTTCTGCCGCTACCGCACTGCCGTCGAAAGGGGTCACTTGGACTTCCGGTCTCTAAATTCTGAACCCTATAACTGCCCCTTCACAATGTGGGAACTGGATTCTGCGCTGTCTGTGGCTCATGATACTGCGCCTGGTCATGATCAAATCCGGTACAGCATGCTGCGGCACCTGTCGCTGCCATCCAAGGAAGTTCTCCTGAACTGTTTCAATATGATATGGTTATCTGGCACGTACCCTGACTCGTGGAGGGAGGCAATTTTGATTCCCCTCCTCAAACCAGGGAAGGACCGAACGCATCCCAGTAGTTATCGGAGTATTGCCTTGACGAGCTGTGTTGGGAAGACGTTGGAACGCATGGTCAACCGCCGCCTGGTTTGGCTGCTCGAGACCAGGCAGCTCCTTAGCCCCTCTCAGTGTGGCTTTCGGAGATGTCGTTCCACTATAGACAACTTGACCCTGCTTGAGGCCGCCATCCAGCAGGCCTTTCTACGTAACCAGCATTGTCTAGGGGTCTTCTTTGACATTAATAAGGCGTATGACACTACTTGGCGCCGCCTTATCCTCAATCAACTCCATGAGTGGGGCTTTCGTGGCCGTCTCCCCATCTTCATTCGGTCCTTTCTTTCTCACCGCCTCTTTCGGTATCGGGTTGGTAATGTGCTATCGGATTTGTACGTGCAGGAGAATGGTGTTCCTCAGGGCAGCGTTTTAAGTGTCACCCTCTTTGCCGTTGCTATTAACAGTATCACGTCCACTATCTGGAGTCCTGCCCAATGCTCTTTGTTTGTGGACGATTTTGCTGTTTTCTGTTCTTCCTCCAGTCTTGTCAGTGCTAGTCGGCAGTTACAGCTTACGATAAAGCGCTTAGAGGCATGGACTGCAAAGACGGGTTTTACCTTTTCTGCAGACAAATCTGTGTGTGTTCATTTTAATCGTTCTCGGCGTCTTTTTCCCTCCCCTGAATTGCGTCTGAGGGACACCGTTCTTCCTTTTAGAGACACTGTGAGGTTCCTGGGCCTCACTTTTGATTCCAAGTTGTCGTGGTTGCCTCACCTTAAAGACCTCAAGGTGCGGGCCCTGAAGGCACTGAATATTTTGAAGTGTCTGAGCCATCGGTCCTGGGGAGCAGATCGGGCGCGTCTGCTGCAGTTTTATAGGGCTTTCGTCCGATCGCGTCTTGACTATGCTTGCACCGTGTATGGGTCAGCAAGGCCTTCGTATCTGAAGATCCTTGACGCAGTACACCATGAGGGTATCAGGCTGGCCACTGGTGCCTTCCGTACCAGTCCCATCCCCAGCCTGTGTGCTGAGGCAGGGGAACCGCCGCTCGCCATCCGGCGGAAACTCCTCATGGTGCGACGGGTGTGTCATTTCCTTGCCTGTCCTACCTCCCCTGCGTACCCTACCGTTGCCCGACCGCCTATGGAACGTCTCTTTTCCAGTCGTCCCAGGGCAACAAAACCATTTGGGATTCGAGCCAAGCATTTGCTTGAGTCCCTTGGTGTGGAGCGTGTGGCCCCCCAACGACAAGGTTTTACTCGCCTGCCTCCCTGGTTGCTCCAGAGGCCCAGCATCCTTTTAGACTTGTCGGAGAACCGGAGGAACTGCACTCCGGCGTTTGTTTTTACCTCCTTATTTTACGATATTTTAAACCAGCATCCGGACCATGTACCTGTATTCACAGATGGCTCTAAACAGGGGGACACTGTTGGTTGTGCTGTTGTTTTCCCTGATCGAGTCGTCAAGTTACGGCTTCCTGCGGTGTTTACCATCCTCGATGCCGAATTGTTTGCAATATTGCGGGCATTGGAGCAGATGAGATGTGTTCCCAGTATTAAGTTCCTCATCTGTTCTGACTCCCTGAGTGCCCTTCAGACCATTCAACACTTGTACCCAGCGGATACGGTCGTCCAGAACATCCATGATGCCCTACTCCACCTGCAACGGCAGGGGAAGGAGGTTTCTTTCTGCTGGGTGCCGGGGCACGTGGGTATTAGGGGAAACGAACTGGCGGATGTGGCTGCCAAAGATGCATGTTCCCTCCCTCGCGTTGTTGAATGTGCCGTCCCCCTCCATGCTGTAACCTCCCTTTTGCGTTTTCGTGTTATGCATCAATGGGAAGAGGAGTGGTTGGCAGTTTCTGACAATAAGCTGCGTCTGGTAAAGGCCACTACGCGACCATGGCGTACGTCCTACCAGTCATACAGGCGGGATGAGGTTCTCCTCACTCGCCTCCGCATTGGACACAGTCCCTTCACGCATGGTTTTTTACTCCGGCGGGAGGACCCCCCAATCTGCAGTGCTTGTGGCGTCCAGATTACTGTCCGCCACATTTTACTTGACTGTCTTTTATTCTCTGACCAGAGGGCGGTGGTTTCCTTGCCACCGGATTTGCCCTCTATTTTGCAAGACGACGCAGCGACTGTGGTTAAGGTTTTACGGTTTTGTGTCCTGTCCAATCTGTTGCCTCGGATTTTAGGGAGAAGGTTTTAATGTGCTGCTGGGTGACTGGCGCACCCAGTTTTTAGGTAAGAGGTCCGCCAGTCACGATTACCTCCTTGTTTCACTTCGGTATCTGTTCTCTTTTCCTTGTGTTTCCTTTCCTTTTTTAGTGTGTTTCTTCTCCTCTTGTTTTGCCTCTGTATGTGCGCATTTGGAACTGCGTCAGGCCTGTGTCTTTTAGCCGTTCTCCTTGTTCGGCGTCCGTCTTCGTCCCTTCACCGCCTGTGTTCCTGTTTCTATGCGCTTGGGCGCTGATGACCACGCTGTTTAGCGCCCGTAAACCTCAAACACACACACACACACGTAGGTCGGTCCCGCTGCTGCTACTTCCTCGGCTGGTGTGGCTGGGAATGTGGCGGGAACGGCCGTCACCTGAGGCCCTCGCCTTGTAAGTCTCCGGCGTGTGTCGGCCTTAGAGCATCGAACCAACGACCCGCCGTGGACTGGGACGCCTTCGCCCCATCTGCTGCCCTGTGTCGCCAGTAGTGTGACACGTGCCGCCGTCGAGTAGAGCTGCCGCACGTGAATGAATCTCGTTAGAAAACAACACTTATTTATACTCGGCTGCGTGCCTCTATTTCGCTAACGCATCGCTTTGAGTCACGTATGCCCCACACCATGGTTGCGCCAGTGGGCTCCTCCTTCCTGTAACCTGCGACATGCGAACCACTGCGTTTATCCTTTGAGCAGTTAGATGGCCGCCTGCACCTGGCTGCAACTTGTGCGCTCCAAAATATTGCACCAAACCTAACTTCCCTATCTTAAACTGTGGTGCCACTACATTATTCCTCTCTTTGGAAAGGCCCAGTCCCCGGGTCGTCCTTTAACTAACTCTTAAACTTGTTTGGATTGGCACTTAAGTGTGCTTACTACTAGAAAACTTAGATGTGGTCTAGTACCATAACATGAAACAAAACGTAAAAATTCGTTACTGGGCGACCACTGCTGAATCAACCCCTTACCTACTCATCTCACCCCCTCAGTATTCAATCTACTGGGACTTGGACTACCCTTGGTTCCCTTTTGGAATTAGCTCTCCGCCTGATCAGAAACAAAACAACACAAAACAAAGTGAAGACTGTGATGACACTTGGCCCAGGGGTGCACAAAATGATCGTTATTTGCTGTTGCCTTTCTCTATACTGCGCGACATGTTGAACAAGCTGTTCGGCTGATATGCGCCCCTCTTGCTCTATATCGAACTAGTTTACTGATCTCAACAGACCTGGCCCCAGAGCCTGATTTAACAAGCTCAGATTCTGCCTTGGCAAAAACTCTAAAGTGACTTCTGGCCAGTACAGCTGTGGCTGCATAACATTCAATTGTGTGACTCCCGAAATTGACGCTGTAAGATGGAAGGTTGGTCCTATTATGTTACACTTTGTTCCATTGATTAAAATTCCGCTCCCCTCGAGCCCTAAACGTTTCGCTTCCGTAAACACTCCTTGCTCAAAACAACTTGCCACTACTACCAAATTCTCGTAGGCGGAGAAGATCGAATGCACCCTGACTCGTTGCAAGCTCAATTTTGATTAAACGATGTTCCTTTGGCAGTCTATTCTATTTACCCTGAGCTAAAAATAACTGCACCATGCACGTGTCCCATATTTTTAGCTTCGCAGATTTTCCTCCAACATTCACTATTTTTTATCCAACCTCAACACCGATTGTGTGACTACTTTCATCCTTAAATTTACATTATATGAACTGGTGTAATAAACACGACTTTCCTGACCGAGCACTGTTGATAACTAAAATTTTAAACAAGAAATCGTACGACTCTGACATCCTCCATCGCATATTTATTACGGCTTTGCCGAAAAATTTACTCCGACGCATTTATCTCTCCAGAACTGCGTTTTATTTCTCCTCCAACAACACTCCACATGCGTCAGACTCTACATTTCCCTTTTCAGTAACCTGAGGACAGGGATCACCATCACCCTTCCTCCCTCTTCAAAAAGACTGCTGCCCCTGACAGACTCACAATACTCGAAAACACATATAAAATACAATGCCTAATTAATCTATACAAGCTCAATGATACGTGACACGAAAACAAAAAAATCTACAAATACTCGACTACTTTCTAGAACGCAAAGCGTATGGTACTTCATGCTGTACTCTATCTTCCGTGTTTCATCTGCGCTTAGCACCTCTCTTCACTCTCTCTTTCCTCCTCTTTCGTACCTGTGACACACCTGGAATCACATCCGGGCAACCTTTAAATGGCTGGAATCACCCAGTGTGTACTATCGTCGTTCTAGTTGGCAGCCGAAGCTTCACATTAACGGGAGATGTGGTTTCATCAACTTCGTATGGCCCTTGTACCTCATGAGCAACTTCTTCGTTTTCCCTTTTTGCGTATAGGGACCGGACAGCATTACCCATTGCCCCACCCTATACTGCAGTAAACGTCCGTTCCGTGCCTTTCCAAAGCCTTTGTATTCGCCTTTTGTACTCGTTTCTAAACACCCCGAATTGTCCTTGCGAATTGACGTACAGATTCACCAATCCTTTTTTTCCGTATCTTCACTAAATCACACGGTGACGGCATTTTTCGCCCGTACACTACCTCATATGGAGACAAACCGGTATTTGTATGGACTTTTGCATTGTACGCGCATACAATATGCTTCAAATACTCGTCCCACTGATGGTGATGAGTATGCACATAAAAACTCAGCATCTTCCCGATTGTTCTGTATACCCGTCCTGTCCTTCCGTTGGCCTGTGGATGCAACGCGCTCGTCCTCAGCTTCTTTACGTTCAACAATTTACATAGTTCCTTCATTAAATCGGACATGAGGTGGGTCCCTCTGGTACACCAAACTTCAAAATCCAGTTATTTACTAACGCTTGCGCGACCATTGCTGCCTGTTGATTTGGCATATCCACCATTTCCACATATCTTGAAAAATGGTCTCTTATTGTCAGAACTAATCTGTTCCCAGATGGTGTTCGCCTAAAAGATCATAAGACATCAATCCCCAGGAAAGAGAATGTACATGTTGCCCTCGGTAATCGTTGTAGCTGTATCTGTTTCGGCCTCAAATCTGCTCTCTGCTCACATGGTATGCAATTCTTGACATACTGATCCACATCTCCTTTCCTGCCCCTCCATCAATACCTCCCCGCCACTCTCCTATTCGTCGCTCTACACCCCCCATAACCGGATAACACGTGATCATGTGCTTCCTTTAAAACTTCATTCCTTAACTTCGCTGGCACTACTACCCTTGGCCCTAACTTCGTTTCCCTGCACAGAAGACCAACGTACACATTAAATTGTGGCTGTGTCCGATACAGTTTACAATCGTTGTCGGCGTCCTGTAATTTTTGCCCCACCGCGACGGCATAACCTATGAATTCTAGTTTTGCCACCTTCCTACTTAGTACATCCGCATTATCGTGCTTTTTCCCAGGCTTGAGCACTACCTCTTAGTCGAATTCACTAAGCGTCACAGCCCATCTAGCGAGTCTAGTGGCGGATTCTTCAACCCCAACAACCACTTCAACGCTGCATGATCTGTCACTACCCGAAATCTTCTCCCATATATATAACATTTAAAATATGTGATTCCATAGATTAGGCTAAGCATCTCCTTCTCTGTTGTTGACTAATTCCTCTGTGCTGCATTCAACTGCCTAGACGCATAGGCTATAGGATGTTCTTTCTGTTGTGGTTGGCAGGAGAGCCAACACCGTTACTACAGGAGGCCAAAATACACTCGTTTTAGCTCACGCAGGCTGGCGTGAGGTCTGGAACATGACAGGGGAATTAGAATTGAGAAACACGGACGTAGCTGGTGGAATACATATCTTTAATCCATTAATGACGAACGTCGCTCTTGACATTACATGATTCACAGTACCAATAGCAACAGATAATGGCGCCTTGCTAGGTCGTAGCAAATAACGTAGCTGAAGGCTATGCTAACTATAGTCTCGGCAAATGAGAGCGTAGAAGTCAGAGAACCATCGCTAGCAAAGTCGGTTGTACAACTGGGGCGAGTGCTAGGAAGTCTCTCTAGACCTGCCGTGTGGCGGCGCTCGGTCTGCAATCACTGATAGTGGCGACACGCGGGTCCGACGTATACTACTGGACCGCGGCCGATTTAAAGGCTACCACCTAGCAAGTGTGGTGTCTGGCGGTAACGCCGCACTTTCCAATCAATTTCCTGACTTAGAACGCACCCTAATGCTTGATTCTATGCATCAGAAGCTAGTATAAACTCTTTTTCAAGATCTGGAAACACAAGAACTGGACTTGATGTTAACACTTCTTTCAGTTTGTCAAATGCTTTCTGACACTCTTCTGTCCACTCAAATTTCACAGCCTTCCTTAATAATTGCGTCATTGTCTGTGCTAAATCTGCAAAACCCTTCACGAACTTTCAATAGAAATTACAGATTCCGATGAATTACTGCACTTCCTTAACTGTTTTCGGTTCCCAAAAATCCCTTACAGCCTGTACCAACCTCGGATCTGTTCGCACTCCGTCCTTACTGACAATATGACCCAGATATTTTACTTCTTCTAACGTGAAATGACACTTCTCCAGGCTCAACGTCAAACAAGCTTCTCTTAACGCCATAAAGAGTTCCATTAACCGCTCTCTATGTTGCTCCATACTACTTGAAAACACTAAAATATCATCCAAATAAACAAGACATTGCTGTGTTTCAAACCCCTCTAGACACAGTCTAGCAACCTCTGAAGCGTTACCGGAGCGTTTTTCAAACCCAATGCCATGTACTGGTAATGGCCTCCAGGTGTAGAGAAAGCAGTTTCGGACGATCCTCTGGAGCCATGATAACCACTTGTCAATTCCATCGCACAAAAGTACTGGCACTGTAATAACTGATCCAAAGTCTGCGATATGTTTGGAATGGGGTATGCGTCCGTTATTGTGTTATTATTGAGGTATCGATAGTCACAACAGAACCTGTATTTCTTAGTTACATCCGTAGTTTTTTTAGGCGCAACGACAATTCCCGCTCCCCAGCAACTATTACTATGCTCTATAATAACGTCCGCAAGCTGCTGATCATTGAAATCCTTCACAATCGACTGCAAATACCTCGGTATTCTGTATGGTTTATGGTAAACCGGTGCTTCATTCCCTGTTGGTATCCTATGTTGAACGAATGGAGTTGCTGGCAAGGGCCCTTGTGAAAAAAAAAAAAAAAACAAATCCTTAGATTCCCACAATAATTTTTCCATCTGCTCCCTTTCTTCACCTTTCAAGTGCTTAATTTCGTCCCGTAATGCAGTTCTATCGGGTTAGTGGTTGATCGCTTCGTCTTCATCACCTGGCACATCCAAATTTGCTACTAAAACTCCTTTCCTCAAATTCGCGTCTACAGCGCTAAAATTATCGACTTTCTCGGGAACTACTCGCCCGTCATTCCCCTCCTGTACGCGTACAACACTACGTTTCGCAAAACAACCCTGTGAACCCAAAACTTCATTATCCTCCAATGGTTCAATAACACATACTGTACCCACAGGTAGTTTCGACTCCACACTTACCCAGAGCGACTTCCCAGTGCCACTAGACACAAAATGGGTCAAATGCCTCTGAGCACTATGGGACTTAACATCTTAGGTCATTAGTCCCCTAGAACGTAGAACTACTCAAACCTAACTAACCTAAGGACATCACACAACACCAAGCCATCACGAGGCAGAGAAAATCCCTACAACTACTTAAACCTAACTAACCTAAGGACATCACACAACACCAAGCCATCACGAGGAAGAGAAAATCCCTGACCCCGCCGGGAATCGAACCCGGGAACCTGGGCGTGGGAAGCGAGAACGCTACCGCATGACCACGAGATGCGGGCACTAGACATACTCTCATGTGAATTAAGCCTTAATGCTAATGTACGCGGTTCAATTGGTTTGTTCATTACGTTGAACGCCCCTGGCGATGGCTCTGCATTAAAAACAGTTTCCGCTAGGGGTCTCGGTCCGGCACACAGTTTTGCCGGCCAAAGTGGCCGAGCGGTTCTAGGCGCTACAGTCTGGAATAGGTTCGAACCCTGCTTCGGGCATGGATATGTGTTTTGTCCTTAGGTTAGTTAGATTTAAGTAGTTCTGAGTTCTAGGGGACTGATGACCTCAGCAGTTAAGTCCCATAGTGCTCAGAGCCATTTGAACCATTTTTGAATCCCTAGCGGAAATAACATTCCACCAAGTTCCACAGTTCGTTGTCCAAGGTCAATTTTGGCATGATGTTGATCCAAGAAATCTATTCCTAGGATCATGTCGTAGCCCTCGCTCACCCAGCGTACTACCTCCATGCATGGAAAAAATCGGACTTTCCCCCACGCAACATGTAACGTGGTGGATCTAACTTCCTTCGTCCCATTATATTCTTAGTAGCCACTGACACTTGCGCACCTGTGTCCAACAAAATCTTAAACTTTTTAGTTCCACGGATCCTACCACTGAACATTACACCTCTGCATACGTATTCGTAGCATTGAAATTAAACGGGAGCTCCTTTAGGTGGGTCTTGGGCCCCTTCTGTCGTTTAACGCTTGTCCACCTCTCCTATCTCCATTTCTCCATCCTCCACACTGCTGATTTCCTACCTTTCCTCCATTCCTCGGTGACTGGGTACATTACCTCTACACATATCCCGTGTGACCACACTTAAAACATTTTATACACGCTGCAAATACTGTTTGCCTCTTGCGTACCCCTGTTGCCTCGTCTATTTCCTCATATTGAATTGCCAGCTGAATGGCCGAATACAAATCTATCGGAGTTCCTTCACGCACTTTCCGTGACATATGGGCTGGTAACCCTCTCAAAAAGACATCAATTGCCTTTTGCTGGGCCTCCTGCAACAGAATACTATTCGCTTCATCGCTCTGACCCAACTCGTAAGTGTACTCATTAATTTCCCTTATTCTGTCTGCAAATTTCTCCACCGCCTCCCCCTGTCTCTTTGTGATTGCACTTAACCTCTCCCTAAAGTACCGAGAGCTATTCTGTTTCTTGCATCTTTATAAAAGTCCTTCCTTTAACTGCATAAACTGTCCTGCCTTCCTTAAGGCCTCAGAACACCTTACATTATGTTTTCGCTTCACCCGATAGTCTAATCTTGGTTACATGTAACAACTGCTCATCAGACCAACCATTCATCGCAGCTGAAATTTCCAAGTCCTCCACAAACGAACGTACATCCTCAGATGCCTTGCCAGAAAACGGAATAATCAAACTCACGGCGGCTGGATGAATCTCCTGCACCTTAGGCAACAATGACTTAACAGATGCGGTTCCCCGTTCACTTCTACTTCAATTGTGCTACTTTTTCCAACAAAATCCGCATCACTTCTGGTTCCGACACATCTTGTGTCCTTGACTCTGCCATTGTGTTGCCTTCGTTCTTAGTTAGTCCCGACAAAAAAATTTAAGTACCAGAAATATCTGACTTCCTACAACTCCATATCATCATACTCAGTAACATAATAAACCAATACAAAGCAATCAAATGCTACGAAAAACTACATCTTACTGTCCCAAATACACTAACACTTATTCTGACAGAACAAATAATATGCATACGCAAAACATCTAAAATGTGACTTCTGGCAAGCCATACTCAAAACACCAACAAGAAAGAAAACGTCCAACACTCAAAAGAACAATTTTGACAGCACTCACCACATCTTGTGACTGTCCTGCAGGTGGTGGGCTCGAACGTCGTACTGGACAGACGACGTCCGCTATTCTGACACCAAATGTAGTGGGTGGGTGCCAGGAGGTGCCATATTAAAACTCGGAGAGAACTTTCCAAATGATTTATTCGTTTCCACTACATTGCTTCGTTCACCTCATTCCGCATCACAGGCCCCACATTGCTGAGGAAGTTGAAACGCAACGCTGTGTCGTGCCGGCCTTGCCCGCCATCTGTAGAGCTCCAGTTACACCAGGAGGGCTGCGCCAGCAGCTAACTCAGCGGCCACCGACCCTGTTGATTCCGCTCTGCTCTGCCGGGAGCTGTAGGTTGGCCCCATTGCTGCTTCTTCCTCGGCTGGTGTAGCTGGGAACGCGGTGGCAATGACCACCCCCGTTCTGGCATCCCAACCTGTGGCCCTCACCTTGTAAGTCTCTCGCGTGTATTGGGAGACAAGACAACTGCCCATGGTAGGGACCTGAAGAGTGGCCCGCTCTCGCTGTCTGCGGACCCCGCGTCGGCCTCAGAGGGTCGAACCAACGACCCGCCATGGACTGGTACGCTGTCGCCCCATCTGCTGCCGTATCTCGCCGGTAGTGTGACATGCACCGCCGTCCAGGAGAGCTACCACACTTGAATGATGGTGGTGGTGGTTAGTGTTTAACGTCCCGTCGACAACGAGGTCATTAGAGGTGGAGCGCAAGGTCGGGTTAGGAAAGGATTGGGAAGGAAATCGGCCTTGCCCTTTCAAAGGAACCATTCCGGCATTTGCCTGAAACGATTTAGCAAAATCACGGAAAACCTAAATCAGGACGGCCGGACGCCATTTGAATGAATCTCGTTAGAAAACAACACCTATTTTTACTCGGCTGCACGCCTCTGTTTCGCTAACGCATCACTCCGAGTCATGTACACCCCACACCACGATTGCGCCAGTGGGCCACTTCTTCCTGTACCTTGTGACATGCGAACTACTGTGTTTACTCTTTTCAGCGGTTTGATGGCCACTGTGGCTTCCAGTCCACTTCCCAACCACTGGTCAGTGTAACTTACTGCGTTCCAGCCCACACCTGGTTGTAGCTCGTGCGCTCCGAAATATTGCACCAAATCTAATTTCCCTATCTTAAACTGTGCTGCCGCTACATATATGATGAAGTAACTACAATAAGAAATTTTTCACGTCAATGCTTTGTTCATTTTGTACTGCTATACAGTTTTGTCATTTAAAAAATAAAATTCGAAAAAAAGAAGCATATAATATTTTGCACAGAGGTAAGGATTTTGAGGAGCATAATTTGTCAGCAGCTTTAGTGACATTTCTGAAATTACGTATTTAAACACAGCAGAATAATAGCATAAATTATGTTGCAGGGAAGGGTTAGAATGTACTAGGCAATAGCTACCAGTGGACTATAAACCAAGCACACACAGTGTCATATAGTGTACATAAATTGTTACTGTATTTTTTCTATGTAGCAGAACAATTTGACACTGTGTGCCGATTCATCATGGCGACTGAGATGTCATGCATTACGGCTGTGCTTTGTGTACTACACATGCAAATATAGATGACACTCGGAGCGGTGGCTGATGGGAGCGACCGTAAAGGCATTTCCCATTTACAGTCGCTGCCATCAGCCACCGCACTGGGTGTCAACTTTGTTTGCGCATGTAGTACACGAAGCACAGCTGTGATGCATAATGTCTCAGTTACCATGATGAATCGGCACAAAGTGTCAAATTGTTCAGCTACATAGAAAAAATACAGTAACCATTTATGTATGCTGTATGATGCTGTGTGTGCTTAGTTAAATGGTAGTATCTCTCACTGAGTAAAAGGCTATTTTCTTTACTTTTTTTTTCTTCTTTGTTGAATTTTGATTCCCCCAGAGGGTGGCGCGTGGCCGGGGGGGGGGGGGGGGGCGGGGGGAAAGGCTGGCAACAGTATAATATCCCGTTCTGCAGCCTACAGAAGAATTTAAAAACATAATGAATAGAGAGTAAACAATAAAAACAGGTGATAAAACAGTGACTGGGTAAAACTGTAATAGGGCGAAAAAGGAGGAAGTTAAAATATAAAAACAAAGAGCTGGTGTTGCTAATTTAAACACATAAAATTAGACATCTACAATTAAAAAAAACGTCTAACAGTCTGGTTTCTGTTCACAAGAGTTAAATAAAACAACATACCTAGTGACAGGATGGTCTCTGTTCACAACATGTAAAAAAAGCGGCACCCACAACACTGACACATCACTTAAATACTGTACTATAAAGAAGACTCGAAGCCAGAAGAGAGGGGAGAGGGAAGGAGAGGAAAAAGCACAAGGGGGGAGCCAATGGAGGGAGAGGACAGAGAAAGGGGGAGGGAGGACAGGGTGGACATGAGAGGGAGTGGAGAAGGCATGGGAGGGGAAAGCAAAAGGACTCGGAGGAGAGTGAAAGGCTATCCATAGTGCCATCTCTTATAGCTATTGAGAAACACACTGACAACTGAATATGGTAAGCGATTCACCACCAAGCACTGTGCTTATATCAGTTTATTACATATTTACACATACTGCAAAACAAAGTAAATTGACTAATTTAAGGTATGCTAGGCCCATGGAAATAAAAGAAAAATAAATTTCATTGCATTGGTTTGACACTCGTTAAGTATCGATAGTCGTGCCCAGCAGTCTTGCAGCCTATAAATTGCAAATCTTTGGCATTGCAATTGATTGAGAAAATTAAAGTGTAGAAGAGTTAAAAGCAGAAACACTTGACATAAATTTGTTTGTAGTGTGAATGTAGAAATTGAAGGATTGGTGTGGAAAACCACTTTAACTCTGCTTGCAGTTACTGTAGGAGTGAATTAAGTAGCTCTGCAGTTGATGGTGTCAGTTCCAAACCTGGAGAAAGGTGGAGGGTTGGCAAAGTACTAAAGCCATAAAAGAATCGACATAAAATAGTAGGAGAGATCCAGTAAAGTTTAATACCTTAGTCGTGATGATGATGATGATGATGATGGTGATGATGATGATGATGATGATAATAATAATAATAATAATAATAATAATAATAATGGCGATTAAACCATATATTTCCAACTTAATTGCGCGATGCAAATAAAGCAGCTACCAGTATCTCATGCCTCTTTAAATATAGTATTATTGCTGAATGTGACCAGCAGCGGGACTGAACATAACAATCGGGAATGCTGGAGCTTCCAGAATCTATTCAACCAAAACACTAACACTTTTGGGCATAACAGTTTCTATTCAATAAAACTTTTTGTGGTTAACACTGTTCTTATAACAGCTAAATATAACGAACAGTTTATGAATGGATAACTTTCTCCCCCTCTGCACTTATGACAATTCCTGTTATTATCTATTAGTGTAACAGCACCAAAGAACTTACTTGTCAGGACTAAAGGCTAGCGTGTTCAGTTTCCAAGTCAAGGCAAAGTTATTGTAGAAGTGAACAGACACAAGGATCGGGTATGCCTTAATCAGATTTGTTGCAGGTAATATGTCTCTATTTGTAACCAACAGCTCAATAGATTAATATATTTACATAAAAATAGTATATATTACACCTACATAAAAACCTAAAATAACTTACCCTGGTCCCAAAAGGAGCCCAAGATTCAGGAACACACATTTTCAGTTAATTATCAGTAATAATTAAAAACTTGGTTTCAGATAAAGAACAGCTTAAAAAGAGTTTGAATGACTTTTGGTGGACAACTCATATACTCTGTGCATGAATATCTTCACAGGGATTGTTAGACAAGCTTAAGAAAAATTTCAGTTTTGGCAGCACTTGGTCACAACAGTTAAGATTAGGTATGTTGTGTATGATGATAGACTTATCAAAAGTTTATAACTTGGTTTCATTCTGACAGTGTATTAATTCTGTAAATATTAGCAGTTCCAGTTTATTGTAATGTGGCACTGCAAAACATTCAACTGCAGCTGCCAGGTAAATAAGTAACAAACAACTTTTTGCAGGGCAAATCAATTTGTTGAACAGATACAGAAGTAGAGCAAGTTATACACATAAAACAATAATCTTGTGTTTTGTGCCTTGTTTGTGCAGTTGAGATAGCTATGGCCAAAAAGGAAGAGGAACAAATAGCTCTAAAAATAAATGAGACTTTGGTGACAACTGCATGTTGTGTTTCAAATCACTTAAACAAGTACTTTGTTTCTGTTACTGACAGGTTGGGTTTTTCAGGTTCAGTAAACAGTACAATGGAGTAGTAGTAGTAGTAGTAGTTTTATTCATCCGTAGATCTCTTTTTACAAGGATATAGGACATGTCAAAGTATTTACAAGCTTAGATCAATTTACAATAAGCTAATTCGTATACACATATATTTACAGACTTCTAGTTAGAGACAATCATTAGATTTTACTCCTGGTATACAATAATTTATTTACAAATAACTCATTAAATAATGTAATGCCACACTATTCACTCATATTTCACTATCAGTCACTGCACACACTATACACACATTGTTTCATAACACTTCACTCACTACATACACACACACACACACACACACACACACACACACACACACACACACACACACACACACAGGTGATCCTTGGGCCATTTTCTGTACTGCAAGTTCCCATTTGCTATCCTGAAAAACTGAGTCAGCATCCCTTCATAATGAGTGAGATGTTGAGCTCAGAAAGAGGAAGAGGTGTTAGTATTGTGCTATGCATAGCTTGAGGGGAGAGTGTCTCTAGAAAGGAAAAAAGAAGAAAAATAATAAAGTGAAGGTGTTATGTGGAATATTGGATATTTTATAATCATTATTATTATTATTATTTGTTTGTATAACATTTTTTTTATCAAACCCCTACTCTGCTTTATCTAAGTAATCCTTCAATGTATAAAATGTATTGCATAACAGGTACTTTTTAGCTGCCTTCTTAAATAAGTGTATTTTTGAAATTTCTTTAATCTCTTTTGGTAATTTATTGTACAGTTTTATTCCTTGGTAGAAAATGCTGTTTTGCGTTTTATGTTTATTTTTTCTTGGTAAATGTAAGTCGAGTCTATCTCTTGTTGCATGGTCATGGACAGAGCTGTTTGTGCAGTAATTGCCAATGTTACTTTTGATGTGTACAACTGACTGGTAAATGTGTTCACATGGAGCAGTTAAAATTCCCAGTGTTTTGAACAGATCTTTACAATGAGCTCGACTACTATTTCTGGTTATTATTCTTATGGCTCTTTTCTGGAGTTTGAAAATTGTGTTCATATTTTGTGGATTTGTTCCCCAAAAAAGAATGCCATAGCTAAGAATTGAGTGTACATATGAATAATATGTAACTAAAAGACACTGCATGTTACACACAGATGATAGAATTCTAAGGGCATAACATGCTGATGACATTCTGTTTGCAAGTACCTTTGTGTGTTCGCACCACTTCAGCTGAGAGTCAATATTCATTCCTAGAAATTTTGCATTTGTTACACAGTCTATAGAGGTGCCATCTACATTTAATTTAACATTGTCATTTTTCCTCTTCAAACTGAAGTTCATGGCATTAGTTTTCTTTATGTTTAATGTCAATTTGTTGCTTATTGACCAATCGTAAACTTCCTTGAGAGTTTCATTTGCTATCTCGGTAAGGAGTTCTCTTGTTCTCTCAGTGACTATAATATTGCTGTCATCAGCGAAGAGAATTTTCTCACCATGAGTAACACTACTGGGAAAGTCATTGATGTATATCAGGAATAGTATTGGTCCTAATATGCTACCTTGTGGAACCCCTATATTAATATGTTTTGGTTCTGATAAGTATTTTACTAAATGTTTAGATCTATTTGAAGTATGTGTTATCTCTACTCTTTGTACCCTATCTGTTAGGTATGATCGAAACCAGTCATTAGCTACCCCTCTTATTCCTAATGCTTCTAATTTATTTAATAGAATCTTGTGGTCGACTGTATCAAAAGCCTTAGAAAGATCCAAAAATATGCCTGTGACACACTCATCTTTATCAAGAGCATTAAGTACAACTTTTGTGAATTCTACTATGGCTGACTCCGTATTTTTGCCACTTCGAAAACCAAACTGTGATTTGCTTAAAAGATTGTATTTATTCAGATAATTCATTAATCTGTCTTTCATAATTGCTTCTATTATTTTTGAGAATGCTGACAGCAGGGAAATGGGCCGGTAATTTTCTATGTCTTCTGCATTACCTTTCTTAAGCAAAGGTACAACTCTTGCCTGTTTTAGCTGCTCTGGAAATGTCCCTGATGTGAAGGATTCATTTATTATATTTGTTAATGGGCCTTGTATAATCCCTATGCATTGTTTCAGTACACACATTGGTACATCATCTAAGCCTTCTGACTTTTTATTTTTTAGCTTTTGAACAGTTTTATTGACTTCATTCTCTGTGGTTGGAAGTAACATCATTGTATCTAGTGCAACAATTTTTGCAGGTGTTATATTTGTTTTGGGGAATTTTTGCTGTAACTTCTCTGCAATACTTGAAAAATGCTCGTTTACATAGTTTGCTAAGTGTTGTGGATCATTTATTACCTTATCCCCCTCCCTTAGCAGTATGTTATTCTGCGTTTGTTTGCCTCTCCCCGTTTCCTTTTTTATAACATCCCAGACTGCTTTGCTTTTATTCTCTGCATTATATATTATTTTGTCATTAAATGACTTTTTTGCAGCAATCAGCACCTTCCTATAAATCTTTTTGTATCTATGATAGAAATTTAAAAATTCTGGATTATTGTGAATCTTTTTCATGGAACTGAGTTGTTTAAGTGTTTGGGAGGACTTCTTAATACCTGCTGTTATCCATCTGTTTTTGTGAGATGTTGATACAGTCATGCATACTTTTGGAAATGCTGTTTCAAAGTTCAATTTAAACAATGTGGAGAATTTGGAGAATTTCATATTCACATTGGTTTCCTTATACACTTCATCCCAGCTTTGTTTTTCTAGTTCTTTTGAAAAATCTTTTATTTTGATTTCTGATAGATGTCGTTTATAGGCTTGTAGTTTAGGGAATGATTCGATGCCTGATTTTACTGTTGTTATTTGACAGAGATGGTCTGATATTCCGAGATCTTTTACAGCTACATCACATTTTTCCCTGTCTATATTTGTGGCCACATGGTCAATTACTGATGCAGTCATTGTAGTAACCCTTGTTGCACTATTGACCAATAGGGACATGCCAAAACTTTGAAGGATATTTATGAAGGTGCTGCTGGATTCATTTATGATATTAGTGTTGATGTTTATGTCCCCACACAGAATTATGTTGACCTTTGTACTTGAGACTTTATCTAGAACTTCTGTTAATTTATTGAAAAAAGTGTCCACACTACCACTGGGAGATCTATACACACACAAAATGATTAATTTCTTGGTGATATCGAGCCCTGATAATTCAATAGCTGATATTTCAATGTGTTTGTCTTCACTTACTGTACTGAGGTCATGTCTAGATTTGAACTGTGTTCCTTTTCTGATATAAATGCATGATCCTCCACCCCTTGAAGTAGTTCTGCAGTAAGAGTTTGCCCTTTCATACAATGATAATACTACATGTTGGATTTCTGTGTCTCTACACCAGTGCTCAGTAATACAAACTACTGTGCAGTTCAAAGATTGGAGCTCAACTTCTAATGCTTGTATTTTATTTTTTATTGATTGCATGTTTTGATGGAGGATTGTTAAGTCTGTGAAATGCCCCATGTTACTCTTTCCGATGGTTTGTTTTTCTTTGTGACATCTGGTATGTGTGATTTTTGAAGTGTTATAATCTGTCTTGTGAGTGATTGTTTCAGTATTTTTTGAACTGCTAGAGATACTCTTTAGGCAGGGGAACCTGTTGTCTGGATTTATCCTAAAAAAGACCTACTTTTCCTACCTATGACAACAGGTATTTGACCATGTGTGGCCCGAGATCCACCCCCTATACTTTCATGGATCAGCTGTACCAATCTTCCCTTCCCAGTCCTGTTTAGGTGTAGGCCATGCCTAGTGAAACCCCATCTGTTGATAGTCCCGACGGGCACCAGAGAAACATGAGCAAAGTTGGCCGTCCTCAGAGCCATCCCCAGCCCCACATTGATTCGCCTCACAGCTCCATCAAGGCGTGGCTGATCATGACGCCGGAACAGCTCAACAAAGTGTACATTGGTGCCATGAGTCAGGGAAGCTATCTTGTCCAGGTCACCACCTATTTCATATGCCCCATCCCTGTCCAAACTGTTTCCCGCCCCACCCACTATCACTACATGGTCCTCTTTTGTAAAATCCTTACATAAAGACCCTAGGTCCTCTATCACATGACTTAGCCCTGCATTTGGTTTGAAGATACTGGTGGCCTGGTACGCTGCCCCTAAACTTTCCTGTAACTGAGGGCCTACACCTCGCCCATGGCTACTACCTAGCAGCAGCACTTTCTTCTTCCTAACACTTTGTACATTCCTAGGCTTCTTGGCCTCGGTTGAAGTGTGCTGCACATTTCCTGCTCCTCGTTCTACCTGAGGCTCTTCTCCACTTAACTCTGGCAGTGGCAGATACCTGTTTTTGGTGTTGATGATAAAACTATCAGATCGCGTTCTCTTTCTTCCTATCCTCCTACCAGCTGCCAGTTCCCAACCACCCTCCTCCCCCCTATTTCCCTTGATCCTTATCAGTTCCTTCCTTGCTTCCTCCAACTGTGCCTGAAGGGCACAGATTTTCCTTTCCTGCTCCCCAATCAAAATGTTCCTACTGCATACTCTGCAGTTCCAGGAGAGAGCCTCTTCTGTTCTCCCAACATTCTCCCCACTGCATCCCCCCCAGTGAAAATATTTCCTACAAGATTGGCAACAAATCCCTCTACTCACTACCCTATAACAGCTCCCACATTTCTCACTCATGGTCAGTTTCGAAAGAATAGTTAAGTTTAAAGAATGTTTTAAATTTGTCAAGGTCGCGAGATTGTATGTCTGCAAGCAAAAAAAACGACACAAAGATCTTATGTGCGGTGGTTGTTGTTTTTCTACTGATTTAGAGATGCAAAAACAGAAGAATGAATTTGTAATTACTTTGCTTTTAGAGAATTTAAGTTATCAGGCGTGTTTGGTCAGGTTTTTAAACGTTTATAACTCGGAAAATTTAGGCCTAGATCGCGTCTATCTAACTAGTAAACAATACGAAATGTGTTAGTTAAATACGATTTAGAAATGTTTAATTACACTTTTATTGCGACAATAGACACTGATGAAAGTAGTAGCTGTCTTTTTTAACGATTTTTGCACTATCAAGAAAACTTGAATAGAATTTGTTGTGTTTATGTCACGCAAAATTACGGGTTATGTCGCGATTATCGGGACCTCAGCTAAAGAACAAGTTTTTTCAAGAACAAGCTCTGCTTGGACGCTAATATTCAGTTGTGTGACAAGAACGGACACTACAACAAGTAATAAAAACAAAGAATATTTAAACTTGGCACTATTTCCTCTTAAATAAGTTATTTTAGCGGACGAAGAAAATACCTGTGATCTCACTCGGCGGCCATCTTTACAACTAACTGCAGTAAAATGGGAATGACACTCAAATCTTCCAAAGAAGTAGCATTCATCATAAAATCCTTAACATCTAAGTATTCTAGTGGTTATGGTAATATATCAACAAAGTTAATCAAAGAGTGCTCATGCAAGGTGAGTTCTGTCTATTTGTGTAATCAGTCTTTTATCAGTGAAACATTTCCAGACTGGCTAAAATATAAAGCCTCTTTACAAGAAGGGGGATAACGAGATACCATCAAACTATCAACTGAAGATCAGATGGGTCCATCACATAACTAATGAGGAGGTATTGAACAGAATTGGGGAGAAGTAGGTTGAAGTAAGTACTGGGAGATGAAGCAGCTTGCAGAGGATAGAGTAGCATGGAGAGCTGCATCGAACCAGTCTCAGGACTGAAGACAACAACAACAACAACAACATCAACCAATTTCACTTTTGCCAGCTTTTCCAAAAACATTTGAAAAGGTTGTGTTCAATTGCCTACTTAAGCATCTGACTACAAATAATATATTGTCAAAATGACAGTTTGGGTTTCTTAAGGGTTCTGATAGAGAGAAAGGTATTTATATGTACAGTGATAATGTACATAATGAATTATATAACAAATTAGAGACTACTGGCATTTCTAGTGATATGTCAATCATGTTTGACTGTGTGAATCACAGCATTCTCCTAAGTGAATTAGAATACTATGGTGTCACCAGCAGTGGTGAGAAATGGTTTGAGCCTTATTTAACTACTGTAACATGAAACAAAGGGTGTTGCGAAATATCTGTGAAGTAAACAGTCAGCCTTCATCTGACTGGGAATTAATTACATATGGTGTTCCTCAAGGTTACATCTTGGGTCTGTTGCTTTTTCTTGTGCGCATTAATGACTTCTCGCCAATTAAATTGGCAGATGCTAAGTTTGTTTTGTTGCACATGGTACAAACATTGCAATAAGTAGGAGGTCAAGTACAAATTTAGAAATTGCTGCTAATCAAATTTTCACCGACATTAATAAATGATTTAAAGCTAATTCCTTGTCATTAAACTTTGAAAAGACCCACCGAAAACTGTTAGATATTTACTTCTAGCACATATATAGCAAATGAAGCATGTGTGTAGCAAATGCAGATCAAAGCGGTTGACAGGGTTAAATTTCTGGAATAAAAATTCGATAATAAATGCTGTTGGGAAGGGATTTGCTGTAAGAATGATGTCAGATGTAGTAGATACAAAAAACTTATATATTTTGCCTACTTTCATTCTAATATGTCATATGGGATCACATTCTGGAGTAACTTGCAAAGCCGAGTAACAGTTTTTAGAATCCAATAGCAGGTAACAAGATTCATTTGTTGTGTAAATTCAAGAAAATCATATAGAAACCTGTTCAAGGAACTTTGAATTCTAACTATTGATTCTCAGTATACTGCATTTATTTTTAATGAAACTTATTTCAAGTAATATATCTCTATTTCCAACCAATTGCTCAATAAATATTATCAGTACTAGGAATAAGAACAATCTACATAAAAACCTAAAATCACTTACTTTGGTCCAGAAAGGGGTCCAATATTCAGAAATCCACATTTTCAATAAATCGCCAGCAACCATTAAAAACTTGGTTTCAGATAAAGCAGTTTAAACTGAGTTTGAAAGACTTTTTGGTAGGCAGCTCCTTCTACTCTACAGATCAGCGACTGTTAGACCAGCTTAAGTAAAAATATCAGATTTCAATTTTGACAGCAATAGGTCACAACTGACAAGATTTGATATTTTGTGAATGATAAATTTTTTAAAAGTGCAGAGCTGTGTTGCATCCTGGCAGAGTATTAATTCTGTAAATATTAGGAGTTCTAGTTTACTGTAATACTTTTACCTATTCTGACAGTCTGCTGATAAATGATCAGGGTAGTGAGTATTATATTAAGATGTTTTACGTTTTTTTTTATTTATGTTATACTTTCTGACTTGTTTCACACCCAAGAGAAACATATCATTTTTTGGGTCTCTGGAACGAAAACTGAATCTAATCTAATCTATTTCACTATAGTAACAGAATTTTCTAGGTAGTAGTCCTACTGTTGTGTTGTCATTGCCAAGTCCTGTAAACATTCTCTAGGCTGTGTAGTAATTTTGCCACAAGTGTTATATCAGAGAAGACTCGAGCACTTACTCTATATTACTTTCCCACAAAATTGAAATACTATGTGGGGGTAAGGTGTTTATTTATTTTCATCTACACCAGAGCATTTACATGCAGTCAATAGCCTCCTTAATAATTATGATAACAACTTTTACATCAGGAACTGACAAAATGTAATTTTGAGAGTGACATAATCAACTGACTGATGTATGACAAGTGCAGTGTCTCTCTAATTCCTTATGTTCTTTGTTTCTTCCTGTTCTGGTTTGATCGCTAATGTATACAAATGTGTCTTTTGTATTTGTGCGCAATAAGGTGTGGTTTACACTGAGGTGAAAGAAATTCATAGACTAGCAATGGCGGTTGTTGTTGCTGTTGTTGTTGTTGTTGTTGTTGTCTTCAATCCTGAGACTGGTTTGATGCAGCTCTCCATGCTACTCTATCCTGTGCAAGCTTCTTCATCTCCCAGTACTTACTGTAACCTACATCCTTCTGAATCTGTTTAGTGTATTCATCTCTTGGTCTTCCTCTACGATTTTTACACTCCACACTTCCCTCCAATGCTAAATTTGTGATCCCTTGATGCCTCAGAACATCTTCAATCAACCTGTCCCTTCTTCTTGTCAAGTTGTGCCACAAACTCCTCTTCTCCCCAATTCTATTCAATACCTCCACATTAGTTATGTGATCTACCCATCTAATCTTCAGCATTCTTCTGTAGCACCACATTTCGAAAGCTTCTATTCTCTTCTTGTCCAAACTATTTATCGTTTCTGTTTCACTTCCATACGTGGCTACACTCCATACAAATACTTTCAGGAACGACTTTCTGACACTTAAATCTATACTCGATGTTAACAAATTTCTCTTCTTCAGAAACGCTTTCCTTGCCATTGCCAGTCTACATCACCCAACTCAATTCGACTACATTCCATGATCCTCGTTTTGCTTTTGTTGATGTTCATCTTATATCCTCCTTTCAAGACACTGTCCATTCCGTTCAACTGCTCTTCCAAGTCCTTTGCTGTCTCTGACAGAATTACAATGTCATCGGCGAACCTCAATGTTTTTATTTATTCTCCATGGACTTCAATACCTACTCCAAATTTTTCTTTTGTTTCCTTTACTGCTTGCTCAATATACAGATTGAATAACATCTGGGAGAGGCTATAACCTTGTCTTACTCCCTTCCTAACCACTGCTTCTCTTTCATGTCCCTCGACTCTTAAATCTGCCATCTGGTTTCACTACAAATTGTAAATTGCCTTTTGCTCCCTGTATTTTACCCCTGCCACGTTTAGAATTGAAAGAGGGTATTCCAGTCAACATTGTCAAAAGCTTTCTCTAAGTCTACAAATGCTAGAAATGTAGGTTTGCCTTTCCTTAATCTTTCTTCTAAGATAAGTTGTAAGGTCAGTATTGCCTCACGTGTTCCAATATTTCTACAGAACCCAAACTGATTTTCGCTGAGGTCGGCGTCTACCAGTTTTTCCATTCGTCTGTAAAGAATTTGCATTAGTATTTTGCAGCTGTGACTTATTAAACTGATAGTTCGGTAATTTTCACATCTGTCAACACCTGCTTTCTTTGTGATTGGAATTATTACATTTTTCTTGAAGTCTGAGGGTATTTCGCCTTTCTAATACATCTTGCTCACCAGAGGGTAGAGTTTTGTTAGGACTGGCTCTCCCAAGGCCGTCAGTAGTTCCAATGGAATGTTGTCTACTCCCGAGGTCTTGTTTGACTCAGGTCTTTCAGTGCTCTGTCAAACTCTTCACGCAGTATCGTGTCTCCCTTTTCATCTTCATCTACATCCTCTTCCATTTCCAATAATATTGTCCTTATGTACATCGCCCTAGTATAGACCCTCTATATACTCCTTCCACCTTTCAGCTTTCCCTTCTTTGCTTAGAACTGGGTTTCCATCTGAGCTCTTGATATTCATACAAGTGGCTCTCTTATCTCCAAAGGTCTCTTTAATTTTCCTGTAGATAGTATCTATCTTACCCCTAGTGAGATAAGCCTCTACATCCTTACATTTATCCTCTAGCCATCCCTGCTTAGCCATTTTGCACTTCCTGTCGATCTCATTTTTGAGACGTTTGTATTCCTTTTTGCCTGCTTTATTTACTGCGTTTTTATATTTTCTCCTTTCATCAATTAAATTCAATATTTCATCTGTTACCCAAGGATTTCTACTAGCGCTCATCTTTTTACCTACTTGATCCTCTGCTGCCTTCACTACTTTGTCCCTCAGAGCTAACCATTCTTCTTCTACTGTATTTCTTTCCCCCATTCCTGTCAATTGTTCCCTTATGCTCTGCCTGAAACTCTGTACAACCTCTGGTTTAGTCAGTTTATCCAGGTCTCATCTCCTTAAGCTCCCACCTTTTTGCAGTTTCTTCAGTTTTAATCCACAGTTCATAACCAATAGATTGTGGTCAGAGTCCACATCTGCCCCTGGAAATGTCTTACAATTTGAAACCAGATTCCTAAATCTCTGTCTTACCATTATATAATCTAATTGATACCTTCTAGTTTCTCCAGGATTCTTCCATGTATACAACCTTCTTTTATGATTCTTGAACCAAGTGTTAGCTATGATTAAGTTATGCTCTGTGCAAAGTTCTACCAGACGGCTTCCTTTTTCATTTCTCTCCCTCAATCCATATTCACCCTCTATGTTTCCTTCTCTCCCTTTTTCCTACTCTTGAATTCCAGCCAGCCATGACTATTAAATTTTCTTCTCCCTTCACTACCTGAATAATTTCTATTACCTCATCATACATTTCATCAATTTATTCATCATCTGCAGAGCTTTTTTTTTTTTTTTAATCATCAGTCTACTGACTGGTTTGATGCGGCCCGCCACGAATTCCTTTCCTGTGCTAACCTCTTCATCTCACTGTAGCACTTGCAACCTACGTCCTCAATTATTTGCTTGACGTATTCTAATCTCTGTCTTCCTTTACAGTTTTGCCCTCTACAGCTCCCTCTAGTACCATGGAAGTCATTCCCTCATGTCTTAGCAGATGTCCTATCATCCTGTCCCTTCTCCTTATTAGTGTTTTCCACATATTCCTTTCCTCTCCGATTCTGCAGAGCTAGTTGGCATATAAACTTGTACTACTGTAGTAGACATGAGCTTCGTGTCTATCTTGGCCACAATAATGCATTCACTATGCTGTCGGTAGTAGCTTACCCGCACTCCTACTTTTTTATTCATTATTAAACCTACTCCTGCATTACCCCTATTTGATTTTGTATTTATAACCCTGTATTCACCTGACCAAAAGTCTTGTTCCTCCTACCACCGAACTTCACTAATTCCCACTATATCTAACTTCAACCTATCCATTTCCCTTTTTAAATTTTCTAACCTACCTGCGCAATTAAGGGATCTGACATTCCACACTCCGATCCGTAGAACGCCAGTTTTCTTCTCCTGATAACAACGTTCTCCTGAGTAGTCCCCACCAGGAGATCTGAATGGGGGACTATTTTACCTCCAGAATATTTTACCCAAGAGAACAGCATCATCATTTAACCATACAGTAAAGCTGCATGCTCTCGGGAACAATTACGGCTGTAGTTTCCCCTTGCTTTCAGCCGCTCGCAGTACCAGCACAGAAAGGCCCTTTTAGTTAGTGTTGCAAAGCCAGATCAGTCAATCATCCAAACTGTTGCCCCTGCAACTACTGAAAAGGCTGCTGCCCCTCTTCAGGAACCACATGTTTATCTGGCCTCTCAACAGATACCCCTCCGTTGTGGTTGCACCTACGGTATGGCCATCTGTATCACTGAGGCACGCAAGCCTCCCCACCAACGGCAATGTCCATTGTTCATGGGGGTAGGGCGTTGGTGGTAGTATCACATATACTATTTATAGAAGGACAATGAATTAGCAGATCAGTCATTTGTATTCGAGTGATTCATGTGGGAATGTTTCCAACCTGATTGCTTCCACATGAGGACAATTAACAGACTTTGAACATGTAATGGTAGTTGCAGCTAGATGTGCAGGACTCCATTTCAGAAATCATTAGGGACTTGAATACTCCAAGATCCACAGTGTCAAGAATGTGTCAACAGTACCAAATTTCAGGCACTGTGGGAGCTGGTGTTGGCACCATATTTGTGTGGGCTGTGTTTACATAGAATTAAGTTGCTCTTCTGGTTCAACTGGACGAATAATTGAATGGAAATGGTTATGTTCAGCTACTTAAAGACCATTTGCAGCTATTTATGTTACAAACAATAATGGAATTTTTATAGATGGCAGTGCACCTCATCACCCAGCCAAAATTGTTCACAATTGGTTTGAGAACTTTCTGAACAATTCAAGTGGATTTTTTGGGCATCCAGATCGCCCAACATGAATCCTTTCAAACATTTGTGGGACATAATTGAGATGTCAGTTCATGCTCAAACTTGTGCACTAGCAAAACTTGCAATTATAGAGACAGCATGGTTCAATATTTCTGCCGGGCACTTCCAATGACTTACTGAGTCCACACCAGGCGGTGTTGCAGCACTACTCTGGGTAAAAGAAGGTCCAACATGATATCAGGAGGCATCCCATAAGTTTTGACACCTCATTGTATTACACCATCAGTCTGTGAATGTATTTTATGTTTAGGAATTAGTGCCCTTCCATAATTTGTGAACCCAAAGAAGAAATTCTACTCTCTTGGGTAGGTTATCTGCTGCAATTCATAGAGATAAGTACAGTCATGAATACCATTCATAATCTTCTATATTGTCAGTGGCGCCATCCATGTCATTAAAAATGAGATTCAGATTCTACAGTGCCCGCCTCCTGTATTTCGACTGCTAGATTCCATGCCACATATTGATCCTTTTTGGTACCTCACGGTTTCAACATCTCTGGTCATGACACAGTGATATAACCACATAAAAATGCTTTGCACATAATTAAAACAGTGTCGTAAGACATCATATTCAGAATGAACATGTTTCCAGTTATTTCATGTTCACTGGTTCCACATGTGAGATCAACAGAAATACCCACTCATCAGCTTTCACAGTCATCCCACACTGTATTGGCAAGTTCAGGCCCCACAGTTTGCACCCAGTCAATTGAAAATTTATTTGCAGTAAATGGAGCGCATTTTCAAACAACAGCAAATAAGTTACACTTTTGAATAGTTCACTTCAGTGATCAGTAATCTTGATCAACATGTTACTTCAGTAGTGTTGGACATTATATTATGAGCCTCCCTGCACCAAGCCTACAATACTCTCACGGTAGTAGTGATTTCACACTGCAACAAAATCAGTGGGTCAAAGGCTCATGCAAATCCTGTAGCATGAGAGGCATAATGTAATGATACCATCTGAATTCTGGAGACATCTGCATGGAATGATTACCAATTTGGATGCTTTGCTGTTACACATTTGCCAGCAACAATTGCTACCAAAGTGAGGTTAACTTTAATTACTCAGTAAGGGCAGCCATTATACTAGTTACCAATAAAGCACACACCTTGCTTGACACATATGCCACAATGGCCACCATGATAACTTCCATTCACTTTGAAGAGAGCCGAACCATCCCAGACCAGACCAACGTGTTGCTGCCTAGGCACCATGCCACCTCCACCTGAAAGTCACAGTGTGTTCTCGAGGACCAGTGAACTCTCTATACCACTGTCAAGAGGCTAACTAAGCAGTTGAAAATGTTGCAACTATGGATCATGACATCTGAGAGCAAACGGACCCACTGCACATTCCCACAGTGGCCTCATAGCCATGAGACTACTCAGACTAATGTTTGCTGTTCCACAGACATTTTTGTCACCTGGCAACTAATTGCAAGAAATCATGCTTGCACCTCAACGCTGAGAACTGATTTGGTTCAGGTGCAACAGTAGGACACCCACTTACAGCACGTATTGTTTAAGAACAGTCAAAAATACAGTATAGGACTGCTCAGCCTACCACTTGTATCGGCATGACTCCAAAGCTGCCGACTACTGAATGGCTACACAACAATACATCACAAAAGTTGTTCATTACCAACCACTATTCAAGGCTAGTGTTATTAATCAAACAGGATCAGAGATCAACACACTGCTGAATACATTTTACCCAGATGCAAAACAACACACTATGGCCAATTTAATGGCAGTTAACAAGTCTGTCATATGTGCATATTGTCACAAAACGTTTGAGGTTGACAATGAGCTCTTTGAGAACTGCAAGTGGTCTTACACATTAATGAACATTGCTCAAACTATTTTGGGTGCTGATTTCCTCACACAGGCTGCCATGACCACCAATTTACCAAATGAATGACTGATAAACTCCATCAGCAGTCACACTATTGTTGCAGTAAAGGGTTATTCATCAAAGTACACTATGCCCAGGGTGTATAATTTAAGTGCTAACACCTCAAATGGCCATTGTCATTACTGGGAGTCCTACTGCCACAACTTGAAATCACACCTCCATACCATGATAAAAGATTACGTAATAATGAGGTGTGAAATAATCAAGTTACATGAGGATAATGTGGTGTTGAAGGATACCCTACTGGAAATAGAAGCCCAACTCCAAGTGGCCCGAAAAACATTAGAACAACATAGGACACCTTTGCATTGCATCCGTGCTCTGCAAACGACTGTGTCCCTGGATTAACAGGGCAGGGTCACACATACTACGATGCACCATATCTGTACCAAACCTGGTCTGTAATTTCGTCATGAGTCCATACCATTGTGTGGACATGACTACCACCGATTTCCAGTGGCTACACAATGGCACTGGGGGAACCAACACCTCACACCCATCCCCCTCTATCTGCTACCAATGGCACTCATCCCAACCATCATTCTACTGTACTGGCTGTGTCACTGACTGCAGTTACATGTCCATCATGCCCAGCCGCACACAAGCTGGCTGTGAGGTCAAATTCAAACTCCCTCTCATGTTTTAGGCAGGGGAGGGGGGAAAGGGGGGTGTGCTGTGTGGGAGTGACATAATCAACTAATAGATGTGTGACAAGTGCAGTGAGTCTTTAACTTCTCATGTTTTCTGTTCTGGTTTGTTCACTAATACACTGTTATTCCCTATATGTATTTTATATGTAGTAGATGGTGTCCCTACATGGTCCCACATTGCACAGTAATTCTTACTGTAGGCTTATACTAAAATGTACATGATAAAATTAACAAAAGCATATATGGGTAAACATTGCAACTGAACATCTTTTAGAAGCCACTTTATGGACCTAGGGAATGTTACATGTATACACTCCCTAGTGGTGTTCCTGGTTAACAGGAAGAGTGCATTTAGGATGAAATCAACAACTCATAATCACATAACTAGAGGAAGTAATAATTTCCATATCATCTATGTATCTCTTTTTAGAGTTTAGAAAGGAGTTTTATTTTCGGGTACAAAAGTCTATAAAAGGTAACCAGTGGGCTGCAGGAAGGAAACTGAACATTTGCAAATACTTGAAAACCAAAGAAAATAACACCTCATTAGCCACTCTTTCAATGATTTATCAGAATATTTGAAGTGAAGCATGTAAATTTCGTTAAAAATTAAGCACGCATATAGATACATGACAGTGACAAGACATCAATGTCTTTAAAACATGTCAACTGAGGGAAGAGAAAGGCACTTGTTTCATTATTTTCGCTTTTGTATAATAAATATATTTTTGAGAGGTATGTCCCAAAATGGAATGCAGTGTGGGATTATGAAATGCACAAGTGCAAAGCAGGCACATTTTAGTGTTTCTGTGGCGATGTCTTTACTGAAAATACTAAAAGCTTAGTAAAAATTGCCCGGTCCATTTAATGACTTCTCTTTATGTATTCCTTCTGTCTAGCACTATCTGTCAACATACTCTGAGGAATTATGTGGTTGCATTTTTATGTTTGATCAACAATCAGAGTTTTGAGTTGATGAGAACAGTATATTAGTATCACCATAAAACATTACCAACATACCTTTCTGCATACTTACGGACAGATCATTGCAAAGTATAATGAACAGAATTGCTCAGAGTTTGAAAATTCGGGAATTCCTTGTCTTACTACTTGCTCCTTTGACCAACACTTTCACCATTTGTTTGATGATTACAACTTTTTTGGACTCTGTTCGAAAGATATGATATGAACCAATAACTGCATTTTCCTGTAATTCTATAGTAGCATTGTTTCTGAAATGTAATGTATGGTTGCCAAAGTTTGTGAGCTCAATGAATAGCTTGTTTTGTGTTTTCCTTCATAAAGTGCACTATAAAATTAATAAATTTGAATATAAAGCTCCATTTATCAAATCCCTTTCTCAAAAGACAAACTTTTGCAGACTCAATAAGCAATAAATTCTGAAGAAGCTCTTCAAATCTATAGTTGTTGCATTTGCAGCTAACCTACTGGCACTAGTTTATGTGGCCAGCTGGTACAGAAACAAGGAATTTCGTTTAAATTACTCTAGTACAGGAATGATTTGCTAACAATTAATGAAAATTTTGAGAATTTTTAACAAGATTCCTTTATTATGTAAAAAACACAGATGATAACTTGAAATGAACTTCCAGTGTGCTATACTTTAAACTGATCATTGAAACAAAACACACCACAGTAATTCCCTGTGAGTTTCCAACAGTTCTGTTACAAAAGACAGCATGCAATTAGTATGTCTATCTTCCTTTGCCTTTTCAGTGGCTTAATACATTAAAAAGCATTGTTCACTGAAATTCTAAGACAGGTAAGTTATTTTGAAGAAAGTAACTTCTTTTGTGATGCACAATATCACCTTTAGAAGGGCAGGTCAGTGATAGTAGCAGTACTTGACTTGGTTACAAATGTAAGTCAGGGTTTTGAAGACAAAAGAGTTTATAGCACTGGTATCTTGTGACCAATTCTATCCAAGGTAAGGTGGTCCTCAGCACTGTAAAATCATATGGTGTTGGGGGAGTGTTGAGCAAATTCTTGAATCATACCTGATTAACAGACAGTAGATTGTATCAGTTCAAGGAGCAGACTTGTTGACCAGAAGCTGAAATAGAGTGCACCATAGCAGCCTGTAAAGGGGCCTTTATTGTTCCTGATTTTTGTTGATGACGTAAGTACCAATGGGCACACCTTGCAGTTTGCAGATAATAACAATTGTTCTCAGAAAGAGAGAGTGTTCGTCAGTCTTTTCAACAAGTAGAAGCCCTATTAAGCAAAGGCACTGCCTAGTTTACTATGAACAAGATGAAACTTTATGAATACAAAACACAGAGAATAACACACAGCCTTATTAATACAGGAGCACTGGGTGGCACAGCAGCCATTAAACTCATGGGCTTTTTCATTGATACTACGTTAACATAACAACAGCACACAAAAATTGTATATTCCAAACTTTCCTGGGTCCTGTATCTCCTGAGGAAATTAAAAGGTACTAACAGTGTACCCTCTAATGTTCCAAAGCTGCATGAGACATGGGCTGCTGCTGTGGAGTCACTCTGCAGGCTGCAAGAATATACATTGTTGTACAAAGAAATGCAATATATATATATATATATATATATATATATATATATATATATATATATATATATATATATATATATATATATATGACCATGTAAACGAATTGTTTCTAGGTTATGAGTTCTGACTGTTTTTAGACAATATTTATTCCACTGCCTTGCTTATAAGAAATAAATCATGAGCACTACAGAAAGAGAAATAAATCTCATCAACATAGCACAGGCAATAGAGTCAGTAAAGAAAGCCCTGGATTCTGATTAACACAAACACAAAGGGTATCCACATGGTGGCTTTCAGACTGTTGAATGGGCTTTGTAAGGGTATCCTGTTACAACCAATGGAGCAATTTAAGACAAATTTTTTTCTGAACTATGCAGTATGTTCTAGTACTGATTTCATAGTTGTATTATCATTGTATGTATATCATAATGTATTTGTTCTCTTTTATAGTAGCAGTTTTAGTATCATAATTTAACTTGCAGTGTTACATTCATTTTATTGTAGAAATACTACTGTAATCCTGATGCACTCTGTTCAGTTATGGCTGGTTAACAACACAGAGCTGGTAATAAATGGACATGATGTCAGACTGCTTTTTGATGATAATAAGCAATATTATCCAAACCACAGAATTATTTGTGTGGTTCTGTGTTATAATACTGCAAATTTCAGAAGGTGTGAGTGGGCAAGGAAAAAGTTATCTTCGGAGCAGCACAAAGCTTTTACAATGACTGGGTACAGAAGGATTGATAAAAGAAGAAAGTGTGTCATGAATGTTCATGAAGTGATTGTTGAATATTTCACATAAATTTTTTGCTCAGAGGAAATACCATCTTCAGTCTTAATGCATGTTATTGATTGACTTTTTTTCCTTTCTACCAACAGTCTCATTGATGACTTTCCATACTGCTTTTGATTTATTACTTGAATTGAGTATAAACTGCCAGTTGTACATTTTATATGATTCACAACAGACTTGTTCAGTTTAAAATAGTTATTAAATAACTTGCTGTCTGTAGTTTTACTGTAAGAATATAGCAGTCACTTATGTCCACAAAAGGTTTGTATTCCTGACATCAGCAGTTTATTGCTAGACATTTTGCATATATTTGGCTTAGATCTAAGTTTGATTGGGAATGCTACATCTTCATGTTTCTACAGAATACTCAAATTCTTGTACCTTACAGTCAACATCACTATCACAATGCACACCCTTCCACTTAGCTTCATGGAACACGTGTGAAAGTGAATAGGCTCTATTATTTTTAATGTAATTTTTCAAACTTTCCTGGTGATCCGTCGACACCTTGAGGGGTCAGGTATACTTTCAAATATCAGCCCCGCACTGCATATCTCTCCTCCTGCTGTTCGTTTTGCCATCCCTCGGAGAATATGTCTGGGTTAGTTTTGGGAATGTGTTCTGAAGTTTTAGCCTCTGACATCAGAACAGTCCCTCAGTTGTTTTTCTTTCTTTCTTCATTTGCCATCTCCTACTCTTCCTCTGCTTCAACATTTGAGATTCCTCTTTGTTTCTTCTTCCTTCCAAGTGTAACAGATTATGTGTTATTCCCAACCCCTGGTCGATACATAGGGTTCACACGTATACCCTGGGACATGCCAGGCCCAGGGTGGGGTTACTGGCTGAGCTCTTACCTTCCCAAATTGCCAATTTGTCACTCTATCAGGAGTTTTGAAGGTGTGACCTGAGGTGTGAACAATCACCTAAGGCAGGTGAGCCCCCCTTGGAGGGAACCCAGTTGGAAGGAGCATGCCATCAGAGACCATGGGAATCATGGGAGATTTTCTTGCAATGAGTCAATCATCATTTCAGTCCACAACTTGTACTAAATGTAAACGGAATGAAGATGAAGTTTCAAAGAATCTCCCAGCAGTACCTCCGATCTTCATGGTATCACATACTGAAGAAGGTCAGTCCTTTGTTGCTGTTAATGTGTTTATTATTCAAAAAGGCGTTGATGCAATTGCAGGCCCTGTGAAATCTTGCTCCCATTTATGCAATGGAAATTTGCGTTTGGAGTCAAATTGTGATTTCAGGCCCAACAATTGCTTGCAGCTTCATTCCTCACAGCTATCCTGTTCATGTTGAGTCCCACTGAATGCTGAATTCTTTGCATGGTGTTATTTACACTAGACCGCTTGGAGGCTTGACTGAGGGAGAATTCCAAACCTACCTATCTGATCAGGGCATCACTGCAGCCCATCAGGCAATGAAAAATGTTGATGCAACATTAGTGCCTACATGTACTCTTTTGTTCATGTTTGCTGAGTACTGCTTCCACCAAAGATCAAAGTAGATTATGAAGTGATCATGATCCAACTGTACATTCCAAAGTCACATGTCCTGTTGAAACATGACCAAACGTGTTATTTGTGGTAGGGTTGCTCGGAAGGGTGATTGCTTACCCCATCCTCCGTGCTGCATCAGTTGCAATGGAGATCATCAGCCTCATTCAGAGAATGTCCCATATATCTTGATGAGCAGGGCATCCAGGAGATCTGGTAGAAGGAAAAAGTGCCTTACCCTGTTGCTTGCAAGTTGTTGGCTAGACAAAAGCTCTGTGTTTCACCATCTGGCACTTACAGTACCATTCTAGCTACACTTTGCTCCATGAAGGACCTGGCCACTCAGTCTTGCAGCTTCAAATTCGGCACTGCAGTTGTAAATTCGCCCAGCATTGCATTTGCATAACCATTTACTTCTCCTCCAGCTGTGCAACAAATCATCAAATCTTTGCCTCCTGCAGTGAAATTACCTGCTACACAACTGGTAGGCTGGAAAGGAGAAAAGGAATATTCTCCTAATGATTTTTGATGTAACTTCTGCCAGCAAAGTTCTGAATCCACAAAAGTTTTAAGAAATCAAACAAACGCAAACAGTTTTCTCCTTCCCTGACTCAGAGCTCCTCTTCAATGGTGTCACTGAATTATACCCTTACCTAGCTGACCTACATTTCACTAGTGCACTCTGCTTACCATTTTCCTTATGTAGAATCTGCAGTCCAATCCAGTGAGAATGCCAACATCTCTGTAGATCCCATGGGATAAGATCCTCCAGCCTGTGCACCCTGTAACAGTGAGTCTTCAAAGGCTGGCACTCAGCAGCCACCAAGGTGACATACCTTCATTTTTTTCCTCATCCCCTTTCACCATTATGTCTTTCCTCCAATGAAACATTCATGGCATTAGATCCAAGGAAAAGGAACTATGGCTGCCCTTGGAATCATAGTGTCCACTCTTTCTCTGCCTCCAAGAAACAAAACTGCATCCATGGTACTGCTTTGACCTCTCGTATTTCCTTCTGGTCTGCTTTGACCTTCCTACCAAGGACAGCATTCCACCTCATGCTGCTCATCTGGGATGATGTTCATAGCCAAACCATTTTACTGCCAGCTGTTGCAGTCCACATTACCCTTCCTCGCTTCACATTTTCTCTTTGCAACATATACATCCCTCCATCATTTGGTGTCACCAGGACAAACTTCCTCCAGCTTACTGATCAACTCCCTCACCTCTGGTCAGTGTCTTTAATGCACACTGTTCCATTTGCAGCTCTTCCTGAATCTGTCAGAGTGTGCCCTCTTGGCTGACCTCAATCAAATCAACCTCTCTATTTTAATAATGAAGCACCCATGTTCCTCTCAGACTCAACACACACCTATTTCCATTTGGAACTGTTGTTGTGCAGTGCCCAGTTTGCCTGTCATCTAGAGTGGTCCATTCTCTCTAATATGTACTCGAGCATACATCTCCCATGTGCTATCTGTTTGCTGACCCCTATCCCATCTACGTGTAGACCCAATTGGCAGCTTTCTAAGGCTGACTGGACGCTTTAGTCCTCCCTGGATAACTTCAACAAACATTTCCCCAGTTGTGATGATCAGGCAGAGTACCTCACGATCATTATCCTTACCATCATAGAACATTTCATACCTCGTACTTCATCTCTACTGCGCTGTGCACTGGTCCCCATGTGGACTAAGGCATGCTGCAACATGAGTTATGTGTGAAAACCTGCTCTCTGCAGTTTTAACCATCATGCTGTGAGGTCGAACGGTTTTCATTGTAAACAGTTTCATGCACAATGTCATTGCATTCTTTGCTATAGCAAAACGGCTACCTAGATTCCATTTACTAGTTCTTTTAACAGTTCCACTTCCTCTTCTGTCATATGGGGGGCAGCCTCAATCGCCTGTTTGGGACTAAGGTCCATCCCCTGATTTCCAGTATGACTGTGGGAGGTGATGTCATTGTAGACCCGCTAGCTGTCTCCACCATCTTGGGCTGCTATTCTGTGGCGATTTCGAGCTCCACCCACTATCATCCCACCATCAACGAGTTGAGGAGGCTTGAGTGATACCCTTCTCCTCTCAGAGTAGTGAATGCTACAATTCTGCCTCTACCTTGAGGGAACTAGATCATTCTATCACTTCATCTCGATCTTCTAGCCCAGGCCAGCGTCGGTTGGTCACAGCCAGTGTGCTCCCTGTCGCCGTTGGATAAGCAGCTGCCAGCAGCAAGTCGTATACCCCTAGCTTACTTATTTGTTAGATAGTTTAATTAATTTCTTTGCCTGTTTTCGTGTTCTTGCATTGTTTAATTCACATATTTCGGCCGTATTATAGTATTTGACAGTTGTAGCATCGCGGTTTTGTGCTTACTTGGTAGATTCTTACTTAAATTGCGTGTGAGTTTCGTATAGGAGGTGTAATTTCGAGTTTTAGTTACTGTAATCGTAAATTCAGGCAGATTGTAGCGTAGTCGTTAGGCATTTGTACAGCTTAGTCGACACATTCTTTGCGTGTTTCGCTTGCGTTATCTAGGCACAGACTTGTGTTTCAGTAATTGTTGTTCAACATCGATTAGAATGGACAGGGACTGTGTTCGGATGAGGGCTGAGTTGGCATCCCTTCGCTCACAGCTGCAAGCAGCGCTGACTTTGGTCGTGCAGCTTTAGGCTGTTGCCAATGGGCACCACTGTGGGGAGCCGGACTTGGGTATCACAGGGATGTCAACCTCGTCCCGTCTGTCCCCAGATCAGTCTGCCGCTGTGGTTGCACCGGTTGCTGCCCGCAGTGGGGCTGAGCCCTCGCCTGTGGTTGATTGGGAGGTCGTTCCAAGGCGTGGCAGGCAGCGAAAGATGTCCCCGGAGGCTGATCAGAAAGCCTCCCCGGTGCGTCTGACAAACCGGTTTCAGGCACTGTCTCTGGCTGAGCCAGATGCAGCTGCCTGCCCTGTTTCAGAGGATCATTCTCAGCCTTCAAGGTCCGGGCAATCGCAGAGGGTGGGCTTATTGGTAGTTGGAAGCTCCAATGTTAGGCGCGCAATGGGGCCCCTTAGGGATATGGCGGCTAAGGAGGGGAAGAAATCCAGTGTGCACTCCTTGTGCATTCCGGGAGGAGTCATTCCTGATGTGGAAAGGGTCCTTCCGGATGCCATGAAGAGCACAGGGTGCAGCCAGCTGCAGGTGGTGGCACATATCGGCACTAATGACTTGTGTCGCTTTGGATCTGAGGAAATTCTCTCTGGATTCCAGCAGCTATCTGATTTGGTGAAGGCTGCCGGTCTTGCTTACGAGATGAAGGCAGAGCTCACCATCTGCAGCAGCATCAACAGAACCGACTGTGGACCTTTGGTGCAGAGCCGGGTGGAGGGTCTGAATCAGAGGCTAAGACGGTTTTGCGACCATGTTGGCTGCAGATTCCTTGACGTGCGCCATAGGGTGGTGAGGTTTTGGGTTCCGCTGAATTGATCAGGAGTTCACTACACACAGCTGGCGGCTACACGGGTAGCGGAGGCTGTGTGGCGTGGACTGGGCGATTTTTTAGGTTAGAAGGCCTCGGGAAAGTTCAGGGTGGGCTGCAATGTCAAAGGGTGCATGGCAAATACAGGACGTGCTTGGATCAAGGAACAGTCGGAATTACAGTTGTAAACTGTTGTAGTTGTGCTGGAAAAGTCCCTGAGCTTCAAGCGCTAATAGAAAGCACACAAGCTGATATCGGTATAGGTACAGAAAGCTGACTAAAGCCTGAAATAAGTTCTGTAGAAATTTTTACAAAGTCTCAGATGGTGTTCAGGAAAGATAGATTAGGCAGAATTGGTGGTGGAGTGTTTGTGTCTGTCAGTAGTGGTTATCTTGTAGTGAAGTCGAAGTAGATACTCAGTGCGAATTGATATGGGTCGAGGTTATACTTAACAGCCGAATTAAGTTAATAATTGGCTCCTGCTACCGACCCCCAGACTCCGATGATACAGTTGCGGAACAGTTCAGAGAAAGATTGAGTGTCGTAATAAATAAATACCTCACTCATACGGTTATAGTTGGTGGGGACTTCAACCTTCCCTCGGTATGTTGGCAAAAATACTTGTGCAAAACCGGTCTTAGGCAGAAAACATCTTCCTAGATTGTCCTAAATGCTTTCTCCGAAAATTATTTCGAGCAGTTAGTCCACGAACCCACGCAAATTGTAAATGGTTCCGAAAACACACTTGACCTCTTAGCCACAAACAATCCAGAGCTGACAGAGAACATCATGACTGATACAGGGATTAGTGATCACAAGGTCGTTGTAGCTAGGTTCAATACAGTTTCTTCCAAATCCACCAGAAACAAACGCAAAATAATTTTATTTAAAAAAGCGGATAAAGTGTCACTAGAAGCCTTCCTAAAAGACAATATCCATTCCTTCCGAACTGACTATGAAAATGTAGACGAGATGTGGCTCAAATTCAAAGATATAGTAGCAACAGCAATCGAGAGATTCATACTTCATAAATTGGTAAGAGATGGAACGGATCCCCCGTGGTACACAAAACAGGTCCGAACGCTGTTGCAGAGGCAACGGAAAAAGCATGCCAAGTTCAGAAGAACGTGAAATCCCGAAGATTGGCTAAAATTTACAGACGCGCGAAATTTGGCACGGACTTCGATGCGATATGCCTTTAATACGTTCCACAACGAAACATTGTCTCGAAATGTGGTAGAAAATCCGAAGAAATTCTGGTCGTATGTAAAGTACACAAGCGGCAAGACGCAATCAATACCTTAGCTGTGCCTATGGTATTGTTACCGACGACTATGCCACTAAAGCGGAGTTATTGAACGCAGTTTTCCGAAATTCCTTCACAAGGGAAGACGAGTGGAATATTCCAGAATTTGACACACGAACAGCTGTAGCATGAGTTTCTCAGAAGTAGATTCCTTAGGGGTTGTGAAGCAACTCAAATCGCTTGATACGGGCAAGTCTTCAGGTCCAGATTGTATACCGATTAGGTTCCTTTCAGATTACGCTGATACAATAGCTCCCTACTTAGTACTCATATACAACCGCTCGCTCACCGATAGATCTGTACCTACAGATTGGAAAATTGTGCAGGTCGCACCAGTGTTTAAGAAGGGTAGTAGGAGTAATTCATCTAACTACAGACCTATATCATTGACGTCGGTTTGCAGTAGGGTTTTGGAGCATATACTGTATTCAAACATTATGAATCACCTCGAAGGGAACGATCTATTGACATGTAATCAGCATGATTTCAGAAAACATCGCTCTTGTGCAATGCAGCTAGCTCTTTATTCGCACGACGTAATGGCCGCTATCGACAGGGGATCTCAAGTTGATTCCGTATTTCTAGATTTCTGGAAAGCTTTTGACACTGTTCCTCACAAGCAACTTCTAATCAAGCTGCGGGCCTAAAGGGGTATCGTCTCAGTTGTGCAACTGGATTCATGATTTCTTGTCAGGAAGGTCACAGTTCGTAGTAATAGATGGCAAATCATCGAGTAAAACTGAAGTGATATCAGATGTTCCCCAGGGAAGCGTCCTTGGACCTCTGATGTTCCTGATCTATATAAATGACCTGGGTGACAATCTGAGCAGTTCTCTTAGGTTGTTCACAGATGATGCTGTAATTTACCATCTAGTAAGGTCAACCGAAGACCAGTATCAGTTGCAAAGCGATTTAGAAAAGATTGCTGTATGGTGTGGCAGGTGGCAGTTGACGCTAAATAACGAAAAGTGTGAGGCGATCCACATGATTTCCAAAAGAAATCCGCTGTAATTCGATTACTCGATAAATAGTACAATTCTCAAGGCTGTCAATTCAACTAAGTACCTGGGTGTTAAAATTACGAACAACTTCAGTTGGAAGGACCACATAGATAATATTGTAGGGAAGGCGAGCCAAAGGTTGCGTTTCATTGCCAAGACACTTAGATGATGCAAAAAGTCATTTAAAGTGACAGCTTACACTACACTCGTTCGTCCTCTGTTAGAATATTGAGGCGCGGTGTGGGATCCTTACCAGGTGGGATTGACGGAGGACATCGAAAGGGTGCAAAAAAGGGCAGCTCGTTTTGTATTATCACGTAATAGGGGAGAGAGTGTGGCAGATATGATACGCGAATTGGGATGGAAGTCATTACAGCAAAGACGTTTTTCGTCGCAGCGAAATACTTTGTTGAGCCCAACCTACAAAGGTAGGAATGATCATCAAAATAAAGTAAGAGAAATCAGAGCTCGAACAGAAAGGTTTAGGTGTTCGTTTTTCCCGCACGCTGTTCGGGAGTGGAATAGTAGAGAGATAGTATGATTGTGGTTCGATGAACCCTCTGCCAAGCACTTAAATGTGAATTGCAGACTAGTCATGTAGATGTAGATGTAGGGCCAGAAGATGTTCACATTCAGGTGTTGGAGCACTTTTCTATCACAGGCAAGCACTTTCTCCTTCATACATACAATCGCATTTTGGCAGATGGCACATTTCCCAGATGCTGATGTGAAGTCAGTATTGTACACATATCTAAGCCCAGTAAAGACAAACACCTTGCTTCTAGCTACTGCCCCATTTCTCTCATCAGCTGTGTTTACAAGGTGATAGAACATATGATTTATGGCTGGTTGGTATGGTGGTTCTAACCTCATAATCTACTAACCACTGCACAATGTGGATTTCGAGCACACTGTTCTGCTGTTGAACAGCTCATCACCCTATCAACCCATTTCATTAACTGTTTTCTGACAAAATACCTGATGGTGGCCATCTTTTTTTACTTGTTGAAAGCCTACGACGCCTGCTGGAGAACTGGTATCCTCTGTACTCTATACATGTGGGGTTTTCAATGCCACCTGCACTGTTTCATTCAGAAATTTTTAAAGAGCAGGTATTCAAGGTATGTGTGGATATATTCTTGCCAGACACCTTCATCCAGGAAAAGCGGTGCCTCATGGCTCCATCTTGTGTGTTGTATTCTTTGCTACAGCCATTAATCTTACAATGGCCTGTCTCCCACCAGATATCACCGGCTCTCTTTTTGTCGATAATTTTGCAGTGTACTGCATGCAGTACTCCACATACCTGTATCATTGAGCAGCATCTTCAGCAACATCTTGATCATCTTTACTCATGATGTGTCGACAATGGCTTTAACTTTTCCACTGCCAAGTCAGTTTGTATGAATTTCTGGCAGCGCTATCAGTTTCTTATACCATCTTTACATCTTGGGCTTCTTTCTTTTCCATTCGCTGAACCTATGAAAATCCTGGAGCTCATGCTTAATAGAAAATTTTCTTGGTCCTCCCATGTGTCTTACCTGGCTGTATGCTTTAACGAGTCTCCTGATGTCTTACATGTTCTAAGCGGTACTTTCTGGGGAGCAGATCGGACCACCCTCCTCCGTTTGTACCAATCTCTTGTCTATTCGAAATTAGACTATGTGTGTTTCATTTATTCATCTGCATGTCCATCCATTTTACACCATCTTAATACAACCCAGCGTCACGGAATCCTTTTGGTCACTGGTGCCTTTTACACTAGCCCAACTGAGAGTCTCTATGCAGAAGCTGCCAGACAACTGCTGTTATACCGGTGTGATGTTTTCCTCAGATTATATGCTTGCTGTTTTGTCTCCCATGCCTAGCCACCCATCCTGCACCTCCTTTTTATATGACTCCCTTGACTGCCAGTATGGGGCACATCCCTCTTCTCTGTTATTTCCCAGAGTTTGCTTTTGGCACCTATTCCAGCAACTTAACTTCACACTCCCTGCCACTTTCCAGGTTGGTATGTACCCTTCACCACCTTTGATTACGTGTGGGCCTGTGTTTATTTTGGACTTCATTTACTTCCTAAGCAAACTTCTCCTGATTTGATCTATTGTAGTAAGTTTCTTGACCCTTGCACACAACATATTGACAGCACCTTTGTGTACAGTAATGGTTCTAAGACTGACTTTGAAGTCCTGTGTGCTTTCATCTTTGACACCGAACATTTTCGGTATTGGCTTCCAGAACACTGCTCAATATTTACAGCAGAGCTCTTCACCCTGTATCAGGCTACCTAATAAATCCAGTGGGGCAAGTTTTTATTTGTGTCGTATTCCAATTACCTCAGTGCCCTTCAGAACCTCTGTGTGCTGTACAAAGTCCATCCCTTGGTGCAATGGGTCTATGGAGGCTACCATTTTCTCTCTGTTGCGGGAGACACTGTGATGTCTATACAGTCTCCTGGTAATGTCAGTCCGATGGGAAGGCTGCATATGCTGCTCACAAGGCTGCAGTCCTCCGACCTCACTCCACTAGCTCTTCCAACCCTTTGGATAATCTCTATGTTGCCATCCATTGGCAAGTGGTATCACTTTGGCATCACCAAAAAATGGTTCTAACCACTATGGGATTTAATATATGAGATCATCAGTCCCCTAGAAGTAGAACTACTTAAACCTAACTAACCTAAGGACATCATACACATCCATGCCCAAGGCAGGATTCGAACGTGCAACAGAAGCAGCAGCACGGTTCCGGACTGAAGAGCTTAGAACCACTCAGCCACAGTGCCCAGCTTGGCATCACCATTGGAGCAGTCTTCATGGGAACGTGCTCTGGGGAATTAAACCTCTCCCAGTGGCTTGGCCAACCTCATCCCAGCCCCTTGGCATGAGGATATCATTTTTGCTAGATTGCATATTTGGCATTGTCATTTTAGCCACTGCCATTTGTTAAGTGGTGATCCCCTGCCACTTTGTGCTCACTGTCATCAGCCTTTGATGATTCGCCATTTCCTGACTGAATATCCTTGTTTTAGCCACTTATGTTCTCATATATGTTTGCTTTCTGATTTGTAGGCTGTATTGGCAAAGGACGCATGGGTTGTTGACCATGTTTTACATGGCGAATGGCATTTAATCTTTGGTTCAGGACCTCCACTGTGTCTAGAGCATATTTTGTGGACCTTATTCTTAGCTCGCTTTTGATCAGTCAATTGAGATTAATGTATAGTCTCTTTTAAGTTCTGTCACTTCTTGATAATCTAAGGTTAAGACATGGGAATGTATGACCATAGTTGCTTTTGCGGCCTAAAACGGATGCTTGGATTACGAGGGTCTAACAGGACAGAGGAAGAGGAAACTGTTGGGTGTATAGAGCGGGTGCAGTGGGTTGGCAATGACTGGGGCAGCAGGATTACATGATCCAAATATGTGTTGCAAGGATAACTCCCATCTGTATTTCTGGAAACCTGGCATTGGAGGGGAAGGATCCAGATGACAAGAGTTATGAAGCAACTATTAAACAGTTAGGTGATGACCCTTCATTCCACTGGGCTGCTGGTAGGTGATAATGTCAAAATAAAATGCTCTGCAGAAATTGTGGCTGCACTGTGACTGCCAGAAAGAAGGGTTCTGACCAATTTTCTAACTCCTGCACCCACAAGCTGTGCCACAGTGATCCCATCCCTTCCATTCCTACTTGATTCTGTAGGCCTATCCCAGTACCTGTTCCCTGAATCCACCTCCATCATCACTCCAACAACCTCCCCTTCCTCCCACAAACACAAAAAAAAAAAAATTCACAAGCGTCCCAAAATCTAAAAACCCAACAATCCTAGATCTCCCATTGTAAATGGTTACTATACTCCCATTGGAAGATCTCTGCTCTTGTTGACCAGCACCTCCAACCAGTTGTCTGTAGCTTAGCCTCTCATATCAAACATACAAGCCAGTCCACTTAGCAATTCTCAGTATCCTTACCCCATTACCACATGGATCCTTATTTGTCACAGTTGATGACACCTACACACACACCAACATTCCTCAGGCCAATGACCATGATGGCATCCAACACTACCGCTCTCAACGTCCTTCTGACATAAATCCACCACTTCATTCCTTCTAAACCTTACCAATTACATCCTCAACACAAATACTTCTCCTCATCCTCATAGTGGCACTACTAGCGGCCCTCTAATGCAACCAGCATGAAATTTTTATAGACATCATCTTTCAGATGCAGAAACACATATACCAACTTTCATTTGTGTCGCACAACTCCCTCTTGGTCCTTTCATTTTTTTTTTTTCAGTCAGTGTATTTAAGCAAATGCCATGGGCATTTGCGTGGTACCCTCCTCTTCTTCTTCCAATCTGTTTACAGACCATCCAGAGAGGAATCCTTCCTAGAACCCCAAAACTCCAAATACCTTGTCTGTTTGTGATTTATTATTGATATCTTCATGATCTGGACCTATGGCCAAATAGCCTATCTTTATTCACCCACAACCTTAATAGCTCTCCCATCTTCTTCATCTGGTTCTGTTCAGCCCTATGTGTCATATTCCTGGCATTTACCTCCACATTGCTGATGGCCTCATCCATATCCCTGTCCACATCAAACCCACTAATCACCAACAATACCTACTTTTTGAGCACTGTTACCCTTTCACACCAAACAATTGTGCCCATGTAGCATGGCCACTTGTGGACACCATATCTGCTTTGATGATAATCTGTGACATACCCATAACCTGATGATGCACTTGTCTCCATGTATCTCCAAGTCTTATATTTCACAGTTTTGAAATAATTTGCTGAATACCGATTCTATAAATGATAGTGCAAAATTATATAAACCACACAATTGTTAAATTTAAAAGTGGATTCTCCTATTTTATTTGCAATATAGCAATGTTGATGGCCAGTTCCAGTTTTAAAGATCACAGTTTAAACAGGTGAACAGACACGCACCTCTTCCTTCATAAATGTATCTGGGCGAGAATGAATTGAACCACTAATCAGAGTCACAATGTTTATTGAATTTAATGGTGGCATAATATGCAGTGGCAGCAATATGCAGGTAACAGTGTGCATTATATAACTTGCTATACAATCACCAAAACAAATTATACTGTCCAATAAGATGACACTTTGCATTTACATATGTGACACATGGGTGTCATGCAGATGATGTCAGAGCACAGATTTTCACATGAGGTATTAGGTCTTTGATATTTATTCTGGGACTTTGACTCTGAATGTTATAGTATGTTTCTGAGTGCTTGGGTGTCACATAACTTTCTGATACATTGATGTTGTTCGTTTGGTATTACCTAACTGGACATAGAGATGTTACCTGGCTGCTCACCATTCACAGACTTTCACTTTAATCAACACAGAGATGTAAGTACCTCACTAACAAATTAAGCTCTGCTTGCTTTGCATTATGCATAATTAGTACTGTGTGTAATAGAGAGTGTAGCAGAACTGTCTACTTTGCTTACATCCATTCAGCTATCACCTATGGTCTAACCCTCTGGGGTCATAATAAGGCAAACATGAAAACCATAATCACCTTACAAAAACGGGCTGTTAGAATGATTTCAAACAGTACAAGGCTAACACTTTATAAACAGTTATTTCAACACTTAAATATTCTACTCTTAGCATGCCTTATGTAAAAAAGCGTTGTTAATATAAAAATGCACATTGATAATTATAAAACCAACTAAGATCCTCATTTCTACAATACAAGAATGTGCAATGACATCCACATAAAAAGAGTAAACAAGGCTTTAACACAACAACAAACCAACATTCAGGGTACTATTTTGTACTACAAATTTCCAACTCAGCTAAGAGAAATAAAACAATTGTCTACATTCAAGGAAACAATATTTAAATTCTTAATGACCAACTGCTATTACAGTATAAATGAACACCTGCCCTTGTTGCAAGTAACTACATTCATTTACTGTAAGTTAATAGTACCACAAATCAAATGCTTGCCACAGCTCAATGAAAATTTTTCTGAACAAAAGTGTTAAATCAATTATTTACTTGTAATGTATTTCATGTAAAAGTTCCTTCTCATACTTTTATATTGTTACAGTCATCAAAGTTGTACTGCTCAAAAATATTGTGATGGGTACAATGAGCCATTGTAGTATGTAGGAAACTGTACACCCATATCTTATTTTTGTTATACTATGTTCTTTGACGAAATCCATACAATGTACATTGTCGCTGAATGAATAAACTACTACTACTACTACTAGTACTACTACTACTACTACTACTACTACTACTACTGCACAGAATGTTGATTTTGGGGGAGGGGTGACTATTTAAAGACAGGCAAAAGAACATTATGTGATTTATGAAATTACTTAATGTTTTTAAATTTTGCTAAGTAAGATTCCACTATTTTGTGTGGACTTGAAGACTTAAGTATTATCTCGTTTATGAAAAATGTTTCAGGTTAATAAATGATAAAAGCATGTGAAACATCATTACGTTTTTGTAGTCTGAAATCCCATATCTACAAGTAGGGCATCTATCCTAAAATCCATATTTTATGATCTTCAGTTATCCAAAATCTTAATTAGAGACTGAATTAATTAGTGAGAGTTGTTCTCTGATTCAGAAAAAATATAGCAAAAAAATTATATCATCTAAGTTCAGAATCTTGCCGATATTAAAGCAAAATAGGCCATTCAAATTATGAATGTCCAAACATTAATTAGCCATAACATTTAATTTCTGAGCCTTCTAGTGAAACTACACCATTTTAATCAGGAAGATAAATACAAAGAATTGAACAACAAATTTAAATGGCATTTCACATAAATAAAAATTTTACATATTTTTGTGTATCTTAAATATTGCGTGTGTGACAGCAATAAATACAGAATGAAAAAGCGAATGAATATCAGTTATTCATGTGGGCAGAAAACACAACAGTTGGAGTATTTTAGAACTTGCTACATCTCTCCACCCTCCAACTGAATTAAACAAAATGTTATTGACAATTAGCTTACTGGATAATTCAGTGGTCCATAAGAGTCTATTACATGGATCATAATACATAAAAAAGAAAGAATGTTATCATAATGCTTTAAACTAATTTTCAAATCAGGTATCCTAAATAAATATTACCTAACAGCTTTCCCTGGCCATCTTATGACATAAAATTTTACAAAATTTCTAAACATACAAGTGCATAGCATTATATGTACATAACTATAATATTTTAAAACGCATTTATATCAGGTAACTTCACGGGCCGTAACTTATTCTTCATATTCCCCATTTTTTCACTGTGTTAACACAGTTCATTACTCATTATTGGCACCATCTTCACAAAAACCACTCTCACGGTTTGCTGTAGGTCCCTTCTGTGATTTCGCCTTCAAATTTTCACTCACGTCCATTGTATTGTATTGTACTGATGCAATGTGGTGTTCAGCATTTAAAAACATAAATAGACAAACAAATTTTCTAACTTAGTGCAATAGTAATTTCCATCTCTATATTTCTAATAAGAATGATTATTCATTAATTGGAAATTTACTTATTATAAATGAACATAACTATCAGTATAATGTCACACAGAAAATATACAACAACATATGTATATAAATCAAATGAGAATGGAAGCTGCTTTATTTACTCAACTGGTCTCCTCTGACTGGCCAATTAACCATCTTGAAATGAAGTTAGTGAAATATTCTGTATGTTTAATTCCTGTTAGAAAATAATAACATCAAAGAAATGAACTTTGCAGCAATTTATATTAAACAAGTCACTAAATAAATTAGTAATTCACATAGCTTCATTAAATAATTTTCAGTATTTTATCATTTTTTTAAATAAAAGAATCACTCTGTCTCTAAAAACAGTGCTGTAATGTCCAGCAGCTTCTCAAAAAGTTATGTCATATTTCTTGGACATGTCATCACAACAAAAGAACATTCTCTTGTATATCATTTCACTTTCCAATTTATCAATGCTCATTATACTGCTTATTTATTCCCTTACAAACATGCTGACTGAAGATGTACTTTTGGAAAAGAAGCTATTACAAAGACAGGGTCCCTAATTATTGCCGTTTCATATATACTTCATAGTACTTCATATTCACTTGATATTTCACCAATTCATTATTATATACTTCTCCATTATATAATACATTGCTGCTTCATATATTTCATTCTGTTTGGCTTTATACACAAAAAAATGACTCTATTTGATAGTTCTCAATAGCAACCAACCATATTAATGGCAAGACGTTACTCTCTATCACATAGCAGAGAAAAACTTATTCAAATGATCACTTTATTTTCCTCATGTCTGAAGAGCAAGTCTCTGACACACTTTGTTCTCACTGAAAGTGTATGCAACTTTTATTTTTACTGCAATATTCTTAATCTTGGCCTGAAAGACTTATAATATGGTACACACATATTGAAAAGGTGAACTTTCATACAGACAACTGAACGTAATTACATTTTACATTGGACCAATGACTTTCTGAATTTCATATACTTAGGGGACGTTGGGTTAACTGCTTCTCAAAGCTAATTGGACCATCACAATTATAAACAATTCAAGAGTAATTTTTTTTCATACCATAAACATGTTCCTTTAGATGGGCTTTACTGTGTGAGCTAATATGAATGTTGTCTATTAGCCACATTAGCAGATATAGATAAAAAAACTGAAATCTGCTGGTAAGAGTAATTCATTTTTGCATTTAACAATTTCTCCTACATTTTTACTTGTTTGAATTATGTTAAGTGTTTATTGCTTTATGACACTCCATGAAATATGAGCTGTGGATGGAGTCCTTTCCTTTCATGTTGAAGATTGTTGACAAAGTGAAGGTGGAGTTAAATGTATCAGTAAAATCTGCGGTTAAGGGGATTGTTTCAGTTAACACTAAACAATTTTATACAAACATCTAATAAATTACATAAATGTAAGCTTTGCACTTTCAAATAAAAAACATTTTTCACACAGTTTCATTTACTTTCTGTTGGAAATGCCTGGAAATTCAACTTTATGTTGACCTCTTAAGACTAAATATAGGAGTGCCTGCTCTGATTTCATGAGTAATTTCAAAGAAACACATTCTAGTGCCCAAGAATTACCACATATAACATTACAGCCCTTGTTGGTTTATTGATTTATTGACCCATATTTAAGCAATTTTCATGCTATTGATGTCGTCATTTTACATACACTATATAATTACAAAATAAGTCATACATTTTTAACATTCTGAATGAGTAAATATTTTTTATACTGCACATGTTTAGTAGTCATTAAACATAAATGTGTTGTGCAGAATGACAAAAGGAGATACTGTATGTGTAGCACAATACACATGCTAAGAAAAACATTTTAACAAATATAAATCAGACAGGCTTAATACCTGTTAACCATTGGGGAAAGGGCATTATGTAAATAAAGCACAACAGCATGGTACAATAACATTTTCAGAAGAACTTATGTAATATGGTGGTCATGTCATACAGCAGTTTTAATAGATTACATCATTATTATTACATACTTTAAATTCTTCTATTGCATAGGATACATTTTGTCCAAGCCACCTTTTTGTAATATTTTTGAAGACATTAAGTGATACACTGTGTGCTGTAGGTTGTAGCATGTTAAATAATTGTATCCCTGTGTATGTGTAACTGTTTTGGGTTTTTTAAGCCTAGTAACTGGTGTAGCTATCCTTTGGTATTTACTGCCTCCAACATTTGGAAAGGCTTTAGTGTTAGTAGTATCAAAGATATCAATTCACACATATTTGATGCCTATGATTTTTTATCATCTTACATACCAGACAGACATCTCCCAATTTGGCAACAAATAAAAAATATTTCAATTCTAGAACATGCAAGTACATCTGCAGATGACAATGTTGTGAATCTTGAACACCAGCCATAAGATAAGCAAACAGAAATTACACACACATTATAAGTTTGGCAATGTACTAAGACAGGTGCAAGGAAAACAATGAGACATAGAAGGAAACGAAAACAAACTGTTCTTAATAGTACAACAGTTCAACAATGGACAGAGGCAGCAGCAGAAGACAGAAGAGTACAGCTATTGCCAAAAAGGCATAAATTAAATTAAGTATGCCAAATACTGGCAGAAAGCAGCAGTAGTTTCTGAAGATCCTGATCATATCCAGTATGTTGATTCCTCTGATGCTAACTTGTACACAAGTGGCTTTGAAAACGTTGAAACAGTGCAGAAAGGTGACTTCATTGTAGTTAAGTTACAAGATAAAACTGTCACAAGTAGTCACAATTATTTGCTGGAGTGATTGAAATGTATGTTGATGACTGTGAAGTAAAATTATATAAGACAGTAGGTTATAATACAAAATTTGCAGCTGCAGAAAAAGATACCTTTGTTGCTTCAAATGAAATAATTACCAAACTATCCAATGCACTAGGTCTCACTATGAAGACATGATTTGGTTCCAGAATAATATCACTAAACTCAGTGTGCACTAGTTTTATTATTTCTATCATTATTTTCATTAATATACTCATAAATGTGTGTTTATCATTGTTACAAAAGTTGTTGCAATTTTTTGGTATTTATGGTCATGTAATTCATTTTTTAATTCAGCGGTCCAATTAACACTGCAATATGGTCCAGGTTCCAACTATTGCCTGCTACATACCTGCAGAGCAGCAAGTTACGTATTTAGCTTTTTCTGTCCTTTCTTAGGAGTCCTGGGGTGTAAGGGATGTATAAATGATTTGGTGCAGACGCAGAAGAAGCTGGCCACAGTTTGTGAACAGCTGAAAGTACTTTTGGCTACAGTCAGCGATCCTGAGTCTGCTGCCTTGGGGTGTAGCAGTGGTGGATCATCCGGTATATCGCATGGGAAACTTCAGGTGTCACATGTCTGACCCATAGGCTCTGCTACTGTGGCAGCCTCCAGATGGCCCAGCAAGGGGTGTAGGCTTTGACTGCAGTGAGAATGGTGAGTGATAATGCTTTCACATCAGTCCTGCAGCAAGATGAGCAGGCAAATGGGGGTTGGGGTTTGCTGCCGATTGGGATCTCCACTGTTAAGTATGTTATGGAGCGTCATAGAGAAATAGCATTCAAGGCCTCTAAGAAAACCAATGTGTACTCAATATAGCTGCCAGAAGGCCACCTCCAAAAAAGTGGAGGAGGCCTTGCATGCAGCTATCAAGCATGCAGGCTGCAGTCATCTGTGAGTTCTAGCTACTTTTGGCACCAATGATGCCTGTTACATGGGTTCTGAGTCTATCCTCAGTTCATAGTAGTGGCTTGTGGAAGTGGACAAGCCTGCTGGCCTCGCCTGTGGGGTGCAACCAGAGCTGGCAATTTGCAGCATTGTTTCCAGAGGTGATTGGGTTCCTTTGGTTTGGAGACCAGTGGAGTGTCTCAACCAAAGGCTATGTTGGCTCTGTGATGATCTTGGCTGCAGATTTCTGGAGCTATGTTATTGGGTGGAGAGTTGTAGGACTCCTCTTGACAGGTCAGGGGTGCACTACACAAAGGAAGGAGCTACTCGGGGAGCAGGAGTATATGTGGAGTGCACAAGGCTAGGCGATAGTTTGTATTTGCATTTCCATTTTATTTGTCTCATAACATACATTTACAGATCTACTAATGATACTGTACAGGAGACACATAAATTTTAGCCTTATGATATACATAATTACACAATTCCCTACCACTACCAGTATTGGTTGATATTGTTTTTCTTATGGTGTGATAGTACATTATCTTTACATATGAGTACAATATTATACACAATGCCATAATATTAAACAGTCACACTAGTCAAATGATGATTTCATCGTTCATAATTTCCTCAGTTGAATAGTAGTATTTTCCACCTGGAGATCACATAGTTTTCTCTTTAGTGAACCTATCTCCATGGTCAGTACATCTCTACCCTTGAGTTTATTGTAGATTTTCACTTCCATGTACTAGGGTGTCTGTTGGTAGAGTTTCAAAAGCTGTTGTGGAAGCATGAAATTATCTTTGTGTCTAGTGTTGCACATATGTTTGAAATGGTTTTCTTCTGTTAGCTCAGGTTTATTATGTAAAAAAAGATGTAATTTCAAATATGTACAGTAAAGGGATAGGTAATATTTTTAGGTTATTGAATAATGGGTGGAAGGATGTTCTGGGAGGGGCAGCACAGATTTTTCTAACAAATCTTTTTTAAAGTAGCAGGATTCGCGACATGTAGCTTGAATTTCCCCCAAAAATTAAACCGTATCTAATTACAGATTAAAAGTAACTGTGGTTCATCATTGCACCTTATGTCTGTTATACCAGATCCATTGCAAAGGCAAGGCTGTTTAATGTTGCAGTTAATAATCTATATGTGCTTACCAGCTTAGATTTTTGTCCAAGTTCAGTCCCAAGAATTTAAAGGACTGAGCTTGGTCCATAACTTGATTTTTGTGTACAATACTGAAGTCACTGATTTTTGATTGATTGGTTCTAAATTGTGTAAACAAGGTCTTTGAAAAGTTAAGTTTATGGCCATTAGGTTGTTTAGTGTGTTTATAACACCATCCAGAATTTCTCCCACATTTTGTTTTTCAAGGAGTACATAAGTACTATCAGCAAACATGACTGGCTTGGCATTGTTATTAGGAAACTAGACTAGACTCCATCCAAACAGGCCTTGGAAGGCCCAACGGTACCGACCGGCCACTGTATCATCCTCAGCCCACCGGCATCACTGGAAGTGGATATGGAGAGGCATGTGGCCACCCCGTCACTCTCCCAGCAGTATGTCAGTTTATGAGACCGGTGTCGCTATTTCCAAAATAAAGTAGTTCTAAGTTTGCCTTACAAGGGCTGAGTGTGCCCATCCAAGTCCTAGCCTATCCCGACAGTACTTAACATCGGTGATCTGATGGAAACAGGTGTTACCACTGCAGGAGGGCCATTTGCATTGATACTAAGAGGTAAATCATTTATGTAAAAGAGAAACAATATTTACCCTAAGGTTCAGCCTTGAGGGACTCCTTGTGGTATTGTACCCCACTGAGAACGTGTAATTTACAGTGTTAGATGTTGTGATTACCCTTTGCTTCCTGTTTGTCAGATAAGATCTGAGCCACTGCAGAGCATTTGGTCTGACGCCATATATGTCTAGTTTATGAAGCAGCATGGAGTGCTTCCCAGAATCGAATGCCTTTGCAAGGTTGCAGAAGACACCTGCTACTTTGTTGCTTTTATCTAGTGATGAGCAGATTTTTTCAATGAATTCATTAACAACACTCATGGTGCTTTTCCCTTTTTGGAACCCATACTGGTTTTTAAGAATAAAACCATGTTTCATAATAAAATTTTTTGTTTGTTAATGACAAAATAGCGTTTTTACATCTTCGGCTGAGATTTTACTAAATATCACAAGGCGATCGCTATTCTTGTTTAGGCCAAAAAAATTCACACTGTTTTGATAAGTAATCACTTTTACATCAGATTTTGTTACATTTATGAGAAACTTATTAAAACATTGAGCTATTTGAGAAGAGTTTGAAATAGTAACTTTGTTTTGTATGTTTTTTTGAAATTTCCTTGTGGTTAACTGTTGTACCTAATTCTGATTTAATAATAGACCCTATTGCTTTAGTCTTATTCTTATGTCCTAAAATGAACTCATCATTTAACATTCTTTTGGCAGCTTTAATTGAACTTTTAAATACAACATTATAATGTCTCACATAGTTAACAAATTCAGGGTTTTTATTGTGTTTCATTTCTTTATGTAAGTCTCATTTTCGAGCATTAGACTCTTTTAAGCCTGGAGTCATCGTATTTAGTTCACTTTTAACTTTTTGGTGCCAGATCCTAGGTGGGAATGAGTCATTGAATACCTATAGAAAACTTTTTAGAAAATTATCATACTTCTCAGTACTTGACACTCTATTATTTATGGGCCATTTCACTGCATCTATCTTGTTGCAAAATAGGTTTGAGTTAGTTTTACTAAAGTCTCTTTTCATAAAACCTTAATTAACATTTGGTTTATTTTTTCTGGCAGATAAACAAACAATGCAGAATGGTCAGAAATTCTTAAGTCTAAACAGGACTTGGTTACACTGTTGAACACATAATTTGTTAAATTTTGGAAATTTGTGGTAAGATCCTATGGGACCAAACTGCTGAGGCCTTTGGTCCTTAAGCTTACACCCTACTTAATCTAACTTAAACTAACTCACACTAATGAAAACACACGCATCCACACCCTCCACAGGGAAGGCTGCAATACACCTAAGACTGTGTGGCTACTCTGTGCAGCATGATTTGTTAAGATGTTGCCTATACAAGTAGTTGAAATGGCATTCTCTATAGTGAATTCACAAAAATTTAGTTTAAAACCAGAGTTATGAATCATGTCAACAAACTGTTTTGAGCCACTGTCTTGACTTATCATATTTACATTAAAATCACTGCTATGATGATATTTTTTCTCCTTTCTTTCTTAACTTTTAGTTCAGCACAACTTTCAAAGAAGAATTCCTAACTTAAATAATCAAAATCTGTCTTTATTTCATATGTTATGATGGTATCGGGAAGTATGCACAAGCCCCCATGGGATCTTTCTTTTCTGCAAAAGCTGCATACTACATTCAAATGTTCCAGTTTATTTAAAATTTTTATCGAGTCACTAGTTAACCGATGCTCACTTGAATGGACAACCTTGATTTTTTACTTTGATTGTGGATAATTTGCAGGTCTTCTATTTTTAAACTATCTGCCTTCAGGTCATTTATATCCCAATGCATTAAATAATTTTTTCACTTTTCTTTATCTGTATAAGTATATGTTTTCTTAGATTTCTTACCTCAGTTTTTTCTTCACAACACTTACTAATAAAAAAATCCTTCTGATGGGCTAGTGGTGAGACTCTTCTCTTTTTAGGGAGACAAGTGACTCCTGTTGCTTCTGCTGTTGTTGATGTAGTTTCCATTATTGGTGTTGCTATTTTCCCTTGGCTCCCGTCACTACACACAGCAACTGGTGCTGTTCCTTCCTCATTTATTTCCTCAGGAGAAGCTTGAACTGCTGCTGCTGTTTTCAGAGTGCTAGCATAATGTTCCCTGTTACATATTTCTTGTGTGGTATCTGTTGTTGACACTGTATATGTACTGTCAATCTCTAAGTGATCTTTTGGTTCTGTTTCTGGGGTTTCTGGCAAGAAGATAAATGGTCCACTTCCGGCCTTGAGAGATGTCACTTCCGTTACCACACACGTCTTATTTATAGAATTACACACAACACACTTGTTGTTGAGAGGCATGGCTACCTAGATATCCTGCTTAAAGCATAACTTTTGACAAATTATTTCTAAAAGCTTGCAAATAATTAATTTCTTTCACACTCTGTTCAGATGGTGGCCATAATTTGTGTGGAGTTTTTTTCCAAGTTCACACATATCCACAAATGTTGCATTTTTAAATTGGCTGCAGATATTTTGAACGTCTTTGTTTGCTTTTTGTACCTTTCATTTACAGAGGACCAGTTTGATAGGTCATGGCAATGTGCAACTGAAAAAAATGAACACATTTGTGTTTCTAAACTCAAGCAATATTGGCATAAGAGAAATGATTTCATTTCCATTGTTCGCTGCTATGTCGTATGTTCCAGTGAGGAAAACAGAGAAATCATTTGTGCTCAGCTCCAATACTTTTTCACGACTTACTGCAGTCACAGCTTTGAAACTAGCACCTGTTTCACAACGGCATTGATTTTGTAAGTACATCTATTACTTCATTCGGTGGCTATTCCTCGTTCTTGATTATCTGCAAACAGATAAATTTTACTGCACTTGTTAAGGGAAGTTTACATGTTTCAAAAATAATGTTGTCAACTGCTATGTTTTCTTTTGAACTAGTGTCTTCTAGTACGAGGGACTCTGATGAACACTCAACAGATGACATGCAGACAGCAAAATTAGATAACGTTCAGAGTAAAGACACTTCAACTGTCAAAATTTTATCAGCAAATTGTTAAAAGATTTGTATCAAAGTTCCTGAGTTTACTCCCCTCTAGATAATTTCTAATGCTCAAATTATTATTGAGACTGAAGGCTGGCCCGAAGCCATGTAGAAAGCTCTGAAGTATTTAGTGGGCTATGGAACATGTATCACACAGACAGATTAGACACTATAAGAGGGGAAGTGTTCAACACAACTGACAAAAGTATTGTCTCTAATGAGATTGATTTTGAGGGTGACTCTGAGGCTATCTGGACACATACGACAAGTCTATGTGAGATCAAGTTAATCGCTGCATATTTTCACTGCAGTGATAATTTTTGAGTCATTCAAAGAACGTCTATGCCCAGTAGTGCAGAAATACCAAGGTCATGCTACATTAGTTGAAGGCAACTGTAACGTACTAAGTATAGACTGGGACATCTATGGATTCATTCCAGGGTATATGGATAGACAGTCTTGTGAAATTTTAGGGTGGTTTGAAAAGTTCTTGGAAAGGAATAGAAAAAAGTACTTACATCACTGAAACTTTTTTTTAATTTTCAATGTAGTCTCCTCGTAGATAATGCACTTGGTCCAACGATGTACCAGTGCCTTGCTCTTATCTTGAAAATTAGTTTCCTCCAGGCCTGTAAAATAGTTGTCAACTCCGGGTATCAGTTCTTTGTTTGAAGTGAATCTTCGTCTACCTAGAAAAATTTTCAGTTTTGGGAAGATGGAGACATATCAGGTGAATAAGGCAGGTGTGGCAACAATTCATACCGTAGTTCAAGTAATTTTGCCATGGCAACGGTACGTGTATGAGCGCGCATCATCTTGATGGAAGATGACTTTGTTTCTTTCTAAACATGGCCTTTTTTGCGTATCTTTTGTTGCAATTTGTTCAGGAGGTTAGCATAGTATTCTCCAGTAATTGTTTACCCAGTGGGAGATAATCTACAAACAGAATCTCCTTTGCGTCCCAGAACACTGATGCCATGGCCTTTCCCGCCGAAGGAATTGTCTTTGTTTTCTTTGGTGATGGAGAATAAGCATGTTTCCACTGCTTTTACTGTAGTTTTGCGTCTGGGGAATAACAGTGCACCTAAGTTTCAACTGTGGTCACAAACTGGCACAAAAAATCTTCTTCGTTTCTTCTAAAACGGGCCAAACATTGTTCTGATATGTCCAGTGTCATGCATTTTTGATCCAGTGTCAAGAGTCACAGCACCCATCTTGTAGATAATTATTTTTATTATTTCTAATTCTTCGGTTAAAATGTGATATACCCTTTCAGATGACATCTGGCTAGCATGAGTAATATCACGCACTTTCAGTCAGCAATCCTCCATGACCATTTTGTGCACTTTTGCAATGATTTCAGTAGTAGTAACACATCATGGCCGACCACTGCGCAGATCATCATCTAATCTCTCCTGATCAAATTTAAATTCATTTATCCACTTGGCAATAGTTGAATATGAAGGAGCAGAGTCCCCCAGTGTATTCTGGAAATATGCATGAATGTTCTTTGCTTTCATACCTTCCTTAATCGTTCCTCGAATCTCAATTTTTACCACCTTCGCAAATCACTAAGCAGGAACAACAACAGAGCCACGTCACTGCCACAGCTCTCTTCCAACAGGATTGACGTGGCATGTATTTACAGTCAACAGTCCAATGAATATCATGTCAACAACTTGTTGCATTAGCACTGACCTCTCACCATGATTCCGAGAACTTTTCAAACCACCCTCGTACTTTATATCCTTTTTCTGAACACTGTCTTGAGCAGCTAGTTCAAGAGCCCACACACGATGAAAATATTTTATACTTCATAGCTACAAACAGGCCTTAACTAATTGATGGCATCAGTTTAGAGACAGGGATTAGTGACAATGATGTCATCATAGCAACTTTGGTTACTATGGTTCATAAATCAATCAAAAATGCTTGGAGAGTATTTTTGCTAGAAAAAGAAGATCGACAGTTTTATTTTCCTTACTTTTCAATGCACACTCGTGTCTAAGAACAGATGGGAAAATCAGAACAATTACATGTCTAAAAGTCCATTACATATTTTGAAACCCAAAACAGATCATGTAATAAACACAAATATACAGCAGATCTGGCATCTAAGAGATTCTCCTAGAATCCAAAGCACTATCCTACAGATGAGAAACATGGCTGGAATTTTCAGAGAATTTTGGATGTCCTAAAAATGCTCGTCTCTATATGTTCTAAATCCACAATGATGGGTTGGGGTTAGCATTCCACCTGTCCCAATTAGAGGAGGCTGGTCTGCATGGACTTGTCTCCGAACACTAGAACAGAGAAGGTATTATGCAACTCCCTAATGTCAAAGAACTTTCTGTAGATATCTTGCTCTGTCCCATCTTGTTCAAACCAGTGTGCAGCGACTCCTATGCCCCCACGAAGGCACAACAGTGAAACATGGGAAGTAACATAGTTCACAGAAGTTACCACATCCAGGTGATGATGTTGTGTGTATTACCTGTGAAGAAAAATTTTTTTGTGTCCGGTAAGATCTGGGTTTGTTATGGTTTTCATCAGAATTGTATATGCTGCACTGAAGTGTTGTAATAACTTAGCTATTCTGATTTCTAAGAGATGAAAGCCTGTAGGAAGACTTCTTCAAAACTAAATCTCATTTAAACATTTTGAGCTGTTAAGAAATGGAGTTATAGAACTTTATTTTTAGTCACTAAAGTACATAATAATGAAACTCACTAAAAGCAGAAGGAGACCTGCAGCAAAACTGGAGATACTGTGGGGAAATTTGCATTTGCAAAACAAGATGCTGAAACAGCAGGTAAGGGTTTATGTGAATGTCTCAGCCTACATTCAGAAAATTTGTAAATCAAATCAGTGTCTACTACATTCAGTGTTTATTATTAATTTTAAGTACCATTAGGGAGTAAATGGTTTAGGGTGTAAGTATAAGAATTTCAGTGTTATACTGGACAATTTTCAGATCCTACCTGTGAGGCTTAAAGAGAAAATGCTGTGGGACAGATTACGTAAAAGTATGCTGTTAGACCTGCTTGTGGGCCAGTACAGTGAGAAAGATTTCTAAGTGCAAAAGAGGTAGTACTGATCTTTTTGGGTTTACCAAAGAGACACACTTGCTGAACAAATGTTCCAACTTCATTCTAGATAATTTAGTCCTGTTTTCTTGCCAACTGGCAATTACTGTCTCATCACTGTTTACTATCTGAGGCTAATGTCAGGTTATTTACACAAGGTCAGGTTATTTGCACAAGGTCAGGTGCTGATGTTACACCCATCTGCTTACATCTGTGATGTAACTGTGAAGTGGTGTGGTCTGTGATGTCATGGTGAGGTTTGATGTTTTTGAGTCTGTCTGTGTTTGTAGATGGTATGTTGTATTTGGTGGCACTCTCTCATGCTGGATGTTTGTGTGATGGAAGATTCCCCAAGCATCATTGTAATGTCACAGGAGACTATATAAATGGCAGCTTAACAGCCTGTCGAGGACTCTGCTAGTATTCTGCCTCCGACGAGGTCACTGCGCTACTCTGCCTCAGGGGCAGACTAAGACTCTCATGGCATCTAGTTGCGCTGAGTAGTAGTTACACCTCCCACAGTTTAGTTCAGGTGTCAGTGCCTCGTAAGCTTGAGTAATGTTTACTCTAACTTTCTCTCTTCTTCATTTGAAGCTTATTTATGACCACACTGAGTTACCTGGTTTAAAAGTTATTCCAGCTCTACAGATTCTGCTCCAGAACTACGAGCTGGACGAGCACACTCTGCCTCAGCCAGGTTAGTGTCTAGCTCCCTCTTCCTGATCCGCTCGCAGGAAACCAATCAGACATGACAACCTGATAGGGAAGATGCAGTTCAACAGATGAAGCCTACTCAAAAGCAGAACTTCTAAGCTACAGTTAGCAAGTTTGCAATGACCTTATGGACAACTCATCCCAGAGACTGGAGTGCCTAATAAAAAATCACTGCATTAACAATTAACACAACTGCTGATAGTGGACGCAGCACACTGCTCAGCAGATTACTGCAGACTAAGATAGTCACTCCTTCAGAACAAAAAGGTAGACACATATGGGGCTGAGAACAAGACTGATTCCATGTCGGTGCCAAGGTATTTTGAGCTAAATGCAACGTTTTGATTTGTAGAGTAGCATATAGTAGATATATGTGAGTCCTGGCATACTGTGGCAGATCAGGCTGGCATCCTCCACCTGCTCTACTTACTCCCAAACTAGTACCAAATTTTTCTCTATCTTTTCTGTCTATGGGTGTCTTTCGGTTCTGACTTCCAGTAATATTCATATGTGACGTAGGCACAAATCTTCCCATTTGTTATTTCGGACAGATTTCATTGCTATAGTTGTAGTCTCAAAATCTGACAGCAAAAATTAAATTAGTTTTGTTTAAAACAATGTTAGTTAAAAGTTATGTTTGATTACAAATTTTACTATAGTAAATAGAAGAGAAAGTATTTTGAGCTACTAGATAGATTTGGTAATGCTGTGTGACAATGCTGGCCTGCTTTGTTTATCTCTTCATTTGTTGCCCTCAGTTTCGATGTACTGGCTGGAAAAATGGGGGATGTACCTACTATAAATGATGTAGCCAACAGATGCACAGTCCTGTTTCACAGTCTTTTACCTTCACTTTTCACAACCCCCCTCCCAATAATACAGAGTTATATATGGCCAGTGCACTATTGTTCTAACTTCCTATTAGCCTCATTAATAGTTAACAGGCGAAAATCCAAATACTGCTACAATAGTTTACTGTTTAACATCTATAAGCAGTAAAAGCCTTTCCACAAAGTTCATAGTTCTTCAAGAATAGAAAGGTATGTATGGAGCAGACACTGTCACTGTTTTAAACGTGGCCTAACTGTGTAACACGTATTACACTGTTAAGTTAATGCATTGATGTCGTTATAATCAACACAGGTTCCTCGTCTGAAACTTGGCCATGACCAAAAACTGGGCCCTTGTATATCCTCACAATAATAGGTACTGACACTACACACTGTTTGAAGTTATATTTACAGATATTACAATTAAAACTTAAGTCATTAAATTAACCGAATACATCGAAAAATTCCTTCCTTTGAACAATTTCTTCTCCTGCAAGGTTTAGGCTGAATTATTTGTTTCAATTGTAAAATTAACAAATATAGTTATGCAAACAATACTATTGACAAAACTGTTAATTACTTTGGAATTAATTGAGGGCTGGCTTTCCTAACAAGTTTTCCAAGAGAATCAAATAAGTATTTAAAGAATGCTAGTGTTTCATCTTTCATATGTTTGTAATTATTATAGAGTTTTTATCTGTTTATAAAGTCAATGACACAATTTAAGTTATGAAACAATTACCGATTTCATCATATAATGAAAGATACTACCTAGTAATACTAAAAATAAATCAGAAAATCCATTACAGACATAAAACAAAGCAAAAAATTAGATCTGGTGTTATATTCTTTAAAACTGATGGCCGACCTTTCTCTTTTATGAAAATGTAGATTATATTCACGTATTCCGCCATGAACCATAGACCTTGCCATTAGTGGGGAGCCTTGCCGTGCCTCAGTGATACAGATAGCCGTACCTTAGGTACAACCACAACGGAGGGGTGTCTGTTGAGAGGCCAGACAAACGTGTGGTTCCTGAAGAGGGGCAGCAGCCATTTCAGTAGTCTCAAGGGCAACAGTCTAGATGATTGACTGATCTGGCCTTGTAACAATAACCAAAACGGCCTTGCTGTGCTGGTACTGCAAACAGCTGAAAGCAAGGGGAAACTACAGCCGTAATTTTTCCTGAGGGCATGCAGCTTTACTGTATGATTAAATGATGATGGCGTCCTCTTGGGTAAAATATTCCGGAGGTAAAATAGTCCCCCATTCGGATCTCTGGGCGGGGACTACTCAGGAGGACGTCGTTATCAGGAGAAAGAAAACTGGCGTTCTACAGATCGGAGTGTGGAATGTCAGATCCCTTAATCAGGAAGGTAGGTTAGAAAATTTAAAAAGGGAAACGGATAGGTTAAAGTTAGATATAGTGGGAATTAGTGAAGTTCAGTGGCAGGAGCAACAAGACTTCTGGTCAGGTGACTACAGGATGGTAAACACAAAATCAAATAGGGGTAATGCAGGAGTAGGTTTAATAATGAACACGAAAATAGGAACGTGGGTAAGCTACTAGCAAAAGCATAGTGAATGCATTATTGTGACCAAGATAGATATGAAGCCCACAACCACTACAATAGTACAAGTTTATATGTCAACTAGCTCTGCAGATGACGAAGAAATTGAAGAAATGTATGATGACATAAAAGAAATTATTCTGATAGTGAAGGGAGACGAAAATTTAATAGTCATGGGTGACTGGAATTCAAGTGTAGGAAAAGGGAGAGAAGGAAACATAGTAGGTGAATATGGATTGGGACTAAGAAGTGAAAGAGGAAGCCGCCTGGTAGAATTTTGCACGCAGCACAACTTAATCATAGCTAACACTTGGTTCAAGAATCATAAAAGAAGGTTGTATACATGGAAGAACCCTGGAGATACTAAAATGTATCAGATAGATTAAATAACGGTAAGACAGAGATTTATGAACCAGGTTTTAAATTGTAAGACATTTCCAGGGGCAGATGTGGACTCTGACCACAATCTTTTGGTTATGACCTGTAGATTAAAACTGAAGAGACTGCAAAAAGGTGGGAATTTAAGGAGATGGGACCTGGATAAACTGAAAGAACCAGAGGTTGTACAGAATTTCAGGGAGAGCATAAGGGAACAATTGACAGGAATGGGGGAAAGACATACAGTAGAAGAAGAATGGGTAGCTTTGAGGGATGAAGTAGTGAAGGCAGCAGAGGACCAAGTAGGTAAAAAGACATGGGCTAGTAGAAATCCTTGGGTAACAGATGAAATATTGAATTTAATTGATGAAAGGAGAAATATAAAATGCTGTAAATGAAGCAGGCAAAAAGGAATACATACGTCTCAAAAATGAGATCGACAGGAAGTGCAAAATGGCTAATCTGGGATGGCTAGAGGACAAATGTAAGGATGTAGAGGCCTATCTCACCAGGGGTAAGATGGATACAGAAAAATTAAAGAGACCTTTGGAGATAAGGGAACCACATGTATGAACATGAAGAGCTCAGGTGGAAACCCAGTTCTAAGCAAAGAAGGAAAAGCAGAAAGGTGGAAGGAGTATATAGAGGGTCTATACAAGGGCGATGTACTTGAGGACAATATTATGGAAATGGTAGAGAATGTAGATGAAGATGAAAAGGGAGATACAATAGTGCATGAAGAGTTTGACAGAGCACTGAAAGAACTGAGTCGAAACAAGGCCCCTGGGGTAAACAACATTCCATTGGAACTACTGACGGCCTTGGGAGAGCCAGTCCTGACAAAACTCTACCATCTGGTGAGCAAGATTTATGAAACAGGCGAAATACCCTCAGAGTTCAAGAAGAATATAATAATTCCAATCCCAAAGAAAGCAGGTGTTGACAGATGTGAACATTACCGAACAATCAGTTTAATAAGCCACAGCTGCAAAATACTAAGTCAAATTCTTTACAGACGAATGGAAAAACTAGTAGAAGCCGACCTCGGGGAAGATCAGTTTGGATTCCGTAGAAATACTGGAACACGTGAGGCAATACTGACCTTACTACTTATCTTAGAAGAAAGATTAAGGAAAGGCAAACCTACGTTTCTAGCATTTGTAGACTTAGAGAAAGCTTTTGACAATGTTGCCTGGAATACTCTCTTTCAAATTCTAAAGGTGGCAGGGGTAAAATACAGGGAGCAAAAGGCTATTTACAATTTGTAGTAAAACCAGATGGCAGTTTTAAGAGTCGAGGGACATGAAAGAAAAGCAGTGGTTAGGAAGGGAGTAAGACAGGGTTGTAGCCTCTCCCAGATGTTATTCAATCTGTATATTGAGCAAGCAGTAAAGGAAACAAAACAAAAATTTGGAGTATTAAAATCCATGGAGAAGAAATAAAAACTTTGAGGTACGCCGATGACATTGTAATTCTGTCAGAGACAGCAGAGGAATTGGAAGAGCAGTTGAATGGAATGGATAGTGTCTTGAAAGGAGGATACTAAGATGAACGTCAACAAAAGCAAAACGATGGTAATGGAATGTCGTCAAATTAAGTCGGGTGATGCTAAGGGAATTAGATTAGGAAGTGAGACACTTAAAGTAGTAAAGGAGTTTTGCTATTTGGGAAGCAAAATAACTGATGATGGTCTAAGTAGGGAGGATATAAAATGTAGACTGGCAATGGCAAGGAAAGCGTATCTGAAGAAAAGAAATTTGTTAACATTGAGTGTAGATTTAGGTGTCAGGAATTATTTGTATTTGTATGGAGTGTAGCCATGTATGGAAGTGAAACATGGACGATAAATCGTTTGGACAAGAAGAGAATAGAAGCCTTCAAAATGTGGTGCTACAGAAGAATGCTGATGATTAGATGGGTAGATCACATAACTAATGAGGAAGTGTTGAATAGGATTGGGGAGAAGAGAAGTTTGTGGCACAACTTGACCAGAAGAAGGGATCGTTTGGTAGGACATGTTCTGAGGCATCAAGGGATCACCAATTTAGTATTGGAGGGCAGCGTGAAGGGTAAAAATTGTAGAGGGTGACCAAGCGATGAATACACTAAGCAGATTCAGAAGGAGGTAGGTTGCAGTAGGTACTGGGAGATGAAGAAGCTTGCACAGGATAGAGTAGCATGGAGAGCTGCATCAAACCAGTCCCAGGACTGAATATCACAACAACAACATTCACGTATATTAATGATAATTAGTTAAAATTGGAGAAATGAATTTAAGAGGGCAGATGGCAAAGCAAGAGGGGAAGTAAAATTATCCCAGCTTGCTTTGTCACAGATGATACCACTTGCAGATTTTGACTCTGTGCTTATTATATTCCATCTTTGACAGCTATACTTCTGTTACTCCTATTTTTATAAACAAGGTGGCTTACTTCATTAACTCATTGAGCCATTAGTTATGAATTTTGCATAATCAACCATGATGTTCTATGCTGCACTTGTGCCCATAAAAAGATTAGTGCCAATGCATATTCATAAAATGGCCAATGCATATTCATAAAATGATTCCATATACTTTTCCAAAGTCCTAGATCACTACACTTTCTACAGGCCAAATTATTATTATTAATTGTAGTCTAAACTGAACAGTAATTCTTTTCCTGTGAAGTTAAGAAATTGATCTTCATCCAACAATAGGATGTTGAAGACAATATGTGAAAAAGTGAAACCAAAATAGTGGTGGTGCATACATTTTTTTGGCAAACACCAAGCTGTACTCATTAAGATTTTCAGCTTTATGACTTCAGACTGATGTGCTACTGAAGAGGCATCACAGAAGAGGCTACATAAATCAGGTTGGTGGGCTTTACAGTACTTGTGTAGTACAGTATCCTTAGTGTGGGTGACACAAACATAGAAAATTCAATGTAAGCAGCTGCACTGTTGCAGCCAATGTTAAAAATCATAACTATATTTTTGTACTGTATGCCAGACACTAATACTGCAGCATTTGCAGAGACCTTGGAGAAAATTAACTAATTTTTTGCAAAATGGTCTGAGGACAGAATATATATTCTTGGAGACATAAATACTGATTTTAGACTAATGCAACCACACAATTTAGTTATCCTAAAATGCTTAGATTGGATGACTTTTATTGCAATAATGATAGTTCATAACATTTTTTTCTGTCATCACCAGTGTTCATTAATGATACTTCAGAGAACAGCTGGGTTTCGACTACCTCGCATTGTGTTCTGAAATGAAAACTATCCCCCCCTCCCACAGAGGTATGCCACTGCTTACCCAATTCATGCGATATCCTTGTCTGCCCCTATTATGAACCAATAGGCCCATGGGGCTTATCCTACAATAGATGCATCTCCCATCCCCCCATCAAAGGCAGAGACAAATGTGAAAGCTGTTATGTGATCTACGAAGTTATCTGCAACCACTTTCTGGCATTTTACGAGGTCATGCCCACTAACAAGTTGTATGTCCGCATCAACGGCCACCGCAATACTGGCCAATCCTGCTCAGTTCCCTTTTTCTATTTTCCAAATTTGCCATGACCCTAAAATATTGTTGTTCACTTTTCACGTGTGGGATTTCAAAATATTCACACAAACAGTTTTTGTTAGTTCTACATTGAGTACATAAAATGCACTTAATTTACTTTTCATTGTAAGCATCAATCACTCACTCATAGTGATATCTCAGACTGAAATCATGATTTAATGTATAGTTCACTGCAACAGGTGTGCAACTGTTGCCATTTGCAGAATTGTAAGATTCAGGTTTTGGATTCTGCGGTCTCTCAATTCGAAAATCACTGTTCTTTTATTTTGAACTATGCCATACAGTACTGAGAAGTTCATAAGCCATGTTGCTTATTCACTACCTGTATGTTGTAACTTTACTTAAAACAAATTTTGGTTACTGCTCTTAAAATATTTTGGTACACTTATTCATAATTTTTTGTTTGAAGTAAAGGTGCCGTGATCATGTATCTTATTACACATATTTGATTAATCTTAACGGTATAAAGAAAATAAAAAGTAAATGTGACAGTAAATTCTTTTTTATATTTTCTTGTATCATGTCCTGACATGAGGTCCTTCCTACACAAGATTATACCTACTTTTTTGAAGCTCTTTCTCTTAGGTACATATCATGAATATTTATGCTGGGTACTACCTTTGTGGATGTAGGTCTGGCACAAGTGTTATTGCTCTCTTTCACAACAATAGTGTTCTGTCATGGTGTGTACGAATCCAAAGAAATACTATTATTAGAACATGATACCACTTTCTTAAAAGGAGGGAATTATGTTTGATCCGAGAACTGTAATGCTTATCCCTAACTAATTAAAATTTTTGTCATTAACACAAATCAAATTCTATATTATTCATGGAGTGATGCAAAGAGTAGTTACAATGAAAAAAAGCTGAGATGGAAGATATTAACATATATTACGGCCAGGTGGGGCAAGAACCAAGGACATGTTGTAGTGCTGGTTTCCAAATGTGGAGTTCTGAGAAACTGATATCTAGTGGGAAGAATCCACATGGCGCACATGGTGAAACAGGCATCGAGGTCATGAATGTAATGTTGTAGAGCATGTTCTGCAACAGGATATTGTGCGTTGCCAGTACATACCCTGTGCGTATGACTGTTCATCGTAATAGATAATTTAATGGGAGTCATACCAATGTAGAAGGTTGAACAGTGTTTACATAACAGCTAGTATATGACGTGTGTCGTTTCACAGGTGGCTCTCCCTTTGATGGTATATGTTTTGCCAGTTACAGGGCTATTATAGGTGGTGGTAGGAGGGTGCACAGGGCAAGCCTTGCAGCGGGGACGGTCAAAGGGGTAGGAGCCATACAGTAGCGAGGTGGCTGCAGGTGGAGCATAGGGTCTGACAAGAATGTTGCAAAGATTTGCGGAGGGTTAGTGATGGAAAGCTATTCTAGGTGTGGTGGGCCAAATGTCAGACAGGTCATCATTTTAGGACGTCGTGGACCAGTCAAAGTAGCTGATTAATGTATTCCAGACCAGGATAATACTGAGTCGCCAATAGTGTGCTCTGAAGGTGTTTTGTGGAGGGATCAGCAGTACTGAGATTGGATGTGATGGCCCAGGAAACCTGCTTTTTAAATAGGCTAGTGAGGTAATTACGTGCAGTGATGGCTGAGGTGAGTATCGTGGTGTATTGCTGTAATGGAGTCTGCAGACGAATAAATACATGTGCCTTGGATGCCAAGGCTGTATGCAGTCCACAACAATCAGTCTTTCCTTCTCATTCCATATGGTGTCTCCCCTGACCCACAGTTCTGGGTGACTTTCCCACAATCTACCCCTTTTTCTAGACCTCTCCAGTCTTTTTCCTTCACCCTGCTTCTTTCTCCTTCAACCCTTCTGCCTGCAGAAGCAGCCACTGGCTCCAAAAGCTTGCCAATCGCAACAGTCTCATGTGTGTGTTCTGCTGCTTGGCGAGTAGATTTTTTATCTATCCAATTAAATAGTTTCAACACACCCCACAACAGATTTTTCCACATGTATAGTGCAAACAAACCTTTCGTTCTTCCCCCCCCCCCCCCCCCCCCCCCGACCCCAAACACATGGAAATTCATGATACCAATTTCTTTTATTGGTTTGTTTGGTTTGGGTGGCAGTGGGGAGCAAGGACATAACTGACAAAACACACACAAAACTGGACATTATATAAATCTATAATGGAGATGCTGAGTCACAGATAGGTACAACAAGAATAATGTCAAACAAAGCTTCCAGTCAAAGACACTCCTGACCACTGTCTCTGGCTGCCAAGGTCAGCCTGTGAGCAGCACCGAACGATGCTCAAATTTTGCCTTGGCGACCAAAGACTGCAGCCACGTTTGACTCTGATGAAGGGCTATTTTGCCAAGAGCTTTGTTTGACAGTCTTTTTGTCAAACCTATCTGTGAATCAGTATCTCCACTATATGGTGAGTTGCAACTATCCTTTTCACAATATTGTCAAACATTTATCTTCCTTTTTTATTGGTGTGAGATGACAAAGCAAGCCACATACAGTTACTGGTGTCACTATTCTAAACAACTGCTTTTGTTGTTATAACCAGTGCTTGATTTGTGATGGTATTCCGCACCAATACCTATGATTAAAAAAAAGCATTAAAATAATTGTTTAAAACTTAGATTAAAAAAAACACTCTCTGATAGGACACAGTACTGGCACCTCCTTTTTTTTTTTTTTTTTTCTTCCCAAATCAAGCATGGTTGTAACTGTTGCTACTTCTGCTTTTTTTGTTTCTTCAAAGTCGTGTCACATCCAAATGGTCAAATCAAACTGAACATATCTAGAAGAAACTCTTGCAAATAAGTGCACATTTTCATAGCCCATTATATACTATCATAGACTGATCAATCTGAAGTTACAAGCAGAATAGAGGTGATGCGTGGAAAAGAACTGAACACATGACAAATAAGAAGCTGTGTAATATTGGTTGAATGTGTTACAATTGGCTCATTATACCTTATTTTAAACACATCCACAGTGAATCTTTGATGAGATTTCTAGGACAGATGAATATTCAGTATTTCTTCATCCCATTTACATTTGGATTGCTGGAAGTTATGCAGTCAAAAGACTGGTTCAGTAACATCTGACTACAAACCCTAAACTTCATGGAATATTTCCTCGCAATAAGAGAGAAATGCAGGTGCAAGTCGCAGTCCAGCAGAAATTTTCACATGTCACTAATAGGTGTTACATCTATACCTAATACAGCTGATGTCTAACAGTTTGCAGTAACACAACACATTTTGAATAATTTAATGTATTATAACAAAACATTCTACATTCCATGCAGAACAAATCATAAAATACTTTTATTTCGTCCTTTCTTACAGCTTTACTTTTAAAGAAATGTAAGCAACTCAATCAAACAAAGTTATCCTTGGACGGACCAGTAAACTCTTCTCAAAGTGTGTATTCTTCCCCCTCCCTTCCAAGAGACACACTAGTAACATTATGCAATGATTCTGTAATTAATTTCTCTGGGTGGGGATGGGAGCAGGGATTGTGAACAACTCACATATAAAATTGATCAATATAATATATGTAAGAGACATAACTCCTTTTGCAATAAACAAATTTATTTTACTGCAGTTGTTTTTAACATGCCATACTAAAAAATCACATTCATTGCAACAGTATCTCCAGCACATGGGATACAAGTGTCATACACTTCAATAAACATTTTATGACAGTGGGTTTTCACATTGGAATGGACACCATTCCATTTTCTTGAAGTGTATCTATGAGATTATTATTGGCAGTACCATAACATTACTATGTTACCAGACAAATTAATTTGGCAGAGATAGTAAAATATAAAATAATGATTTTGGGTATTGGCCATGGCCTATCACTTCTAAGCATCCCATAAAACATAGGTTGGTGGCAGAGAAAGTCTGGTTGTGCAATCCTGTAGTTGGTCTGTCGTGGTACTGGATTCGCCATGTGTTTCTGAAAATAAATCAAAGGTATATTGAAGGAATTATTGCATATCTTTTGATAGAATCTGGCAGTAATGGAAAAAACAAACATAAGTAGAGTAAAATAACTACATGTCAAAATACAAAAGGATTAAGTATGTACTGATTAGTAACATGAATTTTGTATGTAGAGTACACCACTCCATCACCAATGAGGTACAAATCAATCTCAAATGAAGCACCCAGAAGTAAAAACTCCTGCATTTGAGCAAATATTTAGTTGTGAAACGGTGAAGCATATAATCAGCTAATCTGATAACATGTTGCAATTACTTTGTAAATGGGCAGCTGTAGACAGTGATGTTAGTGTTTATAGTGTTTACCAACAATCATTTTGTAGGTGCATCTTCAATGGTTGGTTGGTTTGATTGAGAGAGGGGGAAAGGGACGAAACTACGAAGTCATCAGACTCTTGTTCTGAATAATACAATGCCACAAATGTGAGAATAAAATGAACAAGACTGACAACTCAAAACAGAATGAAAGGAAAAATCACAAGAATGATGAAGGGCAACAAACATGTAAATGGACAAAAGGGGACAAGAAAACCAGAGAAACGAAAGACATGGGATGAAGGTATTAAAACAACGAAGCAGATTACCATGGCTGGCTGACCATAAGAATAAAAAAGGAGAAATCAGCAATTCTGCAACACATTAAAACCTCCACCCTAGAAGCACTACGGTGGAGCGGTGGAGGATACAGGGGGACAAAGGACATGTGCTAAAACTTAGATCAAATAATATGACCAATCCTCACGAAGAAAACGTAAAACTAAATCAGCCGAAGAGGCATTGTCAGATAAAATTAGTGGCAACGATTCCGGTAACCCAAGATAATATGATCTAGTAGATAGTGTCAGAAGTTCCATGTTGCTTTTCATGGATGATGCTGTAGTATACAGAGAAGTTGCAGCATTAGAAAATTGCAGCACTGTAGTATACAGAGAAGTTGCACAATTAGAAAATTGCAGCGAAATGCAGGAAGATCTGTAGCAGATAGGCACTTGGTGCAGGGAGTGGCAACTGACCCTTAACATAGACAAATGTAATGTATTGATAATACACAGAAAGAAGGATACTTTATTGTATGATTATATGATAGCGGAACACTGGTAGCAGTTACTTCTGTAACATATTTGGGAAGTATGCGTATGGAACAATTTGAAGTTTAATGATCATATAAAATTAATTGTTGGTAAGGTGGGTGCCAGGTTGAGATTCATTCAGAGAGTCCTTAGAAAATGTAGTCCATCAACAAAGGAGGTGGCTTACAAAACACTCGTTCGAGCTATACTTGAGTATTGCTCATCAGTGTGGGATCCGTACCAGATTGAGCTGACAGAGGAGATAGAGAAGATCCAAAGAAGAGCGGCACATTTCGTCACAGGGTTATTTGGTAAGTGTGATAGTGTTACGGAGATGTTTAGCAAACTGAAGTGACAGACTCTGCAAGAGAGGGGATCTGTGATGCGGTGCAGCTTGCTGTCCAGGTTTCGAGAGGGTGTGTTTCTGGATGAGGTTTCGAATATATTACTTCTCCCTACTTATACCTCCCGATGAGACCACGAATGTAAAATTAGTGAGATTCCAGTGCGCACTGAGGCTTTCTGGCAGTCATTCTTCCCGCGAGCCATATGCGACTGGAACAGGAAAGGGAGGTAATGACAGTGGCATGTAAAGTGCCCTCCACTACACACCACTGGGTGTCTTGCGGAGTATAAATGTAGATGTAGATTCCATTGCTGGGCACAGTGGGACAGTGCAACAGAATATGGATCACTGTCAACTGGCGCCGAATCGACAGTCGGGCAGATCTTCATGGCCCAGGAGGTAACCATGGATCACCTAAGTGTGGCCAATGCGGAGCCAGCAGAGGAAAACTGATTCCCTCGATACGTAGTCTCCTTAATGAAATACTGTTGGTTGTGTGTACTGTTATGCTATTCCATCACCCAAAGCCGAAAAACCCTACGGCGTAAGTCAGAACGACACAGGTCAGGTTCAGAGATGCCCATCTCCAGAAGTGGTTTCCGCATAGTTTGTTAGGCTAACCTGTCAAAAAGTTCATTGTGTGGGATGCCAACGTGTCCTGCAGTTCACACAAACACCACTGAACAACGGGACCAATCGAAGGCATAGATGGACTCCTGGATGGATGCTACCAAAGGATGGCGAGGGTAGCACTGGTCGATAGCTTGTAGCCCGCTCAAGGAGTCACTACACACAAGAAGTGATTCCCCGGGGCATGAATGGATATACTAAAGTGCATGAGAGATGGCCACCAGCTCTGCAGGAATACACTGCAGCCATTAGGCAAGGAATGCTGTACAAATAGGCCTCTGTGGATGCAGGCAAAGCCAACATGACCATCAGCCATTGAGCCGTTGGTGTAAACCACTTCAGAGCCCTGGAAGAAGTCAAGTATTGAGAGCAAGTGACAGCAGAGAGCGACAGGAGTAACCGAGTCCTTAGGGTCATGCTATAGGTCCAGACGAATCTGCAGTCTAGGTGTACATCATGGAGGTTTATGCAGACCTGGATAGGAGATGGTAAGGGGAAGGACTCCAGTTCAGACTGAAGGGAGCACACGCGAACCGCACTTGTTAACCTTGATCTGGGCCACCTATGCCGGAGATTGACTGCTGCAGGAGGAAAAAGGAGACAGTATTTCAGGTACCCAGGAGAACTACGAATGTGTGCAATGTAACTGGTGAGCAGTTGTGCACGTCAGATCTGCAATGGAAGGACTCCGGCCTCCACCAGAGCATTGGTCATTGAACTTGTTATAAAAGCTGCCGTTGCTAGGTGAACGCCACAGTGGTGCACTGGGTCGAGTACACGCAACACTGAGGGCAACCGCCAAACCATAAATCACACTCCCATAATCAAGGCGGGCTTTGTAGAGCTGCAGCAGACGAGAGCGATCTGCACACAAGTTGGTGTTGCTCAGGCAGCAGAGGGCATTGAGGTACTATTAACACTTCTGCTTAAGCTGATGAAGGTGAGTTGGCCAAGTCAATTGGGCATCGAAAACCAGTCATAAGAATCGATATGTCTCCACTACAGTGAGTGGATCGTCATGAAGGTAAAGTTCCGGTTCCAGATGAATGGTACGATGCTGACAAGTGCATGACACACGACTTAGCGGCCAAAAATTGGAAGTTGTGGGCGAAAGCCCATGACAGCACCTTGTGGATGGCTCCCTGTAGACGCTGCTTGGCCACACCATTACTGGCGGAACAGTACGAAATGCAGAAGTCATCTGCATACAGAAAGGGTGAGACAGATGGCCCCACAGCTGCTGATACACTGTTAATGGCCACTAAAAAATAGTGATACACTCAATACAGAGCACTGCATGACCCCATTCTCCTGGATATGGGGGAACTACGGGAGGCACCAACTTGGACACTAAAACTCTGTATAAAAATCGGTAGCGGGCCTCAGAGCCCCCACCCGTATAATGTGGCAAGGATATGATGTCGCCAGGTGATGTCCTTTGGTTTGAATAGATCAAAGACGAAGGTAACAAGGTGTTTGTGCCTGTAAAAGGCTGTTCGGATGGCAGACTTAAAGGAAATTAGATTATCAGTGGTAGAGCACCCCTGACGGAAGCTGTCCTGACATGGAGCCAGTAGGCCACATGACTCGTGCACCCAATCCAACCACTGACACACCATACATTCCAGCAGCTTACAAAGAAGGCTGATGGGCCGATAGCTTTCCACATCAAGCAGATGCTCTCCCGCCATTGTGATGGAAAGACACCATCACACCAGATCTGGTTGAAGGAGATTAGGAGATGGCACTTGTAGTCAGACGAGAAATGTTTAGTCATCTGATTGTGGATCCAGTCTGGCGCAGGAGCTGTGTCAGTGCTATGTGCAAGTGCACTGAGGAGTTCCCACTCCGTAAATGGGGCGTTATAGGGTTCACTGTGGCGTGTAGTGAACGAGATGACTTTCCTTTCAATCCATTGTTTGAGAGTGCGAAACGAAAGGCTGGGAGGGGGAGGGGGGTAGTTCTCCGACGCAGAGGCTTGAGCAAAGTGCTCGGCAAATGCGCTTGCATCAGTACATAACATGCCATTGGTGGAAATGAAGAGGACACCTATTGGGGTCTGGCTCCCAAAAAGACGTCTGATCTTCGTCCAGACTTGGGAAGGTGACGTATGGCACCCAATGGTCAACACATACCTCTTCCAGCACAACTGTTTCCGTTGTTTTATAAACTGGCATACACAGGCACGAAGCCGCTTAAAGGCTATCAGATGCTCCAGTGAAGGGTTTCACTTATGTCGCTATAGAGCTCATGGACACACCTAAAGAGCGAGGGATTGCGTTTTCTGCCAGAGAAACGATTGTTGTTGTCACCTGCTCAACCATCACATCAATGTTACTTTGCTCAACCATCACATTGACGTTACCATGTGGGCCATCACATTGACATTACCATGTGGGGGAGAGTCAACGGTGACAGATGCGAAAGTTTCCCAGTCTGCCTTGTTTAAAGCCCATCTGGGCAGGCATCCGTGGGCCTGACACCAGGGCAGTGACAGGAAGATGGGGAAGTGATCACTACCACACAGTTGGTCATGTGCTCTCCAGTTGATAGATGCAAGAAGTCCTGGGCTGCTAGTTGTTGAATCAATGTCCGAGTACCTACCTCGAGCCACATTGAAATGTGTGGCGGCCCCAGTATTTAAGAGGCACAAGTCGAACTGAGACAGTAAAGTTTCGACATCTTTGCCTCGGCCAGTAAGCACAGTGTCACCCCATAAGGGGTTATGGGCATTCACACTACAGACTGGGATTGGGGCATAAATGCAAACCCCACCTGACACTTGATTATAGTCACTACAGTTCCTGTAATATCCGTTATAGCCACAAAGTGCAGGGGTCCGCATTGCCGGGAACCAGGTTGCCTGGAGGGCAATGCAGAAAGCAGGCATAAAGCTTAACAGTTGCTGTAACTCAGCCCCACCATCGAGGGGGCAGGTGTAGTCTCTCGGTTCTGAGAGGCAACAAGAATTAGAGGAACTGATGGGGCGACAACTGTTCTCACAGCAGCGGTGTATGAGGTGGTCATAGCCATAGGATGTAGGCGCTCAAATTTCCTCTTAGCCTCAGTGAAGGTCAGTCAATCCTGGGTCTTATATTCCATGATTTTCTTCTCTTTCTGTAAAATCCTGCAGTCTCGGGAGCAAGGTGAATGAAGCTCTCTGCAGTTGACACAGATAGGAGGCGGGGCACATGGAGTACTGGGATGCAATGGACATCCACAATATCAACATGTGACGCTTGAAGTAAAGCGAGAAGGTATATGGCCAAACTTTCAACACTTAAAGCACCCCATTGGGGGAGGGACATATGGCTTGATGTCACAGCGGTGGACCATCACCTTGATCTTCTCGGGCAATTTCACCCTCGAAGGCCAAGATGAAGGCACCGGTGGCAACCTGGTAATCCATCGGACCTCAATGGATGCGCCTGACAAAATGAACACCTTGCCACTCTAAACTGGTGCGCAGCTCATCGTCATACTCCAAAGAAGGTCTCTGTGGAATATAATCCCCTGGACCATATTTAAGCTCTTATGAGGTGCGATGGTAACAAACATGTCCCAACTTGCCATAAGCGAGTAATGCCCGTGACTGGGCAGAGGATGCTGTTTTTATCAAAACTGACCAAGAGCACATTTTGGACAAGCCTTCCACCTCCCCAAACTTGTCCTCCAATTGCTCCACAAAAAACTGAAGCTTCATGGACATGAAAGATTCCCCATCAACTCTCATACATACGAGGTATCAGGGCGAATAAGTTTCACTGCCATCCTTAGCCTGGTGTTCCTCCCGTGGTAGGGCCAGGGAGGGGAATGACTTGAGGTCATATTTCTTAGCATTTATGTTATACTTTGCCCACCTTAGAGACTGCTGGCGCCGGACCACAAGCAAGGGATGACGTACTATGCTTCATGGTGTGTCACCCACTCTGATGCCACCCACTTGACCAGGGCGCCTCCCCATGGACGCTCACAGCTTCAGCAAAGGCCACTTGGCAGGATGACCATTGCCAGGAGTCCTGATGCCCCAGGGAGACGGGAAACTACTCCTTGGCATATGTAGGGAGTTAACGGCACAGGCACCAGCAGAGTGAGCCCTGTGTTGTCACGGGGGCTACAACCAACAGGAAACATGGCGGCCTCACCACAATGGACTGGCTACTGTGCTGGATAGGTGGAGCAGAAAAGTCCACGGTGATTGTCGGCAGAGAAAGTGAAACTGCATAGTGCATGGTGGAAAACACACCCAGGAAGGTGTCCTCACCCAAGAGATGGAGAATAGGTGGCCCTACAATGCAACGACAAGAAGGTGGGATAAAGATCTCAATGCACAATTGATATGATGCACCACACAACGCTCTCTTCCCAAGTTGGCTCGCTATTCAGGAAAAATTTTGAAAAATAGAGGTCAAACCCTACAGGGGGCCATCACAAATTGGCCCAGCCATCAGAGGCTCCCTTTAGTCGCCTCTTATGACAGGCAGGAATACCTTACGACTAGTCTAACCCCCAGACCTGCAGGGGGGCATCTTCAAGGTATTAAGTATTTGTGATAAAGCAAGCTGGAATCTCTTCACTTCCTCTCGTTTTGCGATCTGCCTCCTTAAATTCATTTTATATTCATTTCAGCCTAATTACCATTAACACGCATGTATATAATTTGCATTTCCATACAAGAGAAAGGGTGGTCCTCTGTCTTAAGGAATATAGCACCAGGTCTAATTTTGTACATGTAATTAACTTCCTAATTTATTTTGACCATTCATAGTTAATATTTTTGTTACAGGGTGAAACCAGTAATTATTTCACGACTTAGATTCTACTACTGTCTTATAAACAAGTATAAATTTTGTACTAAATATAAACATTGGGAAGAAAAACGACCAAGATTCTTAAAGTATTTGTTTCGCTCTATTCGAAAACGTAATAGCAAAGCCCAGCCCTTAATTCCAAAATAATTACCACATTTGTCAAAAGTATTGTTTGTGTGAGTATATCTGTTAATTTTATTATGTATACAAATGTTTCAGCCTAATCTTTGTGGTAGAAGGAACTATTAAGAAGAAGGAATTTTTCGATGTATTCAGTTCATTGAATGAGTTATGTTTTAATTGTAATTTCTGTAACTTAAACATCAAACAATGCATAGTATCAGTGCCTGTTACTATGAGGCTATACTAAGGACTGATTTTTGGTCCCGAGACAGTCAGTCGAAGGCCGATTTTCAAATGGGAGTTATGCATTGGTTAAATTAATAAGAAGGCATCAACTTAACATTGGAATAGGTATAACACAAATAAGCAGTGTGTTAGAACAATTAATGACAAAGTCTGTTCAATTTATTTGGGAAATAGTGTCACACATACCGTATTATTCTGAAGAACTGTGTGGTTAGCTTTTAACTTCTCATAGATATTCAATGGCAAACTATTGTACCTGTATGCTGATGTTGCCTGCAACCTATTTATGAGGCTTCTCCACATTTACCAATAGTGAACTGACTATATAATTGTGTAATATTCTGGGGTTGTGAACACAAAGTGAAGAGCCGAGAATCTCATTTGTGCAACTGTCTGCTAAATCATTTACAATAGACAGTGTTGAGCTTCCACTTCCTATTTTTAAGCCACAATAACAATGCAACATAATGACACAGAGGACTATCAGGGAAGAAACAAAGCAAGAGAATGTACACATGCTAACAGCACCTTCACAATATATACATTTACTAATGTAGCTTGACATAACAAAGAAAGTGAACCTACAGTGTTATGAAACAAGTAAAGATACACATTAACAAAAGACAACTAAACATTGCTTAAGCCCTACACTATATTAACAATAAATTATCACAATACTGCTAAATATTAGTTCTCTTTATGCCAGTCAAGGGTGTTCTAGTGAATTAGAAAGAAAGCTGATGTTACTTCAGTTATATTAGGTAGCTGCAGGCTACCTCAGAAACCTAATATTTACTTCATTAGTCAAGTATTATTCAAAGGAAATAGTAACCTAAATATGTAATTACACAGGACAGTTTACGACACACTACTTGTCATCCATCTAAAGGAGGAATCAAATCCTTGCAGTAAAATAATCAGTGGAAGAGGTCATTCATGAAGAATGTTTTGTTTCTCAAGTATCTCCACACCATAGTATATAACTTTGTTAAATCCTAGGTAAGAATCCAAAGTTTACACAAAAGTTATATTTCCGTCTTGTATTGTTAGCGCAGATCACAGTTCTGCTTTAACTGATTTTTCACAACCACACTACACTAACTCTGACTGTGGCAGTGGCTAGGAGTCAGCCAACTACAGTTCCTTCTTGATACCTATATGCCCACTACAATTACTGATTTTTTAGGCACAACACAGCATTCTCAGGTGCAGTAGGATGCACAGGGAGGGGAGAGCGAACTGATGCCCCATCTACCACCCCCACTGATGTACTTCCCACTGCTGCTGACAACGACAATAAAAATAATTTGAATGTATGTCTTCTTGTATTTGAATTGCATGTGCAGCTCTTGCTCATTCTAAGTATGTGGAATGTTGTATACAACCAACAACACTGCGCCACCATAGTAGTTTGTCAGCCATGAAGTTATTTTAATCAAAATTTAGAAGGGAACATAATAATCGTTTATCACTAAATATGGCAAAGGCCCATGAAAGCATTTAGCAATAACCACAAAAGCTTTCTATTATTTTCCCACTAATATAATCTGACAAGTACCAAAAAATTTTGAAACTTATAGATCTATACATTATATGGGCACTGTGACTGGTAATCTGTAAGTAGCTAGTATATAGCCATAAACACAAAGAAGAGTGTTTTTAATTAGTCAAAACACACACAAACTATATCTGAGGAACAAAATCATTCTATAAAAAAAAAAGGATCTGCTGCTCTAATTATTACAAATGGTAGATTGGCATAACAAAATCATAACTCTATCCACCTGTTTCAACCAGTAAAGCCATCAACGTGGTTTACACTATTTCAAGCACATACAATATGACGACCACGACAACACTCATTACACCTGCAAACAAACATAAGTAACATGGGAAGTATAACTTCAGCAACAGGATGAAACTAACAACTACTGCCAAACAAATATTTGCCCAAAAATGTAGCACATGAAATCCTCAAAATGTAACACACAAAACTCACAAAAACCGAAACTAGTGGTGGTGTAAATTTCAATAGGCCTATCTCAAATGAAGACTACAACACCAGTAACCAATAAACAACTCAAAAACTCAACATCATAATTTTCACTTTACTTACATAGCTCCAACAAAGCCTTAGATACAAGGAACCAACATACAACTCAAACATTGTGTTGCAAATTTCACTTCACCAATATACCTCAAACAAAGCTGAACTTGCACACAACTCCAAAACACTATGACACAAATTGACCTATATGGCAGCAAAAAACAAAGCCGAATCTACAAAAGCCCAACACACACAAATTTTAAAATCCATTATCCACACTTTCACTTACTTTACATAAAGCAAAGCCCACAGTACAACAAACCAAACCGTGCTCATATGGCTAATACCAGAAACATATTCTAATGGTACATCAATACACCTGATACCAACCAATCACAATCCAACACAATCATCACATACCAACACGAAAAATTCCAGAATTCAAGAAAAATTGCGTCACCACCAATTTCAATATACACAAACTATAATCAACTCATAGCATACAAAGAAAATAAAACAAAAATACCATCTCCCACTGCAACAAGCAACGATCTACTCAAATATTTCAATTTCTACGTTCACACTACAAACAAATTTACAACAAGTGCTTCAAGTTTTGACTCTCTGCACTTCAATTTTCTCTGTCACTTGCGGCGCCGAAGATTCGCAATTTACAGGCTGCACGACTGCCGGGCTCGGCTATTGCCCCACAACCATTTCAACCGATCAACTTACTCCCAGAATGTGAACGTATATTATGCCTCTTATTCCCTCTCCAACAATTTTTCAACACGCTTTTCGTCTGTTTTAAATCAGAATAGCACAAAGCCTATTACTGAGTTACTACTAGAGTTCAATGCAGAATCTGCTATCTTGATCAAAACAATAACAAACACAGATCTTTCTGCCCGCCAAAATTTATCTATTCAAAGGTAATACTCACAACGCCTTCAACTGGCTGTGTTAACTACTTTGACCTATGTCACTTTCCTTGTTTCGCTGTCGTTAAAGTATTGTGCGATTCACCGGCAAACACTGTGCTTATATCGGTTTATTTCATATTTAAAAATATTAAAAAAAGTAAATTGACTAATTCAAGGTATGCTAGGTCCACGGAAATACAAGTTTATTACATTTCACTGTAATGCTTCGACACTCGTTAACTATCGATAGCCGAGCCCGGCAGTCGTGTAGCCTATAAATTGAGAAACTGCAGCGCTGTAAGTAACAGAAAAAATTCAAGTTCAGAAGAACCAATAGTCGAAGCATTTGTCGTAAATTTTTTTGTAGTGTGACCGTAGAAATTGAGATGTTGGTGTGGAAAACCACTTTAACTCCGCCTGCAGTTGCTGTAGGAGTGAATTAAGTAGCTCTGCAGTTGCTGTTGCCGGTCCCAAGCCCGGAGAAAGGAGGAGGGTTGGCGCAAAAGCCGTAAAAGAATCGACATAAAATAGTTTGAGAGATCCTGTAAACGTTAATAACATAGTTCTAATGACGAAGACGTTAATAATAATAATATAGATTAACCCATAGATCTTCAACTTCATTGCGTGATGCACATAAAGCAGCTAGTGGTACCTCGCGCCTCTCTAAATATAGTCTTATTACTGCTTGTGGCCATCGGAGGGATCGAACATATCAGGCAGGAATGCTGGAGCTTCCGGAATCTATGCAACCGAAACGCAAACGCTTTTGGGCATAACTGTATTGAATAAAACTTTTCGTGGTTAACGTTATTCTTATAACGGTTTATGAATGGACAACTTTCATCCCCTTCCCGGTTTTGACAATTCCCGCTATTATCAGTCAGTGTAACAGCGCTAAAAGGATCTGTCGTTCGAAAGAATAGCGTGTACAGTTTCCAAGTGGAGACAAAGTTATTGTAGAAGTGGAAATACGGAATCGGGTATTCTAATCACTGCTTCTCACTATATTTATCAGTTAATTAATTAAATTTGTTGCAAATAATATATCTCTATTTGCAACCAATAGCTCAATATATATTATCAATACTAGTAATAAGAACAATTTACATAAAAATCTAAGATCACTTACCTTGGTCCAAAAAGGACCCTAATATTCAGTAACACACATTTTCAATAAATCACCAGCAACCATTAAAAACTAGGTTTCAGATAAAGCACAGTTTAAACAGAGTTTGAAAGCCTTTTTGGTAGACAGCTTCTACTCTGTACACGAATATCTTCACAGGAATTGTTAGACCACCTTAAGAAAAATTTCGGTTTTGACAGCACTTGGTCACTTCAGTCAAGATTAAGTAAGTTGTGTATGATGATACATTTGTCAAAAGTTCATAACTAGGTTTCATTCTGACTGTGTATCTATTCTGTAAATAGCAGTTCTAATTTACTGTAATGTGTTAACATATTGTGTGAATCTCCTTACAAATGATTCGGGAAGTCTGTGTTATATTCATACGTTCTATATTCTTTATGTTATACTTTCTGTGATGTTCCACACCCATGAGACTTGTCTCATTTTTGGGTCAATGGAACGAAAACTTCATCTAATCTAGAAAGAAAATTTCATCTCATCAAAAGAGTTGATAAAAATAATGAATTAAAATACCACATAGTCCAGTACGAGTATGTATTTAGAATATGATTTATCACCACTTTGTAATGTTTAGTTGTGTCTCAGCTACATTTTCAGGCATGACAGAGAAAGAATTCCAAGTATGACCAGTAGTAAATTTGGCGAAAATTACAGTGATCCCTTAGATTGCCCTCATCCGAAGAAAAGTTGGTTTTCTAATTTATTATTGAGCTTACTGTTGATTTGCTAATTTTATGACCAACCTTGCCTTTCATTTGCAGAAATGCACTGATTACACCGAAAGTAACATTGCTGTGTACTTGATTAGTAGAAAACTGAAATAATCATAGGGATTTTCGAGATTTGTTTCCCACTCTGATGTCTTACTGTCCCCTTTCTCTATCATCATCATCATGATAATCATCATCTGGGAGAGTAAATCCCATTGGTGACGATTGTAGACAATGTTTAGCATACTCACTGCTTAAAAGTGCTGTACATTAAAGCATAGGTGTTCAAACTGAGTGCCTAAATTCAAGTTGTCATGTGACCAGAAACAAATGATAAATAATTTAAAACATATTTTGGTTCACTTGTTCATGATAATTACAGTTCTGTTTGCCTCTTGCTTGTGGAAATTCGTCATACACCAAAATTTTCTGCCATGTTCTTATTGGTAACGACTTGTTTATGCATATGTGTCGATGCATTAAGGTTGATTACATGCAGGTATATGAGGCGTAGATGTGCATTAAGGCTGATTACACGCAAATGAAGAGAGTAGGAAGTAGGCCTACAGTTAAAGATGTGTTTAGTTGTGTAGATGGTTGTTGTATCAAAGGAAATATCTTTCTTGCGAATTCACTGTGGTACTGCAAAACATTTAACTGCAGGTGCCATATAAATAAGCAAAAATTAAACGCCTTGCAGGGCAAATCAGCTTGTTGAACAGATACAGAAGTAGAGCAAGTTGTACATGTGAAACAATAATCTTGTGTTTTTTTACCTTGTTTGTGCAGTCACAGACAGGTAAGGCCAAATTGGGAGAGGGACAGACAGCTCTAAAAATAAATGAGACTTTGGTGACAAGTGCATGTAGTGATGCAAACCTCTTAAACAAGTAATTTGTTTGTGTTACTGACAGCTTGGGGTTTTCAGGTTCAGTAAACAGTGCAATGGAGTATCTGAGACCTGTCTTTACAAATAACTGCAGTAAAATGGGAATGACACTCACATCTCCCTAAGAAGTAGTACCCATCATAAAATCCTTAACATCTAAGTATTCCACTGGTTATGGTAATATATCAACAAAGTTAACCAAAGAGTGCTCACGCAAGGTCAGTTCTGGCTAAAGATATTTGTGTAATCAATCTCTTACCAGTAGGACATTTTATTAGTGCCTAAAAGTATAAAGCCTCTTTACAAGAAGGGGGATGATGAGATGCCATCAAACTATCAACCAATTTCGCTTTTGCCAGCTTTTCCAAAAACATTTGAAAGGGTTGTGTTCAGGAGTCTCCTTAAGCATCTGACTGCAAATAATATATTGTCCAAATCACAGTTTGGGTTTCTTAAGGGTTCTGATAGAGATAAAGCTATTTACATCTACAGTGATAACTTACATAATGGATTAGATAACAAATTAGAGGCTACTGGCATTTCCGGTGACCGGTCAAAAGCGTTTGACTGTGTGAATCACAGCATTCTCTTAGGTTTCACCAGCAGTGCTGCAAAATGGTTTGAGTCTTATTTAACTACCGTAACAGGAAATAAAGGGTGTCATTGAGAAATACCTGTGCAGTAAACAGTCAGCCTTCATCTGATTGGGAATTAATTATATGTGGCATACCTCATCTTGGGTCTGTTGCTTTTTCTTGTGTGCATTAATGACTTCTCACCAATTACATTGCCAGAGGCTACATTTGTTTTGTTGCAAATGATACAAACATTGCAACAAGTAGGAAGTCAAGTACAGATTCAGAAGTGGCTGCTGATAAAATTTTCACTGACATTAATAAATGATTTAAAGCTAATTCACTGTCATTAAACCTTGAAAAGACCCACCGGACCTGTTAGAGATTTCCTTCTAGCAAGTGTACAGCACATGAAGACATGCAGATCAAAGAGGTTGACAATGGTAAATTTCTGTGATTATAACTCAATAATAAATGCGGCTGGGAAGGGATTTGCAATGAGAATGATGTCAGATTTAGTGGATATAAAAAAAAATAAAAAAAAAACACTTGCATAATTTGCTTACTTTCATTCTATTATATCATATGTGATCGTATTCTGGAGTAACTTGCAAAGTCGAGCAAAAGTTTTTAGCATCCAAAAACATGTAACAAAGACTCATTTGTTGTGTAAATTCAGGAAAATCGTGTAGAAATCTGTTCAAGGAACTTTGAATTCTGACCATTTCTTCCAAGTATATTTATTTTTAATGAAATTTGTTGCAATCATTGAATGGAAATGGTTATGTTCAGCTACTTGAAGACCATTTGCAGCTATTCATGTTTCAAACAATGATGGAATTTTTATAGATGACAGTGCGCATTGTCACCGGGCCACAACTGTTCTCGGTCGGTTTAAAGAACATCCAGGTGGATGATTCGGGCACCAGATTGCCCGACATGAATCCTTTCAACTATTTATGGGACATAATTGAGATGTCAGTTCATATGCAAACTTGTGCACCAACAACACTTGCAATTATAGAGACTGCATGGTTCAATGTTTCTGCAAGGGATTTCCAATGACTTATTGTGTTAATGCCATGATGTGTTGCTGCACTACTCCGGGTAAAAGCAGGTCCAACATGATAACAGGAGGTATCCCATAACTTCACACCTCAGTGAATTACACCATTAGTCCGTGAATATATTTTATGTTTAGGAGATAGTGCCCTTCCACAGGAGGCATCCCATAACTTCACACCTCAGTGAATTACACCATTAGTCCGTGAATATATTTTATGTTTAGGAGATAGTGCCCTTCCATAATCTGTGAACCCAAAGAAGAAACTTTACTCTCTTGGGTAAGTTATCTGCTGCATTTCATATAGATAAGTACAGTCATGAAAACCAGTCATAATGTTCTATTTTCTGTCAGTGGCGCCATCCAGGTCAGTAGAAATGAGACTGAGATTCTACAGTGCCTGCCTCCTGTGTTTCAACTGCTAGATTCTGTGCCACACACTGATCCATTTCGGAACATCACGGTTTCAACCACACTGGTCATGGCACAGTGATATAACCACATAACAATGCTTTGCACATAATTACAACAATGTCGTAAGACATAAAATTCAGAGTGAACTTGTTTCCAGTTATTTCACACTCACTGATACCACTTGTGAGATAAACAGAAATATCCACTCATTGGCTTCCACAGTCCTCCCACACTGTATTTGCAAGTTCAGGCCCCACTGTTTGCGTCTAGTCAATTGTCAATTCAGTTGCAGTAAATGGAGAGCATTTTCAAACAGAAAATTAGTGACACTTTTGAACAGTTCACTTTAGCATTCAGTGATCTTGATCAACATGTTACTTCAGTGGTGTTGGACATTATATTACGATCGTCGCTGCACCAAGCCTACAATGCTCTCATGGTGGTGCTAATTTCACATTGCACAAAATCGATAGGTCAAAGTCTCATGCAAATGCTATACAATCAGAGACATGGGGACATGATACCATCTGAATTCTGGAGACATCTACATGGAATGATTATCAGTTTCGATGCTTTGTGGTTACACATTTGGCAACAACAATTGCTACCAAAGTGAGGTTAACTTTAATTGGTCAGGATGAGCAGCCATTATACTAGTTACCAATTAAGCACACACCTTGCTTGATACATATGCCACAGTGGCTGCCACAATAACTTCCATCCACTCTGAAGAAAGCTGAACCATTCCAGACCAGCCCAACATGCTGCTGCCTCACAACCGTGCCACCTCCACCTGAAAGTCACAGAGAGTTCTCGAGAACCTGTGGACTCTCCGTGCTATTGTCAAGAGGCTAACTAAGCTGTTGGAAATGTTACAGCTATGGAGTGTGACAGCTGAGAGCAAACGTACCCCCTCTGCACATGCCCAAAGTGGTCTCATAACCATGGGACCACTCAGACTAATGTTTGCTGTTCCACAGACCTTTTGGTCACCTGGCAGCTATTTGCAAGAAATCATGTTTGCACCCAAATGCCGAGACATGATTTGGTTCAGGTGCAACAGCAGGACACCCACTTACAGCACCTGCTGTTTAAGGACAGTTAGTCGTCTACATCAAAAATAAAGTATAGGACTGCTCAGCCTACCACTTGTATCGGCATGACTCCAAAGCTGCCAACTACTGAATGGCTACACAACACTACATCACAAAGGTTGTTCGTTACCAACCACTATTCAGGGATAGTGTTACTAATTGAACAGGATCAGAGATCAGCACACTGCTGACTACATTCTACCCAGATGCAAAACAACACACTATGGCCAATTTAGTGGCAGTTAACAAGTCTGTCATATGCACATATGGTCACCAAATATTTGAGGCTGATAATGGTCTCTTCAAGAACTCCAAGTGGACTTTTGCGTTAACCAACATTGCTCAACCTAATTTGGGTGCTGATTTCATCACACAGCCTGCACTGACCACCAATTTACTAAATGAATGACTGATACATTCTGTCAACAGACTTACTATTCTTGCAGGAAAGTGTCATTCATCAAAGTACACAATGCCCAGAGTGTATAATTTAAGTGCTAATACCTCAAATGACCATCGTCATTACTGGGAGTCCTATTGCCACAACTTGAAATCACACCTCCAGACCATGAAAAAAGATTACATAACATTGAGGTGTGAAATAATCAAGTCACATGAGGATAATGTGATGTTGAAGGATATTCTATTGGAAACAGAAGACAAACTCCAAGTGGCCCGTAAAACATTAGAACAACATAGGACACCTCCGCATTACATCCGTGCTCTGCACACAACTGTGTCCATGGATTAATAGTGGCCTGTAAAACTACAGGGCAGGTGCACACATACTGTGGTGCACCATATCTGTACCAAACCTGGTCTGCAATTTCATCATGAGCCCATTGGACTGCATGGAAATGACTACCACCGATTTCCAGTGGCTACACAATGGCACCAGGGGAACCATCAACTCACACCCCTCCCCCTCTGTCTGATACCTATGGCACTCCTCCCAACCATCATTCTACAGTACTGGCTGTGTCACTGACTGCAGTTACATGTCCATCATGTACGGCTACCCACACACAAGCTGGCTTTGAGGTCAAATTCGAAATCCATCTCATCTTTTAGATGAGTGGATTGGGGGGGTGGGGAAGGGGGGTGTTGTGTGTGAGTGATATAATCAACTAATAGATGTGTGAAAAGTGCAGTGTGTCTTTAATTTCTCATATTCTTTGTTACTTCCTTTTCTGGTTTGTTCACTAATGCACTGTTATTCCCTGTATGAATTTTATATGTACATGGTCCCACATTGTACAGCAATTCATACTACAGGCCTATACTGAAATGTACACAATAAAATTAACAAATGTGAATATTGGTTAAACTTTGCAACTGAACATCTTTTAGAAGCCTCTTTATGGAGCTAGGGATTGTTAGATGTATATACTACCTTGTGATGTTCCTGGTTAACAGCAAGAGTGAATTTAGGATGAACTCAACAATTCACAATCACATAACTAGATGAAGTAATAATTCCTATATCAGCTATGTATTCCTTTCTAGGGTTCAGAATGGAGTTTAATTTTCAGGTATATAAACAAAAGGTAACAGTGGGCTGCAGACATACAACTGAACATCTGCAAATATATAAAAACAAAATAAAAGAATACTTCATTAGCCACTCTTTCAACAATTTATCAGAATATTTGAAGTGAAGAATGTAAATTCTGTTAAAAATCAGAGTTGTGAGTTGATAAGAACAGTATATTAGTATCACCATTCAAAGATTTGATCTGAACCTACAACTGCATTTTCCCCCAGTTACATACTACCATAGTTTCTCAAACATAATGTATGGTTGCCAAAGTTTGTGAGCTAAAGGAATAGCCTGTTGTGTGTTTTCTTCCATAAAGTGCACTATAGCATTAATTAAAATGAATATGAAGCTCCATTTATCAATATCATTTCTCAAAAGATTAACTTTTGGAGACTCAGTAAGCTATAAGTTCTAAGGAAGCTGTTAGGCCAGTAGTTGCTGCACTCACAGCTAACCAACCTACACTAGTTTATGTGACCAGCTGGTACAGATAAGTGGAATTTCATGGAATTTCATTTAAATTACTCTAGCAAAGGACTCGCTCCATGGAGGTCATGGCCGTGCAGACTTGCAACTTCAAATTCAGCACTGCAGTTGTAAAATCGCTGGGTATTGCGGTAGCATAACCATCTCTTCTCCTCCAGCTGTGCAACAAACCACCAAATCTTCGCCTCCTGCAGTGAAATCACCTGCTACACAACTGACAGGCTGGAAAGGAAGAAAGGAATACTCTCCTGAAGATTTTTTACGTCCCTCCAGGCAACAAACATCTGAGTCTTCATCTGCCAACCGCAAAGGCTCTAAGAAATCAATCAACGTGACCAGTCTTCTCATTCCCTGACTCAGAGGTCCTCTTCAATGGTGTTACTACATGATACTCTCACCTGGTCGACCTACATTTCGCCAGTGTGCACTGCCCACTGTTTTGCTTCTGTAGAATCTGTAGGCCAACCCAATGAGAATAACAATGCCTCTGTAGATCTCATGCGGCAGGCTCCTCCAGCCTGTGCACCCTGTAACAGTGAGTATTTGAAGGCTGGCTCTCAGCAGTCACAGAGATGACAACATTTCTTTTTTCTTTTCTTTTCCTCTCTCTCTCTCTCTCTCTCTCTCTCTCTCTCTCTCTCTCTCTCTCTCTCTCATTTTTTTTTTTTGTACCCTTTTGCTGTTATGATCCTCCTCCAATGGAATGTTCAGGCCCATAGATCCAAGAATGCGAAATTTTGGCTGCTCTTGAAATTATAGCGTCCACTCTTTCTCTGCGTGCAAGAAACAAAATGTCATCCTCGAAACCAGTCTGACCTCTCATATTTCCTTCCAGTGTACTTTGACTTTACCGCCAAGGATAGCATTCCATCTCATCGGGGAGTCATGCTGCTCATCAGGATTGACGTTCATAGCCAAACCATATTATTGAATACTTGGCCGCCAACTGTTGCAGTCCACATTATCCTTCCTCACTTCACATTTTATCTTTGCAATGTATACATCCCTCCATCATATGGTGTCACCAGGGCAAACTACCTCCATGTTACTGATCAACTCACTCACCTCTGTTCAGTGTCTTTAATACACACTGTCCCATTTGTGGCTCTTCCTGAATCTGTTAGAGAGTGCCCTCTTGGCTGACCCCAATCAACTCAACCTCTCTATCTTAATAACGGAACACCTGTGTTCCTCTGAGACTCCACCCACTCCTATTCCCATTTGGACCTTTTGCACTGCAGCACCGAGTTTGCATGTCATCTCGATTGGTCCATTCTCTCTAATATTTACTTGAGCGTCCATCTGCCATGTGCTATCTGTTTGCTGACTCCCATCCCATCTACATGCACCCAACTGGCAGCTTTCTAAGGCCGACTGGAGGCTTCAGTCCTCCATGGAGACCTTCAACGAAGATTTCCCCAGTTGTGGTGGTCATGCAGAGTACGTCACAAATGTTGTCCTTATCATAATAGAGCATTCCATAACTCACACTTCATCTCTACTGTGTTGTGTACCAGACCCCAGGTGGACTGAGGCATGCTGCGACATGAGTTGTGTGTGAAGACCTGCTCTCTGCAATTTTAACCATCATGCTATGATGATGAACTGCATTCATTGTAAACAGTTTCATGTACAGTGCCATTGCATTCTTTGCTATAGCAAAACAGCTATCTAGATTTCATTTACTAGTTCTTTTAGCAGTTCACTTCCTCTTTCATCGTGTGTGGGGCAATCTTCATCATCTGTGTGGGACTAAGGTCCATTCTCTGCTTTCCAGTATGACAGTAGCATGTGGTGTCATTGTGGACCCTATAGCTATCTCCAACACCTTGGGACGCTATTCTGTTGAAGATTTTGAGCTCCACCCACTATCACCCCACCTTCCTCTCTCGGAAATGAGTTGGGGAGGCTCAGGTGATACGCTTCTCCTCTTGTGATTGCTACAATGCCGCCTCTACCATGACAGAACTATATCATGCTCTCACTTCATCCCAATCTTCCACTCCAGGGCCAGATGATGTTCACATTCAGATGTTGCAGCACCTTTCTCTCTTGGGAAAGCACTTTGTCTTTCATAGATACAATCACATTTGGGCAGATGGCACATTTCCCAGATGCTGATGTGAAGATACTATCATACCCATATCTAAGCCCAGTAAAAACAAACACCTTGCTTCTAGCTACTGCCCCATTTCTCTCATCAGCTATGTTTTCAAGGTGATGGAATGAATGATTTATGGCTGGTTGGTATAGTGGCTCAAACCTAACAATTTACTAACCACTGCACAATGTGGATTTCGAGCGTACCGTTCAGCAGTTGACCAGCTCATCACTCTGTCAACCTATGTCATTAACCGTTTTCTGACAAAATACCCAATGGTGGCCATGTTCTTTGATTGGGAGAAAGCTATGACACTTGCTGGAGGACTGGTACCCTTCTGTACTCTGTAGATGTGGGGCTTTCAGTGCTGCCTGCTCTGATTCATTCAGAAATTTTTAAAAACCAAGTATTCAAGGTATGTGGGGTTTTGATCTTGTCAGACACCTTCAGCCAGGAGAATGGGGTGCCTCAAGGCTCCATCCTGTGCATAGTACTCTTTGTTATAGCCATTAATCCTATAATGGTCTGTTTCCTGCCAGGCATCATGAGCTGAGCTCCCTTTTTGTCGATGACATTGCGATTTATTGCAGTTCTCCACTGGCTTGTATCCTTGAGCATCTTCATCAGCGATGGCTTCATCGTCCTTACTCATGGAGTATCGACAATGGCTTTCGGTTTTTCACTGGCAAGACTGTATGTATGAATTACTGTCAATGCAATCGGTTTCTTCCACTGTCTTTACATCTTGGGCTTGTTGCTTTTTCATTCACCGAAACTACGAATTTCCTGGGGCTCATGATTGATAGAAAATTTTCTTGGGCCTCCCATGTGTCTTATCTGGCTGCATGCTTTACCCAGTCTCCTAATGTCTTATATTCTCTAAGCACTACTTTCTGGGGAACAGATCGGACCACCCTCCTTTGTTTGTACCAATCCCTTGTCCATTTGAAACTAGACTATGTGTGTTCCATTTATTCATGTGCATGTCCATCCATTTTACACATACCTTAATATAATCCACTATCATTGAAACCGTTTGGCCACTGGTGCCTGTTACATTAGCCCAGTTGAGAGTCCCCATGCAGAAGGTGTCAGACAACTGCTGCTATATGGGTGTGATGTTCTCCTCAGCAGATAAGCTTGCCATTTGTCTGCCATGCCTAGCCACCCATCCTGCACCTCCTTTTTCGATGACTGCCTTGGCTGACCGTATGGGAAGCACCCCTCTTCTCTGCTGTCTCCCAGGTTCGCTTTCCACTCCTATTCCAGCAGCTTAATTCCACACTCCCTGCCACTTTTCCAGTGGGTGTGGACCCTTCACCACCTTGGCATCATGCAGTGGCCTGTGTTCATTTTGGACTTCACACTCGACCTTCACACACAGTACAGTACAGTAATGGTTCTAAGACTGACTGTGGTGTCCAGTGTGCCTTTGTCATTGTCACTGACCATTTTCGGTATTGGCTTACACAACACCACCCAATATTTACAGCAGAGCTCTTCGCCTGCTATCAGGCCACCTAATACATCAAGCGACACGGCCTTTTTTATTGTGTCATTCTCTTACAGCCCTTCTGAACCTCTGTGTGCTGTACACAGTCCATCTTTTAGTGCAATGGGCCCAAGAAAGCTCCCATTTTCTCTGTGTTGAGGGAGACACTGTGATGTGCATTTAGAGTGGTGGTCACGTTGGTCTGATGGGAAATGAGGATGCTGACGCCGCTCATTAGACTGCAGTCTTCTTACCTCACTCTGCTAGCTCTTCCATCCCTCTGGATGATTTCTATGTTGCCATCTGTCGGCAGGTGGTGTCACTTTGGCACCACCACTGGTGCACTCTTCATGGGAACAAGCTCCGGGAAATTAAACCTCTCTCAGTGACTTCACCAATCTTATCTCAGCCCCCTTGCCATGAGGAAATAATTTTAGCTAGATTTCATTTTTGGTAGTATCGTTTTAGTTATCGCCATTTGTTAAGTGGTGATCCCCCGCCATTTTGTGCCCATTGTCATCAATTTTTGCTGGTTCACCATTTCCTGACCAAATGTCCTAGTTTTAACAACTTAGCTGGCCGCTGTGGCTGAACGGGTCTAGGCACTTCAGTCTAGAACTGCGCGACTCCTACGGTCACAGGTTCGAATCCTGCCTTGGGCATGGATGTGTGTAATGCTCTTAGATTAGTTAGGTTTAAGTACTTCTAAGTTCTATCGGACTGATGACCTCAGATGTTAAGTCTCATAGTGCTCAAATCCATTTGAACCATTTTTTAACCACTTCTTTTATTCTTTTTTTTCCTTGTGCCATTTTTCCTGCGGATACGCAGGGTCAGCATGGTTAATTGGATTTGGCAATGTTAGTTGGAGGGTTGTTTTCTGTCTGCTTTGTTGGATCTTTTAGTGAAGGAGACATGGATTTTTGACCATGTTTTACTTTTTATCATTCGTAGCAACATGGCAAAGGACATTTAATCTTTGGTTCAGGACCTCCACTGTCTCTACAGCCTATTTTGAGGACCTTGTGTTTAGCTCACTTTCTATCAGTCGTTTGGGCTTAATGTATAGTCTCTTATAAGTTTTTTTTAAATTCCTGATATTCTAAGGTTATGACATCGGAACTTATGACCTTAGTTGTTTTTGTGTCCTACCTCCACCCACAAGCTGTGCCATAGTGATCCCATCGCACATTTTCTACAAGCTTCCCAAAATCTATAAACCCCACAATCCTGGATGTCCCAGTGTAGATGGTTAATATGCTCCCATTGGAAGATCTCTGTTCTCGTTGACCAGCACCTCCAACCAGTTGCCTGTAGCTTAGCCTCTCATATCAAACATACAACTCCACTTAGCAATTCTCAGCCATCCCTACCCCATTACCACCTGGGTACTTGTTTGTCACGTTGATGACACCTGCCTACACACCAACATTCCTCAGGCCAATGACCATGATGCTGTCCAACACTACTATTCTCAACATCCTTCTGACATCAACCCACTACTTCATTCCTCCTAAACCTTACCAGTTGCATCCTCACACACAAATACTTTGCCTTTGAGAGGAAGAGACACTGCCAGGAAAAAAATCCAAACAGCAAAAAATAATTAATGTAGACTATTGAAATTTGAATAATACATTTGTGTAGGTAACATATTTAAATGATTGACATTGCAAGATCACAGGTAAATGTAAGTACAAGACAAGCCATTGCAAATATGAAATACTGGTACATTAATAGCCAGTTTAACTGACAGAATGCTGAATGCATCCATTCAGACATGATGCACTGTGTTGTACAGCTTCTTGATGAGAGTTTGTGGGATGGAGCTTCATGCTCTTGCACTTGATCAATCAACAAAGGGATGTTTAGTGCTCCTTGTGGACGACACAGGAGATGTCGTCTGATGATGTCCCATATATGATTGACTGAATGCTGATCTCATGATTGGGTAGGCCAATGTAACATTTCATTACTCTGTAGAGCATGCGGTGTTACAACAGTAGTACATAGGTGAACTTTATTCCGTTCAAAAATGCTCCCTGTAATGCTTTTCGAGAATGGAAGCACAACAGGTTGAATCACCAGATTGACATACAAATTTACATTCAGGATGCGTGGAATAATCATGTGATTGCTTCTGGTGCCATATAATACAATACACCAGATCATAAATACAGAAGTAGGTCCTATGTGTCTAGCACATGAACAGGTTGATTGCAGGCCCTCAACAGGCTTCCTTATAACCAACACACAGCCATCACTGGCACTCAGGTAGACCCAGCTTTCATCTCAAAACACAACAGACCTCCACCCTGTCCTCCAGTTAGTCACTTGACACCACTGAAACCACAAATTACAGACGTTTTGGGGTCAGTGGAAGACACACTACAGGGCATCTGGTTCAGAGCTGTCCTTGAAGCAACCAATTCGTAACAATGTGTTGTGTCTCTGTGGTGCTAACTGCTGCTCAAATTGCTGCTGCAGATGCAGCACAATTCACCAGAGCCACACACTGAATATGATGGTCCTCCCTCTCAGTAGCGTCATGTGACCATCCAGTACCCTCATCTTCTTGTGACTGTACTTTCTTGTGACCACTGCTGCCAGGGATCATGTACAGTGGTTACATCTCTGCCAAGTTTTACTGCAATATCACAGAAGGAACATCCAGTTTCTCATAGCTCTAACACATGAACTCACTCAAACTCAGTGAGGTGCTAGCCACCAACAATCCCTAGTTTTTGAGCACTTTCACTCTTTATGCATCAAAATATTGTTCCCATCCATCATGACCACTTGTGAACAGCATATATTCTGTGATGATAATTTTTGTTGTACTTATAACCTGTTGATTCACTTGGCTCCATGTATCTTAAAGAATCATATTTCACAGATTTGAAATATGCTGAATACGTAAAGGATAGTGCAAACTTATGCAGACTACACAATAGTTAAATTTAAAAGTGGATTCTCCTACATTATTTCCGCTATAGCATTGTTGATTGCCAGTTCCAGTTTTACAGATCAATTTTAAACAGGTGAAGAGACATGCACCTCTTCCTTCCTAAATGTATCTGGGCGAGAATTAATTCAACCACTAATCAGAGTCACAATGTTTATTGGATTTAATAGTGGCATAATATACAGTGACTGAAATATGCAGTTAACAGTGCACATTATATAACTTGCTATACATATCCGATGTACTATCGTCCACTTACTATATCCCTTACACCTTCACATTGCCGTTGCAACGCAGAATTTGAATAACAATTCCAATCTACGGGCTACAATTCGGCTCGTCACCAAGAGAGTAACGATGCTACTGTCACTGTACACAGCCTCACCTAGCAACCCAGTAGCTTGTATCCAATGCACTACTGCCCATTTACTATATCCCTCACACCTTCACATATCCGATGCAACACAGAACTTGTATCGCAATTTAAATCCTCAGGCTTCATGGAGGCTCTTATCCAAGGGAGTAACGATGCTACTTTCACTATACGTAGCCCCACCTGGCAACCCTGTAGCTTGTATCCAATGCACTAATGCCCATTTACAATATCCGTAACACCTTCACAATGCAGATGCAACACAGAATTTGCATCGCAATTCCAATGTACGGTCAACATGGTGGCTCTTCCCCAAGTGAGTAACGATGCTATTGTCACTGTACGTAGCCTCACCTGTCTACCCACTAGCTTGTATCCGATGCACTACCGCCCATTTACTATATCCCTCACACCATCACATTTCCGATGCAACACAGAATTTGCATCGAAAATCAAATCTACGTGCTACATGGCGGCTCTTCACCATGAGAGTGACGATGATACTGTCACTGTACATAGCCTCACCTGGCAACCCAAGAGCTTGTATCCAATGCACTACTGCCCATTTACTATATCCTTCACACCTTCACATTGCCGATGCAACACAGAATTTGCATCGCAATTAAAATCTACGGGCTACATGGCGGTTCTTCACCAAGAGAGTGACGATGCTACTGTCACTGTATGTAACCTCAACTGGCAACCCAGTAGCTTGTATTCGATGCACTACTGCCCATTTAGTATATCCCTCACAATTTCACATTGCCGTTGCAACACAGAATTTGCATCGCAATTCAAAACTACGGGCTACACAATGGCACTTCACCAAGAGAATGACGATGTTACTGTCACTGTACGTAGCCCCACTTGGCAGGCCAGTCGCTTGTATCCGATGCACTACTGGCCGTTCACAATATTTGTAACACCTTCAGATTGCCAATGCAACACAGAACTTGCATCACAATTCAAATCTACGGTCAACATGGCGGCTCTTCCCAAAAAGAGTAACGATGCTACTGTCACTGTACGTAGCCTCACCTGGCAACCCAGTAGCTAGTATTAAATGCACTTTTGCCCATTTACTGTATCCCTCACAACTTCACACTTCCGATGTAACACAGAATTTGCATCGCAATTCAAATCTACGGGCTACATGTCGTCTATTCACCAAGAGAGTGACGATGCTACTGTCACTGTACGTAGTCTCACCTGGCAACCCAGTCTCTTGTATCCAATGCACTACTGCCCATTTACAATATCAATCACACCTACACATTGCCGATGAGATACAGAATTTGCATCGCAATTAAAATCTGCGAATTACATGGGGGCTTATCACCAAGAGAGAAACGAAACTACTGTCACTGTACGTAGCCTCACCTGGAAGTCCTCAAGCATGTATCCGATTCACTACTGCCCATTTAGTATATTTATTACACCTACACATTACCGATGCAACACAGAATTTGAATCGCAATTCAAATCTATGGGCTACATGGAGGCTCTTCACCATTAGAGTAACAATGCTAGTGTCACTGTACGTAGCCTCACCTGGCAACGCAGTAGCTTGTATCCGATGCACTACTGCCCATTTACTATATCCATCACACCTTCACATTTCTGATGCAACACATAATTTGTATCGCGATTGTAATGCTACAGGCTACATATTGGCCTCTCACAAAGGGACTAACGATGCTACTGTCACTGTACGTAGCCCTACCTGGCATGTCATTAGCTGGTATCCGATGCATTACTGCCCATTTACTATATCCCTCACACCTTCGTTTTGCCAATGCAACACAGAATTTGCGTTGCACTTCAAATCTACTGGCTATATGGCGGTTCTTCACCATGAGAGTGACAATGCTACTGTCACAGTACGTAGCCTCAACTGGCAACCCAGTAGCTTGTATCCGATGCACTACTGCCCATTTAGTATCTCCCTCACAATTGCACATTGCCGTTGCAACACAGAATTTCCATCGCAATTCAAAACTATGGGCTACATAACGGCTCTTCACCAAGAGAATGACGATGCTACTGTCACTGTACGTAGCCCCACTTGGCAGGCCAGTCGCTTGTATCCGATGCACTACTGGCCATTTACAATATTTGTAACACCTTCAGATTGCCAATGCAACACAGAACTTGCATCGCAATTCAAATCTACGGTCAACATGGCGGCTCTTCCCAAAAAGAGTAACGATGCTACTGTCACTGCACGTAGCCTCACCTGGCAACCCAGTAGCTAGTATTAAGTGCACTTTTGCCCATTTACTGTATCCCTCACACCTTCACAAATCCGATGCAACACAGAAATTGCATCGCAATTCAAATTTACGTGCTACAAGGCTGTTCGTCACTAAGAGAGTAGCAATGATATTGTCACTGTACGTAGCCTCAACTGGCAATCCAGTAGCTTGTATCCAATGCACTACTGCCCATTTACTATATTGCTCACACCTTCACATTGCCGTTGCAACACAGAATTTGCATCGCAATTCAAATCTACGGGCTACATGTCGTCTCTTCACCAAGAGAGTGACGATGCTACTGTCACTGTACGTAGTCTCACCTGGCAACCTAGTCTCTTGTATCCAATGCACTACTGCCCATTTACAATATCAATCACACCTTCACATTGCCCATGAGACACAGAATTTGCATCGCAATTAAAATCTGCGAATTACATGGGGGCTCATAACCAAGATAGAAACGAAACTACTGTCACTGTACGTAGCCTCACCTGGAAGTCCTCTAGCATGTATCCGTTTCACTACTGCCCAATTAGTTTATCCTTCATACCTTCACATTTCCGTTGTAACACAGGATTTGTATCGCAATTAACACTACAGTCTATATGTAGGCTCCTCACCAAGAGACTAACGATGCTACGGTCACTGTACGTAGCCTCACCTGGCAAACCATTAACTTGTATCCAATGAACTACTGCCCATTTTCTATATCCCACACAACTTCACTTTGCTGATGCAACACACAATGTGCATCGCACTTCAAATCTACGGTTAACATGGCGGCTCTTCCCAAAAAGAGTAACGATGCTACTGTCACTGTACGTAGCCTCACCTGGCAACCCAGTAGCTTGTATCCGTTGCACTACTGCCTATTTACTATAAATTTCACACCTTCACATTGCTGATGAAACACAGAATTGGCATCGCAATTTCAATCTACGGTCTGCATGGCGGCTCTTCCCCACGAGAGTGACGATGCTACTGTCACTATACGTAGCCCGACCTGGCAGGTCACTAGTATGTATCCGATGCACTACTGCCCATTTACAATATCCGTAACACCTTCACATTGCCGATGCAACACAGAATTTGCATCGCAATTCAAATCCACGGTCTACATAGCGTCTCTTCCCCCAAGAGATTAACAATGGTACTGTCACTGTATGCAGCTTTACCTGGCAAAACAGTAGTTTGTATTAAATGCACTACTGCCCATTTACGATATCCCTCACACCTTCATACTTCCGGTGCAACATAGAATTTGCATCGCAATTCAAATCTACTTGCTACAAGAAGGTTCGTGACTAAGAGAGTAACGATGCTATTGTCACTGTACGTTGCCTCTGCTGGCAACCCAGTTGCATGTATCCAATGCACTACTGCAAATTTACTATGTCTATCACACCTTCACATTACCGATAAAACACAGAAATTGCATGGCAATTCAAATCTACGGGCTACATGGCGGCTCTTCACCAAGAGAGTGACGATGCTACGGTTACTGTACGTAGCCTCACCTCGCAACCCAGTACCTTGTACCCGATGAAATACTGCCCATTTGCTATATCCCACACACCTTCACATTGGCGATGCAACACAGAATTTGTATTTCCATTGAAAACTACAGGCTACATGACGGCTTCTCACCAAAAGACTAATGGTGCTACGGTAACTGTACGTAGCCTCACCTGGCAGGCCAGTAGCTTCTATCCGATGCACTACTGCTCATATACTATATCCCTCACACCTTAACGTTGCTGATGCAACACATAATTTGCATCGCAATTCAAATCTACGGGCTACATGGCGTCTCTTCACCAGAAGAGTGTCGATGCTACTGTCACTGTAGGTAGACTCTCTTGGCAACCCAGTAGTTTGTATCAGATGCACTACTGCCCATTTACTATATCAATCACACCTTCACATTGCTAATGAGACACAGAATTAGCATCGCAATTAAAATCTGCGAACTACATGGCAGCTCATCACCAAGAGAGAAACAAAACTACTGTCACTGTACGTAGCCTCACCTGGAAGTTCTCTAGCATATATCCGATTCACTACTGCCCATTTAGTATATCCTTCACACCTTCACATTTCCATTGCAACACAGAATTTGTATTGCGATTGAAAACTACAGGCTATATTTAGGCTCCTCACAAAGAGATTAACGATGCTACGGTCACTGTACGTAGCCTCACCTGGCAACCCATTAGCTTGTACCCAATGCACTACTGCAAATTTACTATTTCTATCACACCTTCACATTACCGATGCAACACAGAATTTGCATCGCAATTCAAATGTACAGGCTACATGGCGGCTCTTCACCAAGAGAGCGATGATGCAATTCTCAGTGTACGTAGCCTCACCTGGCAACCCAGTAGCTTGTATTAAATGCACAACTGCTCATTTACTATATCCCTCACACCTTCACACTTCCGATGGAACATAGAATTTGCATCGCAATTCAAATCTACGGTCTACATGGCGGCTCTTCCCCAAAAGAGTAACGATGCTATTGTCACTGTACGTAGCCTCACCTGGCAACCCAGTAGCTTGTATCCGATGCACTACCGCCCATTTACTATATCCCTCACACTTTCACATTGCCGTTGCATCACAGAATTTGCATCGCAATTCAAATCAACGGGCTTCATGGCGGCTCTTCACCAACAGAGTAACGATGCTACTGTCACTATACGTAGCACTACCTGGCAGGTCACTAGCTTGTCTCCGATGCACTACTGCCCATTTACAATATCCGTAACACCTGCACATTACCGATGCAACACAGAATTTGTATTGCCATTGAAAACTACAGGCTACATGGCGGCTCACCACCAAGAGACTAACGATGCTACTGTCACTTTACGTAGCCTCACCTGGCAACACAGTAGCTTATATCGGATGAACTACTGCCCATTTACTATATCTATCACACCTTCACCTTGCCGATGCAACACATAATTCCCATCGCAGTTATATCTACGGGCTACATGGCGTCTCTTCCCCAAGAGAGTAACGATGCTACTGTCACTGTACATAGCCTCACCTGGCAACCCAGTAGCTTGTATTAAATGCACTACTGCCCATTTACTATATCCCTCACACCTTCACACTTCCGATGCAACACAGTATTTGCATCGCAAATCAAATCTACGTGCTACAAGGCGGTTCGTCACTAAGACAGTAACGATGCTATTGTCACTGTACATAGCCTCACCTGGCAACCCAGTACCTTGTATCCAATGGACTACTGCCCATTAACTATATCCCTCACACCTTCACATTGCTGATGAAACACAGAATTTGTATCGCAATTCAAATCTACGGTCTACATGGCGGCTCTTAACCAAGAGAGTAACGATGCTACTGTCACTGTACGTAGACTCACCTGGCAACATAATAGCTTGTATCCGATGCACTACTGCCCATTTAATGTATCCCTCACACCTTCACATTGCCAATGCAGCACAGAATTTGCATCACAATTCAAATTTACGTGCTACATAGCGGCTCTTCACCAAGAGAGTGACGATGCTTCGGTCACTGTACATAGCGTCACCTGGCAACTCAGTAGCTTGTATTCGATGCACTACTGTTCACTTACTATATCCCTCACACCTTCATCTTTACGATGCAACAAAGAATTTGCGTCGCTATTGAAATCTACATGCTACATGTCGGCTCTTCACCTAGAGAGTAACGATGCTACTGTCAGTGTACGTAGCCTCATCTGGCAACCCAGTAGCTTGTGTCCGATGCACTTCTGCCAATTTACTATATCCCTCTCACCTTCACATTGTCGACGCGACAGAATTTCCATCATGAATTTGCGTCGCTATTGAAATCTACATGCTACATGTTGGCTTCTCACCAAGAGACTAACGATGCTGCGGTCACTATTTGTAGTTTCACCTGGCAGCCCAGTAGCTTGTATCCGATGCACTAGTGCCCGTTCATTCATCCCTCACACCTTCGTATTGCCGATGCAACACAGAATTGGCATTGTGATTGAAATCTATGGGCTACATCGCAACTGTTCACCAGTTCTATCGGTTTAGTGGTTGATCGCTTCGTCTTCATCATCTGGCACATCCAAATCTCGGCAACTACTCGCACGTCATTCCCCTACTGTACGCGTACAACACAACGTTTCACAAAACAACCCAGTGAACCCAAAACTTCGTTATCCTCCAATGGTTCAATAACACATACTGTACCCACAGATAGTTTCGACTTCACACTTATTTAGAGCGACTTGCCAGTGCCACTAGACACACACTCATGCGAATTAAGCCTTAATGCTAATATACGCGGTTCAATTGGTTTGTTCATCCCGTTGAACGTCCCTGGCGACAGCTCTGCATTGACAACAGTTGCGCCTAGCGGTCTCGGTCCGTCACACAGTTTTGCCGGCCAGAGTGGCCGAGCAGTTCTAGGCGCTAAGGTCTGGAACAGGTTCGAATCCTGCCTCGGGCATGGATATGTGTGATACCCTTAGGTTAATTAGGTTTAAGTACTTATAAGTTCTAGGCGACTGATGACCTCAGCAGTTAAGTCCCATAGTGCTCAGAGCCATTTGAACCATTTTTGAACTCCTAGCAGAAATAACATTCCACCAAGTTCCACAGTTCGTTGTCCCAGGTCAATTTTGGCATGATGTTGATGCAAGAAATCTACTCCTAGGATCATGTTGTAGCCCTCGCTCACCCAGCGGACTACCTCCATGCATGGAAAAAATCGGAATTTCCCTCACGCAACATGTAACGTGGTGGGTCTAACTTCCTTCGTCCCATTATATTCTTAGTAGCCACTGACACTAGCGCCCCTGTGTCCAACAAAATCTTAAACTTTTTAGTTCCACGGATCCTACCACTGAACATTCCAACTCTGCATACGTATTCGTAGCATTGAAATTAAACGGGAGCTCCTTTAGGTGGGTCTTGGGCCTCTTCTGTCGTTTAACGCTTGTCCACCTCTCCTATCTCCATTTCTCCATCCTCCACGCTGCTGATTTCCTACCCCTCCTCCATTCCTCGGTGACTGGGTACATTGCCTCTGCACATATCCCGTGTGACCACACTTAAAACATTTTATACCCGCTGCAAATACTGTTTGCCTCTCGTGTACCCCTGTTGCCTCATCTATTTCCTCATATTGAATTGCCAGCTGAATGGCCGAATACAAATCTTTAGGAGTTCCTTCCCGCACTTTCCGTGACATATGCGCTGGTAACCCTCTCAAAAATACATCAATTGCCTTTTGCTCGGCCTCCTGCAACAGAACACTGTTCGCTTCATCGCTCTGACCCAACTCGTAAGTGTACTCATTAATTTCCCTTATCCTGTCTGCAAATTTCTCCACCGCCTCCCCCTGTCTCTTTGTGATTGCACTTAACCTCTCCCTGAAGTACCGAGAGCTATTCTGTTTCTTCCATCTTTATAAAAGACCTTCCTTTAACTGCATAAACTGTCCTGCCTTCCTTAAGGCGTCAGAACACCTTACATTATGTTTTCGCTTCACCCGTTAGTCTAATCTTGGTTACATGTAACAACTGCTCATCAGACCAACCATTCATCGCAGCTGAAATTTCCAAGTCCTCCACAAATGAACATACATTCTCAGATGCCTTGCCAGGAAACGGAATAATCAAACTCACGGTGGCTGGATGAATATCCTGCACCTTAGGCAACAACGACTTATCAGATGCAGTTTCCCGTTCGCTTCTAGATGTTAATTCATTTCTCAACTGAGTATTGTCCACTGTCAATTGTGCTACTTTTCAACAAAATCCGCATCGCTTCTGGTTCCGACACACCTTGTGTCCTTGACTCTGCCATTGTGTTGCCTTCGTTCTTAGTTAGTCCCGACAAAAAAAAAAAAAAAAAAAAAAAAAAAAAAAAAAACGTACCAGAACAATCTGACTTCCTACAACTCCATATCATCATACTCAGTAACATCATAAACCAATACAAAGCAATCAAATGCCACGAAAAACAACACCTTACTGTCCTAAATACACTAACACTTATTCTGACAAAACAAATAATATGCATACGCAAAACATCTAAAATGTGACTTCTGGCAAGCCATACTCAAAACACCAACAAGAAAGAAAACGTCCATCACTCAAAAGAACAATTTTGACAGCACTCACCACATCTTGTGACTGTCCTGCAGGTGGTGGGCTCGAACGTCGTACTGGACAGACGACGTCCACTATTCTGACACCAAATCTAGTGGGTGGGTGCCAGGAGGTGCCATATTAAAACTCGGAGAGAACTTTCCAAATGATTTATTCGTTTCCACTACATTGCTTCGTTCACCTCAGTCCGCATCACAACCCTACATTGCTGAGGAAGTACCCGCAGCAGCCTGTGAAACGCAACGCTGGGTGGTGCCGGCCTTGTTCGCCATCTGTAGAGTTCCAGTTACATCAGGATGTCTGCGCCAGCAGCTGACTCAGCGGCCACCGTCCCTGTTGATTCCGTGCTGCTCTGCTGGGAGCTGTAGGTTGGCCCCATTGCTGCTTCTTCCTCAGATGGTGTAGCTGGGAACGCGGTGGCAACGACCACCCCCGTTCTGGCATCCCAACCGGTGGCCCTCACCTTGTAAGTCTCCGGTGTGTGTTGGGAGACGAGACAACTCCCCACGATAGGGACCTGAAGAGTGGCCCACTCTCGCTGTCTGCGGACCCCACGTCGGCCTCAGAGGGTCGCCCCATCTGCTGCCATATCTCGCCGGTAGTGTGACATGCACCGCTGTCCAGGAGAGCTGCCACACTTGAATGAATCTCGTTAGAAAACAACACCTATTTTTACTCGGCTGCACGCCTCTGTTTCGCTAACGCATCACTCCAAGTCATGTACACCCCACACCACGATTGTGCCAGTGGGCTACTTCTTCCTGTAACTTGTGACATGCGAACTACTGTGTTTACTCTTTTCAGCGGTGTGATGGCCACTGTGGCCTCCAGTCCACTTCGCAACCAATGGTCAGTGTAACTTACTGCATTCCAGCCCACACCTGGTTGTAGCTCGTGCGCTCCGAAATATTGCACCAAATCTAACTTCCCTATCTTAAACTGTGCTGCCGCTACATATATGATGAAGTAACTATAATAAGATATTTTTCATGTCAATGCCTTGTTCATTTTGTACTGCTATACAGTTTTGTCATTTAAAAAATAAAATTCGAAAAAAAGAAGCAAATAATATTTTGCACAGAGGTAAGGATTTTGAGGAGCATAATTTGTCAGGAGCTTTAGTGGCATTTCAGAAATTATGTATGTAAACACAGCAGAATAAAAGCATAATTTATGTTGCAGGGAAGGGTTAGGATGTACTAGGCAATAGCTACCAGTGGACTATAAACTAAGCACACACAGTGTCATATAGTGTACATAAATTGTTACTGTATTTTTTCTATGTAGCAGAACAATTTGACACTTTGTGCTGATTCATCATGGCGACTGAGATGTCATGCATCACGGCTGTGCTTTGTGTACTACACATGCAAATATAGATGACACTGAGAGCTGTGGCTGATGGGAGTGACCGTAAAGGCATTTCCCATTTACAGTCGCTGCCATCAGCCACCGCACTGAGGGTCAACTTTGTTTGTGCATGTAGTACATGAAGCACAGCTGTGATGCATGATGTCTCACTCACCATGATGAATCGGCACAAAGTGTCAAATTGTTCAGCTACATAGAAAAAATACAGTAACCATTTATGTATGCTATATGCTGCTGTGTGTGCTTAGTTAAATGGTAGTATCTCTCACTGAGTAAAAGACTATTTTCTTTTCTTTTTTTTTTCTTCTTTGTTGAATTTTGATTCCCACCAGAGGGACAGGCACGAGGAAGGGGGTGGGGGCAGGCTGGCAACATTATAAATTGCACTCTGCAGCCTACAGAAGAGTTTAAAAACATAATGAGTAGAGAATAAACAATAAAAACAGGTGATATAACAGTGACTGGGTGAAACTGTAATAGGGTGAAAAATGGCGGAAGTTAAAATATAAAAACAAAGAGCTGGTGTTGTTAATTTAAATACATAAAATTAGACATGGACAATTAAAAAAAAAACGTGCTGACAGTCTGGTTTCTGTTTGCAAGAGTTAAAAAAAACAACACATCTAGTGACAGAATGGTGTCTGTTGACAACATGTAAAAAAAACGGGATGCGCAACACTGACACATCACTTAAATACTGCACTATAAAGTAGACTCGAACGCAGATGGGGGGGGGGGGGGGGGGGGAGGACACAGCCAGAAGAGGGGAGGAGGGGGAGGAGAGGAAAAGCAAAAGGGGGGAGCCAATGGAGGTAGAGGACACAGGAAGGGGGAGGGAAGGCAGGGTGGACACTAGAGGGAGTGGAGAAGGCATGGGAGGGTAAAGCAAAAGGACTCGGAGGAGTGTGAAAGGCGATCCATAGTGCCATCTCTTATAGCTATTGAGTAACACACTGACAACTGAGTAAGGTAAGCGATTCACCACCAAACACTGTGCTTATATCAGTTTATTACATATTTACCCATACTGCAAAACAAAGTAAATTGAGTAATTCAAGGTATGATAGGCCCATGGAAATAAAAGAATAATAAATTTCATTTAATGGTTTACACTCCTTAACTATCGATAGTCGTGCCCAGCAGTCTTGCAGCCTATATACTGCAAACCTTCGGCACTGCAATTGATTGCGAAAATTAAAGTGTAGAAGAGTTAAAAGCAGAAATTTGTTTGTAGTGTGAATGAAGAAATTGAAGGGTTAGTGTGGAAAACCACTTTAACCTGCAGTTACTGTAGCAGTGAATGAAGTAGCTCTGCAGTTTCGGGTGTCAGTTCCAAGCCTGGAGAAAGGAGGAGGGTTGGCGAAGTACTGAAGCCATTAAAGAATCGACATAAAATAGAAGGAGAGATCCAGTAAAGTTTAATACCTTAGTAGTAATGATGATGATTATAAAAATGATAATAATAATAATAATAATAATAGCAATTAACCCATATATTTTCAACTTAATTGCGTGATGCAAATAAAGCAACTACCAGTATCTCACGCCTCTGTATATATAGTCTTATTGCTGAATGTGGCCATCAGACTGACTGAACATAACAAGCAGTGATGCTGCAGCTTCCAGAATCTATTCAACCAAAACACTAACACTTTTGGGCATAACAGTTTCTATTGAATAAAACTTTTCGTGGTTAACACTATTTTGTAACAGTTTATGAATGGATAACTTTCTCCCCCTGTGCGCTTATGACAATTCCTGCTATTATCTATCAGTGTAACAGCACCAAAGAACCTACTTGTCAGGACTAAAGGCTAGTGTGTTCAGTTTCCAAGTCAAGACAAAGTTATTGAAGAAGTGGACAGACACAAGTATCAGGTATTCCTTAATCAGAGTTGTTGCAAGTAATATGTCTCTTTTTATAACCAATAGCTCAATATATAGCATATTTACATACAAATAGTATATATTACACCTACATAAAAACCTGAAATAACTTACCCTGGTCCCAAAGGGAGCCCAAGATTCAGGAACTCATATTTTCAGTTAATTAGCAGCAATAATTAAAAACTTGGTTTCAGATAAAGAACAGTTTAAACAGAGTTTGAATGACTTTTTGGTGGGCAACTCATCTACTCTGTGCATGAATATCTTCACAAGGATTGTTAGACCAGCTTAAGAAAAATTCAGTTTTGACAGCACTTGGTCACAACAGTCAAGATTAGGTATGTTGTGTATGATGATAGACTTATCAAAAGTTTATAACTTGGTTTCAGTCTGACAGTGTGTTTATTCTGTAAATATTAGCAGTTCCAGTTTATTGTAATGTTGCACTGCAAAACATTCAACTCCAGCTGCCAGGTAAATAAGCAACATACACCTTTTTGCAGGGTAAATCAATTTGTTGAACAGATACAGAAGTAAAGCAAGTTATACACATAAAACAATAATCTTGTGTTTTGTGCCTAGTTTGTGCAGTTGAGATAGGTAGAGCCAAAAAGGAAGAGGAACAAATAGCTCTAAAAATAAATGAGACTTTGGTGACAAGTGCATCTTGTGTTACAAATCACTTAAACAAGTACTTTGTTTCTGTTACTGACAGCTTGGGGTTTTCAGGTTCAGTAAACAGTGCAATGGAGTACCTGAGACCAGTCTTTATGAATAACTGCAGTAAAATGGGAACTACATTCAAATCTTCCAAAGAAGTAGCATTCATTGTAAAATCCTTACCATATAAGTATTCTAGTGGTTATGATAATATATCAACAAAGTTAATCAAAGAGTGTTCATGCAAGGTGAGTTCCATCTGTAGCTATTTCTGTAATCAATCTCTTATCAGTGAAACATTTCCATACTGGCTAAAATATAAAGCCTCTTTACAAGAAGGGGGATAACGAGATACCATCAAACTGTCAACCAATTTCACTTTTGCCAGTTTTTCCAAAAACATTTAAAAGGTTGTATTCAAGTGTCTCCTTACGCATTTGACTACAAATAATATATTGTCCAAGTCATGGTTTGGGTCTCTTAAGAGTTCTGATAGATAGAAAGCTATTTACATGTACAGTGATAATGTACATAATGAATTAGGTAACAAATTAGAGGCTACTGGCATTTGCAGTGATGTGTCAATCGCGTTTGACTGTGTGAATCACAGCATTCTCTTAAGTGAATTAGAATACTATGGTGTCACCAGCAGCGCTGCGAAATGGTTTGAGCCTTATTTAACTACTGTAACATGAAACAAAGGGTGTTGTTGCAAAATATCTGTGCAGTAAACAGTGAGCCTTTATCTGATTGGGAGTTAATTACATATGGTGTTCCTCAAGTTTCCATCTTGGGTCTGTTGCTTTTTCTTGTGTGCATTAATGACTTCTCGCCAATTACATTGCCAGATGCTATTTTTGTTTTGTTGCACATATACAAACATTGCAATAAGTAGGAGGTCAAGTAAAAATTTAGAAATGGCTGCTATTCAAATTTTCACTAGCATTAATAAATGATGTCATTAAACTTAGTAAAGACCCACCAGAACCTGTTAGATGTTTACTTCTAGCATGTGTATAGAAAATGAAGCATGTGTATAGCAAATGCAGATTGAAGCGGTTGACAGGGTTACATTTCTGGGATTAAAATTCGATACTAAATGCTGTTGGGAAGGGATTTGCAGTAAGAATGATGTCAGATGCAGTAGATACAAAAAACTTATTTATTTTGCCTACTTTAATTCGAATATGTCATATGGGATCGCATTCTGGAGTAACTTGCGAAGCCGAGCAACAGTTTTTAGAATCCAATAGCGTGTAACAAGGTTCATTTGTTGTGTAAATTCAAGAAAATTGTGTAGAAACCTGTTCATGGAACTTTAAATTCTAACCATTGCTTCTTAGTATACTGCATTTATTTTTAGTGAAACTTATTGCATAAAAACCTAAAATCACTTACTTTGGCCCAAAAAGTGGTATAATATTCAGAAATACACATTTTCAATAAATCGCCAGCAACCATTAAATACTTGGTTTCAGATAAAGCACAGTTTAAACAGAGTTTGAATGACTTTTTGGTAGGCAGCTTCTTCTACTCTACAGATGAATCTCTTAACAGCAACTGTTAGACCAGCTTAAGTAAAAATTTGAGATTTCAGTTTTGACAGCAATAGGTCACAACTGACAAGATTAGGTATATTGTGAATGATAAATTTATTAAAAGTGCAGAACTGTGTTGCATCCTGACAGAGTATTAATTCTGTAAATATAAGGAGCTCTCGTTTATGGTAATACATTTACCTATTTTGACAGTCTGCTGATAAATGATCAGGGTAGTGAGTATTGTATTCATTTGTTTTATGTTTTTTTATGTTATATTTTCTGACTTTTTCACAACCAAGAGAATCATCTCATTTTTGAGTATCTGGAATGAAAACTGAATCTTATCTAATCTAATTTCATTTCACTATAGTAACAGAACTTTCTAGGTAGTAGTCCTACTGTTGTGTTGTCATTGCCAAGTCCTGTAAACATTCTCTAGGCCGTGTAGTAATTTTGCCACAAGTGTCATATTAGAGAAGACTCGAGCACTTACTCTACATTACTTTCCCACACAATTGAAATACTATGTGGGGGTAAGGTATTTATTTATTTTCATCTACACCAAAGCATTCACATGCAGTCAATGGCTTCATGAACAATTCTGATAACAACTTTTACATCAGGAACTGACAAATTGTAATTGTGGGAGTGACGTAATCAAATAATTGATATATGACAAGTGCAGTGTCTCTCTAATTTCTTATGTTCTTTGTTGCTTCCTGCTCTAGTTTGATTGCTAATGTGTACACATGTGTCTTTTGTATTTGTGCACAGTATAGTGTGGTTTACATTGAGGTGAAAAAAAGTCATAGACTAATGATGGCGGTAATAAACACGTATACAATTTATAAAAGAACAACGCATTAGCAGAGCAGTCATTTGCATTCGAATGATTCATGTGAAAAGGTTTCCAACCTGATTGTGGCCACATGAGGGGAATTAACAGACTTTGAACATGGAATAGTAGTTGCAGCTAGATGTGCAGGACTCCATTTAAGAAATCATTAGGGACTTCAATACTCCGAGATCCACAGTGTCAAGAATGTGCCAACAGTACCAAATTTCTGGCACTGTGGGAGCTGGTGGTGGCACCATATTTGTGTAGGCTGTGTTTACATAGAATTAACTTGCTCCTCTGGTTCAAATGGACGAATCATTGAATTGAAATGGTTATGTTCAGCTACTTAAAGACCATGTGCAGCTATTCATGTTACCAACAGTAATGGAATTTTTATAGATGACAGTGCACTTCATCACCAGGCAAAAATTGTTCATAGTTGGTTTGAAGAACTTTCTGAACAATTCAGGTGGATAATTTGGGCACCCAGATCGCCCAACATGAATACTTTCAAACATTTGTGGGACATAAATGAAATGTCAGTTCATGCTCAAACTTGTGCACCAGCAACACTTGCAATTATAGAGACAGCATGGTTCAATATTTCTGCCGGGCACTTCCAATGACTTACTGAGTCCACACCATGCGGTGTTGCTGCACTACTCTGGGTAAAAGAAGGTCCAGCATGATATCAGGAGCCATCCCATTGTATTACACCATTAGTCTGTGAATGTATTTTATGTTCAGGAGATAGTGCCATTCCATAATTTGTGAACCCAAAGAAGAAATTCTACTCTCTTGGGTAGGTGATCTGCTGCAATTCATATAGATAAGTACAGTCATGAATACCATTCATAATGTTCTATATTTTGTCAGTGGCGCCATCCACGTCACTAAAAATGAGATCGAGATTCTACAGAGCCCGCCTCCTGTGTTTCGACCGCTAGATTCCATGCCACATACTGATCCATTTTGGAACATCGCTGGTCATGACTCAGTGATATAACCACATAACAATGCTTTGCACATGATTACAACAGTGTCATAAGACATCATATTCAGAATGAACATGTTTGCAGTCATTTCATGTTCACTGGTACCTGATGTGAGATCAACAGAAATATCCACTCATCAGCTTTCGCAGTCATCCCACACTGTATTTGCAAGTTCCGGCCCCACAGTTTGCGCCCATTCAATTGAAAATTTAGTTGCAGTAAATGGAGTGCATTTTCAACAACAGCAAATTAGTTACACTTTTGAATAGTTCATTTGAGTGATCAGTAATATTGAGCAACGTGTTACTTTAGTAGTGCTGGACATTATATTATGAGCCTCCCTGCACGAAGCCTGCAATACTCTCACAGTAGTGGTGAGTTCACACTGCAACAAAATCAGTGGGTCAAAGGCTCATGCAAATCCTGTACCATGAGAGGCATGATGACATGATACCATCTGTATTCTGGAGACATCTACATGGAATGATTACCAGTTTAGATGCTTTGCTGTTACACATTTGGCACCAACAATTGCTACCAAAGTGAGGTTAACTTTAATTGCTCAGGAAGGGCAGCCATTATACTAGTTACCAATAAAGCACACACCTTGCTCAAATCATATGCCACAATGGCCACCATGATAACTTCCATTCACTCTGAAGAGAGCTGAACCATCCCAGACCAGCCCAACATGCTGCTGCCTAGCCGCCATGCCACCTCCACCTGAAAGTCACAGTGTGTTCTTGAGGACCAGTGAACTCTCCATACCATTGTCAAGAGGCTAACTAAGCAGTTGAAAATGTTGCAACTATGGATTATGGCATCTGATAGCAAACGGACCCACTGCACATGCCCACAGCGGCCTCATAGCCACGAAACCACTAAGACTAATGTTTGCTGTTCCACAGACCTTTTTGTTACCTGACAACTAAGTGCAAGAAATCATACTTGTACCTCAGTGCTGAGACTCAGTTTGGTTCAGGTGCAACAGTAGAACACCCACTTACAGCATCTATTGTTTAAGAACAGTCAGAAAGACAGTATAGGACTGCTCAGCCTAGCACTTGTACCGGAATGACTCCAAAGCTGCCAAGTACTGAATGGCTACTCAACAATACATCATAAAGATTATTCGTTACCAACCACCATTCACGGCTAGTGTTATTAATCAAACAGGATCAGCGATCAACACACTGCTGACTACATTTTACCCAGATGCAAAACAACACACTATGACCAATTTAATGGCAGTTAACACGTCTGTCATATGTGTATATGGTCACAAAATGTTTGAGGTTGACAATGACTTCTTTGAGAACTGCAAGTGATCATACACATTACCCAACATTGCTCAAACTATTTTGGGTGCTGCTTTCCTCACACAGGCTGGCATGACCACCAATTTACCAAATGAATGACTGATTAGCTCCATCAGCAGTCACACTATTGTTACAGTAAAGGGTTACTCATCAAAGTACACAATGTCCAGGGTCTATAATTTAAGTGCTAACACCTCAAATGGTCATCGTCATTACTGGGAATCCTTCTGCCACAACTTGAAATTACACCTCCAGTCCATGAGAAAAGATTACATAACAATGAGGTGTGAAATTATCGAGTCACATGAAGATAATGTGATGTTGAAGGATATGCTACTGGAAATAGAAGGCCAACTCCAAGTGGCCCGAAAAACATTAGAACAAATTAGGACACCCCCGCATTGCATCCGTGCTCTGCACACGACTGTGTCCATGGATTAACAGAGGCCCATAAAACTACAGGGCAAGGCCATAGATACTACGATGCACCATATCTGTACCAAACCTGGTCTGTAATTTCGTCATGAGCCCATACCATTGTGTGGACATGACTACCACCGATTTCCAGTGGCTACACAGTGGCACCGGGAAAACCAACACCTCACACCCCTCCCCCTCTGTCTGCTACCAATGGCACTCCTCCCAACCATAATTTTACAGCACTGGCTGTGTCACTGACTGCATTACATGTCCATCATGCCCAGCCACACACAAGTTGGCTGTGAGGTCAAATTCAAACTCCCTCTCATTTTTAGGTGGGGGAGGGGAGTGCTGTGTGGGAGTGACATAATCAACTAATAGATATGCGATAAGTGCAGTGCGTCTTTAACTTCTCATGTTCTCTGTTGCTTACTGTTCTGGTTTGTTCACTAATACACTGTTATTCCCTGAATGTATTTTACACATGGTCCCACATTGCACAGTAATTCATACTGTAGGCTTATACTAAAATGTACACAATAAAATTAACAAATGCATATATTGTTTAAACTTTGGAACTGAACATCTTTTAAAGACATTTTATGTACCTAGGGAATGTTACATGAATACACTCCCTAGTGGTGTTTCTGGTTAACAGGAAGAGCGCATTTAGGATGAAGTCAACAACTCATAATCACATAACTAGAGGAAGAAATCATTTCCATATCAGCTATGTATCTCTTTTTAGAGTTCAGAAAGGAGTTTTATTTTCGGGTACAAAAGTCTATAAAAGGTAACCAGTGGGCTGCAGGTAGAAAACTGAACATTTGCATATATTTGAAAACCAAAGGAAATAACACCTCATTAGCCACTCTTTCAACAATTTATCAGAACATTTGAAGTGAAGCATGTAAATTCCATTAAAAATTAAGCTCACTGTTTCGTATAGATACATGACCATGGCAAGACATCGACTTCTTTAAAACATGTCAAGTGAGGAAAGAGAAAGGCAATTGTTTCATTATTTTCACTTTTGTATAATAAATATATTTTTGAGAAGTATGTCCCAGACTGGAATGCAGTGTGGGATTATGAAATGCACAAGTGCAAAGCAGGCACATTTTAGTGTTTCTGTGTTGATGTCTTTACTGAGTATACTAAAAGCTCAGTTCAAATTGCTGGGTCCATTTAATGACTTCTCTTTATGTATTCCTTCTGTCTAGCACTATCTGTCAACATACTCTTAGGAATTTTGTGGTTGCATTTTTATGTTTGTATCAAAAATCAGAGTTTTGAGTTGATGAGAAAAGTATATTAGTATCACCAGAAAATATTACCTACATACCTTTCTGCATACTTATGGACAGATCATTGCAAAGTATAATAAACAGAATTGCTCAAAGTTTGAAAATTCAGGAATACCTTGTCTTACTACTTGCTCCTTTGACCAACATTTTCACCATTTGTTTGATGATTACAACTTTTTTGTACTCTTTTCAAAAGATATGATATGAACCAATAACTGCATTTTCCCCTAATTCCATAGTACCATAGTTTCTGAAATGTAATGTATGGTTGCCAAAGTTTGTGAGCTCAAGGAATAGCCTGTTTTGAGTTTTCCTTCATAAAGTGCACTATAGAATTAATAAATATGAATATAAAGCTCCATTTATCAATACCCTTTCTCAAAAGACAAACTTTTCCAGACTCAATAAGCAATAACTTCTGAAGCAGCTCTTCAAATTAATAGTTGTTGCACTTGCAGCTAACCACTGGCACTAGTTTATGTGGCCAGCTGGTACAGAAACAAGGAATTTCATTTAAATTACTCTAGCACAGTAATGATTTGCTAACAATTAATGAAAATTTTGAGAATTTTTAACAAGATTCCTTTATTATATAAAAAACACAGATGATAACTTGAAATGAACTTCCAGTGTGCTATACTTTAAACCGACCATTGAAACAAAACACACCACAGTAATTCCCTGTGATTTTCCAACAGTTCTGTTACAAAAGACAGCATGCAATTTGTATGTCTATCTTCTTTTGCCTTATCAGTGGCTTAATACATGAAAAAAGTGTTGTTCACTGAAATTCTAAGACAGGTAAGTTATTTTGAAGAAAGTAACTTCTTTTGTGATGCACAATATTACCTTTAGAAGAGCAGGTCAGTGATAGGAATCCTACCTGAATAACAGACAGTAGATTGTATCAGTGCAAGGAGCAGACTCATTGACCAGAAGTTGAAATAGAGTGCAACATAGCAGCCTGTAATGGGGCCTTTATTGTTCCCGATTTTTGTTAATGACATAAGCACCAATGGGCACACCTTGCAGTTTGCAGATAATAACATTTGTTCTCAAAAAGAGAGAATGATGGTCAGTCTTTTCAACAAGTAGAAGCCCTATTAAGCAAAGGCAATGCCTAGTTTACTATGAACAAGGTGAAAATTAATGAATACAAAACAACGAGAATGACATGCAGCCTTATTGATACTGGAGCACTGGATGGCACAGCAGCCATTAAACTCATGGGCTTTTCAATGTTACTATGTTAAAATAGCAACAGCACACAGAAATTGTATATTCCAGACTTTCCTGGGTCCTGTATCTCCTGATGAAATTAAAGGGTGTAATAGCAGACCAATAGTACTAACAGTATACACTCTAATGTTCAAAAGCTGCATGAGACATAGGCTACTGCTGTGGAGTCACTCTGCAGGCTGCAAGAATATACATTGTTGTACAAAGAAATGCAAAAAATGACCATGTAAACCAATTGTCTCTAGATTATGAGTTCTGACTGTTTGTAGACAATATTTATTCAACTGCTTTGCTCATACAGAAATAAATCATGAGCACTACAGAAAGAGAAATAAATCTCATCAACGTAGCACTGGCAATAGAGTCAGTAAAGAAAGCCCTGGATGTTGATTAACAAAAACACAAAAGCCACATGGTGGCTTTCAAACTGTTGAACAACTGTAACAACCAATGGAGCAATTTAGGACAAAAATTTTGTCTGAACTATGCACTGTGTTCTAGTACTGATTTCATAGTTGTATTATCATTTTACAGTATATCATAATGTATTTGTTCTCTTTAGTATATTTATTAGTATCAGTTTTTGTATCATAGTTTAAATTGCAGTGTTGCATTCATTTTATTGTAGAAATACTACTGTAATCTTGATGTGTTCTGTTCAACTATGGCTGATTAACAACACAGAGCTGGTCATAAATGAACATGATGTCAGATTGCTTTTTGATGATAATACGCAATATTATCCAAACCACATGATTATTTGCGTGGCTCTGTGTTATAATACTGCAAATTTCAGAAAGTGTGAGTGGGCAAGGAAATAGTTATCTTGGGAGCAGCACAAAGCCTTTACAATCACTGGGTACAGAAGGATTGATAAAAGAAGAAAGTTTGTCATGAATGTTCCTGAAGTGATTGTTGAATATTTCACATAAATTTTTAGCTCAGAGGAAATACCTTCTTCATTCTTAATGCATGTTATTGATTTACTATTTTTCCTTTTTACCAACAGACTCATTGATGACTTTCCATACTGCTTTTGATTTATTACTTGAATTGAGTACAAACTGCCAGTTGTACATTTTCTAGGCTTCACAACAGACTTGTTCAGTTGAAGATAGTTATTGAATAACTTTCTGTCTGTAGTTTTACTGTAAGAATATAGCAGTCTCTTATTTCCACAAAAGGTTTGTATTCCTGACATCAGCAGTTTATTGCTAGACATTTTGCATATATTTGGCATAGATTTAAGTTTGATTGGAAATGCTACATCTTAATGTTTCTACAGAATACTCAAATTCTTGTACGTTACAGTTAACATCACTATCACAATGCACACCCTTCCATTCAGCTTCATGGAGCACATGTGTGAAAGTGAATAGGCTCTATTATTTTTAATTTAATTTTTCAAACTTTCCTGGTGAACTGTCGACACCTTTAGGGGTCAGGTATTCTTCCAGATATCAGACCTGCACTGCATGTCCATCCTCCTGCTGTTCTTTTTGCCATCATTCATATAATATGTCTGGGTTAGTTTTGGGGATGTGTTCTGAAGTTTTAGTATCCTGGCATCAGAACAGTCCCTCAATTGTTTTTCTTTCTTTCTTCATTTGCCATCTCCTACCATTCCTCTGCTTCAACATTTGAGATTCCTCTTTGTTTCTTCTTCCTCCCAAGTGTAACACGTTAGGTGTTAGTCCGAACCCCGGGTCGACACATAGGGGTCGCACGTATACCCTGGTACATGCCAGGCCCAGGGAGGGGTGACTGGCTGAGCTCTTACCTTCCCAAATTGCCAATTTGTTACTCTATCAGGAGTTTCAAAGGTGTGACCTGAGGTGTGAACAATCACCTAAGGCAGGTAAGCCCCTCTTAGAGGGATCCCAGTTGGAAGGAGCACGCCATCGGAGATGCTGAGAATCATGGAAGATTTTCTCGCAATAAGCCAATCATTATTTCGGTCTACATCTTGTACTAAATGTAAATGGAATGAAGATGAACTTTCAGAGAATCTCCCAGCAGTACCTCGGACCTTCATGGTATCACATACTGAGAAGGTCAGACCTTTGTTACTGTTAATGTGTTTATTATTCAAAAAGGTGTTGATGCAATTGCAGGCCCTGTGAAATCTTGCTCCCATTTATGCAATGGAAATTTGTGTTTGGAGTCTAATTGTGATTTCAGGCCTAACAATTTCTTGCAGCTTCACTCCTCACAGCTGTCCTTTTCATGTTGAGGCCCACTGAACACTGAAGTCTTCGCATGGTGTTATTTACACTAGGCTGCTTGGAGGTTTAACTGAGGGAGGATTCCAAACTTACCTCTCTGATCAGGGCATCACTGCAGTCCATCAGGTAATGAAAAATGTTGATGCAACATTAGTGCCTACATGTACTCTTTTATTCATGTTTGATTGAGTACTGCTTCCACCGAAGATCAAAGTAGATTATGCAGTGATCGTGATCCAACTGTACATTCCAGACCCAATGTGTAGTCACCAGTTTCAACATTACAACCAAAGTCACTGTTCAAACATGACCAAACACGTTATTTGTGGTAGGGTTGCTCGGAAGGGTGATTGCCCACCCCATCCTTCATGCTGCATCAATTGCAACGGCGATCATCAGCCTCATTCAGAGAATGTCCCATATATCTTGATGAGCGGGTCATCCAGGAGATCTGGTAGAAGGAAAAAGTGCCTTACCCTATTGCTTGCAAGTTGTTGGCTAGACAAAAGCCCTGTGTTTCACCATCTGGCACTTACAGTACCATTCTTGCTACGCCTTGCTCCAGGAAGGACCTGGCCACCCAGTCTTGCAGCTTCGAATTCGGCACTGCAGTTGTAAATTTGCCAAGCATTGCAGTAGCATAACCATTTCCTTCTCCTCCAGCTGTGCAACAAATCATCAAATCTTTGCCTCCTACAGTGAAATTACCTGCTACACAACTGGTAGGCTGGAAAGGAGAAAAGGAATACTCTCCTAATGATATTTGATGTAACTCCTGCCAGCAAAGTTCTGAGTCTTCTTCTGCCAACCACAAAAGTTCTAAGAAATCAAACAAAGGCAAATGGTTTTCCCCTTCCCTGACTCAGAGCTCCTCTTCAATGGTGTCACTTCATTATACCCTTAGCTAGCTGACCTACATTTCACTAGTGCACACTGACTACCATTTTCCTTACGTAGAATCTGCAGGCCAACCCAGTGAGAATGCCAACACCTCTGTAGACCTCATGGAACAAGATCCTCCAGCCTGTGCACCCTGTAAGAGTGAGTCTTCAAAGGCTGTCACTCAGCAGCCACCGAGGAGACAAACCTTCATTTTTTTTCCTCATCCCCTTTCACCCTTATGACCCTCCTCCAATGGAACATTCATGGCATTAGATCCAAGGGGGAGGAACTATGACTGCTCTTGGAATCGTAGTGCCCACTCTTTCTCTGCCTCCAAGAAACAAAACTGCATTCTTGGGACTGCTTTGACCTCTCGTATTTCCTTCTGGTCTGTTTTGACCTTCCTACTGAGGACAGCATTCCATATCATGCTGCTCATCTGGGATGACGTTCATAGCCAAACCATCTTACTGCCAGCTGTTGCAGTCCACATTAGCCTTCCTCGCTTCACATTTTCTCTTTGCAGCATACACATCCATCCATCATTTAGTGTCACCAGGACAAACTTCCTCCAGCTTACTGATCAACTCCTTCACCTCTGCTCAGTGTCTTTAATGCACACTCTTCCATTTGCAGCTCTTCCTGAACCTGTCAGTGTGCGCCCTCTTGGCTGACCTCAATCAACTCAACCTCTCTATTTTAATAATGGAGCACCCATGTTCCTCTCAAACTCCACTCACAACTATTCCCATTTGGACCTGTTGTTGTGCAGTGCCCAGTTTGCCTGTCATTTAGAGTGGTCCATTCTCTCTAATATGTACTCAAGCATACATCTCCCATGTGCTATCTGTTTGCTGACCCCTATCCCATCTACATGTAGACCCAGTTGGCAGCTTTCTAAAGCTGACTGGAGGTTTTAGTCCTCCCTGGATACCTTCAACAAACATTTCCCCAGTTGTGATGATCAGCCAGAGTACCTCACGAACATTGTCCTTACCGTCATAGAACATTTCATACCTTGCACTTCATCTCTACCGTGCTGTGCACGGTCCCCAGGTGAACTGAGGCATGCTGCAACATGAGTTGTGTGTGAAGACCTGCTCTCTGCAGTTTTAACCATCATGCTATGATGTCGAACTGTTCTCATTGTAAACAGTTTCATGCACAGTGTCATTGCATTCTTCGCTATAGCAAAACAGCTACCTAGATTTCATTTTCTAGTTCTTTTAACAGTTCCACTTCCTCTTCTGTCATATGGGGGCAGCCACAATCGCCTGTTTGGGACTAAGGTCCATTACCTGATTTCCAGGGGGAGGTGATGTCATTGTAGACCCGCTAGCTATCTCCACCATCTGTGGTGATTTCGAGCTCCACCCACTATCATCCCACCTTCCTCCCACAGAAACGAGTTGAGGTGGCTTGGGTGATACCCTTCTCCTCTCAGAGTAGTGAATGCTACAATGCTGCCTCTACCTTGAGGGAACTAGATCATTCTCTCACTTCACCTCGATCTTCCATCTCAGGGCCAGAAGATGTTCACATTCAGATGTTGCAGCACTTTTCTATCACAGGCAAACACTTTCTCCTTCATACATACAATCGCATTTGGGCAGATGGCACATTTCCCAGATGCTGATGTGAAGTCACTATCATACACATATCTAAGCCCAGTAAAGACAAACACCTTGCTTCTAGCTACTGCCCCATTTCTCTCATCAGCTGTGTTTGCAAGGTGATAGAACTTATGATTTATGGCTGGTTGGTATGGTGGTTCTAACCTCACAATCTACTAACCACTGCACAATGTGGATTTTAAGTGCACTGTTCTGCTGTTGACCAGCTCATCACCCTGTCAACCCATGTCATTAACCATTTTCTGACAAAATACCCGATGCTGGCCATGTTTTTTGATTTATTAATAGCCTATGACACCTGCTGGAGGACTGGTATCCTCTGTACTCTATACATGGGGGGCTTTCAATGCCACCTGTTCTGTTTCATTCAGAAATTTTTAAAGACCAGGTATTCAAGTTACATGTGGGTATATTCTTGCCAGACACCTCCATCCAGGAAAATGGGGTGCCTCAAGGTTCCCCCTTGTGTGTCGTACTCTTTGCTACAGCCATTAATCCTACAATGGCCTGTCTCCCACCAGATCTCACCGACTCTCTTTTTGTTGATGATTTTGCAATATACTGCAGTTCTCCACATACTTGTATCCTTGAGCAGAACAGAAACATCTTGATCGTCTTTACTCATGGAATATTGACAATGGCTTAAACTTTTCCACTGACAAGACAGTTTGTATGAATTTCTGGCAGCGCAATCGGTTTCTTCCACCATCTTTACATTTTGGGCTTGTTGCTTTTCCATTTGCTGAACCTATGAAAATCCTGGAGCTCATGCTTAATAGAAAATTTTCTTGGTCCTCCCATGTGTCTTGCCTGGCTGCACACTTTACTGATTCTCCTGATGTCTTACATGTTCTAAGCGGTACTTTCTGGGGAGCACATCAGACCATCCCCCTCCATTTGCACCAAACTCTTGTCCATTTGAAATTAGACTATGTGTGTTTCATTTATTCATCTGCATGTCCATCCATTTTACACCATCTTAATACAACCGAGCATCACGGAATCAGCGTGGCCACTGGTGCCTTTTACACTAGCCCAATTGAGAGTCTCTATGCAGAAGCTGCCGGACAACTGCTGTTATACCAGTGTTATGTTCTCCTCAGAATATATGCCTGCTGTCTCCCATGCCTAGCCATTCATCCTGCACCTCCTTTTTCTATGACTCCCTTGACAGCCAGTATGGGGTGCATCCCTCTTCTCTGTTATTTCCCAGAGTTTGCTTTCAGCACCTATTCCAACAGCTTAACTTCACACTCCCTGCCACTTTCCAGGTTGGTATGAACCCTTCACCACCTTGAATTTCATGGGGGCCTGTGTTTATTTTGGACTTCATTTACTTCCTAAACAAACTTCTCCTGATTTGGTCTATCGTAGTAAGTTTCTTGACCCCTGCACACAACATGTTGACAGCACCTTTGTGTACAGTAATGGTTCTAAGACTGACTTTGAAGTCCTGTGTGCTTTCATCATTGACACCGAACATTTCCGGTATTGGCTTCCAGAACACTGCTCAATATTTACAGCAGAGCTCTTCACCCTGTATCAGGCTACCTAATAAATCCAGTGGGGCAAGTTTTTATTTGTGTCATATTCCAATTACCTCAGTGCCCTTCAGAACCTCTGTGTGCTGTACAAAGTCCATCCCTTGGTGCAATGGGTCTATGGAGGCTACCATTTTCTCTCTGTTGCGGGAGACACTGTGATGTCTATACAGTCTCCTGGTAATGTCAGTCCGATGGGAAGGCTGCTGATGCTGCTCACAAGGCTGCAGCCCTCTGACCTCATTCAGATAGCTCTTCCAACCCTTTGGATGATCCCTATGTTGCCATCCATTGGCAAGTGGTATCACTTTGGCATCACCAAAAAATGGCTCTAAGCACTATGGGATTTAAAATATGAGATCATCAGTCCCCTAGAAGTAGAACTACTTAAACCTAACTAACCTAAGGACATCATACACATCCATGCCCAAGGCAGGATTCGAACCTGCGACAGAAGCAGCAGCGCGGTTCTGGACTGAAGAGCCTAGAACCACTCAGCCACAGTGGCCAGCTTGGCATCACCATTCGAGCATTCTTCATGGGAATGTGCTCCAGGAAATTAAACCTCTCCCAGTGGCTTGGCCAACCTCATCAAATGAGGATATTGTTTTTGCTAGCTTGCATATTTGGCATTGTCGTTTTAGCCAGTGCTATTTGTTAAGTGGTGATCCCCTACCACTTTGCGCTCACTGTCGTCAGCCTTTGATGATTCGCCATTTCCTGACCGAATATCCTTGTTTTAACCACTTATGTTCTCATATATGTTTGCTTTCTGATTTGTAGGCTGTATTAGCAAAGGATGCATGGGTTGTCGACCATGTTTTACTTTTTATCCTTCTTAGCAACATGGCGAATGGCATTTAATTTTTGGTTCAGGACCACCACTGTCTCTACAGCATATTTTGTGGACCTTATTCTTAGCTCGCTTTCCATCAGTCAACTGGGCTTAATGTATAGTCTCTTTTCAGTTCTGTTACTTCTTGATATTATAAGATTATGACATGGGAATGTATGACCACAGTTGATTTTGTGGCCTAAAACACTTGACACCACTGAAGCCACAAATAACAGAGGTTTTGGGGTCAGTGGTAGACACACTACAGGGCATCTAATTCAGAGCTGTCCTTGAAGCAACCAATTTGTAACAATTTGTTGTGTCACTGTGGTGCTAACTGCTGCTCAAATTGCTGCTGCAGATGCAGCACAATTCACCAGAACCACACACCGAATATGATGGTCTTCCCTCTCAGTAGAGACATGTGACCGTCCAGAACCCTCATCTTCTTGTGACTGTACTTTCTTGTGACCACTGCTGGCAGTGATCATGTACAGTGGTTACATCTCTGCCAAGTGTTACTGCAATATCACAGAAGGAACATCCTGTTTCTCATAGCTCTATTACATGAACTCACTCAAACTCAGTGAGGTGCTGATAATGGCATTTTGTTGCCTTAAAGGTGTACTTGACTAACATCAACTCGTTATGTTTAGTTCCAAAGGTCACCAATGCTATGGTCATGAGACTAGCATGAAATTTTAATAGACATCATCTTTCAGATGCAGAAACACACATACCATCTTTCATTTGTGTCACAGAACTCCCTTTTGGTGCTGCAATTTTTTTTTTTTCAGTCAGTGTATTTAAGTACATCCTCGCACAGCCATGGGCACCTGCATGGTACCCTCAACTTCCTCTTCCAATCAGTTTACACACCATCCAGAGAGGAATCATTCCTAGAACCCAAAAACTCCAAATCCCTTGTCTGTTTGTGATTTATTATTGATATCTTCATGATCTGGACCTATGGCCAAGATATCCTATCTTCATTCTTCCACAACCTTAATATCTCTCCCACCTTCTTCATCTGGTCCTCTTCAGCCTATTCCTGGCATTTACTTCCAGCTTGCTTTTGGCTTCATTTATATCTCTGTTCACATCAAACCCACTAATCACCAACAATACCTACTTTTTGAGCACTGTTACCCTTTACGCACCAAACAATTGTGCCCATGTAGCATGGCCACTTGTGGACAGCATATCTGCTTTGACGATAATCTGTGACATACCCATAACCTGTTGATGCACTTGGCTCCATGTATCTCAAAGCCTCATATTTCATGGTTTTGAAATAATATGCTGAATACCAATTCTATAAAGGATAGTGCAAAATTATCTAGACCACACAATAGTTAAATTTATTTGCAACATAGCAATGTTGATGGCCAGTTCCAGTTTTAAAGATCACAGTTTAGACAGGAGAAGAGACACACACCTCTTCCTTCATCAACACATTTGTGTGAGAATTAATTCAACCACTAATCAGAGTCACAATGTTTATTGAATTTAATAGTGGCATAATACACAGTGACAGAAATATGCACTTAACAGTGTGCATTATATAACTTGCTATACAATCACCAAAACGAATTATACTGTCCAGTAAGATGACACTTTGCATTTACGTATGTGACACATGGGTGTCATGCAGATGATCTCAGAGCACAGATTTTCACATGAGGTATTAGGTCTTTGATAATTACCCTGGACTTTGACTCTGAATGTTATAGTATGATTCTGAGAGCTAGGGTGTCAGAACTTTCTGATGCATTGATGTTGTTTGTTTGGTATTACTTCCATGAGTCTTAACACAACTCGACATAGAGATGTTACCTGGTTGCTCACCACTCACAGACTTACACTTTAATCAACACAGTGATGCAAGAACCTCACTAACAAGTTAAGCTCTGCTTGCTTTGCATGATGCATAATTAGAACTGTGTGTATTAGAGGGTGTAGCAGAACTGTCTACTTTGCTTACATCCATTCGGCTATCACCTATGGCCTAACCCTCTGGGGTCATAATAAGGCAAAAATGAAAACCATATTCACCTTACAAAAATGGGCTGTTAGAATAATTTCAAAAAGTACGAGGCTAACACCTTCCAAACAGTTATTTCAACACTTAAATATTCTACTCTTACCATGCCTTATATAAAAAAGTGTTGTTAATATAAAAATGCACATTGATAATTATAAAACCAACTAAGATCCTCATTCCTACAATACAAGAATGTGCAATGACATCTACATAAAAAGAGTAAACAAGGCTTTAACACAACAACAAACCAGCAGTCAGGGTACTGTTTTGTACAACAAATATTCAACTCAGCTAAGAGAAATAAAAACATTGTCTAAATTCAAGGAAGCAATATTTAAATTCTTAATGACCAACTGCTATTACAGTATAAATGAATACCTGCCCTTGTAGCAAGTAACTACATTCATTTACTATAAGTTAATAGTACCACAAATCAAATGCTTGCCACAACCTCAATGAAAATTTTTCTGAACAAAAGTGTTAAATGAATTATTTACTTGTAATGTATTTCATGTAAAAGATCCTTCTCGTACTTTTATATTGTTACAGTCATCAAAGTTGTACTGCTCAAAAATATTGTGATGGGTACAATGAGCCATTGTAGTATGTAGGAAACTGTACACCCTTATCTTATTTTTGTTGCACTATGTTCTTTGACGAAATCCATACAATGTACATTGTCGCTGAATGAATAAACTACTACTACTAATACTACTACTACACAGAATGTTGATTTTGGGGGAGGGGTGGCTATTTCAAGACAGGCACAAGAACATTATGTGATTTATGAAATTACTTAATGTTTTAAAATTTTGCTAAGTTAGATTCCACTATTTTGTGTGGACATGAGGACTTTACTATTATCTCGTTTATGAAAAATGTTTCAGGTTAATAAATGATAAAAGCATGTGAAACATCATTACGTTTTTGTAGTCTGAAATCCCATATTTACAAGTAGGGCATCTATCCTGAAATCCATATTTTATGATCTTCAGTTATCAAAAATCTTAATTAGTGACTGAATTAATTAGTGAGAGTTGTTCTCTGATTCAGAAAAAAAATATAGCAAAAAAATTATATCATCTAATTTCAAAATCTTGCCGATATTAAAACAAAATAGGCCATCCAAATTATGAGTGTCCAAACATTAATTAGCCATAACATTTAATTTCTGAGCCTTCTAGTGAAACTACACCATTTTAATCAGGAAGATAAATACAAACAATTGAACAACAAATTTATATGGCATTTCACATAAATAAAAATTTTACGTATTCCTGTATATCTTACACATTGCATGTGTGACAGCAATAAATACAGAATGAAAAAGTGAATGAATTTCAGTTATTCGTGTGGAAAGAAAATACAACAGTTGGAGTATTTTACAACTTGCTACATCTCTTCACCCTCCTACTGAATTAAACAGACTGTTATTGATGATAGCTCACTGGATAATTTGGTGGTCTGTAAGAGTCTCTTATATGTATCAAAATGCAAAAAAAAAGAAACAATGTTATCATAATGCTTTAAACTAATTTTCAAATCAAGTATCCTAAATAAATGTTACCTAACAGCTTCCCCTGGCCATCTTATGACATAAAATTTTACAGTTTCTGAACATACAAGTGCATAGCATTATATGTACATAACTATAATATTTCAAAACACATTTATATCAGAGAACCTCATGGGCAATAACTTATTCTTGATATTTCCCAAAATTTTCACTGTGTTAACACAGTTCATTACCCATTATTGGTACCATCTTCACAAAAACCACTCTCACGGTTTGCTGTAGGTCCCTTCTGTGATTTCTCCTTCAAATTTTCACTCATGTCCATTGTATTGTATTGTACTGATGCAAAGTGGTGTTCAGCATTTACAAACATGAATAGACAAACAAATTTTCTAAATTAGTGCAGTTGTAATTCCTATCTCTATATTTCTAGTAAGAATGATTATTGATTAATTGGAAATTTACTTATTATAAATGAACATAACTATCAGTATAATGTCACACAGAAAATTTACAACAACACATGTATATAAATCAAATGAGAATGGAGCTGCTTTATTTACTCAGCTGGTCTCCTCTGACTCTGACCAATTAACCTTCTTGAAATGAAGTTAGTGAAATACTCTGAATGTTTGTTTAAATTTGTAGGCATAAATTTCGTGCGTGTGTAGACCTCTTATTATTACTTAACTTTGCGCCTATAATCTTAAATACTTCTTTGGTCAATAATTAAAGATTTTTTATCGTCGGATTGTAGATTATTCAAACTTATTTGTTCATAGACTTTCCATTTGGCGTTTGTTTACTTTCAGGTAACGATAATTAAATTCACATAGCTCGTTAGATTACATCCATTGTAGGTTCATTATCTTACTGATTTAAGAATATAGTTTGTTGTATTAAGAGATCATTGTTTAAATTTTATTACTGTACATTGCCATGAGTACTTAAGTGTGGAAGCTGCCATAGGAAGATAGAATCGAGTGCGGTATGTGGGGGATGTGGGGGTGTTTCTCATTGGGGCTCATGTAGCGGGAAATTTGACGAGATTATGCTTTTGGCTCTCCCATGGAACTGTAGGTTCTGTAGTATAGAAAAAAGATTCGTACAACAGGAGGAAAAGATGTGTGCCCTTCAGGCTGAACTAGATTCGGTAAAAACTGAATTAGCTAAGTTAAAGGGGGGAAAAGACTGCGGGAAATGGGAATTGGTAACAAGGAAATCACGAAAAGGGACCAGCCATGTAGATGTTGTTGAAGTTCCAATTATGAATAAATTCTCCTTGTTACCTGAAGTAGGAAGGGAGGAGCCAAAAACAGGAGTAGTTGAAAGTAGGGTGCAGCAGACTACTAAAATTGGTAACAGCATTAGGTCAGGAAAATCTAGTAATAGGAAAAGAAAAGTCTTGCTGCTAGGTAGCAGTCATGGGAGGGGTGTAGGCCAACTAGTGCAGGAGAAATTAGGAGCAGATTACCAGGTCACGAGTTTGTTTAAGCCAAGTGCTAAGCTTAACCAGGTGATAGAAGACATAGGACCACTCTGTAGGGACTTTGACAAGAATGATGAGGGGATAGTAATAGGAGGGGCAGGAAACAGCCTGGCTAAGGACAGGAATTATGATATTAAGAGTGACCTGGATAAAATAGGAGCTGCAACAGGATGTACGAATGTGGGTTTTGTTGAGGTATTGCAGCGTTACGATCAGCCCTCGGTTAACCCTTCTGTGTGGCGAGTTAACAGAGAGTTGAGCGAGCAGCTGCTGGACGGAAAAACACACATTTATACAGTGCCTGTTGGTAGCATTGGGAGATGGCTTGCACCTAAATAGTCTAGGGAAGGATAGATTAGCTGATTTAATTGTAGGTTGTCTAAAGGGGGCCACTAGCACTCAAGGCAAAACCCCTGTGACCCGAAAGGGCATAGGGGCACCTTTTTTAGGTTGAATAAGATGTCCAGACAGGCAGCTCTTAAAGGTAAAAAAATAAATGGTTCGAATAAAGGTAGAGGAAACAGTTGTGTTAATATATTTCACCGAAATATCAGGGGATTAAGGAACAAAATAGACGAACTAATAATTTGTTTTGAGAATATTAAAAATACAACAGAAGTTGATGTACTGTGCCTGTCTGAACATCATATAACTACACAAATGGAAAAAGTAAATATTAATGGGTATAAACTAGCAACTTATTTTTGTAGAGACAATATGAAGAAAGGAGGAGCTGCCATTTATGTTAAGGGGGAACATAGTTTTAAAAACATAGAAACCGCAAAATTCTGTGTAGAACAGCACATTGAAGTATGCGCTTGTGACCTTAAACTGGACAGTGGTAAATTCATAATTGTGACTGTGTATAGGTCCCCACTTGGAAATTTTCAAATGTTTCTTAAAAACTTAGATCTCTTGCTGTGTTATCTGTCAGAAAAGGGAAATCACATTATCATTTGTGGAGATTTTAACGTAGATTTTCTTAAACACTCAAGCAAGAAGAACGACCTTGAACTATTATTTTGCTCTTACAATCTGACATCAGTCATTGATTTTCCTACTCATATTGTACAAGACAGTAGCACCCTGATAGATAACATTTTCATAGACCAAGATAAATTAAAAGAAGTAAGCACCTATCCTATTAAGAACGGGCTTTCTGATCACGATGCACAGCTACTTTCAATTCATGACTTTGCTCCATACAGTAATGTGAAAGAAACAAACAAAATAATATGCCCAATTAACCATATAACACTTCAACAATTTAAGGAAAGCTTGAAAAGGGTAGACTGGGAGGATGTTTATTGGGAACCCGATGCAAATGTTAAATTTAACTTATTCCATGATAAACTTGTGGGTATATTTGAAAACAGTTTTCCTAAGAAATTAGTGAATCATAATTCAAATAAACTTGATAAAAATCATGACTGACTAAAGGGATTAAAATTTATTGTAGCCGGAAATGGGAACTATACCAAGACACTAGAATAAGTCGAGATGAAGAAAAGCTCAACCATTATAAGAAATACTGTAATATATTAAGGAAAGTTATAAAAAAATCCAGAAGTATGTGTATCAAGTCTGAGATTAGCACCTCTGATGACAAAGTTAAAACAATATGGAATATAGTTAAAAGGGAAACAGGGCAACCAAGGTCACAGGACAACAGTATTACTGTTAAGCCCAATGAAAAGCTTATAAATGAAAAATCACAGGTTGAAAATATTTTTAATAATCATTTTATAAATGTAGTGGAAAATATAGGCACCAGCTGCTCACCAGATAGGGCAGAACTCTATATGAAAGAGGCATTTCCGGTGCAAAAAAATGAAATTGAAATCCTACCCACCTCACCGTCTGAAATTAAGAAAATAATAAATTCACTTAAGAATAAAAACTCACATGGAACTGATGGTATCTCCAATAGAATACTAAAATCTTGTCCACACCTGATAAGTCGAGTTCTTAGCCACATATGTAATAGCTCATTGAATCAGGGAATATTTCCTGACAGATTGAAATATGCCATAGTTAAACCCATGTATAAAAAAAGGTGACAAGACAGATGTCAACAATTATCATCCTATTTCACTTCTGACATCCTTCTCAAAAGTGTTTGAAAAAGTAATGTACTCAAGAGTAACTTTACACATTAGTGGGAATAACGTTTTAACAAAATGTCAGTTCGGTTTTCAGAAAGGTGTTTCAACAGATAGTGCTATACACGCTTTCACTGATCAAATTTTAAATGCTCTGGATAGTAGAACATCACCAATTGCGATTTTCTGTGATCTCTCTAAGGCTTTTGATTGTGTGGATCATGAAATCCTCTTAGATAAGCTGAAGTACTATGGAATGAATGGTTCAGTACACATATGGTTCACTTCATATTTAACTGGTAGAATGCAGAAGGTTGAAACAGTAAACCCACATAGTACACAAAGGGCAGCAGATTATTCAGACTGGGGATGTATCAAGAATGGGGTACCACAGGGTTCTGTCTTGGGGCCTTTATTGTTTTTAATATATGTTAATGACTTGCCTAATTATATTCATAAAGATGCAAACTTGGTTCTCTTTGCAGATGACATAAGTATTGTAATCAAGCCTAAAAAGCAATAATCAGCTGAGGAAAATGCAAATAATGTTTTTCAAAGAGTTATTAGGTGGTTTTCCGCAAATGGACTTTCATTGAACTTTGAAAAAACACTGTACATACAGTTCAGTACAGGGAAAGGCATAACATCGGAAATAAATATAGAGTGTGGGGGAAAATCTTTAGCTAAAGCAGATTGTTCAAAATTTCTGGGTGTCTGTATTGATCAGAATTTAAACTGGAAGACACACATTGACAATCTACTGAAACGATTGAGCTCAGCTACCTATGCTATTAGTGTCATTGCAAATTTTGGAGACAAGCACATCAGTAAGTTAGCTTACTATGCATATTTTCATTCCTTGCTTTCTTACGGAATCATCTTTTGGGGCAATTCATCACTAAATAAGAAGGTATTTATTGCACAAAAACGTGTTATCAGAATAATGTCTGGGGCTCATCCTAGATCATCTTGTAGACAATTATTTAAAGAATTAGGGATATTGCCAGTAGCTTCACAATATATATACAGTCTAATGAAATTTGTTGTTAGTAACCCAGATCACTTCAGAATTAATAGCACAGTCCACAGCTACAATACTAGGAGACAGGGCGACCTTCACTACCATTCATTGAATTTAACATTGGCACAAAAAGGGGTGAATTATACTGCCACAAAGATTTTTGGTCAATTGCCAAACAATATCAAAAGTCTGACAGACAACCAATCGGCATTCAAAAGTAAGTTAAGGGAATTCCTGAATGACAACTCCTTCTACTCCATAGATGAATTTTTAGACATAGGCCAAAGAAATACAGTAAGCATTAACAATTGTACCGTATATAAGACTAACAATGATTATTTGGGATAAATTAATCTTGTGTACTTTGACACGTTCCACATCATTACGAAAGAATCGTGTTCATGATCCATGGAACAAGTAATATAACTAACTAACTAACTAACTTCCTGTTACAAAATAATAACATCAAAGAAATGAACTTTGCAGCAATTTATATTAAACAAGTCACTAAATAAATTAGTAAGTCACATAGCTCCATTAAATAATTTTCAGTATTTTATCTTTTTTTTTTATAAAAGAATCACTCTGTTTCTGAAAACAGTACTGTAATGTCCAGCAGCTTCTCAACAAGGTATGTCATATTTCTTGGGCATGTCATCACAACAAAAGAACATTCTCTTGTATATCATTTCACTTTCCAATTTATCAATGCTCATTATACTGCTTATTTATTCCCTTACAAACATGTTGACTGAAGAGGTACTTTTGCAAAAGAAGCTGTTACAAAGACAGGGTTCCTAATTATTGCTGTTTCATATATACTTCATAGTACTTCATATTCACTTTATATTTCACCAATTCATTATTATCTACTTCTCCATTACATAATACATTGCTGCTTCATATATTTCATTCTGCTTGGCTTTATACACAAAAAATGACTCTATTTGATAGTTCTCAACAGCAACCACCCATATTAATGGCAAGATGTTACTCCCTATCACATAGCAGAGAAAAACTTATTCAAATGATCACTTTATTTTCCTCATGTCTGAAGAGCAAGTCTCTGACACACTTTGTTCTCACTGAAATTTAGTGTATGCAACATTTAGTTTTACTGCAATATTCGTAATCTTGGCCTGAAAGACTTATAATATGGTACACACAGAACGTAATTACATTTTACATTGAACCAATGACTTTCTGAATTTCATATACTTAGGGGACGTTCGGTTAACTGCTTCTCAAAGCTAATTGGACCATCACAATTATAAACAATTCAAGAGTAATTGGTTTTTTTTTGTATCATAAAAACATTCCATTAGGTGGGCTGTACTGTGTGAGCTAATATGAATGTTGTCCATTAGCCACATTTGCAGATATAGATAAAAAACTGAAATCTGCTGGTAAGAGTAGTTTATTTTTGCATTTAACAATTTCTCCTACAGTTTTACTTGTTTGAGTTAGGTTAAGTGTTTATTGCTTTATGACACTCCATGAAATGTGAGCTGTGGATGGAGTCATTTTCCTTTCATGTTGAAGATTGTTCTACGGGCTTACATTGCAGCCCACACACATCCTGAAGTAAAGCTTTCAATAGACAAATGGGCAATCGTGCACTAGTTGCAATGCCACATTACGTACCAGACAGACATCTCCCAATTTGGCAACAAATAACATATTTCACTGGGAGAACATGCAAGCACATCTTCAGATGACAATGTTGAGAATCTTGGACACCAGCCAGAAGATAATCAAACAGAAATTACACATACATTATAAGTTTGGCAATGTACTAATGTGGGTGCATGGAAAACAATGAGACATACAAGCAAACAAAAACAAACTGTCCTTAATAGTACAACAGTTCAACAATGGACAGAGGCAGCAGCAGAAGACAGAAGAGCACAGCTATTGCCGAAAAGGCATAAATTAAATTAAGTATGACTAATACTGGCAGAAAGCAGCAGTAGCTCTGAAGATCCTGATCATGTCCAGTATGTTGATTCCTTTGATGCTAACTTGTACACAAGTGGCTTTGAAAACGTTGAAACAGTGCAGAAAGGTGACTTCATTGTAGTTAAGGTACAAGATAAAACTGCCACAAGTAGTCACAATTATTTGCTGGAGTGATTAAAATGTATGTTGATGACTGAAGTAAAATTATATAAGACAGTAGGTTATAATACAAAATTTGCAGCTGCAGAAAAAGATACCTTTGTTGCTTCAAATGAAATAATTACCAAACTATCCAATGCACTAGGTCTCACTATGAAGACACGATTTGGTTCCAGAATAATATCACTAAACTCAGTGTGCACTAGTTTTATTATTTCTATCATTTTTTCATTAATATCCTTATAAATGTGTGTTTATCATTGTTACAAAAGTTCTTGCAATTTTTTGGTATTTACGGTCATGTAATTCATTTATTTAATTGAGAGGTCCAATTACCCCTGCAATATGGTCCAGGTTCCACCTGTTGCCTGCTACATACCTGAAAAGCCACAAGTTACATATTTAGCTTTTTCTGTGCTTTCTTAGAAGTCCTGGGGTGTAAGGGATGTTTAAATGCTTTAGTGCAGATGCAGGAGACACTGGTCACAGTTTGCGAAAAGCTGAAAGGACTTTTGGCTACAGTCAGCGATCCTGAGACTTCTGCCTTGAGGTGTAGCAGTGGTGGATCATTTGGTATATCACATGGGAAACTTCAGGTGTCACTTGTCTGACCCACAGGCTCTACTACTGAGGCAGCCTCCAGATGGCTCAGCAAGCGGTGTAGGCCTTGATTGCAGTGAGAATGGTGAGTGATAATGCTTTCACACCAGTCCTTCAGCAGAACGAGCAGGAAAATGGGGGTTGGTGTTTGCTGCCAATTGGGATCTCCACTGTTAAGTATGTTATGGAGCCTCATAGAGAAATAACATTCAAGGCCTGTAAGAAAACCAATGTGTACTCAATATATCTGCCAGAAGGCCACATCCAAAAAAGTGGAGGAGGCCTTGCATGCAGCTATCAAGCATGCAGGCTGCAGTCATCTGTGAGTTCTGGCTACTTTTGGCACCAACGATGCCTGTTACATGGGTTCTGAGTCTATCCTCATTTCATAGCAGTGGCTCGTGGAAGTGGACAAGCCTGCTGGCCTCGCCTGTGGGGTGATACCAGAGCTGGCAATTTGCAGCATTGTTTCCAGAGGTGATTGGGTTCCTTTGGTTTGGAGACCAGTGGAGTGTCTCAACCAAAGGCCCTACCACTATTTTTACTAGTACTGGTTGATATTGTTTTTCTTATGATGTGACAGTACATTATCTTTACATATGTGTACAATATTATACACAATGCCATAATATTAAACAGTCACACTAGTCAAATGATGATTTCATCGTTCATAAATTCCTCAGTTGAATAGTAGTATTTTCCACCTGGAGATCACATAGATTTCTCTTTAGTGAACCTATCTCCATGGTCAGTACATCTCTACCCTTGAGTTTATTGTAAATTTTCACTCCCATGTACTGGGGTGTCCGTTGGTAGAGTTTCAAGAGCTGTTGTGGAAGCATGAAATTATCTTTGTGTCTAGTGTTGTACATACATTTGAAATGGTTTTCTTCTGTTAGCTCAGGTTTATTATGTAAAAAGATGATAATTTCAAATATGTACAGTGAAGGGATAGGTAATATTTTTAGGTTATTGAATAATGGGTGGAAGGATGTTCTGGGAGGGGCAGCACACATTTTTCTAACAATTCTTTTTTAAAGTGGCAGGATTTGTGACATGTACCTTGAATTTCCCCAAAAAATTAAACCGTATCTAATTACGGATTAAAAGTAACTGTGGTTCATCATTGCAGCTTATGTCTGTTATACCAGATCCATTGCAAAGGCAAGGCTGTTTAATGTTGCAGTTAGTAATCTATATGTGCTTGCCAGCTTAGATTTTTGTCCAAGTTTAGTCCCAAGAATTTAAAGGACTGAGCTTGGTCCATAACTTGATTTTGTGTACAATACTGAAGTCACTGATTTTTGATTGATTGGTTCTAAATTGTGTAAACAAGGTCTTTGAAAAGTTAAGTTTATGGCCATTATGTTGAAACCATGTATCTAGGTTGTTTAGTGTGTTTATAACACCATCCAGAATTTCTCCCATATTTTGTTCTTCAAGGAGTACATAAGTACTATCACCAACATGACTGGCTAGGCACTGATATTCAGAAACTAGACTAAACTCCATCCGAACAGGCCTTGGAAGGCCCAACGGTACCGACCGGCCACTGTATCATCCTCAGCCCACCGGCATCACTGGAAGTGGATATGGAGAGGCATGTGGCCACCCCGTCACTCTCCCGGCAGTATGTCAGTTTATGAAACTGGAGTCGCTACTTCTCAATCAAGTAGTTCTAAGTTTGCCTTACAAGGGCTGAGTGCGTCCATCCAAGTGCTAGCCTATCCCGACAGTACTTAACATCGGTGATCTGATGGAAACAGGTGTTACCACTGCAGGAAGGCCACTTGCATTGATACTAAGAGGTAAATCATTTATATAAAAGAGAAACAATATTGACCCCAAGATTCAGCCTTGAGGGACTCCTTGTGGTATTGCATCCCACTGAGATGTGTAATTTACAGTGTTAGATGTTATGATTACCCTTTGCTTCCTGTTTGTCAGATAAGATCTGAGCCACTGCAGAGCAATTGGTCTGACGCCATATCTGTCTAGTTTATGAAGCAGCATGGAGTGCTTCCCAGAATCGAATGCCTTTGCAAGGTCACAAAAAACACCTGCTACTTTGTTGCTTTTATCTAGTGATGAGCAGATTTTTTCAATGAATTCATTAACAACACTCATAGTGCTTTTCCCTTTTTGGAACCCATACTGGTTTTTAAGAATAAAACCATGTTTCACAATAAAATTTATTATATGGACAGCAGCTATATTTTCAAATACTTTGTATAGCACTGGAAGGATAGAGATGGGGTGGTAATTTCACATATACTCTCTTGATCCTTTTCTGTGCAGTGGTTTTACCTCTGCATACTGAAGCACATCAGGGAAGATGGCATGCTCAAATGACTGATTGATTATTAAGGACAGAGGGTGTGCTAATTTATCAAACACAAATTTAATTACTTTGGTGGGTATTTGATCCCCTCCTGGAGCATTTTTGTTTGTTAATGACAAAATAGCATTTTTACATCTTAGGCTGAGATTTTACTAAGTATCTCAAAGTGGTCACTATTCTTGTTTAGCCCAAAGAAATTAACACTGTTTTTATAAGTAATCACGTTTACATCAGATTTTGTTACATTTATGAGAAACTTATTAAAACATTGAGCTATTTGAGAGTGTTTGAAATAGTAACATTGTTTTGTATGTTTTTTGAAATTTCCTGGTGGTTAACTGTTGTACCTAATTCTGATTTAATAATAGACCATATTGCTTTAGTCTTATTCGTATGTCCTAAAATGAACTCATTGTCTGATATTCTTTTGGCAGCTTTAATTGCACTTTTAAATACAACATTATAATGTCTCACATAGTTAACAAATTCAGGGTTTTTATTGTGTTTCATTTCTTTATGTAAGTCTCATTTTCGAGCATTAGACTCTTTTAAGCCTGGAGTCATCGTATTTAGTTCACTTTTAACTTTTTGGTGCCAGATCCTAGGTGGGAATGAGTCATTGAATACCTATAGAAAACTTTTTAGAAAATTATCATACTTCTCAGTACTTGACACTCTATTATTTATGGGCCATTTCACTACATCTATCTTGTTGCAAAATAGGTTCGAGTTAGTTTTACTAAAGTCTCTTTTCATAAAACCTTTATTAACATTTGGTTTATTTTTTCTGGCAGCTAAATAAACAATGCAGAATGGTCAGAAATTCCTAAGTCTAAACAGGACTTGGTTACACTGTTGAACACATAATTTGTTAAATTTTGGAAATTTGTGGTAAGATCCTATGGGACCAAACTGCTGAGGCCTTCGGTCCTTAAGCTTACACCCTACTTAATCTAACTTAAACTAACTCACACTAATGAAAACACACGCATCCACACCCTCCACAGGGAAGGCTGCAATACACCTAAGACTGTGTGGCTACTCTGTGCAGCATGATTTGTTAAGATGTTGCCTATACAAGTAGTTGAAATGGCATTCTCTATAGTGAATTCACAAAAATTTAGTTTAAAACCAGAGTTATGAATCATGTCAACAAACTGTTTTGAGCCACTGTCTTGACTTATCATATTTACATTAAAATCACTGCTATGGTGATATTTTTTCTCCTTTCTTTCTTAAGTTTATCAAGAAGACACTGGAGTTCAGACAAGAAAGTTTTAGTTACTGCACTTCCCAGACTTCTGTAAATTGATATGACTACTTTTAGTTCAGCACAACTTTCAAAGAAGAATTCCTAACTTAAATAATCAAAATCTGTCTTTATTTCATATGTTATGCTGGTATCGGGAAGTATGCACGAGCCCCCATGGGATCTTTCTTTCCTGCAAAAGCTGCATGCTACATTGAAATGTTCCAGTTTATTAAAAAATTTTATAGAGACACTAGTTAACCGATGCTCACTTGAATGGACAACCTTGATTTTTTGCTTTGATTGTGGATAATTTGAAGGTATTCTATTTTTAAACTATCTGCCTTCAGGTCATTTATATTCCATTGCATTAAATAATTTTTTCACTTTTCTTTATCTGTATAAGTACATGTTTTCATAGATTTCTTACCTCAGTTTTTCTTCACACTGCTTACTAATAAAAAAAATCCTTCTGATGGGCTAGTGGTGAGACTCTTCTCTTTTTAGGGAGACAAGTGACTCCTGTTGCTTCTGCTGTTGATGTAGTTTCCATTATTGGTGTTGCTTTTTTCCCTTGGCTCCCGTCACTACACACAGCAACTGGAGCTGTTCCTTCCTCATTTATTTCCACAGGAGAAGCTTGAACTACTGCTGCTGTTTTCAGAGTGCTAGCATAAATTTTCCTGTGACATATTCCTTATATGGTATCTGTTGTTGACACTGTATATGTACTGTCAATCTCTAAGTGATCTTTTGGTTCTGTTTCTGGGGTTTCTGGCATGAAGATAAATGGTCCACTTCCGACCTTGAGAGATGTCACTTCCGTTACCTCACACATCTTATTTATAGAATTAGACACAACACACTTGTTGATGAGAGGCATGGCTACCTAGATACCATGCTTAAAGCATAACTTTTGACAAATTATTTCTAAAAGCTTGCAAATAATTAATTTCTTTCACACTCTGTTCAGATGGTGGCCATAATTTGTGTGGAGTTTTCTTCCAAGTTCACACATATCCACAAATGTTGCATTTTTAAATTGTCTGCAGATATTTTGATCATCTTTGTTTGCTTTTTGTACCTTTCATTTACAGAGGACCAGTTTGGTAGGTCACCGCAATGTGCAAGTGAAAAAAGTGAACACATTTGTCTTTCTAAACACAAGCAATCTTGGCATAAGAAAAAAGAGTTCATTTCCATTGTTTGCTACCATGTCGTATGTTCCAGTGAGGAAAACAGAGAATCATTTGTGCTCAGCTCCAATACTTTTTCATGGCTTACTGCAGTCACAGCTTTGAAACTAGCACCTATTTCACAACGGTGTTGATTTTGTAAGTACATCTATTACTTTATTCGGTGGCTATTCCTCATTCTTGACTATCTGCAAACAGATCAATTTTACTGCACTTGTTAAGGGAAGTTTACATGTTTCAAAAATAATGTTGTCAACTGCTATGTTTTCTTTTGAACTAGTGTCTTCTAGTACGAGGTACTCTGATGAACACTCAACAGATGACATGCAGACAGCAAAATTAGATAACGTTCAGAGTAAAGACACTTCAACTGTCAAAATTTTATCAGCAAATTGTTAAAAGATTTGTATCAAAGTTCCTGAGTTTACTCCCCTCTAGATAATTTCTAATGCTCAAATTATTATTGAGACTGAAAGGTGGCTCAAAGTCATGTAGAAAGCTCTGAAGTATTTAGTGGGCTATGGAACATGTATCACAAAGACAGATTAGGCATCATAGGAGGGGAAGTATTCAACACAACTGACAAAAGTATTGTCTCTGATGAGATTGATTTTGAGGGTAACTCTGAGGCTATCTGGACACATACGACAAGTCTATGTGAGATCAAGTTAATCGCTGCATATTTTCACTGCAGTGATAATTTTTGAGTCATTCAAAGAACGTCTATGCCCAGTAGTGCAGAAATACCAAGATCATGCTACATTAGTTGAAGGCAACTGTAACGTACTAATTATAGACTGGGACGTCTATGGATTCATTCCAGGGTATTTATTTTTTTTTATTTATTTTTTTTTATATTTATTTATTTCGTATTCCATTAATCCGTATTGTGATAAATCACAAGGATGTGGAATGAGTCATGATTACATACAACAGATATAATACACATATATAAAATGACAAAAATGTACCATAAGATTATGAATAAGTTTGTAGGTTAAAATCAAATCAAAGGTATAGCTCAAGTAATATAAAACAATACCTAAAAAGGAAATATAGTACATTTTCCAAATTAAACAGTTAATGTGATCTATAGCAAACAAATTTTTATCAGTATAAAAAATCATTGCTTTATCTGTAGATACTCATCAAGAGAATAGAAGGAATTTACCATTAGGTATTCTCTCAATTTACATTTAAAAGTAGGTAAGACATTAATGTGATCTTTAATACCTGATGGAAGGGAGTTGAAAATTTTTGTGGCTGAATAATGAACACCTTTCTGAACAAAACTTAAATGTTTCAGATCCCTGTGTAGATCATTTTTAGACCTAGTATTATGATCATGACATTCACTATTAGTTTTAAAAAGAGATAGGTTGTTAGAAACAAAAATCATCAAAGAAAATATGAATTGAGAGGTAAGTGTTAATATTTGTAACTTATGAAACAGACTTCTGCAAGAATATCTTGGATGAACACCACTCATGATTCTAACAGCTCTCTTCTGTGCAGTAAATATTTTTTTGGCTAAAGGCTTGTTGCCCCAAAATATTATGCCATACGACATGATAGAATGAAAATAACCAAAGTAGGCAGCTTTAGTAGCGTCCTCATCACCAATGGGGGTGATTACACGCAGAGCATAAGTTGCCACACTGAGCCTTCTATGTAGGTCTAAGATATGCTCAGACCAGTTCAGCTTGCCATCAATTAGAATGCCCAAGAACTTAGATGATTCACAGTGTTGTATATTTTGGTTACCACAGTTTAAGTGGCATACTTCATTTTCTTGTTGAGATGTGTGAAATTGCATATACTGAGTTTTCTGAATGTTTAGAGTTAGTCCGTTGCACTTAAACCAGTGTAGGATGTCAACGAGTACAGCATTACATTTATTTTCTAGGTCACTGTTAGTTCGACTTTCAAGCAGAATAGTGGTGTCATCGGCAAAAAGCGTAAATTTACACCCGGTGTCTGTGCAAAGTGGGAGATCATTGATGAAGATAAGGAAAAGCAAAGGTCCTAGGATGGACCCCTGAGGCACACCACACTTTAATGTGCCCCAATCAGAAGAAATGGGACTATCATTAGCACCATTAATTATCACCTTCTGTTTTCTGTTTTGCAGATATGATTCTATCCATCTACCAATGCTACCTCGCAAGCCATAAAAATTAGCCTTATGTAAGAGAATTTTGTGGTCCACACAGTCAAAGGCCTTAGACAAGTCACAAAAAATTCCAATAGGTGACATTTTATTATTTATTGACTCTAAAATTTCATTTGTGAGAGAAAAAATAGCCTGCTCAGTTGATCTACCTTTTTGGAAACCAAACTGGTTTCTGTTGAGTATGTTGTGGCTGTTAAGATGTTCTACAATTCTTGTATACATTAGTTTCTCTAATACTTTTGAGAAACTACTTAGTAGTGATATTGGACGGTAGTTAGATAAATTAGTTTTGTCACCCTTCTTGAAAAGTGGTTTCACAACGGCAAGCTTTAATCTCTCTGGGACAACACCTTGCTGGATAGACTCATTAAAAATGTGACACAGGACTTGACATATGTGGTCACTACAATGCTTCAGTATTTTTGGTGAAATGTTGTCAATACCAGTGGAATTTTTATTTTTTAAGGCCTTGATGGTATTTTTAACTTCAGTAATAGTAACTGGGGCAATACAAATTGGGTCATACGTGTTAGGGTTAGCTCTGTGTAAAAAATGCGTAGCAGCATTTAAGGAACCGTTACAACCTACTTGTTCTGCTGCAGTTATGAAGTGATTGTTGAATATGTTGGAAACTGTTACAGGATTATGAATAACCTCATCCTTATAGCTTATCTCTGTGGTATTAACATTTTTGTTACTCTTGCCACACTCTCTCTTTATAACATTCCAAACTGCTTTTATTTTGTTCTCAGATTTATCAATTTCAGACTTAATATACAGGCTCTTGGATTTGTTTATCACCCTTTTTAAAATTTTACAATACAACTTATAATGAGACCTTTCAAGGGGATCATTTGATACTCTTAGTGAGGCATTTAACTCCCTCTTAGTCCTGCAAGAAATTTTTATACCTCCAGTAATCCATGGTTTACTGGAAGAAACCTCATTGTTCTTTCTGACAGTTTTTTTTGGGAAAGCCATTTCAAATACAGATATAAATTCATTTAAAAAAAGGTTAAATTTATCATTAACATCTGATGTGCTGTACACTGGCTCCCAATCTATCTGTGACAAATAATCGTTAAAGGCAGACACAGTTTCAGTGTTTATACATCTATAGGACCTATAGGTGTGGGAGATTTTATTGCACAAACTGATGTTATTTACTTTCAGAAGTTGTCCATCATGGTCAGACAGGCCATAAATTACTTTGCTCACACTAGCACTGTTGACTCTATTCTTGTCAATGAAAATATTATCTAGAAGGCTCTTGCAATTTTCTGTAACTCTAGTGGGCCAGGTAACCATCGCAGCCAAGTTGTAAGAATTCATTAAGTGGTCCAGGTCAGTTTTGAGGTTGTTATCAGTTAAGAAGTTGACATTAAAGTCACCTACAATTATTAAATTTCTAGTTTTAGAGAACAATTTGGTCAAAAGAGATTCTAACTTATTCATAAAGATGCAAAACTTCCCTGCTGGAGCTCTGTAAATTGCAAGCACAGTAAGTAACATGTCCTTTGCAGAAATTTCAGTCCCGCAAACTTCAAAATGTTGATCTACACAATACTTACTTAGATCTAAAGATTTATAAATGATTTCACTGTCTATATAAATTACAGCACCACCTTTCTCCTTACTTGTTCTGCAGTAATGAGTAGCTAGATCATACCCATCAAGCTGCAGCCCATCAATTCCAACTGTTACATGATGCTCAGTAAGGCATAAAACATGAGGACGGTCAACAGAGTCCATGTCCCCTAAATTTACAGATAAAAACTCTAATTTACTTTTGAGACTTCTGATATTTTGATGAAGAATAATAAGATTCTTATAGCTACCTCTACTGTCCTTCTGCTGGTCTGCTTGTCCATTAACACCGTTTGTCCCCGTTGCACTCAAAACTGTGTTGGATACATTAAGACCTATGTCGCAGCTGGAGATTTGTTCACTAGATGTCGTTGGCGAGGTCGGGTGGGTGCTGGCCATAAAAAATCACTGTTTCTTTTTGGAATTCTTCTTTCTCTCTTAGAAAATCGGGGATTACCTTTTATCCTTGGAGATACTGCATCGGAATTATTTTCCAGTCCTTGAGGTTCTTTGGGTGGAACTTCATCATATGGTATTAATATGTCATTGGCAGTGACAGGGTGAGACACAGCTATACATCTGTTTCTTGTATTCACATTGGTTCCCTGTCTATCTTGGCATGAATTGGTTTCTACAGTACCGGTACAAAATCTGACCTTTCTTGCAGAGCTGGTTGTAAGTGTTTTTACTACATCACACTGTTTCCATGGGTTTGATACTGATGAAGCAATGTTCCTGCACAGTCTGAGCTTTCCTGTTTTGTTCAGGTGTAGTCCATGATTAGTGTAATCAGGCCTTTGCAAGAATAAATTGACATCAATTACTTTCACATTAACAAAATTAGATGACAAATTCATTATATATTCATTAAATCTGTACACTGTTTCATTGACTTCTGGCTTGTCATAACAGTAGGGAACGGTACATAACAATAGCTTTGTATGATCAAGTGCTGCAGTCAACTTTTCTAAGTCTGGAATAAAGTTGTTTTTCTTACGAATGTCATTTATTCCTGCAAGGATAATAACTGCATCGTCCAAATTGAAATCACTAGTAAGATCTGATGCCCCTTCAACTACACCACTGAGGCATGCATTTGGTTTAACAACAGATGATGTGTAGTACTTGGGTTTCAAAAATTCATTTAGCAATGATGCACAGTTTCGCCCATGACTGTCCGATAATAATAAAATCTTATTCGTTGGCTGACTCTCAATTGGTCTTTTTGTCGAATTTTTAGGAACATTGACTCGTCCTACCACCTGAGTAGATTTCTCTGTTTCATCAATTTTATCACTTAAGGCACTAAAACGGTTGCTTGTATTCAGATGATATAACTGCTGAGAAACGAGATGTTTTGATGGATAGACAGTCTTGTGAAATTTTAGGGTGGTTTGAAAAGTTCTTGGAAAGGAATAGAAAAAAAGTACTTACATCACTGAAACTTTATTTTTCAATGTAATCTCCTTGTAGATTAATGCACTTGGTCCAACGATGTTCCGCTCTGATCTCGAAAATGAGTTTCCTCCAGGCCTGTAAAATAGTTGTCAACTCCAGCTAACAGTTCTTTGTTTGAAGTGATTCTTTGTCCACCTAGAAAAATTTTCAGTTTTGGGAAGATGGAGACATGTCAGCTGAATAAGGCAGGTGTGTCAACAATTCATACCCTAGGTCATGTAATTTTGTCATGGCAACGGTACGTGTACGAGGGTGCATCATCTTGATGGAAGATGACTTTGTTTCTTGCTAAACATGGCCTTTTTTGCGTATCTTTTGTTGCGATTTGTCCAGGAGGTTAGCATAGTATTCTCCAGTAATTGTCTACCCACTGGGAGATAATCTACAAACAGAATCTCCTTCGCATCCCAGAACACTGATGCCCTGACCTTTCCTGCCGATGGAATTGTCTTTGCTTTCTTTGGTGGTGGAGAATAAGCATGTTTCCACTGCTTTTACTGTTGTGTTGTGTCTGGGGAATGGCACAGCACCTAAATTTCATCTGTTGTCACAAATTGGCACAAAAAAAGTCTTGTATGTTTCTCCTAAAGCGGGCCAAACATATGTCCACTCTCATGCATTTTTTTCCAGTTTCAAGAGTCACAGCATCCATCTTGCAGATAATTTCTTTTTTTTTTATTTCTAATTCTTCAGTTAAAATGTGATATACCCTTTCAAATGACATCTGGCAAACATGAGCAATTTCACACACTTTCAGTCAGTGATCCTCCATGACCAATTTGAGCACTTTTGCAATGATTTCAGAAGTAGTGACACATCTTGGCTGACCACTGCGTGGATCATCATCTAATCTCTCCTGATCAAATTTAAATTAATTTATCGACTTGGCAAAGTTTAACATGAAGGAGCAGAGTCCCCAATGTATTCTGGAAATAGGCATGAATGTCCTTTGCTTTCACACCTTTCTTTGCAAAGTACTTAATCATTCCTATAATCTCAATTTTTACCACCTTCGCAAATCACTAAGCGGGAACAACAACAGAGCCATGTCACCACCACAGCTCTCTTCCAACAGGATTGACGTGGCATGTATTTACAGTCAACAGTCCAATTAATATCATGTCAACAACTTGTTGCACTAGCACTGACCTCTCACCATGATTCCGAGAACTTTTCAAACCACCCTCGTACTTTAAATCCTTTTTCTGAACACTGTCTTGAGTAGCTAGTTCAAGAGCCCACACTTGACGAAAATATTTTATACTTCATAACTACAAATAGGCCTTCACTAATTGATGGCATCAGTATAGAGACAGGGATTAGTGACAATGATGTCATCATAGCAACTTTGGTTACTATGGTTCATAAATCAATCAAAAAGGCTTGGAGAGTATTTTTGTCAGAAAGAGAAGATTGAAAGTTTTATTTTCCTCACTTTCGATGCACACTCGTGTCTAGGAACAGACGGGAAAATCAGAACAATTACATGTCTAAATGTTCATTACATATTTTGAAACCCAAAACAGATCATGAAATAAACACAAATATACAGCAGATCTGATGTTTAAAAGATTCTCCTAGAATCCAAAGCACTATCCTACAGATGAGAAAAATAGCTGGAATTTTCGGAGAATTTTTGATGTCCTAAAAATGCTGCTCTCTATATGTTCTAAATCCACAATGACAGGTTGGGGATAGCATTCCACCAATCCCAACCAGAGGAGGCTGGTCTGCCTGGACTCGTCTCCAAACACTAGAACAGAGAAGGTATCATGCAACTCTCTAATGTTACAGAACTTTCTGTAGATATCTTGCTCTGTCCCATCTTGTTCAAACCAGTTTGCAGAGACTCCTATGCCCCCACAAAGGCACAAGACTTTAGCAACAGCGAAACACGGGAAGTAACATAGTTCACAGAAGTTACCACATCCAGTTGATAGTGTTGTGTGTATTACCTGTGAAGAAAATTTTTTTTGCGGCCGGTAAGATCTGTGTTTGTTATGGTTTTCATCAAAATTCTATATGCTGCACTGAACTGTTGTAATAACTTAGCTATTCTGATTTCTAAGAGATGAAAGCCTGTAGGAAGACTTCTTCAAAATTAAATCTCATTTAAGCATTTTGAGTTGTTAAGAAATGGAGTTCTCGAACTTTATTTTTAGTCACTGAAGAACATAATAATGAAACTCACTAAAAGCAGAAGGAGACCTGCAGCAAAACTGGAGATACTGTGGGGAAATTTGCATTTGCAAAACAAGATGCTGAAACAGCAGGTAAGGGTTTATGTGAATGTCTCAGCCTACATTCAGAAAATTTGTAAATCAAATCAGTGTCTTACTACATTCAGTGTTTATTATTATTTTAAGTACCATTAGGGAGTAAATGGTTTAGGGTGTAAGTATAAGAATTTCAGTGTTGTAGTGGACATTTTTCAGATCATACCTGTGAGGCTAAAAGAGAAAATGCTGTAGGACAGATTACATTTCTTGTGGGCCAGTACAGTGAGAAAGATTTCTAAGTGCAAAAGAGGTAGCACTGATCTTTTTGGGTTTACCAAAGAGGCACACTTGCTGAACAAATGTTCCAACTTCATTCTAGATAATTTAGTCCTGTTTTCTTGCCAACTGGCAATTACTGTCTCATCACTGTTTACCGAGGCTAACATCAGGTTATTTACACAAGGTCAGGTTATTTGCACAAGGTCAGGTGCTGATGTTACACCCATCTGCTCAGATCTGTGATGTAACTGTGAAGTGGTGTGGTCTGTGATGTCATGGTGAGGTTTGATGTTTTTGAGTCTGTCTGTGTTTGTATATGGTATGTTGTATTTGGTGGAACTCTCTCATGCTGGATGTTTGTGTGATGGAAGATTCCCCAAGCATCATAGTAATGTCACAGGAGACTATATAAATGGCAGCTTAACAGCCTGTCGAGGACTCCGCTAGTATTCTGCCTCCGACGAGGTCACTGCGCTACTCTGCCTCAGGGGCAGACTAAGACTCTCACGGCATCTAGTTGCACCAAGTAGTAGTTACACCTCCCACAGTTCAGTTCAGGTGTCAGTGCCTCGTAAGCTTGAGTAATGTTTACTCTAACTTTCTCTCTTCTTCATTTGAAGCTTATTTACAATCACACTGAGTTCCCTGGTTTAAAAGTTATTCCAGCTCTACAGATTCTGCTCCAGAACCACAAGCTGGATGAGCCCACTCCGCCTCAGCCAGGTTAGTGTCTAGCTGCCTCTTCCTGATCCGCTCGCAGGAAACCAATCAGACGCGACATAAAATTTTGGTGCCAGTTGTGTGTGTTTGGGCAGCTGTTTGGACATTCGTTTACAAGATTTGGCATAGGTTTGCTAACCATTTAGTTATGGCCCATAAACTTGAGGAATAGGTGTGAAGCTTCTTATTTTGGATAAAGCTCAGCCCGAAGTTGAGATTGACTGATGGCTTAGAGAGAGAAATTAGTAGTGGGTTTACTACGGGCATGAGGGAACGCCATTCCATCCACTTCACCCACGGAAGAAGATGACATCCAAGGCCATCAGCAACAACAAAAGAAAATTGAAAGTAAAGGTGAGCCAAAGGTTTAACAATAACATCATGTCTAATGAACAAAATGTTTGTGATAGTCAGGCAAATCCATCCGCACCTCCAAGGCAATATATTAACATTAGTGAGGCTATCAAATTGCTATCGCATCCTTTTCATGGAAATAAGGCAGAATTAAATGAATTTTTGGATAATTGTGACAGTGTTTTTGACTTGGTAGCACCAGAGCAGCATGATGTTTTGTTGAAATTTGTAAAAGCACCTATATTTGGGGCTGCTAGAAGCAAATTGCTAGTGTGAGATTTAACTGCTGCTTGGCCTTCTGTCAGAGCTATCTTAGTAGAAAATTACACATGCAAGAGAATGCTAGGCTATTACGCTTGCAAAATGTTCATGAGCAGACAGGAACTGTGAGGAAAACATAGCCCAATGGGGTTCGCGAGTAGACGCACTTCAGCACCAGTCCTGCAAGGCAATAAAAGAGGTGATGACGGAATCATAGTTAGCGGGCAGCCTTGCATTAGTGTTCAAATTAGGTTGTACAGTATTCATACAAGGCTTGTATGGCACCAATATTAAGACAATAGTAAGGGCTAGAGGTGAGTCAATAACTCTCTCCGAAGCAGTAGATATTGCATCAACAGAACAAAGTGCGATTGCGTCTGCACAAGAGAAACCAATGGAAAGGAGAGCTCAGAAAATAGAATCTCATAAAATTCAAAAGTGTTTTAATTGTGGAAAACTGGGGCACATAGCAAAGAAGTGTTCTGATAATAAGAGGGTACGCAGTGTAGGCATGGTACCAATACAGATGAAACTGCGAAAAGAAGAAAAGGGCAACAAAGAACGTTTTGCAGAAAAGCAGAAAGAAGGTTAGATTTATGGGGAACATTACGACCCAATGACAAATATTGTGTGTTTTAAGTGTAATCAAAAAGGTCATTATGCTCGAAACTGTAAGAATTGGCCCTTAATGCAAGAGAAATATGGGGCACCGGAAAACTAAGAGGAGGTGCAATGAGGCAGTAGCATTGCGACCTATCTGGCAAGGTATAAAAGGTAGACTGCACTAACAGAAATGAATATATCATGGTAAAATGTGAAAAGGGTGTACGGAATCCAATGAGGCTTTTGATAGATAGTGGGGCACAAATAAGTCTGTTGAAAAAGAACAGTGTACAGGAATCAGAAAAGTGCAGTCCCACTCAGAGTATTAGAATTAAAGGTATTAGCAAAGATGTTGTTAAAATGGAAGGCGCCCTAGAAATTGAGTTACAGGTTGAAGATGGAATTGTAAGACACCAATGCCATGTAATAGGGGCAGAAGTGTATCTGCCATTAGATGGACTTTCAGGCAGTCATTTTCTTGCAAAGCATAAGGCAATGATAGATTATGGAACAAGAGATGTTATGATTTGTGGGAAACGATTTAAGTTGCGAACGGCCCAAGAGTCGCGTCGAGTAGTAGTTGTAAAGAGAGCATTACGAAGCGCTACTAGAAACGTGAAGAGTACTTCGGGTGCTAGCAGGATAGAGACACCGCAAAATGTTTATCCATTTATGGACAGAACCGTGAAATGAGGTCAAGATGTGCTGAAGGAAGGAGTAAGTACTTCGACGGCAATAGACGTCATGTAGGAGAAAAATGTTAGAAAGAAATCTATGGCGGTAAGAAAAGCCACGTATGAGAAAAATGTTACAAAGAAGTCTATGGCGGTAAGAGCCAGATGCAAGAAAAATGTCAGTAAGCGGTTGATGAGTCCCACAAAGGAAAGGTGCAATCATAGCTGCTTAGAAGGAGATGATTTCTCAAAGGCAAGAAATGAAAAGTGTAATGATTCAGTTTTGCTAAAAGCTGAGTTAGTAAAGGTAGAGCCTGACAAAAGGTCTAGACACAGTTATGCAGAGGTGTTGCAGAACACAGATTTGAAGGTCAAAATGGTTCAAATGGCCCTGAGCACTATGGGACTCAACTGCTGTGGTCATTAGTCCCCTAGAACTTAGAACCACTTAAACCTAACTAACCTAAGGACATCACACACATCCATGCCCAAGGCAGGATTCGAACCTACAACCGTAGCAGTCGCACGGTTCCGGACTGCGCGCCTAGAACCACGAGACCACCGCGGCCGGCGTTTGAAGGTCAATTTAGCTGCAGTTGAAGCTGCAGCTTTAGAAAACTGTTATAATAGTAAGCCTACTGTGAGACGTGAAGGATGTACAATGAAACAAAAGTGTACATTAATTGTAGGCCCTAGAGAAGAAAGGATTGTAAAAGTAAGTTTATTTGATGCATCGGAAGTGATCATTCCAAAACGAGAATTACAGGCCGGTTTAATTGTACCCAATGCATTATTTGCTGTAAGGGAAGGTAAATGTATTATAAGTGTCTTAAATACCAATGAAAAGAAAGTTGAGTTAGATGATCCTGTATTGTTAGCCGAGGAGCTACCTCTGGTGGAAGAAGCAACTTTAAGACATGTACAAAAAGTACATTCAGATAGGGAATCCAGAGCAAGTAAATTAAAAGAATTACTGCGTGTAAATCACTTAAATAGTGAAGAGAAGAAAGCTATAATAGAGGTATGTCTAGCTTACAATGATGTGTTCTAATTGCTGGGAGATAAGTTAACCTATACAGAGGCTGTTAAACATGAAATTCTTCTAATTCCAGAAGCCAAGGAAAAGTAGTTAACATGAGGCCTTATCGAATACCACAGGCACAGAAAGAACTATTGCAGGCCGAAACTGATAAGATGTTACAAGATGACATTGTAGTAGTGCCTGGTGTTAACCTTTAATATTACTGCCCAAAAAGATGTACACCAGTGGAAAGCAAAAATGGTGTGTAGTAGCCAACTACAGATAATTAAATGAATTAACAGTTAATAATGTATTTCCCTTACCAAGGATAGATGAAATTTTAGACAGATTGGGTAAAGCAAAGTATTTCTCCACTCTGGATATAGCCAAGGGCTATTATCAAGTGCTATTAGACGAATGAGACCAAGGAAAGACTGCTTATAGCACTCTCTATGGCCATTATGAGTATAAAAGGATGCCTATGGGATTTAAAATGGCTCCAAATCCTTTTCAAAAGTTAATAAATATGGTCTTAATGGGACTTCGAGGTGAGAAGGTCTTCATTTATTTGGATGATGTGTTAATTTTCGGTTTGTCATTAGAAGAACATAATCACAGGCTAGAAGAGGTTTTTGAGAGACTCAGACAGTATAATTTAAAATTGCAGATAGACAAATGCGAATTCCTGCGAAAAGAAGTTACATTTATGGGACATGTACTTACAGCCGATGGACTGAAGCCAGACCCCTGTAAGGTTGAAGCAGTGCAACAGTATCCAAGGCCAGCGAACACAACTCAGTTGAAGGCATCCATTGGATGAAGTGGCTACTAACGGTGACTTTTGGACAATTATAGTAAGATAGCAAAGCCACTGTACGAATTGTTGAAAAAGGGAACTATCTATAAGTGGGGAAATGAGCAAGAAGAGACATTTCAACAGCTGAAAGAAAAACTGTTGAAGCCCCCTATTTTAGTATACCTTGATTTTAGTAAGGACTGTATTGTCATCATAGACACAAGTCAGACCTCTCTTGGAGCAGTCTAATCACAAGGAAAGTTAGGAAGTAATTTACCTGTTGCATATGCATCGAGAACTTTGAATAAAGTGAAGAAAAATTATAGTACAATCGAAAGGGAAATTTTAGCCATATTTTGGGCAGTCAAACATTTTCAACAATATTTGTTTAGACGTAAGTTCACTGTCTGCAGGGGTCATAAACCACTATTGTGGATAAGTAGTGTATCAGATCCTTCATTCCGATTGTTAAAATTTAGGCTCAAACTTGAAGAGTATGACTATCAGATTGTATACAAAAGTGGCAAAAGAAATTTGGTAGCAGACGTGCTATCACGAATAAGAAACATTGAGACAACAAATCAGAATGTAGAAATGAATGTAAATGCATTAGAAGTAAATGATAGCATCAAGTCAGGAGAAGCCGTAGATGAAAGTAAAGCCAAAGAACAATCAAAAAGTCTAAGCCCAGAAGAGAAATTGAAAATTCTTCAGCAGTACCATGACTCACCAATTGGGGGACATCAAGGAATTGGTAGGACGCATGAAAGAATTAAACGATATTGTACATGGGATGGTATGAAAGCAGATATTGAGCAGTACATTTGCAAGTGCGAAAGCTGCCAAAGAAATAAGTTAACACAAAATGAAACTAAGATGCCTATGGAAATAACATCGACCCCAGAACATGTATTTGAGCATTGTGATGTTGACATAGTTGGTCCACTCACACTAACAGATCAACGCCATAAGTACATACTTATGTTCTAAGACGCATTAACAAAATTTCTAGTAGTGGAAGCAATTCAGCAGCAAGATGCAGAAACAGTTGCTAGACTATTGGTAGAGAAAATTATTTTAAGCTATGGCTTACTATCAACATTACTAAGTGATATGGAAAGCAATTTTATGAGTGAAACAATGTGAAGAGTGTGTAGATTATTACATATAGAAATGATACACACTACTAGTTACCATCTGCAAGCCAATGGAGCATTAGAGAGAACACATTGGAATTTGACAGAGACACTGACACACTATATAAACAGAAATCAAATGAATTGGGTCACTTGGGTTCCATATGCAATGTTTGTATTTAACACTACTCCACATAGTGCCACAGGTTATACCCCGCATGAGGTGTTCTTTGGAAGAGTATGCAACATTCCAGGTGTATTACAAAAAAGGCCCACAGATGTAATCTACAATTATGATGATTACGTTATTGAACTGAAAGAAATATTATGAAATGTGCATCAGAGCACACGAGAGTTAACGACACAAACAAAGGTTAAAAATAAAGGGTACTATGACAAAACACAAAATCCACAGAAGTTTGAGATAGGAGACAAGATGCTTCTATTTGATGAGAATGAACGAAGAGCCCGATCAAAGAAGTTAGATAGTCCATGGCGAGGCCCATATCTTGTAACTGAAGTAAAGGGTCCTAATGTAGTAATTCAGTTAAGAGGGGACAAGTACCTAAAAGTGCATGCAAATAAATTAAAAGAGTTCTTTTAAATTGCAGGAAAATGATAACATTCATGAAGATAGGATTGGTCATCCTAATTACGGGATTTGCATCAGTAAGGATACAACCGGATCTACAGGTTACCAAATTCCAGTCGTCCCCAGGTTTATATTATGACAACAAAGATATGGTCAGTTTATATAGTGTTACCTGGGGAATTGTAAGCTACTTTAATCTGGTAGAGCTAAAACAAAAATTTGAGTCCACCGGAACCTTAGCAGCAAGAGTAGTAGAGTTTTGCCAGCAAAAGTTCTTGCAATGGAATATGAGCATGTTAGAATGCAATAGTGCAAAACAGGTGCTACGATGGCATGTATGTATGATAACAAACTCACAAGGTCTAATAGGGCAATTAGCACGTCACGGTCACAGGATTAGAAAGCGTGGAATTTTAAACTTTGTTAGTGAAATAACCAAAGTGTTTTTTAGAACACTAGATGAAGATTACGCATCTTATTTTAAAAGCAAGATCAACCTGCTTGAAGGAGAACAGAAGGAATTACTTAGGTTGTCAGAAGAACAGGTCACTATTGTTAAGGCAACATTACATATTTTCAACCATACTGTAAATTCAATAGGAAGAAATGAAAAGATAATTACACAGGGGATATTGAAACTGAATCAGCAGGTGTTGCAATATGAGAATTCAACAGACCGACAATTAAGAAAAATTGCTATTTCGGTGACACTAAATGAGCAACTTACACAGTTAATATCAATATTCAATGAACTAGAGAAAGAGTATGATTTATTGATAACAGCTATTGTCAATGCTAAGAAGGGAATATTAAAATCACACTTAATAAATCCTATTCAAGTTGTAAAATATCTTGAACTAATTAAAGATGAGATTAAAGATAAGCAATTCCCAGTAGCTCTAACAGAAGACGTGGGGTACCAGTTAAAGATGGTGATTGATTTAGATGTATTTGTTGCTGGTAATATATTAAGTTATGTACTAAACACTCCATTAGTCGATAACAGTGTGCTTCACATATACAAGCTCTGGCCATTACCAGTCGAGGTTGATAGAAATAAATGGTTGTTTATGTATATAGCACCAGAGAAGGAATTTTTATTAATGGACGATGCTAAAAGACAGTATGTAAAATTAAGCAGTGAACAGTTGGTTTGTAAAAAGATTGAACCTGATCACAGTATATGTAAACAGACCTTTGTCTTACTTTCCACTTATGATCATGAAGTTTGTGAAGCTAGAATGCTTCAACCAGTAATTAAAATTCCTGCTGATTGCATTCAGAAGTACATAATATTGAATGAAAGTGTCTAGACACAAATTAGAGGAAATGAATGGCTTTTTGTAGCATCTAAGGACAAAGGATTCACAATATTATGTAACGAGCAAACGCCATCAGACATAATTATACGAGGAACCGGTAAACTGAAATTTTTGAGCAAGTGTAAAGGTTATGGAGCTCAGATATTAATCCAATCTGAACATATTATTAGATCAAACATATCTATTAATGACATTGTGCCAAATTTAAATATGAACCTAGATTGTTGTATGGTAAATGATGAAAAATGTAAAATACCAGACTTACCTCTGTATTTACCTATTACACCAGTTGTTAGACAGTTAGATGATTTGACAGCAGCAGGACATAAGTTGGACGAATTGGAAAATGAGATATCGTATCAACAAAGAACACTTTTAAAATGTTTACAGTTGATAGTATACCTACCTGGAGTTACTTTGGTACAGGTATAGTCATGCTGATTGTGGTATTGTGTATCTGTAGATATTGTAATTGTTGTCGAAATTGTTTCAAATTCCTGTTCAAAAGTATGGACAATGATTGTAGTAGAAGAATATGTGTAAGAAATAAAATTGTGAATCAATATGTAAACAAAGAGATAGTTCAATATCAGCATAGTGGTAATACTAATTAAGAAGAGGAAAGAATTATGTTTGACCAGTGTCGAGTATTTACACTGAAAATCCTAGTGATATAGTTTTATGGGAATGCAGCCATGTTCCAGAGAGAAATATCAATTTAGAGCAAAGAAAACCTTTAATGTATTTATCTACGACTAACAAACATTAATGAAAATATGTATACTGTATATTATTGCAAATGAGTTTTCAAATTGTATATTATCTAACAGCCTTAAAATGAGTGTGAAATGTATTGTTCATTTGCTCAAACAATCTCACAGCATCTAGTTGCACAGAGTAGTAGTTACACCTCCCACAATTTAGGTCAGGTGTCAGTGCCTTGTAAGCTTGAATAATGTTTACTCTAAGTTTCTCTCTTCTTCATTAGAAGTTATTTACGATCACACCGAGTTCCCCGGTTTAAAAGTTATTCCAGCTTTACAGATTCTGCTCCAGAACTATGAGCTGGACGAGCACACTCCGCCTCAGCCAGGTTAGTGTCTAGCTCCCTCTTCCTGATCCGCTCTCAGGAAACCAATCAGACATGACAACCTGATAGGGAAGATGCAGTTCAGCAGATGAAGCGTACTCAAAAGCAGAACTTCTAAGCTACAGTTAGCAAGTTTGCAATGACCATATGGACAACTCATCCCAGAGACTGGTTTGCCTAATAAAAAAATCACTGCATTAACAATTAACACAACTGCTGATAGTGGACGAAGCACACTGCTCAGCAGATTACTGCAGACTAAGATGGTCACTCCTTCAGAACAAAAAGGTAGACACATAAGGGGCTGAGTACAAGACTGATTCCATGTGGGTGCCCATTTGTTATTTCGGACAGATTTCATTGTTATAGTTGTAGTCTCAAAATCTGACAGCAAAAATTAAATTAGTTTTGTTTAAAACAATGTTAGTTAAAAGTTATGTTTGATTACAAATTTTACTATAGTAAATAGAAGAGAAAGTATTTTGAGCTACTAGATGGGTTTGGTAATGATGTGTGACAATGCTGGCCTGCTTTGTTTATCTCTTCATTTGTTGCCCTCGGTTTTAATACACTGGCTGGAAAAATGGGGGATGTACCTACTATAAATGATGTAGCCAACAGATGCACAGTCCTGTTTCACAGTCTTTTACCTTCACTTTTCACAACCCCCCTCCCAATAATACAGAGTTATATATGGCCAGTGCACTATTGTTCTAACTTCCTATAAGCCTCATTAATAGTTAGCAGGCGAAAATCCAAATACTGCTACAATAGTTTACTGTTTAAGATCTATGAGCAGTAAAAGCCTAACCACAAAGTTCATAGTTCTTCAAGAATAGAAAGGTATGTATGGAGCAGACACTGTCACTGTTTTAACACACAGCCTAATTGTGTAACACGTATTACACTGTTAAGTTGATGCATTGATGTCGTTCTAATCAACACAGGTTCCTCGTCTGAAACTTGGCCATGACCAAAAACTGGGCTCTTGTATATCCTCACAATAAGAGGTACTGAAACTACACACTGTTTGAAGTTAAATCTACAGATATTACAATTAAATCTTACGTCATTAAATTAACTGAATACATCGAAAAATTCCTTCCTTTGAACAGTTTCTTCTCCTGCAAGGTTTAGGCTGCATTATTTGTTTAAATTGTAAAATTAACAAATATAGTTACGCAAACAATACTTTTAACAAAACTGTTAATTACTTTGGAATTAATTGAGGGCTGGCTTTCCTAACAAATTTTCCAAGAGAGTCAAATAAATATTTAAAGAATGCTAATGTTTCATCTTTCATATGTTTATAATTATTATAGAGTTTTTATCTGTTTATAAAGTCAACAACAGAATTTAAGTTATGAAACAATTACTGATTTCATCGTATAATGAAAGATACTACCTATTAATACTCAAAATAAATCAGAAAATCCATTACATACATAAAACAAAGCAAAAAATTAGATCTGGTGTTATATTCTTTAAAACTGATGGCCAACCTTTCTCTTTTATGAAAATGTAGATTATATTCACGTATCCCCCCATGAACCATAGACCTTGCCATTAGTGGGGAGCCTTGCGTGCCTCAGCGATACAGATAGCCATACCGTAGGTACAACCACAATGGAGGGGTATCTGTTGAGAGGCCAGACAAATGTGTGGTTCCTGAAGAGGGTCAGCAGCCATTTCAGTAGTTGCAAGGGCATCAGTCTAGATGATTGACTGATGTGGCCTTGTAACAATAACCAAAACGGCCTTGCTGTGCTGGTACTGCAAACGGCTGAAAGCAAGGGGAAACTACGGCTGTAATTTTTCCTGAGGGCATGCAGCTTTACTGTATGATTAAATGATGATGGCGTCCTCTTGGGTAAAATGTTCTGGACATAAAATAGTCCCCCATTCCGATCTCCAGGAGGGGACTACTCAAGAGGATGTCGTTATCAGGAGAAAGAAAACTGGCGATCTACGGATCGGAGTATGGAATGTCAGATCCCTTAATCGGGCAGGTAGGTTAGAAAATTTAAAAAGGGAAATAGATAGGTTAAAGTTAGATATAGTGGTAATTAGTGAAGTTCAGTGGCAGGAGAAACAAAACTTCTGGTCAGGTGACTACAGGGTTGTAAACACAAAATCAAATAGGGGTAATGCAGGAGTAGGTTTAATAATGAACAGGAAAATAGGAATGCGGGTAAGCTACTAGCAAAAGCATAGTGAATGCATTATTGTGGCCAAGATAGATACGAAGCCCACTACTACTACAGTAGTACAAGTTTATATGCCAACTAGCTCTGCAGATGACGAAGAAATTGAAGAAATGTATGATGACATAAAAGAAATTATTCAGATAGTGAAGGGGGATGAAAATTTAATAGTCATGGGTGACTGGAATTCAAGTGTAGGAAAAGGGAGAGAAGGAAACATAGTAGGTGAATATGGATTGGGGCTAAGAAGTGAAAGAGGAAGCCGCCTGGTAGAATTTTGCACGCAGCACAACTTAATCATAGCTAACACTTGGTTCAAGAATCATAAAAGAAGGTTGTATACATGGAAGAACCCTGGAGATACTAAAAGGTATTGGATAGATTATATAACAGTAAGATAGAGATTTAGGAACCAGGTTTTAAATTGTAAGACATTTCCAGGGGCAGTTGTGGACTCTGACCACAATCTATTGGTTATGACCTGTAGATTAAAACTGAAGAAACTGCAAAAAGGTGGGAATTTAAGGAGATGGGACCTGGATAAACTGAAAGAACCAGAGGTTGTACAGAGTTTCAGGGAGAGAATAAGGGAACAATTGACAGGAATGGGGGACAGAAATACAGTAGAAGAAGAATGGGTAGCTTTGAGGGATGAAGTAATGAAGGCAGCAGAGGACCGAGTAGGTAAAAAGACGAGGGCTAGTAGAAATCCTTGGGTAACAGATGAAATATTGAATTTCATTGATGAAAGGAGAAAATATAAAAATGCAGTAAATGAAGCAGGCAAAAAGGAATACATACGTCTCAAAAATGAGATCGACAGGAAGTGCAAAGTGGCTAACCAGGGATGGCTAGAGGACAAATGTAAGGATGTAGAGGCTTATCTCACCAGGGGTAAGATGGATACAGAAAAATTAAAGAGACCTTTGGAGATAAGGGAACCACATGTATGAACATCAAGAGCTCAGATGGAAACCCATATCTAAGCAAAGAGGGGAAAGCAGAAAGGTGGAAGCAGTATATAGAGGGTCTATACAAGGGTGATGTACTTGAGGACAATATTATGGAAATGGAAGAGAATGTAGATGAAGATGAAAAGGGAGACACGACACTGCACGAAGAGTTTCACAGAGCACTGAAAGACCTGAGTTGAAACAAGTCCCCGGGAGTAGACAACATTCCATTGGAACTACTGACTGCCTTGGGAACTGTCCTGACAAAACTCTACCATCTGGTGAGCAAGATGTATGAAACAGGCGAAATACCCTCAGAGTTCAAGAAGAATACAATAATTCCAATCTCAAAGAAAGCAGGTGTTGACAGATGTGAACATTACCGAACAATCAGTTTAATAAGCCACAGCTGCAAAATACTAAGTCAAATTCTTTACAGGCGAATGGAAAAACTAGTAGAAGCCGACCTTGGGGAAGATCAGTTTGGATTCCGTAGAAATACTGGAACATGTGAGGCAATACTGACCTTACGACTCATCTTAGAAGAAAGGTTAAAGAAAGACAAACCTATGTTTCTAGCATTTGTAGACTTAGAGAAAGCTTTTGACAATGTTGCCTGGAATACTCTCTTTCAAATTCTAAAGGTGACAGTGATAAAATACAGGGAGCGAAAGGCTATTTACAATTTTTAGTGAAACCAGAGGGCAGTTTTAAGAGTCGAGGGACATGAAAGATAAGCAGTGGTTAGGAAGGGAGTAAGACAGAGTTGTAGCCTCTCCCCGATGTTATTCAATCTGTAAATTGAGCAAGCAGTAAAGGAAACAAAAGAAAAATTTGGAGTAGCTATTAAAATCCATGGAGAAGAAATAAAGACTTTGAGGTACGCCGATGACATTGTAATTCTGTCAGAGACACCAAAGGAATTGTAAGAGGAGTTGAATGGAATGGATAGTGTCTTGAAAGGAGGATATAAGATGAACATCAACAAAAGCAAAACGAGGATAATGGAATGTAGTCAAATTAAGTCAGGTGATGCTGAGGGAATTAGATTAGGAAATGAGACACTTAAAGTAGTAAAGGAGTTTTGCTATTTGGGGAGCAAAATAACTGATGATGGTCGAAGTAGAGAGGATATAAAATGTAGGCTGGCAATTGCAAGCAAAGCGTTTCTGAAGAAAAGAAATTTGTTAACATCGAGTGTAGATTTAAGTGTCAGGAAGTCTTTTCTGAAAGTATTTGTATGGAGTGTAGCCATGTAAGGAAGTGAAACATGGACGATAAATTGTATGGACAAGAAGAAAATAGAAGCTTTCAAAATGTGGTGCTGCAGAAGAATACTGAAGATTAGATGGGTAGATCACATAACTAATGAGGAAGTGTTGAATAGGATTGGGGAGAAGAGAAGTTTGTGGCACAACTTGACCAGAAGAAGGGATCGTTTGGTAGGACATGTTCTGAGGCATCAAGGGATCACCAATTTAGTATTGGAGGGCAGCGTGGAGGGTAAAAATCGTAGAAGGTGACCAAGAGATGAATACACTAAGCAGATTCAGAAGGATGTAGGTTGCAATAGGTACTGGGAGATGAAGAAGCTTGCACAAGATAGAGTAGCATGGAGAGCTGCATCAAACCAGTCTCAGGACTGAATATCACAACAACAACATTCACGTATATTAATGATAATTAGTTAAAATTGGAGAAATGAATTTAAGAGGGCAGATGGCAAACCAAGAGGGGAAGTAAAATTATCCCAGCTTGCTTTGTCACAGATGATACCACTTGCAGATTTTGACTCTGTGCTTATTATTTTCCATCTTTGACAGCTATACTTCTGTTACTCCTATTTTTATAAACAAGGTGGCTTACTCCATTAACTCATTGAGCCATTAGTTATGAATTTTGCATAATCAACCATGATGTTCTATGATGCACTTGTGCCCATAAAAAGATTAGTGCCAATGCATATTCATAAAATGGCCAATGCATATTCATAAAATGATTCCATATACTTTTCCAAAGTCCTAGATCACTACACTTTTTACAGGCTAAATTATTATTATTAATTGTAGTCTATCCTGAATAGTAATTTTTTTCCTGTGAAGCTAAGAAATTGGTCATCATCCAACAATAGGATGTTGAAGACAATATGTGAAAAAGTGAAACCAAAATAGTGGTGATGCAATTTTTTTTTTTTTTTTTTTTTTTTTTGGCAAACACCAAGCTGTACTCATTAAGGTTTTCAGCTTTATGACTTCATACTGATGTGCTACTGAAGAGGCATCACAGAAGAGGCTACATAAACCAGGTTGGTGGGCTTTACAGTACTTGTGCAGTACAGTATCCTTAGTATGGGTGACACAAACATAGAAAATTCAATGTAAGCAGCAGCACTGTTACAGCCCATGTTAAAAATTATAACTATATTTTTGTACTGTATGCTAGACACTAATACTGAAGCATTTGCAGAGACCTTGGAGAAAATTAACTAATTTTTTGCAAAATGGTCTGAGGACAGAATATATATTCTTGGAGACATAAATACTGATTTTAGACTAATGCAACCACACAATTTAGTTATCCTAAACTGCTTAGATTGGATGACTTTTATTGCAATAATGATAGTTCATAACAATTTTTCTGTCATCACCAGTGTTCATTAATGATACTTCAGAGAACAGCTGGGTTTCAACTACCTCGCATTGTGTTCTGAAATGAAAACTATCCCCCCCTCCCACAGAGGTATGCCACTGCTTACCCAATTCATGCGATATCCTTGTCTGCCCCTATTATGAACCAATAGGCCCATGGGGCTTATCCTGCAATAGATGCAAAACCTGGCCCATACAACAACATGCTCCAGTCCTGTCCTAAGCATCTCCCATCCCCCCATCAAAGGCAGAGACAAATGTGAAAGCAGTTATGTGATCTACGAAGTTTTCTGCAACCACTTTCTCGCATTTTACAAGGTCATGACCACTAACAAGCTGTGTGTCCGCATCAACGGCCACTGCAATACTGGCCAATCCTGCTCAGTTCCCTTTTTCTATTTTCCAAATTTGCCCTGACCCTAAAATATTGTTGTTCACTTTTCACATGTGGGATTTCAAAATGTTCACACAAACAGTTTTTGTTAGTTCTACATGAGTACATAAAATGCACTTAATTTACTTTTCATTGTAAACATCAATCACTCATAGTGATATCTCAGACTGAAATCATGATTTAATGTATAGTTCACTGCAACAGGTGTGCAACAGTTGCCATTTGAAGAATTGTAAGATTCAGGTTTTGGATTCTGCGGTCTCTCAATTCTAAAATCACTGTTCTTTTATTTTGACCTATGCCATACAGTACTGAGAAGTTCATAAGCCATGTTGCTTATTCACTACCTGTATGTTGTAACTTTACTTAAAACCAATTTTGGTTACTGCTCTTAAAATATTTTGGTAGGCTTATTCATAATTTTTTGTTTGAAGTAAAGGTGCCGTGGTCATGTATCTTATTACATGTATTTGAATAATCTTAATGGTATACAGAAAATAAAAAGTAAATGTGACAGTAAATTCTTTTTTTATGTTTTCTTGTATCATGTCCTGACATGAGGTTCTTCCTGCACAAGATTATACCTACTTTTTTAAGCTCTTTCTCTTAGGTATATATCATGAATATTTATGCTGGGTACTACCTTTGTGGATGTAGGTCTGGCACAACTGTTATTGCTCTCTTTCACTACAATAGTGTTCTGTTATGGTGTGTACGAATCCAAAGAAATACTAGTATTAGAACATGATACCACTTTGTTAAAAGGAGGGAATTATGTTTGATCCAAGAACTGTAATGCTTACCCCTAACTAATTAAAATTTTTGTCATTAACACAAATCGAATTCTGTATTATTCATCGATCAAACATAATTTAAATCCAGGGAGTAAGGGCAATGAATGGTTTCCTGTACTTTTGTATTTATTCTATTTGGCCTTCAGCAGTGTAAACTACTTTGCCAAGGTTTCCTGTATTTGGAACGTGTTTATTGTTTATGGATTCGTCTCATCAACAAACTTGTTGCATTAGTATGTAGACTACTCCATAATGTCAGTGTAAGATGTGCATATTAACACTGTATACATATTTAGCCCCCGCTTGTAATTTTAGTTTTCCTAAATTTGCCAGATGAACTTGCAATTGCATTAACAGCAACTCTTACAGGCATATCTTGTACATGGAGAATAGAAATCTTTACAAAACTGATTCATTCCTCATATGATTTGTTCACTGCATGAAATAGAAACAAACACTTCAAGTATCAATGAGCACACTGTACCGTATAGTATTTAGTATTGCGGTTTTGGACAACCTGTTTTTCCATTTGGAAATGAAGTTTCTTACAAAATGCTTTCTTTAATGTGCACTCCTTTCATATTTAGTTACATGGGTAGCCACATTTTATGTTTAATGCCTTATTAGGAAGTTTTTCTTCATCATTAGGGATTCTACAGTTGGCCAGTGAAAAGCTAAACACACTATTAACATTACTGACCTGGTTATATTGCTGGTATTCTTTGGTAATGTTAAACTTTTGAAGTCTCATTCTCTGAAATTGGTTGGAGATTTAACCTAATATTTCAATGATGGACATGACACCATTGATTTAAACTTGAGATTACTTCACATTTCTTGGCACCAAAACATATAATGATGAATATATACTTCTGCTATTAACTATTTTTACAGTTCAAGTAAACCAAGTCAGCTACTACGCTTGATGAACTCTAAACAGCAGCAGGTTCTTTCCATGGTGAAGTCGTCATTCAAGTCTACAAAAAATAGCATTTGATAGAACTCCGTCACTGAAGCTTTACTAACACTTTAATGCAGGGAAGTTACATGGCCATCTACAGCCAGATTTTCCAAACAAGTACGTGAAATAATCACACTGAGTGAGTGTAACAGTAAGATCTGCTCATGTTAGTGACTTTGACACTGAAATGTGGAATGGATGAGTGCATGCTATGAATTTTTACAGTGAGATATTAAGATGAAAATAGCTAATCAAGACTCTGCCAAGGAGAAGTTCCTGTAACAATTACTAGGAGCAAAATTCCTACTGCTATATAAAGAGGACAATGTCAAAATTAGTGGCAATGACATTATGGGAAAGCAAGTAATAATTTGGTTTATCTATGTGATAGATGATTGGGAAATAAATAAGGTTGGGTGGAATATTTTATTCATACCAGATGCACTGCTGTGGGAATTTACCGAGCTTCACAGGATAGTAGTTTTCTTAATTGTCAAATTACTCTGATAAAATTATTTTCCAGTTCAGAAAACTTAGAGCAAGAAAATTAAAACTATAGTTATAATATCATAAACATACTTAATGGTCCAAATGATAATATTTTCTGGGTGGTGGAAACTTTAATTACGAATAACTTTTTAGTTAATGAATTTTCACACATAATAAAATGGTTACTGAAAGAGTTAAATGGGGACTTTCAAATAATTTATGTCATTCTGGAAATTATCAGTTGTTATCTCACGATGTGTTTCTGCACATATGGCTTTTGAATAAAAATTTCTCTTAAAGGAACATGTACAGTGAGAAATTAATTATACCATTGGCATTAGCAGAACTCCAACCGATGAATAATGAATTTTACTGAAACTCCACTCAGGTATGAATTTGGGTGCTTTATGTAAATGTGATACATCTACTACCAGCATAATACAAAAAGGAAATAAGAAAGTTATGTGAGGAGTAGAGTTATAGCAAACTGAGTTATCCCCACTTGCTAAGTCTCAAGTCCCTCAGCTGTACAGTAAAACATGTCTTCTACTGCCCCCACCACAAAAAGTGATTCTACAGTTCTCAAGTCCAAAATGGTGCACGTAAGTCAGTGTTTATGAAGTTACTGTTTATTGCTTTAGTACTGCAGATAAGCTAGCTGGATTATGAAACCCACCAAATTTGGGAATCTTGAACCCAGCATACAAATGCAAGTTTCTGAGGTTAACACAGTATTTAAAAAAAATAATAAAATGCTGTAAAAATAATAATAGCACACTTGCTTACATAGTACACAGATCTACAAAAGCAAACTTAGCGACAGTGGCACGCAAGGACAGTCAAATAAATATGAAAAATATGGAAAAAAGTAAGTACACTATTCATTAATACAGAAGTAATTGCCATAGTTGTTACATGTATTCCACTGTAAGGCAAGGTGGTCAATGTCTTTATGGAAAACAGTTTGCAGTTGCATCTGGAAACATAATTGTACCAAGGCATGCACGTCTTTATCTGAAGCAAAGGACAGCCATGAATATCTTTCTTCGGGGCTCTAAAAATATGGAAATCATATGGGGAGAGATTGGGACTTTACAGAGAAAATGTAAGGGTTTTCCCAGCAAAACGTCTACAGCACACACAATACAAGCTTAGCTGGCATTTTATTGGCAGGTTGCTTCAACTATGCTGCAGAGTTTTGCCTGGGAAGCCTTCACACAACCTCCATACAATCCCAACCTCATGTGATTTCCATATTTTCAGAGCCCTGAAGAAAGACTTTCTTGGCCACCCATTTGCTTCACACCAAGAGGTGCACACACGTGTACAATCATGGTTCTGCAGACAACTGCAAAACATTTTTCCATGAAGCAATTGACTATCTTGTCTCGCAGTGGCATAAATGTATTCAGAACTATGGTGATTACTTTTGAAATAATAAACAGTTTACTTACTTTTTTCTCATCAGTCTTGTTTTCATTTGATTGCCCCTTATACATGGATCTTTCATCTCATATACTCTTCCTCAAGTTTTGCATCAGTATAAACAAACATACTACAAAAAAATGATGAATGTAATGAATCACAAAATATTTTGATTTCATTCATGACTTTTAAATTATTTTCTAATTCTGGTATGTTGACTCAATGGTAAATCTATAGTGGCAGATTCATGATTAGGTGGGGTTTTTAATTAACACATGCTAATATAACAATGAAAACAATAAATTATTGATAAAATTATTTAATTAGATAGATAAAATATCTACTCACCAAACGGTGGCAGAACACACACATAAAACTGTTGTGATTGGCAAGTTCTCAAAGCCAGTGGCTCCTCCCCCAGGCAGAAGGGTTAAAGAGGAAGGAAGAAGTGTGAAGCAAAAGGACTGGAGAGGTCTAGGAAAAGGGGTAGATTTTGGGAAAGTCACCCAGAACAGTGTGTCACAGGAGACTTACTGTACAGGATGAGAAGGAAAGAAAGACTGTTGACAACTGAATTGGACGAGATTTGAAAACCTGAGAGCTTAAATGCAGAAGACAGAGTAATATGCAAGACAGAGATTACTACTAAAACACATCATTCATGAGTTAATAAGCATGAGAAGCTAAGTGCTTTGTACGAACAGTGGTGGTGAGACGTGGGGGGGGGGGGGGGGGGGGGGGGGGGGAAATAGATGTGAATGACAAAAAAGATGTAGAAAACTAAAATGGAGTGAAGCAAAGAGTAGTTAAAATGAAATAAAAGCTGAGATGGAAGATATTAACATAAATTAAGGCCAGGTAGGGGGCAAGAACCAAGGACATGTTGTAGTGCTGGTTTCCAAATGTGGAGTTCTGAGAAACTGATATCTAGTGGGAAGAATCCACATGGCGCACATGGTGAAACAGGCATCGAGGTCATGAATGTAATGTTGTAGAGCATGTTTTGCAACAGGATATTGTGAGTTGCCAGTACATACCCTGTGCGTGTGACTATTCGTCGTAATTGATAATTTAATGGGAGTCACACCAATGTAGAAGGTTGAACAGTGTTTACATAACAGCTAGTATATGACGTGTGTCGTTTCACAGGTGGCTCTCCCTTTGATGGTATATGTTTTGCCAGTTACAGGGCTATTATAGGTGGTGGTAGGAGGGTGCACAGGGCAAGCCTTGCAGCGGGGACGGTCAAAGGGGTAGGAGCCATACAGTAGCGAGGTGGCTGCAGGTGGAGCATAGGGTCTGACAAGAATGTTGCAAAGATTTGCGGAGGGTTAGTGATGGAAAGCTATTCTAGGTGTGGTGGGCCAAATGTCAGACAGGTCATCATTTTAGGAAGTCGTGGACCAGTCAAAGTAGCTGATTAATGTATTCCAGACCAGGATAATACTCAGTCGCCAATAGTGTGCTCTGAAGGTGTTCTGTGGAGGGATCAGCAGTACTAAGATTGGATGTGATGGCCCGGGAAACCTGCTTTTTAAATAGGCTGGTGAGGTAATTACGTGCAGTGATGGCTGAGGTGAGTATCGTGGTGTATTGCTGTAATGGAGTCTGCAGACGAACAAATACATGTGCCTTGGATGCCAAGGCTATATGCAGTCCACAACAATCAGTCTTTCCTTCTCATTCCATATGGTGTCTCCCCTGACCCACAGTTCTGGGTGACTTTCCCACAATCTACCCCTTTTTCTAGACCTCTCCAGTCTTTTTCCTTCACCCTGCTTCCATCTCCTTCAACCCTTCTGCCTGCAGAAGCAGCCACTGGCTCCAAAAGCTTGCCAATCGCAACAGTCTCATGTGTGTGTTCTGCTGCTTGGTGAGTAGATTTTTTATCTATCCAATTAAATAGTTTCAACACACGCCACAATAGATTTCTCCACATGAGTAGTGCAAACAAACCTTTCCTTCTTCCCTTCTGCCCCCCTCCCCCCCCCCCCCCCCCGACCCCAAACACATAGAAATTCATGATACCAATTTCTTTTATCGGTTTCTTTGGTTTGGGTGGCAGTGGGGAGCAAGGACATAACTGACAAAACACACATAAAACTGGACATTATATAAATCTATAATGGAGATGCTAAGTCACAGATAGGTACAACAAGAAGAATGTCAAACAAAGCTTCCAGTCAAAGGCACTCCTGACCACTGTCTCTGGCTGCCAAGGCCAGCCTGTGAGCAGCACTGCACGATGCTCAAATTTTGCCTTGACGACCAAAGACTGCAGCCACGTTTGACTCTGATGAAGGGCTATTTGGCCAAAAGCTTTGTTTGACAGTCTTATTGTCAAACCTATCTGTGAATCAGTATCTCCACTATATGGTGAGTTGCAACTATCCTTTTCACAATAGTGTCAAACATTGATCTTCCTTTTTTATTGGTGTGAGATGACAAAGCAAGCCACATACAGTTACTGGTGTCACTATTCTAAACAACTGCTTTTGTTGTTATAACCAGTGCTTCATTTGTGATGGTATTCCGCACCAATACCTATGATAAAAAAAAGCATTAAAATAATGGTTTAAAACTTTGATTAAAAAAAACACTCCCTGATAGGACACAGTACTGGCACCTCTTTTCTTTTTACAAATCAAGCATGGTCGTAACTGTTGCTACTTCTGCTTTTTTTTTTTTTATTTCTTCAAGGTCGTGTCACATCCAAAAGGTCAAATCAAACTGAACATATCTAGAAGAAACTCTTGCAAATAAGTGCTCATTTTACATATCCCATTATATACTATCATAGACTGATCAATTTGAAGTTACAAGCAGAGTAGAGGTGATGCGTGGAAAAGAACTGAACACATGACAAATAAGAAGCTGTGTAATATTGGTTGAATGTGTGACAATTGGCTCATTATACCTTATTTTAAACACATCCACAGTGAGTCTTTGATGATATTTCTAAGACGGATGAATATTCAGTATTTCTTCGTCCCATTTACATTTGGATTGCAGGAAGTTATGCAGTCAAAAGACTGGTTCAGTAACATCTGACTACAAACCCTAAACTTCATGGAATATTTCCTCGCAATAAGAGAGAAATGCAGGTGCAAGTCGCAGTCCAGAAGAAATTTTCACATGTCACTAACAGGTGTTACATCTATACCTAATACAGCTGATGTTTAACAGTTTGCAGTAACACAATACATTTTGAATAATTGAATGTATTATAACAAAAAATTATACATTCCATGCAGAACAAATCATAAAATACTTTTATTTCGTCCTTTCTTACAGCTTTACTTTTAAAGAAATGTAAGCAACTCAATCAAACAAAGTTATCCTTGGACGGACCAGTAAACTCTTCTCAAAGTGTGTATTCTTCCCCCTCCCTTCCAAGAGACACACATGTAACATTATGCAATGATTCTGTAATTAATTTCTCTGGGTGGGGATGGGAGCAGGGATTGTGAACAACTCACATATAAAATTGATCAATATAATATACGTAAGAGACATAACTCCTTTTGCAATAATCAAATTTATTTTGCTGCAGTTGTTTTTAACATGTCATACTAAAAAATCACATTCATTACAACAGTAACTCCAGCACATGGGATACAAGTGTCATACACTTCAATAAACATTTTATGACAGTGGGTTTTCACATTCGAATGTACACCATTCCATTTTCTTGAAGTGTATCTATAAGATTATTATTGGCAGTACCATGACATTACAATGTTACCAGACAAATTAATTTTGCACAGATAGTAAAATATAAAATAATGATTTTGGATATTGACCATGACCTATCACTTGTAAGCATCCCATAAAATATAGGTTGGTGGCAGAGAAAGTCTGGTTGTGCAATCCTGTAGTTGTTCTGTCGTAGTACTGGATTCGCCATGTGTTTCTGAAAATAAATCAAAGGTATATTGAATGAATTATTGCATATCTTTTGATAGAATCTGGCAGTAATGGAAGAAACAAACATAAGTAGAGTAAAATAACTACATGTCAAAATACAAAAGGATTAAGTATGTGCTGATTAGTAACATGAATTTTGTATGTAGAGTACACCACTCCAACACCAATGAGGTACAAATCACTTTCAAATGAAGCAACCAGGAGTAAAAACTCCTGCATTTGAGCAAATATTTAGTTGTGAAACGGTGAAGCATATAATCAGCTAATCTGATAACATGTTGCAATTACTTTGTAAATGGGCAGCTGTAGACAGTGATGTTAGTGTTTATAGTGTTTACCAACAATCATTCTGTAGGTGCATCTTCAACAGTTGGTTGGTTTGATTGAGAGAGGGGGAAAGGGACGAAACTACGAGGTCATCAAACCCTTGTTCCGAATAATACAATGCCACAAATGTGAGAATAAAATGAACAAGACTGACAACTCAAAACAGAATGAAAGGAAAAATCACAAGAATGATGAAGGGCAACAAACATGTAAATGGACAAAAGGGGACATGAAAACCACAGAAACGAAAGACATGGGATGAAGGTATTAACACAACAAAGCAGATTACCATGGCTGGCTGACCATGAGAATAAAAAACGAGAAATCAGCAATTCTGCAACACATTGAAACCTCCACCTTAGAAGCACTACGGTGGAGGATACAGGGGGACAAAGGACATGTGCTAAAACTTAGATCAAATAATATAACCAATCCTCACGAAGAAAATGTAAAACTAAATCAGCTGATGAGGCATTGTCAGATAAAATTAGTGGCAATGATTCCGATAACCCAAGATAATATGATCTAGTAGATAGTGTCAGAAGTTCCATGCTGCTTTTCGTGGATGATGCTGTAGTATACAGAGAAGTTGCAGCATTAGAAAATTTACCAGCGAAATGCAGGAAGATCTATAGCAGATAGGCACTTGTTGCAGGGAGTGGCAACTGACCCTTAACATAGACAAATGTAATGTATTGCAAATACACAGAAAGAAGGATCCTTTATTGTATGATTATATGATAGCGGAACAAACACTGGTAGCAGTCACTTCTGTAACATATTTGGGGAGTATGCGTATGGAACAATTTGAAGTGGAATGATCATATAAAATTAATTGTTGGTAAGGTGGGTGCCAGGTTGAGATTCATTCGGAGAGTCCTTAGAAAATGTAGTCCATCAACAAAGGAGGTGGCTTACAAAACACTCGTTCGAGCTATACTTGAGTATTGCTCATCAGTGTGGGATCTGTACCAGATTGAGTTGACAGAGGAGATAGACAAGATCCAAAGAAGAGTGGCGCATTTCATCACAGGGTTATTTGGTAAGTGTGATAGTGTTACGGAGATGTTTAGCAAACTCAAGTGGCAGACTCTGCAAGAGAGGGGATCTGCATCACAGTGTAGCTTGCTGTCCAGGTTTCGAGAGGGTGAGTTTATGGATGAGGTATCGAATATATTGCTTCCCCCTACTAATACCTCCCGAGGAGATCATGAATGTAAAATTAGCGAGATTCGAGTGCGCATAGAGGCTTTCCGGCAGCATTCTTCCCGCGAGCCATATGCGACTGGAACATGAAAGGGAGATAATGACAGTGGCATGTAAAGTGCCCTCCACTACACACCACTGGGTGCCTTGCGGAGTATAAATGTAGATGTAGATTTCATTGCTGGGCAGTCAAAGTGGGACAGTGCAACAGAATATGGATCACTGTCAACTGGCGCCAAACCGACACTCAGGCAGATCTTCATGACCCAGGAGGTAACCATGGATCACCTCAGTGTGGCCAATGCGGAGCCAGCAGAGGAAAACTGATTCCCTCGATACGTAGTCTCCTTAATGAAACACTGTTTGTTGTGTGTACTGTTATGCTATTCCATCTCCCAAAGCCGAAAAACCCTACGGCGTAAGTCAGAACGACACAGGTCAAGTTCAGAGATGCCCATCTCCAGAAGTGGTTTCCGCATAGCTTGTTAGACTAGCCTGTCAAAAAGTTCTTTGTGTGGGATGCCAATGTGTCCTGGGGTTCACACAAACACCACTTAACAACGGGACCAGTCCAAGACATAGATGGACTCCTGGATGGATGCTACCAAAGGATGGCGAGGGTAGCACTGGTCGATAGCTTGTAGCTTGCTCAAGGAGTCACTACACACAAGAAGTGATTCCCCGGGGCATGAATGGATATACTAAAGTGCACGAGAGATGGACACCAGCTCTGCAGGAATACACTGCAGCCATTAGGAAAGGAATGCTGTTCAAAATGGCCTCTGTGGATGCAGGCGAAGCCAACATGACCATCAGCCATTGAGCCGTTGGTGTAAACCACTTCAGAGCCCTGGAACAGGTCAAGTATCGAGAGCAAGTGACAGCAGAGAGCGGCAGGAGTAACTGAGTACTTAGGGTCATTTTAAAGGTCCAGACGAATCTGCAGTCTAGGTGTACATCGTTGAGGTGTATGCAGACCTGGATGGGAGATGGTAAGGGGAAGGACTCCAGTTAAGACAGAAGGGATCACACGCGAACCGCACTCGTTAGACCTGACCTGGGCCGCCGATGCCGGAGATTGACTGCCGCAGGCATAAAAAGGAGACAGTATTTCAGATACTCAGGGGAACTACGAATGTGTGCAATGTAACTGGTGAGCAGTTGTGCACGTCAGATCTGCAATGGAAGGACTCCGGCTTCCACCAGCACACTGGTCACCGAACTTGTTATAAAAGCTGTCGTTGCTAGGTGAACGCCACAGTGGTGCACTGGGTCGAGTACACGCAACACTGAGGGCAACCGCCAAACCATAAATCACACTCCCATAATCAAGGCGAGATTGAACAAGGGCTTTGTAGAGCTGCAGCAGACCAGAGCGATCTGCATCCCAGTTGGTGTTGCTCAGGCAGCAGAGGGCATTGAGGTACTACTAACACTTCTGCTTAAGCTGATGAAGGAGAGTTCGCCAAGTCAATTGGGCATCGAAAACCAGTCATAAGAATCGATATGTCTCCACTACAGTGAGTAGATCGTCATGAAGGTAAAGTTCCGGTTCCAGATGAACGGTACGATGCTGACAGAAGTGCATGACACACGACTTAGCGGCCAAAAATTGGAAGTTGTGGGCGAAAGCCCATGACTGCACCTTGTGGATGGCTCCCTGTAGGCGCCGCTTGGCCACACCATTACTGGCGGAACAGTACGAAATGCAGAAGTCATCTGCATACAGAAAGGGTGAGACAGATGGCCCCACAGCTGCTGATACACTGTTAATGGCCACTAAAAAATAGTGATACACTCAATACAGAGCACTGCATGACCCCATTCTCCTGGATATGGGGGAACTACGGGAGGCACCAACTTGGACACTAAAACTCTGTATAAAAATCGGTAGCGGGCCTCAGAGCCCCCACCCGTATAATGTGGCAAGGATATGATGTCGCCAGGTGATGTCCTTTGGTTTGCGTAGATCAAAGACGACGGTAACAAGGTGTTTGTGCCTGTAAAAGGCTGTTCGGATGGCAGACTTAAAGGAAATTAGATTATCAGTGGTAGAGCACCCCTGACGGAAGATGTCCTAACATGGAGCCAGTAGGCCACATGACTCGTGGACCTAATCCAACCACTGACACACCATACATTCCAGCAGCTTACAAAGACTGTTGGTGAGGCTGATGGGCCGATAGCTTTCCACATCAAGCAGGTGCTCTCCTGCCATTGTGATGGAAAGACACCATCACACCAGATCCGGTTGAAGGAGATTAGGAGATGGCACTTGTAGTCAGACGAGAAATGTTTAGTCATCTGATTGTGGATCCAGTCTGGCCCAGGAGCTGTGTCAGTGCTATGTGCAACTGCACTGAGGAGTTCCCACTCCGTAAATGGGGTGTTATAGGATTCACTGTGGCGTGTAGTGAATGAGGTGACTTTCCTTTCAATCCATTGTTTGAGGGTGCGAAAGGCTGGGAGGGGGATAGTTCTCCGACGCATAGGCTTGAGCAAAGTGCTCGGCAATTGCGCTTGCATCAGTACATAACACGCCATTGGTGGAAATGAAGAGGACACCTATTGGGGTCTGGCACCCAAAAAGACGTCTGATCTTCGTCCAGACTTGGAAAGGTGACGTATGGCACCCAATGGTCAACACATACCTCTCCCAGCACAACTGTTTCCGTTGTTTTATAAACTGGCATACACAGGCACGAAGCTGCTTAAAGGCTATCAGATGCTCCAGGGAAGGGTTTCGCTTATGTCGCTATAGAGCTCATGGACACACCTAAAGAGCGAGGGATTGCGTTTTCTGCCACAGAAACTATTGTTATAGTGACCTGCTCAACCATCACATCAATGTTACTATGCTCAACCATCACATTGACATTACCATGTGGGGGAGAGTCAACAGTGACAGATGTGAAAGTTTCCCAGTCTGCCTTGTTTAAAGCCCATCTGGGCAGGCATCTGTGGGCCTGACACCAGGGCAGTGACAGAAAGACGGGGAAGTTATCACTACCACACAGGTCGTCATGTGCTCTCCAGTGGATAGATGCGAGAAGTCCTGGGCTGCAAGTTATTGAATCAATGGCCGAGTAACTACCTCGAGTCACATTGAAATGTGTGACGGCCCCAGTATTTAAGAGGCACAAGTCGAACTGAGACAGTAAAGTTTCGACATCTTTGCCTCGGCCAGTAAGCACAGTGTCACCCTGTAAGGGGTTATGGGCCTCAATATCTACCAAAAGTAGGAAAGGTTTAGGGAGATGATCAATCAGCGCAGCTACTACATACAGGGGTACTGCACCATCTGGAGGAAAATATACACTGTAGACAGTTATTTCCTGCGCCTTCCGTATTCTGACAGCCACAGCTTCAAGAGGTGTTTGAAGCAGCAGAGTTTCACACTACAGACTACAGACTGGGATTAGGGCATAAACGCAAACCCCACATGACCATTGCCAGGAGTCCTGATGCCCCAGGGTGACGGGAATCTACTCCTTGGCATATGTAGCCCTGTGTTGTAAGGGGGCTACAACCAACAGGGAACATGGCGACCTCATCACAATGGACTGGCTACTGTGCTGGATAGGTGGGGCAGAAAAGTCCACGGTGATTGTCAGCAGAGAAAGTGAAACTGCATAGTGCATGGTGGAAAACACACCCAGGAAGGTGTCCTCACCCAAGAGATGGAGAATAGGTGGCTCTACAATGCAACGACGAGGAAGTGGGGTAAAGATCTCAATGTGCAATTGATATGATGCACCACATAAGGCTCTCTTCCCAAGTTGGCTCGCTATTCAGGAAAAATTTTGAAAAATAGAGGTCAAACCCTACAGGGGGGCTATCACAAATTGGCCCAGCCATCAGAGGCTCCCTTTAGTCGCCTCTTATGACAGACAGGAATACCTTAGGCCTAGTCTAACCCTCGAACCTGCAGGGGGGGCCCCATCTTCAAGATATTAAGTATTTGTGACAAAGCAAGCTGGGATCTCTTCACTCCCTCTCTTTTTGCGATCTGCCTCCTTAAATTCATTTTATATTCATTTCAGCCTAATTACCATTAACATGCATGTATATAATTTGCATTTCCATACAAGAGAAAGGGTGGTCCTCTGTCTTAAGGAATATAGCACCAGGTCTAATTTTGTACATGTAATTAACTTCCTAATTTATTTTGACCATTCATAGTTAATATTTTTGTTATAGGGTGAAACCAGTAATTATTTCACGACTTAGATTCTACTACTGACTTATAAACAAGTATAAATTTTGTACTAAATATAAACATTGGGAAGAAAAGCGACGAAGATTCTTAAAGTATTTGTTTCGCTCTATTCGAAAACGTAATAGCAAAGCCCAGCCCTTAATTCCAAAATAATTACCACGTTTGTCAAAAGTATTGTTTGTGTGAGTATATCTGTTAATTTTATTATGTATACAAATGTTTCAGCCTAATCTTTGTTGTAGAAGGAACTATTAAGAAGAAGGAATTTTTCGATGTATTCAGTTCATTGAATGAGTTATGTTTTAATTGTAATTTCTGTAACTTAAACATCAAACAATGTATAGTTTCAGTGCCTGTTACTATGAGGCTATACTAAGGACTGATTTTTGGTCCCGAGACAGTCAGTCGAAGGCCGATTTTCAAATGGGAGTTATGCATTGGTTAAATTAATAAGAAGGCATCAACTTAACAGTGGAATAGGTATAACACAAATAAGCAGTGTGTTAGAACAATTAATGACAATGTCTGTTCAATTTATTTGGGAAATAGTGTCGCACATACCGTATTATTCTGCAAGAACTGTGTGGTTAGGTTTTAACTGCTCATAGCTATTCAATGGCAAACTATTGTACCTGTATGCTGATGTTGCCTGCAATGTATTTATGAGGCTTATCCACATTTACCAATAGTGAACTGGCTATATAATTGTGTAATATTCTGGGGTTGTGAACACAAAGTGAAGAGCCGAGAATCTCATTTGTGCAACTGTCTGCTAAATCATTTACAATAGACAGTGTTGAGCTTCCACTTCCTATTTTTAAGCCACAATAACAAAGCAACATAATGACACAGAGGACTATCAGGGAAGAAACAAAGCAAGAGAATGTACACATGCTAACAGCACCTTCACAATATATACATTTACTAATGTAGCTTAACATAACAATTTCAAGAGAATAGTGATTTCTTCTATTCATTCACCATGTTCTGTACATCCCACAAAGAAAGTGAACCTACAGTGTTACGAAACAAGTAAAGACACACATTAACAAAGGCAACTAAACATTGCTTAAGCCCTACACTATATTAACAATAAATTATCACAATACTGCTAAATATCAGTTCTCTTTATGCCAGTTAAGGGTGTTCTAGTGAATTAGAAAGAAAGCTGCTGTTACTTCAGTTATATTAGGTAGCTGCAGGCTACCTCAGAAACCTAATATTTACTTCATTAGTCAAGTATTATTCAAAGAAATTGGTAACCTAAATATGTAATTACACAGGACAGTTTACGACACACTACTTGTCATCCACCTAAAGGAGGAATCAAATCCTTGCACTAAAATAATCAGTGGAAGATGTCATTCATGAAGAATGTTTTGTTTCTCAAGTATCTCCACACCATAGTATATAACTTTGTTAAATCCTAGGTAAGAATGCAAAGTTTACACACAAGTTATATTTCTGTCTTGTATTGATAGCGCAGATCACAGTTCTGCTTGAACCGATTTTTCACAACCACACTGCACTACAATAACTCTGATTGTGGCAGTGGCTAGGAGTCAGCCAACTGCAGCTCCTTCTTGATACCTATATGCCCACTACAATTACTGATTTTTTTTAGGCACAACACAGCATTCTCAGGTGCAGTAGGATGCACAGGGAGGGGAGAGCCAACTGATGCCCATCTACCACCCCCACTGATGTACTTCCCACTGCTGCTGACAATGACAATAAAAATAATTTGAACATATGTCTTGTTGTAATTGAATTGCATGTGCAGCTCTTGCTCATTCTAAGTATGTGGAATGTTGTATACAACCAACAACACTGCGCCACCATAGTTGTTTGTCAGCCATGAAGTTATCTTAATCAAAATTTAGAAGAGAACATAATAATCGTTTATCACTAAATAGGGCAAAGGCCCATGAAAGCATTTAGCAATAACCACAAAAGCTTTCTATTATTTTCCCACTATTATAATCTGACAAGTACCAAAAAATTTTGAAACTTATAGATCTATACATTATATGGGCACTGTGACTGGTAATCTGTAAGTAGCTAGTATATAGCCATAAACACAAAGAAGAGTGTTTTTAATTAGTCAAAACACACACAAACTATATCTGAGGAACAAAATCATTCTATAAAAAAAAGGATCTGCTGCTCTAATTATTACAAATGGTAGATTGGCATAACAAAATCAGAACTCTATCCACCTGTTTCAACCAGTAATGCCATCAACGTGGTTTACACTATTTCAAGCACATACAATATGACGACCACGACAACACTCATTACACCTGCAAACATACATAAGTAACATGTGGAGTATAACTTCAGCAACAGGATGAAACTAACAACTACTGCCAAACAAATATTTGCCCAAAAATCTAGCACATGAAATCCTCAAAATGTAACACACAAAACTCACAAAAACGAAAACTAGTGGTGGTGTAAATTTCAATAGGCCTATCTCAAATGAAGACTACAACACCAGTAACCAATAAACAACTCAAAAACTCAACATCATAATTTTCACTTTACTTACATAGCTCCAACAAAGCCTTAGATACAAGGAACCAACATACAACTCAAACATTGTGTTGCAAATTTCACTTCACCAATATACCTCAAACAAAGCTGAACTTGCACACAACTCCAAAACCCTATGACACAAATTGACCTATATGGCAGCAAAAAACACAAATTTTAAAATCCATTATCCACACTTTCACTTACTTTACATAAAGCAAAGCTCACAGTACAACAAACCAATTCGTGCTCATATGGCTAATACCAGAAACATATTCTGATGGTACATCAATACACCTGATACCAACCAATCACAATCCAACACAATCATCACATACCAACACGAAAAATTCCAGAATTCAAGAAAAATTGCGTCACCACCAATTTCAATATACACAAACTATAGTCAACTCATAGCATACAAAGAAAATAAAACAAAAATACCATCTCCCACTGCAACAAGCAACGATCTACTCAAATATTTCAATTTCTACGTTCACACTACAAACAAATTTACAACAAGTGCTTCAAGTTTTGACTCTCTGCACTTCAATTTTCTCTGTCACATGCAGCGCCGAATATTCGCAATTTACAGGCTACACGACTGCCGGGCTCGGCTATTGCCCCACAACCATTTCAACCGATCAACTTACTCCCAGAATGTGAACGTATATTATGCCTCTTATTCCCTCTCCAACAATTTTTCACCCCGCTTTTCGTCTGTTTTAAATCAAAATAGCACAAAGCCTATTACTGAGTTACTACTAGAGTTCAATGCAGGATCTGCTATCTTGATCAAAACAATAACAAACACAGATCTTTCTGCCCGCCAAAATTTACCTATTCAAAGTTAATATTCACAACGCCTCAACTGGCTGTGGTAACTTCTTTGACCTATGTCACTTTCCTTGTTTCGCTGTCGTTAAAGTATTGTGCGATTCACCGGCAAACACTGTGCTTATATCGGTTTATTACATATTAAAAAAAGTAAATTGACTAATTCAAGGTATGCTAGGTCCACGGAAATACAAGTTTATTACATTTCACTGTAATGCTTCGACACTCGTTAACTATCGATAGCCAAGCCCGGCAGTCGTGTAGCCTATAAATTGCGAAACTTTGGCGGTGCATGTGACAGAGATAATTGAAGTGCAGAAGAGTCGAAAGTTGAAGCACTTGTCGTAATTTTTTTTTTTTTTTTTTTTTGTCTTGTGAGCGTAGAAATTGAAATGTTGGTGTGGAAAACCACTTTAACTCCGCCTGCAGTTGCTGTAGGAGTGAATTAAGTAGCTCTGCAGTTGCTGTTGCCGGTCCCAAGCCCGGAGAAAGGAGGAGGGTTGGCGCAAAGGCCGTAAAAGAATCGACATAAAATAGTTTGAGAGATCCTTTAAACGTTGATAACATAGTTCTAATGACGAAGTCGTTAATAATAATAATAATAATATAGATTAACCCATAGATCTTCTTCATTGTGTGATGCACATAAAGCAGCTAGTGGTACCTCGCGCCTCTCTAAATATAGTCTTATTACTGCTTGTGGCCATCGGAGGGATCGAACATATCAGGCAGGAATGCTGGAGCTTCCCGAATCTATGCAACCGAAACGCAAACGCTTTTGGGCATAACTGTATTGAATAAAACTTTTCGTGGTTAACGCTATTCTTATAACGGTTTATGAATGGACAACTTTCATCCCCTTCCCGGTTTTGACAATTCCCGCTATTATCTGTCGGTGTAACAGCGCTAAAAGGATCTGTCGTTCGAAAGAATAGCGTGTACAGTTTCCAAGTCGAGACAAAGTTATTGTAGAAGTGGACATACGGAATCGGGTATTCTAATCACTGCTTCTCACTATATTTATCAGTTAATTAATTAAATTTGTTGCAAATAATATATCTCTATTTGCAACCAATAGCTCAATATATATTATCAATACTAGTAATAAGAACAATTTACATAAAAATCTAAAATCACTTACCTTGGTCCAAAATGACCCTAATATTCAGTAACACACATTTTCAATAAATCACCAGCAACCATTAAAAACTAGGTTTCCGATAAAGCACAGTAGTAGAAAACTGAAATAATAATAGGGATTTTCGAGATTGTTTCCCACTCTGATGCCTTACTGCCCCCTTTCTCTATCATCATCATCATGATAATCATCATCTGGGGGAGTAAATCCCATTGGTGAAGATTGTAGGCAATGTTTAGCATACTCACTGTTTAAAAGTGCTGTACATTGAAGCATAGGTGTTCAAACTGAGTGCCTAAATTCAAGTCGTCATGTGACCAGAAACAAATGATAAATAATTTAAAACATATTTTGGTTCACTTGTTCATGATAATTACAATTCTGTTTGCCTCTTGCTTGTGGAAATTCGTCATACACCAAAATTTTCTGCCATGTTCTTATTGGTAATGACTTGTTTATGCATAGTTGTCGATGCATTAAGGTTGATTACATGCAGGTATATGAGGTGTAGAAGCGCATTAAGGCTGATTACATGCAAATGAAGAGAGTGGGAAGTAGGCCTACAGTTAAAGATGTGTTTAGTTGTGTAGATGGTTGTTGTATCAAAGGAAATATCTTTCTTGGCAATTCACTGTGGTACTGCAAAACATTTAACTGCAGGTGCCATATAAATAAGCAAATCAGCTTGTTGAACAGACACAGAAGTAGAATAAGTTGTACATGTGAAACAATAAGCTTGTGTTTTTTTACCTTGTTTGTGCAGTCACAGACAGGTAAGGCCAAATTGGGAGAGGGACAGACAGCTCTAAAAATAAATGAGACTTTGGTGACAAGTGCATGTAGTGATGCAAACCTCTTAAACAAGTACCTTGTTTGTGTTACTGACAGCTTGGGGTTTTCAGGTTCAGTAAACAGTGCAATGGAGTATCTGAGACCTGTCTTTACAAATAACTGCAGTAAAATGGGAATGACACTCACATCTCCCTAAGAAGTAGTACCCATCATAAAATCCTTAACATCTAAGTATTCCAGTGGTTATGGTAATATATCAACAAAGTTAACCAAAGAGTGCTCACGCAAGGTCAGTTCTGGGTGAAGCCATTTGTGTAATCAATGTCTTACCAGTAGAACATTTCCTTAGTGCCTAAAAATATAAGGCCTCTCTACAAGAAGGGGGATGACGAGATACCATCAAACTCTCAACCAATTTCGCTTTTGCCAGCTTTTCCAAAAACATTTGAAAGGGTTGTGTTCAGGAGTCTCCTTAAGCATCTGACTGCAAATAATATATTGTCCAAATCACAGTTTGGGTTTCTTAAGGGTTCTGATAGAGATAAAGCTATTTACATCTACAGTGATAACTTACATAATGGATTAGATAACAAATTAGAGGCTACTGGCATTTCCGGTGACCTGTCAAAAGCGTTTGACTGTGTGAATCACAGCATTCTCTTAGGTTTCACCAGCAGTGCTGCAAAATGGTTTGAGTCTTATTTAACTACCGTAACAGGAAATAAAGGGTGTCATTGAGAAATACCTGTGCAGTAAACAGTCAGCCTTCATCTGATTGGGAATTAATTATATGTGGCATACCTCATCTTGGGTCTGTTGCTTTTTCTTGTGTGCATTAATGACTTCTCACCAATTACATTGCCAGAGGCTACATTTGTTTTGTTGAAAATGATACAAACATTGCAACAAGTAGGAAGTCAAGTACAGATTCAGAAGTGGCTGCTAATAAAATTTTCACTGACATTAATAAATGATTTAAAGCTAATTCACTGTCATTAAACCTTGAAAAGACCCACCGGAACCTGTTAGAGATTTCCTTCTAGCAAGTGTACAGCACATGAAGACATGCAGATCAAAGAGGTTGACAATGGTAAATTTCTGTGATTATAACTCAATAATAAATGCTGCTGGGAAGGGATTTGCAATAAGAATGATGTCAGATGTAGTGGATATTTAAAAAAAAGAAAAAAAACACTTGCATAATTTGCTTACTTTCATTCTATTATATCATATGTGATAGTATTCTGGAGTAACTTGCAAAGTCGAGCAAAAGTTTTTAGCATCCAAAAACATGTAACAAAGACTCATTTGTTGTGTAAATTCAGGAAAATCGTGTAGAAATCTGTTCAAGGAACTTTGAATTCCAACCATTTCTTCCAAGTATATTTATTCTTAATGAAATTTGTTGCAAGTAATGTATCTCTATTTCCAACCAATTGCTCAATACATAGGAATAAGAACAACTTACATAAAACCTAAAATCACCTATCTTTACTCAGAAAGGGGTCCAATATTCAGGAACACACATTTTCAATAAATCTCCAGCAACCATTAAAAACTTGGTTTCAGATTAAGCACAGTTTAAACAGAATTTGAAAGACATTTTGGTAGGCAACTTCTTCTACTCTACAGATGAATATCTTAACAGTGACTGTTAGATCTTCAATTTTGACAGCAATTGGTCACAACTGACAAGATTATGTATTTTGTGAATGATAAATTTATTAAAAGTGCATAGCTGTGTTTCATATTCAAATTAAAAAAAAAACAACAACAACAACAACAGCAACAACAACTATGTCTGACTTGTTTCACACCCAAGAGAATCATTTCATTTTTGGGCCCCTGGATCGAAAACTGAATCTGATCTAATTCCATTTCACTATATTCACAATTATTCACATTACTTTCTAGGTAGTAGTCCTGCTCCTGTGTTGACATTGTCAGGTCCTATAAACATCTCTTGTCGATACAGAAATTTTGCCACAAGTGTCATATCAGAATAGACTCAAGCACTTATTCTACATTACTTGCCCGCAGAAATGAAATACTGAGTGGGGACAAGGTATTCAGTTATTTTCATCTACACCAAAGCATTCACATGTAGTCAATAGCTACATGAATAATTTTGATAACAACTTTTACATTGGGAATTGACAAAATGTGGTTGTGGAAGTGATGTAATCAACTAATTGATATGTGACAAGTGCAGTGTCTCTCTAATTTCTCATGTTCATGTTGCTTCTGTTCTGGTTTGTTTGGTAATGTGTATACCTGTGTCTCTTGTATTTGTGCACAATAAAGTGTGGTTTACACTGAGGTGAAAAATGTCATAGACTAGTGATGGCAGTAGTATCACGTATACAATGTATAAAAGGAGAATGCATTAGCAGAGCGGTCATTTGTATACGGGTGATTCATGTGAAAAGGTTTCCAACCTGACTGTGGCCACATGAGGGGAATTAACAGCCTTTGAACATGGAATGGTAGCTGGAGCTATTTTTGTGAGACATTCCATTTCAGAAATCATTAGGGACTTTAATATTCCGAGATCCACAGTGTCAAGAATGTGTCAGCAGTACCAAATTTCAGGCACTGTGGGAGCTGGTGGTGGCTCCATATTTGTGTGGGCTGTGTTTTTATAGAATGGACTTGCCCCTCTGGTCCAACTGGACCAATCATTGAATGGAAATGGTTATGTTCAGCTACTTGAAGACCATTTGCAGCTATTCATGTTTCAAACAATGATGGAATTTTTATAGATGACAGTGCACCTCGTCACCAGGCCACAACTGTTCTCGGTCGGTTTAAAGAACATCCAGGTGGATGATTCGGGCACCAGATTGCCCGACATGAATCCTTTCAACTATTTATGGGACATAATTGAGATGTCAGTTCATGTGCAAACTTGTGCACCAGCAACACTTGCAGTTATAGAGACTGTATGGTTCAATGTTTCTGCAAGGGATTTCCAATGACTTATTGAGTTAATGCCATGATGTGTTGCTGCACTACTCCGGGTAAAAGCAGGTTCAACGTGATAACAGGAGGCATCCCATAACTTTTGACACCTCAGTGAATTACACCAGTAGTCCATGAATATATTTTATCTTTAGGAGATAATGCCCTTCCATAATTTGTGAACCCAAAGAAGAAACTCTACTCTTTTGGGTAGGTTATCTGCTGCAATTCATATAGATAAGTACAGTCATGAAAACCAGTCATAATGTTCTATATTCTGTCAGTGACGCCATCCAGGTCATTAAAAATGAGACTGAGATTCTACAGTGCCTGCCTCCTGTGTTTCAACTGCTAGATTCTGTGCCACACACTGATCCATTTCTGAACATCACGGTTTCAACCACACTGGTCATGGCACAGTAATATAACCACATAACAATGCTTTGCACATAATTACAACAATGTCCTAAGACATAAAATTCAGAGTGAACATGTTTCCAGTTATTTCACACTCACTGATACCACTTGTGAGATAAACAGAAATATCCACTCATTGGCTTCCACAGTCCTCCCACACTGTATTTGCAAGTTCAGGCCCCACTGTTTGCGCCTAGTCAATTGTCAATTCAGTTGCAGTAAACGGAGAGCATTTTCAAACAGAAAATTAGTGACACTTTTGAACAGTTCACTTTAGCATTCAGTGATCTTGATCAACATGTTACTTCAGTGGTGTTGGACATTATATTACAATCGCCCCTGCACCAAGCCTACAATGCTCGATAGGTCAAAGGCTCATGCAAATGCTATACAATCAGAGGCATGGGGACATGATACCATCTGAATTCTGGAGACATCTACATGGAATGATTATCAGTTTGGATGCATTGCTGTTACACATTTGGCAACAACAATTGCTACCAAAGTGAGGTTAACTTTAATTGCTCAGGATGAGCAGCCATTATACTAGTTACCAATGAAGCACACACCTTGCTTGACACATATGCCACAGTGGCTGCCACAATAACTTCCATCCACTCTGAAGAAAGCTGAACCATTCCAGACCAGCCCAAAGTGCTGCTGCCTCGCAACCGTGCCACCTCCACCTGAAAGTCACAGAGAGTTCACGAGAACCTGTGGACTCTCCCTGCTACTGTCAAGAGGCTAACTAAGCTGTTGGAAATGTTACAGCTATGGATTGTGACAGCTGAGAGCAAACGTACCCCCTCTGCACATGCCCAAAGTGGTCTCATAACCATGGGACCACTCAGACTAATGTTTGCTGTTCCACAGACCTTTTGGTCACCTGGCAGCTAATTGCAAGAAATCATGTTTGCACCCAAATGCCGAGATATGATTTGGTTCAGGTGCAACAGCAGGACACCCACTTACAGCACCTGTTTTTTAAGGACAGTTAGTTGCCTACATCAAAAATAAAGTATAGGACTGCTCAGCCTACCACTTGTATCGGCATGACTCCAAAGCTGCCAACTACTGAATGGCTACACAAAACTACATCACAAAGGTTGTTCGTTACCAACCACTATTCAGGGGTAGTGTTACTAATCGAACAGGCCAATTTAGTGGCAGTTAACAAGTCCATCATATGCACATATGGTCACCAAATATTTGAGGTTGACAATGGTCTCTTCAAGAACTCCAAGTGAACTTTTGCATTAACCAACATTGCTCAACCTATTTTGGGTGCTGATTTCATCACACAGCCTGCACTGACCACCAATTTACTAAATGAATGACTGATACATTCTGTCAACAGACTTACTATTCTTGCAGGAAAGTGTCATTCATCAAAGTACACAATGCCCAGAGTGTATAATTTAAGTGCTAACACCTCAAATGACCATCGTCATTACTGGGAGTCCTACTGCCACAACTTGAAATCACACCTCCAGACCATGAGAAAAGATTACTTAACAATGCGGTGTGAAATAATCAAGTCACATGAGGATAATGTGATGTTGAAGGATATCCTATTGGAAACAGAAGACAAACTCCAAGTGGCCCGTAAAACATTAGAACAATGTAGGACACCTCTGCATTGCATCCATGCTCTGCACACGACTGTGTCCATGGATTAACAGTGGCCTGTAAAACTACAGGGCAGGTGCACACATACTGTGGTGCACCATATCCTTACCAAAACTGGTGTGCAATTTCATCATGAGCCCATTGGACTGCATGGAAATGACTACCATCGATTTCCAGTGGCTACACAATGGCACCAGGGGAACCATCAACTCACACGCCTCCCCCTCTGTCAGCTACCTATGGCACTCCTCCCAACCATCATTCTACAGTACTGGCTGTGTCATCGACTGCAGTTACATGTCCATCATGTACAGCCACCCACACACAGGCTGGCTTTGAGGTCAAATTCGAAATCCATCTCATCTTTTAGATGAGTGGATTGGGGGGGAGGGGGGGGGGGGGTGTTGTGTGAGAGTGATACAATCAACTAATAGATGTGTGAAAAGTGCAGTGTGTCTTTAATTTCTCATATTCTTTGTTACTTCCTTTTCTGGTTTGTTCACTAATGCACTGTTATTCCCTGTATGTATTTTATATGTAGTAGATGGTCTCCCTACATGGTCCCACATTGTACAGCAATTCATACTATTGGCCTATACTGAAATGTACACAATAAAATTAACAAATGTAAATATTGGTTAAACTTTGAAACTGAGCATCTTTTAGAAGCCTCTTTATGGACCTAGGGAATGTTAGATGTATATACTACCTTGTGTTGTTCCTGGTTAACAGCAAGAGTGAATTTAGGATGAACTCAGCAATTCACAATCACATAACTAGATGAAGTAATAATTCCTATATCAGCTATGTATTCCTTTCTAGGGTTCAGAATGGAGTATTGTTTTCAGGTACAAAAGTCTATAAAAGGTAACCAGTGGGCTGCAGACAGAAAACTGAATATCTGCAAATATTTAAAAACAAAATAAAAGAATACTTCATTAGCCACTCTTTCAACAATTTAATAGAATATTTGAAGTGAAGAATGTAAATTCTGTTAAGAATCAGAGTTTTTTAGTTGATAAGAACAGTATATTATTATCACCATTCAAAGATTTGATCTGAACCTATAACTGCATTTTCCCCCAGTTACATACTACCATAGTTTCTCAAATGTAATGTATGGTTGCCAAAGTTTGTGAGCTAAAGGCATAGCATGTTGTGTGTTTTCTTTCATAAAGTGCACTATAGAATTAATTAAAATGAATATAAGGCTCCAGTTATCAACATCCTTTCTCAAAAGATTAACTTTTGGAGACTCAATAAGCAACAAGTTCTGAGGAAGCTCTTAGGCCAGTAGTTGCTGCACTCACAGCTAACCAACCCACATTAGTTTATTTGACCAGCTGGTACAGAAAAGTGGAATTTCATTTAAATTACTCTAGCACAGGTATGATTTGTTAACAATTAATTAAAATTTTGAGAATTTTTAGCAAGAGTTCTTTATTGTGTACAAAACACTGAAGATAATTTAAAATGCACTTCAAGTGTGCTATATTTTAAACTGACCAGTGAAACAAAACACGTACACCACAGTCTCTCACTGTGAGTTTCCAACAGTTCTGTTACAAAAGTCTGCGTGAAGTTTGTGTGTGCATCTTCCTTTGCTTTTTCAGTGTCGTAATATACAATAAATGAATTGTTCACTGAAATATTTAGTAGTTTTATAAGACAGTTAAGTCATTTTGAAGAATGTAACTTCTTTTGTTATGCAGAATACGGCATTTAGAAGGGCAGGTCAATGACAGTAGCAGTACTTGACTTACTTACAAATATAAGTCAGGGTTTTGAAGACAAAAGAGTGTACAGCACTGGTACTTTTTGACCATAGTAAGGTATTCAGTCGTACCTCATGTAAGGCCCTCCTCAGCAATATAAAATCATAAGGTGATGCGGGAGCTGTTGAGCAAATTCTTGAATCCTGCCTGAATAATAAACAGAAAATTCTATTAGTACAAGGAGCAGACTCAATTGAAAAGAAGGTGAAACAGAGTGCACCGTAGCAAACTGTAATGGTGCCCTTGTTGTTACTGATTTTTGTTAATGACAGAAGTACCAATGGGAACACCTTACAGTTTGGAAATAACCACATTTGTTCTCAAAAAGCAAGAATGTTGCTAAGGCTTTTCAACAAGCAGAAGCCCTATTAAGTTAGGCAAGGATCTGGTTTCCTCTGAACAAGATAAAAACTAATGTCTACAAAACACAGAGAATGACATGCAGCCTCAGTGATACTGGATCACTGGGTGACACAGCAGCCACTAAACTAATGTTCTAAAGCTGCATGAGACATGAGCTGCTGCTGTGGAGTCTTTCTACAGTAAAAAAAAAAAAAAAAAAAAAAAAAAAAAAAAAAAAAAAAAAAAAAAAAAAAAAATTGTAAACCAATTGTTTCCGACTGTTCTTAGCCAATATTTATTCAACTACCTTGGTCATACAGAGATAAATCATGAGAACTACAGAAAGAGAAATAAATTTCATCTACACAGCACTGGCAATAGAGACAGAACAGAAAGCCCTGGCTGTTAACAAAGACAAAAAGAGCTTCCACATTGTGGCTTTCGAACTGTTGAGTGCACTACGTAAGGCTATCCTTTCATTACCAATGGAGCAATATAGGACTAAAATTATGGGTAAATTTAAAGGGCAACCTTTGTACAGTACTGAATAATTCTTCTCTGGTGATATGACAGTGTCTACCTGGGCTGGAACTCAGTACTATGGCAAGAACAGCAGCTCTGATGTTTAACTACACTATGTTCTAGTACTGATTTCACAGTTCTATTATCGTTGTACAGCATATCATAATCTAGTTGTTCTCTTTAGTATACTGTATAGCATCAATTTTAGTATCATAGTTTAAATTGAAGTGTTGCATTCATTTTATTGTGGTAATACTATTGTAATCTTGATGCAGTCCGCCCAGCTATGGCTGGTTAACAACACAGAGCTGGTAATAAATGGAGATGATGTGAGACTGCTTTTTGATGATAATAAGCAATATTATCCAACCCACATGATTATTTGTTTGGCTCTGTGTTATAATACTGCAAATTTCAGTAGATGTGAGTGGGCAAAGAAAAAAGTTACCTTGGGAACAGCACAAAGTTTTTACAATGACTGTGTACAGAAGGATTGATAAAAGAAGAAAGTTTGTCATGAATGTTCATGAAGTGATTGTTGATTATTTCACATAAATTTTTTACTCAGAGGAAACACCATCTTCATTCTTAATGCATGTTATTGATTGAATCTTTTCCCTTTTTACCAACAGTCTCATTGATGGCTTTTAATGTGGCTTTTGCTTTACTACTTGAATTGAGTATAAACTACCATTTGTACAATTTCTTGGCTTTTCAGCAGACTTGTTCAGTTTGAAATAGTTATTGAATAACTTGCTGTCTGTAGTTTTACTGTAAGCATATAGCAGTCTCTTATTTCTACAAAAGGTTTGTATCCCTGATGTCAGCAATTTATTACTAGGCATTTTGCATATATTTGGCTTAGATCTAAGTTTGATTGGAAACGCTACATCTTCATGTTTCAACAGAATACACAAATTCTTGTACCTTACATCCAACATCACAGTCACAATGTACACCCTTCCATCCAGCTTCATGGAGCACATGTGTGAAAGTGAATACTCTATATTATTTTTGATGTAAAGCATGATATTTCAACACACACACACACACACACACACACACACACACACACACACACACACACACACACACACACACACACACACACACAAACCTCTTGCTTGAAGAATATGTGTGGGTTAGCTTTGAGAATATGTTCTGAAGTTTTAGTATCTTGACATCAGAACAGTCCCTCAACTGATTTTCTTTCTTTCTTCCTGGACTCGCATTCGGGAGGACGACGGTTCAATCCCATCTCCGGCCATCCTGATTTAGGTTTTCCGTGATTTCTCTAAATTGTTTCAGCCAATGCCGGGATGGTTCCTTTGAAAGGGCACGGCCGATTTCCTTCCCAATCCTTCCCTAACCCGAGCTTGCTCTCCGTCTCTAATGACCTCGTTGTCGACGGGATGTTAAACACTAACCACCACCACCATCTTTCTTTCTTCATTCGCCATGCCCTACCCTTCTTCTGCTTCAACATTCCTTTTGTTTCTTTTTCCTCCCTGTGTGCTCCTGAAGGCTGACCTACATGTTTGACATGTAACAGGTGAGTGGGTAGAGCATAATTCCCAGCCCCATGTTGACAGGTGGGGTTTGCACATACTTCTTCGTACAGGCCAGGCCCAGGGGGGAGTGCCTTTCCAAATTGCCAATTCATCACTCTATCAGGAGTTTGGGGGGTGTGACCTGGGGTGATCCCCCTCGGAGGGACCCCAGTTGGAAGGAGCACGCCATTGAAGATCCTGGCAATCATTGGAGATTTCCTCAGAATGAGCCAATCATCATTTCAGTTTATGGCTACTACAAACAAATGGAATGAGCCTAAAGATTCAATGACTCTCTAGCTGCACCTTTGTCCCCCATGGTATCACATACTGAAGAAGTTCAGTCCTTTGCTATTGTTAATGTGTTTATTATTCAAAAAAGTGTTGATGCAATTGCAGGCCCTGTAAAATCTTGCTCAGATTTATGTAATGGGACTTTGCTTTTGGAGTCCAATTGTGTTTTTCAGGCCCAACAACTGCTTGCTGCTTCACTCCTCCACAGCTATCCTGTTCATGTTGAGGGTCATTTAATGCTGAATTCTTTGCATGGTGTTATTTACGCTAGGCTGCTTGGAGGTCTGATGCAGGGAGAAATCCAAACTTATCTCTCTGTGCAGGGCATCACTGCAGTCCATTAGGTAATGAAAAAGGTTGATGCAACACTACTGTCTACACGCACTCTTTTTCTCACATTTGATTGAGTAGTGCTTCCACCGAAAATCAAAGAAGATTGTGAAGTGATCACAGTCTGACTGTACATTCCAAACCTGATGTGTTGTTACCAGTGTCAACATTACAACCAAACACACATGTCCTGACCTAGTGAGGTGGCGCAGTGGTTAGCACACTGGACTCACATTTGGGAGGAAGATGGTTCAAGGCCGCGTTCGGCCATCCTGATTTAGGTTTCCTAAATTGCTCCAGGCAAATGCCGGGATGGTTCCTTTGAAAGGGCATGGCCGACTTCCTTCCCTAATCTGATGAGACCAATGACCTCACTGTTTGGTCTCTTCGCCCAACAATCCAATCCGATCACATGTCCTGTTGAAACATGACTGAATGTGGTACCTGTGGTAGTGATGCTCGCAAGGGCAATTGCCTGCCTCCTTCTCCCTGCTGTATCAATTGCAATGGTGACCAGGCAGCCTCATCCTGAGAATGTCCCACGTACCTTGATGAGCAGGCCTTCCAGGAGATCTGGCCAAAGGAAAAAGTACCTCACCCTGTTGCTCGCAAGTTGTTGGCTAGACCATATGAGACTTATAGTACCATTCTCACTATGACTCACTGCATGGAGGTCATGGCCATGCAGTCTTACAACTTAAAATTCAGCACTGCAGTTGTAAAATCACTGGGTATTGCAGTAGCATAACCATCTCCTTCTCCTCCAGCTGTGCAACAAACCACCAAATCTTCACCTCCTGCAGTGAAACCACCTGCTACACAACTGACAGGCTGGAAAGGAAGAAAGGAATACTCTCCTGAAGATTTTTTACGTCCCTGCAGGCAAAAAACATCTGAGTCTTCATCTGACAACTGCAAAGGCTCTAAGAAATCAATCAACTTGACCATTCTTCTCATTCCCTGACTCAGAGGTCCTCTTCAATGGTGTTACTACGTGATACTCTCACCAGGCTGACCTACATTCCACCAGTGTGCACTGCCCACTGTTTTGCTTCTGTAGAAAATGCAGGTCAACCCAATGAGAATGCAGTACCCCTGTAGATCTCATGGAACAGGCTGCTCCAGCCTGTGCACCCTGTAACAGTGAGTCTTTGAAGGCTGGCTCTCAGCAGTCACAGAGATGACAAAATTTCTTTTTTCTTTTCTTTTCCTGTCTCTCTCTCTCTCTCTCTCTCTCTCTCTCTCTCTCTCTCTCTCTCTCTCTCTCTCTCTTTCTCTCTTTCTCTCTCTTTTTTTTTTTGACCCCTTTTGCTGTTATGATCCTCCCCCAATGGAATGTTCACACCAGTAGATCCAAGAAGGAGAAATTATGGCTGCTCTTGAAATCATAGCGTCCACTCTTTTTCTGCATGCAAGAAACAAAATGTCATCCTCGAAACCACTCTGACCTCTCATATTTCCTTCCAGTCTACTTTAACCTTACCGCCAAGGATGGCATTTCATCTCATCGGGGAGTCATGCTGCTCATCAGGGTTGACGTTCATAGCCAAACCATATTACTGAATACTTGGCTGCCAACTGTTGCAGTCCACATTATCCTTCCTCATTTCACATTTTCTCTTTGCAACATATACACCCCTCCATCATTTGGTGTCACCAGGGCAATTACCTCCATGTGACTGATCAACTCACTCACCTCTGCTCAGTGTCTTTAATGCACACTGTCCCATTTGTGGCTCTTCCTGAATCTGTCAGGGAATGCCCTCTTGGCTGACTTCAATCAACTCAACCTCTCTATCTTAATAACGGAACACCTGCATTCCTCACAGCCTCCACACACACCTATTCCCATTTGGACCTTTTGCTCTGCAGCATCCAGTTTGCTTGTCATCTCGAGTGGTCCAGTCTCTCTAATATGTACTCGAGCGTCCATCTGCCATGTGCTATCTGTTTGCTGACTCCTATCCCATCTGCATGTAAACCCAACTGGCAGCTTTCTAAGGCCGACTGGAGGCTTCAGTCCTCCCTGGAGACCTTCAACGAAGATTTCCCCAGTTGTGATGGCCATGCAGATTATGTCACCAATGTTGTCCTTACCATAATAGAGCATTCCATAACTCACACTTCATCTCTACTGTGTTGTGTACCAGACCCCAGGTGGACTGAGGCATGCTGCGATGTGAGTTGTGTGTGAAGACCTGCTCTCTGAAATTTTAACCATCATGCCATGATGTTGAACTGTATTCATTGTAAACAGTTTCATACACAGTGTCATTGCATTCTTTGCTATAGCAAAGCAGCTATCTAGATTTCATTTACTAGTTCTGTTAACAGTTCCACTTTCTGTTCCATCGTGTGGGGGGAAATTCTCATCGTCTGTGTGGGACTAAAATCCATTCCCTGATTTCCAGTATGACAGTAGCATGTGGTGTCATTGTGGACCCTATAGCTATCTCCAATGCCTTGGGCTGCTATTCTGTGAAGATTTTGAGCTCCACCCACTATCACCCCTCCTCCCTCCCTCGGAAATGTGTTGGGGAGGCTCAGGTGATACGCTTCTCCTCTTGTGATTACTACAATGCCGCCTCTACCATGAGGGAACTATATAATTCTCTCTCTTCATCCCAATCTCCCACCCCAGGGCCAGATGATGTTCACATTCAGATGTTGCAGCACCTTTCTCTCATGGGCAAGCACTTTGTCCTTCACAAATACAATGACATTTGTGCAGATGGCACATTTCCCAGATGCTGATGTGAAATCACTATGATACTCATATCTAAGCCCAGTAAGGAAAAAGACCTTGCTTCTAGCTACTGCCCCATTTCTCTCATCAGCTATGTTTTCAAAGTGATCGAATGTATGATTTATGGCTGGTTGGTATAGTGGCTCAAACCTCACAATCTACTAACCACTGCACAATGTGGATTTCGAGCACACCATTCTGCTGTTGACCAGCTCATCACCCTGTCAACCCATGTCATTAACCGTTTTCTGACAAAATACCTGATGGTGGCCGTGTTCTTTGATTGGGAGAAAGCCTATGACACTTGCTGGAGGACTGGTATCCTTCTGTACTCTATACATGTGAGGCTTTCAATGCTGCCTGCCCTGTTTCATTCAGAAATTTTAAAAAACCAAGTATTCAAGGTATGTGGGGGTTTGATCTTGTCAGACACCTTCATCCAGGAGAATGGAGTGCCTCAAGGCTCCATCCTGTGCATCGTACTCTTTGCTATAGCCATTAATCCTATAATAGTCTGTCTCCCGCCTGGCATCATGAGCTCCTTTTTTGTAGATGACTTTGTGATTTATTGCGGTTGTCCACTGACTTGTATCCTGGAGCATCTTCTACAGCGATGGCTTCATCGTCTTCGCTCATGGGGTATCGACAATGGCTTTCGCTTTTCCACTGGCAAGACAGTTTGTATGAATTTCTGGCTACGCAACCAGTTTCTTCCCCTGTCTTTACATCTTGGGCTTGTTGCTTTTCTATTCGCTGAAACTACAAAATTCCTTGAGCTCATGCTTGATAGAGAACTTTCTTGGTCCTCCCATGTGTCTTACCCGGCTGCATGCCTTACCCAGACTCCTAATGTCTTATATGCTCTAAGCACTACTTTCTGGGGACCACCCTCTTCTGTTTGTACCAATCCCTTGTCCATTTGAAACTACACTATGTGTGTTTCATTTATTGATGTGCATGTCCATGCATTTTACATCATCTTAATATAATCCACCATCATGGAATCCGTTTGGCCACTGGTGCCTGTTACACTAGCCCAGTTGAGAGTCCCTATGCAGAAGCTACCAGACAACTGCTGCTATATGGGTGTGATGTTCTCCTCAGCAGATACGCTTGCCATTTGTCTGCCATGCCTAGACACCCATCCTGCACCTCCTTTTTTGATGACTACCTTGGCTGACCGTATGGGAAGCACCCCTCTTCTCTGCTGTCTCCCAGGTTCGCTTTCCACTCCTATTCCAGCAGCTTAATTTTACACTCCCTGCCAATTTTCCAGTGGGTGTGAACCCTTCACCACCATGGCATCACGCAGTGGCCTGTGTTCATCTTGGACTTCACACTCGACCTCAATATAGTGACAGCACCTTTGTGTACAGTAATGGTTCTAAGACTGACTGTGGTGTCCAGTGTGCCTTTGTCATTGTCACTGACCATTTTCGGTATTGGCTTACACAACACCACCCAATATTTACAGCAGAGCTCTTTGACCTCTATCAGGCTACCTGATACATCCAGCGACACAGCCTTTTTTATTGTGTTGTATGCTCTAATTCTCTTGGTGCCCTTCTTAATCTCTGTGTGCTGTACACAGTCCATCCTTTAGTGCAATGTGCCCAAGGAAGCTTCCATTTGCTTTGTGTTGAGGGAGACACTGTGATGTTCATTTAGAATGGTGGTCATGTTGGTCTGATGGGAAACGAGGCTGCTGACGCCGTTCACAAGGCTGCAGTCTTCTTACCTCTGTCTGCTCGCTCTTCCATCCCTTTGGATGATTTCTATGTTGCCATCTGTCGGCAGGTGGTGTCACTTTGGCACCACCACTGGTGCACTCTTCATGGGAACAAGCTCCGGGGAATTAAACCCCTCCCAGTGGCTTAACCAACCTTATCTCAGTCCCCCTAGTCATGAGGAAATTATTTTACCTAGGTTGCATATTTGGCAGTATTGTTTTAGTTATTGCCATTTGTTAAGTGGTGGTCCCCCACCATTTTGTGCTCATTGTCATTAGTTTTTGCCGGTTCACCATTTATTTGACCAAATGTCCTTGTTTTAACAACTTAGCCAGCCGCGGTGGATGAGTGGTTATAGGTGCTTCAGTCCAGAACTGCACAACTGCTACGGGCATGGATGTGTGTGATGCCCTTAGATTAGTTAGGTTTAACTAGTTCTAAGTTCTAGGGGACTGATGACATCAGATGTTATGTCCCATAGTGCTCAAATCCATTGGAACCATTTTTAACCACTTCTTCTATTCTTTCTTTTGCTTGTGCCGTTTTTCCTGTGGATACGCAGGGTCAGCATGGTTAACTGGATGTGTCAATGTTAGTTGGAGGGTTGGCTGGATGCCCTCCCTGTTGCCACCCCGTACCCCCAGGAAGGAATTAGTGTACCCCAACTGTCTGCAACTAGTATAATCCGTGGAATAGTGCGAAAGTGTTCAGATGTCTGCAAGCCATGTAAATGAGGCGGGATGTGGGGACCAGCCCAGTATTCACCTAGGGTGATGTGGAAAACCGCCTAAAAACCACATCCAGTCTGGCCAGCACACCGGCCCTCGTCGTTAATCCACCGAGTGGATTCAATCGCGTGCCGGTGAGCCTACCCAAGTCCAGGAAGCAGCGCATTGACATGCTCGGCTAACATGGCGGGTATTTTTTTGTTAACCACTTATGTTCTCATATATGTTTGCTGTCTGATTTGTTGGCTGTTTTAGTGAAGGACACATGGATTTTTTACCATGTTTTACTTTTTATCATTCGTAGCAACATGGCGAAGGACATTTAATCTTTGGTTCAGGACCTCCACTGTCTCTACAGCGTATTTTGAGGATCTCGTGTTTAGCTCGCTTTCCATCAGTCGTTTGGGCTTAATGTATAGTCTCTTTAAGTTCTTTTACTTCTTGATATTCTAAGGTTATGACATGGGAACTTATGACCTTAGTTGTTTTTGTGTCCTAAAACATATAACACACACACACACACAAAACACTTGACTGCAAGAAGAAGGATTCCATCAATATTCTAACTCCTCCAGCCACAAGCTGTGCCATAGTGATCCCATCACACACATTTTGCAAGCTTCCCAAGATCTATAAACCCCACAATATAGGATGTCCCTGTGTAGATGGATACTATGCTCCCATTGAAAGATCTCTCTTCTTGTTGAACAGCACCTGCAACCAGTTGCCTGTAGCTTAGCCTCTCATATCAAACATATAACTCCACTTAGCAATTCTCAGCCATCCCTACCCCATTACCACCTGGATCCTTGTTTGTCACAGCTGATGACACCTGCCTACACACCAACATTCCTCAGGCCAATGGCCATCATGCCATCCAACTCTACCATTCTCAACGTCCTTCTGACATCAACCCACTACTTCATTCCTTCTAAACCTACCGATTACATCCTCACACACAAATACTTCTCCTTTGAGAGGAAGATACACTGCCAGGAAAAATATCAAAACACCAAACAATAATTAATGTAGACTATTGAAATTTCAGTAATACATTTGTGTAGGTAAAATATTTAAATGACTGACATTGCAAGATCACAGGTAAATGTAAGTGTGAGACAAGCCATTGCAAATATGAAATGCTGGTACATTAATTGCCAGTTTAACTGACAGAATGCTGAATGCATCCATTCAGACATGCACTGTGTTGTACAGCTTCTTGATGACAGTTTGTGGGATTGAGCTTCATGGTCTTTCCCTTGATCAGTCAACACAGGGATGTTTAGTGCTCCTTGTGGATGACACAGGAGATGTCATCCGATGATGTCCCATATGCGCTTCGTTGAATGCTGATCTCATGATTGGGTAGGCCAATGTAACATTTCATCACTCTGTAGAGCATGTGGGGTTACAACAGTAGTACATAGGTGAACTTTATCCTGTTCAGAAATACTCCCTGTAATGATTTTAAAGAATGGCAGCACAACAGGTTGAATCACCAGATTGACATAAAAATTTACAATCAGAACACATGGACTAATCATGTGATTGCTTCTGGTGTCATACAAAACCATACTCCAGACCATAACTCCAGATGTAGATCCTGTGTGTCTAGAACAGGCTCGTCCAAACAGTGCTCCTGGGGCGCAAGCACCCGCAATCGCCCGCGGCCTGTGCCCCGGGCGAATTCGTATGTTGTCGCAGTGACTGAGCTGTGTCGCCTAGCTGGCTGTGCGGATCGCCCGCCAAGCCTCGCTATGCCGGTATGCAAATTTTGCAATAGATAAAAAAATTTTTGCGACCCCACATTGCTGTCCTTTTCAGCAGAACTGGGGAAAACATATGTAAAACCAATCTTTTTTGTTAGTTTTTATTTGAGTTTCAATGAATGAAACAATTAATTGTTAAAGTGTTTTAAAAACAGGATTGTAAAAAATTAATTGTATGTTCTTTTTTGGCATGGTATGAGCAGGAAACAGGTGGGCAAAATTTGTGTGCAAAATACAAATGATCGCTGAGAATTGGGAAAGCAGAGAAATCCTTTGCTGCTGGGAATCTCATCAAGGGTTGCCTGGTCAATTCAGCAGCTTGTATTTGTCCACCAGACCTCATGGAAAAATTTGAAAAAATAGCTCTTTCTCCTCAAACTGTTGCTCACAGAGTTGAAGATATGGTCTCAGATTTGGAGCACCAATTAATGGAGAGAGCGGCAAACTTCATTACACTTTCTATCGCTCTTGAAGAGTCGGCGGACGTTGCAGACATATCTCAGCTCGTCATATTCATTCGAGGTGTCGACATCACTCCGCGGGATACCGAAGAATTTCTTGATCTTATACCATAAAAAAAAATACAACCACAGGTTTGGATATTTTTCTAGCCGTGCAAAATGTGTTTGAGTCAAATGGTTTAAAATGGGAGCGCCTGATCAGTGTAAGGAGGGATGCAGCCCCTGCACTACCAGGGATATGCATTGGATTTCTGAGTTATGTGAGCTCAAAAATGTCTGAAGCTGGCTGTTCCTTATTCGCGACAGTCCATTGTCTGATACACCAGGAGACACTTTGTGCGAAGATTGTCAACATAAAAAATGTTATGGACACAGTTCTTCGAACGGTTAATTATCTTCACTCGCATGGACTTACACATTGCCAATTTAAAGAATTTCTGGCTGATATCGAAGTGGACCTCCCCCATGAACCACGGACCTTGCTGTTGGTGGGGAAGCTTGCGTGCGACACAGATAGCCGTACCGTAGGTGCAACCACAGCGGAGGGGTATCTGTTGAGAGGCCAACAAACGTGTAGGTCCTGAAGAGGGGCAGCAGCCATTTCAGTAGTTGCAGGGGCAACAGTCTGGATGATTGACTGATCTGGCCTTGTAACACTAACCAAAATGGCCTTGCTGTTGTGGTACTGAGAACGGCTGAAAGCAAGGGGAAACTACAGCCGTAATTTTTCCCGAGGGCATGCAGCTTTACTGTATGGTTAAATGATGATGGTGTCCTCTTGGGTAAAATATTCCGGAGGTAAAATAGTCCCCCATTCGGATCTCCGGGCAGGGAGTACTCAAGACGACGTGGTTATCAGGAGAAAGAAAACTGGCGTTCCACGGATCGGAGCGTGGAATGTCAGATCCCTTAATCTGGCAGGTAGGTCAGAAAATTTAAAATGGGAAATGGATAGATTAAAGTTAGATATAGTGGGAATTAGTGAAGTTTGGGGGCAGGAGGAACAAGACTTCTGGTCAGGTGAATACAGGGTTATAAATACAAAATCAAATAGAGGTAATGCAGGAGTGGGTTTAATAATGAATATAAAAGTGGGAGTGCGGGTAAGCTACTACAAACAACTTATTGAACGTATAATAGTGGTCAAGATAGACACGAAGCCCATGCCTAATACAGTAGTACAAGTTTATATGCCAACTAGCTCTGCAGATGACGAAGAAATTGAAGAAATGTATGATGAGATAAAAGAAATTATTCAGATAGTGAATGGAGACGAAAATTTAATAGTTATGGGTGACTGGAATTTGACAGTAGGAAAAGGGAGAGAAGGAAACATAGTAGGTGAATATGGATTGGGGCTAAGAAATGAAAGAGGAAGCCGTCTGGTAGAATTTTGCACGGAGCACAACTTAATCATGGAAGAACCCTGGAGATACTAAAAGGTATCAGATAGATTATATAATGGTAAAACAGAATTCAGGATCCACGTTTTAAATTGTAAGACATTTCCAGGGGCAGATGTGGACTCTGACCACAATCTATTGGTTATGAACTCTAGATTAAAACTGAAGAAATTGCAAAAAGGTGGGAATTTAAGGAGGTGGGACCTGGATAAATTGACTAAACCAGAGGTTGTACAGAGTTTCAGGGACAGCATAAGGGAACAATTGATAGGAATGGGGGAAAGAAATATAGCAGAAGACGAATGGGTAGCTCTGAGGGATGAAGTAGTGAAGGCAGCAGAGGATCAAGTAGGTAAAAAGACGAGGGCAAGTAGAAATCCTTGGGTAACAGAAGAAATATTGAATTTAATTGATGAAAGGAGTAAATATAAAAATGCAGTAAATGAAGCAGGCAAAAAGGAATACAAACGTCTCAAAAATGAGATTGACAGGAAGTGCAAAATGGCTAAGCAGGCATGGCTAGAGGACAAATGTAAGGATGTAGAGGCTTATCTCACTAGAGGTAAGATAGATACAGCCTACAGGAAAATTAAAGAGACCTTTGGAGAAAAGAGAGCCATTTGTATGAGTATCAAGAGCTCAGATGGAAACCCAGTTCTAAGCAAAGAGGGGGAAGCAGAAATGTGGAAGGAGTATATAGAGGGTCTATACAAGGGTGATGTACTTGAGGACAATATTATGGAAATGGAAGAGAATGTAGATGAAGATGAAAAGGGAGACACGACACTGCATGAAGAGTTTGACAGAGCACTGAAAGACCTGAGTCGAAACAAGGCCCCCGGAGTAAACAACATTCCATTGGAACTACTGACTGCCTTGGGAACTGTCCTGACAAAACTCTACCATCTGGTGAGGAAGATGTATGAGACAGGCCAAATACCCTCAGACTTCAAGAAGAATATAAGAATTTCAATCCCAAAGAAAGCAGGTGTTGACAGATGTGAAAATTACCGAACTATCAGTTCAATAAGTCACAGCTGCAAAATACTAATGCGAATTATTGACAGACAAATGGAAAAACTGGTAGAAGCTGACCACGGGGAAGATCAGTATGGATTCCGTAGAAATATTGGAACACGTGAGGCAATACTGACCTTACGACTTATCTTAGAAGAAAGATTACAGAAAGGCAAACCTATGTTTCTAGCATTTGTAGACTTAGAGAATTTTCTGTCAGAGACAGCAAAGGACTTGGAAGAGCAGTTGAATGGAATGGACAGTGTCTTGAAGGGAGGATATAAGATGAACATCAACAAAAGCAAAACAAGGATAATTGAATGTAGTCGACTTAAGTCGTGTGATGCTGAGGGAATTAGATTAGGAAATGAGACACCTAAAGTAGTAAAGGAGTTTTGCTATTTGGGGAGCAAAATAACTGATGATGGTCGAAGTAGAGAGGATATAAATGTAGACTGGCAATGGCAAGGAAAGCGTTTCTGAAGAAGAGAAGTCTGTTAACATCGAGTATAGATTTAAGTGTCAGGAAGTTGTTTTTGAAAGTAGTTGTTTGGAGTGTAGCCATGTATGGAAGTGAAATGTGGACAATAAATAGTTTGGACATGAAGAATATAGAAGCTTTCAAAATGTGGTGCTACAGAAGAATGCTGAAGATTAGATGGGTAGATCACATAACTAATGAGGAAGTGTTGAATAGGATTGGGGAGAAGAGAAATTTGTGACACAACTTGACCAGAAGAAGGGATCGGTTGGTAAGACATGTTCTGAGGCATCGAGGGATCACCAATTTTGTATTGGAGGAGCGAAATATATACAATTTTTGGAAATGAAAGGACATCCAGAACAATTACTTTGTGATCCTAAGTGGGTGGCGAATTTGGCTTTTTTTGAGTGACCTTACTGGTCATTTAAATACTTTGAACATTACACTCCAACGCGAAAATCACTATGTTGTTGATTTAGTGTAGACGATTCAAGCATTTAAAGAAAAACTTATTTTGTGGGAAAAACAATTTTTCGATAAGAATTGTGGACACTTTCCTGCACAGCATTAAAGAATATGTGGATTTTTCAGATTATGTTGCACTCGTTTGCAAATTACAAGAATGTTTTGAAAACAGATTTTTGGAAATAAATGAGCTTCAATCAGCCTTAGATATATTTGTTCACCCGTATTCCCTTCGGCATAGTACGTCTCACAAGTGCTTCAACTAGAGCTGATTGACGTGCAGTGCGATATCTGCCTGAAGGACCGCTTTCTCATGTGTAAAACTTTGGATGACTTTTACAACTGTCTTCCAGGAGAGAAATATCCTATCTTGCACAAGCACGTGGCCTAAGTTCTCTCAATGTTGAGCGCTTCTTTTCTCTTTTAAAGCTTGCTGAAAGTAAGAACCGTTCATTACTTGGCAATGAAAATTTGACTAATTCTTTGAAGTTATCAGTCTCAGGGAATATTGTACCAAACATTGGCAAAACTGTTTCCTCGAAAAAGAAAAAATTGTAAAATGTTAACTTTCTTCTTTAAAAATGTTGACTGTAAGAATTAAAGATCTTTATAACCTTAATTTTATTTTTTAATAAGTTTTCAAACTAGTTAGTTAAAATAATTATGTACAAAACAGCAAACTAAGCATCCAATTTCTAAACTCTGAGAAGGAATACAAAAAGCTGTAGCATGAAGTACGACAGAAAATATTTACTTGTAACTATTAACAGTAAGAATGAGACTCTATATCCCTTACATAAAATTATTTTTAAAATAGAATATTTATGACTAGTTCATTTAAGAAACTGATGTATTTTTCAGAAGACACCTATGGTACATATGACAAGTGTGCATGTGCAGTACTAATAGAATCAACCTGTGGGTCAGAAAACCACTAAGTTATTCTTCGATTCTTGTTTTGGATATTGTTTTCTCTAGCTTTGCATAGTAATTCTGTCACACAAACACTACTTGTTACCTAAACAGTAAATGTTTGCTTGTTTTACCGCTCATGGACCTCTTTTTACAGAGGTGCACCTCCTCTGTTCTTTTGTTTGCGTTGGATATGACTGCAGGACAGTCCAGCACAGAGCAGTGCCGTGCAGTCTCACTCGCTCTGCAGCTCCCTCTCTCGCCCCTATGCTGCTGGGCGCAATTCTTGGATGAGCCTGGTCTAGCACATGAACAGGTTGCCTTCAGGCCCTCAACAGGCTTCCTTATAACCAACACACAGCCATCACTGGCACTCAGGTAGACCCAGCTTTCATCTCAAAACACAACAGACCTCCATCCTGTCCTCCAATGAGCCACTTGACACTACTGAAGCCACAAATGACAAAGGTTTTGGGGTCAGTGGACGGCACACTACAGGGCATCTGGTTCAGAGCTGTCCTTGAAGCAACCAACTTGTTACAATTCGTTGTGTCACTGTGGTGCTAACTGCTGCAGATGCAGCACAATTCACCAGAGCCACACACCGAATATGATGGTCTTCTCTCTCAGTAGAGACATGTGACTGTCCAGAACCCTCATCTTCTTTTGACTGTACTTTCTTGTGACCACTGCTGCCAGTTTTAACGGACCTCTTCCTAAGATTTCCGCAGTCTATAAGTTGTCCTACTCCTTTGTCCACATGGTGACTTCAGGCACTACAGGAGATTCAAACTTATAGGCCGAGGTCGTTAACAAGTACGAACACTTTGGTACTTAACTCGTATCGATGGCTGCGTTGTTGTCTTCGTGAGGTCTAGAGGTGATTCCACTGCGATGTTCCCTCGGTTTTATTTGTGTTTGGATGAGACTGACTGGTTTGTAGGGCGACGTGGTATTTTTGTTTTTAGAGAGCAAACGTTACATTATTTTTGCACATGACTATTTAATTCATTTATTCACATTTAACACTTCTACAATAATATGAAATAAGACATTGTTTTACACCACATCTGTATCGCCACCTCCTCCAACCCCCGCTCCTGATCCAAAGACCATCAACCACCACCTTTAAAGCTCGACCTCCTTCCCCCCATGACCAAAGATAACCGTCTCTTAGTTGTTACACTCGCAGTCAAAGGCTATATTTACATAAAACATTACATGTAAAGAAATTACTGACATACATGATTTTACATTCTGTTATACAGTGATCATGTACAGTGGTTACATCTCTGCCAAGTCTTACTGCAATATCACAGAAGGAACATCCAGTTTCTCATAGCTCTATTACATGAACTCGCTCTAACTCAGTGAGGTGCTGATAATGGCATTTTGTTGCGTTGAAGATGAACATGACTGACATCAACTCGTTATGTTGAGTCCCAAAGGCCACCAATGCTACGGTCATTACAGCATGTATTTAAAGAAACCTGATTTGCATCCTCATAATGCCACTACTAGCGGCCCTCTTATGCTATTAGCATGAAATTTTTATAGACATAATCTTTCACATGCAGAAACACATATACCAACTTTCATTTGTGTTGCACAACTCCCTCTTGGTGTTGCAATTTTTTTCATTCAGTGTATTTAAGCAAATCTATGGCACACCATTGGCAGCTGCATTGCACCCTCTTCTGTCAATCTGTTTGCAGATCATCTAGAGGAATCCTTCGTAGAACCCTAAAACGCCAAATCCCTTGCCTGCTTGTGATTGATTATTGATATCTTCATGATCTGGACCCATAGCCGTGATATCGTATCTTCATTCATCCACAACCTTAACACCTTTTCTCCCATCTTCTTCATCTGGTCCTCCTCAGCCCTATGTGTCATTTACCTCCACCTTGCTGATGGCTTCATCCACATCTCTGTCCATATCAAACCCACTAACCACTAACAATACCTTCTTTTTGAGCACTTTCACTCTTTATGCATCAAAATATTGTTCCCATTCATCATGGCCACTTGTGGACAGCATATCTGGTGTGATGGTAATTTATGATGTACTTATAACCTGTTGATGCACTTGGCTCCATGTATCTTAAAGTCTCATATTTCACAGTTTTGAAATATGCTGAATACCTAAAGGATAGTGCAAGATTATGTAGACCACACAATAGTTAAATTTAAAAGTGGATTCTCCTACATTATTTCTGCTATAGCATTGTTGATTGCCAGTTCCAGTTTTACAGATCACATTTAAAATGTATCCGGGCGAGAATTAATTCAACCACTAATCAGAGCCACAATGTTCATTGGATTTAATAGTGGCATAATATGCAGTGACTGAAATATGCAGTTAACAGTGCACATTATATAACTTGCTATACAATCACCAAAACGAATTATACTGTCCAGTAAGATAACACTTTGAGTTTACATATGTGACACATAGGTGTCATGCAGATGATGTCAAAGCACAGATTTTCAAATGAGGTATTAGGTCTTTGATATTTAGCCTGGAACTTTCACTCTGAATGATATAGTATGTTTCTGAGTGCTAGCGTGTCACAGAACTTTCTTATACATTGATGTTGTTCATTCGGTAGTGCACCCATGAGTCTAACACAACTCAACATAGAGATGTTACCTGGTTGCTCACCATTCACAGACTTTCCCTTTAATTGATACAGAGATTGAGTAACATACTAGTTGAGCACAGACTGTTGATTTTGGGGGAGGGGTGGCTTTTTAAAGACAGCACAAAAACATTATGTGATTTATGAAATTACTTAATGTTTTTAAATTTTGCTAGGTTAGATTTCATTATTTTGCATAGGCTAAAGGACTTTACCATTATCTGGTTTATGAAAAATGTTTCAGGCTAATAAATGATAAAAGCATGTGGAACATCATTATGTAGTCTGAGATCCCCTATCTACAATTAGGGCATCTATCATGAAATCCATATTTTATGATCCTCTGTTATCCAAAATCTTAATTAGTGACTGAAATAATTAGTGAGAGCTGTTGTCTGTTTCAGAAAAAATATAGCAAAAAAAATTATATCATCAAAGTTCAAAATCTTGCCGATATTAAAGCAAAACAGACACTGAAATTATGAGTGTCCAAACTTCTAATGTCAATTATTCTGTACATTAATCAATGTCAGATAATTCAAAATATTGTCCTGAAAAATTGGGAATGTATGTTTTTGAATGAGTAGTAATAATACTTTCTATCCTGCCCGTTAGCTCAAAATGTATTCCCTTAAGTGATGTCATAGGAACGTTAATTAGCTATAACTTTTAATTTCTGATCCATCTAGTGATACTACATAATTTTAATCAGGGAGGTAAATACAAACAACAAACTATTATGTGTGTGACATCATTAGAAACAGAATGAAAAAGTGAAAGGATATTAGTTATTCATGTGAGCAAAAAACACAACTGTTGGAATATTTTACAACTTGTTACATCTCTTCACCCTCCAACTGAATTAAACAGACAGTTATTGACAATTAGCTTACTGGATAATTCAGTAGCCTATAAGAGTCTATTACATGTATCAAAATACATAAAAAGAAACACTGTTATCATAATGCTTTAAACTGATTTTCAAATCAGGTATCCTAAATAAATGTTACCTAACAGCCATCCCTGACCGTCTTAGGACATAAAATTTTATAAAATTTCAAAACATACAAGTGCATAGCATTATATGTGCATAACTATAATATTTCAAAACACATTTATATCAGAGAATTTCATGGACCACAACTTATTCTAGATATTTCACAAATTTTTCACTGTGTTAACGCAGTTCATTACTCAGTATTGGAACCATCTTCACAAAAACCACTCTCATGGCCTGCTGTAGGCTCTTTCTGTGATTTCTGTTTCAAATTTTCACTCATGTCCATTGTATTGTTTTGTATTGTATTGATCCAAAGTGGGTTTCAGCATTTACAAACATAAAAAGGCAACAAATTTTCTAAATTAGTGCACTAGTAATTCCTGTCTCAAAATTTCTAGTACAAACAATTACTTATTAATTGGAAATTTACTCATTATAAATTTACGTAGCTATCAGTATAATGTCACACAGAAAATTTACAACAAAGCAGGTATATAAATCAAATGAGAATGGAAGCTGCTTTATTTACTCAATTGGTCTCCTCTGACTATGGCCAATTAACCCTCTTGATATGAAGTTAGTGTAAATCACTGCATGTTTAATTCCTGTTAGAAAATAATAACATCAAGTTGGAGGTAAACAGTATGTTATCAAAGAAATGAACTTTGCAGCAATTTATATTAAACAACTCTTAAAAAATTAGTACTTCATGTAGGTTCATTAAATAATTTTCAGTATTTTATCATTTTTTTATAAAAGCATCACTCTGTTTCTTAATACAGTGCATTAATGTCAAACAGCTTAACAAGAAACTATGTCATATTACTTAGGCATGTCATCACAACAAAACAATATTGTCTTGTATATCATTTCACTTTGCCATTTATCAATGTTCATTATACTGCTTATTTATTCCCTTATAAACATGTTGACTGAAGATGTACTTTTGCAAAAGAAGCTATTACGAAGACGTGGTCCCTAATCATTGCTGTTTCATATATACTTCATAGAACTTCATTCACTTTGTCACTTCATATTCACTTAATATTTCATTGAATCATTATTATATATTTCTCCATTACATAATATATCGCTGCTTCATATATTCGTTCTGCTTCACTTTGTGTACAAAAAAATGATTCTATGGCATAATTTTCAACAGCAACCACCTACATTAAAGACAAGACATTTCTCTCTATTACATAGCAGTGCAAAACTTATTCAAATGATAACTTTATTTTCCTCATGTCTGAAGCAGAAGTCTATGACACACTTAGTTCTCACTAAAATTTAATCTCCACAACATTTATTTTTAATACAATATTCTTTATCTTGTCCTGAAAGACTTATAATATGGCACACACGTAGAGAAAAGATGAGCTTTCATACATGCAATTAAAGATAGTAACATTTTACATTGGACCAATGACTTTCTGAATTTCATATACTTAGGGGAAGTTGGGTTAACTGATTCTCAAATCTAATTGGAGCATCACAATTATAAACAATTCAAGAGTAATTTTTTTTTTTTTTTCGTACCATAAACATGTTTCTTTAGATGGGCTGTACTTGTGAGCTAATATGGGTGCTGTCTGTTAGCTACAATTACAGATATAGATAACAGTAATTTATTTTTGCGTTTAACAATTTCTCCTACAGTTTTACTTGTTTGAGTTAGAGTACATGTTTATTGCTTTATGATACTCCATGAAATATGAGCTGTGCATGGAGTCATTTTCCCTTCATGTTGAAAATTGTTGATAAAGTGAAAGTGGGGTTAACTGTACCAGTAAAATTTGGGGTTAAGTGGATTGCTTCAGTCAACCCCAGACAGTTGCTAATGAATGAAAATGCCTTTTATTCAAACATCTAATAAATTACATAAATGCAAGCTTTGCACTTTCAAGTAAAAATCATTTTTCATGCAGTTTCACTTGCTTTCTGTCAGAAAAATATTTAATGCCTAATATTTTTTATTGTACTGGACAGACCTCTCCCAATTCATCAACAAATAACAAATGATTCATTGGGAGAGCATGAAAACACATCTGCAGATGGCAATGTTGAGAATCTTAGACACTAGCCAGAAGATAAGTAAGTAGAAATTACTAAGAGTGGTGCGAGGAACACAACGAGTTATTGAAGGAATGGACAGAGGCAGCACCAAAAGATAGAATAGCAAAGCTATTGCCAAAAAAGCATAAATTAAATTAAGTAAGCCAAATACTGACAGAAAGCAGCACTAGCTCTGAAGCTCATGATCATGTCCAGTATGTTGATTCCTCGGATGCTAACTTGTACACAAGTGCTTTTGAAAATGATGAAACAGTGCACAAAGGTGACTTCATTGTAGTTAAAGTGCAAGATAAAACTGTCACAAGTAGTCACAATTATTTCCTGGAGTGATTAAAATGTATGTTGATGATTATGAAGTAAAATTATGTAAGACAGTAGTTTATACTACAAAATTTGCAGCAACAGCAGAAGGAGATACCTTTTTTGCTTTAACTGAAATATTTGCCAAACTATCCAACGCACTAGGTCTCACTATGAAGGCATGATTTGATTCCAGAATACATCACTAAATTCAGTGTTGCAGTACTTTTATTATTTCTATCATTTTTTCTTTAATATACTCATAAATGTGTGTTTATTTTTGTTACTAAAGTTGTTGCAATTTTTTGTATTCATAGTCGTGTAATTCATTGATTTAATTGAGAAGTCCAATTATCCCTGCAATATGGTACAGGTGCCAACTGTTGCCTGCTACATACCTGCAGAGCAGCAAGTTATGTATTTAGCATTACTGTGCTTTCTTAGGAGTCCTGGGGCGTAAAGGATGTTTAAATGATTTGGTGCAGATGCGGGAGAAACTGGCCACAGTTTGCGAACAGCTGAAGGTACTTTTGGCTACAGTCTGCTGCCTTGAGGTGAAGCAGTGGTGGAGCATCTGGCATATAGCATGAGAAACCTCAGGTGTCACGTATTTGACCAACAGGCTCTGCTACTAAGGCAGCTCCAGATAGCCCACCAAGGGGGGTGTCCGCCTTGACTGAAGTGACAATTGTGGGTGATAATGCTTCCACACAGTCTTTTAGCAGGGTCTGAGCAGGCAAATGGGGGTTGGGGTTTGCTGCCTATTGGATCTCCACAGTTAAGTATGTTATAGAGCCTCATAGAGAAATAGCATTCAGGGCCTGTAAGAAAGCCAATGTGTACTCAATATATCTGCCAGAAGGCCACATCCAAAAAAGTGGAGGAGGCCTTGCATGCAGCTATCAAGCATGCAGGCTGCAGTCATCTGTGAGTTCTGGCTGCTTTTGGCACCAATGATGCCTGTTACATGGGTTCTGAGCCTATCCTCAGTTCATGGCGGTGGCTCTTGAAAGTGGACAAGCCTGCTGGCCTCGCCTGTGGGGTGCAATCACAGCTGGCAATTTGCAACATTGTTTATAGAGGTGATTGGGTTCTTTTGGCTTGGAGACCAGTGGAGTGTCTCCAGCAAAGTCTATGTTGGCTCTGTGATGATTTTGGCTGCTGGTTTCTGGAGCTATATTATTGGGTGGGGAGATGTAGGACTCCTCTTGACGGGTCAGGGATGCACTACACAAAGGAAGGAGCTAGTTGGGTGCAGGAGTATTTGTGGAGTGCACAAGGGGTTTTTAAAGGCTAGGTGATAGTTTGTATTTGTATTTCCATTTTATTTGTCTCATAACATACATTTACAGATCTACTGATGATGCTGTACAGGAGACACATCAATTTTAGTCTTACGATATTAATTACATAATTCCCTAACACTACTTTTACCAGTACTAGATAATTTTGGATGCAGCAATATTATTAAATTGTTTTTTCTTATGATGTGACAGTACATTACCTTTACAGATGTGTACAATATTATGCACAATACCATAATATTAAACAGTCACACTATTCTAATGATGGTTTCATCATTCATAAATTACTCAATTGAATATTAGCTTATCTCCACCAGGAGATTATATAGTTTTCTCTTCAGTGAACCTGTCTCTATGCTTAGTATATCTCTACCCTTGAGTTAATTGTAAATTTTCTTTATCATGTACTAGGGTGTCTATTGGTAGAGCTTTAAGCGATGTTGTGGAAGCATGAATTCCTCTTTGTGTCTAGTGTTGTACATATGTTTGCAATGGTTTTCTTCCATTAGGTCAGTTTTACTATGTAAAAAGATGATAATTTCAAATATTTACAATGCAGGGGTAGGTAATATTTTTAGGTTCTTGAATAATGGCTGTCAGAATGTTATGGAGGGCACCACACAAATTTCTAACAATTCTTTTTTGAAGTAATTGCATTTGTGACATGTATCTTGATTTTCCCCCAAAAATAAAACCTTATCTAATTACAGATTCAAAGTAATTTTGGTTCACCACTGCAGCTTATGTCTGTTATACCAAATAGTATATCCATTACAAAGGCAAGGCTGTTTAATGTTGCAGTTAAATAATCTATATGTGCTTGCCAGCTTAGATTTTTGTCCAAGTTGAGGCCTGAGCTTTGTCCTAACTTGATTTTTATGTACAATACTGAATTCACTGACTTTTTAATGTATGGTTCTAAATTGTGTAAACAATGTCATTGAAAAGTTAAGTTTAAGGACATTTTGTTGAAACCATGTACATAGGTTGTTTAGTCTATTTATGACACCATCCAAAATTTCTCTCACATTTTGTTTTCCAAGGAATACTGAAGTATGATCAGCAAACATGACTGGCTGGGCATTGATATTAAGACGTAAATCATTTATGTAAAAGAGAAACAATTTTGGCCCAAAGATTGAGCCTTGAGGGACTCCTTGGGATATTGTACACAACTGAGATGCATAATTTATGGTGTCAGATGTTATTATTACCCTTTGTTTCTTGTTTGTCAGATAAGACCTGAGCCACTGCAGAGCATTTTGTCTCATGCCATATCTGTCTAGTTTATGAAGCAGCATGGAGTGATTTATAGAATTGAATGCCTTTGCAAAGGTTGTAGAAGACACCTGCTACGTTGTTGCTTTTATCTAGTGATGAGCAGATTTTTTCAATGAATTAATTAATAACACTCATTGTGATTTTCCCTTTTTGGAACCTATATTGGTTTTTAAGACTAAAACCATGTTTCACAATAAAATTTATTATATGGACAGCAGTTATTTTTTCAGATACTTTGTATAGCACTGGAAGGATAGAGATGGGGTGGTAATTTCATATATCCTCTCTTGATCCTTTTTTGTGCAGTTCTTTTACCTCTGCATACTTAAGTACATCAGGGAAGATGGCTTGCTCAAATGACTGATTGATTATTGAGGACAGAGGGTGTGCTACTTTATCAAATACAAATTTTATTACTTTGGTGGGTATTTGATCCAATCCTGGAGCATTTTTGTTTGTTAATGACAAAATAGCATTTTTACATCTTCGGCTGAGATTTTACTAAATATCACAAGGCGAACGCTATTCTTGTTTAGGCCAAAGAAATTCACACTGTTTTGATAAGTAAGAACATTTTCAATCAGATTTTGTTACATTTATGAGAAACTTATTAAAATATTGAGCTATTTGAGCAGGGTTTGAAAAGTAACGTTGTTTTGTTTGAGTTTTAAATTTCCTGGTGGTTAACTGTTGTACCTAATTCTGATTTAATAACAGACAATACTGCTTTAGTCTTATTCATATGTCCTAAAATAAACCCATCATTTGACATTCTTTTGGCAGCTTTAACAGCACTTTTAAATACAACTTTATAACATCTCACATAGTTAACAAATTTAGGGTTTTTATTGTGTTTCATGTCTTTTTGTAGCTCTTGGTCTCAAGCACTAGATACTTTTGAGCATGGAATAATACAGTTAGGTTACTTTTAACTTTTTGGTGCCAGATCCTAGGTGGGAATAATTCATTGAATACCTCTAGAAAACTTTTTAGAAAATTATCATAGTTCTCGGTACTTGACACACTAGTTTTTGTGTGCCATATCACTGCATCTATCTTGTTGTGGAATAGGTTTGAGTTAATTTTACTGAAGTTTCATTTCTTAAAACCTTCATTAGCATTTGGTTTATTTTTTTCTGGCAGCTGAATTAACAATGCAGAATGGTCAGAAATTCCTAAGTCTAAACATGTCTTGTTTTCACTGTAGAACAAATAATTTCTTAAGATGTTGTCTATAGAAGTAGCTGAATTGGCATTTTATCTAGTGAATTCACAATAATCTAGTTAAAAACCAGAGTTTTGAATTATGTCAATGAACTGTTTTGAGCCATTGTCTTGACTTATCACATTTACATTGAAATCAGCTGCTATGATGATATTTTTTCTTTGTTAAGTTTATCAATTTGGAATTTGGACAAGAAAGTTTTAGTTGGAAATTTGTGGTAAGTTCCCAAACTGCTGAGGTGATCAGCCTTACACACTACTTGATCTAACGTATGCCAAGGACAACACACACGCCCATGCCCGACTCCAACCTCCGACAGGGGGAGCCACACAAGCTGTGGCAAGGCGTCTCAGAGTGCACAGCAACCCCACATTACAAAAAGTTTTAGTTACTGCACTTCATGGAATTCTGTAAATTGATATGACTATTGTGTTCCTGTCTTTTAGTTCAGCATAGCAACTTTCTAATAAGAACTCCTAATTTAAATAATCCAAATCTGTCCTTGTTTCATATGTTTCATATGTTACGCTAGTATGGGGAAGTATACACGAGCCCCCATGGGATCTGTCTTTTCTGAAAAAGCTGCTTGCTACTTTTTATTTAAAAAAAATTTTGTAGTCACTCGTTAACCAGTGCTCATTTAAACAGACAACTTTGATATTTTTGCTATGATTGAGGATAATTTGCAGTTCTTCAGTTTTGATACTATCTGCCTTCAGACCATTTATATTCCACTGCATTAAATAACTTATTTCCCCTTTCTTTACCTGCCTACCTCAGTGTTTCTTGTACATCAGTTATTAATAAAAAATCCTTCCTGCTAGTGATGAGACTCTTCTTTTGTTAAGGAGACCTTTGACTCCTGTTGCTTCTGCTGTTGTTGATGTAGTTTCTGTTATTGGTGTTGCTTTTTTCCTTTGGCTCCCGTCATTAGACACTCCAACTTGTGCTGTTACTTCCTCATTTATTTCCACAGGATATGCTGGAACAGATGCTGCTTTTTTTCGGTGTGCTAGCATTACTTTTTCTGTGACATATTCCTTGTGTGGTATCTGTTGTTGATACTGTATATGTACTGTCAATCTCCAAGTGATCTTGTGGTTCTGTTTCTGATGCTTCTGGCACAGAGATAAATGGTTCACTTCCGGCCTTGAGAGTTGTCACATGCCGCTCACTGTGGCAGAGTGGTTCTAGACACTTCAGTCCAGAACCGCGCTGCAGCAACGGTTGCAGGTTCTAATCCTATCTCAGGCATGGATATGTGTGGTGTTCTTAGGTTAGTTAGGTTTAAGTAGTTCTAAGTCCAAGGGACTGATGATCTCAGATGTTAAGTCCCACAGTGCTCAGAGCCATTTGAACCATTTGAAGAGATGACACTTCCGTTACCACACACGTCTTATTTATAGAATTAGACACAACACATTTGTTGTTGAGAGGTATGGCTACCTAGATATCCTACTTAAGGCGCAATTTTTACCTATATTTTTTCTAAAATCTTGCAAATAATGAATTTCTTCCCCACACTGTTGAGATGGTGGCCGCGATTTGTGTGGAATCTTCCTCCAAGTTCACTTATATCCATGAATGTTGCATATTTAAACTGTTTGCATATATTTTGAACGTCTTTGTTTGCTTTCCATACCTCTTCATTTACACAGGAACAGTTTGGTGTGCAACTGGAAAAAAGTTCACATTTGTGTTCCTAAACTCAGGCAATCTTGGCATAAGATAAATGCGTTCGTTTGTATTGTTCGCTGCTATGTCGTATGTCCCAGTGAGGTAAACAGAGAAATCATTTGTGCTCAACTCCGATACTTTTTCACGGATTACTGCAGTCACAGCTTTGAAACTGACGCCTGTTTCACAATGGTGTTGATTCTGTCAGTACATCTATTACTTAATTCGGTGGCTATTACTTGTCATTGACTATCTGCAAACAGATCAATTTTACTGCACTTGTTAAGGGAAGTTTACATGTTTCAAAAACGCTGTTGTCGACTACCATGCTTTCTTTTTGAACTAGTGCCCTCTAGCATGAGGTACTCTGATGAACACTCAACAGATGACATGCAGATAGCACAATTAGACAACGTTCAGAGTAAAGACACTTCAACTGTCAACATTTTATCGGCAAATTGTTAAAACATTTGTATCAAATTTCCTGAATTTACTCCCCTCTAGGTGATTTATAATGCCCAAATTATTCTTGAGACTGAAAGCTGTGTCAAAGCGAAGTAGAAAGGTCTGAAATATTTAGGGGGCAATGAAACATGCACAACAATTCCTTCGTATCAACCCCTCCAAAACCCAGGCAATCATCATAGGCCACACCACCCGCTCCTTCTGTTTCCATGATTGCTACCTAACCAGTTATGGTTGTCCCATCCAGCTCACCCTCACCCTGATATATCTTGGCCTCACCTTCGACCGTCACCTCACCTAAACCCCTCATCTCCTGACCATATAGCAGAAAGCCCACTCCCACCTCTGCCTCCACAAACTCCTGTCTGGCCGGACATGGGGATTGCATCCTTCCACCATTCTCCACACCTACAAGTCCCTCATCCATCCCACTACCCTCTTGTATGCCATCATTGCCTGGATATCCGCCGCCCCTCCCCCCCCCCCCCTCCCGCATTTATAAGGCCCTCCAAATCCTAGAACGCCATGTTCTCTCCTCTATGACCTCATTCCTTCCCCCACCTCCTCCTTTTACTCCAACATCTCCGCATACTTTACACTATCTGCAGTCTTGATCCCCCTCCCCTTGGTTTCGTCCTTCCTCTTCTCCTCCCACCTGTTGGCACACCTCTATCGCTGTATACCTCGCTCTCACCATCTTCACACCCTCCATCTACTTAATCAGGGCAATTTTCAGCACCTCCTGCTCCCGGATGCTGAACTTTGCCATGACTTCTACCCTTGCCTGACCTTGTTCCCCTCCCCCTCCCCAGGGTCCCCCTTTTCCTCTCCACTCCTTCTCCCAGAGTGGATTTTGCTCCTTCCCGTCCCTAAGTCTCTGCACCCCCTCCTCAACTGTTTCCCTCTCACTTTTTCCCCTCTACGATCCCCTTAGATGCGCCCCCCACCAGTCTACCCCTCTCCCACCCTCTCCTCACACCTTCCTTCATCACCCCGGCAGAGCCTCTCAGCTTGTTCAGTGCCATCAGTGTGCTATGTCAGTGTCGTGTTTGGTTCCGTTTTCCCGTACCGTCAAGAGATGTGATTTTAATTGTGTGCTGGACTTGTAAATAGTGTCACTGTCAGTAACTGTTATGTGCTATGCCATCTGTCGCTACTTTTATGCATCTGCCATACTTTGGCTTGTGTTTCTTATAATCGTCACAGTGTGTGGATTTTTGTGTACGGTTTTTAGCTTCTTATCACCATTTTACAGTCACTCCCTTTTTTTAAATGTCTCCGTGTTCTGTACTCAGTGTCTGTCTCTCGGCTGAAGAGCGGTGCCTATGCTGCTGCCAGCTCGCCCCGTATGGGGTATTGAAATACAATAAAGAAAAAATGTATAACAAATACAGGTTAGACACAATTGGAGAGGGAGTGTTCAATGTAACTGACAAAAATATTGTCTCTAATGAGATAGATTTAGAGTGCGACTGTGAAGTTATCTGGACACATACAGCATTAGTTGGAGACAACTGTAACGTACCAAGTATACACTGGGACGTCTATGGATTCATTGCACGGGATATGGACAGACAGTCTTGTGAAGCAGTTTTGAGTCCTTTCTCCAAACACTGTCCTGAGCAGTTAGTTTAACAGCTCACACAAAATGAAAATATTTTAGACCTCATAGGTACAAAAGGGCCTTAACAGATTGATGGCATCAGTATAGTGACAGGTATTAGTAACCATGATGTCATCATAGCAACTTTGGTAACTAAGGTTCATAAATCAACCAAGAAGGTTAGGAGAGTATTTTTGCTGGAATCAGAAGGTATACAGTTTTATTTTCCTCACTTTTCGAAGCACACTCGTGTCTAAAAACAGATGGGAAAATCAGAACAATTACATATCTAAAAGTTCTTGACATACTTCGAAACTCACGAAAGATCGTAAGATAAACATAAACATACAGCAGATCTGATGTCTAAAAGGTTCTCCTAGAATTCGAAGCACTATCCTACAGACGATAAAAGTGGCTGGAATTTTCGCAGAATTTTCGATGTCCTACAAGTGTGGTCTGTAGATGGTCTGAAGCCACAATGGCAGGTGGGGGATAGAATCCCACCTGTCCCAACAACCAGAGGAGGCTGGTCTGCCTGGACTTGTCTCCGAACACTAGACCAAACAAGGTATCACGCAACTCCCTGATGTCACAGAACATCCTCTAGGCACCTTGCTCTGAACCCGTCTTGTTGAAACCAGTCTTTAGTGACTCCTGTGCACTCACAAAGGCTGTCTTGTGACTCTCTGACGTCACTGAACTTCCTGTGATGGAGCATTTTAATTGGCTCTTACTGAATTCACCCGCCAAATTTCTTCTACTGGTGTGGGAGCGTTGTTCACTGCTTTCTGCAGATGTAGTCTTAGACATAAAAACTGACCGCCGGCCGGCCGCCACAGAGACTAAGTCCGAGTCGTTCACTTAAGGTGGCCAATAAAACTGACCGCCCCTGACGCCTGTAAGTCCGGCAATCTGCACAATCGGTCTAAAGTTATGAGTCTGATTGAACATCGAAGATAATTCGCTTAACATTCTATCCACCAGCAGTAACAAGTATTCCAGAAACAATTCCGCAGGACAGCTCGTGGCTGCGTCACGATCGTAACAGCTTAACGCTCGAGCGATTCCTCGCGCTGCAGCGGCTACCGGCCACCGGCCAGACGCCACTCGCCGCCTGCAATCCGGCGCCGCCCAGGTGAACGCTGTAAGTGTATGTATCAACTGTCATATAACAGAGGGGTGAATGCAGAGGAGGCAGCAAGAAAGATTTAAACTGTGTGTGGAGCGAGTGCTTTTGGGAAAAATACGCCAGAAATATATATTCTTGTTTCAACAAAGATCGTTCTATCATGAGTGATTTTCCACATTAAGGAAGTCTCGACTACTGAAATATGTGATAGATTACCATTTTACCATCATGCGACATTTGCATTCAACAGGCAAAGTTCAGAAGTCTGGTATAGGAGTACTGCATGCTCTAATTCGAAACAACAAAAATCAACGGAGTGGCTATTATTGAACGCCATCAGGTCGGTCATTGAGCTTTCCTATGCAGTACTGATACTGGTGACGTGTTATGATACCTTTATCGTTAACTTCCTAAGAAGAAAAGAAAGGCTGAACCCCACCAAAAGGCGTAAACTCGAGCAAAGAGCAGTGTGAACGTAATATTTTACATCTGATAGCTCCAAAAGTGTGTTTTGGGCTACGAATTCTGCCCCAAGGGGTGTGTGCAACACAGCTGGAATTTGCTGCCAGCAACTGAGACACCTTTCGGTCGCAGTGTAAGAAAATCGAGCAACTAAACTACATCACCTATGCTACTGCATGATAACGCACTCTGTTGATTTGAGAAACAAAACTATCCAGAAGATTGATAGGAAAGTCGTCTCTCAGGCACTTGTATTGATAGGGAAGTTCTCTCTCGAGCACTTATCCCTCTCGTCATATATTCGTAAAATTTTACCTTTCCCGCTCTTGATCGATCAGACGTCAAGGCAATTCATTTCTAGACGAAAATACTCTTAAAACTACACTGGTTTAATGACATCGTTAGAACCAGTAGGTTTTTACAGGCGTGGAATTTGTAAACAACTTTAGCATTGTCAGATCGTTTTAGATATCGCGAAAGAAAATTCTGCTGCTGATTAATTTCTCTTTGATGATTACTGTTGCGTTTAGTAAACTAATGGAAAATGCAATTAAAATATTCACTTTACTAATACAAATTAAATTCAGCTTACTACAGAAACATCACGACGACAGTCTATCTTAATAAAGCATTAAGTGTCTGTAAGACGATTGAGTCTATTTAACACGAATTAGTAGGATATTACCGACTTTTTTGACTTCGAAAAGATCTGTATTTATTTCATTTCCTGTATCATTCGCAAGTATTATGAAAATGTGGCATTTCATAGATAAAATTATGTAGTCACAACAACAACAAAATATGTCGCCAGAAAACAAAAGTAGCATTATGAATTTGGCAGTACCGTAAGGTTTTCGCTCTGACATTAAGGGTTACTGAAAGTAGCAAGACGAATTTTGCTCGAGCGTTGTCTTACGATTCCCTTATTGAGTTTGTATCTGCCTGCTTGTAGCTCTGCAACAAAAGAATTAAAAATCTGGCTTTCAGCGAGTCTCGAAAGGAGAACGAAAGCAGCTTGCACCTGGTAGCCAAGCATGTTACGTGGGAACTGGTTTTTTCCTAAAGTGGGAAGACATTCTTTTGTTGTTGAATTGTTGGCAAATGTCAGTCAGACGTGTGCCGTTGGTCTAAGCGTTTCGGTGTGTTGAATTTTTACCAATGATTTTTCTACAGGTTTTTCCTGTTGCAAATAGAGAGTCGAAGTCTCCCATTAGTATTTTCACGTCATCTTGGTGAATTTTGCTCATAGTATTTTCGAGTGTGTTCCAGAATTTTTCGACATTTTCAGTGTTTTTCTTATTTTTGGTGTTGGTGGGGGCATGTGCATTGATGAGTGTATATTTTTTACTGGGACTCTGAATGAGCATAGTCATGAGTCGATTGTTGATGGGCCGGCCGCGGTGGCCGAGCGTTTCTAGGCCCTTCAGTCCGGAAGCGAGCGATTGCTACGGTCGCAGTTTCGAATCCTGCCTCGGGCGTGGATGTGTGTGATGTCCTTAGGTCAGTTATGTTTAAGTAGTTCTAAGTTCTAGGGGACTCAAGACCTCCACTGTTAAGTACCATAGTGCTCAGAGCCACTTGAACCTTTTGATTGTTGATGGTTGTGATTTCTTAGACAGAGTTGTTGATAGATCTGTGTTCGAGAAGTTTGGCACGCCTTTCGCTACCTGTTGTTGTATTTTGCTCTTGAAGATGCAATGGTTTCCGTAATGCAAGGTTTTATTGTCAATTAGTCGTGGTTCTTGAAGAGCAAGGAAGAGAATTTTTTGTCGGTCGATTTCTTTTGTGAGAGTATTTAGTTTTCGAGTTTGGATCAATGTATCGATGTTTAGTCTGCCGCCTGTCGTCAGACGGGTTGTGTACCACCTGGGGCAAAGTTGACTTTGCTTGCATAGTTCATGTTTGCTTGTGTTTCATTGGTTTGGCTTGAGTGATTGCAGTACCGGACGGGACCAGAGGGTGTTGAAGCCCTTGGAAGCAAATATTTTCAGCCGAGCCACTGAGCTAACTGACGGTGACCAGAGTAGCGGTGATTTTCACCGTCTGGATTTTGGGTTCAACGGATTGAATAGCCGTTCAGGATTGTGTTAGTATTTGGTTCCCCCCAAGTATTTGATTTCCTCGGTACCACCCATATGGGGGAGGGTTTCCCTAACCGCCACACGGGATTATTATTATTATTATTGTCATTATGTCATCAGCAAAACCGATATGGTGTATCTTCCCACCACTGAAATAGATGTGTATTATTCGATTCAGTATTTCCATCACGTAAATATGGGTCATAATTACGTTACATTGCTGCTAGTAGACATATTTCTCACTTTTTCTTAGACAGTTGCTATCTGTTACTCCATCATAGGAATTTATGTGCGCGCTCATTGAGCATTCCTATGCGGTACTGTTACTGGTGACGTGTTATGATACCTTTACCGTTAACTTCCTAAGAAGAAAAGAAAGGCTGAGCCCCACCAAAAGACGTAAACTCGAGCAAAGAGTAGTGTGAACGTAATATTTTACATCTGATTGCTCCAAAAGTGTGTTTTGGGCTACGAATTCTGCCCCAAGGGGTGTGTGCAACACAGCTGGAATACAGACGTTCAAAGTATCCGATTTGTGTAATTTCATTTAGATATTAGATCGTTCTAACCGGATTCAGCCGGTCAGTCTTGATATGGATATCCGACTACGACTCTCATCATATGATAGACTGGGTAAACCACATTCTTAATCGGACTGTTGAATCTAGATCTCTTATCTATGACAGGGCCTGAATTCTTAAACACTGTGGAAAATAATAATCCAATGTATTTATTACAAATACGTTATTTAAATATAAATATATGAATTAACGAGATAACAGTTTATTTACATCATAGCAGAGCAGCGCGAGATTGGTTTCAGGGCCAAGAGAGGATAAAGCTGTTGCCGTTTGTTCCACGATCACCGAACATCAACCAGATAGAGAATATGTAGGCAGAGGTAACAAGGTCATTGTCATGTGGACCTACAAATGCAAGCAACCTTTGGACGAATATAGAAAACGTATGGTGGGAAGTAAACCATCACGCTACACTGTCGACGACTTAATGAAATCAATTCCCCTATGCCTTCGAGAAATCTTACGTAATGATCGTGGGTGGGTTGGTTACTAAAAGAGTACTCGTCCACAAAACCCATGCGGACAATTATCTGATAATTGGTCAAGTTTTGCTTTGTCGCAGCTCTTTAGCGTCCACGTCCATTTACTTTCAGTCGATCGAAGTATCAGAAATACCTCCTCCTGGCGACTGTTGCTCTGGCAGTATCAATACCTATAGCGTTCTTATGATTCGACAGAATTTTCCACGGAAAGTCTTTCATCCCCCTGAAGACTATCGATGCACTGAAATCACAGTTTTCCACAATAACTCTATACTTCTCTTGCGTCTGAACATGCTCATTTTTTTACGCATGTTGGAACATGGATCACAGTAATTTTACTCCGCATTGTATACAATTTCCAGACAAGCAGTGCAGTTATCGTTTGTATGTGTGTAAAGCACCCGAAAAAATTGTGGTATGTCCACACTCACACTGTCTAGGTGCCTCCATTCTCCTCAGTTCTAAGAAATTATTTGACATTTCAGTCTTGCAGTCAGCACTTCCGCAAGGTGCTGCATCCCGCCAGGACTATCTCAAACAAGTGTTGTAAAATATAGACGTCCGACATCATGTGATAATCCGCAAGGCTGCGGCGTACGAAAGTGTTGGAAAGACTTCACCGATATGGGTTGGTGTACCATAATAAACATCACAGTCGATAGTGCAACAAAGAACACATGAGGATCTGCTTAGGGAAGCCAAAGAGAGGAAATTATGTGTATCCATTTTGTTATAGCTGTATTGCACGTCATGTTTGCACACTGTGGCACATCCAGTTGAAACCTTGCACTGCTGTATTGTGCAGGTGTTTAACGAAATGAATCGATCACCCCTTATGGTCAGATATACTCCTCAATGCGTTGAAATCACAATTCACCACATCAAATCTATCCACCCCTTACGACTAGGCATATGCAACTTTTTCACATAAATACTGGTCTAATCACTTGCCACAAACGCTTGGTGAATATGTCAGGACATAAACCACAGTACCTTTACGTAAAAATGTGATGGATTCATTTCGTAAAGAGCTCCACAGTACAGCAATGCAAGGGCTCAAAGGATGTGCTATAGTTTTAAATTCAAACAGCGTAACATTTCTAACTATCATTTATAGGTGCATGTTGTTGTTGTTGTGGTCTTCAGTCCTGAGACTGGTTTGATGCAGCTCTCCATGCTACTGTATCCTGTGCAAGCTTCTTCATCTCCCAGTACTTACTGCAACCAACATCCTTTTGAATCTGTTTATTGTATTCATCTCTTGGTCTCCTACGATTTTTACCCTTCACGTTGCCCCCCAATGCTAAATTTGTGATCCTTTGATGCCTCAGCACATGTCCTACCAACTGGACCCTTCTTCTTCTCAAGTTGTGCCACAAACTCGTCTTCTCCCCAATTCTATTCAATACCTCCTCATTAGTTATGTGATCTACCCATCTAATCTCAGCATTCTTCTGTAGCGCCACATTTCGAAAGCTTCTATTCTCTTCTTGTCCAAACTATTTATCGTCCATGTTTCACTTCCATACATGGATACACTCCATACAAATACTTTCAGAAATGACTTGCTGACACTTAAATCTATACTCGATGTTAACAAATTTCTCTTCTTCAGAAAAGCTTTCCTTGCCATTTCCAGTCTACATTTTATATCCTCTCTACTTCATCATCATCAGTTATTTTGCTCCCCAAATAGCAAAACTCATTTACTACTTTAAGCGTCTCATTTCCTAATCTAATCCCCTCAGCATCACCCGACTTAATTCGACTACATTCCATTATCCTCGTTTTGCTTTTGTTGATGTTAATCTTATATCCTCCTTTCAAGACACTGTCCATTGCGTTCAACTGCTCTTCCAAGTCCTTTGCTGTCTCTGAGAGAACTATGTCATCAGCGAACCTCAAAGTTTAGATTTCTTCTCCATGGATTTTAATACCTACTCCGAATTTTTCTTTTGTTTCCTTTACTGATTGCTCAATATACAGATTGAATAAGATCGGGGAGGGGCTACAACCCTGTCTCACTCCCTTCCCAACCACTGCTTCCCTTTCATGTCCCTCGACTCTTATAACTACCATCTGGTTTCTGTACAAATTGCAAATAGCCTTTCGCTCCCTGTATTTTATCCCTGCCACCATTAGAATTTGAAAGAGAGTATTCCAGTCAACATTGTCAAATGCTTTCTCTAAGTCTACAAATGCTAGAAACGTAGGTTTGCCTTTCCTTAATCTATTTTCTAAGATAAGTCGTAGCGTCAGGTACATAGGTGCATAGCGCCCGAAAAAAATTGTATGTCCACACTCGCACCAGCTTGGTGTCGTTTCATACGGCGCAGTAGCAGATCCTACCCCCCCCCTCCCGCCTGCCACGTCATCGTCGTTATCGCATATTTGGCTGCATTTACAATTAAATAAGCCCTGGCGTCTTTTTTATTTTCTCAGTTTTGCCACTTCTACAGAAACCTTTCATGATACTTGTAAATCCAGCCAAGAGAGTGGCGATTCTATGTATTTTGTTATATTCCATCTTAAACTCCACCTCCTTAATAGCACTAATCTTCAGAAAAACTAATGTCACTTGCGTCATACACACAACACAATGGGGGATAGGTGTTCCTTTTTGTTTCTTTTCTAAAGAAAAGTCACAAAGATGTATTGTAAAGAATTTTCATTTATTCAATTCACACAGATACAATTCAGTTGTGGAAGTGCATTTCAGATCTTGAGATACAATTTGACTCTGATATTTCAATGCGAAATTCTGTTAACTTACGCACTACAACAGCAACACTGGTTGAGAATATTGTTTTACAATTTTTTTCCTGTAGCACTGGACGACAATGTTTAGAATTTTTTTTTATGTATTTGAACCACCAAGTTGGAATTAATTTTCAGGGGCCAATCAGATGGGTAGAACAACGTTCGCATTTCCCAAAACTGTTGTGCATCGAATTTAGGCACGTTTTAAGTTCCTGTTGATAAGGACAGTAACTGTTCAATAATTTGGAGGAGGAGGTCACCATGTTATTTAGAAACGTCCTATAGGCTTGAATGCAAAAAATGCTTTATTCCAAGCTTACAATAGACTTCCGCTTGTCCTTCTGCGCACCAGCTGTATGTAACTGAATAACCATTATAAATATATCGTCATTCAGTTGTTCAGCTTCAAGTTTGTGCAGCTTGTCCGTGAATAAAGTGATGCCGTATTTCTACCAGTCAATTTGAGGAGTGGTAGTGAGTGTATTGTGAAAAGTATGGTCGAGAACGCCGATGTTCATGCTTTAGTTATCGCTGTTTCAAAACTGTTAAACGGGAGTAGTGACTGCACGACTTTGCTTTATTCAGGAACACAACTATGGCCGCACATTAGAAAAAATTTATAGCTGTTACTTCCTCAATATGTTACGACAGTTAGCCTTGAGGACTACGGATTCTCTAGGAAAAGAGAATGTTATTGCATACAAGGCGTTTGAACTGGTGAAATCAAGAAATGTGACTTAGGTGCTCTCGGATTTTTATATAAAACTGTTTAAAATTACGAAAAAATTCGAATGCAAATGCCACGAAGCCAAAACTGAAACGCCAATCCAACGAATGGCGTTATTATGGGTCGCCGCGAAAGTCGAAAGTGCGTCAGAGCCCCAGTATGGTGAAAGTTATGGCGATTCTCGTGTACGACTGTGATGGTGTTATCCTAATTTATTACGTTGCTTCACGGCAGACCGTCAATGCACAGTATTACTGTTCGTATGTGGAGCATCACCTGCGACCAGCTTCGCAAAGGAAGCGGCGAATCTTTCTGCGCAACACATCCATCATTTTGCACGACAATGCGCGGGCGCATACAGCGCAAGCTGTGACTGCCGTGTTCGGTCGATGGGACTGGGAAGTACTGTACCATCCACCATACTCCCCAGACTTAAGTCCTTGTGACTTTGATTTGATTCCGAAGATGAAGGAACCACTTCGTGACATTCGCTTCACAACTGTTCCAGAGATTCGACAGGCAGTAGACCGTTCCATTCGCACCATCAACAGAACAGGCTCTGCTTACGGTATAGTACCTCCTCCACATTGCTGGCAATGGGTTCTACACAACGCTGGTGACTGCTTTGAAGGACAGTAACAGGTGCAAACATGTAACTCTATTGTACCGATTGTGAATAAATAGTTGCTACTTTTTAAGTTCCAACCCTCGTATTATAAAAGTTTCACTGCTGGTTATGAGATACTTGAAAGTCTTGATGCTCTTTAAATGTAACCAGCATTCTAGAAATGACTCATGAGCTGCTCAATAAATGAATACAGTGACTGTTGGCCTGATTGTTAGACTGAGAAATGCATGCATCTACCAAAGCACTGCTGGACTTGGGACAGACAGTTACAATGATCTGACTAAATTCTGAACAAGGGTTGCTCTAAGGTACCAGTGCTGCTAATAATGCTCAACATGAATTACTGACACAAGATGTGCAGTGTTGCCATCACAACTGTCTCTGTGGGGTACAGGGCGAGGGACGTGGTTTCACTGATACAAAATCTGGACCTCAGACGAAATCCTAGATCCACCCTTGTCTCTGTCTTTGGATGAACTCTTCCATGCACATTTGCTTTCTTCCATGAATGAACTCCCAATTTTCAATCTGAATCGTACAGCATGATCTTTCCTTCCAGCCAAACGAGACATGACTGTTAGTCATTGTATAAGAACACTCAGTGAATGGTGTAACTGCTTCTTCTGTAAGAAAATGCGTCGCGTTAAAACTCCAATGACTTTTTGATCAACCCCTCTTTTCCTGGTAACTTCCCCTTATGATCAATTTTCCTGACATCACAAGCATGCATTTTCATGCCCAGCAGCTAGCCTCACATCAAAGGTTCTCAGAAGGTAAAAAACTGCACTTTTAGTTAGGCTCTTATTTTGCTGCATGCCATGTTTATTTTGGTAAGCACTAGATTGTTATCTGCTGAAGGCATTCTTCAGAACATGGCAGACCACCAGTCTCCTGCTGATAACGTTCCTGCCCTCAGCACTGCAGTGCCGCTAGGTTGGAAAAAATGTTGTAAATGAACAATAACACTGGTCCCATAGTGGTTGCCAAGTAATGCAACTTTTACAGATACAACACCTTATGCTACCTGCCCTGTGCGAACACCAGAGTCCCTGCTGGTTGCTCAGGCCCACTTTTTCAATACATTGGATACTGCCTTGCCCTCCCAAATAAAGTGTGTGCCCTGTTCACACACACTCACAGAAATCAAAGAAAAAGAAGACTTGCGCCATGATAAATGTAGCTAAGATGTGAATTTAGTTAAAGGTCAGTATGTCCAGTCACTGCAGTCCAATTCCCATTTATAGAACATTATTGTAATGTTCTGCCACTTCATTATCCATTTTGTGGAGTGTAATTTCTTATTAAATATAAATGGACATGCCAAATGGCTTAGTGCTTTTCAAGTGAGTATGCTAACCAACATAAAAATATAATACGGGACCCCTATGATAGAGGCTTCAATTTTAGTGTCCAATTTTTATCAACAGTATTTTTGTCCCACTGTGTACCCAACTTAAAAGGATGCAGAAGGATTCTGAAGCAGAGGTTTCAGAATTCCAAGCTGTGATGCCATACCTAGCGGACCACTGTGAATAAGCGAAGGGTGTGGCGGATCACTGTTTAGCAGAGCTTACTCTGTCATCAGGCCCATCCAGCCCCCAAACGACGACAACCTGGCAGACGCCTTCGGACAATGAGATGGATAGCAATACAAGCCAGCGCAGGCTCGCAGTTGTTATGCAGCCTCAGTTTTGGCTGAGGCAGCGAGCGGTGTGGTGGATGGCTGTTTCGCGGGGCTTGCCCTGTCAGTGGCCACTAATCGCTGGCCACCTACCACTGACCAGTCCAAAACGATTGGCGTGATGCAGTACGTGACGCCGGTGCCTCCTCCGACAGCAGTGTGGCCATATCTTTGGCTTTGCGTGCGCCATTGTTGGCCGTCCTGCAGCCACGATGTGAAACGGATACGTACCAGATAACACCATTTCGCAGGGGAAAGCACATGCAACGGATCCAGCCCAGATGCCAGAAGCAGAAAGTCAGCTCGCCTTCCTGATGGGCCTTATCCCAGGTGCCAATGCAGTGGTCGAAACGATGGAGGTGAAGAAGCACTCGTACAAGCGGCCAGTTGATGTGAGTCTGCCAACCGACTCCATGAGATCCACCACTAGTACGTCTAATAGCGCACCCACCCTCTGCACTCAGCAGAAGGCATCGTGGAAGCAGGACCCTTCCTCCAACCATCGATGATGGGAGCTTCGTGCAGCCCACCCACAAGCACACAGCCAGGGCTGTGGTCCTTGCTCAACAATCAGCTGTTAACACAGGCAACTAGTTCCTAGCCTCACTGACGATGCTGGCAAGCACATGGAGGACCAATGGTAGAAGAGGTAGCCCCCACCACCCGCTGTTGTCATCAAGTGGACTGGCAGCTTCGAAGAATTTTGTGAGAAGATCAAAGCTGGGGTCAAGGGGAATGTGACATTTCGCATTGCAGAGCATGACTTGCACTGCGTTCTCACAAAGACCACAGAGGATTATTGTGGGATCATGGAACTCACCGAAAAAGAGGGACTTCACAGCTTCACCTATTGCTCGAAGCCGGTAAAGACTCTTTAAGTCGTCTTAGACAAGATCCCATTCAGTATGGATCCTGGATACCTGTGGGAGCTGGGCTTCCCTATACGCGCCATGGCCCGTATGAAGTCACCCAGGGACAACTTCGATATGCTGCTGTTCATGGTGGTCCTCAATGACACCACTGAGAACCACAAAATCTTCCAGCTGACCCACCTGCCTGATGTCAGAGTTACCATTGAAAAACTGCGCAAGCCGGCTGTGGTGGCTGAGCAGTTCTAGGTGCAATAGTCTGAAACCGCATGACCACTACGGTCACAGGTGCCATAGTGCTCAGAGCCCAGCCAAACTGCGCAAGAGACGAGGACTTCCATAATGCTTCAACTATCAGGGTCTGGACTATGTGGCGAAGTTCTGCAAGATGCCTCCTTGCTGTGTCAAATGTATGGGAGACCATTTCAGTCGGAAGTGCTAGATCCCAAAGACGGACATGCCCAAATGCTGGAATTACAGCGAGAAGCATATGGCATGCTACCGAGGATGCATTGCCTTCCCGCATGCTGCTGCAAAACAACAAGGGCGGCTGACGCATTCCATACTGGTATGACCAGGGAGGAGCCACACTTCTGCTGCTGCTGATGCAGCACCTGCCAAGTCAGCTGAGTAGCACCCTGCCGCCCCTGTAGACGTCCAGGGGCATGGCAGACAGCCGGATCCTCTGCTGGAGGTGGTAGTCGCTCTTGGGTGTGGACTGCCAAGGAAACTCCCTGCACCAGCTAGGGCCTGCCGCCGGTGCGGATGGTGGGGGGAGCACCCTGTCTGTGAACCTGAAGCCCCACAACGTACCATTCAAGACCAGGAACTGTCACCAACTCCCTGCACTGACAGGACATCAGCAGGGAACTTTGCAGAAGGGAGGAGTTCAAGCTGCTTCTGAAGCAGCTTCCACAGATGATTGTATCTGCAGTGCAGTCGGCCATCCGGTCCATTACCATACCAGCTGTTCCCACACGCAAATGTGGATAGACACATCCAAGGTCGAACCATTTGTGTGTGGAATGCAAACAGCATCCGAACTCAAGTTGGAGAATTCTGCCAGTTTCTGTGAGATGAGCATGTGGATGTCTGTCTCGTCACTGAAACTTGGCTGACGCTGGGATGGAAGTGCGGGCAGCGAACTTTCACTGCTACTACACTGACCGGGCGACTCACCGTGGCGGAATGGCAGTCTACATGAAGATGTCGCTACGCTACTATGAGGTGCAACTCCCCGAGAAACCACCGGCATCGTGGTCAACACCTTTGTGGGCCAGGTTACATTCGTGGCAGCCTACTGACAGCCGACAGGACATCTGCAACCCAGGCACTTCAAGATACTGCTGGCGCTGTGAGGGAACCTATTCATCGACGCCAATCTCAACGTCAAACAACCGGAGTGGAATTCCAGGGTCACCAGCATCAGTGGCATATGGCTACTCCGGGTCGTTAATGACCACAACACCATAGTGCTAGGTACTTTCGACCCCACACACTACCAGACGCATGGTTGTCCCAATGTTCTTGACATCGCGATCGTCGTACGGGTAGCACAGCGACCAATCGCTGTGCCCAGTCGTGTTATCACCTGCCACTGATCTTCAACCTGGATACAGATGAGATGGCGCCACCTGAACATCGCTGCTCCTGCCTCATCACAAACTGGGTTCACTTCCAACAACACCACCACGCCCAAGCCAGATGAGGAGCGGGTGGATGCTGCACTAGCCGCATTCACCCATTACACAATCGCTGTGGCAGATGCAGCAGCGCCGCGGCGACTGTGGAAGCCAAAGGACAACTCCAAACAGCTTCTGCCTGACATCCTGGAATCCATCCAAGAGAAAAGCCAGGTTTTCCGTGAGTGGCAGATCACGCGAAATTCCGCCACCAAGCAGCTGCTCAACCGACTGCACCGTGCGATTTTGGCTGCTGTTGGCCACCACCAAAATCGAGACTGGGCTGGCAAGGTAGCCACGTTAAAGATCGACGACAGCAGCCCCTGGGCAATCACCAAGAGCTTTCTGAAGAAGGACCAGCACATACCGCCGCTACAAGTTGGTCCTGACATTGCTTCAGAGCCAGATATCAAAGCCAGCATGCTCGCAGACACCTTCGTGGAGAACTTTATGCCTGTGGTTGACGTCGTTGATGACAACATGATCTGGGAGGTGAATGAGCATCTACCGCTGTACTTGAATCAACAGGACGAGGATGATGTCGTCAAAGCCACCACAGAGGAAGAAGTCCAACGCCACCTGCAGGAAGGCAGGGAGATGTGACAAGATTGACGACACACTGCTGAAGAAGCTGCCATCGGAAGCAGTGTGCATCATCACCATGCTCTTCAATGCTATCCTATGTACTGGCGTCTACCCCACTGTGTGGAAACACACGGTCTGCTTCCTGACGAGCAGTTTGGCTTTCACTGTGCTCATTCGATGCATCAGCTTTTGTGTCTGGTGGAGCAGAGGATGGGGGCTCTGAAACGTCATGAGTACCTTGGGGCAGTACTCCTTGACGTTTAAAAGGCCTTTGAGAGCGTGTGGCACTATGGCATCCTGTATAAGCTGCTGGTATTGAGGGTACCCATGCCGCATGCCCACATGCTTCAGTTCTATCTGCGCAGGCATACACTCCATGTGCATGCTGATGATGGTGTGTGAAGGGCGCGCCACATCCAAGCTGGTCTACTGCAGGGGTCCATGCTTGCCCCCCTGCTGTACTCTCTTTACACCACCAACATACCAAAGACGACGCTGAGGGTACATCTGGTGCTCTACGCCAATGACAACATGCTCTACATGCACAGCATGAGAGCACAGCTGATGCACCGCAACCTGCAACTTGTCTGCAACGATCTTGGAGCTTGGGCTACCAAATGGCAGCTCAAGTTCTATGCTGGGAAGAGCCAGCCAGTGGTGTTCACAGGCCGGCGGTGAATTCCCGATGTGCTGCCGCAAGTGCAGATCATGGGAGGCTCTATTCCATGGTCTCACACTGGAAGATACCTCGGCATCACCTTAGACCGGCACCTGATCTGGGGACCGCACATCCAGGAGTTGAGAGCCCAAGCGCTCAGCACTCGGGAGGATATGCTTGCTGTATCCTCTACTCAACCCCCACGACTACACTGCCCCCCTCACTGCAGCCTCTCGCTCTACTTAGCACTCATCAGGCCAGTGCTTGAGTACGCAGCCGTGTGTGGAGAAATGCGGCAGACACCCATCTGAAGACACTGCAACAAGTGCAGAATAAAGCCCCCGGCAGACGCTCCGTCTGCCGCGAGACTTTGACACAAGGCAGCTTCACAACATCCTGATGCTGCAGTGCCACTTCCACACGCTCACAACAAAATTCTGCGCATCAGTGAGGACATCGCGAAACCTGCCAGTCAGTGGACTGGGCAAACAAGTTTACTGGCACCCAGGCACCAGATAGCTCGACCTACTCCTGGAATGATAACTTGGCAGCAAGAGAAGAAGAAAGCACCCCCATGACACCTGATAAGATGAACCAAACTGAGGTGACAACACATCCATTAAGATTCCCTAAGCAGGAACAGCAGCCTCTGCTTAACCTGCATTGACCGTGCATTGACTGCACTTGAGTCACAATGCACGTATGTGTACAGAGGTTTCAGAGGTGTCCTTACTGCTACAATTTTTCTGGACCCGCATATAACGCGTACTCACACAGACTCAAGATGCAACATGCTGGTTTATTATGTCTGCTGTGACTGTGTCATGATTCCAGTGGTCACTTGTGAGATAGGATATGCTGTGGATTCAGTGGTCACCTAAATGACGGATTATTTACAGTATTTGTCTGTGTCACTCTTGCAACTGGCCCTGTTCAGTGACTATGTGGTCGCCCTTGCAAAGGATGTTTTGTGACACTGTGATTGTTATGTGATTCGTTTCTTGTAGCAACAGTGCTATAAATAAATGTTAACTTAGTAAGCAATTGTATTTTTTATGTGCCAGAACATGCCTGTTATACACAGAAGAGCTAGAGAAACTGGTACACCTGTCTCATGTCATGTAGAGGCCCCGCGAGCACGCAGCAGTTGCCGCAACATGACATGACATGGACTCGACTAATGTCTGAAGTAGTGCTAGAGGAAATTGACACCATGAATCCTGCAGCACTTCAATAAATCTGTAAGAGTATGAGAGAGTGGAGATAACTTCTGAACAGCATGTTGCAAGGCATCCCAGACATGGTCAATACTGGTCATGTCTGGGAGTTTGGTGGTCAGTGGAAGTATCTTAACACAGAAGAGAGTTCCTGGAGCAACTCTGTAGCAGTTCTGAATATGCGAGGTGTCACATTGTCCTGCTGGAATTGCCCAAGTCTGTCAGAATGCACAATGGACATGAATGGGTGCAGGTGATCAGATAGGATGCTTATGTATGTGTCACCTGTCAGGCGTTCCATATCACTCCAACTGCACACGCACTGCATCAATACAGAGCATCCACCAGCTTGAACAGTCTTCTGCTGACATGCAGGGGCCATGGATTCATGAGGTTGTCTCTGTACCCGCTCAACACAATTTTAAACGAGCCTTGTCTGACCAGGCAACATGTTTCCAGTCATCAATAGTCCAATGTTGGTGTTGACAGGCCCAGGTGAGGCACAAAGCTTTGTGTCATGCACTCATCAAGGGTACACGATGGGCCTTTGGCTCCAAAAGCCCATATTGATGATGTTTCATTGAATGGTTTACATGGTGACACTTGTTGATGGCCCAGCATTAAATTCTGCAACAATTTGCATAAGGGTTGCCTTCTGTCACATTGAATGATTCTCTTCAGTGGTTGTTGGTCCCGTTCTTGCAGGACTTTTTCCAGCCACAGTGATGTTGGCAATTTTTATGTTTTGCCAGATCCCAGATTTACAGTACACTCGTGAAATGGTCGTATGGGAAAGTCCCCACTTCATCGTTACCTCGGAGATGCTGTGTACCATCGCTTGTGCGCTGACTATAACACCAAATTCAAACTCATTTAAATCTTGATGACCTATCATTTTAGCAGCAGTAACCAATCTAAAATCTGCACCAGACACTTGTTGTCTTATAAAGGAGTTGTCAACCGCAGAACGTTATTCTGCCTGTTTACATCTCTCTCTCTCTCTCTCTCTCTCTCTCTCTCTCTCTCTCTCTCTCTCTCTCTCTCTATTTGAATATATTGCCTATACCAGTTTATTTGGTTTTTCAGTATATTTCTTATGTAAATTACTCCAAAACACAGAAGATATAGTATTTTATCACATTCAGTCTTAGCACATGGGGCAGATTTGCAGTATGAGGCTTTCAACCATCTGAAATATAAATTATGTAATATGGCAATTGGTCAGCAGAAGGCTTCTGAGTAGAGTCTCTTCATGGGTAAGTTATGTATGTAAAGAACTTTGATCACTGCATTTCGTTAGTAACCTGTTATTGTTTAAGTATATTACCACAACCAAGTCAAGTAGGTCTAGAAAATAACAGAAGTTTGTGAGATACAACAAGGTAAAATCATTTCAGACTGTTCTCCAGCACTGGCCATATTCGTAATTAATTAGAAGTATTCACCAATAAAGAACATTGCATTACTAATACTTACACTTGTTAACTGACTTGACTGTGTAAAATTCACTACCTATGTTTTCAATATGAGGACCCTCAAAAAGGAATGCCAATCAGTATTATTAAAAACATTCATAGTAATGTTTCCATGAACAAATTAAAAGTGATATATTCTTGCTGCAGGAATCCCTGAACTCACAATTTACACTATGATTAAAATCTTGTGTTTAGTTTTTATAATTTAAGGCTGTTATGTGTAGTTAACTTGTTACTTAGAATCAGCTGTAAGTAAAGAAAATGAGTAAATTTTGTCAGTTTGTATCAAAAGAGGTACTAAATTTGTTCATGGAAACATTACTGTGAATGATTTGTTTAATAAAAAAAAAATCAGCAATGGCTTCCTGATCTGATCTACAGAGGTGCAGAAATCAATATGCTGTTCATGGTCAAAGTATGTTCTGAAATAAACAGCAGAACAAGTTATACATTTTTCTTGGTTGAGCTCCCTGTCACTAGTGCAGAGTTCCTGACTTGCTACTGCTCTCTCAGCTCTGCAACCTTTTGCCTTCTGACTCAGATGTGTATTTCCCAGATGTATGGCATTTAAATATGGTTCTTTTAGTTCTTCAGCCTTCCACTGAAGGAAGTCTGAAACACCCATTGGAGGATTATAATATTAGGCACAAATCTGGCATTGTACATCACTCCATTCACAGCAAATATGTATTTCATTATACATGATGTGTCAACAAGTATCATCCGATTAAAAAAAATCATAACTATTATGTTATCTGAGAAATGTGTGTGAACAGTGTACTGTTAGTAAGATCAAACTCTTGAGTGTGACTTTTGTACTAGGTATGGTATGGATTCTCTTGCAGCACAGAGCATTAGATGACTGCATGAACAATTCCGAGAAACAGGTTGTTTAAAGGTAAATCGCCAGGTCATCTCCGAGTGTCTGACACAGACACTGACTGCATCTGCCATAGTTTCAGAAGGAGTCCACAGAAATAAGTTCACTGTACACCTTGACAACTCAACATTCTCCCAAAGTCCATCTGGCATGTGTTGCATCAATGTTTACACATGAAAGCATACAAAATTCAGTAACTGCAAGCTGTTCGTGAAGGTGACAAACAACAATATGTGGAGATATGTAATTTCATTCTTGGCAAGATGGAGGATGATAGTTTTCTTCCACACTTTGTGTTTTGTGATGAGGCAACATTCCATTTAAATGGAAAGGTGAACCATTATAATGTGAGAACATGGGGTACAGAACAACCACATGAACTTGTACAACATGAGAAGGACTCTCCAAAATTTAATATGTTTTGTGCAGTTTCACAAGGAAAGGTGTATGGTCCATTTTTCTTTGCAGAGAACACTGTTACAGGAAGCACATATCTTGATATGGTTCAGAATTTTCTTCTTCCACAATTGGAGATTGATTCTAACTTCATTTACCAACAGGATGGGCACTGCCACACTGGCATGTGGAAGTGTGGAAATTTTAAAATCAAAGGGTTATTGAACAATGGATCGATTGCACTGGAGCAAATGATTCAGCCTTACATCACTGAGCTCAAGGGTCACCAGACCTGACTGTATGTCACTATTTCTTGTGGTGGTTTATAAAAGACACTATTTATGTGCCTCCATTACCAATGACAATAAATGAACTGAGACACTGCATAACAGCACATTTGGAAGCTGTAATTCAAGACATGCTCACTGCAGCATGGGAACAATTGGAATACTGCACTGACATATGCCATGCATCTCAAGAGGGCCATATTGAACACCTATGAAAAGGGACAAAAAAAGAAAAAAAACGTTTTTGTGTTTCCAGTTCTTCAAAAAACAAATATCATTGCGTATGTTTATTAGTTTCAGAAATATAGAAGTGCCAAATTGTATGATTCTTTTTGATACACCATGTTTAATAGTTGAAAGTGCTGTCTACAGTTACTGTTGCAATTTTGAACACTCAAAGGTTTTAGTGAGCACAAGACTGTGTTTCTGAAAGCAAATATTTGATCTATATGAAATTTACAAAGAGTACAATTTGAGGCAAATATGAAAGAATAGGCCATTAATACCTTTTAAGGCCTTTATATACGCATTGAAATCAATTTTCAGTTTAACACTGTGGCTAGAAAGAGTTAAACTCAACAAATGTAGTAACTTTATTACTGCTCTTAACCAGTTGATAGTATAATTAAACATAGCTTATCACATGATAAATTAATTATCATACAAAGATAATAGATAATACTATTCCCTGACCTGAATACAATCATTTGTTTGACTACTGCAACCATGTCCCCTTTCCGTAATTTCAACTCTGCTAAAATGTTGCATGAGTAGCCGCAGTCATCCTTGGGAAGCTTAGCATCATAAGCTCACCTTCCCTATCTGATTGTACTCCTCAAGTGAGCATACTAATTCTTTCCCAGTGTAAACTCTTTATTGCCCACATAGCAAACATTAAAATCTGTCACTATTTGAATGGCCAGCGTACCAGAAACAATATTCAAGTGCAGCCGACCAGAAACAATATTCAAGTGTAGCAGTGACACAGTACTGAGTAAAGTCACCTATCATGAAGAAGATATTTGGTTATTTTTTATGCTTGTTTAATAGTCAGTTACAATGTGTAAATTATAAAATGCATTTTACTTATTTCTTTCCATTCATAAAAACTGTTCACAAAATACTTGACATTATACCTTGCTTACTTAACCACTTGTATCAAAAAATTACTTGTACCCAAAAAGTTTGTGTGACTGGTAGGCATGAGGGCAAAGCAGAGGGAGGGGGGGGGGGCATGTTTGTGACAAGTTACACCTCTGCATTGGGTGCCAATGTACCTAGCAACGGTACTGTCCCATTGCCAAGCACTGCCACTCACATGTTACTATGTATTTTGATTTTTGTATCAAAAAATTACATCATATAAGCAGTAATGATAAAGCTTGTCTCAGATTTTTTTCTGAAATAGGAAAACTCATGCAGTCTTTTAAAAATGAAATTGTTGTCGAATTTTCACATAGATCAACATATGTAATTCTTGATACTCTACAAGAACACTGAGTCCACACTGTAACAAAAATACTGTGTGGTCTCTCTCAGCCTTCATAATTTTAGCACTTTTGTGAAGATTGTGCACTTGAGGGCCATTCCACATGCCTCCAATGTCAAAGTAAACATAACAGACAAAAAATTAGTCATATCCCAGAGACATCATGCTAACATTGTGTAACACTGCCTCTAGCTTGATAAGATATTCGATTCAGTGAGTAAAAGGGTCCACACATTTCTTCAGGTATAATATATCCAGCTGAATACATTCATTGATTAATAGATCATGTATGGATACCAAAAAGTGTGGGCGTTCAGTGATTTCCAAATAGTCCCAGGCATTTACTATAGGTTTAACACTGGGAAGTTTAGCAGGTAATTTGAGGTGTGACAGGATGCCTGTGTGTCCAGCAAACCAGGAATTAAATGAGCAGCAATGTGAACAGGGCTATTGTCATCTTGGAACATGGGAGTATCAACAGCATAATCGTTATGAAGATGTAGAAGAAAGAGCAACACTTTATCACCATGAATGTTGAAATAAACATCATGATTTATATTTATGATTACCTGAATGAGCAGGTCCAATTCATGGTAAAAAAAAAAACACCCTCAAAACATCACAGGACCACTTCCAATACCAACTATACCCTCTACACATAGTAGGCTAAACACTACACTGGGACATCAGTACATTCAGTGCTTTACTCCATAAGAAAAAAAGAGGCAAAATCATGACTTGTCAAATGACAACACACCCTGCCTGTCAGTTATGGTGCAGTGTTTCTGTTGTTTGGCACACTGAAGAACATGCAGTTGTATTTGCTGCTGTGAACATTGACTGTTTGTGAGGTACCTGACTTCAAACAGCTATTGGATGCAGTTTGCTTCACAGTGTTCCCTCAGAAACTGGCTGAGACTGATGCACAATGCACAATCACTGACAGTAGCAACTGGTGTTGAGTTGACTACGTGTGGCACTCGTCTCCAGTCCATGTTGGTTAAGATCTTTTATGACCACAGTTTTTATGTTATGTTACTTAGCTGTAAGTGGTACACCATTTCTTGCAGACACACTGGACCATCCAAGTTGATACAAGAACAAACTTGGCAACTCACAGCGTGGTGATGAGCACATTCAAACATGTCAGTTCACTACTGCTCTTCTGCCACATATCCACCTCAACCCACACAGCTGCAGCGACTCTGTACAACTGACTGGCGTACAAACACCATTTCACTGCCATGACTTACATCAGTGCTGGAGGGTCATGTGAGCACCTGGTACAAGGTCTACATAACCCACAGTGCTCCAAAGTGACTA